>NC_137855.1:19083333-20320000 GCF_948465745.1 Chenopodium album
AAATTTCTTTTAATCTCTGTTTCCAAAATATATATATATATATATATATATATATATATATATATATATATATATATATATATATATATATATATATATGAGAATAGGTTCATATGTGAAAATTCATACTTATATGAGAACTGATGTATAATTTAGAACACGTGAGTAAAAATTTAGAACATACGATTAAAAATTTAGAACATGCGACTTAAATTTAAATTTAAAACATATGGCTAATAATTTTGAACATGTGTGTGAGTAATAATTTTTAAATTCACACGTTCTACAGACCCCCACCAAAGGTCGATTCCTCAGTCGTTCGTATTGAACCAAGAAAGCCTCTTCCTATACCAGCTGGATCAATATTTGGTCAAAAAAAGGTTATTGAAAACAGGACCTTAGAGTATTTAGGACAATTGACAAATGACTTTGAGGCAATTGAGAGTAAAAATATTGAACATATAAGTAAAAATATATAACATGCGAGTAAAAATTGGAACATATGCTTTCGAATTTAGAACATATAACAAAAAATTTTAGAACACACGCACATTTTAAAATTTAGAACATATAAGTTAAAATTTCGGAATAAGTCATTCGAAATTTATAACATCTAACTTAACTAATTTATGGTTTAGAACATGTGAGTACTAATTTAGAACATCTGATTTAATTTAGAACACCTGGGGAAAAGTTTAGAACATCAGATTTAAACTTTAAAACATACGAGTAAAAATTTAGAACATAAAAAGTGTTCTCACATAAGAAAAATTCTCACAAGAGCCTCCCCATATATATATATATATAAACAAAAACAAAAAAAAAACAAAAAAAATGTCTCGAATAATGCAAAGTTAGACTGGGAGACTCAAAGATTTGCGACTGAAATCATCCTTAATATCCTCAGGAGAGACCAGATCTTGTATCTTGCCCTTTAAAATGTTAATTTTTGTAATTTTTAATTGAAAAAAAATTGTTTCTACCCGGTACTTGTCGCTAGTTCTGCAAATATTTTTTACAAAATTGTCTATTGTCATCAAGCTTGTTTACTCTTAACAATTATCTTTGGGTTAATGTTTCTTTATTATAAACTCTAAGACTACTCTAAATACTCTTTCTGCCTTAACTTGTTTTTCTTGATATAATATTCAAAAATTAGAAGCAGTAGTTGATGAATGAGTTCATTCAACAATAAATTACTGTAAGATTCTTGGATTAATTATCCTTATAAAACTAAAATGATTCTACATGAAGTTGATTCAGAAGTACTTTGTTAAGTGTGATTAGAAATTTTATGATGATTTGCTAGTAATAGTTATCTTTACTATTTTTCAAGTTGCAAATGGATGATATCCCGAAGTTGCTGGAAGAATACAAAGAGCTTCTGGGTGATTAATATTGGTTGTAGGTACCTAATTTGAAATCAAAGAATGAATTCAGAGTAGCTTTTGGCATCTCAGGTCAATACCAGTTAAATTTTTGTGCTATCATCAGTCGAAGGTATTACAGTGTTGTCCTCCTGGAGGTAGTAGTAGTTCCTTGAAACCGGAAGAGATTAGAAGCCATCTCCGACCTCAGTCGGAATGGTTAGAGCACCATGGTGATCGAGCACCCACATGGTTTATAACTACTTTTGATGTCCTTTTCTTTTATACAATGAATCCATCGAAACTTTACTCAGTGAACTTGATGAATTGAATATCTGTAATTTATTCTTTTGATGATATGCAATAGGAACAAATAATGTGCATTGAGGCAATGCTATGACTTCCCTCAAAAAAAAAAAAAAAGAAGGCAATGCTATGACCTGTATATGCAAAAGGAAGGAAATAGGTCAATCCATTTCCATGATACCTTGTTTTCTTCATTATGGGATCTGCTGAGATATTTTGTTTGAAAAGTTAGATGATCGTTGTTCTGGGTTATATATGCATATTTGCATAATACATTAGTACAATACATAACTAAATTGCATTTATCACAAAACAACGTTACAATTCCCTCTATCTTAAATTAGTTTTAATACTTATCATGACACATAAAAAAACACAAAACTATGTGCTGGTCAAACTATAACACTTAAAAAAACACGGAGGGAGTAGTGGGTTTGGGTGGGGACATAGAAAAAATTTAGAACATAGAAAAAATTTAGGATATAAGCAGAAAAAATTTGGAAAATAAGCAAGAAAATTTTAGAACATAAGAAAAATCATTTAGAAGATAGCAAAAATTTAGAACATAAGCAAACAAAAAAGTTAGAACATAATAAAAAAAAAATTTGGAACATAAGTTGAAAAAATAATAAATTAATAACATAAGCTGAAAAAATAATTTAGAACATAGGAAAAAATTTAAAACATAAGCTGAAAAAATAATTTAGAACATGGGAATAAATTTAGATGATGTAAAAGCCCTAAGATCGTTCCAACCTTGCATATAATTAATTCAACCTTTTTAAAGGTCACTAAATGCTAAAATATTGATGACATTTACATAGAGTCACTATATATAAAAACATGTAATTATATCAATTATGACGATATTTACACAAAGGTCCTTATATACAAAAATAACGTAATTATATCAATTTTGGCAACATTTACATAAAGGTCACTATGTATAGAAATAAGGTAGCTATATCGACTTTGAGTTTTGACACCATTATATACAAAATTAATGGTTACTATATTTAAAAATAAGGTAACTACATTAATTTTGACAACATTTACATAAAGACTGCTATATTATATAAAAATAAATGACTGAAACAAACTTCACAGCATTTCCATGATGTTAAGGTCATTAAAAATAAGGTAACTATACAAGTTCCCTCTAGGTTTTCCTTGGGAGGGTTTGCGTTCTAGCTTCCTTGGCTAGTTTTTCCTTGTTTCTTGAGGTTTTTCTCGATTTCGATCGAGTTTTCTTTTGTTTTTCTTTGTGCTTTTTCTTTTTCTCTGGATCTTTTCCTTTGTCAAGATGGGGGAACCTGAAAAAACCCTAACTGTGATGGAGAAGGAGGTTGATGACAATAACTCTGTTAATACCATAGCAACGGAGGATCCTAATGAGGCAATTGATTGGGATGACACTGGTGGAGATGATGATGACGCTCGCATTGAACTCGCTCTGGTAGGTAACCTCTGGACTAGTCGTAATGTTAATGTGAAGGCTTTCATTGAAACGATTAAAGGAGTTTGGCAACCTAAACATGGTGTGGACATTACGAACATAGGAAAGAATCGTTTTTTATTTCAATTTTATCATTGGAAGGACAAACAACGTGTTCTTGATGAACAACCTTGGCACTTTGATAGACATGCTCTTGTTCTTGATGAGACGGTTTATTCGGTGAAACCGTCGGATATTGATCTCCTTTATCTGCCAATGTGGGTGAGGGTTTATAACCTTCCCCTAGAAGGGAGACTTAACTTAGCAAATGTTGAAAAAATTGGAAACAAATTAGGGGTGTATGTTAAACTTGATGCAGATGCAAAGGTTGGAATTGATAAATCAATCAGAATCCGTGTTATGGTTGATGTTCGTAGACCTTTATTCAATCAGGTGCGTTTGAAGCTGAGAGGTGGAGTAGAAGAGGCCTTCGAGGTGAAATATGAAAAACCCCCGTTATTTTGTTTCTTTTGTGGAATGATGGGGCATGGAGTTAAGGATTGCGAGGAGTATAAGGAGGTGGATGAGCCAACTCTTTCTTTTGGAACCTGGCTACAGGCTTCACCATGGAAGTATTCTTTAGGAATAGGGGTTGAAGGGGAAGGGAAGGGCAGCAAGTGTGCAAAAACTCTGTTTGTCACGAAGCCAAAAAATCAAGGGAAGCTGAAACGTGATGATCAGGGGCAGGTTAATGAGGTCCTAAATAAACTTGTTGACGTGGGTTTAGGTGATAAGGGAGGGGAGGTTAGTATACAGAAGAAGATGCAGGAGGGAGGTGTCTTTATTTTTGAAAGTGGAGATAACTCAGGTGGGAAGGATGCTCAAAAGGGGAGTGATGGTTCAGGGAAAAAGAAGGCTGCCTCTTTAAACAAAAGCTGGAAACGCACTCAAAGGGACTCTGATCATAGTATGGATGGCAGTTGCAATATAGCTGGAGAGAAAAGGAAGACCCCTGATATTGATAAGGTCGAAGGCAGCAGCATGGTGTTGGATGGTGATGGTGAAAGAAATAAAAGAAGACTTACAGTGAACTCGACTAAGCAAGTGGCGAGCCCCGCGACTTGGGCTCTCGGTGAACAATGAGCTACATATTATCGTGGAATTGTAGGGGTTTGGGTGGCACTCCTACAATTAGTCAACGCATTGTGTTTCTTGAATGCCCCCAAATGGCGTTTCTCTCGGAGACACGCTTGAAAGCCTTTGAGTTCGAGAAGATAAAACAAAAAACGAAGTATGACAATTCCTTAGTAGTTGACTGTGAAGGGGAGGGAAGGAAAAGAAGAGGGGGTTTAGCTTTGATGTGGAAGAATTCTTTGGATGTTGATGTGAACTCATACTCCCAAAATCATATAGATGTTGAAGTGACTTCCGTGCAGCAGGGGAGGTGGCGTTTCTCGGGTATTTATGGATTTTCGGATGATGACAACAAGCACAGAACTGGTCTGCTCATAAATAATTTGTGGGATGGTCAAGGGGGCCCGTGGTTGTGTGTGTGTGGGGGGGGGGGGATTTCAATCTTATGTTGCAATCAAGTGAGAAGCAAGGTGGGAGGGATTTTTGCTGTGAAGAAGCTGATATTTTCCGTGAAGCCATTGATCACTGTCAACTTGAGGATTTGGGCTTTATTAGGCATGACTTTACATGGTCTAATAATAGAGGAGGGGAGGAAAACATCCAAGAGCGTCTCGATAGGTTCCTGGCAAACCGTGCTTGGAGAGATTGTTTCCCAGGCTCTTTTGTCACTCACCTCACAAAGAGGAAATCTGATCACTTGCCAATTTTGGTATGCATCAAGGAAGCTCTAAATACCCCGAAGAAGAAAAAGAAAAAGAAACTTTATAGGTTTGAGGAGATGTGGTTGCGTGATGAGAATTGTAATGCAATTATTTCGGAGGCGTGGGAGAGGGGAGGGGATTTGTGTTCAAAAATTGCTTTCACGTCGTCAAAATTGAGCTCTTGGAGTAGGGAGAAATTTGGTGATTTTATGAAGGAGTTGCAAGATTGTAAGGCGCAAATGGAGAAACTAATGGGGGAATGCCAATCGGAAGATGTCATTGCCCAAATGAGAGCCATTGATGATCGTATGGATGAACTAGAAAGAAGGGAGGAGTTGTATTAGAAGCAACGGAGTAGGCAAGATTGGCTCAAACATGGGGATAAGAACACCACTTTTTTCCACACGAAGACGAAACAAAGAGCTAGCCGAAATAATATCAAGAAAATTCATGACATTGCTGGGAATGAATTCGTGGATGAGGATCAGATCACCGAAGTCTTGGTTAATTATTTTGAGACCCTCTTTGTAGGAAATAGTGACATCGAGCCAGACCCAGTCATCGCAAAAGTGGAGCCAATTGTTAGTGAGCGGCAGCATAGTAACTTGGCTGCTCCTTTTTGTGTCGAAGAAGTAAAGAATGCATTGTTCCAAATGCATCTGATGAAGGCTCCGGACCCTGATGGTATGTCTGCAATTTTTTTTCAAAATTTTTGGGAAACTGTGGGAGCGGATGTGACTGATAAGGTGCTTGATATTCTGAATAATAATGGGGATATAGGTTCTATTAATCAAACTCATATTGTTTTAATCCCGAAAAAAAGGAATGCGAGTCTCCTGTTGATTATAGGCCTATAAGTTTATGCAATGTCTTATATAAAATTGTCACCAAAGTTCTAGATAATAGATTGAAGCTAGTCCTTCCCTTCATTATTCATGAGTCGCAGAGTGGTTTTGTTCCTGGGAGACTTATTTCTGATAATGTGTTGGTTGCATATGAGTGTTTTCACTATCTCAGGAAGAAGAAAAAGGCGAAAAAAGGTTTTCTGAGTCTCAAGCTCGATATGAGTAAAGCTTATGAGCGGGTTGAGTGGGAGTTTCTGGAAAAAAATAATGATCAAATTGGGTCCGCCGGAAAGTTTTGTGAGTTTGGTTATGAGATGTGTTAGCTCTGCAGAGTTCGACGTCCTAGTTAATGGGCAACCGTCGAGGAGTTTCAAACCGAGTCGGGGCCTTAGGCAAGGTGATCCCCTTTCGCCTTTCCTTGTTATTATGTGTGCGGAAGGCTTGTCGACTTTGCTACGTGATGCTGAGAGCCGGAACATCATTCATGGTATTAAAATTGGGAGAAATGTTAATCCGATTTCTCATCTATTCTTTTGCAGATGATAGCCTTCCTTTTGTAAGAGCGACAGAGGAAGAGGTGGATGTTGTGCTTGGCATTCTTTCTATGTATGAAGTGGCTTCGGTCAGAAATTGAATATGGATAAATCAGAGGTGTCGTTTAGCCGAAACATTGAGCAAGAACGGAAGAACATGCTTCAGATGAAGTTAACTTTTAAGGCCGTCGATGGACACGATAAATACTTGGGGTTGCCAACTTACATTGGTAGCTCTAAGAAACAGGTTTTCCAGATTATTCAGGATCGGGTTTGGAAGAAACTTAAAGGGTGGAAAGGAAATTTTTTGTCCCAAGCGGGAAGAGAGGTGTTGATAAAGGCAGTTGCTCAGGCCATTCCAACGTATGCAATGTAGTGTTTTGCTACCCCAAATAGCATTATTGCTGAGATTGAGAAATTGTGTCGGCAATTTTTTTGGGGTCAGAAGCGGGAAGAGAGGAAGCTTTGTTGGATTGCTTGGGAAAAATTGTATGTCTCGAAGAAGGAAGGGGGTCTCTGTTTCAGGAATATGAGGAACTTTAATAATGCTCTCCTGGCTAAACAAGCGTGGCGAATTCTTACCAATGGAGAGTCTTTAATGGCAAAAGTACTCAAAGGGAAATATTTCCCTCATTTGACCCTATTGGAGGCCAAGGTGAGCTCGAACTCGAGCTATACTTGGAGATCAATTTTGGGTGCTCGTGAGGATTTGGTCAAGGGTATAAGGAAAGCTGTTGGGAATGGGTCGTCTATTCATATTTGGAATGATCCCTGGGTCCCCAACCTCCCTAATTTCAAAGTGGTGTCGAGCAGAAGGTTGGAAGAGGAGACTCCCACTTATGTTTGTGAGCTCTGGGCTGACAACTCATGGGATATTCATGCTCTAAATGCAAATTTCACCTCTGTTGAAGTTAATGAAATCTGCAAGCTTGCCACCCCTCTTTTCAATAGAAATGATTCATGGGTTTGGAACTATACAAAAGATGGGAATTTTTCTGTTAAGAGCGCCTATAATCTGATCACTTTGGAGCAGAAAAATGTTGTAGCTACTTCTTCCACTGTGGCTTGCAACTTCAAATGGTCGATAGTCTGGAATGCGGAGGTTCCCCCAAAGATAAATTTTTTTGCCTGGCGTGCTATTAAAGGTGCTGTGGCCACTCGATATAATTTGATGCAAAGAGGTATGAACATTGATCCTATTTGCCTTATGTGCGGCTCGGAGAATGAAAGTGTATTGCATATGCTTGTTAAGTGTGTAGAAGCTAAGCGTATATGGTATCTCTCGCCTTTACGTTTGGCTGTTGATAATTATGTGGGAGAGTCTTTTGGTGATTGGTGTTGCTCGGTTAGGCTCTGCCACAAGGACTCTCACTGGTGGAACATTTTTTGGTGTGTCTTATGGGGAATCTGGCTTCGTAGGAATGGGTGGTTTTTCGATGGTAAGAAGAAAGATGAGAGGGAAGTAATCCACAAGGCCATTGGCATTGTTGGTGAATATTCTGCAGCTCAAGAAAGTGTAATCATGACTCACACACCTCCCATTTTACAATCTAAGTGGAAATCTCCTGCAAATGGACTCATAAAAGTGAATTCTGATGCTGTTGTCCCTGGATCAGATTGGGTTGGCTTGGGTGGCGTTTTGAGGGACTCGGTGGGGGATGTAGTTGTCTCTACCTGCCTTCGTTTGAGGGGTAAGTTTGATGCAGATGTAGCTGAGGCCCTAGCTATGAGACATGCTTTATCTATCTCCATGGAATCGAGTTTCAACAAGCTTTGTTTGGAGACTGATTGCCTTAAGCTGTTCAATCATTTGGTGAAGGGTTGTGCTCCTCATACCACTTTTGGATTGGTTGTAAATGACATACTCCAACTCGCTCGTAGTTGCATTTCCTGCTCTTTTTCTTTTGTTAAAAGAAGTGGCAACACTGTTGCTCATAGTCTTGCTAAACTTAGCCTTGCATTGCCTTCCATGACCTTAGAGTATGGATGGAGGAGGCCCCTAGTGAAGCTGCTGATCTTGTACTTGATGATTTAAACCTGCTGGTTGAGTAATAAAAGGCTGAGTGCAGTTCCCGTCAAAAAAAAAAGGTAACTATATATAAAGGAAAATTTAGAACATCATACTTAAATTTATGTATGTAGTATAGCGTTTAGAACAAAATGCCTAGAAATTTAGAACCTAGACTCAATGATTCTTAACATATGTAATAGTTCTTAGAAGAGTAAACTTGGCTTTTCAAAATATAGTTTTAATTGGAACATGATACTTAAATTTTAAGACCTTGAACTCAAAAAACAAATCTGAGCATATATGCAATATTTTAAAGAACATATGCAAAATATTTTAGAACATATGTAACAATTTTAGAACATATACTTAAATTTTTTAGAACATAATTCGTTAATTTAGATTACGAATTGAAATTCGATTTTTACAACGAATTGATTCGAAATCAATTTATTCTTGATTTCCAAGGTAACAAAAACATATGAATTGTTGTTTAGTTTCTTATATTCAATTGAAATTCCTTGAAATTTCAAACTCTATAATTTGCCCAATTTGATTGTTTTGGATGAAAAAAACTTTGATTTCACATATTAAACTGTCAATTAAGCTTGGTTTACCTTTGATTAAGCTTCACAACTTGAATTCTTGACTACAATTGTTCAAAAGTTGATACAAAACACATGTAATTCTTGAGCATGTGGTGATGGTGGTCGTCGTGGAGAGGAGAGAATGTGTTGGCCATGATGTCGGGGAGAAGAGAAAGAGTGATGGTGGTGGAGGTGATGGCGTAAAGGCTATGGAACAGGCAGTGGTAGTGATGGAGTAACTAGAGATTGGATAGTGTTGGTGACGAGAGGAGAGATAATGTTGAGGTTGAAGATGATGAGTTTAATTTATTTTCGGAACATCTTCCTTAACATATTAGAACATAGATGTGTTCTCACATGAGCCTCTCCACACACACACACACACACACACACACACACACACACACACACACACACACACACACACACACACACACACACACACACACACACACACACACACACACATATATATATATATATATATATATATATATATATATATATATATATATATATATATATATATATATATATATATTAGATTAGGATGTGAGTGAGTGTTGGGCTCTTACATGTTAATCTTGGATCGGAAATATATTAATGTAATAGTAGGGTAATTCTTAAGCCAACATCATGTTATACTGTGACACTTTTACCACAACACAAGAATAAAAATGTTTGTTTAATTAATTTGTGGGGTCACCTTGAAGATTCTTGTATAAAATTATAAAAGATACATGTATGTGCTTACTACTGTTGTAGCTATGAGTTTTGTTTTCCTTTAATGCGTATTCAATATTCAATTTAGGTGGTTAGTCAGTTGGGAGTTAGCTTAGGTCGAGCTCAGCTCGAGTGTCTCTCTTGTGCTTATCATGTCAAAAAGGAGTCAATCTAGGGTCGGTATTCAATATTCAAAATTTGACGTAAGCTAAGTGATACATGTCGTTTAGCGTATAACATTGATTAATTATTTACCTAACTTAGACCTTCAAAAATATTAATAATTAGTAAAAAGGGTAAGTAAGGATCGATTCCACGAGGAGATTAACAACTTTATAAATTCAAAGTCAACTCGAAAAATAAACTATAAACACATAAAGAATACTATTTTTACTATATACATGATAATGGAGGGTTAAACTTGAACGAGAAACTAAACTAAACGAAACTAAAAATACTAATCTACTATATACATCTGACGACATAATTAACCAATTTTATTCATAAATTTACTCAAATTAAATTAATAGTGATAATAATTGACCGACCTTGCATAACTAATCAATATAATTACTAGACTAATTGTAGAGACTTTATTAATAAATACTCCCTGTCTTCCCTTAATTACTTGAAACCAAATTTGGACTAACCCAAAATTGACTCTAAAGTCTAAACATACCAATCTAATTAACACAAATATGGTCGCAACTTGCATGAATTAGTCTTGGAAGCATTAATATCTAGGAGACCTCATTAGTCCTAACTAATTTAAACACATAAATTTCAAATTACTTAGATGGAATTTGCTCTCTAATTTAAACTAAACCGTAATTGTAGACTCGATGTAAAATTAGGGACTACATCTATACGATTTAAACTAAGCTAAACCATGTAGATAGCAATATTTCATAATTAAACGCTTGAAAGATAACAATCAATTTTAAATTGCAAAATTAATAATCAAGATCAAGCATATTTCAAATAGTTAGTAAATTGAAAGAAATTATGCAAATAGATCATAAAACTGAAGACCAATTTATCACATCAATTATCTAATCAACATAATCAATAAAACTAGAACAGTTATACAAAATAATAGAAATATGGAAAAATTGATTAAGAAGAAGACTTATGAACTATAATTCCAAGAACCTCCGAAAAAACATGGCTTCGACCCCGCAATTCACCTTCGTCCTTGTTAAACTTTGGACTTGAGACTAAGTTTCCCTTTAATGGCTATCTTCTCTTCTCCAATTGCCCAATTACGAACTAACTCAAACTGTCTTGCTCTTTGTATATTTTTGGCTAAGTCTTGTGTTTTGAGAAGGAATAATTGGCGATTTTTATAACAAAAAACAACTTAGGTTTTCCGGGATTAAACAACTGAAAACAGAGCAAAACTAAATTATTGGCTCCATATTTGATTCAAATTTGATTGGGTTGAATATACCTTTAAATAAGCTTTCCAACAATACATTGTATCGTACAATGACGGTACACTAATATGTGTCACGGTGCTAAAATTTCATGCTCGACCTCTTTTATTTAGCCTTCTAGCCTATAAATATGTCCCTATTTTTAGGGTTTTGAAGAATAGACAGTGAATGAGGAGAACAAAACAATATACGAGCCTAAACACAATAATTCAATCCTTTTCTTATCATTACACTTGTTTTAATAATAGTTTTCCAGGCACGCAATTCAAAGTTCCTTTGCAATACTTGGACTTCAACTCATCAACTTAGGTGTAAAAGGTTGAATTTCTGAGAGTTTAGACCAATCTAGACTTTAATTTATTTTTAACTTAATTCTTTCAATTTTATTTATATTTTGATTGAAGTTATTAATAATTTATTCATGATGTAGCAATTTAAAGGAGCTAAGTAATTAATTCAAAATATCTGATGATAATAATGATGTTATTAAGTGAGATTTATGTTATCCACTTGTAAATAAGCATAAAATTATTGGAACTTACATTTGAGACATTAATATAGGATAAGCAATGAAAAACTTCATTACTCTTCATCTATAAAATTAGTTTATTCAAACCTCCAATTGTAAAACGGATGGAAATAAAGGAACACCTAAACATGTTTTTAACTCTAATTAATCCTAGCCACTTTTCCTAACAAAGGAGAGTGCCAAATCTAAGTACTTCAACTTAAGGCTTGCATATTCCTTCACCGTTACAGGATTAAATTGAGGACCCTCACAATTTGGATAGTCCAAAAAGGGAGAGACTTCAAAGTCTATAGGAAGGCCATAGAAGTATGGAAAGGATAACCTTTGTTTTTGTTTATTGTTGACAACTGCCCTATGAATTGCACTTGGAAATCTTGCATTTGAAATTATGTGTAAAAGATCTGCTACATTCACCACCAAGGCACCTGGTTGTGGGTTGACCGAGATCCACCCAAATTCGTCTTTGTATACTTGGAGACCACTTGCATTGCCACTTTGGTGGAGGATTGTAAAGAGAAGAGTATCTGTGTGGGGACCTATACCCATTGTTTGGTTTGAATCAGGGCATGGCGGGTACGAGTTAAGATGAAGTGCATACTCATGGTCTTTATGTGTAGCTTCTTCAGGTGTGGGTATGTTAAGTGATTTATAAAGAAAACTCTTGAGTTTGTCACCAAGGTCCTTCATCTTTGTCTGGTACTCAAATATCACTTCACTATATAAAGAAAAACAACAATAGACATGGTTTTATAAGAAATAATGATACAATTAGTTTGTAAAACAACAATTATCCAATATACCTCAAGTCGTTTATAATAACCAAATACATCTTAACTTAACACATTTAGGGTAAAAAAAATAGTGAGCAATATGAATGTAGAAAACAGTATGAGCATATGAGAAAATTAGTGTAAATAGCATACAAGGAGACCCGTATCGTGGAGTTACACCCCTATCCATCTAGGGGGGCCTTTCCCATTATGTCATTTTTAAGGGTTGTTCAATAATCACTTTAAATTGGACCGAATTAGTGTAAATAGCATTATGTCATTTTTTTAATTAAAATTTCTATACTATTTAATCTTTACCTTGAATTTGCTACGTATAAAAAAGGCATAAATAATAATATCTCAAATATTTATTTTTTCTTTTTTTCGAAATGTCATAAGGATAATTCAATATATAGGAAAAATAGTTCTCAAATTGGTGTTGTCTAAATTGATTTTATATAAGTCCATTCATGGTTTGGCCTTATCATTTAGCTTTGAATTTTTGAATCTTCAATCTTTGGCTAGGTTCAATATGATATTGGATTCGTGAACAACTCTAGTTATTTCCAAATTAAATGGAATATGTAACAATGTTACACAAAATTATGCAACACTTGGAGAATGAGTTGGATATATATCATAAAAATTTATAAATATAATAATAATAATTGAGTGCATACATGTGCTATGCCTTAAAGTTAAACAATGCACAGACCTTAACGATTGTGGGGACAATAAAATTTGTTTAAATTTATATATTTTTTAAATTTCCCTTGTCAATTAAAATTGATTTCTTTTTCTTAATTAGATAAAATTATGTGTTATATGAATCCACATAAACATATACAGTTTTATTTTAAACCTAATAAATATTATTTCTAGATCTGCTAATAAATGTGGGGCCTTTTCATTTTTATCTTTTTAAAAAACTAAATACAAAAAAATTGGTTCATAGTTTTCTATTGTTAATTTTATAAATCATGATGATTTTAGTTTGTTTCACAAATTTAAATTTAATCTTTTTAATGAAATGTATCAAATAATTTCAAACAAATGTGCTTACCAAAAACCTTCAAATCATTAGGCCAAAGTTTCTTAGCGTGATGATGATAAGAGTTACCCATGATAGTGAACCCTTCATTCCACATTTGCTTGCTGAAGAATAAAGCAAGTCTAGGATAGCCATATCCAGTATCTTCACCAGGGGCTCGTAAAACCTTCATCTTTTGCTCAAATGGAAGATTGAATAATTTTTTGGCTTGAGACTCAACTTGATCTAATAACTCCTTAGAAACCCTGTGGTTTGTGACTTGAAACATCCCCCATGTCTCACATGCATTAAAAATGAGGTCTAAAGCCTTAGGATCTTCGAGATCAATTATTGGAATAAAGTTTGAAGCCCCCGATTTCTCATTATCAAGGTTAATTTTTGAATCGTCAAAACATTGTGCCCATATATGAGATTCTGGAACACTTTTGATTGAGCTAAAATCTATGGGAACAATAACGCTTTGTTGCATAGGATGATCCTTGTCGGCATTTGTAAGAAGAGACATTTTGTTGAATGAAAAAAGAAAGAAAAAAACTCGATAATATAGAAAATTTGAGGTTTTAATTTTTATTTTTTTTGTGAGGAAGATTTAAGGTTTAATCAAAATATGAGAAAAATATAAATGGAAGCTTTGCTAAAGATATATAGTGTGTTTTTCTTTTGACTGATGCAAACTTCTGAAAACATGTATTTATAGGGGTTATAAATATTAATAAATAAATTGGGATTAATGACATATGTTATATATCAAATAAATAAAGGAAATTATCATTATATCAGTGCAAGATAAGATATCGAATCAAATATTTCTATCTTTACAATTGAATAATAAATGTTAAAATTAAAACTTTAAATGTTATAACATATCGATAAAAAAGGTAAGAAATCAACATGTTTGATTATGTACATAAAATAAGGTAACTAATTATATCTTGTATGTAATTAATATAAATTGAATGACTCATGCATCCAAAATGATCTTGTAGTACTCCCTCTGTAGACACCCAAATATGTCTCCCCAAAAACCAAACCCTGTGATGAATACTTTTCACGTCATTGATTATCGAACGAAGTGAAAGTGTGAAAAGTCTTGTGATGCGGTTGTTTTTAATAAAATACCATTTTTCTATTTTCTAAAATCTACTATATTTATAGCAAGTCCAATTTAGTTTGGTCCATGATAAAGGTCCAATAATAGTATAGTTGGATTAGCTCGCAAAGAGCTTTCCAACGATATATTAGAGCCTAATTTCGATGAGTAATGAGGAAGTTATGGCCAAAATACTCAGCTGGGTTCGAAATGAATTTTATATGCGGCCCAAAGATTTGGAGGGCCTATTAATTATTATTCCTAAAGTTATTAGGATTGACTTTAATCTTCTAGAGTAATCTAAAAGGTTTTTTTTTTTTAAAAAAATTGTTATGGAATTAGGATTAATAATTATATTTTTAGAAAATACAGAATTTTATTTGGAATAAAATAAGTATTTTATTTAGATAAATTTGATATTATAACTGATAAACAAGGAGTCTAATTACTTAAAGGATTCCGTACAAAAGCGCTTTTTATCTTTTAATCAGCGCCAAACAATATTTTTGTCGAACTGCGACAGAACAGCGTGAAACCTGTCACCTGGTGATGGATCCTGTCATTTGCGACAGGAGTTGTATAATTCCAAGTCGAATTTGATCTCTTTTTTATCGAAACTGGACTGTTTCTCTATAAATAGGGTCGATATTCCTCGTTTTCAAATCATCAACAAGCTTGATCCACAGTCATCACAATTCTCTCTTTTAAACAATAGCTTATTCTTTTTCCCTCTTGCTTTCTAAACTAGCTTTTTACAAACACCAAACCCATTCACAAGTTCTAGACACACCTAGCCAAGTTCAAAGTTGCCTTCGCTCTCGACGTGAAAGGTTGATACTTTCTGAGGTTTTGGTCCTAAATTCTATTTCAATTATTTAATTTAATTGTTTGATTTTATATTTTATTGAAGTTTAATAGTGCGTGTACTTTGTTATTAGAAAGAGATATGAGGCATCAAAGTGAGTAATTTTATTACTCTATTCTTGTAGATAGCATGTTTAGATTATTTAACTCCTAGTATCATATCATGAAAGGGTATTAACTAAAATTTCTAATATCATTTATATTTCTAGCATCATGTTTAGGCTGCTTTCTATTCTTTCTAATATTATGTTAGTATCATGTTAGGGATAAAGCTTTAATCTTTGTTTATTGACATGCTAGGATTTGTTATTAATTTTGTTAGTATCATGCCTAAGATCTTGCTATTATTATTAAGCTTTATGTTTGTGATGATGATGATTGTTGTGTCAAATATAATATTATTATTGTTTCTTAATATATTATTGTTATTGCTTGATCACACCTTTTATGCAGGTTTAAAGGGAATTTGTACTTGAAATCACGCCTTAATAAGATAATTAATAATTTGGTTTAGGCTACTATGATATTAATGTTGGGGTTTGATGAGTCCGACTCATCGTGGAAGAAAACCCGAGCCAAGATCACACTTACAATAAATATAATCATAAGACATAATAAACATTATTAACAAAAGAGATTAAGAGAAGAAGTAATTACCCTGGTAGCGTGCTTCGCTCGTACCTCGAGCTCTTACTTCAAAAAGCTTGAGTTTCGCGTTTAGCGGAAACCTCCGACGGTATCCACCCGTAACACTCTCCGACGAGCTCTATTTCCTAGAGGTTAGCTAGGCCCGACCAAACTTACTTGAGTAATTATAAGTGTTCAAAGGTTTTATTAGAGACGCCTTTTCCAACACCTTATTCAAGTGATTATTCCCATACCCCAACTTGGGTATTTATAGGAAAATCATGAGTGGGAATTTCTCTTCCATCAATGTGGGAGATTTGATTATTCTCCTTTTATTTATAAATAAAAAACAAAAGAAAATAAACAACAACTTATTAATCAACAAGTGTCACACTGAGAGGGAGGGTTAGGTAAGGACCACTTGGGAGGGGGGGACAAAACTTGCTCCCCAAGCTCTCCTCATAACCGGCCACATGTACCCCTAACCCTCCAATCAATGCATGCCACGTGGCAGCCACTCTTGGGCACCAAGTCACCCCAAGTATGGGCTGTTGGTTGTTGCCGCACACTCGGCACAGCAGGCCACGCACATATGTGCGGGCTGCTGGCCAAGGCCTGTTGCTAGCACGCCCATGCACGCTGCTAGCTGTTGCGGGCTGGCGCGCCATGAGTGTTGGCCCTTGCAGCTAGCTACGACATGGTTGCTAGCAAGCACGCCCACGTGCGCTTGGTGCTAGCTTGCTGCAGCCAGCCTTACTAGCCATGGTGCGCTAGCACGCACCAGCCAGCCTAGGCTCGACTTGGTGCGCTTGCTAGCCACCTTGCTAGGCCATATGCCCCTAGCCCTCTGTTCGCTCGGGGTATTCCAATGCTAGGGGTATTTTGGTAATTTTTTTTGATTAATTAGTAATTTTTCCGTCTCGTCTTTTATTATTATTGATTAAACTTCCGACGTTCGGTTTCGACGCTCGGTTTCGACGCTCCAAGCTCGAATTTCCGACGTTTAAATATTAATTACTTAAGTGACTCATTAATTCTTTCTGAATTAATTCGCCGTGTCGGTTCGTTTGTTACTTGGGGTGTGACCCATTTGATTTAATTTCCATTTGATTTATTTTTATTGAAGTTACTAACAGTTTATTCATGATGTAGCAATTCAAGGAAACGTGGAAAGTGAGTAATTAATCACTTAATTACTCTTATTATTATTATTTTTATTGCTAGTATCATGATTAGGATTATTATTTGATTTGACTAACGCAATTATTGTTGAATTGCTTCCAATATTAATGTTTATTCTATTATTATTTATGATCACCATATTGCATGTTTAAAGGGAATATGTAATTGAATATCACGCCTAATAAGATAATTTGGACAACCGGTTTAGGTTCCTTTAATCTTGTTATTTAATCAAGTGATCACGATATCTTAGAATAATGTGTTGCATTAATATTCAACCAATTTAGCATAATAATAGTTTGGAGCAAATTGAATATTTTGTTTGTATGCCTTTGAGATCACAGGAATACTTTTCAATATAAGAATCGAGTAGAGGCCAATACAGGCGAATGTGACTCCATGACTCACTTCGTACCATCATCCCCGATCCTCCTTTCGTGGTTCCGAACCATATGGAGTTAGTAATCTCATGGATTATGAATGGGGTGTAACCTTCACGGGTCAATCGTTGTTGCCTTTCGTTGTCCCTTAATCGTGATTGCCTTTAATGATCCGTGAACGGTTTACAAGTTCCTTAAAAACTTGTTGGCGGCTCCCTACTTTCTTTGTCCCTAATCGCATCCCTAATCGTATATGTCAATTCCCACTTCCTATGAGTGCCAAGCATATTCACAACATGCTTTTATGTAGGCGCACTTCAAACGACGCCTACAATTTGGCGACTCCACTGGGGAGGATTCTTGGTTATTTATCGATTTGAGTGATCGGTATTTAATTGAGATGAGTGGATGAGACTTGAAAGATTCTTGAATTGTATTCCTGCGATTTAATTGGCATTGTCACATATGCATATGCATATTAGGTTACCTATTTTGCCACAATAGTACGTGTTCTACGTATATGGCTAGCCCGGGGGATTTATGCTCTATCAACCCAAAAACGCTCATGGCAAAAAGGGTTCATCCGAGTTTTTAAATCCACCCAAACCATGGAGTCGAGTTCGATTTCATCACGAACTCGCGGAGCCGCCCATTGGCATACACCCTCAAGGGAGGCTGCCTTGCTAACGCGTCCAAACTCTTAACCATGGTACCCTTTGACACCCAAATAAGCTTGACCATAGTGGAACATAGATCTTGACTTTAGGTTGCGAACTTCATTGCATCATTCGTGACAATGTGCTTATGTGTGCATATTTTTATTTTATTTTTTATTCTCTTTTTTTTCTCTTATCAAACCTTTTTTTTTTTTTTTTAATTATTAGAGTCGAGTCATAGATTTTTTTAATTATTTTGAGTCAACCCGGATTTTTATTCCCGTATCCTGCATAAGAGTCAACTTGTTTCGGTCATAGCCGGAGTTCTAGAAAGAGTTACGTGTCGTGCCACCTATGGATCTGTGGCCCCGAGTTTTATCTTTTATTTGGATTTTGTTTCGCCACAATCAGAGTCACAAAACAAAAGTTATAACTGATATACTACAGCCTGTCCAGTTTAGGTGTCTTTTTAGTGTGCAACCTCTTATTTTTATTTTATCTTTTCGTGTCAAGCTAGTCTTAGCCAAGTCCTTTAATCCATGTCAACTCGTATAACATAGGATTATAGATTTTTATTTATTTATACCCATGAGTCCTAACTCTTCTAGAATTCCACTCGTATTCCTAGTTTCTTGTGGTTTTTTGTGCTAATCTTAACATGTATTCTTTGTCTTTGATTGTGGTTGATCTTTATTTATGACTAACGATTGCCAATGGACCGTTTTCACCTAGTAAATAGAATAAACATTAAAATTGGACAAAATTAATCAAGTTAGTTTGTCTTTTAGTCTTCCATGCTATTTGATCCTTGCGTCCTTTGTTTTTTCACAACGTCCTCATGTCTTGCCATGCGATCATACCACGAGTCTTAATTAACTCACCTAATCATACATGTTGAGTCGTTGCACACACTTTGTCTTCGAGTAATGCACTATATTGTTTATGATTGTATACTAAGACCATGCATGCGTCGTTTTCCGTCATAATAGGAATGAGTGGAGTATTTCACATTGGTTTTGAAAATACTTTCATACACTCTTCCTTTCCAATCCGAGTATTGAGTCAATGCATTAAGTGAGCTCATTTTGTTCCATATATAGTACTCGAGTTCAAGAATCACTAGGCAAGAGTTGGAAGAATAAGGAGAACGTCATTCCTTCCTTCTTTTTCTTTTAATCAAAGCATCAGCAATAACAAATTTCTTGTCCCTCTTGGCGGTAACAAATAATTCATAAGCATCCATGAAGACGAAGCAAAAGACAAGTTTCCCATACAAGATTTCATACTTTTTTATTTTCCTTTGTTTCAACCCTTTCCCCTAATGAGTCTGGCATAGGTTTCCCTTATCCATGTGTACTGTCTATGTGTCATGTTTCTTACCTTTTCCATCAATGAGCATTTCTTTCCTTTGCTTGATCATGTCATTCAAAAAAAAGAAAAAAAAAAAAAACAATTTCCGAACTAAACACAAGGTACACAAATGATTTGAGGTACCTTTGCAACCCTGTCATTCCCCTTAAACCATTTCAATCACATATCCATTTCTTCATCAACCACTTTGAGCCTCGTCTAACGTTTGGCCTTTATTTCTTCAACCCACATTCACTTAACCCAGGGATGGAATGATGTGCAATTTGTGTAACAGTAAGAAAGCAAGTTCAAATAAAAAAAAGAATAAGTAATAAAAAAAAAAACAATGTCTAAAGGCAAGTGTTCCAATGTCTTTGATATGAACACGTGTCGAATTGCGTCTCTCATCGAGTGCTTGGTACCGTGCCTGAGAAACATGAATGCTAAGTGAGTGATGAACCGCATGATCTGGGATTGCCTACATTGATTCAAAAGAACAAAAAAAAAAAAAAAAAAAAAAAATAACTTGCGAATTCAAAATTTTCAAATACACAATTGCATATCTAGGGGACTTCTCTCGGGTCTTGAGCCTTTTTACCCCTTTCTTTCTTAAGCCATCAGCTTAACCACATTACAACCCTCAAAAGACCTCTTTGATATGTACATGTACTTGTGCTAAGTTCGGTTAGAGCTACGTTCGGCCTGATTCCTAACGGATACGTAGGCAACCTCACATTGAGGTGCGGCCACATTCATATTCATATCCATGCATAATCGAGTCAAAGAATATCCGATGCTTACCTTTACCCTTTTAGAGCTAGACTTGGGGGCTTAAACCCACATCACTTAGCTTACCCAGCCCAATAAGGGTCACCATCTCGACTCTTCTCACATCTATTTCCATCACCACAACCCTTGCAGCCAGCCTTAGTATCACATTCACACACTTCACTCACACATCCATATCTATATCATCCTTTCCTTTAAGAACCCTTTATCATGAAATCTTGTTTCAACACCGTGCATGTCATCATCTTTTAAGACAACATTCATTAGAAGAAACATTGTATACTTGCCTAGCTTCCTGACCTAAGCAATATTCATTGTTTCACGCATCGCATAATGTGCTGAGCAACATTTATATATCAAAGATCTGTAATCATGCAAAGCATATCGTGCTTAGCTCCTTGACCTAAGCAACATTCATTATGCAATACACATCGATCACTTCATCTATATATGTGCTTAGCTTCCAGACCTAAGCGACATTTGAGATCATTTCTGTACACCATATATGATGCTTAGCTCCATGACCTAAGTTAATTCATCTATCGTGTCACATGATGTAATTGTCCTTAGCCTCCTGGCCTAAGAACATGTATCATGCATACATTATCTTCAAGACGAACAGTTCAATCTGACAAGAAGAAAATCCATGCGATTCATTTCTCTTTGCTCAACAAGGAAGTTTTAAACTTCTTCCCCTTTTTCATTATTTTCTTTTGGGGAAGTTCAAAAACTTTTTCAAAATTTTCTCATCGAGGGAAGTTCGAAAATAGAATCTTTTTCATGTCTTTCTTTTTCGGGAGAAAGTCGGTACCCTCCACACATGACAAAAATGACGGAAATTTTTTGCTTTTGCATCTTCGTTAGCTTGTGTCTGCACACTCACTCAAATCATACATATACTCACACACACAATCAAAAGCCATACACATGTCATGTCATGTCGTGTCAAGTCATTGGTTAAGTCAATTGGTTGAGTCAATCATAGTCTATACGAGTCCCTTCTAGACGAGTCCCTTGGCAAATTTTATTTTGCAGGTCTCATCTACAGCCCACGTCCGGGGACAAGCGGACCATTTACAGCCCATGTCCGGGGACAAGCGGACCATTTAAAGCCCACGTTCGGAGACAAACGGACCATCTACAGCCCATGTCCGGGGACAAGCGGACCATCTACAGCCCACGTTCGGGGACAAGCGGACCATCTACAACCCACGTTCGGGGACAAGCGGACCACCTACAGCCCACGTCCGGGGACAAGCGGACCACCTACAGCCCACGTCCGGGGACAAGCGGACCATCTACAGCCCACGTTCGGGGACAAGCGAACCACCTATAGCCCACGTCCGGGGACAAGCGAACCATCCACAGCCCACGTTCGGGGACAAGCGAACCAACTACAGCCCACGTTCGGGGACAATCGAACCATCATCATTTTAGTGATCATCTCCCAAGCGAAGACGATTCACGGCGCAAGGTTCTCGATAAACAGAGACTTGCAAGTTCATCATCAGACAAGTTTTTCCTCAAGCATGGAAAATTGTCATCTATCGACTTTCCTCAAGCATGGAAAGTATCTCAACCGGTGGGTTTCTTCAAGCATAGAAAGCTACCAAACATCATCTGTCGACTTTCCTCAAGCATGGAAAGTATCATCCGGTGATTCCTTCAAGCATAGGAAGATACCAAGCATCATTTGTCACCGATACACTGGTGTCAGATACGCATTCTATCCCTTTACTCTTTTATCTGTAGAACTAACATTTTTCTGCAGGTATCGGCGTATATAGAGTGATTTAGGATCGCAGAACGTCTTAAGTCATTCTCCGTCCCTATCGACTACTTTGACTATCGTTTTCGAAACTGACGTTTCTACAAACTCAGTCAAAGTGGGGGCTTCTGTAGACACCTAAAAATGTCTCCCCAAAACCAAGCCCGATGATGAACAACTTTTCATCGTCATTATTTGTCGGGTTGAGTATGTAATCTTTAGAGTGCTTAAATCCATGTTCATTCCTAATAAATTCCTAAACTAACCCAATTCCTAACCCATTTCACCAAACCATAACTTATTTTCCTCATTTCGTGCCTTTAAACTCAAAATAATTCATTTCGTGTCCATTAAAATAATTCATTTCATGTCCTTTTTATAAAAACGTTTTGAGCAGTTTATTTTGGTCCATAATCTGGGTCCAATGATTAATTATTTGGATAGAGCTTGAAAGGAGCTTTCCAACTATATATTATAAGCCCAAATCCGAGTTATAACGAATAAGTTATGGCCAAAATACTAAACTGAGCTTAAACCGAACCTAAGTCCATCTTACCTACGGCCCAATGATCATGTAGAGGGTCCAAAGGTTTTAATCCCACTCCTAATCCAATTAGGATTAATTAGAAGCTTCTATAAGTTACTAAAAGATCTTAATTATCCTTTTTGAAAAGATAAGATTAAAGAGTTTGAAATTGAATAAAACTTTTCTTTTTGAAAGTCCTAATTCTATTCGAATTGAAAGATGTTCAAAGATTTAAAGATATTATTTCCGTTCCTCACTGTTTTTATCTGATTCTTAAATGGTTGGATATCTCTTGAAATTATCTTTCCAATGATATATTATAATATTAATTCCGAGCTATAACGAAAAAGATATAAAAAAAATACGAAACTCTATCCAAAACTGACACCGTCTCACTATTTCGGTTATATATTTTATTGTACAAAATATTTCAATCTGATTATAATTGGATTATAAAGTAGACTTCAAGAGCTTTCCAACAATATCTTATTCATCTTATTCCGATTTCGGGATCAAAAGATATGATAAAAACAAAAACCGCAAAAACTGCTGTCTATCGCAAGAGTTTTATCCGATTCGAATTCTTATCTTTTCTTGATTCGATCCCTCTTTTTTCCCTATAAATAGAGGTCATATCTCCCCTTTTTCAATCATCAACAAGCTTGATCATCAAATCATTCTCTCTTCCTCTCTTCTACACCAAAAATCATTCTCTCTCCCTACACCTAAAATATTCTCTCCTCTCTCTCTTGCTCTAGCCTAAACTCTAGCTACCCTATTCTCTCATTTTATATCCCTTAAGCACTCTAAGGAGTCCATACAATACCCGAAGTTTTATGCTTAAACCAAGGCGTGAAAGGTAGAATTAACTGAGGGTTTGGACCAAATCAACTCTACGTTTTATTTAATTTAATTTCCATTTGATTTATTTTTATTGAAGTTACTAACAGTTTATTCATGATGTAGCAATTCAAGGAAACGTGGAAAGTGAGTAATTAATCACTTAATTACTCTTATTATTATTATTATTTTTATTGCTAGTATCATGATTAGGATTATTATTTGATTTGACTAACGCAATTATTGTTGAATTGCTTCCAATATTAATGTTTATTCTATTATTATTTATGATCACCATATTGCATGTTTAAAGGGAATATGTAATTGAATATCACACCTAATAAGATAATTTGGACAACCGGTTTAGGTTCCTTTAATCTTGTTATTTAATCAAGTGATCACGATATCTTAGAATAATGTGTTGCATTAATATTCAACCAATTTAGCATAATAATAGTTTGGAGCAAATTGAATATTTTGTTTGTATGCCTTTGAGATCACAGGAATACTTTTCAATATAAGAATCGAGTAGAGGCCAATACGGGCGAATGTGACTCCATGACTCACTTCGTACCATCATCCCCGATCCTCCTTTCGTGGTTCCGAACCATATGGAGTTAGTAATCTCATGGATTATGAATGGGGTGTAACCTTCACGGGTCAATTGTTGTTGCCTTTCGTTGTCCCTTAATCGTGATTGCCTTTAATGATCCGTGAACGGTTTACAAGTTCCTTAAAAACTTGTTGGCGGCTCCCTACTTTCCTTATCCCTAATCGCGTCCCTAATCGTATATGTCAATTCCCACTTCCTATGAGTGCCAAGCATATTCACAACATGCTTTTACGTAGGCGCACTTCAAACGACGCCTACACCTATGCCCTAGGCTTTATTATTATTGATTTCTCCCCTATTTATTCTCCTTACTCATATTCTTTGTAGCATAGATTTTACTCACAAAAATATTGGTTACCTTGATAATTTAGATTATAATAATTAATTAGGAATAGAAAGACTTGTTTCCCTGTGGATTCGACCCTACTTCCCTATCTGCATAAGCTAGTGGACTTAGGTAATTACTTTTGATTAGGGGATACAACTTTACCCTGTCAGTAGTAAAGCTTGAGGCGATGCCCATTCACCTTGAAATATCTCATTCCGTCCATATCCCAAACTTCCACGGCTCTATGAGGAAACACTTCCTTGACAACAAAAGGTCCACTCCACCTTGATAAAAGTTTCTCAGGAAACAATTTCATTCTAGAGTTGTAGAGGAGTACCTTATCACCTTTTAGAAATGCTTTCTTTTCAATGTTCTGGTCATGGAAATCCTTAAAGTGATTCTTACAGTTGCTAGCACACTCATAGGCCTCCAATATTAGCTCTTCAAGCTCAATTGTAGAGGAGTACCTTATCACCTTTTAGAAATGCTTTCTTTTCAATGTTCTGGTCATGGAAATCCTTAAAGTGATTCTTACAGTTGCTAGTACACTCATAGGCCTCCAATATTAGCTCTTCAAGCTCATGCAAATCAAGCAATCTTTGCTCTCCCGCGCTAGCCAAGTCGAAATTAATTTTCTTGATTGCACATTGGGTTCGGTGTTCAAGTTCCACCAGTAGATGACAAGATTTTCCATACACTAGACGATATGGAGTTGTGCCTATAAGGGTCTTGTATGCCGTTCTATATGCCGATAGAGCGTCATTAAGTTTTTCCGACCAATCATTCCTATTCTTAGCAACCGTCTTCTCGAGGGTTAGCTTTTGACGGTTGGACACCTCCGCTTGTCCACTTGTTTGTGGATGATAGGTAAGGCCGAATCTTTGGTGGACCCCGTACTTTCTTAGCATCTTTTGAAAAGCACTATGAACGAAATGTGAACCATTGTCACTTACCACCGCCCTTGGAATACCGAATCTTGGAAATATGACTTTTTTTTTTATCATCTTCACGACTACCTTCTGGTCATTAGTTGGGGAGGCAATGGCTTCCACCCATTTTGATACATAGTCGACCACCACAAGGAAATTTTGATTTCCATAAGAAGTTGGGAATGGCCCCATGAAATCCATACCCCATACATCAAATACGTTAGCTCAAGAATCGGTTGTTGAGGCATCTCATTGCGCTTGGATATGTTGCCGGTTCGTTGACACCGGTCACAAGTCTTCACAAATCCCCAAGCATCCTTAAAGATGTGAGGCCACCACAAACCGCTATGCAAGATCTTCAATGCTGTTTTGTTGTCTCCCATATGCCCTCCACATGGATCGGAATGGCACATCTTGAGCACACTTTGCACTTGTTCATCCGGGTGACACCTACAGAGCAAACTATCTACTCCTCGTTTGTAGAGAATGGGATCATCCCATACATAGTGTCTCGCTTCCCTTTTTAGCTTCTTTCTTTGATTCTTGGAGAAATCGGGAGGGAATTCTCCACAAGCCAAGTAGTTCACCAAGTCGGCAAACCAAGGAAGCTTTTTTTCATTTAAGATGTAGAGCACATCATCTCTCAATTCATCACATATGGGGATTTCATCATTGCGAGCTTGCACATTCTCTAGTCGGGAAACATGGTCCGCAACCACATTCTCGGCCCCCTTTTTTATCACGGATTTCAACATCAAACTGTTGGAGGGATAGGACCCACCGAAGAAGCCGAGGCTTGGACTCTTTCTTTGCAATAAGGTACCTAATGGCTGCGTGATCGGTATAAACAATAATTTTGGAACCAACGAGGTAGTTCCAAAACTTCTCAAAAGCATGAACCACGGCAAGAAACTCTTTCTCCGTTGTGGTGTAATTCCGTTGAGCTTCATTCAAGGTCTTAGACATGTAGTAAATCACGTGAAGCTTCTTCTCTACTCTTTGCCCCAATACCCCTTCAATCGCAACATCACTAGCATCGCACATAAGTTCAAATGGCAAATCCCATCTTGGCGCTTGCACGATTGGAGTTGAGATTAAAGCCTCCTTTAATTTGTTGAAAGCTGGGAGACACTTTTTTGTCAAAAATAAAGATGGCATCCTCTTGAAGAAGAGAATTTAGGGGTCTAGCAATTCATGAGAAATCTTTGATGAATCTCCTATAGAACCCGGCATGCCCAAAAAATGACCTTACTCCTGTCACATTGATTGGTGGCGGTAGCTTCTCTATCACTTTAACTTTGGCCTTGTCAACCTCAATCCCTTTGCTTGAAATCTTGTGACCAAGGACAATTCCCTCTTCTACCATGAAGTGGCATTTCTCCCAATTTAAAACCAAATTGACCTTCTCACATCTTGACAAGCACTTGCCAAGTTGGACAAACAATCCTCGAATAAGAGGCCCCCTACCGAGATATCATCAATGAAAACCTCCATCTCGGCTTCAAGCATGTCCCCAAAAATACTCATCATGCATCTTTGGAAGGTTGCCGGTGTGTTGCAAAGCCCGAAGGGCATCCTCCTATATGTAATAATTCTATAGGGTAAAAGTTGTTTTCTCTTGGTCATCCGGGTTTACAGGGATTTGAAAGAAACCTGAATAAGCATCAAGAAAGCAATAATACTTGTGCTTGGTTAGTCTTTCAAGCATATGGTCGATAAAAGGGAGAGGAAAATGATTCTTGTTGGTGGATGCATTTAGACGTCTATAGTCTATGCACATCCTCCAACTGGTCACCATTCTAGTTGAGATGAGATCACCATTCTCATTTTCAACTACGGTCATTCCTCCCTTTTTAGGGACCACATGAACGGGGGAAACCCATTTAGAACTCGAAATAGGGAAGATGATGCCGACATCAAGGAGTTTGGTGATTTCTTTCTTCACCACCTCCCCCATTTGAGGATTGAGTTTCCTTTTCCTCTCAATGGAAGGCTTAGTACCCTCCTCAAGTGTTATGTGATGCATACATAAAACGGGACTAATACCTTTGAGGTTATCAATGGTATAGCCTAAAGCACCTTGGTGGTTTCTCAATACACCACATAACATTTGAATTTGGCACTCGTTCAAAGAAGAATTCACAATAACCGGAAAAGGTGAATTGGGGCCTAAAAACTCATACCGTGTGATGGTAGAGGCTTCAACTCTACCATTGGAACACCCTTACCTTCTCTTGAGGTAGCTACTTCCAAAGCATCAAGTGTTGTGATTCCCAAGCACATTTGCTCAATGCATGATTTCGTACTTCCTTCAAGCATCTCTTAATACAATGCCATCTCTATGCCTTGGTCACCTATCTTTTCCTTGTTCAAAAGGACATTCTCAAGGGCATCGTTAGTAGTGAGCAAGTGCTCATGCATAGATGTCACGATAGAATCAATAGTGTGATATTTCATGCAATTATCAAGATTAGAGCTTGGATATTTCATGCTTTCATTCAAATCAAATCCTATTACCTCATCTCCTACTTTTAGTGAAATTTTAGCACTTTTAACATCTATTAAAGCACCCGAAGAAGCAAGAAAAGGTCTTCCTAGAATTATTGGAATGTTATCATCTTCATCCATCTCTAACATAACAAAATCCACCGGGATTACAAACTTCCCCACCCTTAGAGGAACATCCTCTACCTTACCCTTTGGGAATATAATAGAACGATCGGCCAATTGTAGGGTGATGTTGGTGGGTAGAAGTTCCCCTATCCCAAGTCTTTGGTATACTGAGTATGGAATTAAGCTAACACTAGCCCCTAGGTCACACAAAGCATTATCAATTTGCATCTTGTATATTGCACATGGGATAGAAAAGTTACCGGGGTCTTTCAATTTAGGTGGCATCTTGTTCATGATAATTGCACTACAATTCTCGGTGGGATTCACAGTTTCAACCAACTCACACTTTCTCCTTCCACTCAAAAGTATAATTTATTTACCTCTTCTATGGTTTAAAAAGAAAATCCTAAGAACTTTACTTGGGATGATTGCCTCACAAAAAAAAAAAAAAAAAAAATAGAACGAAAAAAAAAGAAATATCGTTCTTTAAAAAAAAAAAGAGTATGATTCTCCCAAAAAAAAAGGGGAGAAAATAATGAATGATAAAATCGAGAAAATGATTTAATTATCTCTTGGATTTTACATTCAGAGGCCATCATTCTTTTTAAGCAAATAGTAATATATTATCCTTTAAAGATGAGCAATGTGAGAATCATAATTTGTTTAAAAAAATGATATAGATCTCTATTGTAATCTAAATGATCAACAAATATCATAGAATATTTGATCATTTTAAGGAGTGTGTTCGCGTCGATTAATATTTCTAAAAATTTGATGACAATTTTCAATCCAACGTTCTTGTCTTTCTCTTCTACTTTTTTCAAAAACAATTCATTTAAAGTAAAATCCTTAGATGATTACCTTGTTGAAGTCAATACAAATAATTACATTCCATTAGTGATTGTTCGTGAATTTTTTGACATTCTTCATCAACAAACTTGCTTAAAGTGAAATTGTATTACAAGGATTAAAAAAAAAAGAGAGAGAGAAATAAAAGCAATCATTTTGACTTGTTCATTGTTTGGATGCTTGGCAGAAAAGTTTTAAATGAACGCGCTCAATTTCTCGTGACACACATTACTAGGTCATATTCCACATTCGCATACTATTCTAATCATGGGTGACAAAGGAGCATTGGAGAAACTTAGACAGGAACTCCAAAACCTAAAGGCCCTACGAGAAGAAGAAGCCCAATTAAAGGCTCATAAAAAAGCAGAAAAGGCTAAAATAAAAGCAGAGAAAGAAAAAGAAAACATTCTGCAAGAAAAAGCAAGAGCTAAAAAGCTAGAGGCCTTGGAGAAACTTGTCCTTCGAGCTAGCTTAGGGACTAAGTACTTCAATTATGATCTTGCACCACAACCTAGTGGCAAGACTCTCCCAGAAAAGTTCTTGACTACAGATTTGTCAACCTTTAAGGTTACAGACAATTCTAGGTCTCACTTAATGAGCTTTATTTGAATTATGGCATTAAAAGCAAGAAAAGCCTATATGAATGTACTTTTCATCTTTCATTGGACCCAACTGCTAGATCATGGTTTTATAACCTCGATGCAAAACAAACTTCCTCTTGGAGTGACGTTGTAAAAGTGTTTTTAACCTAATATGGAGATAACATCGAGCTCACAACTACCTTGCGCGATCTTGAATTGCTTAAGCAAGGGGAAAAAGATGGCTTCATTGATTTCTTTTCCGGGTGGTGATCAAAGGTTGCTCTTCCTTCACAAAGACCTCCGGATCATGAACTTGTCCCAAAGTTTATAGACAATATGTCTCCACCATACAAGTGTTATTTACAATACCTTAGTTTAGACACAATTCAAAAGGTTCATATTGTGGGAACAATAATTGAAAGGGACTTGATAAATGAAACCATGAATCATATAGATGGACTAGATTTTTAGAGGATTTCACCTACGTCAGAAACGGACAAAGCTCGAAGACGCAATCTCAAGAACCTGTCAAAAATTCAAGATGTAGCATTCTAGGTCTTGTTTTGTTGCTTTCCTTTGTTTTTATGAAGAGATCGACTCATTGAGATGCGCGCACCACCTGACGCTGTGGCTCTAAAACCCTAAATCTAGATCCTTATGCCTATAAATAAAGGTCTTTGTTCAACACTAAACAAACAGAAAAATCAAAATTCTAAACCCTAAATTCTGAAATCCCTAATCTGATCTCTCTCAAACCCTCTTACTATCATACTACTTTTCCCTCTTTCTTCCCAACTAATCTTCAACCCTAATCCAACTATTGAAGCTCTTTAAAGTACAAAGAAGAAAGAAAGTCCATAAAAGCATAAGACGGAGATTTAGCATAAAAGAAGAACAGTTAGTTTCCTGAGCACTTAGATAAATCACTTTTCTTTAATTTTATTGTTTAAATAACTTTAATGGATTATTTAGTGTTGTTTGATCACTTTTAAACAAACTTTTAATTACATAATTCATATAGTACTCTTTCGTTAATCAAGACTAGAGTTTGGATAATTAATTGTTGTTTTATCACTTAAGACAAGGCGGATCTTGTTTATTTATTGTTCTTTCACGACTATTGATTAAATAAGAATAACGACTTTTGCAATGTAATTCCTACATGATTAATGCGTGTAAATAAAATCAACTAACTAGGAGTTAGTAAAGGCCGCACTAGGGCTAGAAAAGTGATTCCTCCCTAAAAGATACATTATTTTAGTACCCTTGCTCCCGAACTCATTTCTAGTACACGTAGACCAATTTGGGCATGGGTAAATGACACGAGGTTTAAGCTAGGTCTTTGAAACTAACTTTCCTATGCCAAAAAAAATTTATAAACACTGAACACACCTTCATACAAGTATAATGGCAAGTCGAGGGTCGAACCCAAGGGAATGGGAGCTAACTACTTTTGTCTAGGTCAAGCTATCTTGAAGTCAAGGGGTAGGTGTGTCTGTGTAATCTAAGCAACTAAACAAGCAAGTAGAAATCAATATAATGAAACACTAGGGTTTAGGATCCACATATATTAGCAATGAACATAGCAAATTGGGATTGGAAGTTGACTAAGTCGAGTGATGCAAGGGAAGGTCGATTATGCAATCAAAAAAAAGTGATAGGTTAATCGCATATAGGTCAAACTAGCGTCAACTACGAGAGACACTAACTAGGAACCTCACAAACCACCTCAATCGACAAATGTAGGACACAAATCAATGGTCCGTATCAATGTGAGCCTACAATGCAATGTAGTTCACCTATCAAAGATAGCTACTCTTCAGTCAATAGCACACATGCACGTAATCAAACAACCAATTTAATCACATCATCAACTCCATCAAAATCCCCCCAATTTACATCAATCCATCACATCATATATGCTTCACCATCACCTTAGCAAGTAAGCTACTCACAATCCATAGAAATTGAAATCAAAACTAAGCTAATCAACAAAATCATCATCATCATATCAAACAAGCTAAAATCAATCAAAACGTAATCAAACTTGAACAATAAACAACACAAATGAAATCAAGAACTAAAGATTGCATTAAAGTAAAGAAATCCTTGCAAACTTGCTTCAAAATCAAGTAGAATCAATCTTCAATCATCAAAATCAATGGTTTCTCTCTCTACAATTATCCCTAAAATGATCTAATTCATCTCTAATTAAATTCTCTCTCTAAAAATAGAAGGAAAAACTATATATTGTAAAACTAACTAGGAGAAGTCGGTTAGATCGTCCCAAAAAGACCCAGTAAGGCGCGGCCAGTGCAAGGGGGGCGCGGCCGCTCTAATGTGGGTACGGAATAGAGAATCCAGGAGGTGCGCCCGCGCCCAGGCGAGGCGCACCCGCACAACCAGGCCGTGCGGCCATGCCTATGTCGCGCGCGCCCGCGCCTGGGAGCAGGGTACTCCTCCCCTTCTTCGATGATGCTTAACCTCGTGCGCTTGACTTGGTGATGATGATGATGAACACTAAGGTAGGCAGTCTTGAAATGTCTTCCACGGTGGGTTCAACACCAAAATGGTACCCCCACCGCATGCGTGCACCAACTCATAAACTTCACCCTTGAGTTCCTTCACACTTGAGCTTCAAATGGCAAGCAAGAGGCATCCAAAATGATGTGAAATGAGGGAAGGAGACTCGGGAATTTCAAATCACGATCTCAACCTGAAAAATAAACAAGAACAAGCAAATAAAAGAGAAAAGGGCGAAATAAACCAAGAAATGCATAAAAATATAAAAACAAGCAAAGAAATGCAAACTAATAGAATAAGGAACAAAACTAAACAAAAATTAAGGAAAATAGCCATAAAAAGGCATGAAATTCATTCTAAAAGGGATCAAATGAGTGCCATAAATGATACTCATCAAACTCCCCCAAGCTAAACTTTTGCTCGTCCTCGAGCAAAACAAAGCAAGAATGAATAAGGATGAAAGCCTTATTCAAAAAGAAAAAGAAAGACTTAAGATGAGAATATACACTAAGACTCACTGTCGTAGGAATCACGGTTGCTTTTAGCTACAACAAGCCTTTTAAACCCCAAAGTCACCTATGAGGACGAGTGAGGTCTCGTAAAGGTTTCCTAAGAGCTTAACCTCTAACTCTCATAATCATACATGAGGCAAACAAAAGAAGCAAAAGAACGAAAAGAAAAGAAAAAATGAAACCTTTGCGAATTTGGACATTACAAGGCAACTACAATTCAAGTGAATAAACAACTTTCTAAAGTAATAAGGGTATGCACGTTCCAAGATATCCAAGGTTGATTGAAACATAGAATATGCTAAGCATAGAGAACTAGGTGTCACACTCCACTTTTCTTTCGTTTAATCTTACCGCGTTCTCCTTACTAGTCTGAAATCTTCCCCTAGTGAGCATCTCAATGATTCCTCGAAGGAACCGGAAAAAGAGAAATTTTTAGGCTACTCGACATCTTGACTATGCATCCCCTCCCCTTAGGATAAAACTCATATTTCCCTTCACCGGAAAATGACTCAGCCTCTAGGTCGAAAGGTCTTTCCCCAAGGTTGTAATGTAAGGGCACAAGGTGAGGGTAGGCCAAAATTTAAAATTTGGTGGTATACCTAATACTGAAGCAAAGGGTAATCAATCCTCAACACCATAATCAAGCAATCACCAAACAAAAACAAACTAACACCCCCAAGCTTATTCAAAGCTATACTCACAAACACATATATATAAAAGCGTAAATGCTTCTCCTCCAAGCTTAAATGAAGCATTGTCCTCAATGCTTAGAAGGAGAAAAGAATACAACACAATGTTTTTGGATTTTCTCACTTTTCACTTTTTTTTTCTCGTTTTTCATAACAAATGTCCTCGCCTCTTTTAACTATGGACGGCTTTTGCAACTTTGCATAACAATGTCCTTCCCTTTTTTTAACTTTGGATGGCTTTTTCATTTATTCATTTGCCATTATTCACAAAATATACACAAAGCACAATCTTGCTTTCATTTTGAACCAATAACCAAACTTATATACCACAATCTCCAAAATATGATCAATTGCTTCACAAAAACCAAAAATGGAACAAAAAAAAATAAAAGGCTTAAGAATCTAAAGATGTGGCTTGAAAAGAAGGAAAAAGGCTCAAATGGTTAACAAGTAGGCAAATGTAAACCCAAAAAGAACAAAAATTAAAGAGAACTATCTTAGAAAAGAAAAATTACCACCCCGAAAATATGCCTTTGTCATTCACAGATGGTTCGGTCTCGGTCTTAAGAAATATGAGTCAAGATTCTATATTGGGTCCACAATAGTCAAATATCCACACCGCTCATGCAAATAATGTAGAAGGCTTGAAAAACTATGAACCTCACATGGTTGTAGCAAAAACTCACTATTGGTGTCAAATCAACTATAGGGAGCAACTACCAAACATGCCACAAACAAGTAGAATCCGGTTTCAGGATCCTCCTAGTTCTTAAACATGCTACCTTAGCATACGCCGTCCTAAAATCAACCGAGCATATTCTCAAACCATGCATACCATGACTACCTAGGAAGGTGATTATTCAAAAGCAAAAGTTCAATGTATATTGTCCAATTCATAAAATAAAGAAAAAGAAAAAGCCTCGAAAACTATACACGAACCAAAAGCAAAAGAAAAGAAAAGAAAAGAAAAGAAAAGAAAAGGAAAAAAAAAAGAAAAATAAAGGAAAAATGGAGACAAAGATAGAGGATAAGTAGGAGAAATAGAGAAAAGAGCAAAGATGCAAGCAAAACACATAATTCCCAATCATCAAATAAGTGATCAAATGGCCCCATCGCCAAAGATCCCAAACAAACTAGGTGTTAATTGCATACATCCTCGAACCGTTCAACTTCTCCTAAAACTAATAATCCTATTCTATTCATCCAAAAAAAAAAAAGAAATAAAGGAAAGAAAATAAGAAAGACCTCGCCGGGCTTCCAAGCAATGCCAAAATAAAAAGGTGAAGAACCAACCACCTTGTGAAGCTCCAAAGATCAAAGCATTAACTTCAAAATCATGTGAGTAAAAGAAAAGAAACAGAACTATAAACAAAGAAAACGGTTAGTAACTTCAAAAAAAAAAAAAAAAAGAAACCAAAGTAAAAAGGAAACTACAAAATAGGCTAAATAAAAACTAACAACTAAAGCTAAACTACAAAATTTGGATTCAAAGGGATTTGGATTCAAGGCTTTTGGATTTAGGGATTTGGATTTGAGGGAACAACAACAAGCATCATCAAAAGATCATCACAACAACATGATCAAGAATCATAGAGATAGGCATTAAAAGCAAACAACACCCAAAATAGATCAAGAACGAGACCAAGCACACGAAAATACAAAATAAAACAAGGCACACTCAACAACAAATTGGCAACCGAGGTACACCCCTAAGAAAAATCAAGTTCCCCCAAGCTAATCATAAATACATCTCAACATCCCATCAATACAAAACAAGAACATAAAAATAAGAGATGGAGGCAGATTGCACAAAAATGGGGGAACTAAGACTCATCACCACCACCACCACTCGGCCAGGCCTCATCAGGATCATTGTGGCCGACATGGTCATCGAAGGTTGGGGGAGAATAAGGCGCCCAACCTCTGGTGAAACCGTCCGGCCAGCCATAATGCCCCTTGAAATTTTCTTGTTGCCAAGGGGAAAGAGGTGTAAATTGCTCGGGCAATTTGAGAGGCTCCGGTTGGCGGGGGTGTACAAAGGGGTAGTTGGGATCACCCCTATAATCACATCCTCCGGGAGCACGATAATCGTAGTTACCATGGTCATCCGGGAATGAGCACGGCTCAGTAATGGACCCCAGGGGTCCTTGCCAATATGGATGCCCGTATAAAGGTATTGAACCTTGTTGGGGCGGAAAATATTGGTAGTTCACTGGAGGAATGATGTCCCCCCGGTTAACCCCCGCATCATATATTTGTTGTTGGAGAAACATACCTTGTTGCATCTCCGAAATGCCCTTCATTTGAGTGTAAAGGGTCTCAAAATCGTGATCGTACATGCCTTCCAACCGGATTTGCATGCACCTCATTTGGGCACTAAGAGCATCAAGGTCGGGGTTGGCATATTGATGTTGTTAATCATGTTGTTGTTGTTGCAGTTCTTGTTGTTGTTGTTGTGGTACTTCTTCCTCCATTTCTTCATCATCATCAAAATAGGGCTGGAGATGACTCTCGGGAACAAACTAAATGTTGGGTACATTTTCCTAGTGGAGGGAAGTCAAAGAAGGGTTAGGGAGGTAGCACCAATGCTTGTTTTCCCTAAGCCACTCAAGCACCTCTTCATCATCATGTTTAGCCAAAAATTGAACTTGTTTTAGTTGCTTGATGTCGAGGTATACGGAATCGGCATCCCCCACCGGAGTACAAGAAGGAAGGTACCAAACAAGCATAAGATTGGTCACAAGCCTTATGACCATACCACCACAAGGGATATCCCCGGACTCCCTATCTTGCAACCCAAGACAATAACGAACAAAGATGTACCCCAAGTTCAATCGCCCTCGGAGCTCTTCTCTAGTTGCCAACCAAAGTATACCAATCTCCAATTGACTTGCCTTCCCCAATCTTGCTTTGGAAAGAGCACATACCCCAAGAGTCGGTGGAGAACCCGAAGACACGGTTGGTATACTTAGCTTATTCCGGGAGACCGAGTCTTAAAGATGTTTTCCCCCGAGATAGCATTCCACCTAGCATTTTGATTGTATTCATCATTGAAAAGGAGCTCGGGGTCCAATATATCCGAGTTAGGATCAAAGTCCAATGCCGCATTGAACTCTTCCAAAGAATGATCGAAGTGATGGTCGAAAAGTTTAAACCAAACCCAAAAATGACCACCATCATGGGGAACAAGCTCAAGAGTTGCTACAAACTCATAGGTGAGCTCTTCATAAGTTCGGTAGGTATGGCTAATGAAAGAACCCATGCGGAGGTTTGCAAACAACCACCTTAAATCCTCATCAATACCCATCTTAATCATATCTCAGCGGAAGTAATGGCGAGTAGGTTTGAGGGATTGGGTCTTTTATAGCTTGCGGTATCTTGTCTTTTGAATGAAATCGTGGATTTTTATTTTAGGAAGAGGAGTGGGTGGGGTAGATTGAGAGGTAGAGGGAGTAGGAACGACATCATCTATGGTAATGTTGGTTTTTCGTTTCTTAAGGAGGTTCTTAAAGGTTTTAGACATGGCTAGCTATTTGAGGAGATGATGAACTTCAAAATTCAAACACAAGCAACCACGATAACCTTAATTGAACCAACGAGCAATACTACAACCAAGAATACACTTCTTAACCAATACCACAAACGACTCCTTTCTATCAAGAACCAAGCAAACAACCTCTTCAATTACCAAATTCAAAGACCATTCAACAAATACTTCCCAAAATCGATCACTAATTCAACAATATCAACACAATTTCCACAAGACCAAAGATCAAGCACCTTTACTACCAAAATTCAATTTTGCCAAACCACAACAAGCTTGCACTAAATAGCTTCACAAACAACAAACAACACAATGTGAGCAATAAACAATCATTAAATTTCACAAATAACCAATTAAAAATCCAACTCAATCATCAAACATACCAAAATACATACTACTACTATTCACAATCATAAACTTCCTAAAACATGCGAAATATGGTATAATAAAGCAATTAAGAGTAAGGAAAGATGATTAAACCATACTAGAAGCAAGTTTGAGCAAGTATTATGACAAGATTTGATGAATTTGGGTGGAAATTTGGAAGATTAGAGGTGGAAATTGGATGAGAAATGGTGTAGAGGTGGTGTCGCCTTTGAGGGAGAATGAAGGGGACTTGGTTCGCCAATGAGGAAATGAGAGAATGAGGAAGGAAGGATGAAGAAAGAAAAATAAAAGGGGAACGGGTGGGGTCTGGCGCGGCCGCGCAGCCTAGCAGCACGCCCGCGCCAGCTGCTACGCCCCTTCTTCTTTGCTTTTTGGTGTGTTCATGTGTGGCTTTATCGATGTTTATCATCTCAGAACTATTGAACCCACCAAAAGTGGCAGTTTCAAATCAAGTTGACAGTGGGTTCAACATCCCAAAATAATGATAGCGCACAATGAACCCACCAAATGCAAACTTCCTTCACATTGAAGCACAAATTTTCCTATCTTACCTCACTAACAAATCTTACCCTTTTACCTCAAATTTTGATAAAATCGATTATAATTGCACCAAAAACCGCGAAACACCTTTCATTGCTTCGTGCTCAATTGAATCAATCCAATTCCAAGAATTCAACCTATAAATCCAAAGAAAAACAAGGGAAAGAAAAGAAAATAAAAGAAAGAAAATTAAAGAAAAGAAATCAAAAGGAAAGGTAAGAAATCTCTGGGTTGCCTCCTGGGAAGCGCTTGTTTATGGTCCTAAGCTCGACCCTTCCTCCAAATCATGGAGGGTCAAAGGACTCCACCTTCTTCAAAGTGTCGAAAGGTACATATTCCTCTTCATACATAAGCAACTTTGCATTGTTGCTTGATAGAACCTCACTTTCTTGAATCTCAAAAACAACTTTTCATTCTTCAACTTCAATCTCATTCTCTTCTTCCTAGAAGCTCTTGCCTTCTTCTTAGCTTTGTTCCTTTTGGTAAATGGTTTCTCACCATCCACTTCCATGGAATCACCCTCATCTTGAGGATAAAGCTCAAACCAGTGCGGAATGTCAATCACCTCTTCGTTCATGGCTTTTGGAAGCTCCTTCTTGTCTTCACTAACATTCATGCAATCAAAACTCACAAGCACATCATCAAAATATCATGAACATTGTTAGATGAAGAATCAATCACATACACATTGTCAAATGAACAAAGGGAATCATCACTCTTGATTCCTTTCACAAGGGATAAGGATTCATGCATTGGCTTTAGCTCAAAGGTCTCTTTCTTGCTACCAACTCTCAAAGTGATTCGGCCTCCCTTTACATCAATCAAAGCTCCTGAGGTAGCTAAGAACAGTCTCCCTAAGATAATAGGAATGTGGTCATCTTCTTCTATCTCAAGCACAATGAAATCGACCAGAATTGTAAAACCACCTATCCTAATGGGAACATCTTCAACTCTTCCCTTTGGAAACTTGATAGATCTATCGACCAATTGCAAAGTCATGTTGGTAGGAAGAAGTTCTCCTAGCTTAAGCATCTTGAAGACCAAGAAAGGCATATTGCTAACACTAGCACCTAAGTCACACAAAGCATTTTCAAACAACTTACTCTTGATTTTGCAAGGGATGGAGAAATCACTAGTAGAAAAATGCAAAAAGGCACCGCTCAATGGCCACCGGTTTTCAAAAACCGGTGGGAAAAAGTAAGGGGAAAGTGGGCGGGATTTTGAGGGATTAGTATTGCCACCGGTTCGGTTTGAACCGGTGGGGAAAATATTAAACCCACCGGTAAACCGGTGGCTTAGTTTAAAAAAAAAAAACACCCCCCTTTATAAACCCCTAACCCTAATACTCTCTTCTCACTCAGCCTCTCTCCTTCACTCTCCCCTCTCCTCCTTCTCTCTCCTTTCTCTTTCTCTCTCCTCTCCTCTCCTCTCCTCTCTCCTGCGATCCTCCTCTTCTCCTTTCTTCTATCTCTTTCTCTCTCCTCTCCTTCTCTATCTCTCCTGCGAAGTCACCCCCCATTCGATCTCCTTCTCTCTCGTTGCCCTCCTCTTCTTTCCCCTCAATGGCCACTACCACTACCGCCACCAACCACCGCCGAAGAAGCTCCTGAATATTTTCGCCGCCGCATAAATAGTGGCCGACGACGGAAGCTCGGGCTCGCCCCCTCCCTCCTCCTCCTCCTCTTCACCACTTTCGACCACCACCGCCGCCGCTAAAGGTTTTCTGGTCTAATTCGACCATGAAAACTCTAGATCTAGAGTTTTCATGGTCGAATTAGACCTTTATAACCCAAATTCAAGATAATTTCGGGGGTTTTTGCTGAAATTCGAGGTAATTTCTCTTTTTTCTTACTTTTATTTTGTTTTTTGTTATTTTTGGTGGAGTTCATGGGTTGTGGTGGTTTTTGGTGGTGGTTGTGGTTATGGTTGTGGTTATGGTGGGTGGGTTTTTGTTTTTTTTTTTTGGTGGAATTCGAAATTTATTTTTCTGTTTTTTGGGTTTTGGGTTTTTGATTTCAAAATTTTTCTGTTTTAATTTTGGGTTTTTTATTTCGAAAATTTTCTGTTTTTAATTGATAATCGAAATTATTGGGTTTATTTAATTTTCAAAATTTTTGGGTTATTTGATTTTCAAATTTACTGGGTTTTCCTTTTCAAGTCATCACCTCTTGATTTATAATTTTGTGTTGTATTACCTCTTAATTGTTTTGTTGTGTTTTGTTTTGTGGTGAATCAAATTAATTGTAGGGTAAAAAGGTTATTCTTAGTGAGTGGTTTGAAATTGGAAACGGAGATGCATCAACGTGGAATAGGGGGCTTAAGGCAGTGGTGTTAAAGTCGTGTGGGATCAGCCTACTGCTGTTGGTCTTCAACCATTCTTCTTTATGGTGTTGGTTACTGCTAAGCTTAAATCTGCGATTGAGGCTGAAAGTTGAGTACTATGAAGTATAACAGCATAAATATTATACAGTACAAAATAATTTTTTTTTTTGTGCTGTATAATTCATTGTAATTTTTTTTTTGGTAATGTATACTTCATTGAAAATTTTTTTATTGTACAATAACAATTTGAATATAAATGTGAGTATATTTCATTGCGCTCTTATATTGATTGTGATTATTGTGATGTTATTTGCCTTATATTTTGCAGAGTTTTTTTTTTAATTATTATTATTATTATAATTATTATTGTAGCAAATAGAGGAAAAAAAAGGTATGTTTTTGCCACCGGTTAACCGGTGGCATTTATATGTAATATCAAAAAAAAAAAAACCGAGAAGCATAATTGCCACCGGTTAATAATCATTTTTGCCACCGGTTTTGAACCGGTGGCCTTTCATGGGGTTATTGCCACCCCCCAAATGACCACCGGTTCAAAACCGGTGGCTTAGGGGGGTTTTGAACCGGTGGCTAAGTGGGTTTTTCGCCTAGTGAATTACCCTGATCTTTCATCTTCTTGGGGAGGTCATTGTGAATCAACGCCCTACAACACTCACTAAGCTCTACCGAAGCTATATCATTGCAATCTCTCTTGACATTCAAAATATCCTTAAGAAACTTGGAATATCTAGGCATTTGGGTCATGGCTTCAGTAAGAGGGATGGAAAGGGGGTAAGGAAGGTCGGGTTTTCTAACTTCCCAAATTGTTCATGCAACTTGTTCCTCATGAACTTTTGGGGGTAAGGAAGGTCGGGTTTTCTAACTTCTACTTGTTTTCTCTCAACACTCTCCTTTTTCTCATGGCTCTCCTCTTTGCTCACATCTCTTGACACAACTTCCTCTCTTTGCTCACATGAGACACTCTTCTTTTTATCCTCCTTACCATCCCTAGAAACCCTCTCCTCAAGTACTCTCCCACTCCTTGTGGTGATGGAATAAATCGGTTTCTTGGGGTCAACTCCTTGAGAAGGACAAGAAGAAGGACTAGCACAATCTTTCAAAGTATTTGGTAGTTGTGTTATTTATGTCTCAAGCATTTTGTTATGCGTCATGATTTCATTAAATTTCTTATCGCTCACCGCCATATAGGTATTCAAGTTTTCGTTTGATTTTCAATTATATCCTCCAAATTGGACTTAGATGATTGAGAATAGGAACTACGACCACATCACGTTAGGCAAGGTTAGGAATATGGTTAAGGCTTAAGGAAACTTCACTAGATTCTTCAACTCTTTACCGAACTCGTTAATCAAAACGTGAAAGGTACTCATCACTGGGTTTGGTTTTTGGGGAGACACGATCAAGTGTCTACAAGTAGGGGACTGTCTATCCATTCCTTCTAAAACTGTTTCATCTTGCCTTTATGTATGAGGCTCGAATGGTTCGAAAGAGTGTGACATGTGTTCTGTTGGCAATTGATTTCTAGATCTGGTTGATCCTCTAAGATAGCCTCAGGATTGTTTTCAGAAGAATTAGTTACTTCCTGAGTGTTTCCTTTACGTGCTAAACACTTAGGATCCATATATGGGAAGAACTTCCAAATTAACTCGAGTTAAATGGATTAAATCTAGTATCAGGTAAACATTTCTCTTTACCAACAAGTTAATTACTCTATCTTATTTTAGAGTATCAGGGGGCTGCCCCTCGAGTTGCCGGTTTCAAAAATTGATAACCTTGCTAACGTAAAACAACCAAGTAAGGAATCTTTTCCAAAAAAACTAAATCAAGTTATATTGCTTAAGAAACGTGTAGATAAACATATGACAAAACATACAAATACATTCCATTAACAAAAGAATAAAGTCGGGTCTACAATTGTACAAGTTGAAGGAGAGGTTACCTCCATGGTCATACGATTGAAAAATACGAACAATCTTTAATACATGCTATGTGATAAACTATAATATCATTTTGCTACTAAGCCAAGGGAAACTACGAAAGCTAAGAAAAAAGCTTAAAGAAATGAAACGCCTGTTGCTGAGTTATTTGATGATATTCTTCTTTCGATCCCTATACTTCTATTTATAGGAAAAATGGAGTGGTTATGGCTCAATCCATGACTATTCTACGTTTATGTTTCTTGGTGCCAACTCTACTTTGAAAATTAAAATCATCCATTGGCCTTCTAATCCGATCTATATATAGTTGGGCCTTAGTGTGAAATCAGCCCAACGGTTGTTATGTTTTAATCAAACTAAAGTTAAGAAAGTCAAATAAAAGTCAAAAATCTGATTTTTGGGTATAATATAGACTATAAAGACTAATGTTTAGGGGATTTTTACCCTAGACACTTGGACCTATGAGGGACTGCCACGTGTCAGAGGCTGGCAAATCATCTCTGACCAATCTCTAGCTGACACGTGGCCTTCCCAGATATGTTTCCAGAATTGTGGCCTTCAAAGGCCCAATTCCCCAAAACTGCACTTTAGCGGTTCGCCCACCTGCCCTAGGTCAGAATGACCTAGTGGAGGGCACTTTTCCCCATTACCCTATAAATAGGGAGATATTTCCCCATTTTTGGGGCATTCACAATCATTTATTACATCCATTTTCTCTCTCATTAGAGAATACCTGAGCTTGGAATCCAAGCAGATCCCCACCTTAAATTCCGCACTTTTTGTCCTTCTTCAAGTTACTAACTTGAGCGTTGGAGGCGGAGCACCACCCAACCGGTGTCTGCGTTGATTTTGCAGGTACAGAGCCAGTAGGACCAGTCTTCGAGTTATAACTCTCCCAGGGGACAAAAACACCCAAAACATTTGGCGTCGTCTGTGGGGATAGTACCTCAGGATGGTTCAAGATTCTGTACCACTTCCTATCTCTATTACTCTGCAGCCGGTTACTCAGTCGGGTAACCTTGAAAATGTACAACTGGTTATTCAACCGGGAAGCTTTAGAATTCCTCAGCTTTCTATTCAGCCTCTGCCGGAGGTCTTTACTGAGGAGGAAGGTGAAGAGGATGATGATGTGGAGACCTATACAACCAAAGATGGCTCCCTCATCTCTAAGTCCATACGTTCCAGGGATCAACTAGAGCGTGATGAAGACCAGGCGGGTCCAAGCAGGCGGCCCCCTGGGAAGTTAGACGGGGAAACCCGGAAGGCCAGAGGAGAAGCTCCAGTCACCCGGTATGTGTTAGTAGATAAGCAAATTAAACGAAAATACTTATGTTAATGTTGTATAGACCAATAGACAATTGCCGCGTCGTGGTAAACCACTAACCTAAAAGACGATTCCGCGCTACCCCAGTGCAGTAGACATCTAGCGGTCGCCCTCCAGGATAAGCACGGCGCCGGAATTTGTGTGCACTCATAAACCCGACTGGAACTTAGAATACTTGCCCAGAAAACAGAAATGATTAAACTCGTGTTTAACAATTTTGAGAAGAGAGAAAGTGATGGTTGTTATATTTTTTGTGACTGATAAGAGAAAGGGTATTTATAGTGGAAAACAACTCATGGTAATCATATGAATGTGTATAGGTTCATTCAACCAGATGACTAGATACATCACAAACAAAAGTTATCTAGGTTCATTTAGCCAAGTGACTGGATACGTTACAAACACAAAGGTGTCTATGTTCGTTCAACCAAGTGTCTAGGTTCTTTTAATGTGGGACATGTACCTCACATTTATACCACTCTTTTCTTGTTTTTTCATCAAGAAATTCCAACAGTATGAGCTCATGAAATTCATGAACTCCTTCAAGGGTGAAATTAAGGAGATGATAAAAAAACAAGGCTGGCTCTAGCAAGAGTCAGCCGGCTAAAAAGACTCCCTCTGTTGGGAGGAAGAAGCCGGTCAAGGACAGGCAGCCAACTCCTCATCCCAAGGAGAGGTCTGCCGCAAAACTTCATTGGACAAAAATTCTGTTGCCCAAGAGGAAGCCTCAGCAACCCCATCCGGAGGCCAACAAGACGTACTGCCTTCGATGCTCGGCATATCATTGATCGAAGGAGACAGCAGCAGTTGTCTGAATCAGCTTCCACATCAAGCTTTCCAGACAGTTTCAGAGAAACTTGTGCAAGGAACTCTTTGTCCTTGCATGAGAGTCGGACAGGCGGCAAAACCGTCAACACCAAACCTCAACTCATGATAAGGTCTATGCCATACGCACCCCAGGCACAGTATGGGCAATATGGCCTCCAGTTTATGCAGCCACCCCCATTCGGAGGTCAGGCGGCATACAGCAATGTCCACCCACTAGACTGGCAGCTCCGGCTGCTTAAGCTTGGTGAACAGCCTTCTACTTTCGCCAAGAATATAACCGAGACGGCGCAGCCGGCCAAGGTTAAGAATGTGTTGGTGGGTGCTTATGATGGTACCATCAACCCAGAAGACCACCTGATGGCATACACCAATCTTATGTGCTTATAGGGTTAGGACGATGCCACCCGGTGCTGTTGTTTCCCGGCTACATTGAAGGGCATTGCCCAACAATGGTTTGGCAACATGCCAGCCGGATCTATTGATTACTTCAAGAAGCTAGCCTTCTTGTTTGCCACCAACTTCTCAATGAACATCCCTTCTAAGAAAACAAGTTTAGACTTGAGCGCCATTAAGCAGGGAAAGAGAGAAGGGCTACGCTCATATGTCAGGCGGTTCAACCTGGTAAGAATTCTGATCTAGGGGCTGTCTGACGAGGTAGCATTTACAGACTTCTTTAAGGGTCTGAGAGACGTGTCGAACTTCAAGTTCGACCTTGTCAGAAAACGGGCATTTACTCTGCATGCGGCCCTGAGGGAGGCGGAAAGCTATATTCAAGCAACCGACCTCTGCACGCCTGGCAGCTAGTCGGACTCCAAAAAGTCCGACAAACAAAAAGAGAGTCGGTCTGCTCAGCTGGCAAAGAAAAAAGAAGAGAGCAAGAAAAGAAAAGAAATCTGGGCGGTTAGTTATTCTGAGTAGCTGTCCCAGAAGATGAAAAAAGAGTTTAAACCATACGTCCCCCGGTATAAGTTTAACAAAGACTGCAACTCCATCCTCATGGAGGTAAAGGACCGGCTATCTATTGTGAAGCCGAATCCAATGAGAGTTCCATCTAGTCATGGAACAAGAACAAATACTGCCAATTCCATGAGGAAGTTGGCCATGACACCATCGACTTCTTCAGTCTTCAGCGGGTGTTGGACCGTCTGGCTGACAAAGGGATGTTGAAGTCCTATATTTCTAAGTCCCCATCCGGGGCAAAGAAGAAAAATAAGGGTCCGTCCTCCAAGACTACCCACCAGCCTACTAGTAGCTCGGTCTACACAATAGCAGGCGGATTCTCTTGTGGTGGCCCTACCATCCGAGGCACCAAAAGCCATCTTCGAAAGATGGACAAGGATGATGACGAGCAGGCGTCTGCCAGCGCCACCTTCCCATATGTCTGCATGACGACCCGGTCGTCATTGAATGTAAGGTCGCCAAACAATTGGTTGGACGCATCCTTATTGACACCGGCAGCTCGTCGGACATCATCAGCCTCCGGTGCTTGCAGAAGCTAAAATACAACACCAGCAGCATGCATCCGGTCACCCACCCCTTGGTTGGTTTTGGGGGTGGGATGGTCTACCCAGCCGGAAGAATTAACTTACCCATCCGGCTGGGAGAGAAAGGCCATGGACGACATATTGTCGTCAGATTCGTGGTCGTTGAGGAGTTGACCCCTTACAACTTTATTCTTGGGAGGACAACCCTCAACGAAGCCAAGGCGGTAATCATCCCGTCTCTCATGCTCATCAAGTATGAGCGGGATGATGGCTCTGTTGGTACCCTGAACGGGGATCAGAAGACGGCCCGGGAGTGCTATCTCTCAGCCGTCAAAGATACTGTGGCCGCAGACGGCCGAGGGAAGGAACCAATAGACCTTAACAATGTTAGGGATGCCCGTACACCCCCACCAGCAGCCGGAAAGAAAAGGAAAGTTGCACAGCTGGTGGAGGTGAAAAAAGAAAAGAAATAGCAATCACTCACCGGTGAGCGGTCAGGGGGGCTCCGTCCCCAACCGGCTGGTGAAAGTATTGATCTTGCTCTGGATGCCAGCCGTCCAGAGCGAACTATTAAGGTTGGGACGGTTGCTCATGCTGTTCTGGGTGCAGAATTGCACCTTCTGTTGAAAGAATTCAAAGTCATTATTGCCTTTGAAGTGGAAAAGATTCCAGGCATCAGCCCGAATCTCGCTGTACACAAAATCGCCGTGGATCGAAAATGAAGCCCATTCGGCAAAAGAAAAGAAATCACGGTGAGGAAAGAAGTCACGCGGCAGCTGCCGAAGTAAAAAAGCTGCTAGATGCCAGGTTCATTCGGCCATGTAATGTCCCCGACGGGGTGGCGAATGTTGTGCTTGTAAAAAAGCCAAATGATACCTCGCGGATGTGTGTTGATTACACAGACCTCAACAAGGCATGCCCGAAGAATAGTTATCCACTTCCAAAGATTGACATCCTAGTCGATTCTACAGCCGGTCATGCCTTGATGAGTTTTATGGATGCCTATTCCGGCTTCCATCAGATACCCCTGTGGAAAAAAGATCAAGAGAAGACGGCCTTCGTCACTGATCAGGGGTTATTCTGTTATACTGTGATGCCGTTTAGCTTGAAGAATGCGTCGGCTACGTTCCAACGAATGATTAATACAGTCTTAATTAATCAAATAGGGAGGAACGTAGAGGCGTATATTGATGACATGATAGTCAAATCCAAGCAGCAGGCGGATCACCTTGCTGATCTCTGAGAAACCTTCACCATACTCAGGCGGCATAAGGTCATGTTGAATCCTAAGAAATGCGTCTTTGGTGTTGAGTCTGGGAAGTTTCTCGGATTCCTGATTGATCAAAAGGGGATAGAGGCTAACCCTGAGAAGATACAGGCGATGATTGACATGAACTCACCCCGCACTGTCAAGGAAGTACAGAGACTCACCGGTTGCCTGGCCGCATTGGGGAGGTTCCTCAGCCGGTCAGGTGACAAATGCCTTTACTTCTTCCAAGCAATCAAGAAGAAGACTAGATTTGAATGGGGGGATGATGTTGAGGCGACCTTCTAGAAATTGAAAGAACACTTGCACTCTTTGCCGAGGCTTGTTAGTCCTTTGCTTAGAGAAAAGTTGTATATATACCTAGCCGTCTCAGACCATGCCCTCAGTGCTGTTCTCCTTGCTGAACAAGACGGCATCTAGCCCCGGTATATTTCATTTGCCATGTGTTAAAGAATGTTGAACTCCGGTACCCCATGGTTGAAAATTTTGGTCTTGCTTTATATATGGCCTTCTAAAAGCTGAAGCCATACTTTCTGGCACATCCGGTTGTAATATACACCGATCAGCCTCTCAAGCGGCCAATGTCTACCTTAGAGTCATCCGGAAGAATGTTAAAATAGGCTATTGAAATGCAAAGTCTTAAGATCACCTATGAACCAAGGAAGGTAGTGAAGGCTCAGGCATTTGCCGACTTGATTGTTGAAATGACTCGTCCGGTTCCTCCGGATAATATTGATCAGGTTTGGAAAATGTATGTAGATGGGAGCTCTACAAAGAACAGCTGTGGTGCAGGCATTGTTTATGAATCTCCAGAAGAAGATAAATATGAGTATGAACTACGGTTCAAGTTTCAGGCCTCAAATAATGAGGCAGAATATGAAGCACTGCTAGCCGGAATCCGCATGTGTAAGGCAGCAGAGGCAACAAAGATTGACGCCTTCTCTGATTCTCAGTTGGTTGTTAGCCATTATGAGGGCATCTATGAAGCAACTCATCCGGCTATAATCAAATATCTTCAGGCTGTCAAAGATGAGGCTGGGTCACTTGAAGAATTCCAACTAAGTCAAGTGCCTCGGTCAGATATCCACCCGGCGGATGCATTGTCAAAATAGGCATCCTCCGCCTGCCATGATACGCCTCGGTCAGTCTTTTGGGAAGTTCTGGAAAAGAGAAGTATATATGAAGAGCCCATTGGAATTTTGGACCGAAGTTCTACATGGATGGATGGCATCCGGGCGTATCTAACAGACGGTATGCTCCCTGATTCACCGCAGGAAGCAGCCATCATGAAGAAGAGAGAAGTTAACTTCGAGATGAGAAATGGAGAACTCTTCAAGGTTGGATTTCTCAAGCCCTTGTTGAAGTGTGTTACCCCAGAAAAGGGGAAAGAAGTTCTCGAACAGTTGCATGCGGGATATTACGCCTCCCATATAGGCGGCAAGTCCCTAGCCGTCAGAGCCAAGCGACACTATTTTTGGCCTACCCTTAAGGTAGATGCCAAAGAATTTGTGAAGAAATGTGACAAATGCCAAAGGTTTGGCAAGCTAATACATCGCCTGGCTACTGATCTGACGGCAATCCACAGCCCAGTCCCGTTTGCTAATTGGGGCATGGACATTTTGGGTCTTTATATGCCTGCACCAGGCGGAAAGCGCTATATTTTGGTGGCTGTGGATTACATCTCTAAATGGGTGAAGGCGGAGGAAGTTAAGAATATCAAGACAAAGGATGTCATCTCTTTCATCTGGAAGAACATCATCACCCGGTTTGGGGTACCTATGTCTATGGTATTTGACAACGGCCCTTAGTTTGAAACGCCCTAGCTCAAGACTTGGTTGGGAGATCAAGGGATCTAAAGTTACTTTGCCTCAGTCGGCCGTCCTCAAGCAAACGGTAAGGTTAAGGCATTCAACAAACTCATCTCAGACAGCATTAAAAAGAAAATTGAAAGAGCCGGTGGTTTATGGGCTGAAGAGTTGATTCATGTCCTATGGCCATCCGGACAACTGCCAAAGGATCAACCGGAGAAACTCCATTTCTCATGGTGTACGGTGTTGAAGTCGTCTTGCCCAATGAACACTATGAACCCACGCTCAGAGTGATGCTCTATGATGAAGAGGCAAATTGGGAGGCCATGCAGCTGGCATTGGACTCCCTCCTAGAACGCAAAGGCAATGCTGCCTTGCGTCATGAGATATACCGTCTGAGAATGACCAGAGCCTACAACAAAAGAGTGCACAAACGTCCTTTGAAAGTGGACGATTTTGTGTTACGGAAAATGGAGGCAGCCAGTAGGGCCAATGAGCTTGGAAACTAACTCCAAATTGGGAAGGCCCCTACCGGATCTACGAAGAAGTTAGGGATGGCACATACCGCCTGGAAACCCCAGACGGTAGACGCCTGCCTAGAACTTGGAATGTAGATAACTTGAAAAAGTACTACTTCTAAGTATTGTAAAGTTTTTTGTAAAAAAGAGTATTAATGAAAAGTGCTTTTTGTTTCAATTATGTTTTTTTTTTATTTCCGTCTGGGTTTTACCCATACAAGTATTGTAAAGTTTAGTAGCTCATTTGATGTGTGAATGACATGAGGCCAATGGCCGGATTACAAACTAAGTTTGATACTTAGTATTAAAATCAAATGTCCACAGTGACGCGAGGCCAATGGCTAGATCCTGAAGCAAGGCACAAAACCGCCTAGTGGCTATGCAGCCGGTCTCCAACTAGACCAGAGGCTAATGGCCGGATGGTTGTCTTTTTCATAAATTCGTTTATCCCAACATGGATATAGGCGTCCGGAGACACCCCTCCAGGTGCAATCGTCGCAGAGAACAGCCTACCTGCTCGTTCTACATATCCATACAGGCGGCAAAGATTGAACGGCTAAATTAGCCAACTCATAGCCGTCTGACTCGAATTGCTCCTAAGAGCGTTTTAAGACTGTGAAATTCCGGATGTCCTTAGACATCAGCCGGAGTACTATCACAGGCTCTTACTTAGGATTATTTCATTTTTAAATTACGCACTCCCCCTATTGGGGCAAAACTTTTCGCGTAATGGCTATAATTGATATCCAGACGGTCTAATACCGCCTGGGGCAGAGGTTGTGTGCCTGGTATTTGTCCGGCTGTGTACTTGGTTTGGGGAAATCACCATTGTGATTGATTGTCTTACAAACATCTAATACTCTGTTAAGTATAAGAAGTTTCCAAGACAATTAATCAGTTTCAGATAAAACCAACCACACATCCGTTCAGGGGCAAGGACAGCCGGATTTGTACATGTCGCATGCTTTTCATAAGTTAGGCAAAATCACAAGTATATATCAAGCATATATGCAAAAGTGAAAAACTGAAAAAACTGAAAAAATTGTGCAAGTATAAAAAGACCGACTGAGTCGGTATACTTCATAAATATAAATGGCTCAAGGCCAATGAACATTGTTAACCGGAATGACATCCGGTGTAAAGAAGAGATAAAAATAATTGTCAACCCGACTCCCTAGTCGGTAAAATTTCATAAATACTCGGCATACAAGCTGAAAAAGCAACTAATTGGCATACTGCCGCTGAGAAAAGGAAAAAATGGTTGGCATACTGCCATAGAAATCAAGGAGAGCTACTCAGTGGGCTACTCCGGCTAGTCCTGGCTTGTGGGGGGAACTTCCTCCGGAACAACAGCCTCTTCAGGCTGGATATCCTTGCTTCCCTGTTCCTCCTCCAGCTCTTCTGGCTCCGGCTCCTCCGTGTTCGAGACCTCAACCCAAAGCTCAGCTGCCCATGCCTTGAAACGAGGCAGAGCTGGATCCCTAAGGACCTCGCTATCATACGCCGCAGTGGCGTAGTCATACCGAAGTTTGTAGACTTCGAAGTCTACATCCGGGTAGAGGAGCCGCCATGCCATCTTCAGGCGGACCTCATTATCCCGCTCGTTCTCAGCAACGAGCCGGCTCTACTCATCCTCGAGCTCTTCCTTGTGCTTGCTCTTCAGGGTGGCCAACTCGGCAACCAGCCGGGAGTTCTCCTTCCTGAGATCAGCGTTCTCCTTATCAGCTCTCTCCAAGGCTTTGAGGTCCGACCCAGCATTTTTAAGTTGAAGCTCGAGGTCATTGATCTGGTTGTTAGTCCCGTCGTTAGCAGCCATCAAGGTCTTGACCAGCTCCTCCTGTTTCAACTCCACAGCTTTAATTGCCAGATCAAACATATAATAAACGTATTCAGCAGAGTTGAGGTTTTATTGAGCCCTCTTCTTGGCATAATTTACCTCATCTTGTTTTTTCCGAAAAGGCATCGGAACCCGGACCATAACCTATGTAGGGTCATCCGGGAAATCAAACACTTAGCAAAAAAAAAAAAGAAAAGAAGAATGAAATGAAAAAAAAAAAAAAGCTAAGTGACAAGTCCAACTTACCTCCGCCAGCTGACCAAGAATCTGGTCAAAAGTCTACCTCACGGCGGTTGGGGACGGAGTTCTTCTTTGACTGGGTGAGAGTTCTCACCATTCTTTTTGCAAACCCTGATTTGGGTAAAAAAAAACCCTAGCATGTTGGCCCAATCAGTAACCGCCACGTTTCACTAGAAGGGGCGCCACCTTGGACCTTCTAGGGGGCGACACGTGGCAGGAAGATAGCAGGTCCCTGGATTTGGCGGCTTTCAAGGCCCAAATCCCGAGGCCCTGCAAAAAGCTGCGTGCCCTTCCCTAGGGCACAAAACCCTAGGAGGGCACACTTTCCAAGGACCCTATAAATAGGGAACATTCCCCTCATTTATGGGGTACGATGTTCTTTACGAGCATACTTTTCTAGGAATCTTCATTGATTGAATACCAATCATTATCTGAACTGTCACTCTTAGGAGAACAGTACACTCGAGCTCGGAATCCTAGCAGATAAACTTTCATTCCGCACGTTTACGTTCTGAATCCTTACTAACTTAAGCTTCGGAGGCGGACCACCGACCATTCGGTGCTCCGTTGTTTTGTAGGTATAGGCGTCCGAGCTGAGAATCCAGGCTTAGTGTTGTAACTCTCCCGAGGGACACAAAAAACCCCAAAACATTTGGCGCCGTCTGTTAGGAGAGTACCTCTAAGATGGCCTCACAGGAACCTGAACCAACTCCAGAGACCAATCGGCCACCAGAGACCAATCGGTCTCTGGAAGATGTGTTGGTCCAAACGGACCATGACTCAGGTGACGACGGTGACGTCGAAACCTATACTGCCCGAGATGGGCCTCTCATCTCTAGGCGCATCCGCAGCAAGGAAAAGCGGGAGCGCCCTCATTCTCAGACTGCTCCAAGCAAAACAGCCGGACAGTCAAAAAAGCCGGTTGATCCTACCCAGGCAGCAGGATCAGCCCCAATTACCCGAGACAAGCTCATGAAGCTTGTGAGCAGTCTCCGGGGTGAGATTAAACAACTCACCGACAAAAAGTCGACTACTCTTAGAAAGGAGCAGTCGGCCAAGAGGTCAGCCCAGGTGGGCAAGCACAAATCGGTCAAAGATCGACATCAGACTCCTCATCCCGCCCCTAAGGAGAAGGCTCGGCCTCAGTTTAACCTTACCAGACTGCGTTTCCCTGAAACGGGTATAAGAAAAGCCATTCGGCATGTTCAGCCGGATGGTAGCAAGAAAACATTCTCTGACGCTCGGCATTACATCGAGCAGAAGAAGAATGAGCTTTCAGAGTCGGCTTCAACGTCGACTTATCATGATAGCTTTCAGACTACCGCTTTGAGGTATTCATAATCTGCGCATGAGACCCCAGTAAGCAGCCCTCAGATTCAAGCTGGACCTCATGTAATCTTGTCGGCTCAGTACATGGCCCAGCCATCGTACAAGTCGGCTGCCCAACCTTATATTCAACCTGCCTTCTTTGGAGGGCAGGCGGCATGCGGCTATCAGCCCATGGACTGGCAGCTTAGGCTGCAACACCTTGGGGATCAACCATCTGCCTTCTCCAAGGAAATAACCGAAGCCGAACAGCCGGCCAAGGTTAAAATTGTGTTGGTTGGGACCTATGATGAGACCAGTAACCCTGAAGACCACCTGCTAGCATACACCCACCTCATGTATTTACAGGGGTTGGATGATGCCGCATGGTGTCGCTGCTTTCCAGCCACCTTGAAGGGCATAGCCCAGCAGTGGTTCGGCAATCTGCCGGCTGGTTGCATTAATATCTTCAAGACGCTTGCGTTCTTGTTCGCCTCTGACTTCTCTATGAACATCCCTGCCAGAAAGACGAGCCTTGATCTTGGCAATGTACAGCAGGGAGATAGAGAAGGCCAGCGTTCCTACGTCAGGCGGTTCAATCTGATGAGAATCCAGATCCATGGGCTGTCTGATGAGGTCGCCTTTACAGACTTCTTCAAGGGACTGAAGGATGGTTCTACTTTCAAGTATGAACTCGTCTGCAAACAAATCTTAACCTCGTAGGGGGCACTGCGAGAGGCAGAAGCCTATATACAGGCGACCGAGCTCTGCTCCTCCAACAAGCAGTCGGACTCAAAGAGGTCCAACCGACAGAGGGATAGTCGGCCTGCTCAGCCGGCTCCTAAGCCAGAAAAGAGCAAAAAGAAAAAACAAATCTGGGCCGTTGATAACTCTGATCAGCCGGCCCGGAAAAAGAAGAAAAAGTGGAAACTGTACGTCCCAAGGTACGAGTTCCACAAGGACTACTGCTCCATCCTTTAGGAAATAAAGGATCGGCTAACTCTTGAGAAGTCGACTCCAATGAGAGGTTCCGCTGAGAATCAGAACAAAAATAAACACTGCCATTTCCATGAGGATGTCGGCCATGACACCAACGACTGTTTCAGCCTCAAACGAGAGCTTGACCGTCTGGCCGACAAAGGACAGCTGAAGTCCTATATGAAGTCAAAAGTGACTTCAAAGGCGAATCCAGGGCAGTCCAAAAAGAAGACTCCCCAGCCTACTATTAGTACCAAGACTGATGAGGATCCGGTATATACAATAGCAGGCGGATTCGCCGGGGGTGGCCCGACCATTTGGGGCACCATGGATCATCTAAACAAGATGATCCATTTTGTTGAAGAGGGAGAGGCGGCAAGCACATCCGCCTTCCCCGAAGTCATCATCACTGAAAAGGACATAGGCAAAGTTCGTCGGCCGCATGATGACCTTTTGGTCATTGAATGCAAAGTGGCCAACCAACTAGTTGGTTGAATTCTAATAGACACTGGTAGCTCCTCTAACCTCATCAGCCTCAAATTCTTACCCAATCTCAAGTACAAGCTGAATACCATGATTGAGATCTCCCACACCCTTGTAGGGTTTGGGGGAGGACTTGTGCATCCATTCGGATGGATAGACTTGCCCGTCCGCCTGGGAAAGAAGGGAAACGGTCGTCATATGACCATCCGTTTCCTAGTGGTTGAAGAGCTCATTGCTTACAACCTCATGTTTGGCCGACCCACTCTGAACGAGTGCAAGGCCTTCATCATTCCTGCCCTCATGCTTGCCAAGTATGAAAGGGATGATGGCACAATCGGTTCCCTTAATGGGGACCAAAAGACGGCTCGAGAGTGCTATCTCTCGGACGTCAAGCCCGCGGCCGTAGCAACCGTCCGGGACAAACAAACAATCGACCTTGATGATATCAAGGAAGATCAGGCGGCCCCACTAGCCGGAAAAAAGAGAAAGATTGATCAACTAGTGGTGGACAAAAAAGAAAAGCAATAGCAATCATTGACTGGGGAACGGTCAGACGACCTCTGTCCCCAACCGACTCGGTCAGAGCAAATTGTTAAGGTGGGGACGGTTGCATTTGCTAAGCTAGGTGACAGCCTGCACCAGCTTCTGAAAGAATTCAAAGACATCTTCGCCTTTGAAGTGGAAGAGATGCTTGGCATCAACCCGGATCTCGCTGTCCACAAGCTCGCCGTGGATCCCAAAAAGAAGCCCATTCGGCAAAAGAAAAGAAACCACGACAAGGAAAGAAGTCAGGCGGCGGTAGCTGAAGTTAAAAAGCTGCTGGACGCCAAGTTCATTCGGTCATGTAATTTCCCTGAATGGGTGGCTAACGTGGTGTTAGTAAAAAAGTCAAATGGAACTTGGCGGATGTGTGTTGACTACACCGACTTGAACAGAGCATGTCCAAAGGATAGTTATCCATTGCCAAAGATCGTCAGTCTGGCCGATTCAACAGCCGGACATGCCCTAATGAGTTTCATGGACGCCTATTCAAGCTTTCATCAGATCCCCCTGTGGAAAAAAGATCAAGAAAAGCTGGCATTCGTTACTGATCAGGAGTTGTTCTGCTATACTGTGATGCCGTTTGGTTTGAAGAATGCGCCTGCTACTTTCCAACGAATGATTAGTACGGTCTTCATTAATCAAATAAGGAGGAATGTAGAAGCATACATTGATGACATGATAGTCAAATCCAAACAACAAGAGGGTCACCTTGTTGATCTCCGAGAAACATTCGCCACACTCAAGCGGCACAAGGTCATGCTAAATCCAAAAAAGTGTCTTTGGTGTTGATTCTGGGAAGTTTCTCAGAAACCTGATTGACCAAAGGGGAATAGAGGCCAACCCTGAGAAAATACAGGTGGTCATCGACATGCAGTCGCTTTGTACTGTGAAAGAAGTGCAAAAACTAACAGGTTGACTGGAGGCCCTGGGGAGATTCCTCAGTCCGTCAGGCGACAAGTGTCTCTACTTCTTCCAGGCAATTAGGAAGAAGACCAATTTTGAATGGGGAGATGATGCAGAGGCGGCCTTTCAAAAGTTAAAAACTCATCTGCACTCTTTGCGAGGCTTGTTAGCCCTCTGCCCAAAGAGAAGCTCTTCATGTACTTGGCCGTCTCAGATCATGCCTTCAGCGCCGTTCTCTTAGCTGAAAGAGACGGCACCCAGCTCCAGGTCTATTTCATCAGCCATGTTCTTAGGAACGCTGAGCTTCGGTACCCCATGGTTGAAAAAGTTGGTCTCGCCCTGTACATGGCCATCAAGAAGTTGAAACCCTACTTCTTGGCGCATGCGGTAGTGGTCTACACTGACCAACTGATCAAACGGCCACTTACAACCTTGGAGTCTTCTAGACGAATGCTCAAATGGGCGATTGAAATGCAAGGATTGGAAATCACTTACGAACCAAGGAAAGCAATAAACGGGCAAGCATTTGCTGACTTTATTGTTGAAATGACAAGGCCACTTGCTCCTGACAATACTAGTCATGTTTGGAAAGTGTATGTGGACGAGAGCTCCAATGCGAACGGCTGTGGTGCAGGATTTATCTGTCAATCTCCTGAGGGAGACAAGTATGAGTATGCACAACGGTTCAAGTTGTAGGTCTCTAACAATGAGGCCGAGTATGAAGCCCTGCTTGCCGGCATTCGGTACTGTAAGGCAGCAGGGGAAAAGAAAATTGATGCCTGCTCTGATTCTCAACTGGTCGTACTCCAAGTCAATGGGACGTACGAGGCTACTCATCCGGCCATGATTAAATACTTGCAGGCGGTCAAGGATGAAGTTGGGACACTTGAGGAATTCCATTTAAGTCAAGTGCCCAGGTCTTCAAACAATCAAGCGGATGCTCTGTCCAAGCTGGCATCATCCGCCTCCTGTGAAACACCTCGGTTAGTCGTCTGGGAGGTCATGGAGAAAAGAAGTATATCTAAAGAAGACCCCATTGGAATTCTTGACCGAAGCTCAACTTGGATGGACAGCATCCGGGCCTATCTTGTAGACGACACGCTCCCTGACTCACCACAGGAGGCAGTTGTTCTGAAAAAACGAGCGGCTAACTTCGAGTTGTGACAAGGAGAACTCTTCAGGGCTGGTTTTCTGAAACCCCTGTTGAAGTGTGTTACCCCTGAGAAGGGTAAAGAAGTCCTCGAAGAGTAGCATTCGGGTTTCTGCGCCTCCCATATAGGCGGCAGATGGCTCGCTGCCAAGGCCAGACGGCTTTATTTCTGGCCGACTCTAGAGTCGGATGCAATGGAGATGGTGAAAAAATGTGACAAGTGCCAAAAATTTGGCAAGCTCATCCATCGTCCGGCTACAGACCTGACGGCCATCCACAGCCCAATACCCTTTGCCAAGTGGGGCATGGTTATACTAGGGCCATACACAGACGCACCAGGCGGCAAGCGCTATATATTGGTGGTTGTGGATTACTTTACCAAGTGGGTAGAGGCGGAGGCGGTCAAAAACATCAAGACCAAAGATGTCATTTCCTTCATCTGGAGGAACATTATCACTCGTTTCGGGGTGCCTATGTCTATGGTTTTTGACAATGGTCCTCAATTTGAGACGCCTCAACTCAAGACTTGGTTGGGAGACCAAGGGGTCTCAACCTTCTTTGCATCAGTCGGCCGGCCTCAAGCAAAAGGCCAGGTCGAAGCCTTCAACAAGTTAATCTCAGACGGGATTAAGAAGAAAATTGAATGAGCTAGCGGCCTTTGGGAGGATGAATTACCACACGTCCTCTGGTCCATCAGAACGACTGCTAAAGGGGCGACTAGAGAAACCCCATTCCTTATGGTGTATGGTGCAGAAGCTGTCCTGCCCATTGAACACTATGAACCGACTCTTCGAATCATGTTGTATGACGAAGAGGCGAACTGGGAGGCCATGCGTCTAGCATTTGACTCACTTCTAGAGCGCAAGGGCAACGCTGCCTTGCGCCATGACATATACCGTCTGAGAATGACTCGGCCTTACAACAAAATAGTACACAAGCGTCCTCTCAAAGTGAGGGACTTTGTTCTTCGGAAAATGGAGGCAGTCGGTAGGGCGAATGAGCAGGGTTAGCTAACCCCAAATTGGGAAGGCCCCTACCGAATCTATGAGGAAGTAAGCGACGGCACCTATCGCCTGGAAGAACCAGACGGCAGGCAGCTACCTAGAACTTGGAATGTAAACAACTTGAAAAAGTACTACTTCTAAGTACGAATGTAAATTCCTCAAATTTTGTTATCTCAAGTTTTGTTAATGAGAATACGCCTTCATTTCCCAACTTCTCTTTTTTATTTAAGTTTTTTAGCGTCGCCTGTACAAAATACAGACGACCAATGCATTTGGAAAACGTCTGTCCCAACAGCAGACGCTCCAATCTGTCTGAATGAGCCGATTGTTTTAAAACAGTCGTTCCTACGAAATTCATTAAGTTTATGTCAACACTTAACGAATATTTACTTGATAATTTAAGAGGCCTATGGCCAGATAAAAATCATGATGAGGCCAATGGCCGGATATTAATAAACGAAAAGAGACCAAATGGTCACAGTCTGCTCCAACATGAGTATGACCGTCTGCTCTAACATGAATCAGATAACCGGCGACGTCGATTCGGGCGAATTCGTCGAAGAGAAGCATCTCCCATTTGGGTGGCACATTGTTATACGAATACATCAAGCGACCCTACCGAATGCTAAGGCAACATTCGCAGTCGTTTGTTTTAATCGAAGGTGAAATCTAAAAGGCCATAATTTTCTAACTGTTCTAGCACAGTCTAAAAAGGGTCAATGTTTCATAAGTAGAGGCTATTGAGGCATTAAGCCGGATGCGCCTGTTTTTGCTCTGGGGCAAGGCAAGCGGAAAATTCTTGTTAATTTACGAGTTAAGTTAACTACTTAGCACCTAATGAGGCCTTTGGCCAGATGACGCCTGTTTCTGCTCAGGCACGGAGCAGGCGGACTAACGTACGAAGAAAACTTGCTAAAACACTTAGCAAACTAAAGAGAGACCTGTGGGTCGAATGTGCCTGCTCCTTGCTCTTGAAGCAAGACACGCGGACAATTCTTCTTAAGCAAATTGGCTAAGTTACAAACTTAGCATCTTATCTCAACGAGGCCTATGGCCGGATGCGCCTGTTTTTAGCTCATGGAGCAAAACAGGCGGAGGGTTTCCCCTTAGCAAAATTTGCTAAGTTAAAAATTTGAGTTTTGTTTGTGCCAATGGCCGAATGAAAGCAATAATTTGCCAATTCTGGATGGCCGTCTGTCGTGTGGTTTGGGGCAATCACCATAGTGATTTATTGACTTAAAAACCATGCATACTCTTCTAAGTATCAATAATTTCTAAGTCAATCAATCCAATCAACCGACACCACTCGACATCTGTCCAGGGGCAAGAACATTCGCATGGTATACAGGTTATAATACTTAGCCAAAAAACATGCAACAAAAAAATTCAAAGGACAGCAATATGAATAATTTCAGCCAAACGGCCGAATGATTTCAAATTAAAAGCCCAATTGCCACCAGACGATTGGGTAAGATTATTTGTTGGCAAAGCCGGAGAAATTGTCAAATTACCCGACCCCTCGGTCGGTAAAGATACATAAATACTCGGCACACAGGCCGAAAAAGCAAATACATGGCCATTCGGCTGCAGAAACAGACATTAAGCTTAAATGATCAGGGGAGGTTCTCAGCATTAGCAGCCGGCCTGTTATCCTTCGGCTGCTTTTCATCATTCTTCTCCACCTCCTCCGCCTGATCTCCTTCCTCCCCACTGGAGGACGACTCCCTAGAAGAGTCGGACCCGGAACCTTCCTCGTCCTCAGCAGTAGCATTAGCCGCATTCTCAGCCTCTTCAATTAGGCGAGCGTCAAACTCCTTGCTAGCCTCGTCAAACTTGGACTTCCAAGCCTAATAGTCCGAGTCCGGCTGTACAGCCGCCCAAGTTGCCCGCATGATGGCATCGTAGTCACTCATCATTTCTTGAACAAGGGTTTCTCTCTCTTGATCAGCTAGGGACTCATACTTGTTCTTCAGCTGCTTCTCCTTGTTGGACAGGCACTGCTCCAGGCGGGTCACCCTCTGCTTGGCCTTCTCGGAATCCTTCTTGGCCTCTTGAAGAGGCTCAAGCTTATCCTTAAGACCTTTGATTTCAGTCTTAAGGGCAGTGATTTGCAGCCGGGCCGAGTCCAAGTCCTTCTTCACCTGCATATTGGCTTTCGCCTGGGAATACATCATATCAAGCGTTAGAAGCTCATTCTGAGCAATATCAAATTGAGCTCGATCCAAGACGGACTCGACTCGAGCATTAGCGGCTGTTACCTCTTTGGATTTATCCTTGAGGGGCTTCCTGAGCCCATGAACGCGCATCACGAAAGAGCCGAATGGTTAAAACCAGGCGGATAAAAACTTGAGCAAAAAAAAATGCTTAAGTTAAACTTTGTACCTCGTAGAGGTTCCCCAAGATGCCATCCAAGTCTAGCGTGTCGACTCCTCTAACAGCCGCCCTATCATCAGGATCAACTGCCCTCAGCATGGACCTGGCAATCTAGATTACAGTCGGCCTCTGCACAGGGACTGAAGGAGGAAAAAAGTTAGAAAAATAATACAAGTCTATCTAAATGGAAGGACAAAGAAGGCGAATGGTTTTTACCGTCGCACTGTACTTCTTCCTCTTTTTCCAAACTCCTCCTCTCTCTTGCTGAGCCGACAGCAGTGGTGGGTTGCTTGAATCCACCCTTCGATGTCCTCTGGACATCCGGTTTGCTGATCTCCCTATCAGCTTCGAGAGAAGAGGTATCTGGGCCTCTCTTTGGCTAGTGAGCTATTTGTATCCGGCCCTTGCCGGATGCGCTCACATCACCCGCCCTAGTGTTCTGAAGTTTAGGGTCGGATGGTTTGGAAGTAGATTTGGTAGGGGAACCCTACATCAACACAAAAGAGAAAAGATGTCAGAAACCATGAGGACAAATTTAGCATTAGTAAAAAATGCTAAGTATAGCAAGTCTTTACCTTGGGGGTGATCAGTGACATTTATGGCACTCATTTGATTTCTTTTTGGATGAATTTCATTTCATTTTATAACTCTTTTCTTTAGTTTTCTTTAGTTTTACTCTTGATTTCTTCATTTTATGCTTTTCGTAGTTAGTTTCTTTATTTTGTGCATTTTCTAGTTTATTTGTTGTTTTCCTCTATTATTTGCTTTTTCTCCTTTGTTTATAGGTTATGATCGTTTTTCCAAGGATTCTCGAGCTTCCTTTCAACGGTTATCATTGCCTTTGATGCCTTATGCTAGTGCCAAGAGCTCCAAGTCTAGAGGGACTCGATGAGCAAGCTTCAAGACCTTGTGTGTGCACCATTCATGCCTTGTGTTCACCAAAAATGCCAAGAAAGTTGCTGCCTAATTTGTTCCCCATCACCATCACCAATGGTGTGTGCACCGGATGAGCTAGGACGAAGAAAGCAGGGGAGTTCACCCACATAGGTGCGGGCGCACACGAGGGATGTGCGGCCGCACAGGTGGCGCGTGCGGCCGCACATCAGGCGCGTGCGGGCGCACCTAGCTGGGTATGTTCCGTGCGCGCCTTTCTCTCTCCTACGAGCGGCCGCACTGGCGTGGGTCTATTTTTGGACGTCATAACCGACTTCTCCTTTGTATATATAGTTATTTCCTTCTATTTTTGGCTAAGTTTTTTATTAAGTATTACATTAGATTTCATTTGCTTAGTTTTAGATTAGAATTTTAGAGAGAGAAACTCAACATTGAAGAGAGAGAAACTCATGGTTTTTGGTTGATGATTCAAGAATTCTCCATTGTAATTGATCTTTTGATCAAGTTTGTAAGGATCTCTCATCTTTGATTTCAATATAAGTTTGTTTTTAGTTGATTTCATTTGTTTTTCATATGATTGTTGATTGTTTGATGTTTGATTGAAGTTTGATTGAAGTTTGATTGATTTTTTATTTGATCTTTTGATTTCTAATATGTTGATGATGAAATTGATGATTAGTGTAGTTTTGATCTTAATTTCTATGGATAGTGAGTAGTTTACTTGCTAGGGTAATGGTGAAGCATGTATGCGTGATGGATTAGAGTAATTTGGGGATAATTAATGGAGTTGATGATGTGATTAAACTTGGTTGATGATTCATGTGCATGTGTGTAAGTGATTGAAGCTTGGCCATCTTTGATTGTTGCACTAGATTACATTATAGGCTCACATTGATGCGGACCATTGATTTGTGCCTTTTAATTTCACGATTGAGGTATCTTGTGAAGTTTGCTAGTTAGTGTTTAGCGTAGTTGGCGCTAGTTAGACCTCTAGGAGAATAACTTGGTATGCTCTTTTGGATGCATGTTTGATCTTCCCTCATATCAATTGACTTAGTTAGTTTGACCTCCCCCAATTACCCTTCTCTATTGCAATTACATGTGGATCCATTCCCCTAGTGCCTATTACATTTGATTTTATACAAGTTCATTTGCATTATTAGCTTTAGCCTTAGTTCTTGCTATAAACCCCGCTCTTGACTTCGAAGTAGCTTAACATTAGACAATAGACATTCAATTTCCATTCCCTTGGGTTCGACCTCGACTTACTACTATACTCATATAGGGGTTTGTTGAGTTTATAAATATTGTTTGATTGGGTGGGGAAGGTAGCCCAACGACCTACCGTTTCGTCTCCCGTCAAAATGGCGCCGTTGCCGGGGAATGGTGTCTTGATTGTGTATTGTTGTTGAGTCTATTCCACTTTATTTAAAAAATACAAAAAGATTTTACTCTTTAGGCTACACTTGTAGCCGTGCTACTAATATTTTCTTTGAGTTTTTCATGCATAGATCCCGAGATCGTTCCATTGTTCCCCTTGATCCGGAAATTGAGATAACTCTCTCAAGGAGGAGAGTAGCTAACAAGTCATTGGGTTATAGTTCTTCAAGCGAAGAAGAGATTGAAGAAGAGCAAGTCATGGGAGAAAATCCAAGAGTTGCCTTGAAGGAGCTAGGAGTGCCCGGTGCATACAGGTTTGAAAGCGGCATAGCTCCACCTACAACACCGGCAAACGACTTTGAAATTCGGCTGACCATGATCACCTTAATTGAGAGGAGACAATATAGTGGGGCTAAGAATGAGATCCCATTGAACCATCTTAAAGAGTTTGAAAAATATTACAACACTATCAAAGTCAATGGAGTTTCTCAAGAGTTTATCCGCCTCAAGTTGTTCCCCTTCTCTCTCATAGGAAGATCTTTAAAGTGGCTAGACAAAGAAGTGAAGCACAATTCCTTGAGAACATGGGATGATGTCACAAAATCTTTCTTGTCCCGTTTCTACCCTCAAAAGAAGACGGCGGAGGCAAGAGCTTTAATTCAAGGTTTCAAGAAAAAGCCAAATGAAAGCCTCTATGAAGCATGGGAGAGATTTAAAGAGTATCAAAGGGAGTGCCCTCACCTCGGAATCCCAACATACCAAGTGATCCAAATCTTCTATGGTGGTTTGAGTCCTCAAGGCAAGTCATGCCTTGATGGAGGGGCCAATGGTCCTATCATGAACAAGACCGAAGAAGAAGTGGTGGACATTATTGAGGATGTCGTGACCTATTATAGAGATTGGCAAGATGGAGAGAGGGACTCTTCAAGCAAGCAATCTTCATTGTATTCGGTGGACCATCTAAATGCGATCAACAACCTTTCCTCCCAAATGACAAACTTGGGAAAGGAGGTGACCGCAATCAAAGTCAAGTTAGAGAGCGTTTCTTCCTCTTCTCAAGCTTCGAATCTGCCCTCCCAATTTAAGGGGAGAGGTACTCCTTCTAACTCTCAACCCCTTCCACTTCACATAATATGCCTATGGGTTGTTTGTTTTGTGATGCATGTGGATCGTATGATCATGATTCTAGTAATTGTCATAATGAATGTGTTAATGAGCTTGATAACAATGAATGTGAGCATGTGAATTATGTGTCAAACAACAATGTTCAAAGGTTTGATAATCAAAGAGGTTAATGGAATAGGAATTACCAAAACCAAGGCAATTTTGACAACTATAATCATGGTGGTGGTTATAGAAACCAAGGGAACCAAGGTTCTCGTGGTAGCCATAATAACCAAGGTTATAGTGGCCAAAATCAAAGCCAAAATTATGGTAATCAAAACCAAGGTTATGGAAATCATAATCAAGGTAGTGGTAATCATAATCAAGGTGGTGGTAACCATAATCAAGGTTATGGTCAAAATCAAAATAGGGGTACTTGGAACAATCAAGGAAGGGGCAATTTTCAAAATAATGCTCAAAGAGGTCCCCCACCCAGATTCGTTCCAAAGACTCAAGGTGAAAATCCCTATTCACAACTCTTCACCTAGGACTAATTTGGAAGAATTGATTGACAATCAAACTAAGATCATTAACACCTACATGGCGGTTAGTGATAAGAACTTCAATGAGATGATGACTCACAATAAGATGCTTGAGACTCAAATAACCCAACTAGCAAACATCCTCAAGGATTATTCTAGTCCTTCTTCTTTACCTTCCCAAGGAGTGACCTTCGTGAGGGAGTTTCTTGTTCAATGGAGGGAAAAGATGAGAGGAGTGCTTTGGAGAATGAAGTTGAGAGGGTTGAGTTCAAGGAAGTCTATTGTGAGGATGAGGAAAAAGAAGAGAATGTTGTTGAAAAGATTTGTGAGGAGGAGAGATTTCCCGATCTACCTTACCCCCAAAAATTCTTAAGGTTTAAAATGGAAGAGCAATTTGGGAAATTCCTTGAAGTTCTTAAGGAAGTTCATGTTTCCACACCCTCTACCGAGGCAATTCCCGAAATGCCTAGGTACTCCAAGTTTCTTAGGGAGATTCTAGAGGAGAAGGAAGAATGTAATGAGGGAAAATTGGTGGAAGGAGGGAAATGTTTTAGTGCTCTTATCCATGGTGAGCTTCCGGAGAAAATGGAGGATCCGGGAAACTTTTCAATTCCTTGCAAGATCAAGAAAATGATGTTTGAGAATGCTCTATGTGATCTAGGAGCTAGTGTGAGTATCATGCCTTATTCGGTTTTCAAAAGACTTGATTTAGGTGAGCTTCTACCATCCAATATAACCCTTCAATTGGTCGATCGATCTATCAAGATTCCTAAGGGGAGAGTTGATGATGTCCCACTTAAGATTGGAGAGTTTGTTTTTCCCGTAGATTTTGTGGTGTTGGAGATCGAGGAAGATGAACATATTCCTATCATCTTAGGGAGACCTTTCTTAGCTAACTCGGGAGCTTTGATAGATGTGAAAGGAGGCCGCATTACTTTGAGATGTGGTAAACAAGAGGAGAGTTTTAAGTTGAAACCAATGCATGAGTCTCTATCTTTTGTGCAAGATATGGCATGTGCTAGTTTCTCTCGTTCTATTGACAATGTATGCATGATTGATTCTTCTACTAACAATGCTCTTGAGAATTTTGATGATGTTCTTGCAAGTTTTGATAGCATGAAGGTTAGTGAAGAAGAAATTGTGATTCCCAAGCCAAAGGATGAGGAGGAAGTTGAGATTCCAAGTTTGTTTGAGCTTATTTCTCAAGAAGAAGAGAAAGTTTCTATGGTTGTGGATGTTGAAGTTCCATCTTCATCGAACAAAAAGCCGAAGAAGAATGCTTGTGATTCAAAGAAGTTGAGAAAAAGAAAGAAGTTGAGAAAAGAAAAATGTGAATTCGAGAAGAATTCCATGGAGGTTTCTTCAAGCAACAATGGGAGGTTGCTTAAAAATGAAGAGGATTTTGCTCTCTCTACTACCTTGAAGAATGTGGTGTTCTTTGACCCTCCATGATTTGGAGGAATGGTCGAGCTTAGGACCTTAAGCAAGTGCTTCCCGGGAGGCAACCCGGAGTTTCTAACCTTTCTTTTTGATTTTTGAATTTTTCTTGTTTCTCTTTCTTTTATTACCTTTTCTTTTCTTTCACTTTTCTACTTGTTTGGATTTTTAGGATGAACTTTTCGGGATTGAATTTCTTCAAGATAGCATGATGAATGGAAGGTTTTTGCGGCACTTATCATGGTTGTGTTCGATCCCTATCGAAATTTGAGGTAAAAGGGGTAAGAATTTTAGGGAGGTAAGTTAGGAAATTCATGTTTTGAAAGTTGGAAGAAGTTGATGCCTAGTGAGTTTTTGTGGTGGGTACATGAATCTTTAACTTTGAGCTCACTAAAAATGTTTTTAGCTACTGCCTATGTTGTTGCTCATCACCGTCATGATTCATGTGCGCACCCAAGTGGTCAGTAAGCATCAAAAAACGAAGAAAAAAAGAAGTGAAAGAGGAGCAGGCATGTGCGGGCGCACACGCACATGGTGCGGCCGCACATCATCAGGTGCGGGCGCACATAAGGTGAGTGCGGTTGCACCCCTGCTGGCCGTGCTCCCCTTATTTCCCCTTCTTCTTCCTCTTTCATTTCCCTCATTCTTCCTTCAAAGCTCACGCATACCCCTCCTCTCAAACCCTTATGTGCGCACCACCTTCATCACCATTCACCATCAAAACTTCTTCAAATATTCATCAAATTCACTCCATTTTCATCTATTATCACTCACAAACCTTCCTACTCATCAAATTCCACACAATTTGACCCAAATAAACCCTCATTCTCTCTCCTCCATTGTTGGGTATAAATTGGGGCTTTTGTGTGTGCTTGCAATTGGAGGCTCTAACTTGGTCAATCTTGCTTTTTGTATGGTATAATCATCTTTCCTTACTTCAATTTTGTTAATTATATCATATATTTGCTAGATTGGATTTTTTGTATGAGCATGAATAGTATTAGTATGGGTTTTGTGATTTTTGATGATTGATTTTGATTTTGGATGTGAATTTGTGATGTTTGATGATTGAAATTGCACAACATTGTGTTGTTTGTTGATCTTGTAGCTCTTGTCATCATTATTGGTTGATAATTTTTTAGATTGAAATTTGGAATTTGGGTAGTAAGTTGTTGAAGTTGGTATTGGTTATTTGGTTGTTCTTTGGATTGTTGAAGGAGGTTGTTCTTGGTTATTCGGTGTATTTGGTTTGATTGGAATTGATTTTGGTTGAAGAAACTGTGAGTTTGTGTATTGAAAATCTTGGTAGTAAGGTGTGACTCTTGGTGTGGTGTTCTTTGGAATATTGGAATTGTTCTTGGTTGTTTGATTTGGTGATTTTCCCTAGCCTCAAAATGTCTAAAATCTTCAAGAAATTCACCAAAAAGCGAAAAACCGATGTTTCCATCGAGGAACCCCACCCTAGTACATCTTCCCGGCCTAGCACTTCTTCTAGGCCAAGCACATCTTCCAACCCCTCCTCTCAAACACGACCACCAACCCCACTACCTAAAAAGAAAAACCTCACCCCCGATCAAAAAACCATTTACCAACAACTCAAGGAAGAAAGAACCCTAAAACCGACCCGCCACTATCTCCAACGTGACATGACAAGTTTGGGGATAGATGAGGATGTGAGGTCTTTGTTCCGAAATTTGAGAATGGGGTCTTTCATCAACAGTGCCTACCGCACCTACAAGGAGCCAACATTGGAGTTCTTGGCTACCTTGGACCTTGTGCCCATGGGAGGGCAATACCGGGTGCGATTCCAAATTTTCAACCATTGCATCCTTTTGATCATTCGTTGGAAGAATTCAATGCGGCGTTGGATTTTGACCCTCATGGGGATATTTTGAATGTGGGGCCGTATATCTTCCCGGAGTATGATCACAACTCTTTGTGGGAGGATATTTCGGGTGGTAGTGAATTCATCACTAACAAGGCCAAGATTTCATCGGTGTACCAAACTTGTCTTCGGGTAGTACACCGCCTTTTGGGGTACGTTGTGTTTCCCAAACAAGAGTTGGGAAAAATGAGCAAATTAGAGCTCAAAGTGCTTTGGTTGGCCACCCGCCCAAGTATCGTGGCCGATTGAACTTGGGGTACATTTTTGCCCAATATTGTGTTGATTTGAGGGGCCGGTGCATGGGAGAGATACCATGCGGGGCATGGTAACAAGGCTTTTGACTTGTCTCCGCCTAGAACACTATCTACCCTTTTGCAAGGAGGTTGGAGATAACACTACCCTATATCTTGACTTGAAACAATTGGGGCAAATTCAATTTATCTCCAAGAGCTATGAAGATGGAAGGTATGAGTGGTTGAGGAACAACGAGCATTGGTGCTTCTTGCCCAACCCCGAGTTGACTTCTTTGAACCAGATCAACACCGAGAACATTTGGCATGTTCCTAGGTCCTTTCGGCGCCCCAACTTTGATTCCGAAGAGGATGATGATGATGAGGAGGAGGAGTTCCAACGAGTCCAACAACGTCAACAACAACAACAAATTCCACAACAACAAGTTCCACAAGAACAAGAACAACAAGGGCAACATGCTTATGAGAATGCCGACATGAAGGCTCTTAGTGAGCAAATGAGCGGATTGCAAATCCGTTTAGATGGCATGTATGATCAAGATTTCGATGCCGTCTACAACCAATTAAGAGGTATCTCGGAGATGCAACAAGGTATGTTTGCACAACAACAACAACTCTATGATGCGGAAGTTAACCTCGGGAACATTGTTCCCCGGTTAACTATCCTTACTTCCCGCCCCAACAAGGTCCTATACTTTCTTACGGGCATCCATATTGGCCGGGTCCTTCCGACCCCGATACCGAGCGTCGCTTCTACCTGGATGAGCAAGGTAATTACGATTACAAGGCTTCCGGTGGATGTGACTATAGGGGAGATCCTAACTACCCCTATGTCCATGAAAACCACCCCTACGAACTACGTTTGACCGACAACTTCACCGCTCTTGCTCCTTGGCAACAAGATCTTTTCAAGGGGCATTATGGGTGGCCCGAGGGTTTCAGCGGAGGATGGGAGCCTTATCCACCTCCATCCTTCGATGACCCTGTGGGCAACATTGACCCCAATGGGGCCGGGCCTAGTGGTAGTGGTAGTGGTAGTGGTGGTGGTGATAGTAGTAGTCATTAGTTCCCTTATGCTTTTTGTGCTTTTTGCCTCCATCCCTTATATTTTTTATGCTTGTTTTGTATTGCTTGGGATGTTGAGATGTATCTTTATCTAGCTTGGGGGAACTAAGGCTATGCTCGGTGGCCAATACTTGTTGTTGTGTACATACCTTGGTTGCTTGCTTGTTTAATTTGCTCCTCTTGTTTGGTTTCCTCTTTTTCTTGATCTCTATGCTACTTTCCTTGTAGCTTGTATGCTTGCCCGGTTTGCTTGGTAACTTGTTGTTGTGATGATGCTTTGCCTATGATGTTGTTGTTGTGGTTGCTCCCTTATATCCAAATCCATTTAATCCAAAACCCTTTGATCCAAATCCCTAAAATCCAAATCTTGTAGTTTAGCTTAGTTCTTTAGTAAGTTAGTTACTTTCTTGCTTTCCTAGATTTTCTTTCCTTTATTTCTTTTATTCTTTGATAGTTTAGCTTTTATTTTACTTAGTTGTTTATACTCTTTTTGCTTAGTTTACTTTCCTTTTATTTGTTATTTTCTTTCCTTTGTTTTGAAGTTACTAACCATTTTCTTTGTTTATAGCTTCTTTTATTTTTCTTTTTTTCACTTGGTCTCTTGAAGATGCTTTTGGTCATGTAATGCAACGAAGGTGGTTTCTACTTGCTTCGTTTATTTTTGCTAAGCTTGGAGCCCGGTGAGATCTTTCTTATTTTTCTCTTTATTTTTCTTTAATTGCATAGAATAGGATTAGTTTAGGGGAAGTTGAATGGTATGAGGATGAATGCTTGTTAACACGTAATGTGTTTGGGATCGATGACGATGATGTCGATCGATCACTTGTTTGTCGATTAGGACTTTTATGTGTTTAACTTGCTTTTTAGTCCACTTCATATTATTTCTCCTATTTTCCTTTTTCTATGTTTCCAACTCTTTTCTCTTATTGTATTTTATTTTTCTTTTCTTTTCTTTTCTTTTATTTTTCTTTTCTTATTTGTTGTATGATTTTGAGGCTTTATTTTTCATTTTTTTTTTCTTTTGAATTGGACTTTGTACATTGGACTTTGTCTTTTGCATGATTTTCTTCCTAGGTGGTAAATGTATGCACGGTTTGAGACTATGTTCGGTTGACTCTAGGATAGGTGTATGCTAGGGTAGTTGGTTTGAACTAGGAGGATCATGAAGCCGGATTCTACTTGTTTGTGGCATGCTTGGTAGTTGCTCCCTATAGTCAATTTGACACCATTAGTGAGTTTTTGCTACATCCATGTGAGGTTCATTATTTTTCAAGCCTTCAACCTTCTTTGTATGAGCGGCGTGGATCCTTGACTATGCAAACCTAATCTATAAAGCTTGATGTATGATTCTTAAACCCGAGACCGAGCTATCTAGGGAGGACAAAGGCACATTTTTCGGGGTGGTATTTTTTTTCATTTTTGATATAGTTTGTTATTTTCTTTGTTTTTGGGTTTACATTTGCCTCCTTGCAACCATTTGAGCCTATTACCTTCTTTTCAAGCCACATCTTTAGTTCTTTGACCTTTTGTTTCATTTTCTTTTTATTTGGTTTTTGTGAAGCACATTGATCATTTATGATGGAGTTTGTGGTGGATGAGTTGGTTTTTATGAGTGCAAGTTTGTGATAATGTTTTTCTTTGTGAATAATGGCATATGTTTGTGAAAAAGCCGTCCTACTTCATAAAAAGGCATGGACTAATAAATTGCATTATAGAAAAAGCCGTCCAAATTTAGCAAAAGGCAAGGACATTGCAAGTTCAAATAAAAAAAAAACAAAAAAAAATTGAAAAAAGTGAAAATTCAAAAATATTTTGATGTATTCCTTTCTCCTTCTAAGCATTGAGGACAATGCTTCATTTTAGCTTGGGGGAGAAGCGTTTACGCTTTTTGTATATATTTCTTTGTGAGTATAGCTCCAAGTAAGCTTGGGGATGTTGTTTTTGTTTGGTAATTTCTTGATTGTGGTGTTAAGGACTGATCACCCTTTTGCTTCACTTTTTAGGAAAATCACCAAATTTTAAATTTTTGCCTACCTTCACCCTTTATGCCTTACGTTACAACCTTGGGGAAAGATCTTTTGACCTAGATAGTTGAGTCACTATTCGGGGGAGGGCATCATGGGTCATTGCCTAAGGAAAGGGAATGCATAGTCGAGATTGTCGAGTAGCCTAAATAAATCTCTTTTTCCGGTTCCTTCGAGGGGAGATTTGAGACTAGTGGGGAGAACGCGGTAAGATTGTTTGGGATGAACGTGGTTTGTGATGTCTAGTTCCTATGCCTAGCATACCCTATGTTTCAATCAACCTTAGATATCTTGAAAAGTGCATACCTTAATTACTTGAGAAAGATTTTCATTCATTTGCATTATAATTTCTATGTAAGTCCATTTCGCAAAGGTTTTGTTTTCATTTTTTTCCTTTTCTTTTCATGGTTTTGCCACATGGATGTTTAGTGGAGAGTTATGGTTCAAACTCTTAGGACACCCTTACGAGACCTCACTAATCCTCATAGGCGACTTTGGGGTTTAAAGGGCTTGTTGTAGCTAAAAGCAACCGTGATTCCTACGACAGTGAGTCTTAGTGTACATTCTTATCTTGAGTCTTTCTTTTTCATTTTCAATAAATTTTTCATCCTTGATCTTTCTTGCTTTGTTTAGCTCGAGGACGAGCAAAAGTTTATCTTGGGGGAATTTGATGAGTGACATTTATGGCACTCATTTGATCTCTTTTTGGATGAATTTCATTTCATTTTATAACTCTTTTCTTTAGTTTTCTTTAGTTTTACTCTTGATTTCTTCATTTTATGCTCTTCATAGTTAATTTCTTTATTTTGTGCATTTTCTAGTTTATTTGTTGTTTTTCTCTATTATTTTCTTTTTCTCCTTTGTTTATAGGTTATGATCGTTTGTCCAAGGATTCCCGAGCTTCCTTTCAACGGTTATCATTGCCTTTGATGCCTTATGCTAGTGCAAACAGCTTCAAGTCAAGAGGGACTCGATGAGCAAGCTTCAAGACCTTGTGTGTGCACCATTCATGCCTTGTGTTCACCAAAAATGCCAAGAAAGTTGCTGCCTACTTCGTTCCCCATCACCATCACCAATGGTATGTGCACCGGATGAGCTAGGACGAAGAAAGAAGGGGATTTCACCCACATAGGTGCGAGGGCACAAAAGGGATGTGCGGCCGCACAGGTGGCGCGTGCGGCCGCACCTAGCTGGGTATGTTCCGTGCGCGCCTTTCTCACTCCTACGAGCGGCCGCACCGGCGTGGGTCTATTTTTGGACGTCATAACCGACTTCTCCTTTGTATATATAGTTATTTACTTCTATTTTTTGCTAAGTTTTTCATTAAGCATTACATTAGATTTCATTTGATTAGTTTTAGATTAGAATTTTAGAGAGAGAAACTTAAGATTGAAGAGAGAGAAACTCATGGTTTTTGGTTGATGATTCAAGAATTCTCCATTGTAATTGATCTTTTGATCAAGTTTGTAAGGATCTCTCATCTTTGATTTCAATATAAGTTTGTTTTTAGTTGATTTCATTTGTTTTTCATATGATTGTTGATTGTTTGATGTTTGATTGAAGTTTGATTGAAGTTTGATTGATTTTTTATTTGATCTTTTGATTTCTAATATGTTGATGATGAAATTGATGATTAGTGTAGTTTTGATCTTAATTTCTATGGATAGTGAGTAGTTTACTTGCTAGGGTAATGGTGAAGCATGTATGCGTGATGGATTAGAGTAATTTGGGGATAATTAATGGAGTTGATGATGTGATTAAACTTGGTTGATGATTCATGTGCATGTGTGTAAGTGATTGAAGCTTGGCCATCTTTGATTGTTGCACTAGATTACATTGTAGGCTCACATTGATACGGACCATTGATTTGTGACTTGCAATTTCACGATTGAGGTATCTTGTGAAGTTTGCTAGTTAGTGTTTAGCGTAGTTGGCGCTAGTTAGACCTCTAGGAGAATAACTTGGTATGCTCTTTTGGATGCATGTTTGATCTTCCCTCATATCAATTGACTTAGTTAGTTTGACCTCCCCAATTACCCTTCTCTATTGCAATTACATGTGGATCCATTCCCCTAGTGCCTATTACATTTGATTTCATACAAGTTCATTTGCATTATTAGCTTTAACCTTAGTTCTTGCTATAAACCCCGCTCTTGACTTCGGAGTAGCTTAACATTAGACAATAGCCATTCAACTTCCATTCCCTTGGGTTCGACCTCGACTTACTACTATACTCATATAGGTACTACAACAAAAGCACTTTTGTGCCACGGAATTAGCCACGGGAAATTAGATATTTGTGGCACAAGTATTTTCTGTAGCCATAAGAATATTAGTGGCAAACTTTACAATACAATTTTATAAAGTTTTAGCCACAGTCAATTTATCCCGTGGGTACATTTTAGCCAAACAAGCCCACCAAAAATGTAGCGGGAATTTTCCCTCCTATACGCAAGTGATTATTTTGGAGGAAAATTTTCAATATTGATAAAACTCATCACTTAAAAGCTTATTCTTGATAAAGTGATGTTTTTTAAGGACATATATTCTCTCACATATAAAACCTAACTTTCTTATTATATTTTTTAGGATACTCATACTCTAGAAATTTCCCACTCTTCCTCACTTGCCGCCATGGATATAGCTCCAATTTCCTCCTAGCTTGTAAAATCCTTTCCCTTTTGCTTGAATTAAGAAACAAACTTCACATAATTAGTGGTTCATTTCTTCAATTTTGGGAAATTCTATAAAAATTGACGGTTTAGGTTAATTTTGTACGCCGTCCACCGAGTGACGTTGGCTCAGATTTTCAATTCATTTCTTCCTTTAATCTGGTGAGTTGTTCATCTTCCCCCTAACTTTAGTTTCTATGTTAAAAAAAAAAAAAAAAACCTTACTTTTGAATTTCTAGGTATTTCATTTTAGATTGAATTGGGAACATGGTTAATCATTATTATTGTCAAGTTTGATGGGGTTTGTTTGATATGGGGTATTTAAAATTAAGAATTTTTCATGGATTATTATACAAGGGGCTTATCTCAAATCCCACTGTTAGTTAGAGGCTATATTATACTAGTTTTTTTTTAAAAGAAAAAAAATAATTTTTTTTAAACATGATCTATTAAATCTAATTCTAATAAATTGCAACATGCACTACATAATCAATAAATGCTCTTTCATTTTGGTTTTGTTTATTATAAAATTTGCTTCATTGTAATTGGAATTGTTATAAATTACAAGATATAACAATTACAAAGAAACTGAGCTCAAGTTAGAACTGAAGTGTTGTTTATTAAGATGGTGGTAATGTAAAAATTTACTTGATTATCATGTTTTGTCATAGAGTTTGCTTTGTATGTTTATAGATTGCCTAACTTTTGTATGTTGTGAAGTATTTACTTTATGCACATTATTTTTTATAGTGGGTCATGGTGGATTAGTTTAGTTACATGTCTAAGATAATATAATACGAAGTATCTATCTCTTGTTTTGGCTACATATACTTTATTTTTCTTAATCACTAAAGATGCAAAGTTTTAGCTACATATAATTTATGAGATGATTGCTTTTTTGACTAATTCTATCTGTTTTGTTGTAGTTTATCCTTGTGTCATTCTAAGTGGGATTCCAACCAAATTTATAATATCTACTTTGCGGTGCATTTGGATAAGGTATAGTCAACCTTTCATATCTTTGTATTATATAAGATGTCTATCAATAACCATCTTTTAGAATTAATTTTGATTATGTTTACCATATTAATTATAACATGTTTTTTCCTTTTGATTGATCATTAAATATTGTTATATATTAGGATTTTGATTGATCATTTGCCACACTACATGTTAATAATGTTTAAATAATGTTAATGATGTAGCCTACGTGAATAACATGGCCTATTGTTCTATATTGTTTTCATTTATTTTTCCTATTAAATTTGTAATGATATTTTTTTTTTTTTATATTCAAGATGGATTGTTCTGAAATTGTGAAGAAAAGGTTGGAGTGGATGTTGTTACCTGACACACTTAGTCCTTTATATAGAATGGGAATAGAAGAGTTTCTTGATTTTGCTTTTTGTGATTTTGATGATGAGGATGAATTGTCTTGCCCTTGTAAAAAATGTCATTTTTCTGAACACAAGAACAAAGACGAAATGAGAGCTGATTTGTTGGGCTATGGAATGGTAAAATCATATGTACGTTGGATATATCATGGGGAGTATACACCAGTACCAAAAAAAGGCTAAAAATGATAGTACGGAGCATTTTAATGGTGACATGTTCCAGATGATCCATGATGCATTAGGACATCCTGATGATAATCCCTTTGATAAAGATGATATGAGTGATGACATCAACACATCTAGTAATAGTCACAAAGAGCCTAAGAAGCCTAGTCTGACACATTAACAATTTGAAAAATTAATAAAAGATGTTGAACAACAGTTGTATCCTGGATGGAATGGTTTCTCAAAGTTGTCATTTGTGGTTAATTTGTTACAAATCAAATGTGTTAATGGTCTCTCTAATAAGTCTTTCACTAATATACTGCAATTAGTAAAAAAGGCTTTGCCTGAAGGTAACACTTTGCCAACAACATACCATGATTCAAAGAAAATTATTCAAGATTTGGGCCTTAGTTATGAAAAAATTGATGCTTGTGAGAATGATTGCATGTTATATTGGAAGGAGAATGAAAGTCTTGAGACTTGTAAAGTATGTGGTTTGTCTAGGTGGAAAGAAACAAAAAATTTCACCAAAAATCATAAAAAAATTCCTCGCAAGGTACTACGTTACTTTCCACTTAAGCCCAGGCTTCAAAGGTTATTCATGTCTTCTGATACTGCAACTAATTTGAGGTGGCATTCTGAGGGTAGAGTAAAAGATGAAATTTTGCGACATCCTGCAGATTCAGAAGCTTGGAAGACCCTTAATAAAGTTGATCCTACTTTCAATTCTGACCCACGTAACATTAGGTTGGGTTTAGCATCTGATGGCTTTAATCCTTTTGGCCAACAAAGAAGTGACTATAGTACATGGCCTGTTGTGTTATCTGTTTATAACTTTCCTCCATGGATGTTTACTAAACAACCTTATCTGATGCTATCTTTGTTAATTCCTGGGCCAAAAGCCCCTGGGACTAATATTGATATGTATCTTCGCCCCTTAATTGATGAGCTTAAAGATTTATGGGAATGTGGGATTGAAACTTATGATGCGTCTAAAAAAGAATATTTTGTTATGCGTGCTGCTCTTTTATGGACTATAAATGATTTTCCAGCGTATGCGAATTTGTCTGGTTGGTCTACTAAAGGTTATATGGCTTGTCCTACTTGTGGTAAGGGTACTTCTTCCTTTAGATTGCCTAATTGTAGGAAAATATGCTACATGGATTATCGATGTTTTTTGCCTCTTAATCATAAATTGAGGGATAGTAAGACATTTGATAGAAAAGTAGAGAGCCGACCAGCTCCTAAGCCTCTGTCCGGAGATGAGATGTTAGCCCAAATGAGTGGACTTGAGGATTTGAAATTTGGCAAAGATGTAAAACATCCAAAGAGAGCTGATAATTGGCGAAAGATTAGTATGTTCTTTGAACTCCCATATTGGAGTCGTCTTTTATTGCGTCATAATCTCGATGTAATGCACATTGAAAAAAATGTTTTTGATAACATTCTTGGCACATTGTTAGAAATTCGAGGCAAGAGTAAAGACCACATCAAGGCTAGACATGATTTAAAAAAAACTTCGAATAAGAAAAAAGTTGCATCCAAAGTTGATTAATGGGAAATGGCATATACCCCCTTCTATGTACACATTATCTCCAGGTGAAAAAGATAAAGTGTGTAAATTTTTGGAGGAAGTTAAAGTTCCAGATGGTTATTCCTCAAATTTTTCCAAATGTATTAAGAAGCGTAAGGTGTCAGGTCTTAAGACTCATGATTGTCATGTTCTTCTACAACAATTATTGCCACTTGCCATTTTTGGGATATCTTGCCAGCAAGTATATGATTTAGTAGTTGAACTTGGTATTTTTTTTCAAGGAGTTGTGCTCGAAATCACTTAACTTAGAGGATCTTGATCGTCTAGAGAATCACATTATTGTGACTGTGCAAATTAGAAAAGGTTTTTCTTCCATCATTCTTTGATGTTATGGTTCACTTGTGTGTACATCTTGTTGGTGAAGCAAAAATTGGAGGGCCTGTTCAGAGTAGATGGATGTATCCTATTGAAAGGTATGAAACATTTCTTTTGTTTTTATTCTGATAATTAACACATTTTATATGAATTTGCCTCACTTTATTTTATATGCTTATAATTTTATGCAGATTTCTAGGGAAGTTAAAAGATTATGTTCATAATAAAGCTCGGCCAGAGGGTAGTATTGCAGAAGGATATATTATTGAAGAATGTTTATTTTTTTGCTCAAAGTATTTGCATAATGTTGAGACTAAATCTAATCAACAAGAACGAAATTCTGATAGTGTTAGTGATGATTATGAGGGTCTTTCAATATTTGCACCGTCTGGCGTTCCACTTGGAAAAGAAAAATCAAAGTGTCTTACACAAGAAGAGTGGGAAAAGGCTCGAGAGTATGTTTTGAAAAATTGTGATGAGGTCCAACCTTTTCTAAGGTAATATTTTTTTCCCTTTTTTGTTACTAATTGTATGAAATTAGTGACTATTATTTTAATGCAATAGCTAACGACAAAAATCATACATTTTATATAGAGAATATGAACAAGGGCAGAATGAGAACGAGTTTCCAGAATGGTTTCGTGAGCGTGTATGTTTTTTTATTCAACGTCTATTCTTCTTATATAATATATTTAATAGATTAGATATGGATTTTTCACTATAAGATTTTTTTTGTTGATATCCTATTTATAGGTGAACAGTTTGCCGGACAAACATAGTCAAGTGGCAAAATACTTGCGATCATTATCTTTTGGTCCTTTGATGGGTGTGGAGCGTTACAATGGATATCTCGCTAATGGTTTTCGATTTCATATAAAGGCACTTGAAGAAAGGCGGACAAATCAAAATAGTGGAATATTAGTCGAAGGAGCTTCGGATGCAGGAAAGTTAGACTATTATGGGGTTTTAACTGAAATCATTTCTTTGCAATATTTAGATGGTAAACGGGTGGTCTTATTTAATTCTCACTGGTGGGATGTTAGTAATATTGGAAAAGGCATTAAAGTTGATAAGCATAACATTGTGAGTGTAAATACAAAGAGAAAGTTGCAAACTCATGAGCCCTTTGTTCTTGCATGTCAAGCGCAACAAGTATTTTATGTTCGAGATGGTTTTGATCCAAATTGGCTTGTTGCTATTAGAACACAAGCGCGACATAGCTATGATGTATCATCTGAATGCACTTTGAATCAAGATAGCCAGGAAAATGATTTAGATGCTTGTCAGCAAGATGAAATAAGGACTCCAACTATGCCATCTAGAGAAGAGGATGGAGACATAGTTCAAATTGTTGATGACACACGTGATGACATTGAAGAACTGGTTATTGAAGCTACTAAGGATAATGAGCCTAAAGATGAATGTGAATTGTTCAACGATGATTCCGAAGATGAGAATGATGAGTTAGAGGATGAGATTGATGCTGAGAATAGTGAAAGTGACGTTGATTGTGATAGTATTGGTAGTGATAGTGATGATAGTGATTCTTAATGACTAATGCCATGGTTATTTAAATGTGCTAATTGTTATGTTTCTCTTGTTGTAAGAGATTGTTTGTGAAATTTATATTATTGTAGTGCTTGCACATTTGCTTCTTTGTGGTTTAAGATTTTTTTTGTTACTTTATATAATTAGTATGATAATATTAAGTTACAGCTGTAACACATGGGGTGTAACTACAATGATTGTTTTCATTTTATCTAGTTATGGGCAAAACAAAATATTTTCCTACTTCTTCAACTAGGAACTCTCAAGATAATACCCATCTTGGAGATAATGAAGAGGATCAAGTGGTGATGGCTGCAAATACATGTAAGTACCATTATTTTTGTAAATTACTATTATTTAAGCTATACTAAGTATGAATATTTATGCATGCATATGTTTTTTCTTGAAAGCTACTACATTGGATTCTACGTCAAGAAGAAATGAAAATACAGCTAGTGTTGAGGGTGTTATTGAACTTCAAGAAACTGTTGAACCATTTAGTGAGGATGATGAAGAAGCCAATGATAATGACCTAAGGAGTGTCCAAATGGTGGCTACATAAACTTCTAAGGCGGTTGTTGAAGCATGTATGTAGTCACTTTATAAAAGTGTATGGTATTGATTTTTATATCTGATACCATTCTTTCAAATTGATATATACTAATTTTACTTACCTTATAAAGCTCAACATGGTCGTCCAGCAAAGAAAAAAAGAGGGAATGTTTGCTTAGAAAACTCATAAATCTAATGCCAGGAGAGAAACTACATGTGACATTTGATAAGGATTGTCGCCCGATTGGTGAGAATTCTTCTATATTTACATATTTTTTGGTTCAAACCGTTCGAAATCGCACTTGTTGTCCTTTGGGAGTTCCAGAGTGGAAGAGCATTGAAGACAATTATATTGATTTTGCATGGAATGTTGTGCTGGTATAAATTATTTTCAACCTTATTATTTAAAAGAATATATGTATATATGTATTTATTGAAGATGATTCTAATTTATTTTTTTCATCACCCACTACCCAGGAGAAGTTCACAATGGATCAACCAGAAATGCGAAAAGAGTTCATTCTAAGGCATATGAATGCACTATATCGTGACTACAGGAGGAAGTTAAAAGCTATATACTACGATGATCCTGAATTGATTAACCAAGCACAGAGGGAAAAAAATAAGCCAAAAAATGTTGCAAAAAGCGATTGGTTATACTTGTGTAAACTTTGGCACTCCCCAGATTTCAAGGTAGGTAACTCGCTAGTGTCATTCCTATACATTTCAGTTCATATCTTGTATGATTATTTGACAATTAAATACAAAGTACATTTCTTGTTATAGAAGCTAAGTCAAAGGAATAGAAAGAATAGATCTGGATTTAAGATTCCTCACTACTCAGGAACAAAAAGCTTTGCTCGAATTGCTGATGAATTAGTACGTATTATACAACTACATGTTTGGTTTTTGTCTGATCATACTTTAGAAGTTACAAAATAACAAATTATCTTTATTGCAGAGAAAGGAACTTAATCGAGAACCTACTCGCGCTGGAATTTTGATTGCATCGCGACAAAGAAGATCAAGTAAACCTGTTGATCCTGTGAAGTTTGCTGAAAACCAGGAAATTGTGGTATGGGTTATAAATTGTTATCTCTTATTTTAAATGGATTTTAAGATAATGTTAATGATTTTTTAATCCACTTGGTTGTCCACTTTAATGTAGTCAAAGTTGAAGAACTCCATACAAGAGAGAGAAGATGGTCATAATAATATGACTGATGAACAAATTTTTAAGGAAATACTTGGTGAAGAAAAACATGGATATCTGCGTGCTTACGGAAGAAATAAAAGCATTACAGATCATTTTAAAGAGAAACCAAGTCGTATCAATCTTGCTAATCAGGTTATAGAAGTTGAGAAAAAAGCTAACGAAAGAGTTGAAGAAGTTAAAAAGCCATGGAAGAAAAAATAGAGGAAAAGCTAGCTGAACGTGATCAAATGTGGGAGGAAAGGTTCAAGAAGTTGTGTGAGAAGCTTGGAGCACCATCAGCAAACCATGATCATTAAAACAACTTAATTTGATCACTAGTAAGTTTTTTTTTACCAGTACTTAATTACATATCTTTTACTTTTAAGGTTTATATGGAACACTAATAATTGAAATATTTTACATTTTTATTTTATTTATTTATTTATTTTTTCTGTAGGGATGACTATGTCAAGAACTTAGGAACTTAATGCTTCACCAGATTAGAAGATGCAGGGGATATAAAACGCCATTGAATTAACAATATTTTTTGAGATATTATTGGCAAATGATATCTTTTGTAAAGCATATGACTTTATAAACTAGTGATGGTATCATGTAATTTTTTGGGATTTTAAATATTTGGTATTAATATTTACAAGTATAAGTTAATGTTATTTTTACATGTTAAATTTAATTTATATCTTATAAATATAATATAATATAATATAATATATGTATTATATTTCTACCACAAATCTCATACAAAATGTGTCTGTTAAACTAGTTGGACATTACAGATTTTTTGGCTACTAATATCCATGGCTAAGGTTGTGTCAAGATATTTTATTTAGCCACAAGACGTGTTATGGCTATGTAAATGGTTTGAGGTATGAAAGATTGTGGCAATGTCACTTGATAGACATAAATTTACCTGTAGCTAATGTAGTCTTTTATTATTTATTTTTTTGGTTGCCATAGGATTGCTTATGGCTAATGTAATATATTAGCCATAATTTTACTTGTGCTCAGTAGGATATTAGCCACAAGATAACTCGTGGCTAATTGTTGATTTAGCCACAGGAGAATTCATGGCTAAGTGCTAAATCAGCGACGGGAAAAACCATGGCAGTAGTTCATGGATATGCCATTGGAGTTAATATACTCGTGGCTAGAAAGCTAGCCTCGGGGTTTTGTGCCACAGCAGACCACGACCAAAATACCCGTGGCTAATTACTTGTGCCATGGGAAATTTGAAGGCTAGCCACGGGTATACCCATGGCACAAGAAGGTAAATGTTGTAGTGAGGGGTTTGTTGAGTTTATAAATATTGTTTGATTGGGTGGGGAAGGTAGCCCAACGACCTACCGTTTCGTCTCCCATCAGGGGGTACCGACTGGTTTCTGCTCATCCCCCGTCTTGGTGTGGACAGTTGCCTCTGCCTTGTTGAGGACATTAGGTCTGTATCAAGCAGCAGATACAGCCGGCTTCCTTGATGCCGAGAGCTTCTCCATTGCTTTGTCTGCAAAAAGAACAAGTGTTAGAATCTTCACACAAGTATTGAAAAGCAAAATGATATTGCATATTAAACAGACGGCCGACTACCTCTCGGCATCTCAAAGCTTAGCCCACAGGCGGCTAAGAACACTCCCTCTTCGAACCATTTGTACAAGAGGAGATAACATTGAGGGACAACTTCCTTGTCCCCCTCTGCATTCGTCCTCACGGACACGGTAAACAACCCCTTGTCAAAAATTTCCTCTCGCGCTCGCCTAGGGAGAGGCGGCAGCGCATTCCTGCCTGCTAGGAGAGGTGGATTCTTATTCCACCTGTTGTACTTTTGGTTCAGGCGGCTGTCGGCAGAATGGACTATGTAGAACTTAGTCCTCCAATCCTTCCACTTGTTCTCCTTGCCAACAGCCATCATGAACCCTTGCAAGTGGTCAAGGTGTACTAGCCCTCACCTCCTCTAGCAGGCGCCCTGCTCAGATAATGCATGTGGGCGAACGCTTCAAAGCTCGCCTCCACCTGCAGCATCTCACAGGCGGCAACGTACCCCAGAATATTGATCCAAGAGTTGGGCACAAGTTGCCAGATACCCAGTTGGTATCCGTCGAAGATCCTCTCGACGGCCGGATGGAGAGGGAAGCGAAGGCATGCCTAGAAGGCTGCTTCATAGCAGCCGAATGCTTTGCCCTGATAGCTGGCCAGGCTCGGCCAAGTGATGGTGTCCTCCTTGTTAGGAACAGACAAAGAATAGCCATGGCCCAATACGACCTTGCGCCTAAAATTGGCAAGGCCGGATGCCATGGAGTGCCGCTTGCTGGGAGGAACATGGTGATAGTAGAGGGCTTTTTCCGAATGCCTGGAAGCACTCGGCTCGGCCCAGCTATCCCCCCTTTCCACTGCCAGGGACTCACTGGCAGAATCTATTTTGGTCCTTGCCTCCTCCAAAGTTAGGGAGGCATTGTCTGAAGAAGATGACGAGGCCGACTCGTCATCAGAGCTGGGGGACCGCCGACTGGGGCCAGCAGGGTCCTCCCCCAGACTCTCTTCCGGCACCTGTCCAAAAGGACCGGGTCTGTATTGTTCATCCGCCTCCCCCAGGATTCCATCACTGGGAGTTCCACTAGAAGTGGACGAATGATAATAGGTGGGGGTTGGAGGAAGATAAGAAGGGTTGTTTGGGTGCTCAGACACCTCGCTTGCAGGCGCCCTAATTAAGCCGTCGGAATAGACAATCCACCCATCCGAATGGTAGAGAGATCAATCGGAGTTATATATTCTTGCTGTTCTTTTAGTTCTGGCCATATTTTCCGGCATAGACACAGAAACGGTCGGATTCAGAGAAGTTCGCAAAGCAGGATCTTTGGCCAAGCATTCGGCACTGCTAGTTCTAGATTCAGCCGTCCCCGGTGACCGGCTGATCACTATCCTATGTCGTGCCACGCGCGATTGGGAAACCATTTTTTCGAAAACAAAGAAAAAATGAAAAGTAAAGCAAAGAAAACAGGCGTTACCTTAAGAAGAAGGTTGAAAGACGCTTGGTTGGCTGAGAAACAGTCGGACAGTTGGCCGAGTGTCGGATGCTTGTAAAATCAAAACACTTAAGGAATTTGAGATTCTTTGAGCAAAAAAGTCCAACATTCTCCAAAGATTCGCAAAGGTGTGAATCTAAGGGGGGGTCAAACCTTACTATTTATAAGGGGTAAAAACCCTAATTTTTTTCCCTCCAACAGTAACTTTTTGAATCCGACCACTCGGATACTGACACCTGTCACAGGCAACACGTGGCAAGCGCGTGCCACCCGTGAGGGGCAAATGATTTGGGTAAAAAACCCTAGCCAGTTGGCCCAATCAGTAACCGCCACGTGTCACTGGAAGGGGCGCCACCTTGGACCTTCCAGGGGCGACACGTGGCAGGCAGATAGCAGGTCCCTGGACTTGGCGGCTTTCAAGGCCCAAATCCCGAGGCCCTGCAAAAAGCTGCATGCCCTTCCCTAGGGCACAAAACCCTATGGAGGGCACACTTTCCAAGGACCCTATAAATAGGGAACATTCCCCTCTTTTATGGGGTACGATGTTCTTTACGAGCACACTTTTTTAGGAATCTTCATTGATTGAATACCAATCATTGTCTGAACTGTCACTCTCAAGAGAACAGTACACTCGAGCTCGGAATCCGAGCAGATAACCTTTCATTCCTCACGTTTACGTTCCGAATCCTTACTAACTTAAGCTTCGGAGGCGGACCACCGACCATTCGGTGCTCTGTTGTTTTGCAGGTACAGGCTTCCGAGTTGAAAATCCACTCTCCCGAGGGACACAAAAAACCTCGAAACAAACCCCGCCATGTCCGGGGGCCTAGAAGTAGCATTTGCACCACAAGAAGGACTTGGTGAGAGACTAGCAGCGTATTTGGCATTCATTCTTTGACGGCTGCTGACTGACCCCCCGGAAGGGTTTACCATTGTCTTGACTCGCATAAAGTCAAGCGGCCAAGGAATCTCAATCTTACCTTTGGAGTCGACTCTCGCCGTCTCCTCTCCTCCAGCTGCAGCACCACCTGGAGCTTTGAGTCGATGCCTCTGGGGCATCCGGCTTTTTCTTGCCTTCTTTCTCTGAGTTTTCACTCAGAGACTTCATGGCAGCGGGCTCTTCCCTCCAACTACTGGGCACTCTTTGGTAGCAGAGCTAGAGACTGATGAGCCTTTTCTCCCGGCTTTGGCAGCCTGTGCTTTCAATTGCTCATCCCCAAGTCTTTTTAAGACCTTTAAAATGGAGCGGGGGAGGATGCCAGTAGAAGCCTACAAAACAAATTGACTTTTAGTCATCCGGCATCAAAAGGACTTGAAAAAATTCAAGATAAAGTAAAGATGATCTTACCCCTCCTTTCTTGGCCTCAGCGACTGCTTTTTTCGCCAGCACCGACTCCTTGCGGAGCTGTGCGGCAGATTTGGTCAGAGTCTTTGCATGGTCAACCATGCTTCTTGCTTCCTCTACAAAAGACAAAGAAAAAAGGATTAGAACAAGAATAATTGAAATCATTGAAGTATGAAAATGCAGACGGCAAATTGCCGTGTGGGTGAGTGAATCAACCCTTAGGAAACATGGGGCTCAACCCGCAGGCGGACAAGAATCTCTCGTCCGAGAAAAATTCGGATGGGGGATCCAGTTCCTTGGTACAACTATGTGAGACCCATCCCCCAAGGGCTTAGTTGTAGTCTTGAAAAATTCTGGCTCTATTATTTGCTCCCGGGCTTTAGTAGACAGAGCCAGGTGCACGCATTTTTGGCCCACCAAATCCGGCTCCTTGTTGTAGCGTTGGAGAATTTCATTCAATTTTAAAGAAGGGGAGGAGACCAAGTACCACTTGTCCTTCCAACCTCCCCATTTGGACACCTTGTCCAAAGTCATCAAATACTCCGGGAGCGTGGAGATAGTATACCACGCCCCGTATCCGCCTGGGGCACTCTTCAGGTAGTGCATATGGGCGAATGCTGTGAAGCTGGGCTCAATATCCTGGAGCTCGCAGGCGGCAATGTAGCTCAAGATATTGACCCAAGAATTTGGTGTCAACTGCCACACTCCCAAATCGTACCCCTTCAAAATCTTGCGGATGCCTCTGTGAAGGGGGAAGCGGAGGCCGGCTTCTATTACTGCCTCATAGCAAACAAAGTAATTGTTTGCGTTGTCAATATCGTCCCCCTAAGCCATCACAGCATCGGCATGCGGGACAAGGATATCTCATCCCTCTCCAAAGGGATGTTGCTGCTTGAAGGCTTCAAAGCCACTTTCTAGAAGAGAGATATCTCCTGGCCGTATCCGGGTTTTTATAGGATCCGAATTTACAATCGTCTTTGCTGAACGGCGATATGCCTTAGCAAGGTCCTCTTGGTCAGAGCCGGATTCCTCTGACCTCTCAGCGACTTCGCCGTCTGAGTTATGCGTTTGCTCTGGAGAGGAGGCGGTTTCCTCACCGTCTCCCTCCTTCATTTCGTTGCTAGAAGATGAGCAAAGCATTTCTTGGGAGTCACTTTGCTCAGGACCCTCATAGTCCTCTTCCCTCACTACTTCATCAGCGAGCACTTCCCTAGTGCGCCGCCGCCTAGGCTTTGTAGCCGTCTGTTTTACCCTAGCCATTATGTCCTGCACAGACATAGAGAGGGAAGAAGCCGGAGATGAGCAAAGCATTTCTAAAACTCCAGACAAGGCACCCCCGGTTCTAGACTCAACCGTCCTAGGTGACCGGCTAAATGTCCTAGGCAGTGCCGTGTGTGCGGATGGAGAGTCCATTTTATTTTCAAAAAACTAATGTATACAGCCGGAAATGGATGTATACAAGCTAAAAGAAGACAAGAAGACTGAAATAAGGAAACGGATAGTTACCTTACTTTAAGTTTTGGAAATTTAAAAACCGCAACAACCGGTGACCGGGTGACTTCGAAAGAGCACACGGAGTTCTTGAATTTGCTAGAATGCAACCGGAATCAGAGCCTCTCTCTCTAAGAATTCTCTTTCTCTCTCTCAAAAGTCAAAATTTGTGAAAAGTGAAGAGGAGAAGGGGGGGTAAATCTCTATTTATAGGGGGTGAAACGGGGGAAATCCCTGTCACACCTCCGTTAAAGAGCCGTTTTTCACTGTTCACCTTCTAAGGTGGACACGTGTCATAGGCGCCACGTGTCCTGCCACGTGCCACCTGCGAGGGGCAAATGTTTAGGGGATTTTTACCCTAGACACTTGGACCTATGAGGGACTGCCACGTGTCAGAGGCTGGCAAGTCATCTCTAACCAATCTCTAGCTGGCACGTGGCCTTCCCAGATATGTTTCCAGAATTGCGGCCTTCAAAGGCCCAATTCCCAAAAACTGCACTTTTCAGGTTCAGCCCACCTGCCCTAGGTCAGAATGACCTAGTGGAGGGCACTTTTCCCCATGACCCTATAAATAGGGAGATATTCCCCCATTTTTGGGGTATTCACAATCATTTATTACATCCATTTTCTCTCTCATTAAAGAATACCTGAGCTTGGAATCCAAGCAGATCCCCACCTTAAATTCCGCACTTTGTGTCCTTCTTCAAGTTATTAACTTGAGCGTTGGAGGCGGAGCACCACCCAACCAGTGTCTCCGTTGATTTTGCAGGTACAGAGCCAGCAGGACCAGTCTTCGAGTTGTAACTCTCCCAAGGGACAAAAACACCCAAAACAACTAATATGATTAACCTACTACATTAAGGGGTCGTTTGGATAAGGTTAATAATTAAAGGGAAAGGGAATGAATATGTCTCATTTCCTTTGTTGCTGTTTGTTTTTCATTTTTTCATTCCCTTTACCCATTTTTATTTTTGACTTTACCCAAAATCCTTCTATCTTGATTCCCCCCCCCCCCAAGCCTTTTCCATTCCCTTTCCTAAGCCACCACTACACACACCAACCACTACCTTACCCACTTACCCCCACCACACAACCACCTCGCTAGAGCTCGTGTAGTCCTCGTCGGATCTCGCCCAATCCTTGCTGGCAGGTGCCGCACCATCCCATCTCCAAATCAGAACCCGTCGCACCTCCCTCTAAAAAATTCTCCCCGCCCTAAAAAACTTAACTTACCCACGAAAACCCATCCTCGTCCCCTTAAAACCGCCGGCCGTCACATCCCTTACCCTCGAAACCCTAGCCGCTAGGGTTTCGAGGGTAAGGGATGTGACGGCCGGCGGTTTTAAGGGGACGAGGATGGGTTTCTAGGGTTTTTCGTGGGCGGGGGAAGGTTTTCCGGGGGGAATGGAGGGGTGGTGAGAGGTGGGAAGGTGTGGTGACAGGCGGCGATGGTGGAGGAGGTACGACAACGAGCGTGAGGTGGTGGTTGGGCGGTTGAGTGGTTGGAGAAGTCACTACCACCAATGCACAACCCCTCATTCCCATGCCTTTGATTTTTAAAAACAAACAACATAGTATAAGGAAAGGGTTTCATTCCATTCTGTTTGATTCCCTTTGTTCATTCCATTCTGTTTATCCCGTATGAACCAAACAACCCCTAAAAGTTTTTTGTATCGCAAAATTTATTAATACTTTTAATAGAGTGCTCACTTTCTTAAAAAAAAAAAGGGACCACTATTCTTGATTGTTTCTCTTTTGACAATTGAAGAACTTTCCTTCTCAGCTCCCTCTAGTCTGCACTTTGCAGTAATGAAAGTGAAACTTCAATCCATTTTTCATGCGTAGATTACTAGATTGATGCAACTCTTGGCTCGACTGATCGTTTCGAAATCCCAATTTGGAATTCCACAGTTGCTTTCTTGAGCTCCTCAATATGCAAAATACTTCAGATAAAAGTCAAGTTAAACAAGATGAAAGGTGAAATGATCCACTCTATTCTGCAAATTTGGTTTAATTGTTAGCTAAATCATTTTTTTGTGTCGATTTAAAATATGGGTTTAGTGTTATTTCGTTGTTTCTTTTATAATTAGCTCAAATCATCTTTAGGGTTCTTCCCCACATTTTGGTGATACATAGCTGGAATTATTATTTTTTTTAACCTTGATTTTCGGATGAATTTACTCCTGAGTTACTAATTTTTGTTTACTGGTATGAGTGATAGTTTAGTGAGCTATGATAAAAGATTGACTAGTTTATTACCCTTAATTAGATCAAATGGTGAAGAGGATTCAAGGATGATTACAATCGAATATCTTCGGGCGAGGTTGCTTTCAGAAAGATCGATATCGAAAGCAACCAAAGAAAGAGCTGATGAGCTTGCAAAAAGGGTTAGTTGTTTGGGTTTGTAAATGAACTTTTGTTTTGTAGATTGCCTTTTTCATGTTAGTTATGCAATATTCATAGGTTAAGGAGTTAGAAGATCAGCTTAAAGTTGTAACTCTTCGGCGAAAAAGGGCAGAGAAGGCAGCTCTAGATGTATATTCGTATCTAGATAGTCTTGGAGTTACTGACATTTCTGAAATGTATGAGTCCGATTCCAATGAAGATGAATCTCAGTACCATTCAGATATGGATAATGGGGATACAACCAAGGTCAATAAGGCCTTTGGCTCCTTGGAAATTGAGCAAAATGATAGGGAGCCATTGGGTTCGGAGCCGGAGTCTACCCCTTCATCCGGTAGATCATTGTCTTGGAAAGGTCGCAAGGATAGTACTCGACTGCTGGACAAAAAAGGTCTCAAATCTTCCATCCGAAGCCGAACTAGTCTTGCTCAAGTTAACTCTTCTCCAAGGCACCGCCTTGGTAAATCATGCCGCCAGATCAAAAGAAAAGAATCAAGGTACATGTTTGTAGTCATTCCCAAATTTGATGCTGTTTTGATTCTTGATTATATACATATATTATGTTAATTTTTGTGTACGTGGTAGCATCATTTAATCTGTTTACGGCCAAAGGTTTCTTGCTCGTAATTGGCACTGAAGATCTGTTCTAGCTGAGTAATTTAATTCAATTGGCTGCAATTGCTGGAATTGTGTTTGTATGTAGCTAACAATCCCATAGTGAGTAAGTTGCAGCCTTATCAATATCATTCAACTTGTTGAAGTCCTAAAGTGAAGTAAAGTAGTAAACTAGACAAAAGTTATTCTAAACAATTATGAGTTAACCACCAGGAAAGGGCATTCCTCATTTGGTATCACTTTGCTTCAACCTGATTAATTTGGTATCACTGACGAATTCAAGAAGACAATTTAATGTAATAAGCATAACCTAACAGCTTGGAAGCATTCAGCCCCATGCCAACTCAATTACAGTATCAAGCAGCAGTAAATTACCACTCCACACAAATCAGCAAATGATATTCCGAGGGGAAAATAAACTATATTAGATGAGTATGAAGAGTAGTGCATGATGATTGGAAACCCTTGCCAAATCTCTATTGAGATTCTCGTAGCTAGCAAAACTCATGAAATTTATTGATCAAGATCAAAAGTAACTATGGATCAAGGTCATGATTATGACAAGTATTCATTCACCCTTGTATTGAGGCACATTACTCAGTGTTGATGTAAACACACAATAACCTGTCTTTCAGACTAAACACAGAAGTTGGATATAATTTGAAACTGCTGAAAAGTATATCCAATACTCTCTGTTTTTTTGTAAGGGTTTCATTTTTGGCTTGCAAGTTTTCCAACGCATAACTTTAAACCGTTGATATATTTAATGATTTAAGGAAATTATAAAAATTTAATGTTTTGAAATTAGACATTGAAAAGAACCCAATAACATCTTACATTATGATGTTTGATTCCATATATATTAGAAACACAACATGGTCAAACCGATGTGTGAATAGTGTTAAAAGTAGTGGAACAACTAATAAAAAAACTGAGGGAATTTGTAAATTTTAATATTGAGCAGTTTTTTGGTTTATGCTTCAGGTCAACAATTGAGGAGCCCAAACATGATTCTAGTATGTCTAATGCTCAAGATAGCAATGCTATGGACAGCTTGGACCGTGGTCTTGATTGTTTGGATTTCCAGATTGTGGGATCAAGAAAATCTCCTGAGAGATTCGGCCAGAGAGGTTCTGGAAAGGATAAAGTTTCTTGCTCCTTTGAAACTCAAGCACAGGAATATGATGCTGGTAGTTCATCGCATGAACATGAATGTAGTGGTGAGATGGAAAGAGCTCGTCAACATCAAGCACAACTCATAAAATGTTATGAAGCTCAGGAAAAGGATCAAAGAGATTGGGAAGAAAAGTATGGAGAGAATAATGTTAGTATGCTACTTTGTTTATTGTTATTCTTATCCCAAAATTTCATTGCATATGGTTTTTCCCTGTTTTTTGAAGTCCTTGTTTAGATGATGATATTCCATGATATAATGTCTAGTTGTTCAATCCTCTAGATGAATAGGATGTTGTTGGTTACATTGAGCGGAAGAGTGATAGATATTCCTCTTAAGCAATTTTATTTTTCATTAGGAGATAATTGTGTATATTGTTTAATCAGTTTGAAAGAAGAATAAATGATTACATTGATGTTCCAATAATATTAATTCAGCAATTTCCAGAACAATAAGTGTTTTAATTTTCCATAACAGCCCTGCCCCTAACCCCTTGAAAGGGAAACAAGTAGATAATATTGTGTAGAGTGCATCGTTTTCTTTCCCCAGCCAAAAGGAAAATAAAGAGAATTCCTGACTTGTTTGAAACTTTGTTATCTGACAATACCTCTATAGGATGTTTCAATTACTACAATCTGTGCTCTTGTGGTTTGTAACTGAGTATTTTTTAGAGCTACATAGCTCTCTTGATTGTTTTTCTATTGCATCTCTTTGATGAAATCTATGCAGCTTTTGTTTGAATTGCTATTTGTGTTGCTGGAGAAAAACTGACCAACAATTTCAGATTCAGCAAACAAGGTAGGCTAAGGCTATGTTCAATTCAGCTTATTTAAGCAAATATTTGCTTGTCATTAATATCAGATCAGGCTAAACCACACCAGATCTTTTTATTTGTGTTTACTAATATATCGTTAATTTTGTAATAAAAAAATATTAAAATTTCATATTTGTATAAATTAATACATATCAAATGACAACTCATTTGTAAAACCCATGTTTGTAGGGTTCATGATGAGACCAAATTTGAAGAAACATCAAAAGTTTAAAAGGATTATTTAAAAAGGATGTGAGAAAGTAATCCAATATTGTGTTTCTAATCTCCTCTTTAATTCTACTCAAAAAAAAATCTCCTCTTTAATTTTACCAGCTTTTTATGTTAGTGCCATGTATTTGTTGAACTTGTATCTTGTGCTTGTTGCATATGGGATGAAACTACATAGAAGATGTTGGACCTGTTCAGTAAATTTAGCAATTGCCAATTGGTGTAACAATCAGCAGATTTTAACTAAGGGTTAGCTGTTTGATATATGTTGTTAAAGTACTTAAATGCTATGTAGCTGAACTACTGAACTTTAGTAATCTGGGATTAATGCTAGCTTGTACATTGTAATTTTTCTATGTTTCTGTATTTAATTAATACAACATTCAAATTAATTTTGATGGCTAGAATGTAGAATTTCTTTAAATCTTGATAAATCTGAACCTTTTGAATTTTGTAGGATTCGTGTGAACCTGGTAGTCATTCAGATGTCACAGAGGAGAGAGATGAGAACAAAGCAACAGTTCCTGAGCTCGTTGACGTTGGTGCTTGCCAAGACCACAAAGTTGGGACGCAAACCAATTCTCTAGGAAGAAAACTATCGATAACCCATTTCAATAGTTTCAAGCTATCTCCTGATGCTACTAGAGGTAGTACAGAGAAACATAAATTCAGTGAGATGCAGCCTTGTGGATCTCCTGCTCCTGAATTTGCTTTCTCTGCAGCAAACAATAATCAATCTTTGGAACACACAGCTAGACATTCATTACAAGGTCATGATGACCCATCATACCGTGGTAGTGTTTCCTGTGAACTACAGCCACCTTGGAAAAATGACTCTCGTGCACTTGTACCCCATGAAGAACCATCTTATAGGGTGGGAACAGTACTTGAGGCCCTTCATAAAGCCAAGCTACTAATTAAACAACAAATTAATAGTTTTCCAGACACCAAGATATCTGTTGGCAGAACAACTGAAACTTCTGTTCCAGCAAACGGCAATGTGGATTGGTTAAACATTCCTGTTGGATGTCCTGGACTTTTCAGAGTGCCATCTGCTCCAGATTGTCAATCTCTCAGTCAAAGTACGTTACCAAGTTCAATTCACTTATCAGAACAAACCAGTTCTGCTATTGACACAAGACCTCTTGCAGTACAAGGCCACCAATATATTTCCTGTCCGATGGGTTCCCAGCTTAGTAGTCCTAGTGCTGATTCCCTCTTCTCTACTCCAGATATCTCTAATAGGCAACCAAGATTTGACTTTCAGTTTAACACCAACATATCATCTTCCGGTAATTCCAATGAATTGACAAGTTCAGTCTTTCCAGACTTCTTCCCACATATGCCGTCACACCAGATGATGGGCAGCCAGTTCGCGAGGAACAATGATGGAATACCCCCATATGGATATCCTTCGTTTCAAGATCATGATGTCATATCAAATACATATAGAGATAGATAGTAAAATCATACAAATTGCTTGACCTTGCATTTATTGTTGGGTTAATTTACTAATATAATGAATTAAAGTACATTACCAGAATTGATATATAGTGCTGGCTTCTTGCAGTTGCTGCATGTACTGATGTATATTTGTTACATTGTACAAGTGCCATATTGTTAAATTGATTATCTGATATCTGTGTGCCATTATGCTTCTGCTGTGGTTGATGATCAGTTTTATTCGTGTATTTTCGTTTTTGTTTGTTGAAATCTGTCTGATTTTTTTACATGGGAGTATATCAACAAAGAAAATTTCCATTCTATATGTAATGTACATACCTCCAAATTAGCTTTGTGTCATATAAGTCTTTAGATAGCTCTCATCCACTGGAATCTGTATTTATTTCTTGATATATGTTGTACTGTTTATCAATTTTTTTTAATTGCAGATGATCAAATGTCTTTGAAACCCAGTAAATTAGCTGCAGGCCAACAGAACAATCATTTCATCCTTGTCGTTATTCAGTAACTCAGTATTATGTTCCAGGGACAGAAGGGATGAGTCAGCCTGTGTAGTGAATGCTCCGATGCAGTGCTCTAGCCAACCTCTTGAGGGAGTGCTCAGCTGCCACTATTGTAACAGTTTTCAGTATGAACATTTTCAGCTCTTAGTCTTAGCAAATCACTCTAATAGCAACGGCTAAAATTGACTAAATCTAACTGAAATGTTTGATAATTATCATCAATCTGGAAACATGTAACGAACAATTCCCTGTAAATTGTTGTCTAAAACTGAGATTTTCAGAAATTTTCTGTAACAACTACTTGAGGATTAGCATTTAAAAAATTAGATCATACTGTTGGAGTTAGGGATGATTGATTATAATTAGCTGTCTGCCGTTATCCTAACATGCTTCACTTTATTAGTGGATAACACAGCTCTTTGTGTCGAATGGCCAGATGGGCATATCGATTCATTGATTAGACGGCCTGGTCCTGCAGTCCTGCTGATTTTGTGTACAGGTTTAAATTTAGATTTTACGGAATATACTCGTTCCTTTGATATTGCATTGTTTATTTCACTTACTACCTCCGGTCCAAATTACTCGCAATTTTGGGGTATTATTTGTGAGATATAAAATATTCCAAAGTTGCGAGTAATTTGGATCGGAGGTAGTATATAACATTATGTGTGTTGTATTGATGTTTTGTTGTAGTATCAGATGTGAGGCACATGGCAAAAAATTGGAATGCTACTAAAAGTTCATCTTTTAATAATTATTGATAATCACTTTAGGTATCACTTTTTAAACTCCAAATTCTCAATGTACCCTTACTAATAAACACATACTCCGTATTACTTTACTCTATGCTTGCAATTGCAATCCCATGTACGAGTTTGTTATTGTATCTCTCTCCCTTTAATTTTTTGTCCCCTATTATTTCATGCTCTCTTCCCGTTGTAATATTAAAGGAAATGAGGAAGTTTATATTTTTGTTTTGTAATAAATTATATAAAAATTCAAGTCTCTTAAAATATTTCAATTTAAAATATGGGTAATGTATAAAATTAGGGATTCATGACAAAAACACACCTACATAGTGTAATTAGTGTGTTTTTGTCACAATTTTCTAAATTTAAACAATTTTCAGAGTATTTTTAATGCTTATATGTAACTCTTAGAGCTATGTACAACATTTTCCTTAAAATATACTTCGTACTTCAGATAGTACTTTGTTGGGATGGGGTGCATTTTGGTATATGACTACGTTTATTAACTAATAGAAGACCAATCTCATCTAGAATCAGAATGATCTTACTCATCTATACTTGTCTGAATTATTTATACGAGATATATAAGTCTCAAATTAAATAAGTTTTTATTTTATTTTAGTGAATCAAGAATGATACCAAGTATCTACATTATACATTGAATTTTGTTCACATCACTTTACTTTTATTATAATTTTTGTAAAAAATTTGAACTCATAACAAAGGCATCTTTAATGAAATAATAATAGAAAAAAATATGTTCAACTTGTACAAGACAGATTTTAATTTATCAAGTAGCTATTAAAAAATTTAAACACAATTCAAATCAAGCTCAATGATTTTTTTTTTATTTTCATTCAAAATTGTTCCAATTATACATATATGCAACAATTGTAGAAGGATGATTTACAGATTAATTCTCAGGAAAAAATCAGTACATTAAATCAATATTGAATTATTGACAGAATAAAAGAATTATTCCAACAATTCAGAACAAAATTATACATAAAATATTTCATTTTTAAAATAAGAAAATTATATTAAAAAATCATTTGGACCCAGCAGGTTTAGACCCTCCACCTCCTTTAGCATCTGCAGGTGATGGCACACCTTTAGAATCAGTAATAGGCTTAACCTTAAATCTCTCCAACTTAATACTTTTTTCATCACCAAAACTCATACTCCTTTGCCTAATCATACCCACCATTCTACTCTTCTTCTTCTCTTGTTGTTGCACATTCTTCATTTCGCCGAAGATCGCCTCTAAGTCTTGCCTGTGTACCGGCATTACTTTGTTGAATATGTCTTTCCTTCGTACGTATAGCTGCCTAGAGAAGTCCAATAACGATACTAGCCGAGGATCAACAAATGGAAGCATCGTCGTCGTTGTTGAGAGTTCGTTGAATGGTGTCCCTTGGAAGGGTGTATTACTTCGTGTGGTGACCGTGGAAGTAGTCTCGATGTGATGATCATGATGGTCTTCGTCGTTTTCCGGTTCGATTACGGGTTGGTGAAGGAATTCTGGAGATTCTGGAGACATGTAATCTTGTTGTTGTATTTCTGGGTTTGATGGAGTTCCACAACAATTTCCCATGGCTTTTGAGTTTGATTTGTTAAGAGGGTTGTAAAATTGTTTTAAGTTGGATAATTATATGGTATACTTCTTGTACAAGTATATTAGGACATCTTCCTCATAATAAGTCGGAGTATGATACAACAAGATTTTTATAGAAATAGTATATTATATGTATACGCAATGTATTATGCTTTGTGAATTTGTGATTATAAGAAATTCGTTCTCCGTGATTAAGCAACAGAGAAATGATTAAAGTAAACTTTTAAATGTGGACGTTAATGCCGCGTAATATGTTTAAGGTCTTCACGTCCACATTCAATTAGTTTCTACCTTTTAGAAAATCAATTACTCCGTATTATTTCATACAGACGGGTGTACCATGCGCATAATATACCCGGGAGAGCATTACCTTATAATTTAAAGAACATGACTCACTACAAGAATCAGGTCGAATTCCGACGGATTAGTTCCGACGGACAGGTAATTCCGTCGGAAAAGCCGAAATTTCCGACGGATTTATATTCCGTCGGATATTTCCGACGAATTAAAAATTTCCGTCGCAAATCCGTCGGAAATTTCCGACGGAATCATAATCCGTCGGAATATATGCCCTTTCCGACGGACTTTTCCGTCGGAAATAATAATTTCCGACGGATTTTTATCCCGTCGGAAAATACTTTTTAAAAAAAAACAAAAAACACATTTAAAAGTGAAACCCTAAAGCAGCTCCCTCAATCTTCCCCTTTTTCTCATTCCGCCTCTCACCTTACCCTTTTTCTTTCTCTCACCTCACCTTCCCCTTTCTCTCTCTTCTCGATCTGTTCCTCTTCCTTCTCTCATCTTTCCTCTTCTCTTACAGATCTGTTCCTCTTCCTTCTCTCCTCTTCTTTTTCCTGTTTCTTACCTCCGCAACAAAAACCACCACCGCTCTTTCTTCTCACCGCGCTTTCCCCTCTTTCTTCCCACCACCGCGACTGCAACAACCACCACCAACATCAACCTCAAACAACACCACCACTGCAACAACCACCTCCAACATCAACCTCAAACAACGGCGCGAAACAACAACCATCGTCGCAACAACACCACCGCGAAACAACAACCACCGTCGCAACAACACCACCGCCTCTTTCAACAGCCACCGTCGCGAGTATCTCAAGGTCTCCGCAACAACACCACCGTGAAAAAACAGCTACCGTCGCGAGCATCTCAAGGTTTTTTTGTAGATCTAGTTTTAACTTAGGTTAAATTGTAGATCTTGTTTTAATTTTGGTTAAATTGTAGATCTTGTTTTATTTTTTGAACATTTTGTAGATATAGTTAATTATTTATGTAAATGTTAGTTTATGAATTTACTAAATAATTGTAATTATCATAGTTAATTGTCGTTTTTTCTTTTTATTTAAATTCTGATCTAATATGTATATCTATTGGTTTGGATTTTTTGTGGTAATTGTATTTTTTTTTTAAATATTGTTTGTTATTTTGGTGCTGTGGGGTGGAGTATAGTGGTGTTTTGAGGTGGTGTGTTGTGGTGGAGGTGCAGGTGTGGGTCTGGTGGCGGTGGTGCCACCAGATTTTTTTTTATTTTTTGTAATGCATTTTCCGACGGAAATTCCGTCGTAACTTTCCGACGACATGAATCCGTCGGAAATTTACGACGGATTTTCCGGGCAGGAAAACCTCTTCCGACAGACCGATTTCCGTCGGAATTTCCGTCGGAAGAGTGGTTCCGACAGAAATTCCGTCGTAAAAGGTCATTTTCCTACGAACTGTTTTCCGACAACTGCTTCTGACGGAAATTCCGTCGGAAACGCCTTTTCCGACGGAAAACGGGGTGTCTCCGACGGAATTTTTCCGTCGGAAATCGGCTTTTTTCTAGTAGTGACTTATATATAAATAAATAAATAAATAAATAACATTACTCCTATAAGTAAAATAACATATAGCTTATTAACTAATAAATGCTAGAAATTCCAACGTGCTCGATGAGCGCAGCATAGCTAGCCATTTGAGAAAAATTATTATCGATGTTCTTTATGTCCTATGCCGGTTTGTGTATAATATTTCATCAAAGCTATTTGCATGTATATGATAAATGTGTTAGTTGGATGTTGTGTAGTTATACACTATTCTAAACTTTAGTTGAGCTACTTTAAAAGAACGCCCACATAAAGCAGCAACATATCATTGTCCAGCGACTAATGTTGTCATGCAATTAAACCATAACACCCATTAAATATAGAAAAATTTAAACTCTATTATCCATTCTTCGTTTAATTTCTAATTAATTGATGGGTTTTAAGAAAAATTACTGAATTATTGTTAAATTTAGAAACAATATGAAATGGGCCTGGGCAACAACCCGTACGAGGAGGAGGAGAGTTAGGTCCACAAACAAGGCTTTGGAGCTTCCATACTAAAACCAATTGGCAGTAGTAGGAGGTACTCATCTACCTTATAAAGTGAAACCTTCTCTCCTCTTTCTCCAATGTGGGACACTGATAAGTGGGCTACAATGGGATTCAACACTCCCCCTCACTTATGAGTGTCCTTAGAACTTCAGAGCTAACTGGATAAGGCCAGATCAATAATCCTCTTAGGGGATGGACATCCGGTCGAGGTAAATCCTTATCCAGTCGCGATTAAATACCCAGTTTAGAAGAGACCCGCAACCCAGGCTCTGATACCATGTTAAATTTCGAAACAATATGAAATGGGCCTGGGCAACCCGAACGAGGAGGAGGAGAGTTAGGTCCACAAACAAGGCTTTAATTTGGAGCTTCCATACTAAAACCAATTGGCAATAGTAGGAGGTACTCCTCTACCTTATAAAGTGAAACCTTCTCTCCACTTTCTCCAATGTGGGACACTCATAAGTGGGCTACAATGGGAGTAAAAAGGTAAACAAACATTTTGAGGGGTATAATGGTCCGTGCACTATTCATAAGAGCATTCTCCTACTTTTTATAAGGTAGGGAAAAGAACATTACCTATAAATATTACATATAAATAAGAAAAAAATAATTATAATAATTTATTATACATTACAAACAGACATAGAGTACATCATGATATCTGAAAAAAGAACATTACATGTAAGTAGGGGTGTGCAAAAAAGGACCGGGCCGCTGGATTCCGGGTCGGTCTTCGGTCCTCAGAAATTGTTGATTCCGGATTTCCAGTCCAGACCGAAATGGACCGAAAAATGTATATTATCTATTATTTGGGTGAAATTTTAAATTTTATGTTTAAATTTCTAAAAAATTTAGGTATAAAACTTGTAATTTATAAATTTTTAGGTGCAAAATAGGAAAGCGCGCAAATAAAAACAAGACGTTAAAAATTATGTATACATAATTGGTTGGGCACAATAGGTTAACCATACCGTTTAGTCTTAACTGTACTGTTAACCATTATGTCGGTTAATCAAAAATGCGAATTGTAACCTTAATGGTACGATTACAAGTTAACCGCTACCCGTTAGTAAATTTTAAATCAACATTGTATTTTAATACAAACTTTAAAAACAACAAATATATTCATGTTCCACTTAAGACTATAAACCAACCGATAAACCAAATACATTAATGTAGACACCCATTTGTGTCTCCCCAAAACCAAACCCAGTGATGAATACCTGTCACGTCATACCATAATCGAATAAGGTGAAAGTGTGGAAAAGTCAAGTGTTGCGGTTAGTTTTTATTAAAATTCTCTTCTCTCTATTTCGAAACCATTTCTATTATTTGAAAATAGCCAAACCAGTTTAGTTTGGTCCATAATTAAGGTCCAATAATAGTGTAGATGGATGGGGTTCGAAAAGACCTTTCCAACGATATATTATAAGCCCAATTCCGATGAATATTGAGGAAGTTATGGCCAATATACTAATCTGGGCCCGGTTAATTATTTAAATACGGCCCAATGATCTAGAGGAGGGCCCAATGTTAATTCTTATTCCTAAAATTATTAGGATTAATTATAATTTTCTAGAAGTTTCTAGAAAGTTCTTTTTAATTCTAATATTATTAGATGTATAATTAATTATTTTAAAATAGACTTTTATTTGGAGTAAAATATCGTTTTATTATCTTAAAAATACATATTTTATCTTCTTTACGGATTCCGTAGATCAAGTTGATTAAAGATCGGATTCCGCGTGAAGAAAACGCGCTAATACAGGTTGTCGCCAAACGACAAGTCTGTCGCCGCGCGACAGACCCTGTCGCCGCGCGACAGACATTGTCGCGTCGTGACAGAGTCGATTCCTGGCGACAGCGTGTAGTTTTATTCCTTATCAAATTCTATGTTTTTTCGGACTATTTTCATTATAAATAGGGTCCGAATCCTTGTTTTCAGAATCATCAATTCTCTCAATCAATTCTCATCATCAACTCTCATCATCAATAACCATCAATTCTCTCTATTCTCTCTCTTGAGCAATATATGCTTTCTTTCTCTCTCTCTTTCTAAACTAGCTTTTTACACACAATATTCCGCATTCACAAGACTTAGAGTCTCTTAGCCAAGTTCGAAGTTGCCTTCGCCCTAGACGTGCAAGGTTGATATTTCTGAGGGTTTGGTCCAAAACTAGTCTAAACTTTTTAACTCTTTCTTTCAATTATTCAATTTGATTCTTTAATTATTCTTTATTATTTTCATTGAAGTTTACTAACTTGTGTATTTTGTTATTAGAAAGAGGTACGAGGCTTCAAAGTAAGTAGATTAGCTTACTCTCTATTTCTTTCACAATGTAGATTGCATGCTTATTATTGTTTAATTCCTAGTATCATGTTAGGATGCTTTTACTGCTTTCTAGTATCATGTTAGGATGTTATTTTATGCTTTCTAGTATCATGTTTAGAGTGCCTTTATTCTTTCTAATATCATGTTAGTACCATGTTAGGTTTAAAGCTTTGATCTTTATTGCTTAGTGACATGCTAGGATTTGTTATTAATCTTGTTAGTATCATGCCTAGGATCTTGCTATTATATTTAAGCTTTATTATTATTATGATTACAATATTGATTATTATTTATGTTGCTTGATTTATTTTATTGTTATTGCTTGATCACACCTTTTATGATTGTTAAAGGGAATTTGTACTTGAAATCACGCTTAATAAGATAATTAATAATTTGGTTTAGGCTAATATGATTTTAACTCAAGTGGTCGCCAATAATAGTCTTATTTGTGCATTAATATTCAACCAACATAGATAAACAGGGTAGGATTAATATAATGTTTGTATGTTATTCGAAAAGTGCGCATGAATACGAGCAGAACAAAGTAGAGGCCTATTTTATAGGGCGGGTCCTTTCTTTTGTAGATTGGATTCGTACCCTCATCCCCGGACCCTATTTGGTTCAAGACCTTATGGAGTAGTTGATGGTCCTTTGGGATTGTCTTTTGGGTTTACAAGTTCCTAAAATTTGTTGGCGACTCTTTTTGCTCTTTGTCTTTCCCTTTGGAACGCCACCGTACTTTAGTGTATGATCACAGTGGGGTTCAAGTTTGGGGTTATCATAATGCTTGAAATATTCCCTACAATTACAAAGTTTAAAAACTAAGTTTTTAAAAAAAAAAAAAAACATACAATCTAATGATATTACTCATATTATATTCAATTGTAATATTCAAATTGAGACCATTGCATAGTGGCAGACCAACAATGCATCTTTAAATATATTCCCTAAAAAAATAAATAAAAAAGTATGTATTTATATTAATGGTTAACCGTTTGCTAAAAAATGTAACCGTAACCATAACCGTTAACCGCTATATTTAGCGATTTGGTTAAATGTAACCGTTTAATTTAAACGGTTTGGTAAATTAACCGTTAAAACGAGTCGATTATACCGGTTAACGGTTACGGTAAGTGGTCACGATTTTTTTTGCCCATCCCTAAAGTCGAAAAAGATATTAAAATGCAAAAAATAAAAGAAGTGAATATAACCGATCCAAAACTGGACCGAATCGGAATAAACAGGTCTAGACCGAAACCCAGATGGGTTGATTAAAGTCTGGTCCCCGATCCTGAAAAACAGGCGATTTCGGGTTCCAGTCCATTCTGGTCCGATTTTGGACTGGTGCACAGCCCTACATATAAAATAAAAAATGTATGTTTCTAATTAGTTCTCTATATTCGAATCTCATCCCTCTCCACTTTCATGTGAAATATTTAGCACAGGGTCGGGTATGCGGATGACCCATGCTGCATCCACACTTCAAGCCCAACGGGCTCTCGTGTGAGGGGGTGTGATAGAGTATCAAATATATGTTTGAGCTTCAACCGGCCAACAATTTAAGCTTTTTGGTTGAATTGGTCCTCTAATACAACCCTATCATTGAAAAATAAGATGTTTTAGGTCTAATAAAACTAAAATTTATAATAGAATCATCAAAACCTCGAAAGAAACATTACAAATTTATATTTTCAAGACAAAGATTAAATTTTTCGAATCCACGCGGTCTAGTAAGTAAAAATATGATATTACATGAGAGATGATACACATAAACTTCCAATGAGAAGCAAGCTGTCGTCGCCGCGTCACTGCTAGGTAAAAGAAAAATGAGGAAAAATTAGGGGAGAAAACTAATTGGTTATAGGCACCTAAATGCAAGCAGTGGCTGAAGAGAATACTTGACACGAGGTGGAAGCTAGGTCGTTGGGCTAACTTTTCTATGTTAAAACAAAATTTATAAACTCTCGACACATCTTTATACAAGTATAATGGCAAGTCAAGGGATCGAACCCAAAGGAATGGGAGCTAATTACTTTTGTCTCGGTCAAGCTATCTCGAAGTCAAGGGTAGGTGTGTGTGTGTAATCTAAGCAACAAAACAAACAAACAAGCAATAGAAATCAATATAATGAAACACTAGGGTTTAGGATCCACATATATTAGCAATGAACATAGCAAATTGGGATAGGAAGTTGACTAAGTCGAGTGATGCGAGGGAAGGTCGATTATGCAATCGAGAGAGAGTGATAAGCTAATCTCCTATAGGTCAAACTAGCGCCAACTACGAGAAACACTAACTAGGAACCTCACAAATCACCTCAATCGACAAATGTAGGGCACAAATCAATGGACCGTATCAATGCGATGCTATAATGCAATCTAGTGCAATAAATCAAAGTTAGCTACTCTTCAATCTAAGCACACATGCACATAATCAAACAACCAATTTAATCACATCATCAACTCCATCAAAATCCCCCAATTTACATCAATTCATCACATCATATGTGCTTCACCATCACCCTAGCAAGCTAACTACTCACTATCCATAGAAATTGCAATCAAAACTACACTAATCAACAAAATCATCATCATCATCATATCAAACAAGCTAAAATCAATCAAAACTTAATCAAACTTGAACAATTAACAACACAAATGAAATCAAGAATCAAAGATTGCATTAAAGTAAAGAAATCCTTACAAACTTGCTTCAAAATCTAGTAGAATCAATCTTCAATCATCAAAATCAACGGTTTCTCTCTCTACAGTCCACCTCTTTCTCTCTCTAAAATTATCCCTAAAAATGATCTAATTAATCTCTAATTGAATTCTCTCTCTAAAACTAGAAGAAAAAACTATATATAGTAAAACTAGCTAGGAGAAATTAGTTCGATCGTCCCAAAAAGACCCCGAAAGATGCGGCCAGTGCAAAGGTATGGCGTGGCCGCTCTAATGTGGGTACGGAAATAGGGCTTTCAAGAGGCGCGGCCGTGCCTAGGTGAGGCGCGCCCGCACCACAGGTTGCGCGGCCGCGCCTTGGTCGCGCGCGCCCGCACCTGGGAGCAGGGGACTCCTCCCCTTCTTCGATGATGCTCATCCTCGTGCGCTTGTCTTGGTGATGGTGATGAACATTAAGATAGGCAGTCTTGAAATGGCTTTCACGGTGGGTTCAACACCAAAATGGTGGCCCCACCGCATGCGTGCACCAACTCATAAACTTCACCTTTGTATTCCTTCACACTTGAGCTTCAAATGGCAAGCAGGAGGCATCCAAAATGATGTGAAATGAGGGAAGGAGACTCGGGAATCTTTGAATCACGATGTTAACCTGAAAAAACAAACGAAAACAAGCAAATAAAAGAGAAAAAGGCAAAATAAACTAAAAAATGCGTAAGAAACATAAAACCAAGCAAAGAAATGCAAACTAAGAGAATAAGTAACAAAACTAAAGGAAAACTAAGGAAAATAGCCATGAAAAGGCATGAAACTCATCCTAAAAGGAATCAAATGAGTGTCATAAATGACACTCATCAATAATTAGACACCAAACATGTACTTAATGCATACTAATCCCACTAACCTCTTTGCAATTAAAAAACCAACATATTGTTCAATTTATCTTTAAAAACTAACAGCTACATAAGACATCTGCAAGCATATATGGGAGCCATTAATGACGGGAAGTTTTCCAGCGAAGAGATTTTTTTTTTTTTTTTTGTAAAAACTCGAGAGCATTATGAGTACTTCATTCTTGTATTGAACTAATACACTCTATACTTGTATTGAACTCATTTTCAGTTCTCTTACTTCGTTTGCTTGGTGCATTAAAGTCTATAACTTGACTTTTTACTTATCATCAAGTGTGGTAACCTTGAATTCTAGTCCGATTGAAAATTGTTAGATAGTTACATACATATGGTAACCTTATTGTTTTTCTGAATTTGTTTATAAATTTCTACTTTATTTATCAACATTATTAATATTTGATCAAATTTCTACTTTAACAGCATTCTCATATGAGAAGAAATTCATTTGTTTTTTCCCATGTTACCTATTCAAACTTGCTGATAAGATATTATCTTTACAAAGAATGTGCTATTGTTAAAACTGATGTTGATAAGCCTGAAATTGATGATGGTTGCTTGAATGTAAACTCGACTTGCATTGTGTTGCTCCTAATGCTCTAGACTCTTCATCTTATGAAAGATGTTTGATTTATCCTGATTCTGTTGTTGGGAACATAAATATATAACCTACATAAGTGAACCTATTAGCTCAAATTGTAAAGTGAATTTAAAAAAAAAAAAAAAAAAAAAAAAAAAAAAAAAAAAAAAAAAAACTTTAAAACAAACCTATTAGCTCAAATGGTATAGCACTATGCGAATGCAGAGAGCTGTAGGTTTGATTTTTACATAGGTTATTTGTAAAAGTAAATACAAAACACTCTTAAATTATTCAAATATCATTGAAGTAAATCAAAGTAACTAAAAAAGTAAATGAAATTAGCTCTAAAGTATACGAACAATAAATAAGCTGAAATGCTTAATAACTATGCAAACGTTGTTATAGCACTAAATCTTTTGAGTCATTATTGACTTTCATGTCCTAATAGGATGAGTCTACATATGGAGTTCAAAGTAAAGGAATTAAATTAAAAGTAAATAAAACAACATTGAAAGTAAACAAAAAAAGTAGAAACCTAATTAAACAAATAACTAAATTTTATTATAAAGCCTAGTCCTTCATATTACACAAATGAACCTACGTGGGATTTGAACCCACATCTTTGTGCAATTACACAATGGTCTAACTGTTGAGCTAGTAGGCTTGCATATTTAACATTAAAAGTAGTAGTAATAATAATAATAATAATAATAATAATAATAATAATAATAATAAAATCAAAAATAAATAATAATAATAATAATAATAATAAATAATAATAATAATAATAATAATAATCCGTTTATGGGGCGATTAGGGTACGATCAGGTTTCTCGTCATCGTCAATAATCCGGCAGGTTCCACGTTAGTTTTCCGGCAGGTTCATCGGCGGTGGTGCGGCATATATAGGGCAGCAACGACTCTATTTTCAGGCGGTTTCCTCGTTCAATTTGGTGCTGTTTTAGGGCGTAATTCAGGCAATTTTCTGGCGTCTTTGCTGCAATTTTGATTGGGCTGCGTTTGGGCTATTTCAGACGTGTAGTAGGGGCATTTTCTGGCGTCATCTCATTCCTTTTCCGTGCGTGTTTGCTGCAGTATCCATCCTCTGTTTTCAGGCGGTTTCAAGCGTAATTAATGGTGTTTTCAGGCAAATTTTCTGGTGTGTTTTTGGTGCAGCGTCGGGTTCCTTTTTTGGTTTATGGTGATCGTCATAAAGCGCCTTTCTAATCAGGTCTGTTTTCTGGTTTGTTCTGGCAGTTTGTGGCTAGTTTTGGGGTGTTTTTGGGTGCAATTTCAAGCGTTTATCATGCGCAAATTGGGTGTGTTTCCGGCGTATTTTCTGGTGTGTTTCAGGCGTGTTTACTTGCTGTTTTCTGGTCAGTTTTCTGGTCGATTTTTGGGCAGTTTGGCAGCCATTTTTCTGATCAGTTTCGGGAAGGTTTTTGGGTTGTTTTCTGGTGTGTTTCTGGCAGATTTTCTGGTGCATTTCAGGCGGGTTCAACAGTTGGTTCAGTGGTATTTGGGGCATATTTCTGCAGTGGTTCAAAGGAGGTACTTAGTTGGTTTCTATTTTGGGTTTCGGTGATCAATATTTCCAGCGATTTTTCGATATTGGGGGCTGTTTTAGAGCAGTTTTGGGTGCTGTTTTTGCAGCAGTTTCTGGTCCAGTTTCGGCAGCTCTTGGGTGCTGTTTTGCGGCAGTTTTTGGTGCACTTTCGGGCGTATTTCAGTTTTGGGTGGTGCATGTCAGCTATGTCGGCTGCCGTTGTGAAGTTTCATTGTCCCGTTGTGGGTCTTAGTGGTTGTCAAGATGGGAGTGGAAATGGCCTTACTCGACGTTCTCTAATCAGACATCTTAGTGATCGTCATTGTTGTATCGGTGCGCGAGATATCACCCGTCATTCTCTTACTTCTAATTTAGCTATTTATAATGAGGAAGAAGTTACTTTTAGGCGTATGGGGATTTGGTTATGTGGAGTTTGCTATAAAACGCACACGGTACGTATTAAGTGTCGTCATGGTAAGGATGAGGATGTGTCACCCCCTGATGAAGGAGATGGTATTGTTTGTTTTGTGCTTCATAATTTCACCAAGCCGCAATCTCCTTCTTCTCCTGCTCGAGTTACTCGTATGGATGGATTGGTGCGAGATCATAACGGTGGTTTTGATGTGGCTCTCCTTGATTGTTTATTCTCTAAGGGGTTTCGCTCTGTTAAGTCTATCCCTCCAAAGTGTCGTTTGAGGTTTTCTCGGGTTCTGAAAGGTGCTGTTGATAAGGTGATCTCTTAGCCTGATGACATTTCTAATTGGGTTTCTTTGTTGGTGTTACCTCTTTGCATCCTTAAAATCTTTCCCGCGGAGTAGTCGTGAGTCTCGGTCTTCGGTAAGACGTCGGCATCAAGAAGAGAGTATTTCCCGTGCTATTTGTTCTTGGAGTGTAGCGGGTGGTAATTTGCAGCTTGTGAGGGAAATTTTGGCAGAGGATTCTCCTAATTTGTCGACGATTGATGATGAGGACATTGATTTGGAAGAGCGTAATATTAAGCAGTGTCGTAGGAAGATTTGCGATGGCCATTACACTGCTGCAGTTTGGGTTCTTTCTTCTTCAGGTGTTGCTCCTTATAATGACGCCACTCTTGCAGATTTACAGTCAAAACACCCTTCATCTCCAGCTCCATCCTTGCCTGATATACCTATTGATCACCTTCATCTCATTACGACTTTTGCTGTTGTTTTGGATCGGATTAGGAGTTTCCCTCGTGGCACATCATGTGGTAGGGATGGTTTGCGTGCTCAACATCTTATGGATTGCTTGAGTGGTGCAGCTATGGCAGTCTCAGATGAGTTGGTTGACTCTATTACCGGGGTGGTTAATCTCTTTCTAGCTGGAAGATGTCCTATTGAATTAGGAGAGTACATTGCTAGTGCTCCTCTTACGCCACTTGTCAAGCCTGGTGGTGGTATCCGTCCTATTGCTGTGGGTACGGTTTGGCGACGTCTCGTTTCGAAGGTGGGTGCTGTTATGGTTGGTCAGTCTTTAGGGAGTTACTTTGATGGCCTTCAATTTGGTGTTGGGGTTTCTTCAGGTGGTGAGGCAATACTTCATGCGGTGAATCGGTTGATTGAGGATCATGGTTCTGATGTTGGTCTATCTATGTTGTTGGTGGATTTTCAAAATGCCTTCAATCTGGTTGATCGTTCGGTCATGTTACGTGAGGTACGTCGTCGTTGTTCGGGCATTTCACGATGGGTTGAATTCTGCTATTCTAATCCGGCCAGGTTGTACTATGGGGACCAAACCTTATGGCCATCTCAAGGGGTGCAGCAGGGTGATCCCCTTCGTCCTTTGCTTTTTTCCTTGGTTTTACAACCCCTGGTGTGTAAAATCAGAGAGACTTTTGAGGTATGTCTTCAGGCTTGGTATTTAGATGACGACACGATTATTAGTGACACTTTGGTGGTGGGGCAAGTTCTGTAGTTGATTATGGAGGAAGAACCTCGTTTCGGGTTATGTCTTAATGTGGAAAAAACTGAAGTTTTCTGGCCAACAGAAGACCCTCGAAGCAGGTTGGTGGGAGTCTTTCCACCTAATATTGCTCGACCTTTGCGTGGTGTTAGGTTGCTTGGAGGTCCCGCTAGTTCCGATTCTGGTTTTAGTGGTGAGCTTGTGATGCAGAGGGTAACCAAGACCATTGCCTTTATGGATAAGGTCGCTATGCTCGATGATCCTCAGTGTGAGCTGTTGTTACTTAGGGCATCTACTGGAGTTTCAAAACTCTACTTTGCATTGTGTACTTGTCCTCCTAGTACTTTTGAGGTGGCTCAGCGCACTTTTGATGGAGCTCTTCGATCTTCCTTGGAGCGTATTGTTACTGCTTCGGGGCCTGGGTTTGGTGATTGCCAGTGACGGCCTGCCACCTTACCATTTGCGTTTGGAGGGCTTGGTGTTTATTCTGCAGGTGATGTTCGTCACTATGCTTTTCTTGCTTCTCGGTTACAGTCTGCCAGGTTGCAGACACAACTTCTTCGACATGCTGGCATTGTTGGTCTTGGACGAGCCTGTTGAGTCTGCTTAATGGAACAGTGGAGTCTGACATTTTGAGTAATCCTAGTGAGGTCGCTGCCCCTAAACTCATGAAGAAATTGGCAGATATGTATTTCACAAAGGTTACCGCTTCTGCAGAATCTGCTTATTCTTTAACTCCTCGACAATCAGCATTATGGAAATCACAGCAGGGTGATCACACCTCTGCTTGGCTTCGGGCGGCACCTATTTCGGGGATGGGTCAAACGATGAACGCCAAGACTTATCGCTGTGTGTTGTCTTATCGGTTGGGTGTTCCATTGTTCTCTATCTCGACGTTGTGCTCTGCATGTTCGAGGGTTTTTGCTGGAGATATTTTTGGTGATCACGTGGTGTCTTGTGCTGGTATTGTGGGTATTAAACATCGGCATAATGTTGTTCGGGATACCCTTGTTGATATTTGCTATCGTTCTGGGATTTCAGCGAGAAAAGAGGTTGACATTGGGTTGGCTGGAGGGAACGACGAGGCCCTCAGACCAGCGGATGTGTTGCTTTATTCATGGGATTGTGGTCGCGATGTCTGTGTTGATTTGACATGGTCTTCTCCTTTGACTCAGTCAGGGCTATCTGACTTCATTCCTGGGCGGGTTGTGTCTGATGCAGCTCATCGGAAGCGGGTTAAGTATGAAGATCGATGTCAGGCGATTGGATATGGTTTCATTCCCTTCTCCTTTTCTTCGCTTGGGGAATTAGAGAAAGAGGTTGTTGCGTTACTGAAGCGGATTCAGAGGTTCTCGATGACACAAGACATTGGGGCTCGTGCTGCAGCTCATATCTTTACTAGGGTAGGATTTGCAATAGCTAGAGGAGTGGGGGCTCAGATTGTATCTCGGCTTCCCACTAATTTATTGTAGGTTGTATGACTTTTGTTTTTGAGAAATAATAATAATAATAATAATAATAATAATAATAATAATAATAATAATAATAATAATAATAATAATAATAATATTAATAATAATAATAATAAATAAATAAATAAAAGAGAGAGAAAAACAAATTCTCCACAATATCAATGAATAACCAATATTTTCAAATTGTCATTTACGCAAAGATAATGCCTCAAAACATGAAATACTAAACGAGACTGGACCATACCTCACTGATAGCTAATTTTTAAATTGTCTAATTTCAACAAACAAAGACTTTAAACAAGAGCAAAATAGCACACCTTTCAGGAAAATTTATGTGATTATTAATGCTTAGATTTGAATTTTTTTAGTTATAATGCTAACCAAAACTAGCTCCATTTACCCACACATTAACTCTGCACGTAGCACTACCATCAACTATCCATAAACACAAGTATATACCACACTCAATCACTACCACTAACTTAAAATTAACTACCATTAACTTAAAAGTAAATGAAACTAACTCAAAAGAGAATAAGATAACTCGAAAGTAAATAGAATTTCACTGACATCTAGGCAATTCTCCAAGCTATCACAAGTTAGCAGAATATCCAATTTGAAAAGATCAGCAGCCACTAAAACAGTCTTCATCTTTAGGCTTGATGAGGAAATGAGAAGGATGTTAGCTTACCTTTCTCTAAGTAAGGATCTGACATTGCAATGAGCAATTGTAGCTTTCAAAAAGCCGGTTGTATCTTCCTTGAATTCACGGATCATAAAATGATTGAACACCTCATTATAGCCCTAAGCAATTGTGAGATCAATTTACAGACAAATCTAGATCTGAAAACCACAATCAAGCACCAATATCAAATTACTTCAGAAAAGAAAATCAAACTGAAATGCTGCAAATTTAGCAATTCAAATGTATAAACTATACCAAACAAATTAAACTTATTACAACCAAATGACAATAGAACATAAAATTACAACCCCAAACAATATGGAATCATAAATATGATTAAAATAAGTGAAAACATATATAAATCGAACAAAAATTATAAAAAACCTAATTTCAACAATCAAAATTGCAAAGATGCAAATATTTAGTTGCAAAATCCCTAAAATATCAATTGTAAACACAAATACTCAAACAAATTATTGGCCGGGAAACCCTTAATTTTCGCAATTAAATTTGCAAAAACTTATTTCAAAATCGAATTGAATCAAAGCAAACGACAAAATGAAAATAAATCAACTTACCTTCCCATTAATTTGCCTAAGCAACAATGATCAGTGATGAGAAATTGCAAAATTGACAACCTTCGATGAGATTGGAGAAATCAAAATAGCGGGAATTTGCAGGAAGAGAGAAAAACGTAATGAAGAGAGAGAAAATGTGAAAGTGGCGTATGTGTTAGAACGAAGGTCATTCAATGCTGAAAATTGCAAAAATGCCTTTAATGGGTGGAATGTGAGCCGTTAGATTGAGCGCGATCAACGATCCAGATGAGTTCCTAGTTGCTATTATAGACCTTGTGTAAGCATCGTTCGAAGCGCGCCTACGTTGAGCATGTGTGAATATGCTTGGTGCTTATAGGAAGTGGAATTTACATACGATTAGGGACAAGGAAAGTAGGGAGCCGCCAACAAGTTTTTTAAGGAACTTGTAAACCATTCACGGATCATAAAAGGCAACCACGAATAAGGGACAACGATAGGCAACAACGATTGACCCGTGAATGTTACACCCCATTCATAATCCATGAGATTACTAACTTCATATGGTTCGGAACAACGAAAGGAGGATCGGGGATGATGGTACGAAGTGAGTCATGGAGTCATATTCGCCCGTGTTGGCCTCTACGTACTCGATTCTTTTTTCAAAAAGAATTTCCTGCGATCTCAAAGGCATGCAAACAAAGATTCAATTTGCTCGAAACTATTATTAGGCTAAATTGGTTGAATATTAATGCGACATATAATTATAAAATATTAGTGATCACTTGATTAAACAACAAGATTAAAAAGGAACCTTAACCGGTCGTCCAAATTATCTTATTAGGCGTGATTTTCAAATACATGTTCCCTTTAAACATGCAATATGGTGATTAATTATTTATTATATAATAAACATTAATATTAGAACCAATTTAACCATAATATCGTTAGTCAAATCAAACAAAAATAAACCTAAACATGATACTAGCAATAAAAATAATAATAAGAGTAATTAAGTGAATTAATTACTCACTTTGCGTGTTTCCTTGAATTGCTACATCATGAATAAAATGTTAGTGACTTAATAAATACTAAATCAAATCGAAATAATTAAATTAAAAGTACAGTTGATTTGGTCCAAACCCTCAGTTAATTCTACCTTTCACGCCTTGGTTTAAGAACAGAATCTCGGGTTAAGTGTGGACTCCTTGGAGTGCTTAGAGGAAGTATGATAAGAGAATAGCAAAGGCTAGAATTTAGGTTTAAGCAAGAGAGATAGATAAAAGAGAAGGTTTTAGTTTATAAGAGAGGAAGAGAGAATGATTTGGTGCCCCGAAACTGAGGAAATCAGATACGTATTTAAAGAGAAAAAGATTAGGGTGAAGCACAGAATCCTAGAAGTGAAGCGCCGCGAATAAAATCCCTAGAAAAGCATCGTGTCACGGTGCAAAATACCGTGACGCAATGCACAGTGCCGTGACACGTCAGCAAACACCGTGGCGCGACATTTTTGCCATGACGCGGCAAAACCAGCTTATTATGTGTTTTTAAAACTACGATAATTTTTGATCCATTACTTGGAATAAAGCATATAATAAATCGTTCGAAATCTTATCAAGTATACTTTCCAACCCAATTAGAATCAAGTAAAATTTTTTTTGTAGATTTTAAAAAATGGTCGTTTTAGTGAAAGGGTGTCGGTTTTGCACTAAGTTTAGTGTTTTGCTCATATCTTCTTCGTTTTAAATCAGAATTGGGTTTATGATATACCGTTGGAAATCTTATTGTAATGTCTACCCAACCAAATAATAATTGGATAAAAAATATAGGTCCACGAAATTAGTTCAGCTCGGCTTTGTGGTGTGTACATGAAAAGAAGAAGATAAGTATTGGCTTGGGGAAATGGGCTAAGAATTGGGTTGGTACATTGAGTGGAAATATGGATTTAAGCACTCTAAAGATTATATACTCAACCCGACCCATAATGGTGGTGAAAGGTTGTTCATCATCGGGTTTGATTTTGGCGAGATATTTATATATAGGTGTCTACAGAAGCCCCAATTTGATAGAGTTTGTAGAAACGTCGGTTACAAAAATGATAGTCAAAGTAGTTGATAGAGACGGAGAATGATTTGAGACGTTTGGCGATCCTAAATCACTCTTTTAGGCTGAACCTGCAGAAAAATGTTAGTTCCACAGATAAAAGAAAAAGGGGTAGAGTGCGCATCTGACACCAGTGATAGGTGGCAAATAAAATTGGTAGTTTTCTATGCCTAAAGAAATCCACTGGATGAAGATCGTCATGATATTTTCCATGCTTGAGGAATGTTGATATATGATATAATCGTTGACTTTTCCTTGAGAGGTGGCAACGACCGAAAATTTTCCATTACTGAGAAAAAGCTTGTCTAATGATGAGATTGCCAGTCTTTGTCAATCGAGAACCTTCCACCGTGAATCATCTTCGCCAAAAAAAAAATTTCCTTCATTTTTGTCATGAGATGAGTGGAGGTTACTGACTTTCTCCCGAAAAAAAAAGACGTGAAAAATAAAGTCTTGTTTTTAAACATCCCTCGATGAAAATTTTGAAAAAGTTTTTGAACTTTCCCAAAAGAAAAGACATGAAAAGGGAAGAAGTTTTGAACTTCCTCATTGAGCAAGACGAAATGAATCGTATGGATTGATTTGCTTATCTTGAAAATAATGTATACATGATGCATGTTCTTAGGCCAGGAGGCTAAGGGCAATTACATCATGTGACACAGTAGATGAATGAACTTAGGTCATGGAGCTAAGCATCATATATAGTGTAAGGAAATGATCTTGAATGCCGCTTAGGTCTAGAAGCTAAGCACGTACATGGATGAAGTGATTGTCGAGTATTTCATAATGAATATTGCTTAGGTCAAGGAGCTAAGCACGATGTGGGATGCATGAAACAATGAATATTACTTAGGTTTGGAAGCTAAGCAAGTATATAATGTTTCTTTGGATGTTGTCCTGAAAGATGATGAAACATGCAAAAGGGAGATGATATAATCATGTATGTGTGAGTGATGTGTGTGAGAGTGATACTAAGGTGAGGTTGGAAAGGCTCTAATGATGGAAAGAAATGTGAGAAGAGTCGAGATGGTGACTCTTTGGGCTGGGTAGGCTAAGTGGCGTGGGTTCAAGTCCCCAAGTCTAGCTTTAAATGGGTAGGGAAAAGCATTGGATATTCTTTGACTCGACCATGCATGTGAATATGGATGTGGCCACACCTCGATGTAAGGTTGCGACCTACGTATCCATTAGGAATCAGACTGAACGTAGCTCTAACCAAACTTTGCACAAGTGTATGTACACCTCAAAGAGGTCTTTCAAGGGTTGTAATGTGTTTAAATTGATGGTTTAAAGAAGAAAAGGGTAAAAGGCTCAAGACTCAAGAGAATCCCCAAGATGTGTAATTGTGAATTTGAAAGTTTTGAATTTTTTTGCAAGTTTTATTTTTCATGTTTTGTTTTTTCTTTGAATTTTTTTCCACATTCTTTTGAATCAATGTGGGCAATCTCGAATCATGCGGTCCATTACTCACTTAGCATTCATGTTTCTCAGGCACGGTACCAAGCACTCGATGAGAGACGCAATTCGATAAGTGTCCATATCAAAGACATTAGAACACTTGCCCTTAGACATTATTTTATTACTACTTTGCTGCACTTTTTTATTTTTTTTTTTTTATTTTTTTTTTTTTTGCTTATAAGTTACGCACCTGCCCATCCCTTGGTTAGGTACATGTGGGTTGAATAAATAAGGTCAATTGTTAGACGAGACTCAAAGTGGTTAATGAAGAAATGGATATGTGATTGAATGGTTAATGGGGAATGAATAGGTTGCAAAGATGCCTCAAGTCATTGGTGTACCTTGTCTTTGGTTCGGCAATGAATTTTTATTTTTATTTTTACTTTTTAAGTATGCATAAGAAATATATGATTAAGATATAAAGGACTAATGCTCATTTTATTGATGGGAATGGTTTTAAACACCTAAACACAATAGAGTCTACGAAGAAAAAACCTATGCTAGACATAAAGAGGGGAATAAAATCTTGCATGATCAACTCGTCGTGCGCCTTGTCTTTATTACTTCTTGCCGCCTAGAGGGACAGGGAGTTTGTTTGCATCAACTAGATCTTGAATAACGTCCTTCAAACTCCAACATTTCTCAGTAGTGTGGCCCCTTCCTTTATGGAACTTGCAGTGGGAATTGGGATTCCATTTGGCGCTCCTTTCTTCGGGTTTTGGCTCTAGAAATTTCCCAATAGGTGTGATCAATCCTTGACCGTAAAGGCAATCAAAGGCCGCATCATAAGTCATTCCTAAAGGAGTATAAGTTCTCCTTTTCTCGGGCAATGGAGCATCAAGAGCTAACACTTCATTGAGATCAACTTGGCTTATATTGTTGGTAGTATTTTCGTGCTTAGAAGACGAAGAAGAAGGAAGGTCGTTCTTCTTGTTTTTCCAAGTGTTTTTATTGTTACTACCAGCAGTCTTTATCAGCTCGTCCTCGATATTGATGCCAATGTCGTATACAGCTTCAAAAGTGTTCAAAGGCAAGAACCTAAGGTGATGCTTGTACTTCTAAGTTAGGTTATGGATAAAGAGGTGAACCATCTCTCTTTATTTGGGGGGAATCTACCAAGAGTGCAGCCGCTTCCCTCCACCTATTCAGATAAACGGTGAAGCCTTCATTCACTTTCTGTTTGAGAATGGAGAGTTCACGTTCAGAAGTTCTGGCTTGAATCTTACACTTGTAAAGATTCATGAAGCTTTCAGTGACATCTTGCCAAGTTGCAATGTGCTTAGAATCTAGAGAGTAAAACCATTGGTGGCAAGCATGCTCTAAGGAGAGAGTGAACACCTTAGGGAAGAGTGTTACATCCAATCCCTTGAGGGCCATGGTTGCAGAGAACGCCTTTAAATGGAACATTGGGTTGTTGGTTGGCATGAACTTGGAGATATCATCAGTGGTAAACTTCTCACGCAGTCTGTTCTTCATATCCAAAGGAGTGGGAGGCTATTCCACATAGGTGAAATCCTCAGAAATCTTGCTCATCTGCTTTTTCAATTTATCAAGAGTAGCAATAGCGACCTTGTTTTGTTACATGGTAGTGACCCTAGTGGTAAGGGTTTGCATCATCGCAGGCAGTGCCTCGATGGGTTTGTTTATGTTCTCAATATTTTCCTTAGTGGCCATTGGGACGAATTGAAAGTAGTTTGAAGGTGATGAGTGATGTGGAGATGGAAAAATTTTCTTTGAACGCGTCTTAGGTCTAAGAGGTTGATGCGATAATGACTTGAACGACCATACCAATCTACCCCTGATCCTTGACCAAAACTGTGAAATAAAATAAATTCACTTAATGGTTTGACGCACTGATCAAATTGGGAAATGAAGAATGAAAGATAAACATTTGAGAACACGTGAGACAAACTCCACTCATTTTCTTATGACGGAAAAAAGGAGGTGCATGAACCTAGTATACGATCATAAACGACATGATGCGACTAGAGTCGAAAAATAAAGGAAGTGTGTGGACTATACTTGACTCGTGAGTGACTAAGTGGTTTTAAAAGACTTGTGGTATGATCGCATGGCTAGACATGTAAACAGTAACCAAAATTACATCGCCAAATTGTAGGCGTCGTGAAAAAACGAAGGACGCAAGGACCAAATAGCACAGAAGATTAACAAACAAATTAACGTGATTAATTTTGCAAATTTAATGTTTATGCTATTTACTAGGTGAAAACAGTCCATTGGCAATCGTTAGTCATAAATAAGATCAACCACAATCAAAGACAAAGAAAATTAAAATTAAAAAAATAAAAAATAAAAAGGTTGGACGCTAAAATGACACCTAAACTAGACAGGCTATAGCATTTTGGTAATAACTTTTTATCTGTGACTCTGATTGGGAAGAAACCAACGCTAAATGAAAGATAAAACTTGGGGCTACAGATCCATAGGTTGCATGACACGTAACTACTTCTAGAATTCCAGATATGACCCAAACAAGTTGACTATTGTGCAGTATACGAGACTCAAAAAAAAATCTATGACCCACCCTAACAAAAAAAAAGTTTTGAAAGGAGAAAAAAATAAAAAATAAAAAAGCCAACGATAGAAAAATGCACACATAAGCACATAGTCACACACATGATGCAATGAAGTTCGCAACCTAAAGTCAAGTTGTATGTTCCATTATGGTCATGCTTTTGGGTGTCAAAGGGTACCATGGTTAAGAGTTTGGAGGCGTTAGCAAGGCAGCCTCCCTTGAGAGTGTATGCTAACGGGTGGCTCCGCGAATTCGTGACGTAATCGAACTCGACTCCATGGTTTGGGTGGATTTAAAAAATCAGATGAACCTTTATTGTCATGAACATTTTCAAGTTGAAGAGCTTATATCCCCCGGGCTAGCCACATACGTAGAACACATACTATTGTGACAAAATAGGTAAGCTAAAATGCATATGCACACGCGACAATGCCAATTAAATTGAAGGAATACAATTCAAGAATTTTTAAAGTCTCATCCACTCATCACAATTAAATACCAATCACTCAAATTGATAAATAACCAAGAATCCTCCCTAATGGAGTCGCCAAATTGTAAGCGTCGTTCGAAGCGCCTACGTTGAGCATGTATGAATATGCTTGGCACTCATAGGAAGTGGGAATTGACATACAATTAGGAACAAGTAAAGTAGGGAGCCGCTAACAAGTTTTTAAGGAACTTGTAAATCGTTCACGGATCATAAAAGACAACCACGAATAAGGGACAACGATAGACAACAACGATTGACCAATGAAGGTTACACCCCATTCATAATCCATGGGATTACTAACTTCATATGGTTCGGAACAACGAAAGGGGGATCGGGGATGATGGTACAAAGTGAGTCATGGATTCATATTCGCCCGTGTTGGCCTCTACTCGATTCTTATTTCGAAAAGTATTTCCTACGATCTCAAAGGCATGCAAACAAAGATTCAATTCGCTCGAAACTATTACTAGGATAAATTGGTTGAATATTAATACAACACATAATTATAAAGTATTAGTGATCACTTGATTAAACAACAAGATTAAAAAGGAACCTAAATCGGTCGTCCAAATTATCTTATTAGGCGTGATTTTCAATTACATGTTCCCTTTAAACATGCAATATGGTGATCAATTAATATTAATATAATAAACATTAATATTGTTATCAATTTAATCATAATATCGTTAGTCAAATCAAATAAAAATAAACCTAATCATGATACTAGCAATAAAAATAATAATAAGAGTAATTAAGTGAAGCATGGAACCCTAGAAGTGAAGCGCCGCAAAGAAATTAACCTAGAAAAGCACCGTGTTACGGTGAAACGGTACACAGTGCCGTGACACGGTACACAGTGTCGTGAAACGGTACACAGTGCCGTGACACGTCAGCAAACACCGTGGCGCGGCATTTATGCCGTGACGAGGCAAATACAGTTTTTTACGCGTTTTTAAAACTATAATAACTTTTGATTCATAACTTAAAATAAAGCATATAATATATTGTTGGAAATCCTAACAAGTAGACTTTCTAACCCAATTCGAATCAGGTCAAAATCTTTTGTATATTTTAAGATATGGTTGTTTTAGTAAAAGGGTGTCGGTTTTGGGCCGAGTTTAGTGTTTTTCTCATATATTCTTCGTTTTAAATTGGAATTGGGCTTATGATATACCATTGGAAAGATTTATTGAAAGGCCTATCCAACTATATAATAATTAGATCAATATTTTAGGGCCAAGAAATCAGTTCAGCTCGGCTTTTTTGTGTGTACACGAAAAGAAGAAAATAAGTAATGGCTTGGGAAAATGGGTTAAGAATTGAATTGGTATATTAAATGGAAATATGGATTTAAGCACTCCAAAGATTAAAAACTCAACCCGACCAATAATGGTGATGAAAAAGTTTGGTTTTGGGGACATTTTTAGGTGTCTACACCTAGGTTCTCACATAATCTTGATACATACACCACACACGCACGCACGCACGCGCACACACACACACACAGATATATATATATATATATATATATATATATATATATATATATATATATATATATATATATACATAATGCATATAATTATACCGTAAAGATAGATTTAGGTGTATTAACGCCACATGATCACTACTACAAAAAGGGAAATACATATCGCCTGAAATAGGGTATACAGAGTGCCTCTAAGGTGCTCCTTTGAGGGGGTGCCCTATAAAGTCTATAGAACGCCTCTGAGAGGCAATCTATATTTTATACATTACAGAGCGCCTATCTTAGATAACAACTTTCTATTCCGTGTATAAAATAATTAAAAAAAACAAGGAAAAGAGAGCGTTCATCAAAGAATAAGTGCTCTATAGTTATGTAAAAATAGAATGCCTATCATAGATGGGCGCTCTCTTTTCGTTACTTTTATTTTTTAAAAATTATTATTATTATTATTATTATTATTATTGTTATTTTTTTTTGAATGAAAATAGTAATAATAATTCGTACATAATTAATAATAAATTATATGAATTAATAATAACAATTTATTTATCAGAAAGTATAATTTTTTCGCTCTTTGCCTCAAACTAGGGGCTAAAAAAGTCTGGACATCCCTACTTCTCTCTATTTACATATTTGAACACGCTATTTATGCTGCAAAATCAATGTCATGCAAAGCTTAGCACGAACCATCTTAATAACTTTAAATGACAAAGGGAAGAATACCACTTCCTATTATTTGACCAAGATAATTAATTATGTTACTTGATCAAACAATTCATGATAAACATATGCAATATTCCAAAATTAATATTAAAAACCTTGGGGCTTCAAATAAACATGAGAAATATCCCCTAGCATATGTATACATGAATTGCAAAAGCCACCTAAGGTTACACTTGGGGGCTATAAAAATATAGGTCGTCTAACCTAAACTTTCGTTTTGAAATAAGACCATATTTTGGAAAGTGATTAGAACGATTTTATAAATTATTCTAACACTTCACGCACCGAACCTAGGTTTAATAAAATTCATTTTCAAACTACGGTGCTTATTTAATTGAAAGAACTTCACTTTCAATTAGCAAAATATAACAATGATGACAAACACTAAAAAGAAAAATATAAACAAAATCAGATATATGAAAGTGTGCTCACATTTTCATATCTTTGTTGAAATAAGTTGCAAATTAAATTACAACTTACCTTCATCAATCTTGGACAAAAAAGTCACACTCAATTACGAGTTAGAATTTTCTTTCCATTTTGGGTCCAGTTTTGAAAATAATATGATTATGTATTTTGCCTACTAGAAAAAGTTATTTTCAAAAAAACTTTCATTTAAATTATTGGACCCTTTTCACATTTTGAATTCTAGTTCGTAACAACATGTTTCTAATAAAAATAGTATTCAAAATTTCCTTTTTGAATTTTTGTTTTGTCAAATATATAAATTTTTAGATTTTCAATAACCGTTTGGATAATACATGTATATACATCAATATTTCCAAAAGGAATGAATTAAGATTCGACTTCTTCTTGACTCGGACTTGTTCTCGCTTAGTTATCCTGCGAATATTGGCTAAGGGATGGTAAACAAACCACTTACAAATCAAAGATTGATAAGAACAAAGAAAATATTTGATGTTCTAAATCAACTTTGAGAAAAAAAAATCACCGCAATGATCTTTACAAACGTTTAGACATTAGCTAAGATTACTAAACCTTAAACACAATTGTTTTTGATCTATAAACAAGCAAAGAACTAACTTGCTTTCTTGAAAATGACTTTAACTAAAAATGCAAAAGCCATGTCATCCTAAATATCTCAAAAACAAAAAATAGGATACATACTGTAACACCCCCAAATGTCCCTCTACGAAAAAACCTGTATAATACGTATAATTATACCGTAGAGATAGATTTGGGCGTATTACCGCCGCATGATTACATAAGGCTACTCAACTTACTAAAAATAACAACACTTTGCAGCGGAAACTTCAATACTCTTCTTTATTAATAATAACCATAATAGTAACCAATGTGATGAGTACTCAAAAGTAGATACAAAGACCAAAATTCCTAAATAGTGAAACCAAATCCCGAGACTCCAATGCATCATGTATTGACTCCAACCTGAAAATAAGCAACACTGCTTACCATTATGGTAAACATGGTGAACCAAAACAAATAAGAAGTACGAGTTAGCAAAATATGCTAAGTACAATAAGTGTAAGATATTTAAACTCAATTTATTCGCAAACATGCTTTAAAACCAATTTCCAACAAATAATCCAATAATTCCAAACTCATGGCTTAAAACTAATCCTCAATAATTCCAAAATCAATAATCAATAAAACCAAATCCAATTATTTTAAAACCAAATCCTCATATTAAAACCAATTCCTCTCCCAAGTGTGCATACCCCCCAAGCTAGTCTCCTTATGTTACAAGGTTATTCTCGAGGAAAAACCTGGTCATGCAAAGTCCAAGGCCTTATCAATAAACCAAATACGCATAGTGGGATTACCAACATGCTTATAAAGCATAAATAATAATAAATCCATGATTCAATAAATCCTCTTTTAAATCCAATAATTCAACCTTTAATAATAATAATTCAAACTTCTTTTAATAAATTCAACATGCTTTTAAAATCAATCCTTTGTAAACATGAATAATAAATCAATTAATCAAAACATGTTATAAAAATCAATACTCCAATTTAATTATTAAAACCAATCCTTTAAACATACTTTTAATTCATAAACCATAATTCAATTCAATTTAATTCAATTAACATAAATCATTCAAACATGTTCATTCAAATCGATCACTTTCAAGGTATCTAGCCACCTAACGTACCTTGATCTTCGCTTAGCCCGCAACACTTCAAAAGAACTATCAAGCAGCTTGATCAAAAACACCCTACAAATAAATATAACCTTAATCAATATAAGGTTAACAAATAATCACAAATAATTAAATTAAACCCTCCCAACTATATGTACATGAACCTCTTAAATTAATTCAACATGAACATTATTAAAATCTGATTTTTTTTTTTTTTATATATAGTTAAAACTACTCATAATAATTTTATATTAATCTCCCATAATAATAATAATAATTGAATAAGAGAAAAGGAGAAGAAAAGAATTGGATTTTGGCGCAGAAAATAATAGGCAAAACTTGCAGAGGCTATAACTCCTTTGATATAGCTTTGAATTGGGTGATTCTTGAGCCTAACCTCAAGGATTTTTCGAGAGGAACAACTTTCTGTGAAACCTCAATACCCCCAAAAACTGACCAGAAGTGCCCGAAAATTGGCTTCAAAGATGAACGGGATGATTTGTGTAAAATTGAGGAGAAGAAAAGAAGAGAATTGGTGTGAAGAATGTGAGATGTATGAAGGGGTCGGTATTTATAGGCTAGTATGAGCATGAAGTATGGTAGGAAAATGTAGGAAGAATTATGGTAATTAGGGTTTAAGAGATTACTTTGAGAAGTGAGCAAAGATTTAAGGAAAGTTATGATATTCGAAGGGATTGTGTATAATTGAATACGAAAGGTATGTATGTCATGAAAAATATTAAAGAAAATTGGAATTACTTGGGGAATAATTAAGAAGATTAAATGGCAAGAAAATATAATGATTGGATATCAAAAAGATGGAGAATTATAATTATGGAAAATAGGAGATTTTAAGGAGATAATTAAAAATACAAATTACCAAAATATATTTCCCAATTCTTCATGGGATCGCCGAAATTTTTGAGCTTTCCTAAGCTCATATTTCTGACCCTCCTATTTAGTATCTAGGAAATTATTTTGTTAGTTTTAAGGAATTAAAAGTAATTGTGTAAATAATATTTATTGTAATAAATAATTAATTAATAAAGTACCAAATATTCACCAAATAATTTAACTAATAAAATCAGATTTTACACACTAGAAATCCGAAATTATTAGTCAATTAAATGGGATTTTCGGACCTTATTAAAATAATAATAAAATATAGCTTTTTCCTTAATTAAAATATTCGAAATATATAAAAAAATCTTTTTTTGTAAAATAGGATAAATGGATAATAAATCTTATCCAAAATAATGATTAGTTTTCAAAATACTTTTGGCGCCAAAATTCAAATATTATTTTGGCTCCAAATAATAAATTTACTAAAATACCCTTTTATATAATAATTCCTAATTAATTAGGAAAATACGTATGAAAATACGAGGTATTACACATACATAGGTCCATCTCAATATCATGATTATATGAATGGCCTAAACAATAGCAAGCCATTACAATTACCCCAAATTGGGGGCTTCAAGACTTGTGAAATAGCAAGAATGCACATAACCCAACACATGGGGGCTCCAATATCAACAAAAAACAAAATGAGATATTCATGTCATTCGAGCTACTTTCGAGAATCGCCTAAATTACGAATGGTTTACGTAGATCTCAAGCCTTACAATTTTCAAACGTATCACAATAATTTAATAATCACGTTGTTCCTTTGAAAACTAAGTTTGCAACTGAACTTGGCCATTAAACGGGTTACATACTCGAGCTATTTTCAAGTTCAACTTCAAAAACTAAACTTAGTGCATAATTGTCAATACTTCAATTTACTGTAGAGATTAGAGAGTATGACTAGTAAAGAGCAAAAGAAACAAAATCATGATGCATAAAACATACTTGCTCATACGAAAGTTTAGTACTCAATCATTCATCATGAAAATTGTATCAAGACACATTATTAACATAAGACAAACAATTTCATGAGTTAGAATGTAAATAAAAGACTCCTAAATTCTAAATTAAGGAGTCTTCATTTTAAATTATTCTCCATTGTTGCATACATTGGAATTTCACAAGGAGGATAACATCTACTTTCTCGAGCTTCAAAACAGTGACAAAATTCGAACTCAAAAGAAAGAATTCAAAAGTAGCAAGAATAGACGAACAAATTTAAATAACATTTCATTTTTCCTCTTACTCTTGTTCTAATGAATGACTAATATTACTAGACTTAGCAAATTTCTTTGTTAAAACTATGAATTATCAAAAGAACGATTTAAACACACTAGTTTAATCGTCTCCAAGATCCAAGTTGTTATCATAATAACACGAAACACGGGATTTCTTGACCCATTTTAAGCAACATGAAAATGGTCTAATTATTAAAAACAAACAAGTTATCGAAGTCACTCAACATTGGGGGCTACAATATTCAAAAACATAAAATAGGGGCTCAAAAGCCCGAAGTATAACCAAATTACTCTAGTTCGATGATGTCTTCAAGTATTTCCTAAACTAACTAGTTTTGAGCAAATCTTGAGATCACAGTTTTATAAGTGAATAATAATAACCATCGGTTAATTTTTTATCATTGATAAAACCAATTTTGCAACTTAAGCATGAAAAAAAATAAACATGAGTCGCAAGAACAAATTCATGCTATTATTAAAGTTCAAAATTTCATTTATAATTTTAATGCATAATTGTTGTTCGTTCTAAACATTTACATTAAAATTAACAAGTATAATTTATGTGAGCAAAAAAGAGAAATAAAGTTCAAGAACAAAGTCATAATTAGAATGAATAAAAAAAACACATATATGCTTGACATGCTCATACAATATCAATACTTTACAACTTCGCATGAAATTTGTTGCAATATATTTCTTACAACAATGACAAACAAACAAATTCATGAAAACAAGTCGAATAAAAAACCCCAACTTCAAGTTAGGATTCTTCATTCGATTTCTCCATTTTATTGACCAAGATCAAAGTTTGGTAAAATAAAAGGAGCAAGATTTACTTTCCTTATCTTTAAACGACAGCCAAAAAATGGAAAGAGATCAAAATTGGAAAAAAGAGTAGAAGAAGAAAGAGCTACAGATCGCACTTCTCCAACTCTTTTACTAATTCAAATGTTGCACGCAACTCATCAAGTTGTGTGTGGCATCCAAGCGCAACCTAGTTTCTTGCGCGCGCCTGGCCAGTGCGACTTACTATGTTGTGTGCGAACACTAGTCACTTAAAAGACCAGTACTCAGATTTCGATCCGTTTTGAATTTTTTTTCCCAACGATTTTGTACGTTGTTAGACATAATAACGCGTGAATTATCGAAATCTTTTAAAATTGCTTTGCATCCAGTAGTTTCTTTCCTTTTTTGATAGTTTTTTGCATCATCTTGCATGCACACCGTGCTTTGTGCCTTCCCTAAGCATACGTTTTGAACGTTTTTCCGTAAGAGTGTCTTAACACGTTCCGTAGTGGTGCTTTATGTAAAAGCTCCCATAGACAGGTTTGTCATTTTACTGTACTGACGTTATAAATGTCCGTCTTTTCTTCTTTTTTCACGTCCAAAGCAAAAAGGAAGACGTTATCATGCAGCGTAAAAATGCAAGGCGTTATCATACATCGTAAAATTGTATAGCGTAGGTGTTGTGGAAAATTTCACCACTTCCCTAGCTTTGCGAGATCTACCTCTCGGAACTAAAAGGTAGAATTACTTCACTTTAGGCGTTAGCTCACGAGTCGACAGGCGCGCCGAACCATTCAGGAACAGACACTTCTTGATTGGAAGCAAATACGGTAGTTAGTGAGCTTACTAGCTTACCGGACAGTTAGGGTGTTGTCCACCCCCTGTATAAAGAGCGACGAGACGATGTCGCACCTATGTATGCACGTGCCCCCAGTCATGAAACACGTGTACTAGCTCATCTTGTGGAAAAAACTGCTGAGAGAGTTGCGATTTTCTTCTCTCTCACTGGATTTAGATATATGCCTCCAATCTTGAGACATGTATTTCTATCTTGTGTACATCGAGTATTGCGTTTTGACAAGCGAATAGTCAAGAACTTTATTCTGGCTACGAAAGCCGAAATGTTAAGGTTGCGAAAGCCGAAAGGCTGCGAAAGCCAAAACACCCCTTTTATCATCTTTACACCTGGTTAAAATCAGGCTAAAGTTTCAATGACATATTGGGGACTTCAAACCAACGATGACATGATTGAGAGGAAATCATCCCCTTTACTCCTTTTTTAAACCGATCTCTTCTCATGATTTACATCACCTAGAACACCTTTACTTGTAAAAGCGTTCTACAATTGCAAAGCATCAATCTAGATTCTTTAGCGCGTTAAGACTAGAACTAACTTTTTCTAGCCTTAATAGCTACTTGTCTCAAAAACTTAGCAAACCAAGGATCGTTTTGACATCCTTAACATTTCTGAAAGATCCTCTATTCTAAGGGAACTTCACAGAATGAGTCTCGAATTTATTTCCTTGACTACTTTGATCATCGTCTATTCTAGACTCAATCAAAGTGGGGGCTAACTGTAGACACCTAATTTGGCCTCTTGTTTCGAAAAGAAGTGCAATGATGTTACAAAAACTCGTTCTTCATGCTAGATCAAAGTTGAAATGTTTATGGACTACGAAAAGCATTATGAAGTAATTTAAAACCCATAATTGAGACCAATTTATCTTAGAACCTTGTTCAATTACTAATTAGGCCTAAAACATGTTCATACATTTTTAAACTTGATTAATAACGGACCCAAATACGTCAAATGCAATGATTGGATCCTATGGAACCTACATTGTTGAAAACAGAGCCAAAAGATAAACCAACCATCAAATTCCCATACAAGGCCTATACAAATGGAAAGCCCTTTCAAAGAGCTTTCTCATGGTACATTATAATCCCAATTCCAAGCCAAAACGAAGCAGTTATGATCAAAACACTAAACCAAACCCTAAAACCGACACCCTTGCACTCCAACGGCCATAACTTTTGATCCATAACATATTTTAATCTAATTCCAATGGGATTGGAAATTAGACATTTAGACATTTTCAATAATATCTCACACGCCTTACTCCGACTCCGCAATCAAATGTTATGGGAGTTTTAACAAACGCGTTTTCGTATAAGGCAAACCACAAACCACCGCAACTCAATAAGTTGCGCGCGCCTGGCGCGCGTGACTCATTGAGATGCGCGCGGCACCCAGCACGACTCAAAGAGTTGCGCGCGCCACTTGACGCCGTGACTCTAAAACCCTAAACCTAGATTCCTACGCCTATAAATAAGGGTCTTCATTCAGCACTAAGCAGACAGAAAAATCAGAATTCTAAACCCGAAATTCTGAAATCCCTAATCTCTCTCAAACCCTCTTACTATCATACTACTTTTCTCTCTTTCTTCCCAACTACCCTTCAACCCTAATCCATCCATTGAAGCTCTTGAAGGTACGAAGAAGAGAGAAAGTCCATAAACGCATAAGACGGAGATTCAGCATAAAAGAAGAACAGTTAGTTTCCTGAGCACTTAGATAAATCACTTTTCTTTTATTGTTTAAATAAATTTAATTGATTAATTAGTTTTGTTTGATCACTTTAAACAAACTTTTAATTAACTAATTCACATAGTACTCTTTTGTTAATCAAGACTAGAATTTGAATAATTGATTGTTGTTTTATCACTTAAGACAAGGCGAATCTTATTTATTTATTGTTCTTTCACGAATATTGATTAAATAAGAATAACGACTTTTGCAATGTAATTCCTACATGATTAATGCGTGTAAATAAAATCAACTAACTTAGTATTTAGGTATCACGTTGCATATATTGTTTGGTGATGAAACTGTGAAAAAGGAAGAGCTAGTAGAGGCAGCACTAGGGCTTGAATAGTGATTCCTCCCTAAAAGAAACGTTATTTTAATACCCTCGCTCCCGAACTCATTTCTGGTTTATGTAGACCAATTTTGGGCATGGGTTAACTTATGATTCGTGCTAATTATCCCATGAACTCCACATGGGAGAAAGGCATGAACGAGGTTTATGAGTTTTCCTAAAACTCATTGGCGACTCCCTACTTGTTTCTTATAAACAAGCGTGATGACAAGATCAATTCTAATTCAAGGTCCCCCAAATAGTCAGGAATTCAAATCCTAATACACCCTAACAAGTGTAAAGTCTTAGGCTTTTAAAGGGTCATGGGCATCTAAGGAGAAGGAACCCCTACGATGGGAACACCCTCCTTACAGTACTAACCTTTATTTTTTTAAAAAAAGAGAAACAGCGTGAAAAAGATAAAATCGGTGAAAGAAAGTGTTGTGTCACGGCACTGGGTACCGTGGCATGACATTGAGTACCATCAGACAGCGCTTGGTACGGTGTCACGACACTTTGTACCGGGGCGTGGTATTTTGGATAGATTTTACGCATTTTTAAAACTTTGATAACTTTTGATCCATAACTCAGAAAAAGGCATATAATATATCGCTGGAAAGATCTTGATATCTTTTTTCCAACACAATTTTAATTAGTATAAAAGCATTTTGGATTTTAATATATGGTCGTTTCAGTACAAGGGTGTCAGTTTTAGGCCAAGTTTCTGTCTTTTGCTCATATTTTTTTGGTTTTGAATCGGAAATGGGCTTTTAATACATCGTTGGATACATTATTTCAAGGCCCATCGAACCAAATAATATTTGAATCAAACTTATAGGTCAATGAAACCATTTTAAAACATTTTTGGGTTGTGGTCACGAAGAGAGAAAAATGGATTATGGTTTTGGGAAATGGTTTAGGTGAATTAAATGGAAATATGTTAGACAAAATATGGATATGGTTTTAAGAACTACAAAGATTAAATACTCAACCTGGCCAATAATGGTGGTGAAAGGTTGTTCCTCATTAGATTTGGTTTTGGAGAGACATTTGTAGGTGTCTACAATACCCTTCGTAATTTGTTGACTCTTAAGAAGTTTCCTAGCAAATAGGTTAGGATCAACGCTTGGATTTGGGAGTCTGGTGTTGGGACTTGATGAAGGAAGGGGAGTAATTTGCTTAGTTATGTTCTGTGCTAGTTAAAATCTAGGGCTTCTTCTAACAACAAGTGTCTTATAGATAGTGTGGTGAAATGGGAGATGAGGGTAACTTCTCACCAATAGATAGAATCTATTTCTTTGGCCTTACCCTTGCCCTTTACTTTAGCCCCAAATGAACCAGCTTTGGCCTTGCCTTTGCCCTTAACCTTAGCTTTCTCACAAGTTTTCTCAAACTCCTTCCTACCCTTAGTTTTTAGACTAGCTAGCATTACTATGTTCATGTACTCCGATCCTCTTGTATATCATACCAGAAATCCTCTATGTCATGATTAAAATTTCTACTGTCAAGCTCATCTAATAAGGGGTTGCTAGCAGGAATTACAGTACTACATGCGTCACCACTTGACTGGTATTTCAATCTCATTCTCCTCCTAGGTTTTAGTTTGGTTTTCAGTTTTCTCATTATCAGAAGGGTAGCTTGATCAGAAGGGTGGGCAAGTTGATTAGAAGGTTGATTTGGAGGAGGAGGTGGTGGTGGTGGTGGTTGATTTGCAGGTGGTGGTGGTTGATTTAGAGGTGATTGATCTGTAGGAGCTAATTATATTAGCCTATACACAAGCACTAATTCATTAATGAAAGTTGGGTTCTTAGCAGTCCCAACCAAATTGCAAATCATGTCAGCATTAGGAAATGTGTTAAACATCTTTATTAATTAACCATCATCATCTAATGGCCAATGTTTCCCATTATATCCATAAGCAAATATAGGGTTCAATAGAACTACTATCATCCAAATTAAACTACGAATACGATCTTTGAAATCTATTACTAAACCCATTTGGTTGCAAGTATATATCTAAGTTCACTTAAACATCAACATTATGCACCAAATATTGAAATCTTAATATCACATTATATTATTACTCATTCTGCAAAATTAGGTTAAACCACCACATTTGAAGCACACGAAAATTAATCGAAATCACATAATCAAGAACCGCAATTATTTAACACCACATAATTAACCTAGGGTTTACACTATTACTAACCCTTAAACATGTAAACTTAATATACAATTATATATAAAAATACAAAATTAAACATACAAGCACAATCATATGCAAATCATGCACAATTCAAAGCAAAATCAAGCGACAATTGTACATGGAAAATCATAGTTAATACACTAAAACGAAAATACAACCATTAATAAAAATCAAGCAATTTAAAGCGAAACACACAAAATAACCTTTAATCGCGCGTCAATTAGGGTTCCTCAAAGGCAAAAGAATAAGGGAGAGAGTTAGAGAGATGGAGAATATGAACGATCAAAGGCTAGTCTATAATATTGGTTGTTGTAGCCTTGGAGGGAGAGTAAATGGTTGGGGGGGGGGGGCAAATTGGTCAACACATGTTAAGTCAAAATTGTTCTCATTAACGTAATGTTTACTTTACGTTTTGATTATTATAGTAAATTAGCGAAAAGTTTGGGTGTATTGTTCATAATCAAAGTTTAATGATGTGTACCAAAGATAAAATTCAAATCCTTGAGTGTACTATTGAAAAATTCCCTTATACTTATTAAGTAACCCTTAAATAACAAAATAACCCCTATAAACAATTCCTTTATTATACTCCGTACTAATTAAGTAACCCCTATAATCATAACTATATAACCCCTATTACACTAACAAATGCGAAATTCTCTGTTTCTCATATTGAGAAACGAAATTTGTTTCTCATGGGGACAAAACAATGTTTTTCACGCCTTAAAGTCACGTACTGTGATGTTTCAAAGTTGATTGTCCACATTGACACGTGGGTAAATGCATGCCAATAAATTCATGATTAAGTTGTTCCCACGTGCCAAATCAGCAGCACAACAAAGGTATATAAATGCCAATAATTTCCAAAATGTCATTAGAAGAGAAACAAAAATCTTTCTCATAATGAGTAATTGATATGTCCTCCTAACCAAAAACTCCACTCAATGTAGCCAACGACATATAAATTTTGTACATAACCAAAAATTTATTTTAGCAAAAATAAAAAAAAAATTATAAATTATTTATTTTATAGGTACTATACAGTACCTACTTTGTTTCTTAAATTCGTACTAGTAGTAATATGCCGCATTTCGCATTAGGAGTTCCCCTCGTGAGGAGTGTCTCCTAATGTTACTCCCTACGTTTTTAAATACTTGCTCCATTTCTCAATGCGCGGAGTTTTAGGAGAAATTGGAGAAAGTAATAAAAATATGGAGGTAGTGGGGTTGGTGGTAAAATAAAAAAATGTAAAAAAAAAAAATAGTTGAGAGAATTAGAGGAGAGAGAGAATATGTTGGGTCCACTAGGTGAGAGAAAGGAATTAAATATTGTAAAATCTTTAAATAAGGAAATGGAGTAAAGATGGGCATGGGCTGTGCAGGCACGCGGGCGGCACGGGCCCGGCACGGCCCAACACGGCACGGTCGCCGGCACGGTGGCCCACGTGTGGGCCGAGGGCCGTGCCGTGAACAAAAATATGGGAATCGGCACGGGTACGGCACGAGGCACGGTGGCCAGCCCGTGGGTCAGCACGCCGGCACGACACGTGGCACGGCACTAGTAATTTAATTTGTATTATATGTATTGTTATTTTTTGCTAAATTAATAAAATTATTTATATAAACTAAAACATAATTAGATAAATAATTTATATAACCTTAATTAACATTAACATAAACATAAATTAATAACATCATTTATATAAAATTAAGCTGTACTTAAAAATATTTATATATCGTTTTTTATTAACGTTCATTTTTGTAAAAATAAAAAAAAAGTGGCACGGTTTGGCCCGCAGCCCAGCACGGCACAGCCCGCCAGGCACGTGGGCCCTGCCGTGCCGTGGGCTGGGTGTGCCAAATTTAGGCACGGCGCGCCCACCACCGCGGCACGGCCAGGCACGGCCCGTTGCCCATCTTTAAAATGGAGCAAGTATTTAAAAACGGCCGGAAAAAAAAAGTGGAGCAAGTATTAAAAAACGGAAGGAGTATTTCTTTTTCTTACCTTTTAACAAAAAAATTAAAAAATAAAAATAAAAAATAAAAAGGCAAATTTGTCAAAAAAAAACCTTTTAAAAGCACTATTTTGCAAAAGAAAACCTTTTAAAAGCTTTGTTGTAAAAGAAAACCCCAACACTCCTAATTTTTGTAGAAGATAACCTGGTACCTCTAATTCACCTAATTAACTATTAATTACTTCTAATTATCCTTTAACTCTATTTAATAATAACATTAGTTTATAAATAAAAAATAAAAAAACCCAAAACCACCATCTCCACCACCAGCCAACCACCCACTCCCTTTCCCCCTCCCCTGACAGCAGCCCCCACCACCGATTAAGCCACCAGAATCGTTGCCCACCCCAGCCACAACCTACTCCCGTCGTCAACCACCACCAAGAAGATCGAGATCGAGAACAATAATTAGAAATTGCAGGTCGAGCACAATAATCGTGGTGGACATGGCAGTGGAAGGAGGAGAGAGAAATTCGAGGTGAAATTAACTTCTTCAATTGATAAATTGGGGTTTTTGTGAGATATAATTTAGGGAAATGGAAAGGAAGAAGTCATTGCTAACCATGATTGAGCTAGGAGAGAGAAAGATGAAATTAGGAATTTTTGGAGGAAATTGATGAAGAATATGAAGAAGAAAGGAGGGTGCGTGTAAGGGGAAAAGGGAGGTGGCTCGCCGGCGGTAGGGGTGTAAGGTGGCGGCTCAGTTGGGGGAGGGGGCTGCTGCCGAGGGAAGGGGGAAAGGGAGAGGGAGGGTGGTTGGGTGGTGGGGGTGGTGGTTCTTTTTTTATTATTATTATTGCTTTAATCTATAAATTAATTTAATTATTATGTAGTAAAATGAGAATTAGAGGTTGATTAGAATAAATTAGAAGTTAATTAAGTGAATTAGTGGTATTAGGTTGTTTTAAACAAAAAAATTTCAACTACGGGTTTTCTTTTACAACAAAGCTTTTAAAAGGTTTTCTTTTGCAAAATGATACTTTTAAAAGGTGTTTTTTTTGACAAATTTGCCAAATAAAAATCGTAGTATACCACATTTTCTGTCAAAAAGAAAAAAAAATTCAAATTGTATGCCGCCATTTTAACAAAATTTCAGGTTTTTGGTTTTTCAATATTTTGAGTAGTTTGATTCATTCATTTTCCCGCTTTGCAATTTTTCGCTCCACTCCCTCTCTCTCCCATTAAAGTGTGCCTCAGAATTCTCCATTGAAGCTTGCTCGCTCTCCTCCATTGAAACAACTTCTCAGGTAACATCCTAACATTAAAATTCAGAATGTAGGGTTTATTTCCACATTATATTTGCATACTTTGTTTTACTCGTTAGTACAGTCAATTTAGGGTTTTCCCAACTTTTGAATTAATTTTTTCTTTACTCAAATTTTGTTTTAGTCAATTTCGAGTTTTTTTTGTTGCTATGATTTTTCTATGTGCAATTTAGGTTGTTGCTCTAAAGCTATGATTTTTCTATGTGCAATAATATGCGATTTTTGGAGCCTAATTTTGCTAATGGACTCAAAATTGGTTGCTTATATGTTGCAGGCTATTGTTTATAACCCTGTAAATTGTAATGGTTAAACGGAACACTAAAAAAAGAGCTTCTCTCCCTAGTCCTGGGGCCGCCACCGCCACCACTCATGCCGTGGCTAAGGGACGGGGCCGGTCTTACCGTCATCGACCAGGCACAGTTGCTCTCAGGGAAATTCGCAAATTTCAGAAATCTGTTAACCCATTGATTCCTGCTGCGCCTTTTATCCGAACAGTATGTAGTATTTTCATTAACAATTTGAACTTTTTTGCTTATGTTTTGGTAGAAACAAACTCAATTAGCCATTTTGTGCAATGTCTAACCCACTATTAACATGAGACCAAGTTTTGTATAGGTAGGAATGTGTAGTGATTATAAAAGTATTGGACAAAGTATATGAATCCAAATTTAAACATATAAAAAAATTTCAATAAGTCCCTTTTAGGTGATTGATGTGAAGCTGAGTACAGCTTGGTTGCCTTGATTTGCTAAGAGTTGGGATTGAAGTAGTGTTTGTTGTCGGTACCTTGGTATACTTTAAGTGGAGGTGTATCCGAGTTGATGATATGTTCTCTCTTATATTGTGGGCTGGTGGCAATCTAATTTGATATTAAAAACTTCGATGTAAAAACTTAATTGTTGCTTTTGTATATAGAAGAAGCTTGAACATTCCTCAAATAAAGAGGTGGATTGTTGACTGTATGAGTTCATTTAAGAACTTAGGGAGGTAATAAGCTGAGCGTTTTAGTGTTATCTTATTGACCTAATCCCTCGCAGTTGATGGGACATTTTCGAAAATGTTATAGTATACTAATCCTGCCTCCAACTTAAAGACATTTTCAACTTCTTTTGGCTTGTGCCTTTGTATCAATTTTATCTGGTTAACCAATGCATATAACATATATACCAATATAACCTTATCAATCCACAACTAATAACATATGTATTCTAATTTAGGATGTCAGAGAAAGTCAGTGAAATAAACATGGATGATAACAATATACTTCGTATAATTAGAGGGAGTACTATTTTTAGGAAGAGTAACAACATTCTTAGACATCCTAAAGTAGTATACATGAAAACTACTGTCAAAGGGACTATAATGATAAAAGGACCCTTGCTTGCTTTTTTGACTTGCAGGAGTTAAGGATACCACCAAGTTGCATGTAAAAGCTACTGTATTGTCTAATACAAGGGTATGCTGTCCAATCTAAAACACATTATCTTTCAGTCAAAGTTTCTATTGCTGTTGATAAAAAGCTCTCAAGATTTATATTAATTTGAGGTGATTTCATGAGTTGGCCGAAGTCTAAACTAATAAATTGCCTATGTAAGCTCATTCTACTATCCTAGTATGAATCAGTTAATTTAGTTTCTCTATCAACCTTTTTTATGCTTCATAAACCAATATTTCTCTATTTTGATTAAGCCTGAGTAAATCAGATGCTAACTTTTGCCGGTAGGAATAGTACCTACTAGTATCTGATGTGAACTGAGTATATAATTTCGACAATAGGGCGGTCTCCATTAGTTTGAGCAACTATCAAATCAGTCCTCAAATCCATAAGTTTTTATTAGTTGAACCCTAGATTTTGTTGAATCTAAAGCTCTTAAATTTATTCTCAGTCTGGTACTTACAAAATGTATTCACGAGTTCAAAGCCAATACTCCAATCCACTCTAATTCTTGATTAATTCATTTTTCTACAGTGGATGCTACATACTAGCATGAGTTCTACGTATTTGATTTATTAGTATACTTCTTGAAAGATCACTTGTGTATGTTATTTGGAAATTGTATAATTTGCTGGTCCATGTCCTATTCTTTATTAAGCGAAATATATTTTCCTCTTTGGTACTTGTAAGGTGGACTATTGTGTGCCCATTACCAAGTTCGTTTCAATATTTGACTTATTTTATGAGTAAGAGAATGTCAACTCATGATAGAATTTTATTGGTGTGAAGCTGTGAATTTAATTCTCACTGACTTGGGGAAGTAGAATTAAATGAAACAATGAATGTAAGAAGTGAATGGAGGACTTAGATAGTGGTAGAGCTAGCAAATGGAAAAGCTAAGTTCAATGAAGTGGAAAGAAGTGAGCGTGAGCCCTCATTTGTCTTTTTGATTCTAACCAAACCATAATAATGCATCAAAAGCCAATCTAAATCGTAACACACCCAAATGATAACTGTCATGTACGTTACAATGAAACTTTCATTTTTCCGCCAAATAAAATTAAGGAAAATATATAGCCATTTGAGTTCAAAATAGAGAAAGATGGTCTGACATTGTTAGAATTTCATTTTAATATCTTAATCTCATTTTAATTAACCTTTTTATATTTCATTTTTATTTTTATTTTTTTTTATTGCGAAATGTAATGCACTAGGTTAGATTTGCTATATGCCATTATGCCCCCATCTAGGTTGGGTTGGTGGAGAATTTGGGTTAGGCTCTTTTTTTTGTCTATGTAATTAAGGTTTGATCAGAACACTGCCTTTTAAGTTTTAATGAGACTGTACTGATCTATTATTGTTATAGTACAATTTATCTCATACATTTCTTGCAATTTTGGTATACACCACCACACTGACAGCTATTTTTATAGGTGAGAGAGATTACTCACCAGTTCTCCCCTACGATTGGTCGTTGGCAAGCTGAAGCTCTGATGGCCATTCAAGAGGTTAGAGTGTTAGACCTTATTTTATAACCTTTTAATTTCTAAGTCCAGATTTTAGTCTGTATTATATTCCTGCCAAAGGTGTATCTGTGTCAATCATAACTTGGTTTATGCTTGTGTTTGGGCAATGTCTTAAGATACTCAAACAGGATTTGAAACAATCTCTTCTTATTGATCCCTACACACTCATTACTGTATAATTTGATGGCCTTATTTTTTTAACTTTTTTGTTAATATTTTTTAATGTGTTTTCACAGCTAAATTGGGAGTCAGATTGAGAAATAGATAACTATTTACCATGAACAGTTTAAAACAATTGACAGAAAGGAGGAAAGACTAACTTTTTGCACAGGATTTGGTCCTTCAGAATGTTGAATTTATCGGATAATAAAGCACTCTTTTGAGTTTAGAGTCTTTTGACATCATGTGTTTTAAGCTTTAAGTACTTTGTTTACTTCATGCTCTCTTCCTAATATGTGGTTGCTTGAATTGTTTTCTCTATCTAGACTAGAAAGGACATCCAGTCTTTGTCCAGATTTTTGATTCCAATATAATATTTCTTTATGTTCAGATGCTTTTGTTAACATTCTTTATGCATGTGCTTATTAGATAGTTTGCTGTGTGTAGGCTGCAGAGGCTTTCCTTGTTCGTTTGTTTGAAGATGGGATGCTTTGTGCTATTCATGCCAAACGAGTTACACTCAGTAAGTGTTTGGAGTTATTTGGGGGCTGCATCTATTATGGATTATGTTAATACAATTGGTGAATTGGGTATCAATTTCATGACCAAAAATCTGGCCATTAGGTTTTTAATTTTTTGATTAGAAAATTGTCCCTCTGCAATTAATGCTGAATCTTGTGTCCATGTTTGTTCGATGCTATGTTACTCAGATTTTTCATTTCACCTTACGTACCTGTGTCGGGCCCTTGACACTCGGACATGGGTGGGACACTTGGACACTTCATTTTAGTTAAAAATCTTGGAAATTTTTCAAAAAATAGCCAGGTCAGACACTTGGAAACGTATCCATGTCGGAGATGGGTACCCGAGTCCAAGTATCATAGGTTCGATGCATCTACTATATCTTATCTAGTAGGCTAGTAGCTGCTGCAATTGTGCTCAATTAATTCCTAGCTAATTCATCATTTGTCTAAGAAATTGATTCGCTTTATAATTACACTTCATGTTATTCCTCTGGAGAAGTCTTATCCTGATTCTTAAAGGGTGTTTCACCTCATAATTGACTTGATTTGCTTTATCAGAACTTTCTATAAATCATGTTGCTGAGTGTCATGATTTATCCTGCTTGAGTACTACTAAGCTTCTATTTCCAGAAATATAATATATTTGTTGACTTGTACACCTCTGCAAACTTAGCATCAGATATTCAGAATAGATAAGTTTTTATGCATTCTTCGTCCTTGTTCCCTTTAGCTTTGGCTTAAGGCTTGGTTTTGTCTGCTTACCACCATAAAATACTCGGTAAGGAAAAATTAATAAAAAATAACAACCATGTAGTAAGCGGGTTGGTTTGAAATAAATTAATTGCTAGTGGTAGAATTTTAAAATCATTGGATGTAGCCCTAACTAATATACAAAAGAAAGGGGTTTAGACAATTTGGCAATTGCCCACAAGTGCAGGCATTCTTCCTATTCTTGATGATCTGATGAAGATGAGCAATAAGTGTTCCTGTTCATTTATATGTTAAAGTTGTGGACAGTTTTTTTTTTTTTAATCATTTGGGGTCATGTAATCATCAAATTATAAAATTTAAGCCTTATGTAATAATTGGTTAAGTCACAAAAGGCGAGGCCTCAATTTTTGCAGAATTCTCCTTAAACTAGTTGAAAAATGGTATATTTTGACTGGTTGCCTTCCTGCTAGATTTCTCTTCTGATTTACAATTTTGGTGCAGTGAAAAAGGATTTTGAATTGGCGCGAAGGATTGGAGGGAGAGAAAGGGGCTGGTGACTCATTGTTATAGGCCAAACACTTGTATTTGTTGTTGATTTCACCTGTATATACTGCAGTAGACTGTAGTCCAATGTAATCAGACTCACCAAATGAAAACTCAGGAACTCATGATGTAGCATCCTGACTTAGTGGCAAATGCAGTTTATGTTGTGTGGCTTAGAACAATTCTTATTTTGCTGGTTATTGGAACCAGCATCCTGAGAGCAACTACTTTGTAATCTTTTCTGTGTCAAAACATGTTGACAGTTCGGTCAAGAGGAACTTACAGAGAAGAGCGCGTTCTCATTTGCTTGAAGATTGCCTTGCTGTGTCACCAATTCACCATCGTGCCTTTGTTTGCTATTTTAGCATCTTACAGAGTACAGACAACCTTTTGTTGTCAACTATAGAATGCTGAAATGTGAAGCACATGATGTTTGACTGGAGAGAAATCAGTGATTTTAAGTAGATATCCAGACCTGTTAGCATTTTAAATTCGTTTTGCCTAACTCATTTGCTTCGGAACTCCATATAAAATATTTTATTTATTTATTTATTTATTTATTATTACTACGTTTTATTCTTATTATTTATTTATTTATTTAATAGTATTACAAAATATTGACGCTAGTAGTAGTGAGTAGTGACTTGTCCTCTTTAAACGATCCCAACTATCTATCATTTTAGGATGGTCCTAACTTCAGGGGGTGCTTACAATGACCCCTAACACATTTTTACCGGCTTGGTCGATTAATATTCGTTAATAATGTAAAGTCTTGTTTTCGTTAGGAGTTATTAGAAAGCTAATCCTCCGCCAGTCTAAACACCCACCTCCATCCTTTACACCATCTTCATGTTATCTACTAACTGCCACACACCCTATCCTAACTAGTAGCTACCAACAACAATATTGTTTGATGAACCATATTGCTACCAACACTCTCGATTGCAATTTTGGTATGGCTTTGGTGACCAGGAGAGAAAGAATTTAACACGTGGCAACCTTAAAACCATTTTACCAGGTCATAATAGGTTGGACATTTTTCAGAACCCCCCTTCCCCTAAAGTTTTGACCGTCGTGAATTTATCAATAGTAGGAACCTCTTTAAAAAGAATGTTCATGGTTGGCAGCTTGGAACTGGTTATTAAACTCCGTGGCTACAAATTCATAGGTGGCACGACATGTAACTCTTTCTAGAACTACGGCTGTGATCGAAACAACTCAACACTTATACAGGTTACGAAAATTAAAAATTCGGGTTGACTCAAAATTGGAAGACGACTCCTTAGACTCTAAAATTTTGATGGGTACAAAAGGAAAAAATAATAGAAATAAAAAAAATGATTAAACTATAAAAACATAGTCATATGTGATCCAATATTGGCAACCTTGAGTCTTTATTCTATGTTCATACTAATGGTCAACCTATTTGGGTATTAAAAGGTGGTGTGGTTGAGAGTTTGGGTGCGTAGCAAGGCGACCTCCCTTGAGAGCATATATATACGGACGACTTTGCGAATTCGTGATGAAATTGAACTCGACTCTATAGCTTGGTGGATTTAAAATTAAAAAAAAAAAAAAAAAAAAAAAAAAAAAAACGAACCTTATTTTCCATGAGTAATATTCAGGTCGACAAAACTTGAATCCCCTAGGCTAATCACATAGGTATATACATACTTGTGTGGCAAAATTGGTTAGCTTAAACACGATTTGGAGGATCGCTCCAAGTGTGGATGTGGATGCATATGCGATATATAATATCAATTAAATTGTAAAAAAATAAATACTAAGAGCCTTTGAAGTCTCATTTACATCCAAACTAAACACCATTCACTCAAATTGTTGGTTAGTTATAAATAATCTCTAGTGGAGTTGCCAAATTGTGCGCGTTATAGAAAAGCGCCTACCTTAGGACATGTGAATGTGCTTAATTAGCAATCGTGGTGGGAAGATATGGAATTGACATTACATCAAAAGGGACAAGTAGGGTGCCACGAACAAGTTTTTAAGGAACTTACAAACCATTGATGAATTTTAACGAAGGGACAAAGACAATCATGATTTCTAATCCATGGACCTAACAACTCATTTCGAAAACCATGAGATTGCTAACTCCTTAATGCTCCTAGCTACAGCCGGATATTCGTGGATGAAGGTACAAAATTGAGTTAGGAAGTCAACTCTACTCGTATAATATGTATTATCATTTGCAATTGAAAAGACAAACAAACAATTATTCAATTTGCTCCAAACTAGATTATGCTAAGTCGATTGAATGTAATTGTTAATATTGTGTCCACTTATTAAACAACATAATTAATAAGATCCTAACTAGTTGTCCATTGTCCATAATTATCTTCTTAGGCATAATATTCAAATACCATTCTTTTTTTTTTTTTTGACGGGAAATACCATTCTTGATTAGCATGCAATATTACGATTAAACAAATCAAGCAATTAAAATCTTATAATGAAGAACATGTGACTAGAGGTGTCAAATCGGGTATTCAAATCGGGTTCAGGTCTGGTCATGCCAGGTTTCAAGTTAAATTCAAGTCAAATCATGTCAGTTTTTTCTAACTTACAAGTCAGGTTCAGATGGTCGGTTTGGTTAAGTTCGATTCGGAATATGAGAGGCTTTATATCTTTTTTGCTGCAGTACAAGTTCGATTTGAGTCAATTTTGGGTCTAGTAATGTTTTGGGTTCAGTTTGTGTCTAGTTGAGTCACATAAAAGTTTGAATCAGATAAATTTCGATCGGATGAAATTCAAGTAAGGTCATTCTTAGGTCAACTGTTAGTCAGGTCTACTCATTCATAGAATTTGGTATAAATAATATTTCGCTATTTCTATTTATGATAAATTTGATGACATATTCAAATTAACTTTAAGCAAAAATTGAAATCCACGTTAGTTTTGAGTCAAAATAATATCAATGTGTCAATATATATAAGTTGGTTTAACGAGCTCGATAAAATCGGATCATGGATCACTACACTGATCACTATGATTCAAGTAAGTAGTAGGTTATGTTAGAGATCACTAGACTAATCACGTTAGTGTTATTTTGAGTACATATCATTGTTAGGTCAAATTGGTTGTCGGTAATAAGTTATGATAGGTTATAATTGTTTTCATGTTTAAATCAAGACAAGTGCTGATCGGGTTCGGATCATAATCAAGTCGGGTCAAATCGGTTGTCAATTAATATCAAGTTGATTATTAGAGGTTCGGTTCATGTCATTAAGTATCAGGTTTATTCGGATTTCAATAAATGCCAGGTCTGTTTCGGTTTAGGTTACATGTCACTATTTTCACCCATTCTTTGTATACGAGTAAAATACAGATCATTGCCGATTTAGGTCGGTTTTCAGGTCGGGTCTTGACACCTCTGCATGTGAGAAATAAAATACAATGCCCATAAAGGTAATTCTTTTTTTTTTTTTTTTTAATAAAATAGCCCGCATCCAACAACATACTTTACCAAACATATCTATTAATATTTAATAACCAACAATCAAACAGTCAACATAACAGCTAATACAAACCGTTGATCACACCAACCAAAATAAGATAAAATACTCCCTTTGTGTTTTTTTTAAGTGTTACACTTTCCATTTTTGGCCGTGTTTTTTTAAGTGCTACATTTCCTTTTTTGGCAAAAACTACATTAAAATATTATATCTCTCTCTCCTCTCATGGTCCCCACCCAAATCCACTGTTACCTTTTTTTATTAGATCTTTTCTCTCATATTCATTATTTTTCAATAAACTATTAATCCCACTATCTTTCTTTTACAATTTTTTAATACTCCAATTACACCACTTACCTCTTATTTTATTTAAGTGAATTAAATTGTCTAAAATTATGTACCGGTCAAACCTGTAACACTTAAAAAAACTGAGAGAGAGTACAAAATATCTAAAGTGTTAAGCTATTGCAAAACTATACTTAACTGATTTTAATATGTGAAAAGTCAATTGCACATGGTTAACCTTCAGAAATTTCCAAAATTTAATCATAATCCTTCATCCTCAATTCCTCATAAAGTCATTAACTACTCTACAAATCTACAATTCACTATTGTGTTTTTGTATGCGCAAGCCTAAGCTTACAAGTTACAATTGACAACTTAATAATATTTCATTATTTCCTCATTTCGTCAACTCTACTTTCTACTCAACACAACTTCCACTTTGTTCAACCTCAAAGATTCTTCCCCTTTGATTTTGATTTAGTATCATCACAAATTGTTCGAATTTCTTGCTTGTTTCTTCAATTTGATGATCCCATTTTTTGTGCTAATTTCATCCACAATTTTACCGATGAATTCTGCTGCAGAAATCTAGCACCCCCTTTTCTTAATTAGGGTTTTGAGCAATCGCAATTGATAAAAATGGAGAACTGACCAAAATTCTTCTTCGTACAAGAGAATTTTGAGCTGCAAAAAGAATCAATTTGAAGAATAATAAAAAAAATGGCATCTGCAAAAACAAATTTGGTTATGACAGTGATTGGATTTGTAGTTAGCACTTTGTTCATAGTGTTCATTTGTACTAGGCTAATCTGTGCTCGGATTCAATTACGCGCTTCTCGTCGAAATTTCCGTCGCCATTTTGCGTCGTCTAGATCTAATCTCAGTACTGTAAGCAAGCATCCGTTTCCCTCCATTTTTTTTTGATTTGATTTGTATATGAATCATTCATTCATTGATTTGAAGTGTCGGATTTAGTGTAACATGGTCGCATCTGAAGTTGACTAGTTATTCGGTTTTGGCATGAGTATGTCTTTCTTTCGTTCAAAAGGAGTCTTGCTTTTTCAATCATTGTGTATTTTTTTTTTTTTTAACTGTTTTAAGTAAATTAATTTTAGGTCATGATTGGTTTATAATACTCTTTTGGGTTAAAAATGTTTAAGTTTATGAATTTATTTAAAAAATTTTTGATTGATAATTGGAATAATTTGTTCAATTTGTTTGATTTATTAGATGAAAATTATGAAAATAATTTCAGACAGATGAATAAACATCAATTTTTGTTGCAGTTGGAGCGGGGGGTGCACGGTGTTGACCCTCCGATTGTTGCCAATTTCCCGGCGAAAAAGTACGGTGACGCATATTTTTCCTCGGCTGAAAGTGGACAGTAAGCTCTTTAATTTTATGATTTTTTTTTTTTTTTTTTCTGTAACTGGGATTTTTTTTTTTGGAAATCGATGACATCAGTTTACCATTGAGTTCTCTTGCAATTAGATTTCTATCATTTGTATATCTTATGGAAACAAGGGGTTCTTTATAGTGATATGAGTACAAAATTTTCTTTTGTGTTTGCTAATTCCTGTGGTTTTATTGGTGACCGATTTAGGAATTTGAAACATTATACGCCTCTTTAGACTATTAGACTAGTGCTCCATTTCCAAACACTCTTGCTATATACTCAGTTTGTTTGATAAAGTGATTGGTGCATGTAGGGGTGAGCAATGCATCAATACCGGATATCACAGGTTTCATATCCCAATTATTATGTTTTGAATCTAATCTGATTTAATCAGACAGGTCAACCAATTTAATTGGTCATCTTATTTGAATCAGAGTTGAGCAAAAAGGATAGGCAATATTGTTGAACCTTGCAAATTAGCTTTATGAGTTTTTAATTGATTCTTTGGCGATATATACCTATACTACTGCAACTAGTTGCTTACATCTTAGGCCGTGTTCTTTTCACCTTAAAAAAATAATATAAAGTAAAAATAATTTCAGTTCAGTAAAAATAAGTTCAGTTCAGTAAAATTAATTTCAGTTCAGTAAAAATAAGTTCAGTTCAGTAAAATTCAGTTTTTTTAAAGAAGAATTATAATTAGAAAATCAGTAAAAATAATTTCAGTTCAATAAAATTAAGGTGAATCAAACAGGGCCTTAGTATCTTGTCCAACCTATTTCTTTTTCTTCTCCTTAGATTTACCTCCAGCAATTCAATTTTGGAAGTCTTTTTATTTCTTTTGTCCTTTGCCTATATTTTAGGAAATTGTTCAGCGGTTGTACATTGAGATTTTATTTTATTTTTTAAAATAATTATTTTTTTTTATTTTTTTTTGTAATATTATACATTAAACTTCACTAAGTGGATAAAAATGGTTTATTTTATTTACTATTTTGCTCCTTCCAAAATAATTTTTTTTCATTGTTATTCTAGATTATACATTAAATTATTATACATTGGACTTCAAAATAAATTTTCTCTATGTTATTCTAAATAAATATAAAAAATTACTCCTTCATATTTAGTGAGTAAGTTATCATATTTCTCGTATTGGTTATAATAAGTCTAGCATCACTTTTTTTTTTTTTTTTTTTTTTTTTGGTTTTTTGAAAGGAAGTCTAGCATCACTTAGGGATTAACAAATTTACTATTTTCTTACTTACTGCTCATATAAAATGAAGTAGTAAGTGAAGGTGGGTAGAAAGTTCTATAGAAACTTGGTATTATTAAATAAATTTATGTGGACCATGTGGGCGGGTAAGGAGTGATAAAAGTGGAGATTTTCTTTACCATAAAAGGAATAATCAGTGGCGGACCTACATTGGGTCCTCCTGAGTCATCGGTGATGAAAAAAAAAGTTTAATTTTAAAAGAAAAAAGGAAAAAAAAAGAAAGGAAGGAAAAGCACACTGACTCTCCTCTCTCATCGTTTTCTGATTCTCACTCCTCTCTCCTCCTTTTCTCTTTCTCTGATTCTCTCTCCTCCCTTCTCTCTCTTTCTCTCTCTAGTGTAGCCCAGAAATAACCAACTTCGTAAACTTGAAAGGGGAGATGGGTTTCAAAAGGGACCCAATTTGAAACCCATAACTCTGGAGATTTGAAACTATTTGAGGCTCTTTGATTGTGATGTTTAGGCCTTGAAATTTGGATATTACAAAATACATGTAGGATAATTGTTCAAATTGAGCTTTTTACGTGATTTGATAGATGCTTTTGTGGATTTCGTTCCGTTTGGTTTACGATTATCATTAATTTTCCTTTTGGTAAGCATGTGATGTTGGGTTTTGATATAGATTTGTGCTTGGATATTGAATAAATTCTTGATGATAGATTTTTAGAAGACATGCTGAAATTGTATTTCATTACTTAATCAAGAGAAATGAGTGGAGTAGAATGGAGATGGCTAGTAGTAGCTTAAAACTAGTGTTTTTTGTAGGTTGTGGTCTCATTTGCTTGTTGGGGTTGTTGGCTAATTTTCTCTCTTCTCTTTTTGCTCCAAACATAAAGTATCTAACCAAAATACCACTATTATTGGGATTGTTGTCAATTTGGCTAGCCATTGAGGATTTTCTCACTTCACATTGACCCCAACTTCAGTCTAATGCAAAAAAACTCAATCTTTTTCTCATACCAAGCTCCGTTGAATTCAATTTATCACTTTTCAGGTTTCATTCTATATGTTATTGTAAGATTCCATGAATTTCACTTTTAATTTGTTGAATTAGGTACTGGAAATTACAAGTGGTTGATGAAATTTTTTCTTGATTGAGATGGAAAAAAAATTAAGGTTTGTATTGAATTTTGGTTTTCACCTAAATTGGTAGAAGATTTGACATGCTATATTGGTGAAATTAATTGAGATTTTTAATTGAATTTTGGGTACCATTAGGGAGTTAGAGTAGGGTTTATAGTTTTCCCCAATTAGTGTTTATTTTAGAAGTGATGGCTAATCGAGCGAAAGATTTGATGAATTTGGGTTTAATTTAGGGCCTGGGTCTCCCTCGTCACCCGTGGGCGGGCCTATTATTAGGCGAATCGGAAAACGTTGTTGGGTAGGAATCACCTTATTATGTTAGGGAGGCTTTGTGAAGTAGGCATCGGTGGCGTTGAATCAATAATTCAAGGTGACTCACGGGCTCGCCACCGGGAATAATATAAAAGTAAGAAGACTAAAATAGAATATACCAAAACAGAACTAAGAAAATAAAAATGGAATACTGATAATCATATGAAAAACTTGCTAAAGATTAATCATGCTAATTTTTTTTTGTTAAAGGTATTTTTTCCCCTTAGATCTTTCAATTTCATCATCCATTTAGTATAACTAGGGCGGCTAGCTAGCCATGTCTGGTGAGGTTTTTTGGGTTTGACATTATGTTACAACTTTAGTTTTTGGTAGTATTAATGATAGAAAGTAAACAATATTTTGTAGGGATATAAACATCATCATAATATTCTTAAGAGTTAAAAAATGCAATTAACATTAATCAGGAAAAATAAATAAATAAATATTTTAGAGGGTATAACTGTAGAACGGGGGAAGTATAACATTACTTTAGTATTATAAGATTGTGTAATTTTAATATTATTTATTGAATTCACTTTGAGAGAATTAAAAAGTCAAAGTTTGATGTCGACTATGGGTGGCCTAGGTACCTCATAATGTGAAATGAAATACTTGCATTTCTCTAATGCTTGTTTAGAGATGACTTGTTCTAAAACGTTCATTTAGTATTGGTTAATTACACTTGGGACAATAGTTTCTTGAGATTTTGTATGAATTTATGAACATATCAATTTTGGAATTTAGATGCAATGACATTTCATACTAGATTTTGGACGTCATAAAAATGATGTTTATACTTTGATGTCTTTTTTTGAGTTTCTCTGTGTGATATCATCGTTTGATATCTAGTTTTGTTTTAAATGACAATTTTGCTGGGAATATGTATGCAAAAGGCTTAAATCTATTAAGGGAGATTCACTGCATTCTCATTCACATCGATTGAAAAGGAATTATAAGCTCCCAAGAAAATCAAATAATGTTAAAACTAAGCAACTAATGCAAGAAATATGGAGTAAGTGGCTAAGTTAGGGTCCCCTACTTTTATCCACTTCTCATTATCGAACACATGCTTAATGATTCTAAAAATAAGGAAATTAACTACACACTAGTTATGAAAAATTTGAAGCATAACTTCATTATGAAGCACTTCTATTCATTTTGTGATGACATAGATACATGCTCGTCAATTTGGAACCAACAATAAATTGCCAAATGACCAAATTTATGACATCTAAAGCATTTGGGCTTACCTTTGTGCTAATAACCTTTTTCCTCGTGACCATCCTTGAGACAATGGTTACATTTAAGAGTCTTCCCTTTCCCTTTCGATACGAGGACTTGTCTTATAGAGTTCTAGTGCACTGTTCACCTTTTAACCTTCTTCATTTCCCACGAATTTCTTTGATCCGCAACATGAAACGTTGCTAGGTCTTTTTTTTTTTGTCTTAAAGCAGGAATTTTTTGATTTGTACCTTTCGGGAGAGTATAAATAATAAAATCATATCCACCGGCCCACCGTTCTTTGGCTAGTAAATTCAACACCAAGTAGCACAATGTTCATCAACCGACTCTTGTACTCTTTGACACCTTCAATTCTTTTTACCAGCAATATCTAGTTTAATCTAGTTTGATCATTTCCCTCAATTTCCTTCAATTTCTCCCCTACCTTTTTATCACAACCCCTATTAGTAGTCACAAAAGTGGCCTTGCTATAGTTGCTTCTACTTCATCATGCTTTATAATTTGGGCTGCAGATGGATCTTGTGTTAAAGGGGTTAGGTCTACATCGCTCACAATTCCTTCCCATAGGCTCAAAGCTTTCAAGTATGATTTCATTTGATAGCCCATGACTGAAAGTTCTCTCATTTGAGTATATGGGACTGGAAATCGAAAGTTGTTTGATGCCATTGGATAAAAGATGGAAGATAAACACGCTATTTTTTTCCCTTTAAAGGCTCACAAGATTGAATGGTTCTTGATACAAATTTTGTTAGGAATAAGAAAGCAAAAGGTTATAATTCAAAAGTGAAAATATCACTGCATGACTAATTTTAAAGTGAAAATATCACTGCATGACTATTCACATGAAAAGACAAGGTAACAACTAATTATATAAGTAGTCAACATTACCAAATCATCCTGAAACTAAATATGGAGTAAGTGGCTAAGTTAGTGTCCCACCACTTAATCTACTAACTAATTGAATACATGCTTATGACTAAATAAAAACGAACTTGTCTAAAACTAACAACCCACTAATTAGAAGCATAACATCAACAAATGGAACCACTTAAAATGCTTGATTTTTATTTCATATTTCGAGAGTTTATTATAAGTTTTTGGAAAATTTGCAAATTGCAGCCATTTAAAACTTGTATTTTGTAAATTGCAACCATTAAAATTTTTTTTTTTTGCAAATTGCAGCCCAAAAGTTGTTTTAAATTGTAAATTGCAACTAAATTCAATTTTTTCATCGGTTTGTGTGTCGAAAAATGTTCGGTTAAGAATTTAGAGGTTATTTTAGCCCTTAAGAGCTTGAAATTGGCAAAAAAATTAACGCAAGTGCCTCGTATTTACTAGGAAAAAATAATTGCCTATACATTTTTGTTACGCAAAACGAGGCACTTCCGTTATTTTTTTGCCAACTCCGAGCTAAATTCGGACACTTAAGAACTAAAATGACCCCTAAAACCTTACACGGACACTTTTCGACACGCAAATCGATGAAAAATTTGATTTAGGCTGCAATTTACAATTTGTAACAACTTTTGGGCTGCAATTTGCAATTTATTTTTTAAATGGCTGTAGTTTGAAAAATACAAGTTTTAAATGGCTGCAATTTGCAAATTTTCCTAAGTTTTTCAGGCTCCTTTATAGTTTTTAGATGTTTGATATCATCTTTTGAAAATCTAGTGTCATTTTTAAATAATAGTATAATTACTTTATATAAAAATATTTTGACATTTATTATCATTTATTAAGTACTTTCTCCATGATTTTTTGTTCTACCTACTTGATTTCCTTTTATGTTAGTTTTCTTTGTTCTACCTATGTACTTTCCTTTTATGTTAGTTTTTTTATTTAGCGTTACCCCTTTTACACCATAATAATTACACGTTTTCGCACATTCTTTTTTATTTCATTCAACTTTTTACCACCCAGACACCACCTTTATACATTCTCTTTCTTACTTATCCTATTTTATCTAACACTTGCTAACCTTTTGCAATATTTTTCTTAAATTATGTATCAAAAATAATTTATTGATTAGAACATAAAAGTTTGAAGGGTGTGTCTAAGATCAGCTTTTTTTATGAATTTTGATATATCTTTTGGTAAACAGTTTATTTTCATGTAAAAGGGAAATGCATCTAATATGATATTCGAACACTCACTCCACCCCTCTTGGAATCTCTATTTCTGTAAGATTGTATAATAATTCTTCTTTATAGGTTTTACATATTAATATTATAAAAGTGACATTTTTTTTATTCTTGGAGGAAGATTTTTGTGGATGACTATATGGAATAATCACTTTAGTTCATGTAGCCCGACCCCATTTATGGGATTAAGCTTTGATTGATTGATTGATTTTGTTCTTATAGTCAATTTTTCTTTATTATCTTGTTTTATTTATATTTTATTACGTTATTTTTTTTAAAAAACATTTTTTTTGGTAATGTGTAAAATAAAAATGGGGAGATATTCTAGAATTCACATCATAGATCAATATAATAACAAGAATAAAGTGAGATGTCGTCCAATTTAGATTTTACACTCAACAACACACCCAAAACCGTAACAAATCTAGAGGGGTGCATCCAAAAAGAATTTCTGAAAATTTGAAGAAGAGGGATGTATCCCAAGGATAGAGAAATACAAATTGATTGTGAAACTGTTTGCCAACTTTAGATTTGAAATTGATTGTTGTTTTCAATTTGTATGTTTTTGTTTTTGTTTTTGTTTTTTTTTTTCTCTCTCTCTCTCTTTCGAATTCTGTATTTGTAGAACCTTTTACAATCCGCACGTGTTGTTTATAGTATACAAAGTCCAACTCACCCAATACTTTTCTTACTTTATATGGTGATGGGTTACTTTTGGGAGTCTTGGGTGCCAGGGAGCTTCCCATTAATCCCATATTAAATTCAAATAATGAATCAATCATTTACTAGGATTTCTTGACTTTTTTATTTGTTCAGTTTGTTGCCAAACCTTTGGAGTGTACTAGGCTGTTGACAATTGTTCTTCTGTCCCACATTTCATAATTGATTTTCTTTGTAATGGCTTCAAAATTATTTCTTTGAGCAATTTTTCAGCCTTAAACTCCACATGGAATATGCCACTTTACATATCAGTGGCAACTGATTCTTCCAAGGATTTATATTAGAAAAAATATTCTGATACCTATAAAATTCAATTGAATTTTATGAAGTAATTTTTACAAGCTGTGAAGCTAAGAATAACTAAAGTTGCTATGCCACTTTTGTAATGAAGTCCGACTGAGGGATCAATAGAAATTTTAGGCAAGTATGAAATATTAAAGCCGTTGCAAGTGAAAGTGCAGAGTAAATCAATGAATCATAGATTTACAGTCTACTGTAAATGTCTCCCAAGGTTTATCGTGTTTTCCTTAGAATAGCTGTGTCACTGTGTGTGTGCGTAGAGAGAGAGATGAACTCATGATTATGGAAGATGAAAGAAACTGATTGCTATTAAACAGAAAAGAGGAACTAATGATTATTGAAGTTAAAAGTGAATGACGAGTAATCTAGAAATTGGAATGGTTGAAGTTTTAGTTCCATTAGTATGACTATGAAGGAGGAGATGGAATACTGATTGTTTCAGAGATAATTACCGTGAATGTGTGGATGAAATATGATAACCTAGGCGTAAAATAGCGCCTATCAATAAGGGTCGTATGCTGACTCTTCTTATTCCTAAAAAAAAATCATTTGTATACTCATAACTCAAGTTGAATAGCTCAAACGAAAATCTTGCATTTCATTTATTGAGTTATAGGGTTTCCATTAAAGTCTCGTTTGAAATTATGACCAGGGCCTCAAGTAATAGATGCATCCATTTCTAACATTGAAATTAATGTTTTACTACTCGTATAATTTATTTGTTTATGCCTCTTTTACCTGCGTAATACACTGACCTTTTTCTAACCCCAACTGGGGCAAACCCTTGTTAGAACTATTTGGAGTTGATGAATGGTATTGTTATCAGGGTGTCATATGGTACTTGCTTAATATGTGTTCTTATGCAGCTTCCAAACATATATCATATTCTAGGTGTAGCCATTGTATTTACTATCAATGGTACATGATTTATTTGTCATTGAATTTTCCTTTGCGCTTGTATTCTGTTCTGATTTGATTGGTTTCAAATCTTACTAGATAAAGTGGTGAATAATTACGTTGTATCTTTCTGCCCTTGGTCACTTCACTCATCTATGGAACTAACTTGACTATTTATACATGTAGGTGCTCGATTTGCTTGGCTGAATATCACAAAGAAGATGTATTGCGTATACTTCCTTACTGTGGCCATTACTTCCATATAAAGTGCATAGATATATGGCTGCTGCAGCATTGCACCTGCCCAGTTTGCCGGATTTCATTGCGTGAGACTAGTGAGAAGAAACGATCCATGCAGTTAATGTCAAGTTCTAGATCTCATCTTGACACTAGTTTCCAAGCTATAAGCCCACGTCATTGTAGATATTTATCAACGACTCCTGAAACTCATAGAACAGATCCTATTCAAGAGGACCAGCTATTGTCTCATGTTGGAATCGAAACAACAAGAGGTAACACGCAGTTACCTGAAGAAAATGGTATTGTAAAAGATTCCACCGACAAGCATATAGAGAGCCCATCATTTGCATAGCTGTTGGTCTAATTCTCCTGCATCCTTTAGGGCTTCCATGTCATCAATGTGAAAGCGTTGCCAACCAAGTACATTGCTTAATTTTTTTGGAGTCTTTGAAGCTGGTTTTTCTCCTCTTATGGGCTATAGCTTTGTACATATCTTCTCTGTTGATTCAGTTCAAGCTTATGGGAGGATTGACGATTGCCAAGCACTGCAAAGACCTGTTAGCAAGCACCTTCTGATGTTTGATGTCCACAAGTTCGGCTAAGTGGCTACTGTATTTGGATATCGCATGTAGCATGTATGCTCTTAGCACAGCATCAGTGGCAATTCCATTAGTTTCCCTGTTCGAGAGTAGCAATTCTAGTAAAAGTTTAGGTGCCATCGTTTTTCATCATTGTGCTGAGTGTGTTCAGTTTATAGTTCCGATTGACAAATAGGATGTAGAAGTAACAATGGTGTACATAGCAAAAATGTATAGATAAGTGCATAGATGGAAATTGCGAATCCCTTGAATCCGCCATGCCTTACACGAGGCTAATGACTCTTTGTTTTGCTGTACACTACTCAGGTTGTCGAAATGTTGCAAAACCTGTACAAACCTTCTTTTACAGTCTCCCCTTTTATTAAGAATGCTTCCTTCTACATAAATTACTAGTTTAAATTCCGTGCATGCAAGGATATTACAAAGATCGTTTTTTACAATTAATTGAAAAAATTATTACACTGAAAAACAATTGACATATGATTATGTTTACATCTTGTGCATGAAAAAAAATAAGATTAATTGAATAAGTAATTTTATACACATAATAAATTTTAGTTATCATAATGATACTTGATTAGGTTGTACTTATAAATGTTTATTTGTTGGAAATTATTTTACCATAACTTTATATTTGTTTTAGTATAATTGAGTTCCTTATAATTGATAAATTAGACATGGACATGTTTTCTTTTATTTACCAAAATAAAAGATATTATTAGGTTCATCGACAAAAATGGTAATTTAAGATATGTTTAGATTTAATAACAATTAAAATAAAAGATTAAAATTAGAGGAAAAACTTTTTACCTTAGAATAACACGTGTCACTTAAGGTTTTGCTTTTAGTATAGGTTTATAGATAGATGGGGTGGACATAATAATTTTCATGCATTATGAAGGCTGATCCAGCAACAAGATATTCGATTTATTATGGTAATTTCGCTCAACTTACAAGCCCTTTATTCATTAGCTATTTTAAATTTTCACATTGGCAAAAACATACATTAATCCCTTAGGACTTCACAGAGTACAACAACAAGCTTAACTGAATAGAAGACATTTTTTTGGTTGGCCCTAATTTGTTGGTGCCACCTTACACGTAACAAAGTAAAATTAAATCCTAAATAAAAAGACAATTCTAACAATGTTTTATTTGAATACATTTTCCCTTTTGTTTTAATAATAATTTATGTGCAGAGTAGTGTGTGGATAGCTTTTAAAGTACGAATGTTACAATAATAAAGGTACAAGGAAGAATCTTATGGTCATGTTCGGTAAATGGCTTTTGGTTGGCTTTTTGATCGGCTTTTGGCTTTTTCTTTTAGTTAAACAGTCAAACTTTGATAATTAAAAATTAATAATTAATAATAATAAATAATTATTAATTATTAATGAATAATAAATAATAAATAATAAATAATAAATAATAAATAATGAATAGTGAATAATAATTAATAATGAATAATGGATAATGGATAATGAATAAAGAATAATAAATAATAAATAATTAATAATACATAATTAATAATGAATAATTAAAAATAAATAACTTATAATTAATAGTGAATAATTAATAATGAAGTCAACTAACTTAGTTCTAGGTATCACGTTACATGTACTATTTGGTGATGAAATTGTGAAAAAGGAATAGCTAGTAGAGGCCATCCTAGGGCTAGGATATCGATTACCCCCTAAAGGAAACATTATCTTAGTACCCTCGCTCCCGAACTTATTTTTGGTTCATTTAGACCAATTTGGCCATGGGGGTAAACTTACGATTTGTGCTAAATATTTCTTGAACTCTACTTGGGAGAAAGGCATGAATGTGGTTTATGAGTTTTCCTAAAACTCATTGGCGTCTCCTACTTGTTTCTTACAAAAAAAGCGTGACGATAGAATCAATTCCCCCAAACAGTCAGGAATTCAAATCCAAATACACCCTAACAAGTGTAAAGTCTTAGGCTTTTAAAGGTCCATGGGCATTTAAGGAGAAAGATCCTATACGATGGGAACACCCTCCTTACAGTGGTGACTCCACTGGGGACTTAGAGGTTACAAGATTTATTTTTAGTTATGGTCCAAGGTTTCCAACACTAGGTTGCCTATGGGTTGTAACGGAAATTAACTTAGATAATCTCTAGTTAGAGAGCGAGATTTGAACGCATAATATCTTTCTTTTTCGCAAAAGTAAAAACCAAACAAGCAACATTGCATCATGCATAATCATAGCACACTATAACCTTTGGGGATTGGCTCATTGACTAGGGGTCGCCAACACTAGACTTCTATTCCGAAAACAATAGCAATCATCCTACCCATATCGCCAACAAAATGTTGGGAGGGCTATGTCATGAGTCAACATGTTGAGTGATTGATTTGTGCATCATTTCTTAAGATATGGTGCCTTTGGACACCCAAGATTACGACCTTAGAAAGACATTGTGTGAACCTTGGCTTATTATTGTATGTTTATATGATTACATGACTATGTGTGACGTGTTTAGGATAACTTTTTTTTTTCTAAGTTTGGTTTAGGTTTCCAATTACAAAATTGTCCCTTCGCAATTTTGAGTCGTATTCGAAAGGTAACATAAAAAAACTCGGGAAAAAGATGGGATACAAAAAAAAAAAAAACTGCTCGAACAAAAAAATCGCATGAGCAGGTGGCACGCGTAACTCGTTCAGTTGCTTGACCAATACCAGGGCAAGAGCCAGGGATGTGCACGCCTTCCGCGCACAACCTGTTTACTTGTGCGTAGGGGTGATAATGAGACTATGCTATTCGTGAACTGTTCGAGCTCGATTCGGTCAATGCTCGGTCAAAACTCGGTTCGGTGAGGCTCAACTCGAGTTCAAACTCGGCTCGAAACCTTAACGAGTCGAGCTGAGCAAGTCAAACCTCGGCTCGTAAAGCTCATGAAGAGCTCGATTAAAATATATTTATATGTATATTTTTAAAAAATACAAATTTTATAAAAGAAAATTTATTTTTATTCTTAAATTGAAATTATGAATGATAGTATTAAATTCCAATTAACTAAAAGTTAAATGTTTATTTTTATTATTATTATCAAAAAAATAAAAAATAAAAACCTAATTTTGGATTGTTGGGATTTACTCCTTTAGTCCTTTGTGCTTTACAGCTCAATTGTCTTTGTTAACCCTAGCTTTAGTTCTACTATTAGTTTCCTCACGCATAACATAGCCGTCACTCTCATAAGCTCACAATTTCAGTCTTTCATGAGTTTCACCTCACAACAATACACCACCACCCCACTAGCTGTCGGAAACACCATCATTGTCGCCGACTAGCTTACCGGTGTCGATTAGAATACGCTACTTACTATCGAGGGGAATTTTGTCTTCTCCTAACAAACTTCAAGTCTTCAACAACTTATCAATGGCATGGACAAGAGGTTAAATTTTTTATTTATTTATTTATATATTAAAATATGGTTAATTGTTACAATTTATGAAGATGTTGACTATTCAATCTGTAATTGCATTGTTTTACTCCTAATTCCAATTAAATACAGAGTACTCTATAGTGAATTGCTAACTCCGAGGTTCTCAAAATTACAAGCTCAATCTGAGCCCGAACTTGCATCAGGATTCTTGAGCTCGAGTCGAGCCTAGGTTTCGAAAGCTCGTCGAGCTTCGAGCTCGAGCCAAGCCTCCTTTGAGACAAACGAGCTCGAGCCGAGCTTACCAATGTTTGGGCTCAGCTCGAAGGTTTAGCACCCCTACTTGTGCGCGCCTACTGTTACGAGTCTTTTTTATTCTTCAAAGACCAATTAACTCGTTCAAACAATATCTTTATTAAAGAATTCTTCAAAGTTGATGTTATCCATTCGAATGCATCTTACGTCTTTTCGTCTTCCTTCCTTCTTCTTTTATCTCCTAAACAAGCGTATCGATTTACTTCTCCTTTCGTACTTCTTTTAGGGCTGGTTTCCAAGCTTGGCAATGAACACTCCCGGACGCTCGCATTTTACGTTTACCATCAAGCCACCTTTCCTCAACAACTAATTCTAGTCCAACAACGATGTCAACCATAGAGCAACTCCAAGAAGAGATTATTCGTTTGAGAGAAGAAAAGGCTCAAGAGGCCGAGGAGAGAAGAATTAAAAAACTTGAATAAGCTGAAAAGAAAAATGCCGAAACTTTGGCCTTGCAACAAAAGATGGAGGAATTATCCATCAAAGAAAAGTCGTTGGAGAAGCTTGGTCTTCCTTCCACAATGGGGAACAAGTACTTCGATTCATAAAAGTTTGCTCCTAATATAGGACTTGCTTTACCAGAAAAGTTCATAGCTACAGAATTGCCAATATTCAAGGTGACCAACAATCCAAAAGATCATTTAATGTGTTTTACTGGCACCATGGCATTAAAGGAAGTTAATCCTAAGCTTTATGCTTTGACTTCCCCTTTATCTCTAGACCTAGCCGCGAGAGAGTGGTACTATGGGCAAGATGCAAAATTCAAGACAAAATGGGAAGATGTTGTTTCGGCTTTCATCACCCAATATGAGAGTAACGTAGATTTCTAATCAACTTAACGTAAATTTGAGATGTTTAAGCAAGGCAACGATAAAGGTTTCCTTTCTTTCTATAATAGATGGCGAGAAAAGGTGGCTCACCTTGCCTAAAGGCCACCTGAACTTGAGTTAGTACAAAAGTTCATTGACAATTCCCATGAAAAGTACAACAAACATGAACGCTACCTTGGTTGAGACACTTTTCAAAAGGTCTATTCTATGGCTACTAGGATTGAAGATGATCTTGCTGTAGAAAAAGCAAATAAGCCTCATCATCATCAACCTAAGAATAGTTACAAAAGGGGGAATGATAACACTTCATCCTCTATTGATGTATATGCGACTTTCACGAAATATAATAGTACAAATCAATATCATAGTAATGACCCTCAAAGAAGATGGAGTAGATCACACAATTTCTTGTGAACTACAAGGAGATAGAAAAATTAAGCGAAAAAGGGTTACTTTCCCCAACAGGGCCAACGCCACCACTCCTCCAGAAAAAAGAAATGCTCAGTGGGATGGAAATGCCTATTGTGCTTATCATAGAGGTGTTGGGAATGATACTGAACATTGCTTTGTCCTAAAGCACAAGATTCAAGATCTAGTAGACGATGGGAGAATTCCTACGCCTAAACCCAACCACAATGTATCCCCATTAGGGACATTTCACATTGATGAGGATCATATGGGAAGTGATACATTCAATATTTTGGACTATATCACACCCATAGGGTAACCTCTAACCACAACACTCATAGGGGCAACTAATGAAGTGTGTGGGTTATGGGGGCGATGACTTCCAAGACTTATATGTCTCTAAGTACATCGCCGTCCCACCTCCACCTTATCTACAAAATGAGACTAGTGGAACACTTGATTGGGATCATTTCTTGGGGAAATTACAAGATTTATCAAATCTCTCCTTGGATGAACAATGGCATCAAGCACAACTTATAGAACATCTTAAAATGGAGGCGCACTTAAATCCTTTAGAAGAAAGTTGGTTCATGAGTCCTATAACTAACCCAAAAATAGATCATCTAACTTGTTCGGAGCAAGTTTATCAAGCACCACCAAATGGATCTTCAACCACTCAAAACCAAGATCAAAATCAAGTTCAAAATCCAATGCCACCTCCACTTGAGGTGGAAGATCCATTGGTTAAACAACTTGTCCAATCAATGGCGAATGTTAGCATTTGGGAACTCCTAAGTACTTCTAAAGAACATAGGAATTCTCTTATGAATGCTCTAATGGCTTTGTCTGTAATTACGGACACAACTCCCCAAGATCTCGTTAGCTTGCTTACTAGCGATAAATTCGACAAATCAATCAGTTTTAATAATGATGATTTGCCTTCAAAAGACACTACCCACAACAACGAATTATACTTAACTGTGGGGTGCAAGGGATACAACATCCCTCTTACTTTGGTGGACAATGGGTCAGCTGTAAATGTGTGCCCATTACGAATTGCAAAATACTTAGGCGTTACTTTAAAAAAATATTTCAATCAACAACACAATGCATTAGGGCCTATGACAATTCAAGGAGACCGGTGTGTGGAACTATTAAGCTACCAATTACCACATGCCCAAAAGATGGTTGAATTTCATGCCATGAACATTAAACCTACAATCAACCTTTTTCTTGGTCGTCCTTGAATACATGAGCTTGGAGCGATACCATCCTCGCTTCATCAAGTGATTAGGTTGAACTTTCAAGGTCATCCTATGACTATACACGCTTCTTCTCTCAAGATAGAGAAATATGATCAATTACTTCTAGAAATAAACCATGATAATGATGAGGAGAACATGTGGGGATTCACCGTGGAGGTAATTTGAACACTAGAAATGGAGGAAAGCCTTGAAGAACCATTCAAGCTTGATCTATATTCCACCACAATAGTAAACAACATTTTATATAAGAGTATTTACTTTCCTGGGATGCCCTTGGGAATAGGAATGAAGAAATCTCTTTTACTTCCTATCCCAAAGAAAGCTTATCTTTTGGATTGGGATATAAACCAACCAAATAAGAGCTAGAGTCTCACGATGCTAAAATCAAAACACGTAGAGACAACAATAAGAAAGGGAAAATCACGTTACTCCCATCCTACAATTAAAACCTAATGGACAATTCATTAGGGAGGGAGAAGATTACCCATGCTATGACTTTCCAAAACCATTAGTTCTAGAAGGTATCAAGAAGCTTGTATTCAAAATATTCCACGATTGCTACTTCTTCAATGACGATTTTGAAATCGCTCAATCAAAACACCCAACTCCAGGGTGCTATGATAGGCAAGCATTTTACTTGCTATTTGGACTAGAGCAAAACCACGTTGCTACAATGACTAATTAGAATGCCATCCAAGACAAAGTTTTTGACCCAACCTCATTGATTACCTCTTCTAATAAAGCTTCGAGCATGGATGGAGGAAGTCTTTCAAATTGATTAACCATAAAAGTGATAAGCTGGAAATCATCATGGGCGTAGGGAAGATGTTTATAGAATCTAACGATGGATTTAGCTTAAACTTTAAGGAAGCTGAAAATTTAGGCCTTGTGACCATTGATAAGTCTTTATTTTCTAGTTCTAAGGATGAAGATCCCAAAAAGGACTCTTCTCTTGATGTGCTTTCTTTTGATTTCAATAGTATGAGCTCTATTTCCGAGTATATGCTTTTTCTTAAATCTTTTGAATGTTATAATAATCAATCTAATGAAGATGAAAATATTAATAAATTGGTTGAATTAATGAATGAACGAGAACAAAAGAAGCCTATAATTGAAGAAACTGAAATAATCAATATAGGAACTAACGAAAACAAAAGGGAAGTCAAAATTCGCTTAACTTAAATCCGGAAGAGCGATTGATCCTCATATCGACGCTAAAAAAATTCGAAGATGTGTTCGCTTAATCATACAAGGACAGTCTTGGAATAGATAGGGAAATTGCGGAACATACCTGTAGGGAATATTTCATGCACTATAACCCCAAGCTTGAACCCCACTGTGATCATACACTAAAGTATGGTGGCGTTTCAAAGGAAAAGAAAAGAGAGCAAAAGAGTCGCCAACAAGTTTTAGGAACTTGTAAACCCAAAACGATCCAGGAGATCGTCAACTCCATAAGGTCTTGAACCAAATAGGGTTCGAGGATGAGGGTACGAATCCAATCTACAAAAGAAAGGATCCGCCCTATAAAATAGGCCTCTACTTTGTTCTACTCGTATTCATGTGCGCTTCTTGACTAACATGCAAACATTATATTAATCCTAAACCTGTTTTACTATGTCGGTTGAATATTAATGCACAAACAAAACTATTATTGGCAATCACTTGAGTTAAAATCATGTTAGCCTAAACCAAATTATTAATTATCTTATTAAGCGTGATTTCAAGTACAAATTCCCTTTAACAAGCATAAAAGGCGGGATCAAGCAATAACAATAAAATAAAATATCAAGCAACATAATAATAAGAATATCGATCATAATCATAGTATAATCATAATCATGATAAGGTATAATAAAGCTTAATAATAATAGCAAGATCCTATGCATGATACTAACAATATTGATAACAAACCCTAGCATGTCACTAATCATTAAAGATCAAAGCTTTAAACCTAACATGGTACTAACATGCTAACATGATATTAGAAAAGAGTAAAGACATCCTAAACATGATACTAGAAAGCATTAAATAACATCCTAACATGATACTAGGAATTAATCAAATCTAAACATGCTTTCTACATTGCGAATAAAATAGGGAGTAAGCTAATCTACTTACTTTGAAGCCTCGTACCTCTTTCTAATAAAAAAACTACACAAGTTAGTAAACTTCAATAAAAATAATAAAGAATCAAACTAGAATCAAATAAGAAAGAGTTAAAAAGTTTAGACTGGATTTGGGACCAAACCCTCAAAAACTATCAACCTTTCACGTCTAGGACGAAGGCAACTTCGAACTTGGCTAGATGATTCTAAATCTTGTGTATGCGGAATTGTGTTTGTAAAAAGGGTGGTTTAGAAAGAGAGAGAAAGAAAGCATATATTGCTCAAGAGAGAATAGAGAGAATTGGGTGATTCTTAATGAGAGTTGATGAAAGTTGATGAATAAAAACAGATGGCCGAGGACCCTATTTATAGGAAAATAGTCCGGAAAATCATAGGATTTGATAAGGAATATAACTCCAATCTGTCGCCAGAAAAACTAGACCTGTCGCCAGAAACTCGACCTGTCGCCAGGCGACAAGGCTTGTCGTTTCGCGACAAGGCTTGTCATTTCGCGACAAGACAGTTTTTTGCGGATTTTGTTTTTATCATATCTTTTGATCCAGAAGTCCAAATAAGTCATATAATATGTCGTTGGAAAGCTCTTGAAATGTACTGTCTAATGAAATTAGAATCAGAATAAAATCTTTTGTAGATAAAAAGATATGGCCGAAATAGTGGAAGGGTATCAGTTTTGGATAGAGTTTTGTATTCTTTTCATATCTTTTTCGTTATAGCTCGGAATTAATATTATAATATATCATTGGAAAGATAATTTCCAGATTTATCCAAGCATATAAAATATGGATAAAAAACATGAGGCATAAAAATGATATCTGACTATCTTTGAACATCTTTAAATTCGAATAGAATTAGGACTTTAAAAAGGAAAGTTTTTAAAAAGGAAAGTTTTTATTTAAATCAAATTCCTTAAATCTTATCTTTTCAAAAAAGGATAATTAAGATCTTTCAGAAACTTATAAAAGATTCTAATCAATCCTAATTAGATTAGGAATAGGATTAAACCCTTGGACCCTCCTCATGATCATTTGGTCGTAGGTAAAATCCGGTTTGGGCCCAGTTTAGTATTTTGGCCATAACTTCCTCATTATTCATCGGAATTGGGCTTATAATATATCGTTGGAAAGGTCTTTTCAAGCCCCATCCAACTACACTATTATTGGACCTTTATCATGGACCTAACTAAAGTGGAATGGATGTGTTTATAAAATAGAGTGGGTTTTCGAAAACAGAAAGAAGGATTTTTAATAGGAAAAATTAGAAAAAATAATCCCAACTTTGTCTAATTTAGGTAGAATAATCCCAACTTTCGTTAATACTGGAATAATCCGAACTTTGGGGGGTCTTCTTTTTCTTCAATCCCAAATACCGGTTACCGGTTGAATGGGTTTTTTCTTTTTTTTTTTTTGTTAAAGTGACACGTGTCAATTATTAATTGGTTAAAAAATATATATAAAAAAACAAAAAATAACCAAAATTCAAAAAGAAAAAACCACCCACCCAAAACCCCAACAACCCTAAACGTCCGGCAACCCGCCAGCCTAACCATCTCCCTCGTCGCCGGTCGTCTCTCCCCCACCACCAAGCACCAGCCCAGCCTCTAGGGTCGCCGCTCCGACCAAACCACCATCCCCTCCCCGAAACTCCCATGCCACCACTAGCCCCACTCCCGAAAACCCCAAAAACCCCTTCCCCCACGATCGAAAAATCCATCTAAACCAGCAGCCCCACTCGAAACCCCTCTAACCACCTTGTCCACTCTCGAAAACCACCAAAAATCCCTTCCCCCACCATCGAAAACCCAAGCCGCTAGGGCTTTCGACGGTGAGAAATAGGCTGTTGGGGTTTTCGGGAGTGGGCAAGGTGGTTTCAAAGGGAGTTTCGGCTGGAAAATTAGGGAATTGTGGGTGGAAGTGGGTCGGAACTCCGGCACAGGGCGTTAGGGGGGAAAGCGGCGCACAGTTGGGGCAGGGGAGGGAGGAGGTTGTGTGGCCGGCGGTGGCAGGTTGTGGTGGGGGTGGGGGTGGGGGTTACGGTTGTCAGGTAGGGGAATTAAGGGTTTTTTGTTATTTTTTTTAATTTATTTTTTTTATTTTTCTTTTTTTAGACCAATTGTAACTTGACACGTGGCACATAACCTGTTACAACAGGTCATTGACTTTTGTTGACCGGTTTGGGATTAAAGAAAAAGAAGACCCCCCAAAGTTCGGATTATTCCAGTATTAACGAAAGTTGGGATTATTCTACCTAAATTAGACAAAGTTGGGATTATTTTTTCTAATTTTTCCTTTTTAATAAAAACTAACCGCAACACTTGACTTTTCACACTTTCACCTCATTCGATTATCATTCGACATGAAAGTTATTCATCATTGGGTTTGGTTTTGGGAAGACACAAATGGGTGTCTACAATACCATTCCTTTGAATCCTACTTCTAAACCAGTTAAACAAAAACTTCGACGAATGAAGCCTGATGTCGCTTTGAAAATAAAAGAAGAAGCACAAAAGCAATTAGACGCAGGCTTCATTCGCGTATGTAATTATCTAGAATAGGTAGTGAAAGAGGGTGGATCTTAGGTTGTTGAAACTAAAATCTCTCCGATCAAACAAAATTTATATCACTTAACAAACCTAAATACAAGTGTAGAGGTAGGTCAAGGGTCGAACCACTAGGAATGGGAGATGATTGCTATTGCTAAAGTCAAGCTATTTCAAAGGTTATGGAGTAGTGTAGGGTAACTAATTCAACCAAACAAGTAAAGAGAATCAATATATCTAGGCACTAGGGATTAGGATCCATATGCATATGCAATGAACACACACACTAATCGGGTTGGAAATCGATTGATTCAAGCAATGCGAGGGAAGATAGATATTGCAATCAAAAGAGCTTAAATATCTATCTCCTAGAGGTCTAACTAGCGCCAACTACGAGAGACTCTGACTAGGAACATCACTAAATAAACTTAATCGACAAATGCGAGCCACAAATCAATGGACCGTATCAATGTGAGCACACAATGCAATCTAGCATGAAGAACAAGGTTGATCACTCCTTGCAATCCATACACATGCAAAAAATCAATCAACCAATCTAATTACAATACTAAATCAATCAAAATCTCTCAATTAGTTATGATCCATCACTTATACATGCTTCACCACATCCCTAGCAAGCAAACTACTCACAATCCATTAAAGAAATCAAGAACAAAACTAAACAATCCATCAAATTCATCATCATCATTTTAATCAAACCAATTCAATCAAACCATTTAAGTAATTTGAACAATAAACAAAATTAATGAAATCAAAAGTGAAAGATTGAATTAAAATAAAGAAGATTCTTATAAACTTGATCAAATAAAAGGAAATGTACTTGAAATCAAACCAATTGCAACATTCATCAATCATCAATCATCAACCATCAATCTTCAACTTTCTCTCTCTACAAAACTAAAAACTAGAGTTTCTCTCTCTAAGAAAATCAAACCAAATTCTAATTCTAAAACTTCTCTCTCAAAAAATAGAAGAAAAATCTATATTTAGTTTTAAAACTAACCAAGAGAAGTAACTTAGATCGTCCAAAGAAGACCCGTACAGGCGCGACCATCTCCAAGGGAATGCGCGACTGCCCAAAGGAGGGTACGAAACAGGGACCTCAAGGTGCGTGGCTGCGCAAGTGTCGCGCGAGCCCGCGCCTGGGAACAGGGCAGCACCTTCACTCTCATGTTGATGTTCCTCGTGTGCTCCACTTGGTGTGCTTGATGAACACGGAACATGGAAGATTCCAAGAGACCTCCATGGTGGGTTTAACACCAAGAATGGTGCCCCCACGGCTTGAATGCACGATCTAAAAGAAATGGAAGGCACTAGGCATCCTAATCAATGCAAAACTAGATAAGGAAACTCGAAAATCCTTAGATAATGATCCTTATATGAGAATGAAAGAAAAAAAGCAAGTAAAAGGAAAAATAGCAAAAAAAAAACCAAGAAATTCATGAAAATAGAAAATCAACTAAAGAAATGCAAACTAAAGATATAAAGAGCAAAACTAAGGAAAATGAGTAAAAAGAGCTATAAAAGAGAATGAAATTCACCCCAAAAAGGACCAAATGACTGCCACAAATGACACTCATCAGGTAACAAACATCGTCCCTGTCCCTAAATAGGATGGACGAGTTCGCATGTGTGTTGACTTTAGGGACCTCAACAAGGCTAGCCCTAAAGACGGTTTTCCTCTACCTCATATTGACATATTGGTAGATAACACAGCAGAACATGTGATGTTATCCTTTATGGATGGATACACTAGTTACAACAAAATTCTAATGGCAAAAGAAGACAAAGAAAAGACATGCTTTATCACCCCTTGGGGAACATATTGCTATACAGTCATGTCATTCGGTCTAAAAAATGCAGGAGCTACGTACCAAAGAATGGCTACGACTCTCTTGCATGATATGATGCTTAAAGAAATAGAAGTGAATGTGGATGATATGATTGTAAAGTCCTAAGATAGAATGAGACATATATTTTATGCAAATTCTTAACTCGCATAAAAGAATATATAATGCGATTAAATCCACAAAAATGCACCTTCGGAGTAACTTCTGGCAAGTTACTCGGATACGTAGTAAGCACACGTGGTATTGAGATCAATCCCTCTAAAATATAGGAAATTGTTGATATGCCTCCCCCTCATACAGAAAAAGAAATTAGGGGGTTTCTTGGCAAACTACAGTACATTAGTCGATTTATCAACAAGTTGACAATGACTTGTGAGCCAATATTGAAAAAATTGAGAAAATCAAAGATTATTTCAATAGTCCACCAGTTTTAGCACCACTAGTACTCAAACTACCTCTTAGGCTATACATCACTGTCACAGGCTCGACCTCGGGAGCCATGTTAGCACAAGAAGTAGAAAAAGTCGAGCGTGCAATATATTACTGTAGACCCCCAATTGTGTCTCCCCAAAACCAAACCCAGTGATGAATACCTTTTGCGTCGAACCATAATCGAATGAAGTGAAAGGGTGAAAAGTCAAGTGTTGCGGTTAGTTTTTTATTAAAATTCTTTCTTTCTGTTTTCGAAAACAACTCTATTTTTATGAAAATAGCCAATCCAGTTTAGTTTGGTCCATGACAAGGGTCCAATAATAGTGTAGTTACATGGGGCTTGCAAAAAGCTTTCCAACGATATATTAAAGCCCAATTCTGATGAATAATGAGGAAGTTATGGCGAAAATACTAAATTGGGCCCGGCTTGATGTTTACATCCGGCCCAATGATCTAGAAGAGGGCCTGTAGACACTGATGGGAAGGAGAACGGTAGGTCGTTGGGCTACCACCCCACCCAATCAAACAAAATTTGTAACTCAACTAACCCCTATGAAGTGTAGTGGTAAGTCAAGGTCGAACCCAAAGGAATGGAGGTCGAATGCACGATGCCTAAGTTAAGCTATTCCAAAATCTAGTAGGGGTTTATGGTAGAAACTAGAGCTAAGCTAGGCAATGCAAAAGGCTAGTTCTAATTGAATGCTAAGGCACTAGGGGAATGGATCCACATGCATCAACGATGAAGTTCAATCAACTTGGGGAATTAACAAATCAAGTCAAGCAATGTGAGGGTAAACCGAAATTGCAACCAAGAGAGTACATCAAGCTATTCTCCTAGAGGTCTAATTAGCGTCAACTACATCAAACACTAGCTAGGAAACATCACAAGATATCTCAATCGAGTAAATGTAAGCCACAAATCAATGGTCCGTATCAATGTGAACTCACAATGTAATCTAGTGTGAATAACAAGGGTGATCAAGCCTAATCAAGCACACACATGCACAAAATCAATCAACCAATTTAATCACATTATCAACTCAATCAATTTCCCCCAAATTAATCTCAATTCATCATCAATACATGCTTCACCACTACCCTAGCAAATAAACTACTCACAATCCATTAAGAACATCAAAATCAAAGCTAAACTAATCATCATTCCCAAATTCATCAATTGAAATCAAATCGAAACCAACAAATTCAATCAAAATCAATCAAACTATCAATTAACCAAATCAAACAACAATACTAATGAAATCAAGCATTGAATTGCATTAAAGAGTAAAGAATTCTTACAAACTTGATAGAAATCAAATCAAATGAAGCAATCTTCAATCATCAATCATCAAACCCACACTTTATCTCTCTAAAAATGCTAAGAACTAGTGTTTTCTCTCTCTAAAATCTAATCTAATCTAATTCTCCCCCATGAAGATCTAATCTTCTCTCTATAAATGAAAAGAAATAACTAACAATCCCAAGAGGAAGTTGGGAAAGACGTCCAAAAATAGACCCACGTCGGTGCGGGCGCTCAAAGGAGAGAGAATGGTGCGCACGGGAGCACACCCAGACAGGTGCGCCCGCACGCACCTGGTGTGCAGCCGCACACGACAGATGTGCGGCCGCACACTCCTCTAGTGCGCCCGCACAACTCTGCTGCTTCCTTCTCTTCTTCTTTGTCCTAGCTCACGCGGTGCACACATCCTAGATGATGGTGATGGAGGACAAGGTAGGCAGGAACTTCCTTGAATTTCTTGAAGGATAGAAGCCATGAGGAAGGCATAAACAAGACCTTGAAGCATGCTCCTTGAACCTCCCTTTGACTTGAAACTTCTTGCACAAGCTTTAGGCATGAAAATCAATGGAAAACTATGGAGAGGAAGCTCGGGAATCCTTGGACAATCAATCACAACCTACAATCAAAGGATAAAAAGCAAGTAAAAGGGAAAAATGGCAAGTAAACTAGAAAAATGCATAAAATAGAGAAACTATCTACAAAAGCATAAAATGAAGAAAACAAGAATAAAACTAAGGAGAACTAAAGAAAAGAGAGATAAAATGAAATAGAATTCATCCAAAAAGGGACCAAATGAGTGCCATAAATGTCACTCATCAAATTCCCCCAAGCTGAACTTTTTCTCGTCCTCGAGCAAAAACCAAGCAAGAAAGATAAAGGATGAAAATTTTATTGAAAACGAAAAAGAAAGACTCTAGATAAGAATATACACTAAAATTCACTCTCGTAGGAATCACGGTTGTTTTTAGCTACAACAAGCCATTTAAACCCCAAAGTCGCCTATGAGGACGAGTGAGGTCTTGTAAGGGTGTCCTAAGAGTTTGACCCATAACTCTCCACCAAACATCCATGAGGCAAACCATAAAAAAAAAGAAAGAAAATGAAATAAAAACAAACCTTTGCGAAATGAACCAACATGAAGACTATAATGCAAATGAATGACAATCTTTCTCAAGTAGTTAAGGTATGCACGTTTCAAGATATCCAAGGTTGATTGAAACATAGGGTATGCTAGGCATAGGAACTAGTCATCACAATCCACGTTCATCCCAAACAATCTTACCGCGTTCTCCCTACTTAGTGAGTATCCCAATGATTCCCCGAAGGAACCAGAAAAAGAAATATTTTTAGGCTACTCGACAATCTTGACTATTGTAGGCGTCGTTCGAAGCGCGCCTACGTAAAAGCATAGTGGTGAATATGCTTGGCACTCATAGGAAGTGGGAATTGACATAACGATTAGGGACAACGATTAGGGACAAATAAAGTAGGGAGCCGCCAACAAGTTTTTAAGGAACTTGTAAACCGTTCACGGATCATAAAAGGCAACCACGATTAAGGGACAACGATAGGCAACAACGATTGACCCGTGAAGGTTACATCCCATTCATAATCCATGAGATTACTAACTCCATATGGTTCGGAACCACGAAAGGAGGATCGGGGATGATGGTACGAAGTGAGTCATGGAGTCACATTCGCCCGTATTGGCCTCTACTCGATTCTTATTGTGAAAAGCATTCCTGTGATCTCAAAGGCATACAAACAAAATATTCAATTTGCTCCCAACTATTATTATGCTAAATTGGTTTAATATTAATGCAACACATAATTCTAATTATTAGTGATCACTTGATTAAACAACAAGATTAAAAAGGAACCTAAACCGGTCGTCCAAATTATCTTATTAGTCGTTATTTTCAATTACATATTCCCTTTAAACATGCAATATGGTGATCAATAAATAATAATAGAACAAACATTAATATTGGAAGCAATTCAACAATAATAGCGTTAGTCCAAATCAAATAAAATAATCCTAATCATGATAATAGCAACAAGAAATAATAACAAGATTAATTAAGTGATTAATTACTCACTTTCCACGTTTCCTTGAATTGCTACATCATGAATAAACTGTTAGTAACTTCAATAAAATTAAATCAAATGGAAATTAAATTAAATAAAAGGTAGAGTTGATTTGGTCCAAACCCTCAGTTAATTCTACCTTTCACGCCTTGGTTTAAGTATAGAACTTCGGGTATTGTATGGACTCCTTAAAGTGCTTAAGGGATATAAAATGAGAAAATAGGGTGGCTAGAATTTAGGCTAGAGCAAGAGAATGATTTTTGGTGTAGGGAGAGAGAAAGAGAGAAGGATTAGGTGATCAAGCTTGTTGATGATTGAAAAGGGGGAGATATGACCTCTATTTATAGGGAAAAAAGAGGGGTCGAATCAAGAAAAGATAAGAATTCGAATCGGATAAAACTCTTGCGATAGACAGCAGTTTTAGCGGTTTTTGTTTTTATTATATCTTTTGATCCAGAAATCGGAATAAGATGAATAAGATATCCATGGAAAGCTATTGAAGTCTACTTTCTAACCCAATTAGAATAAGATTAAAATAATTTGTAGAATAAAAGATATAACCGAAATAGTGGGACGGTGTCAGTTTTGGATAGAGTTTCGTATTTCTTTTATATCTTTTTCGTTATAGCTCGGAATTAATATTATAATATATCATTGGAAAGATAATTTCAAGAGCTATCCAACCATCTAAGAATCAGATAAAAACAGTGAGGGACGAAAATAATATCTGTCAATCTTTGAACGTCTTTCAATTCAAATTAAATTACTAAAGGAGTTTTATTCTATTTCAAACTCTTTAATCTTATCTTTTCAAAAAGGATAATTAAGATCTTTTAGAAACTTATAGATGCTTCCAATTAATCCTAATTAGATTAGGAGTGAGATTAAATCCTTTGGACCCTCCACATGATCATTGGGTCGTAGGTAAGGTGGGCTTAGGTTCGGTTTAGGTCCAGTTTAGTATTTTGGCCATAACTTATTCGTTATAACTCGGATTTGGGCTTATAATACATCGTTGGAAAGCTCTTTTAAAGCCCTATCCAAATATTTAATCATTGGACCCAGATTATGGATGAAAATAAACTGGTCTAAACGTTTTTATAAAAAGGACACGAAATGAATGATTTTAATGGACACGAAATGAATTATTTTGGGTTTAAAGGCACGAAATGAGGAAAATAAGTTATGGTATGGTGAAATGGGTTAGGAATTGGGTTGGTTTATGAAATGTATTGAGATTGAACATGGATTTAAGCACTCCAAAGATTAAATACTCAACCCGACCAATAATGGCGGTGAAAGGTTGTTCATCATCGGGTTTGGTTTTGGGGAGACATTTTTAGGTGTCTACAACTATGCAACCCCTTTCCTTAGGCAATGACCCATGATGCCCTCCCCCGAATAGTGACTCAACTATCTAGGTCGAAAGGTCTTTCCCCAAGGTTGTAACGTAAGGCAATAAGGGTGAAGGTAGGCTAAAAATTTGAAAATTGGTGGTTTTCCTTAAAGTGAAGCAAAGAACGGGACTTTTCTTTAGAAACACAATCAAGTAATCACCAATCCAAACAAAAATACTCACACCCCCAAGCTTATTCAAAGCTATAGACCACAAACATATACACAAAAAGCGTGAGAACGCTTCCCCCCAAGCTTAAATGGAGCATTGTCCTCAATGCTCAAAAAGGGAGAAAACTCACATCAAAATATTTTTGTATTTTTTCATTTTTCACTTTTTTTTTTCAATAATGCCTTGTCCTTGCCTCCTTCTACTTTGGGCGGCTTTTTCGATTTTGCACTTATTTGTCCATGCCTTTTATAATATAGGACGACTTTTACTCATACTCATTTGCCATTATTCACAAAGAAATCATAACACAATCTTGCTTTCATAAGAACCAAACATTTCAACTTCTCACCACAAACTCCATCAAGTAAGATCAATTGCTTCACAAAAACCAAGAAAAGAAAGAAAAATGAAACAAAAGGCCAAAGATCTAAAGATGTGGCTTGAAAAGAAGGTATAAGGCTCAAATGGTTGCAAGAAGGCAAATGTAAACCCAAAAATAAAGAAAATAACAAAATATAACAAAAATGAAAAATACCACCCCGAAAAATGTGCCGTTGTCCTCCCTAGATAGTTCGGTCTCGTGTTTGAGAATCATACATCAAGCTTTATTAGATTAGGTTTGCATAGTCAAGGATCCACGCCGCTCATTCAAAGAATGTTGAAGGCTAGAAAAACAAGTAACCTCACAAGGATGTGGCAAAAATTCACTAATGGTGTCAAATCAACTATAGGAAGCAACTACCAACGTACCACAAACAAGTAGAATCCGGCTTCATGATCCCCCTAGTTCAAACCAACTACCCTAGCATACACCTATCCTAGAGTCAACCGAACATAGTCTCAAACCGTGCATACCTTTACAACCTAGGAAGAAAATCATGCAAAAGACAAAGTCCAATGTACAAGGTCCAATTCAAAAGAAAAGTGAAAAATAAGGCCTCAAAATCATACCACAAAGAAAAATGAAAGAAAATAAAAGAAAGGGAAAATAAAAGAAAATAAAAGCAAAGTAATGGAACATAGAAAAGGAAAATAGGAGAAATAATATGAAATGGACTAGAAGGCAAGTTAAACACATAAGAATCCCAATCGACAAACAAGTGATCGATCGACATCATCGTCATCGATCCCAAACACATTACGTGTTAACAAGCATCCATCCTCGAACCATTAAACTTCCCCTAAACTAATCCTATTCTATGCAACCAAGAAAAATAAAGAGAAAAATAAGAAAGATCTCACCGGCTCCAAGCTTAGCAAAAATTAATGAAGCAAGTAGAAACCACCTCGTTGCATTCCATATCCAAAAGCTTCTTCAAGAAACCAAGTAAGAAAAGGAAAATAAAAGAAACTATAAACAAAGAAAATGGTTAGTAACTTCAAAACAAAGAAAAGAAAACAACAAATAAAAGGAAACTAAACTAAGCAAAAAGGGGATTTGAAGGATTTTTTGATGGTGAATGAGGGAGGAAATGGTGTGCACAAGAGGAGGGTTTGAAGGGGGGGGGGGTCGTGAGGTTGAAGATGAAGGGGAGTGATGAAATGAAGGGAGGAAAGAGGAGGAAGAAGATTATAAGCCCGTCCAGCCATGTGCGGCCGCACAAAGCTGGTGTGCGCCCGCACACGCAGGCTGTGCGCCCGCACAAGCCTCATGTGCGACCGCACACCCCTGTGCGTGCCCACTTCTTCCTTTTTCTCATCAATTCGATACTTACTGCCTATTTTGGTGCGCACATGAATCATGATGGTGATGAGGAGCAACATAGGCAGTAGCTAAAATCATTTTCAAAGCCCTCAAAGTTGAAAATTCATGTGCTCACCACAAAAATTCACTAAGTATCAATTTCCTCCAACTTTCAAAACATGTATTTCCTATCTTACCTCTCTAAAATTCTTACCCTTTTTACCTCAAATTTTGATCGGAATCGAAAACATTTATGTAAGTGCCGCAAACACCTTCCATTCACCATGCATTCTCGAAGAAATCCAATCTCGCAAAATTCATCCTAAAAATCCAAACAAGTAGAAAAGTGAAAGAAAAGAAAAGGTAATGAACGAAACAAAAACAAGAAAACTCAAAAATAAAAAAGAAGAGTTAGAATCTCCGGGTTGCCTCCCGGGAAGCGCTTGCTTAAGGTCCTAAGCTCGACCCTTCCTCCAAATCATGGAGGGTCAAAGAACATCACCTTCTTCAAGGTAGTAGAAAGAGCAAATTCCTCTTCAACTTCTAGCAACTTCTCGTTGTTACTTGATGAGCTTTCATACAAAGAACTTTCAAATGCAAGCTTTTCTTTCCTCAACTTCTTTCTCTTTCTCTTTTTCTTAGAAGCTCGTGCTCTTTTCTTTGCCTTGTTTTTCTTTGTAAATGGTCCTTCACCATCTAAACTCATAGAAAGATCACCTTCATCTTGAGGATGGAGTTCAAACCAATGAGGAATATCAACTTCCTCCTCGTCTATAAGCTTGGGAGTCATCACTTTATCTTCACTAACCTTCTTGCAATCACAACTCAAAAGCACATCATCATAATTCTCAAGAAAATCGGTATGTGAAGAATCAATAGTGCATACATCATCAATAGGGCGAGGGGAATTAACACACATAATTCCTTTTACAAGTGACAAAGACTCATGTGTTGGTTTCAAATCAAAACTTTCCTCATTCTTACCAATTCTCAAGGTGATACGACCTCTCTTAACATCTATCAAGGCTCCCGAGGTGGCTAAGAAAGGTCTTCCTAAGATGATAGGGATATGGTCATCTTCCGCAATCTCAAGCACAATGAAATCAACGGGAATGGTGAACTCTCCTATCTTGAGAGGAACATCCTCAACTCTCCCCTTAGGAAACTTAATAGACCGATCGGCCAATTGAAGGGTCATATTGGATGGAAGGAGTTCACCTAGCTTAAGTTTCTTAAAAACGGAATAAGGCATGATACTAACACTAGCACCAAGATCACAAAGAGCATTTTGGAACAATTTTCCTTTGATTTTGCAAGGTACGGAGAAATTTCCTGGATCCTTCAATTTTTGGGGTAGGTCGTTTTGAGTAAAGGCACTAAAGCACTCCCCTAGATTCACTGGTTTCACCAAATTGCAATCTCTCTTACCGCTCAACATTTTCCTTAAGAAACTTAGCATAGTTTGGCATTTGTTCTACAACATCGGTAAAAGGAAGAGTAAGATGAAGTTGCTTAAGCATGTCGATGAATTTCCAAAATTGCTCATCCAATTTATGCCTATTGTGCTTTTGGGGGTAAGGAAGTCTAGGTTTGTAAACCTCATCTTGCTTCCGCTCTTTCTTCTTAGGCTTATCATTGGAATCCTCACTCATCTTGCTAGGCTCTTCATTCTTATTCTCTTCACTCGAATCATTCTCCTTTTCACTCTCCTTACTCTTCCTAGGAGCACTCTCTTTAAGGACCTTACCACTCCTAGTGGTCATAGCACACATAGGTTTCCTAGAATCAACTTCTTGTGAGGGTAAAGGAGATGGACTAGCACAATCTTTTAAAGGGTTGGCTAGTTGAACAATTTGGTTCTCAAGCATCTTTCCATGAGTAAATAAGACCTCAAACATTTTATTACAAGACAATGTGAATTCATTCAACATCTTAGATTGATTCATCATGAAATTTTCTAGCCTATTCATTTGGGATTGTTGAGTAAAGAAATCATCACCTTGGCTTTGAGTCTTTGGAGTAATTTGGGGTGGGGTATCTCTTTGAACATCATTTTGAAAATTTTCCCTACCTTGATTACTCCAATTACCCTTACCATGATTTTGGCCAGAATTTTGATTATGGTTACCATAACCTTGGTTATGATCCCCATATTCTTGTCCATATCTTTGATCATTACAACAAAAGTTGTTATGGTTACCACAAAATTCTTGGGTCACACGGTTACCATTACCACTCTTTTGGTTGTAATTATCATAGCTCCCATTATTGTGATAATTCCTATTCCCAACAATCTTTTGAGCATTAAATCTAGGTCCAAAATCATTATTATCATCACAATTCACATGCACATTCTCATATCCATCATATCTATCACAAGGAACAGTGGAGCAATTAGAAGCATCATGATCATTCTTTCCACACATATCACAAACCAAGCATTCTCTAATCATGCAATAAGAAGCAAAAAGAGGGTTAGAGTAGGAAGATGTACCTCTCCCCTTAAATTGGGAGGGAAGACTAGAAGCTTGTGAAGGACTCTCGAGCTTGTTCTTGAGAGAATTCACCTCCTTTCCTAACTCCGAGACCATTGTGGACAATTCGTTGATGACATAAGATTGATCGGTTGAGCAACTTGTGCTTGCCGATTCCCTTTCTACATCATGCCAAGTCCTTACCACATCATCTATTACATCTACAACCTCTTCTTCCGTCTTGTTCATGATTGGCCCTCCGGCTCCGGCATCTAGGCTCGATCTACCTTGAAAGCTCAAACCACTATAGAAGATTTGGATCACTTGGTATGTTGGAATTCCGTGGTAAGGGCATTCCCTTTGGTAGTCCTTGTACCTCTCCCATTCTTCATAGAGATTCTCTCTAGGCAATTGCTTAAAACTTTGGATTAGGGCTCTAGCCTCCGCCGTCTTCTTTGGTGGGTAGAAACGGGACAAGAAAGCTTTTGTGACATCATCCCATGTCTTCAAGGAATTGGGCTTCACTTCTTTGTCTAGCCATTCCAAAGATCTTCCTATGAGAGAGAAAGGGAACAACTTAAGGCGGATAAACTCTTGAGAAACTCCATTGACATTGATAGTGTTGCAATATTTTTCAAACTCCTTAAGATGGTTCAATGGGCTCTCTTTCTTTGCCCCACTATATTGTCTCCTCTCAATTAGGGTGATCATTGCCGGCCTAATTTCAAAATCGTTTGCCGGTGTTGTAGGTGGAGCTATGCCGCTCTCATACCTATATGCACCGGGCACTCCAAGTTCCTTCAAGGCAACTCTTGAATTACTTCCCATGGCTTGGGATCTATGCACACACAACTCAAAGACAATATTAGTAGCACAGCTACAAGTGTAGCCTAAAGTGTAAAATCTTTTTGTATTTTGCAAATGAAGTGGAATAGACTCAACAACAACATGCACTCAAAGCACCATTCCCCGGCAACGGCGCCATTTTGATGGGAAGGAGAACGGTAGGTCGTTGGGCTACCACCCCACCCAATCAAACAAAATTTGTAACTCAACTAACCCCTATGAAGTGTAGTGGTAAGTCAAGGTCGAACCCAAAGGAATGGAGGTCGAATGCACGATGCCTAAGTTAAGCTATTCCGAAATCTAGTAGGGGTTTATGGTAGAAACTAGAGCTAAGCTAGGCAATGCAAAAGGCTAGTTCTAATTGAATGCTAAGGCACTAGGGGAATGGATCCACATGCATCAACGATGAAGTTCAATCAACTTGGGGAATTAACAAATCAAGTCAAGCAATGTGAGGGTAAACCAAAATTGCAACCAAGAGAGTACATCAAGCTATTCTCCTAGAGGTCTAATTAGCGTCAACTACATCAAACACTAGCTAGGAAACATCACAAGATATCTCAATCGAGTAAATGTAAGCCACAAATCAATGGTCCGTATCAACGTGAACTCACAATGCAATCTAGTGTGAATAACAAGGGTGATCAAGCCTAATCAAGCACACACATGCACAAAATCAATCAACCAATTTAATCACATTATCAACTCAATCAATTTCCCCCAAATTAATCTCAATTCATCATCAATACATGCTTCACCACTACCCTAGCAAATAAACTACTCACAATCCATTAAGAACATCAAAATCAAAGCTAAACTAATCATCATTCCCAAATTCATCAATTGAAATCAAATCGAAACCAACAAATTCAATCAAAATCAATCAAACTATCAATTAACCAAATCAAACAACAATACTAATGAAATCAAGCATTGAATTGCATTAAAGAGTAAAGAATTCTTACAAACTTGATAGAAATCAAATCAAATGAAGCAATCTTCAATCATCAATCATCAAACCCACACTTTCTCTCTCTAAAAATGTAAAGAACTAGTGTTTTCTCTCTCTAAAATCTAATCTAATCTAATTCTCCCCCATGAAGATCTAATCTTCTCTCTATAAATGGAAAGAAATAACTAACAATCCCAAGAGGAAGTTGGGAAAGACGTCCAAAAATAGACCCACGTCGGTGCGGGCGCTCAAAGGAGAGAGAATGGTGCGCACGGGAGCACACCCAGACAGGTGCGCCCGCACGCACTTGGTGTGCGGCCGCACACGACAGATGTGCGGCCGCACACTCCTCTAGTGTGCCCGCACAACTCTGCTGCTTCCTTATCTTCTTCTTTGTCCTAGCTCACGCGGTGAACACATCCTAGATGATGGTGATGGAGGACAAGGTAGGCAGGAACTTCCTTGAATTTCTTGAAGGATAGAAGCCATGAGGAAGGCATAAACAAGACCTTGAAGCATGCTCCTTGAACCTCCCTTTGACTTGAAACTTCTTGCACAAGCTTTAGGCATGAAAATCAATGGAAAACTATGGAGAGGAAGCTCGGGAATCCTTGGACAATCAATCACAACCTACAATCAAAGGATAAAAAGCAAGTAAAAGGGAAAAATGGCAAGTAAACTAGAAAAATGCATAAAATAGAGAAACTAACTACAAAAGCATAAAATGAAGAAAACAAGAATAAAACTAAGGAGAACTAAAGATAAGAGAGATAAAATGAAATAGAATTCATCCAAAAAGGGACCAAATGAGTGCCATAAATGTCACTCATCAGACACCCATTTGTGTCTCCACAAAACCAAACCCAGTGATGAATACCTGTCATGTCGAACCATAATCGAATAAGGTGAAAGTGTGAAAAGTCAAGTGTTGCGGTTAGTTTTTATTAAAATCCTTTTTTCTGTTTTCGAAAACCAATTCTATTTTATAAAAACGTCCATTTCAGTTTATTTTGGTCCATGATAAGGGTCCAATAATGGTGTATTTTGATGGGATTTAAAGAACCTTTCCAACGATATATTATAAGCCCAATTCCGATGAATATGAGAAAGTTATGGCCAAAATACTAAACTGGGCCCAAACCGGATTTTACCTACGACCCAATGATCATGTGGAGGGTCCAAAGGTTTAATCCTATTCCTAAACTGATTAGAATTGATTAGAATCTTCTATAAGTTTCTAAAATATCTTAATTATCTTTTTTTTGAAAAGATAATATCATGGAATTTGATTTGAATATAAACTTTCCTTTTTAAAAACTTTCCTAATTCTATTCGGATTTAAAGATGTTCAAAGATAGTCAGATATTATTTTCGTGCCTCATATTATCCAAATTTTATTTGGTTAAATAGATCTTGAAATTATCTTTCCAATGATATATTATAATAATAATTCCGAGCTATAACGAAAAAGATATGAAAGATATACGAAACACTATCAAAAACTGACACCCTTTCACTATTTCGGCCATATCTTTTTATCTACAAAAGATTTTAATCTGATTCGAATTGTATTTGAAAGTAGACTTTAAGAGCTTTCCAACGACATATTATATGACTTATTTGGACTTTTAGATCAAAAGATATGATAAAAACAAAATCCGCAAAAACTGTTTCTGTCGCCAAACGACAGGTTTGTCGCCTCGCGACAGACTCTGTCTCCTGGCGACAAGATAAATTCCTGGCGACAAGGTCGGTTTGATTAGCGACAGCGTGGAGTTTTATTCCTTATCAAATTCTATGATTTTCTGGACTATTTTATTATAAATAGGGTCCTCGACCTCTGTTTTTATTCATCAACCTTCATCAACTATCAATTCTCTCTATCAACTTTCATCAATTCTAGCTATCAACTTTCATCAACTCTTCATCAATTCTAGCTATCAACTCTCATCATTAACAATCAATTCTCTCTATCAACTCTCATCAAGAATTACTTAATTCTTAGTCTTTCTCTCTCTTTCTAAACCAACCTTTCAAATACAATTCTGCATTTACAAGACTTAGAGTCTCTTAGCCAAGTTCGAAGTCGCCTTCGCCCTAGACGTGCAAGGTTTGATAATTTCTGAGGGTTTGGTCCAAAACTAGTCAAAACTTTATTTAATTTGATTTTAATTTAATTATTTAATTGTTTTTTTATTGATTTTCATTGAAGTTTACTAACGCGTGTATTTTGTTATTAGAAAGAGGTACGAGGCTTCAAAGTATGTAATCTTATTACTCTCTTTCAATGTAGAAAGCATGTTTATTATTGTTTAATTCCTAGTATCATGTTAGGATGTTTTTTATGCTTTCTAGTATCATGTTTAGGGTACCTTTAATCCTTTCTAATATCATGTTAGTACCATGTTAGGTTAAAGCTTTGATCTTTATTGTTTAGTGACATGCTAGGATTTGTTATTAATCTTGTTAGTATCATGCCTAGGATCTTGCTATTATTTTAAGCTTTATTATACCTTATCATGATTATGATTATTATTATGTTGCTTGATATTATTTATATTTTATTGTTATTTCTTGATCACACCTTTTATGATTGTTAAAGGGAATTTGTACTTGAAATCACGCTTAATAAGATAATTAATAATTTGGTTTAAGCTAATGTGATTTTAACTCAAGTGATCGCCAATAATAGTCTTATTTGTGCATTAATTTCAACCAACATAGATTAAGCAAGGTAGGATTAATATATTGTTTGTATGTTATTCGAAAAGCGCACATGAATACGAGCAGAACAAAGTAGAGGCCTATTTTATAGGGCGGGTCCTTTCTTTTGTAGATTGGATTCGTACCCTCATACCTGGACCCTGTTTGGTTCAAGACCTTATGGAGTTGATGGTCCTTTTGGATTGTCTTGTGGGTTTACAAGTTCCTAAAACTTGTTGGCGACTCTTTTGCTCTCTTTTCTTTCCCTTTGGAACGCCACCATACTTTAGTGTATGATCACAGTGGGGTTCAAGTTTGGGATCATAGTGCTTGAAATATTCCCTATAGGGCCCAATGTTAATTATTATTCCAAAAATTAATAGGATTAATTATAGTCTTCTAGAATTCTCTAGAAGGTTCTCTTAAATCCTAATAGAGTTAGAATTAATAATTATATTTTGATAAGTTTTATTTGGAATAAAATATTTTTTTATGAAAAATACGATTTCAGCTTTCGTACGAAATCCATTGATAAGTGACTTTTATGTCACTATTAGGGTGTTTATTGAGTCGTTTTTCGGCTTATTTTTCCAATTATTTAACCCTTTTTATCCTTTATTTCTTTAATTTGCTTATTCACGTCGTTTATCTTTATTTTGAGTATTTTAGTAGTTTTTAGCTTATTTTCTTAATTTATTTATATTATCTTATTTGCTATGTTTATATTTCAAGTTTTTAGTTCTTGTTATTTAATAAGTTCCTAGTTTCTCTCATTTTCTAATTTTATTTTATTTTCATATTTGTTTTCTTTATTTTAATTAATTTCTTTTGATTTTATTTTTTTAAGTTATTTTATTTTATTTTATCTTTATTTTATTTTTATTTTGTTATCGATCTTACCCTCGTGTTGTTTTTGGTTGTAGGTGTTTTCGGGTCCTTGTCGATCGAGTTCAAGGTCCGAGAATTGAGTCAAACAACATGCTCCAAGCTGCTGCCCCTAACCACCCTTCTTGCTAGCAGCTTATCCTACACCCCACCTTGCCTATCCTACACCACGCAAATTCCCACAGCAACCACGGCCTTACCCTGCACCCTCACCACCAATTTCAACCACCAACCCAACAACCGATTTCCCCAGATCCCAACTCTTCACACATTCAGCCAACAGCAATTGTAACAGCAGCAACAATGCCCACTCACGTATTCCCACACCCAGCTACCGCACTCACCTCCAATCTACCACCAAAATCACCATAGCACCGACCCGCATCTCACACCCCTAAATGAGATGCGAACCCACCATCGGTTCGATCGAACCGCCTCACGAGCTTCTCACGTGGTTGTTTAAAAAATCGAATGGCCTTGATCGATGCTCAATGAGATGCAACGATGTTGAATGGTTGTGATTTGGTGATGCTAGATGATGATGATGTTGATGAACGGTGGTGATGATAGTTATTTGGCTGATGCGTGATGGTGATGAAAGTTCAGAGCAGCCACGAAGAGAAGAGATTGAGGAGTCTGATGGATTCGTGGGTTTAAGGTGTAGACACCCATTTGTGTCTCCCCAAAACTAAACCCAGTGATGAATGCCTTTCACGTCGAACCATAATCGAATGAGGTGAAAGTGTGGAAAAGTCAAGTGTTGCGGTTTAGTTTTATTTAAAATTCTTTTCTCTCTGTTTTCGAAAATAACTCTATTTATTAAAAATAGTCAAACCAGTTTAGTTTGGTCCGTATTTAAGGTCTGATAATAGTGTAGTTGGTGGGGCTCGAAGAGATCTTTCCAACGATATATTATAAGCCCAATTCCGATGAATATTGAGGAAGTTATGGCCAAAATACTAAACTGGGCCCGGTTAATTATTTTCATACGGCCCAATGATCTAGAGGAGGACCCAATGTTAATTATTATTCCTAAAATTATTAGGATTAATTATAACTTTCTATAAGTTTCTAGAAGGTTCCTTTTAATTATAATATTATTAGATTTAATAATTATTTTAAAATGGTTTTTTATTTGGAATAAAATATTATTATTTTTTTATTATTATTTTATTATTTTATTATTAAACACGTTTTTATCTTCTGTACGGATTCCGTAGATCAAGTTGATTAAAGATCGGATTCCGCGTGGAAAAGCGCGTCCAAGTTAGACTGTCGCCAAACGACAAGTTTGTCGCCTCGCGACAGACCTTGTCGCTTCGCGAAAGACACTGTCGCCTCGCGATAGAGTGAATTTCTGGCGACAGCGTGTAGTTTTATTCCTTATCAAATTCCATACTTTTCCGGATTATTTTCCTTATAAATAGGGTCCCAAAACTCCGTTTTCATTCATTTAGAATCACCTAATTCTCTCTATTCTCTCTTGAGCAATATATGCTTTCTTTCTCTCTCTCTTTCTAAACTACCTTTTTACAAACAATATTTCCGCATTCACAAGATTTTGAATCATCTAGCCAAGTTCGAAGTTGCCTTCACCCTAGACGTGCAAGAAAGAGGTACGAGGCTTCAAAGTAAGTAGAATAGCTTACTCTCTATTTATTTCACAATGTAGAAAGCATGTTTATTAATGTTTAATTCCTAGTATCATGTTAGGATGTTTTTATTGCTTTCTAGTGTCATGTTTAGGGTGCCTTTTGTTATTTCTAATATCATGTTAGCATGTTAGTACCATGTTAGGATTAAATTAAAGCTTTGATTTTTATTGCTTAATGACATGCTAGGATTTGTTATTAATCTTGTTAGTATCATGTCTAGGATCTTGCTTTATTATTAACATGCTCTTGATTATTATTATTATTGTTATTATTATGTTGCTTGATATTTTATATTTTATTGTTATTGCTTGATCACACCTTTCATGCTTGTTAAAGGGAATTGGTACTTGAAATCACGATTAATAAGATAATTAATAATTTGGTTTAGGCTAATGTGATTTTAATTCAAGTGATCGCCAATAATAGTCTTATTTGTGCATTAATAATATTCAACCAACATAGGTAAACAGGTTAAGATTAATATAATGTTTGCATGTTAGTCAGAATGCGCACATAAATACGAGTAGAACTAACTAGAGGCCTATTTTATAAGGCGGGTCCCTTCTTTTGTAGATTGGATTCGTACCATCATCCCCGAACCCTATTTGGTTCAAGACCTTATGGAGTTGACGATCTCCTGGATCGTTTTGGGTTTACAAGTTCCTAAAACTTGTTGGCGACTCTTTTGCTCTAGCTTTCTTCCCTTTGGAACGCCACCATACTTAAGTGTATGATCACGGTGGGGTTCAAGCTTGGGGTTATAGTGCTTGAAATATTCCCTACATAAGGGAATTTGGGGATTTTGTTTTAATTTCCTTTTTATTTTTAGTTTTGTTATTTTAAGTAGTTTTATTTCTCTTTTCTTTTATTTTATTTAACTTGTATTATAAATACCCTTTTTGGGGTTATTCTCTCTTAACTTTCAATCAATTTTTTTTAACTTAGATTAGATTAGTTTAGCCTCTTTTAATTTTCTCTCTCTTAGGGTTAGATTAGGATCCTCTCTCTCTCTAGTTTAGGAGTAGTTTAGAGAGAGAAAGCTTGGATTTTTCATGGAGTTTTGAGATTTTGAAGAAGCATTTTGTGGATTTTTCTTCTCATTTATTCAATGAGTCTTCCTCACTTTCTCTCACCTTTATTGCTTTTATTAAATATTGTTTTTGCTTATTTATTTGTTGATTTGAGTAGATTAATTAGTTTAGTTGTTTGATTCTTGCTTTTATTCTTGTTTTCCATGCTTTTGTTCATCATGTTAGCTTAGATTTTGTTCTAGGGAATTGGATGAAGGTTATGTTAATAACTTGAATGATTGATTGTGATTAGTATGGAATTGTTTCTTCATTATTGTGTATGGATGATGCTTTTATGGATTAGAATCTTTCTAGCTACTTGATTCTATGCTTTTAATTGTGCTTTCAATCGATTGTGCAAGAGTGAGTTGGTTGAGAGCCCTAATTTCTTCCATACCTTTGCTAGGCTAGTTGCACGAGAGTGAATTAGTTTAGTAGGATAATTAACATGCTCAATTGCGCGAGAGTGAGGTAAATGTGTCGATCGTTTCTAATTGAGGTCATTTTTATCTAATTGTATGATGTCGTTGAATGCATTGATGTAATTGGATTCCACTTTCCCTAGTTTTAGTTACTTGTTCTTAGTGTTGTTTAGTTGAATCTCTTTCTATCTCACAAGCTTTCCTAGTAGTCTAATTAGCATAGATTGATACACTTAGTCTTCGTGGATCGACCCTTTACTTACCCCTATACTTGTATTAGGGTAGTTTAGGTTATAAATAATTAATTTGATTAGGGTTAGTAGTCCCAACGACCTACTTTCACCTCCGATCAAATTTTGGCACCGTTATTGGGGACTAAGGCGTTTATTAGTTTGTGTTGATTAGATTAGCTAGTTTCTTGTTTATTATTTGATTTTTGTTTGCTTTTCTTTGTTCTTTGTATAAAAATGGCACGCTAATCTTTTCCTCAATTTGATGATGAACCCTTTTATGCTTACTTTGATAGATTAGATGGTTTCCTTAGTTTCCATGGGTGTTCTCTTAGTGATGCTCGTGGAATAGCTTATTGGGGCATGAATGAGTATACTAGAGGAATGGTTGAGGACATGTATAATGGTAGATTTCGTCATTTGTCTATGCATGATGCTTGGAATTTCTTCACATGGCTTGCTAGAGATTCTTATGATAGAGAATGTCATGTTTCTTGTTTTGATTCTCAATGTCAAGATTCTTTTAATTTTTGCATGAATTCTCTTGATACTTCTAATATGCCTTGTGATGATCCAAATATGCATGTTAACCCTTTTCCCTCTTATGCTCATTGTGATGAGGTTTGTGCTAATTTGATGATATGCAATTTGATTTTGATCATGAACCTCCAATAACATTGATGCCCAATTTCTTTCTCAAATCCAATATCTCACCCAACAACTCCAAGAGCTTCAAGAGGAACAAAAATTGAGAGAAGTGAGGCTTGCCCAAGTGATGAGTGCTATGGTTGATGTAAATGGATGTGAGGCACCTCATTTGGAGTGTGAGAGTGTTTTTGAGGATGATGTGGGCCAACGGTGTGAAGGTGAGGGGAGATTTTCTTGTAATGAGAGGATTATTGAGGATTTTGATCCTTTTCATTCCCCATTTGAGCTTGATTGCCATCCTTCCCCTTATTTACCCCCTTTAAGAGCTTCCCTTGGTGAGGATGTAAGTGAGCCATCTTCATATTTGAATGAGGGAGTTCATGAGGATGATGATGATGAGTTTGAGCAATCAAGAGAGATTGAGAGTCCCTTGAGTGATGGTGGAAGAGTTGTGAATGAAGGAAATGTCGATTTTGAGGATTCCAACCCTATTCCCCATCTTGATGAGTCTAGCTTGCATGTTTGTGACCCTTCTATCCATGAGTCTTTGGACTCATTTGAGGCTATTTCTAGTATATTCGTTGAAGGAGTAGCAAAGCATTATAGCCTTTTGAGAGAGTTCATTGGCAATGCCTCATGGGAAAGGAGTGAGTTTGAGAGAAACCTTTATCCTTTCATGCATGGTTTAGAGACTCTAGGCTTTGAGAATCTTGAGGGATTTGTTGTTCATCGTTGTGACAGAGAGGAGGATGAGGTTGTTTCTATTGGAGAGTTTTTGTTTGAGGGAGATGTGAGTCATGAGTGTTCTTTTGTGGATTCTATGATTGATTTTCATGCCCTCATTGGTGATGTGAGGCTTTGTGAGACCATTGCTTCTCCTTCCCTTCCTCATGTCCCTTTTTCAAAGAATTCGACCATATCCTCTACTATCCTATGTTCCTCCCCTCTTTTGTCTTAAAGTCTATTGAGGACCCTCTCTTCTTTGATGAGACTCTTTCCTCTCATTCTCTAATTATTGAGGAAATGGGTAATGGTGCCACCCAAAAAGATTTTGAGGAGGATTTGCCTTTTTATTCTTTTTCTTATTCTTTTTCTTCTTCTTTTTCTTTTTATTTTCTTGATTTTTCTTTTGATTTTTCTTCCTTCTTTTGGCATCTTCCTCCTCACTTACGTGCAGTAATCTTGTTGCACGTTCTCATTCCTTCATTTGCCTACTTGTTATCATATGAAATGTGCATTAGTGCATTTGATAAGCTCTTGCGCTCGTTGCAATATTATTTATTAGAACGGTCTCGCTTGGACGTTAAACAAGCCTTTTTCGGGAAGTAACCCGAGGTCTTATTGCTTTCATTTTCCTTTCTTTTTAGATTAGATTTTCTCTAATGGAAATGTTTGTGTGTCCCTTGCTAGGTACATGACTTGATATACTCTTATGCATTGGTTTAGATCAAGAATCAAGGAAGTTTAATGTCTATTTTTGCTAGCACATGGAAACCAAGATGCAATTTCAAGAGGAAATCGGCTTTGAAAGGTTAAATTTGGTCATTTGCGGGTATTTACACCCACCTATATCCGGTAATATCTTTCTTAGCTCTTTCTCTAATGGTTGGCGACTCGTTGGACATGTGTTGGTTTGTTGGGTTGATTTCTTTCTTATCCCCTCCCATGGATTATTTGGTTTATGTTTGAGTATATTGTCTTATTCAAGCTTGGGGGATGGTATTCTATTATGCTTTGGTGGGATGTTGATACATATATGCCATGCACCTTTGTATATGCATTTTCATGTCTTTTCTTATTTTTTGAAAAGTCCAAAAAGATTTTTGTTTACTTTCAAGGTAATTTTGGCAAAATGTGTTTTGTTTGTTCTTATTTTGGACATTCTGTTTTGGGACTTGCTTTGATCACCCATTGGTGTCTTAGGACAGGTATAGAGCAGCCATTGCCTATTTTTCCCCTGCCTAACCCTGACTTGACTGCTTTTCCTCCCAGGCAAGACTCTTATACTTATGAGATTAATAGTCGCTCATGCCCGAGGGCAAGCACCTCTGGTACCACCACCATAGCCACCCCCTGAGCCAATAGTGATACCATCACCACCTCACATGTCTCACACGGCCCCACCTCCTCCTCATAGTGACTCTAACCCAGTTTGGGATCTTCAGAGTATAGGTCAAGCCATAGGGCGCATAGAGCACTCATATAGCGACGTTAGGAGGATGGTTGGCTCCATAGATTCTCGATTAGGGTACCTTGAGAGGAACCAGGGTAGAGCCATGTATCCTATGTACGATGATTATGCTCGTCAGGGTAACATTCCCGACGATGCTATCTACCCTGATTGGTTTCAGCCCTCACCCCAGGGATACGATAGAGATCCCACCGCCCGTGGTATTTATACTGACTATTCCTCTTTCCACGGGTATGGCCAGGACATTCTTTTTGGGGAACCGGCAAGAAAGAGTTTTCAGCCTAACTATTTCGGTGGTAGCTCTTTTGGTGCAGGTGGTGCAGGCGGTAGCGGTGAAGGATTTGCCTCGATGGATGAGGATGACGAGGATTAGCCATGCTGGGCTAGTTCCCAAGCTAATGAGGACATTGTCTGATTCAGGCTTGAGGGAGATTTTGGATTTGGTATCTTTCTTTTTTCCTTTTTCTTTTATTTTTAGTGTGTTTTCTTAGGTTAGATTTATTGCTTTCTTGTTTAGTTTTATTGCTTTCCTATATGAAAAAATACAAAAAAAATTTGAAAAATAAAAAAATGCAAAAATATGTTCCAATGAATTGAAAATCATGCTTCCCTGTACCTCATACTTGAAAATTTTTTTGTTTTGATTCTTGGTATATGATGATGAGCATTGTGGATTTGTTGATCATGATTTGAAGTTTAATTGCTCAGATGCCTAAACACGCGTCAGTTTTGTCCAACTACTTGTGAATATAGTGCTTGACTAGTTGATTTGGTTAGGATGTGTGTTAGTTCCTGGTATGTCAATGAATTTGAGTATTGGTTTGCAACTATGAGTAGTGTTTCATGACTCACTATTATGCACATGAGGAGGACGAAGGCATTTGTTCTTTAGGTGGCTTTCAGATGATTTTAGATACATTTGTTCCCTTCTTGGTACCCATATTGTTTCCTTGACTTTTTGTTGTTTATTAGCCACATTACAAGCCATATTTGCCCCATTGGTTACTAGTCCCAAGCTTGGCTTGGGGGAGCTATTAGTGAGTGAGGCGAGGGAGTTTGTAGTGTGCTTATTATTTGCACAATTTGGGTGGGTTTTGAGAAGTTATTTTGTTCTTGATCGTATTTTATTTTTGATGAGTTTGGAAGTTTAATTATCTTAAAAAAATAAAGTATGATGAAATAAGAGAAATAAAAAAAGAAGTTAAAAAAAAATAGAAAAAAAATGAAAAAAGTGAACTTCAAAAGAAAAAAAAAAAGAAAAAAAGAGCAAAAGAATAAATAAAGTATATGTGTTCAAATGTTCTAAGTGAAGGTTGATCAAAAGATAGAAAAGAATTGAGTTTCAATGAAAAATTTCAAGTTTAATAGTTGGAGTTTGTTATTCACTCATATTCTACATTATTATATTTTTATAAGTAAATTGTAAGTGTTGGGATTGTTTGATATGTTTGGAGTTGTATTTGGTGAATTTTTGTTGGAGTTGAGTATGTTGGAGATGCATGATCATCATTTATTTTTTATCATGGATTTTATTAGGATTTGGCTCCCTTTAAGCATAGCTTTTCTCTCACATATTCCCAAATATATCCTACCCTTTATCTTAGCCTTACGTTACAAGCTTTAAAGACCTTCCGACCTTGTGCACAGAGTTGTGTAAATGTGAAAGTATTGCTTATCAATGCAAGTTATGACTTGACATATTCCGAGTCGAGACTAATAGGTTGAGTGTATGTCTTTTTAAACACACGAGAATGTGAGTTTAGAGGACATGGTTCACATAAAGGGGTTGGGATGGAGAGCGATCGAGTACATCTTTTACTCGCCACATAAATGAGAGTTGAGTGTGTGAGCACTAGTCTTAAATTCTATATGCTCATGTGGTTTGCCCTATTTGATAATTGTTGGGGGAGGATGAGTGATTGGATGAATGAGATTGATTGATGTTGAAGCATGTTTATTAGATTTGCCTTGAATTGTTTGTGCTTGATTTTGACTACTTGGGGTGAGGCATGTTTTATATGTTCATTTACGAGCTCTTTGCTTAAGGATAAGCAAAGGTTTGGCTTAGGGGAGTTTGATGTGTCTATTTTATATATATAGTATTTTATCCCTCGTCCCATGGTCATAATTAGTAGTGTTTTTGGCTCTTTAGAGCCACTTTTATTACTAATTGGTGTTTTCTAGTGTTTTCGTAATTTTGGTTGACTTTTGTAGGGAATTGCACTTTTGGAGCATTTTCCCGGAATTTTATGGAGCGACTACGAGCATTGGAGGAGCACGACCATCTTCTATAGCCTAAGGTCGGTTAGAGTCATCGAACCGGTAATTAAGGGTTCGGCATTTGAGATTCCGAGGCATTTGGAACGAATATTCAAGACCCGAAGAGGAAATCCAGATTGGGCAGAAAAATCGAAGCCCAATCGAAGTCCAAGCTTGCCAAGTGGCCTTGCTCGGCGAAGGAAGCTCCCACCCAAAGGCGCACCCGACCGGGCGGGTTGATGAAGAAATGAAGGCCTTGCGCCCGGCCGGGCGCGAGAGAAGACTTTTGATGGGAAAAGCGAGCCCGATCGGGCGGCGCCTCGCCCAATCGGGCGCGTGTTCTGATTAGTTATTAATCGGCGATTTTACTTAGTTTGTTTAGTTTAGGATTTCTTGCTTAATATATATACGTTTTCGTTAAGCAAGTTTAGCACTCTCTTTACTCTCTATTATCTCTCTACTTAATTTATTTTCTCTCTCTAGATTTCTCTAAACAACTTTGCTCTTATTCTTGACTCAACTCCTTAATTCCGTTAATTTTGGTAACGATTTCTTCTTTATTTATTTCAGCAATTTTATTTCTTTATTCCTCCATGATTTGTTTATTTGCTTTGTTTAGTTTAGATTTAATTATGTGTGAGTAGATTTATTTCTGGGGTTTATGGGGATCCAATGAATAATATGAAGGAGTAATTTATGATTGTTGATTGTCAATGCTTGATTAATTTCCTATTGATTGATTTAATGCTATGCAATTAGATTAGACCTGGTTTAATTGTATGAGTTTAGCAATACTGATTCGAGATTCGAGAGATGAGAATTGATGTTTAGGCTTAGTTCCAATAGGCAGACTAATTTATAAATGGTTAGGTCGAGATTCGATTGATGAAATTTAATACCGGTAAATTAACTATGTGATTGTAATACGTAGCGAATGCCCTTTATGATCTGATTAATTGATGCATTGATGATTGATTGTTACTCCCTCCATTTTTAAATACTTGCTCTACTTTCCTTTTTCGGCCGTTTTTAAATACTTGCTCCATTTCCTTATTTGGAAAGTTTTTACAATATTTAATTCATTTCTGTCACTTAGTGGACCCAACAAATATCATATTTTATTAATTTCATATTCTCTCTCCTTTAAATTCTTCCACTACTTTTGCTTTTTACAATTTTTCATTCTTCCACCAACCCCACTACCTCCATATTTTAGGCGTTTGGTTGGTGGATTATAGGTATGAGGTATGGGTTTAGAATGACCAAAACCCATACCTTATGTTTGGTTGTCAAAAATATGATTTTTAAACCCATACCTCAAACCCATGAGGTATACCTCAAACCCATGAGGTATGGGGTTTAGAAACCTTGGGGGGGAGGTGGATTTGGCTCATTCCATTCCGTTAGGTATCAAATACATGAAAATAAGGGGATGATATTTCATTCCAGAATTGAACCAAACACATGGTATTAAGTATCAAGTTCCAACCCAATACCACCTTAACCCTATTTCTGATTCCAAACCTATACCACTCTGCGAACCAAACGCCTACTTTCTCCAATTTTATCCTAAAACTTCGCGTGTTTGGGGCATTTTTCACCCTTGACAAGTGGACCAATGAGGAGGTGCCACGTGTCAGAGGCTGGCAGGTCATCTTTGGCCAATCTCCAGCTGACACGTGGCCTCTCCAGATACTCTCTCAGAATTGCGGCCTTCAAGGGCCCAATTCCCAAGAATCCGCTATTTGGCGGCGCAACCCATCAATCCTAGGTTAAAATAACCTAGGAAAGGGCACTTTTCCCAAGGACCCTATAAATAGGGAGATATTCCCCCAAAATGGGGGACATTCAAAAATTCACCAAACATTTATTACACCCTATTTTCTCTCTCATCAGAGAACACCTGAGCTTGGAATCCAAGCAGATCCCCACCTTAAATTCCGCACTTTTTTACTCTCCTTCAAGTTACTAACTTGAGCGTTGGAGGCGGAGCACCTCCCAAACGGTGTCTTCGTTGATTTTGCAGGTACAGAAGCCCTCCGGACCAATCTTCGTGTTGTAACTCTCCCAAGGGACAAAAACACCCAAAACATTTGGCGCCGTCTGTGGGGAGAGTACCTCAAGATGGTTCAAAATTCTGTACCAATTCTCAATTCTACTTCTCTACGTCCGGGTACTCAGACGGGTAACCCGGAAGACTTGCAACCGGTTATTCAGCCGGTAGGATTTGAAATTCCCCAGCCTCCACCTCAGCCTCAGCCAGAGGTATTCACTGAGGAGGAGAATGAAGAAGAAGACAATGATGTTGAGACTTACATCTCTAAGGATGGTTCTCTCATCTCTAAATCCATCCGTTCCAGAGATCTGCTGGAACGAAATCTGGATCAGGCGGGCCCTAGTAGCCGGCCCATTGGGAGGTCAGACGGGGAAACCCGGAAGGCCAGAGGAGAAGCTCCAGTCACCCGGAACGAGCTCATGAAATTCATGAACTCCTTCAAGGGTGAGATCAAAGAAATGATCAACAACAAGGCAGGCTCTTCCAAGAGTCAGCCGGCTAAAAAGACTCCCAATGATGGGAAGAAGAAGAAGCCGGTCAAGGACAGGCAGCCAACTCCTCATCACCCAAAGGAGAAGGTAGCCGCAAAATTTGACTGGTCTAAGATTCTGATGCCCCGGCGACCCCAGCCGGATGGCAAAAAAGCCTCCACCTTTGATGCTCGAGAAGTCATCAATCGAAGGAGGCAGGAGCTGTCTGAGTCAGCTTCTACCTCAAGCTTTCCAGACAGCTTCAAGCAAGCTTCTGCAAGGAACTCTATGTCCTTGCATGAGAGTCGGACAGGCGGTAAATCCGTCAACACCGAACCTCAGCTGATGATAGGGTCTATGCCATACGCACCTCAGACGCAGTATGGGAAATATGGCCTCCAGTTCATGCAGCCACCCCCATTCGGAGGTCAGGCGGTATATACCAATGCCCAGCCACTGGACTGGCAGCTCCGGCTGATGAGGCTAGGCGAACAACCGTCTGCCTTTGCAGTCAATATAACCGAGGCGGCTCAGCCGGCCAAGGTTAAAAACATCTTGGTTGGTGCTTATGATGGCACCACCAACCCTGAAGATCACCTGATGGCATACACCAACCTAATGTGTTTACAAGGTTGGGATGATGCCACCTGGTGCCGTTGCTTTCCGGCTACATTGAAGGGCATTGCCCAACAATGGTTTGGCAACTTGCCAGCCGGATCTATTGATTGCTTCAAGAAGCTAGCCTTCTTGTTTGCCACCAACTTCTCAATGAACATCCCCGCTAAGAACAAGTTTAGACTTGAGCACCATTAAGCAGGGAGAGAGAGAAGGGCTACGCTCATATGCCAGGCGGTTCAACCTGGTTAGAATTCAAATCCAGGGGCTGTCTGACGAGGTAGCATTTACAGACTTTTTCAAGGGTCTGAGAGACGGGTCGGCTTTTAAGTTCGACCTTGTCAGAAAAGGGGCTTTTACGCTACAGGCGGCCCTGAGGGAGGCGGAAAGCTATATACAAGCAACCGACCTCTGTACGCCTGGTAACCAGTCGGACTCCAAGAAGTCTGACAAGCAAAAAGAGAGCCGGTCTGCTCAGCCGGCGAAGAAAAAAGAAGAGAGCAAGAAAAGAAAAGAAGTCTGGGCGGTCAGTGATTCTGAGCAGCCGTCCCAGAAAAAGAAAAAAGAGTTTAAACCGTACGTTCCCCGGTACGAGTTTAACAAGGATTGTAACTCCATCCTCATGGAGGTAAAGGACCGGCTGTCCATTGAGAAGCCGAATCCAATGAAGAGTTCCGTCCAATCCCGGAATAAGAGCAAATATTGTCAATTCCATGAGGAGGTTGGCCATGACACCAACGACTGCTTCAGTTTACAGCGGACGTTGGACCGTCTGGCTGACAAAGGACATCTGAAGTCCTATATTTCTAAGTCCCCAGCCGGGGCAAAGAAGAAGAGCAAGGGTCAGTCCTCTAAGGCTGCCTCCCAGCCTGCAAGTAGTTCAGAAACCGACAAGGATCCGGTCTACACCATAGCAGGCGGATTCTCTTGTGGTGGCCCTACCATCCGGGGCACCAAAAGCCATCTTCGAATGATGGATAAGGATGATGAGGAGCAGGCGTCTTCCAGCTCCACTTTTCCGGATGTCCTCATTACTGAGAAGGACAGGGGCAGCGTCCGCCGCCCGCATGACGATCCGGTTGTCATTGAATGCAAAGTCGCCAACCAGTTAGTTGGGCGCATCCTTATTGACACCGGCAGCTCGTCAGACATCATCAGCCTCCGGTGCTTGCAGAAGCTGAAATACAACTCCAGCAGCATGCATCCGGTCACCCACCCCCTGGTTGGTTTTGGGGGTGGGATGGTATATCCAGCCGGCAGAATTGACTTACCCATCCGGCTGGGTGAGAAGGGCCAGGGACGACATTTGGTCGTCAGATTCTTGGTCGTTGAGGAGTTGACCGCCTACAACATCATTCTTGGGAGGTCAACCCTCAACGAAGCCAAGGCTGTAATCATTCCTTCTCTCATGCTCATCAAGTATGAGAGGGATGATGGTTCTGTTAGTTCCCTGAACGGGGATCAGAAGACGGCCAGGGAGTGTTATCTCTCAGCCGTCAAGGATACTGTGGCCGCAGACGGCCAAGGGAAGGAACCAATAGACCTTGACAATGTCAAGGATGCTTCCTCACTTCCACCAGCAGTCGGAAAAAAGAGAAAAGCTGCAGAGCTGGTGGTGGTGAAGAAAGAAAAGAAATAGCAATCACTGACCGGTGAACGGTCAGAGGAGCTCCGTCCCCAACCGGCTGGTGAGAGTATTGATCTCGTTCTGGACGACAGCCGTCCAGAGCGAACTGTTAAGGTTGGGACGGTTGCTAACGCTGTTCTAAGTGCAGACTTGCACCTCCTGCTGAAAGAATTAAAGATGTGTTTGCCTTTGAAGTGGAAGAGATGTCAGGCATCAGCCCGGATCTTGTTGTCCACAAACTCGCCGTGGATCCAAAAATGAAGCCCATCCGGCAAAAGAAGAGAAACCACGGTGAGGAAAGAAGTCAGGCGGCAGCTGCCGAAGTAAAAAAGCTGTTGGATGCCAGGTTCATTCGGCCTTGTAATTTCCCCGACTGGGTGGCAAATGTTGTGCTTGTAAAGAAGCCGAATGGTACCTGGCGGATGTGTGTAGATTACACGGATCTCAACAAGGCATGCCCAAAGGATAGCTATCCACTTCCAAAAATTGACAGTTTGGTCAATTCAACAGCCGGTCATGCCTTGATGAGTTTTATGGATGCCTATTCCGGCTTCCATCAGATACCTCTGTAGAAAAAAGATCAAGAAAAGACGGCCTTCGTCACTTATCAGGGGTTATTCTGCCGTTTGGCTTGAAGAATGTGCCGGCTACATTCCAACGGATGATTAATACAGTCTTCATTAATCAAATTGGGAGGAATGTAGAGGCGTATATTGATGACATGATAGTCAAATCCAAGCAGCAGGCGGATCATCTTGCTGATCTCCGAGAAACCTTCACCACACTCAGGCGGCATAAGGTTATGTTAAATCCTAAGAAATGCGTCTTTGGTGTTGAGTCTAGGAAGTTTCTCGGATTCCTGATTGATCAAAGGGGGATAGAGGCTAACCCTGAGAAGATACAGGCGGTAATTGACATGAAGTCACCCCGCACTGTCAAGGAAGTTCGGAGACTCACCGGTTGCTTGGCCGCCTTGGGGAGGTTCCTCAGCCGGTCAGGTGAGAAATGCCTTTACTTCTTCCAAGCAATCAGGAAGAAGACTAGATTTGAATGGGGGGATGATGCTGAGGCGGCATTTCAGAAGTTGAAAGAACACTTGCACTCTTTGCCAAGGCTTGTTAGTCCTTTGCCAAGAGAGAAGTTGTACATGTACCTAGCCGTCTCAGACCATGCTCTCAGTGCCGTTCTCCTTGCTGAACGAGACGGTACGCAGCTCCCGGTATATTTCATCAGTCATGTGTTAAAAAATGCTGAACTCCGATACCCCATGGTGGAAAAATTCGGTCTTGCTCTATATATGGCCTTCAAAAAGTTGAAGCCATACTTTCTGGCGCATCCGGTGGTAATCTACATCGACCATCCCCTCAAGCGGCCAATGTCCACTTTGGAGTCATCCGGCAGAATGCTGAAATGGGCTATTGAAATGCAAAGTCTTGAGATATCCTTCGAACCAAGGAAAGCAGTGAAAGGTCAGGCGTTTGCCGACTTCATTGTTGAAATGACTCATCCGGTCCTCCCGGATAATGTTGATCAGGTTTGGAAGGTGTATGTAGACGGGAGCTCTACAAAGAACGGCTGTGGTGCAGGCATAGTTTGTGAATCTCCAGAAGGAGATAGATATGAGTATGCACTACGGTTCAAGTTTTAGGCCTCGAATAATGAGGCGGAGTATGAAGCCCTGCTAGCCGGAATCCGCATGTGTAAGGCAGCAGGGGCAACAAAGATTGACGCCCACTCTGATTCTCAGTTGGTTGTTAGCCAGTATGAGGGCACTTATGAAGCGACCCATCCGGCAATGATCAAATATCTTCAGGCTGTCAAAGATGAGGCTGGGACACTTGAGGAGTTCAGATTGAATCAAGTGCCCCGGTCAGATAACCACCCGGCGGATGCACTATCTAAATTGGCATCATCCGCCTGCCATGATACGCCTCGGTCAGTCTTTTGGGAAGTTCTGGAAAAACGAAGTATTTATGAAGAGCCCATTGGAATTCTGGATCGAAGTTCTACTTGGATGGATGGCATCCGGGCGTACCTTGCAGACGGCACGCTCCCTGATTCACCTCAGGAAGCAGCCGTCATGAAAAAGAGAGCAGCAAACTTCGAGTTGAGAAACGGAGAACTCTTCAAGGCTGGTTTTCTCAAGCCCTTGTTGAAATGTGTTACCCCGGAAAAGGGGAAGGAAGTACTCGAAGAGCTGCATGCGGGATTTTGCGCCTCCCATATAGGCGGCAAGTCCCTAGCCGTCAGAGCCAGGCGGCATTATTTTTGGCCTACCCTTGAGGCAGATGCCAAGGAATTTGTGAAGAAATGTGATAAATGCCAGAGGTTTGGCAAGCTAATACATCGCCCGGCTACTGATCTGACGGCAATCCACAGCCCAGTCCCGTTTGCTAAATGGAGCATGGACATATTGGGTCCATATACGCCTGCTCCAAGCGGAAAGCGCTATATTTTGGTGGCTGTGGATTACTTCACCAAATGGGTGGAGGCGGAGGCAGTTAAGAATATCAAGACAAAGGATGTCATCTCTTTCATATGGAAGAATATTATCACCCGGTTTGGGGTACCTATGTCTATGGTGTTTGATAATGGCCCTCAGTTTGAAACGCCTCAGCTCAAGACTTGGTTGGGAGATCAGGGCATCTCAAGTTATTTTGCCTCAGTCGGCCGTCCTCAAGCAAATGGTCAAGTTGAGGCATTCAACAAACTCATCTCAGACGGAATCAAAAAGAAAATTGAAAGAGCCGGTGGCCTATGGGCTGAAGAGTTAATTCATGTGTTATGGGCCATCCGGACAACTGCTAAGGGGTCAATCGGAGAAACCCCGTTTCTTATGGTATACGGGGCTGAAGCCGTTTTACCCATTGAACACTATGAGCCTACGCTCAGAGTGATGCTCTATGATGAAGAGGCAAATTGGGAGGCCATGCGGCTGGCATTGGACTCCCTCCCGGAACACAGGGGCAATGCTGCCCTGCGACATGAGATCTACCGTCTGAGAATGACGAGAGCCTACAACAAAAGAGTGCACAAACGCCCTTTGAAAGTGGACGATTTTGTGTTACGGAAAATGGAGGCAACCGGTAGGGCCAATGAGCTTGGAAAGCTAACTCCTAACTGGGAAGGCCCCTACCGGATCTATGAAGGAGTTAGGGATGGCACATACCGCCTGGAAACCCCAGACGGTAGACGCCTGCCTAGAACTTGGAATGTAGACAACTTAAAAAAGTACTACTTCTGAGTATTGTAAGTTTTTTGTAACAAGAAGTATTAATGAGAAATGCTTTTGTTTCATTTATTGTCTTTTTATTTCCATTTGGGTTTACCCATGCTAATGTTGAAAAAGTACAGTCGTAATTTTAACGTGTGAATAACTTGAGGCCAATGGCCAGATAAAAACTAAGTTTGATACTTAGTATATGAAATCAAAAAAGTCCATAGTGACAAGAGGCTAACAGCCGGATCCTAAAGCTAAGCACAAAACCGTTTAGCAGCTAGCAGCCGGTCTAATAGCTAGACCTGAGGCCAAGGGCCGGATGGTTGTCCATTTTCTCAAAATTCGTCTATTCCAATATGGCTATAGGCGTCCGGCGACACCCCTCCGGGTGCAATCGTCGCAGAGAACAGCCACCATGCTTGTTCTATAAGCCCATGCAGGCGGCAACAATTGAATGGCTAAAGTAGTCAACTCATAGCTGTCTGTTCGTATTATTTCTCCTAAGTAATCTTTAGTTGAAAATTTTCCGGCTATCTACAAGTATCAGCCGGAGAAACATCGAAAGTCTTTTACTTAGAGAAATTTTCCTCAAGTTGCGTACTTCTGGGGCAAACCCCTTTTTGCGTAACGGCTATGAAGCATACCCAGACGGTTTGACACCGACTGGGGCAGAGGTTGCATGCCTGTTATTTGGCCGGCTGTGTACTTGGTTTGGGGCAATCACTATTGTGATTGATTGCCTTACAAACATCCCATACTCTTTTAAGTATGAGAAGTTTCCAAGGCAATCAATCCTCTCTTTGTTTGGATTAAACCAACCACACAGCCGTCCAGGGGCACAGACAGCCGGATATGTGCCTGCCGCATGCTTTTTATAAGTTAGGCAAATTGTTAGGCAAATTCACAAGTATATATTGAGTATGTATGCAAGAGTGAAAAATTGAAAAAAATTGAAAATTTATGCAAGTATAAGAAAACCGACTGGGTCGGTGTACTCCATAAAATGAACTGGCTCAAGGCCAGGAATAATTGTTAGCCGGATAACACATCCGGAATACAGAGACACAAAAGAAAAAGTAAAAAGTTACACAATTACTCGGCGCACAGGCCGGAAAAGCAAGTTGGCATACTGCCGCTGAAAAAGGAGAGGAGCTACGCTGCTGGTTGTTCCGGCTGGGCTGGAGTTGTTGAAGGAACATCATCCGGAATCTCAACCGCTTCAGGCTGATTTTCCTTGTTCACTTCCTTTATAATCTCGTCAAGGTCCGGCTCCTCTGTGTCCGAAACCTCAGCACCATTCTCCAAGGCCCATTCCTTGAAGCGAGCCGGAGCAGGATCCTGGAGAGCCTTGGCATCATACACCTTAGTGGCGTAGTTGTACCTCAGCTTGTAGACTTCAAAGTCTACCTCAGGATAGAGAAGCCCCCAAGCATAACGGAGGCGGATCTCATTGTCCCGCTCATTCTCTTTGATGAGCCGGTCCTGCTCAGCCTTGAGCTCCTCAGCATGTTTACCTTTCAGAGTGGCAAGATCCGCAATCAGCCGGGACTTGTCTGCTCTGAGGGCAACGTTCTCTTGGTCAGCTCCCTCTAAGGCCTTAAGGTTGGAGCCGGCAGTCTTCAGCTGAAGCTCCAGATCTTTGATTTTGTTGTTGGCTTCATCGTTAGCAGCCGTCAAAGTCCTGACCAGCTCCTCCTGTTTCAACTCGAGGGCTTTAATCTCAACATCAAAATTTATATAGGCATATTCAGCAGAGTTGAGATTAGCTTGAGCCCTTCTTTTGGCATCAGTTACTTCTTCTTGCTTCTTCCAGAAAGGCAACCGGAGTCCATCCACCCGGACCATAACCTGAGCAAGGTCATCCGGGAAACTAAACACTTAGCAATTTGAAAGACAAAGTGAAGTAAAAAGAAACGTAAAAGATAAGGGGCAAGTTTCACTTACCTCCGCCAGCTGCCCCAGAATCAGGTCGAAGTCGACCTCGTGGCGGTTGGGTATGAAGTTCTTCTCCGTCTGGGTGAGAGTTCTCACCATCCGTTTTCCAAACCCCGCCAGGTCCGGGGCAGAAGTAGCATCTGCAGCATAAGAAGGACTTGGTGAGAGACTGGCAGCATATTTGGCATTCATTCTTTGCCGGCTACTCACAGAACCCCCGGAAGGGTCGGTCATAGTCTTGACGCGCATAAAGTCAAGCGGCCAAGGAATTTCAATCTTACCTTTTGAGTCGGCCTTCGCCAGCTCCTCCCCTGCGGCTGCAGCACCACCTGCAGCCTTGGATGGCTCGCCATCCTTCGATGCTTCATGAGCATCCGGCTTTTTTCGTGACCTCTCTGAGTTTTCACTCAGAGTAGCCATGGCTTCGGGGCCTTTACCCCCGGTTGTTGGAAATCCTTTGGCATTAACGCCAGAGGATGTTGAGGTGGCCCTCCTCCCGGTCTTAGCAGCCGGCTTTTGAAGATTCTCATCCCCAGGTCTTTTTAAGACCTTTGTCATTGAGCGGGGAAGAATGCCGGTTGAAGTCTGCAAAAATATAAAGAAAACATCAGTCATCCGGAATCAGAAAAACTTGGAAAAATTTCAAGTAAAGTTGAAGTATCTTACCCCTCCTTTCTTGGCCTCCTTGGCCTCAATGCTGGCCTTCTTGGCCAGGATGTTCTCTTTGCGGAGCAGAGCCGCAGATTTCTGGGGGGTCTTAGCCGGGTCGATCATTCTCCTTGCTTCCTCTGCAAATAGAGCATAAAGTGTTAGAACAAAAACAAGTTCAAAAGCAATAAAATTAAAATACAGGCGGAAGACCGCCGGGTGTGTGAGTGTATCTACCATTTGGAAACATAGGGCTCAACCCACAGGCAGACAAGAACCTCTCATCCGCAAAGAAATCCGGGTGGGGGATCCAATTCTTTGGAACAACTATGTGAGTCCCATCCCCCAAGGGCTCAGTTGTTGTTTTGAAAAACTCCGGCTCTATTATTTGCTCCCGGGCATTGGCAGTTAGGGCTGGGCGAACGCATTTTTGACCCACCAAAGCCGGCTCCTTGTTGTAGCGCCGGAGAATCCTATTTATTCTTATTTGTGGGGAGGAAACCAAGTACCACTTGTCTTTCCAGCCTCCCCACTTGGACACTTTTTCCAAAGTCATCAAGTACCCCGGGAGCGTGGAGATAGTGTACCACGCTCCATATCCGCCTGGGGCACTTTTGAGATAGTGCATGTGGGCGAAGGCAGTGAAGCTCGGCTCAATATCCTGGAGCTCGCAGGCGGCGATGTAGCTCAAGATGTTGACCCAAGAATTAGGCGTAAGTTGCCATACTCCCAGGTCATATCCCTTCAGGATCTTCCGGATGCCTCTGTGAAGGGGAAAGCGGAGGCCGGCTTCTATCACCGCCTCGTAGCAGACGAAGTAGTTGTCTGCATTTTCAATATCATCCCCCCAGGCAAGAACAGCATTAGCCGGAGGGACGATGATGTCCCAGTCTTCCCCAAAGGGGTGTTGTTGTTTGAAAGCCTCGAAGCCGCTTTCAAGAAGGGCTCTATCCCCAGGTTTCATCCGGGTCTTGGTAGGATCCGGGTTTGCTTCTTTCTTTGCTGTTTGGCGATAAGCCTCAGCAAGGTTCTCTTTCTCATCCCTGGATCCTTCTTGCTCCTCAGCTGCTTCTTCAGCTGAGTTATTTTGGTCTGGGGAGGAGGCGGTCTCCTCACCGTCTCCCCCTGAGTTGCTGCTGCTAGAGGTAGACGGGGTGTCCTCAGCTGAGTTACTTTGCTCAGCCGCCTCGTAATCTTCCTCCCTCACTACTTCACTTACGGGCACTTCCCTAGTGCGCCGCCTTCTGGGCTTGGTAGCCGTTTGTTTGGTTCTGGCCATTGTGTCCTGCACAGACACAGAGAGGGAAGAAGCCGGAGATGAGCAAAGCACTCCAGAAACTCCAGACAAGTCACCCCCGGTTCTAGACTCAGCCGTCCCTGGTGACCGACTGAGTGTCCTAGGTAGTGCTGTGTGTGCAAATGGAGAGTTCATTTTATTTTTGAAAAAATCAATGTATACAGCCGGAATTCGATGTATACAGGCTCAAGAAAAAGAAAAGAAAAAAGGAGAAAACTAAAAGAAGGAAACGGATGGTTACCTTACTTTGAGTTCTGAAAAATCTGAAAACAGCAAAGCAACCGGTGACCGGGTGACTTCGAAAGAGCACACGGAAATCTTGAATTTGCTTAAACGCAACCGGGATTAGAGCACTTCTCTCTAAAAACTCTCTTTCTCTCTCTAGAAAAGTCAAATATGTAAAAGTAAAGAGGAGAGGGGGGGTAAATCCCTATTTATAAGGGGTGAAACGGCGTGAAGTACAGTCATCACTGTCAAAATAGCCGTTTTTTACTGTTCACCCTTCATGGGGTGACGCGTGTCACAGGTACCACGTGGCCTGCCACGTGGCACCTGTGAGGGGCAAATGTTTGGGGCATTTTTCATCCTTGACAAGTGGACCAATGAGGAGGTGCCACGTGTCAGAGGCTGGCAGGTCATCTTTGGCCAATCTCCAGCTGACACGTGGCCTCTCCAGATACTCTCTCAGAATTGCGGCCTTCAAGGGCCCAATTCCCAAGAATCCGCTATTTGGCGGCGCAGCCCATCAATCCTAGGTTAAAATAACCTAGGAAAGGGCACTTTTCCCAAGGACCCTATAAATAGGGAGATATTCCCCCAAAATGGGGGACATTCAGAAATTCACCAAACATTTATTACACCCTATTTTCTCTCTCATCAGAGAACACCTGAGCTTGGAATCCAAGCAGATCCCCACCTTAAATTCCGCACTTTTTTACTCTCCTTCAAGTTACTAACTTGAGCGTTGGAGGCGGAGCACCTCCCAAACGGTGTCTTCGTTGATTTTGCAGGTACAGAAGCCCTCCGGACCAATCTTCGAGTTGTAACTCTCCCAAGGGACAAAAACACCCAAAACACCGCGCGTGGAGAAATGGAGCAAGTATTTAAAAACGGAGGGAGTATGTTTTACCCTGGAATATTGTTTATTGGTGAACATATACCCTAGGTCTTTTATTATTTGTTTTATTTCTCCCTACTCATATTCTTCGTAGTATAATTCTTTAATAATAACAAATTTGGTTACTTGATGATCTAGATTGGTTGGGGGGTTTTTTTTTTATTATTATTGTTTATAAAATAATTTTTTAATATAAAAAATATCAAAGGTTAACCAATTTTATCATAAAAGGTTAGTCATAAAACAAAAAAAAAAAAAAAAAAAAAAAAAAAAAAAAAAAAAGGTCACTATGCTTCATTTTGCAAAACTAGGGTGCCACTTCATAAAATTGGAAAATAGTTTGTCTACCATATAGAATTTCTAAATCTTAAAGGCTACCATTTAGAATTTCCCAAAACCTGAGAAGCAACTGTAAAAGTAACATAAACATGCCTATTAATCCTATATAAATGTGATTCATCATGTATTTAAGCTAATATAAACGTCAAGCATTAAATATCTTGCATAGCATTTAATACCCTTTAATCTCTCTCGTATATCATGTATCTAAGCTAATATAAACCTCAAGCATTAAATATCTGGCATAGCATTTAATACCCTTTAATCTCTCTCGTATAATCACGTACTGACTTAATCAAAGAGACTTTCCTTGGCAAAACCCTCAACATTAGTTTACATGCTTTATCCTGTAGGAATCCTCAACCTAGCATCTTTTTGGACCGAATTCTCTTCAGCCCAATTGACTAAGGACTTTCTCTAGTCCACATTGATTATCCAAAACACGATGTATTTATTGTTTCTATCTCCTACTAACCCCAGTTATAGTATTTTTTTTTATTGTATCTCTCCCACACTATTTTTTTTATTGTATCTCTCCTCAACCTACCCTATAAATTTTCTAAAATTTTGTGCGATGCCTACTATTGCAACTATTACGAAACAGAGGGAGTAACTAGATAACCATTTGTCCATTATTTCAATAAAGAGTTATTTCCTCATCTCCTATCATTGATAATATTAGGGGTGAGCAAACCAAGTTCCGGTTCCTGGGTACCCACTTATATACACGCTTTAAAATATTACTCCCTCCGTTTTTTTATATGCATCACTTTGACAACTTCACTATTCACATACCATAGTTGACTTAATTTTTTCACCTCTAAAAAATATATAAATGTCATTTTATTATATATCATTAGATTTGTCATAATGTCTAGTTTCATAATATAATTTTGTTACAATTTTTACTAATACACAATTAAAGATATTAATGGTCAAAGTATCGTGTCGGCAAATGTGCCGATCAAACTGATGATATAAAAAAAATAGAGGAAGTATTACAAATTATAAATTTTTGGTTTATTTTCATGTTTAACGTTTAATACTTATATATTTTATATGCATTAAACTATTTTATTTATGTTAAATATTAATAATCTCTTTTTTATTTTACTAACTAGATACATTCAACATATTTTTGTTTTGTTTTGTTTATTTTTTAAAAAAATATATATAGTTCAATATATGTTGGGTATCCGGGTACCCAACTGGTTCCGATTTCAAAAAATTGAGAATTGGAATTGGAACCGGTTGCAACTAGGTCCATGATTTATTACTCGAAATTGGAACCACCGGGCCCAATACCGATTCCAAACCTGCCGGTTTCTAATCGGTTCTGGTTTCAATTTCGGGTACCCGGAATTTTTGCTCACCCATGTTGTCTATCGTAAATGGTGGGAAAAACTCTTCAAGTATCATACAACCTGATGAGGTCACGTCAGGTCAGATTTATTTTAAATTAAGTCACTATTAAATTATTGGGTCCATATAAGTTGAAATTTAAATTACCTATTGTTTCGGTCAGATCGAGTTGGTTGAGTTCGTTTTTGACACCAATAAGGCACCAACACGGAATACTGTACTTTGTGTAGGCCTAAATAGTGCTGTCAAATTTCAAACCGAAATCATTTAACTGCCCGAAACAAACCGACCCAAATGAGAACCGAACCGATTGAAAACCGTTTTAAAAACCGAAAACCGACCCGAACTGTATGTGAATGAACCTGAACCGAACCGATCCGAATAACGTCACACCGTATAAGAACCAAACCCTTTAATGAACCGAACCAGTTTTAAACCGAAATGAAATCAAACCGAACCGAAATCAACCGAACCGAAAAAGAACCGAATTGTTTCTAACCCGAAACCGCTTTCAACCCGAACCGTTTGAACCGGGATAAAAACCGTTTACACCGAGCCGTTAACAACCCACGACCCGTTTGCACCAAACTGTATATAAACTGAACTGTTTATAAACCGAACCGCTTGCAAACCGAATCGTTTTATGAACCAGACCTCTTATAAATGAATCGGCTACAAACTAGTAAGATCAGTATGGCTAAACTTGAAACAGAACATGATATGTATTTATGAAATCAATGAGAATTTGTATATAATATGATGCCTATTTATGAAATGATGAAGTCTCTACTTAATATAAAACTTGTTAACCAACAAATGGCTAGCAAGTACTATCAAATTTCAAACTATTTAACTGCTCGAATCCAAAAGACTCGATAAACAATCGATCTTTTGAAACCGAAAACCGACTCGAACCGTAATTTAGTAAACTCAAAATGGAACCGATCCGAATAACGTTAAACCGTAGAAGAACCGAACTAGTTATAAACAGAACCGAAAAAGAACCGAACTAGTTATAAACTGAACCGAAACTGTTTGAACCGGGATAAAAATCGTTTATACCAAACCGTTAACAAACTACGACCCATCTGCACCGAACCGTTTACTACATGGACTGTTTACAACCCGAATCGAATTAAAACCGCTCAAGAATAAACCGAAACTGAATCGAACCAATAATTATTTTAACCAAACTGAAACCGACCCGCGAGACACTTAAACCGATTTTAAACCGACCAGATTTAATACCGAACCGATTTCAAATTGAAACGAACCCGAACTGTCAAACCGTTTTGACAGTACTAGGCCTAAACCTCAGGCTGCTTAGTTCGAAAACCCCTCCTTGCTTCTTGCTTTTGGCTGCCTCTCTCTATCTCCTCATTTCCTCAACAATGGCGAAAGGCGACGATGCAAGAATCAAGAAGAAGAATAAAGCCAATCGTAAGAAACTTGCTAAGGATCCTTCTGCCGTCTCTTCTCGCGTTGCTGCTCTTATTGCCGCCAAGAAGCGTCGCCAATCTGGCAAACGCCGCAATTGCCAGGTTTACTGCTTTTCTTTATTCTATTTCATTTAATTTTCGTTTATTTGCTGTTGTTAAGAAGTTCTTTTTATTGGGTGTTTTTAATTTAATTTTGTGTTGTTGTGAATTTACATCTTTTAACATAACTCAGGAATTGTTAATTTGATTAATTTTGTATTGTTGAATTTACATTTTATTATTGGGTGTTTAAATTTGTAATGTTGTGTTTATAGTTTAATTTTGTAAGGTTGTGTTTATAGTTTAGTTTTGTAATGTTGTGAATTTGCATCTTTTAGCACAAGTTTTAACTAATTAATGGTCAAAATTAAATATCATTTGTTATTTTGAAATCTATGTAGTACTGCAGTGCTCAATTAATTGTTTTTGTGATGATTGCAGTCTGCAATTTTACACTGTGAATGAGAAAATCATCATGTTTTTGAGGTTCCGTAGATTATATGGTGATTGCTGATAATTTATAAGGGAACAATTATAATCGTTGGGGGGTTTGGAAAAATTCCGGTTTCTTTTTTTTTTTTTTTCGTGTAGATAGCATGAAGGAAGAAAATCATAGGAAAATTCTTAGTTTCAATTTTGGGTTTATAAGGACTAGTTGAATGGAAAAAGACATATTTTGGTAGGATGGCTTACAAGAAACTCTATGAATTAAGTTTAGCTTAAAATTTGTCCATCCTAATTCCATTGAATTGGGTGTACAATAGATTTTTCAATCATTTCGCTTTTTTGTGCATCTGTTATGGTGAGTCTATGATTGTGAAATTGACTCCATATCCCACGTTTGATTTTGATTTTCTTTTTTTTTTTTCTTTTCTTGGAGTTGAAATTTGGGGGTTTGGAATAGGGCCAAGTCAATGACACTTCAAGGACAGGGTAAATGCAAAAAAAGTTGACGACCATTGTTCAGATATTAATTCATCATTTTTATATCAATTTGCAAATGAAAGAGCTACCCAATATATACTCAAGTCTTAGAAAAGCTACATTTTTCTTTGTTTCCTTTGTTTCACATGCAATCCTTTCTAACTAATATGATGTACATGGATATTTGCTTCCAAGAAGTTGACATCGTAGACATTAGACTGAAGAAGGCATTGTTCTAAATCGCTATTCCAAGTCCTGGTAGCTTGAAGCTATATGTTGAATAACTTTATGGTAGGAATGTTTTTGTGTGAGCACTTGAGTCATCATTTTTGGTATAATATTGCTTATCTAATTCATAAAAACACTTATAATCTACATTGTAAAGTAGAGTAGGTAGAATTAACAAAGTTGGCTGGGAAAGAAGATATCGTTGATAGTAGAGTAGACATCTTAATGACATGGCTACATTGTAATGTTTTGGCTTGAAGGAAGTTCTTCGTACAAGCAGATTGTCAATGCATCCAATTTGGAAAAATGTTGACGAAATATATAAATACTAAAGAGACCAAGTTGCTTTATAACAATAAAATCTTCTGTTTACGTTGCTGTGCTCTCCTCCATAATAGAAAACTATAGGTCTGTCTATTTTAAGCTGCCATAAACAACTATGCCTTCTTAAATTTAATTTCTATCGTTCGTAATATAAAAGAAATTACCTATGAATTACTAGCTCCTTAAGTAGTTTGTTGGCACAATGCTTAGAAAATCAAATGGCTTTATCTTCTCCCTCTTTTTATATTTTTCAAATTTTTACTTCTTAGTCATTGCTCCCCCCTTAAGAGGAGTGTCTGACCTTTTAATTCTTCTTGTATTTTGTTTACTGTTGTTTTTATTTTAGCTTTGTGCTTTACATTTGGGGTTTAGTAATTATTATAAAGCGTTACTGATTCTCTCTACACCATTCTTTTGATGAATGTATGTACTGTTTGGATAGCCTATTAGCCTGCTCATTTTACATCTTTATCTCTGATTTTTAATCTTCTACTCTATAGGGCATGTGCTATAGTCTTCCCTCACCTGAGGATCCTTTCAACGAGAGACATGGAAAAGAAACTATTAGCACCAGAAAAAACAAACGGCTGCTTCCAGATGTAAAAAACAAGGAAATCTTAAAGAAAGAAGCCAAAAAACAACAGAAAGAAATGCTTTGTGGTGATCAAGTGAACTTAAAAAATCAAAAGGAAAAGAAAGCAAAGCTAGGAGATGGAGACTTCAATGATTGTACTTTAGGAAATTTTGGCTGTCCGTCTAAGTTTCTTTGCTCTTGCTTGAACTCTATACGGGATTCTTTGCTTGGTGATGGCGTGCTGAATAAGGAACAGGATAAACCTTTGTTTGTTGATTCATGGGGAGTTGAATTTTGGAAGTCTTATTCCATAGGTGCCGATATATTAGAAAACAGTGGAACTAGTCCTTCTGTGCAGCAAATGGCCTGGATAGCCTCCACTGCAGCTGACAGCATTTCACAGAAGGAGAAGGATGGGGTATCCTTCTCCAACCCGTTCCTGTTATATCTTGTACCATCACAAGAGAAAGCGAATAAGGTTAGTTTGGCATAAAATTTTTAAATTTAAATATGGATTTTTTGAATTCTCAAGGATGCATTCTGTAAGGAACATGTCTTTAGTGATCTACAGCTTTGTTTTTACTCATATATCCAAACAGCGATGATGTCATTGTCGGCTATAATACTGGTATTGTCTTCGTGGTGAAACACATGCATATATGTATGCTAAGGGACACATCAACACTTGATTAGTTGGTTTTCATAAGACTCCGTCCTCGTATTTGATCTGGGTGGATATATGGTGAAGGCAGTCCCTTTTTAACATTTAAATGGGTGAGCATTGATCCAAACAGAAAAAAAATGGTGTCAGGAATGGATTAATCAGCTATGTTCCTACTCTTATGGGATCAATAGCTTCTAAGTCAGAATACTTTAAGATGAAATCTAGGTGTGATAAGGTGAAAGTGATGCTTGGCAGTTAGCAATGACTGAAGAGGATGGGTTTCTCGTAGTTATAATTGGGTTAAATAGAGAATTTTCAATATATGTGATCTCAACTTTGAAGGGCATATCTCAATTTCTACTTATCCTTTCATGAAGTTCCTATATGCAAATCTAAGCATCCCATCTTCATGTTTTGATAAAGCATGTATAATAATATGGCCATTTGAAATTGATGTGTCTTGTGGCAGCTACCTATTTATGCCTCATAAGCTAGCACTGTAATTTTAAAAGTGTACCTTAGGGGGTGTCTAGAACTCTAGTTTTTTTTTTTTTTTTTTTTTTTTTTTTTTTTTTTTTTTTATGGAGGTAATGACGTTAATTTTTAAAATCCATCCCTATGATATGTATTTATTTAGACCTGTTGTCTTATCGATTGAAGTAGAAGAAACTCTAAAATTTCAATTGAAAACTGATATTTTGATATTTTTGCAGGAAATATGATGTAAATACTCAATTTAGTTGTGCTTTGAGTTTGCAAATGTGTGTGCATGTGCCTCATGCCTCAGATTTTAGGATCGTTTGCACCTTTATAGGCCTTGTGGTTTTAAGAAACTAAGATTTATTTGGTCATGTTAGGTGATTTTTAGATTAAGACTTCAGTGCATCAGCATACCACCAGCCAATAAAGGCAGCCCATGTATATGACACATCTGAGTATCATGGCTGTGTTTTAGCACACACTGGATTACACTTCAGTGCTCAAGCTTGGGAAAGTTGATTTAATTACTCTTGATCTAGTCTTTTGGTTAATTTTTTTTGATGGTAAGGCTTAGTGTTACCCGCTGTTCACGAACCAATCCCATCACTAGCAGAGTTGGTTGGCTATCTAGAATTGCTGGCTTTTTGGGGTGTGAATAGCTGAAAATGCGATTTACTTGATCAAATTGACTATCTAATGTACAGTAGATAATGTAATTGTCTCATATGAACTATTGATCTATTCGAAAATGCTTCAATTATCACATTTCAGATCTAGGATTTCACCTCTATAAGCAATCAAGATGATAGGGTTTTTGTTCACAAGCGTAGTTTTCCGCCTTCCCTCTTCCAGATTCACTCTTTTTTTATTTTTTGGGTACTTGCAATCATTTTCTACTTTGTGCATGTGTGTGTGTGTGTGTGAATCACTTTTTCCAATTTAGTTTCAATCTCTTATTTCATTGCCTGCCTTTTGTGTGGTTTCTTTAATTTCTGTCGTGCTTCTGTTCTCTTTTGTTTGTGGCAAAATTATATATCCAAACACCATGAACCTATGGTTGCTCTTATCTTGTATTCCAATTTGGAAGGTTTAAGATTCTAAGCAGTTACTACTGCAAATTTGTATATGGGATATAAATTAATGTTCTTGCAGGCTACAAGAAGACAATTTAGTCTTCTCTCCTGATGCACAGATTGTCTTCTTTAAGGTCTTGTAAGTTTTCTTTACTTTGATTTCTTTTGTGTTCTTTCAGGTGCGTTCTTTGTGCAAGCCATTAAAAGCTTTCGGCATTCACACAGTGAGTTTACATCCCGGTACTTCAGTGGAGCATCAAGTTCAAGGGTGTGTCTGAAATCTCCATTCTTTTTGCATTTCATACTCTTGTGTTGTCAATTGATGTGTTGGTAAATGACCTGTATACTTTACATTTGTTATATACTGATGCACTGTCAGATGCATAACTGTTGAGAACTGGTGTAATTTATTGGAACTTTTTCTTGATTTATGATGTTACTGGTGTAAAACTGTAAACATCTGGATCTGGCCAATAGGCGCTTGTGCTTTTATGCCATTTGATCGGTTTGATGTAGGCAGTTATATTTGCTAGGATTTTATCTATATCCTATAACCTGGAAGTAACTTCCTGGAAAATATATAAGCTGTTTTGTTGACTACAGATATCTGTGCTTCTTGTGGAAAGCTTAAATAATCTTGGGGGAACTAGGTGAGGAAAATTTTCTCATTTTTGAGAAGTTGAATGACCATATAACTCCCAAGGTTTATATTACCTAGAAATTGTTGCTGTGTAATCTTATGTCAACCTCTAACGAGTAACGACCACTAACATAAAACTATTTTTTACTTTAAGAGGTCTCTCAATCATCACACTTTTTTGAAATAGGAGACTCAATGTGAAAAACCAATCTAGTCGTAGGTGCTTGGATTCTGGATTGAGTGCCATGTATTGCAATTTTAGCTTTATAAATTCGTTGATCTTTGGTTTCTCATGATAATTATCCTTCTGCAGCCTAAAGAGTTGTGAACCTGAATTTCTTATAGCAACGCCTGAACGCCTTTCGGAGCTTGTTTTGCTAAAGGCAGTTGATATTTCTGGGGTTTCTTTGCTGGTAATTTTTTTTAATTTTCAGTTTATTTATCAAGGCATATGTTCTGCTGATTGCTGCTTTCATAAGTTAATATTCTGTTTCATTTGGCATTTGTAACCCTCAAAAGCTTACTTTTCGAAGCAGAATTTCCTAAAAGGCAATTTGCTTGAGAAAATAGGGTAAGGAAGGTAGGGAGGGGAAATTGGTAAATATGAAACACTGAAAAGGAAGGACAGTAATGTGAGAGTTGTGCTTGTAGCTTTCAGTCTAATATTCTTTGTGTGTGTCCATTTGCCCACACCACAATAAGGATACATTTCCTTCTTAGCGGGACAAGGTGTGGGTGTGAGGCTGTTGTTCTTTTCACCTTATTCAAGGTGTTCTTATCTGATTTATTCAAGTTTTGGTTTGTTCTTAATCTTTCTAGTCCGGATTTCTCTAATTATTTATGTTTGGTTTAACTTGTTATCTTTATAATTTGTATGGTCTTGTATGCTTTGTACAAGATAAGTAATCTTACCTTTGCTCTTTTTTGGGTGATACATTTTGATTTTTCCACTATTCAAAAACTCTACTTTGACTAGCTTTTCGATTTAAAGTATGATACATATTAAGCATGAATAAATCATATTAAGCATGAATAAATCATTTTGACTGCATTATCTAATCTTGCTTTTAATTACTCCCTTCTGAAATTTCTGATTATTGAAAAGTTGAGAGTATTTTTTGTTGCCAAAGTGTGAGGTAGTTCGGTAAGTTAATAATCAGAAGGTATCCTTGTATGATTTAAAGAATAGGTAGTAGCAAAGATTATGTAAGAACCAAGATTCTCACTAATTCTGGCTGTAATTGTCATCTCATGGGCAGGTCAACTAGATATCTACTAATCTACTAATCTTAATACTAATCTTAATACGAAGTACAAGAGAATGTTTTATTATTACAAAAGAACATGGTAATAATAGTTTTGATCTAAAAAGCTATCTCTCGTGGAGTTTTAGGGGAAGAGGGGCCCTCATCTAGCCAGTCCACAAATTAACAGTGTCCCAGCCATTCTTTTCTGCTGTTTAGATTCTGTACAACACTTCTATATGCAAGGAATAAATCGCCATGATCTTACTTTCACCCTCTGATAGTTTATTCCTTATAGGCCTGGTTATTGGGAGGGTTGGGGCGGGTCAGTGCGGGTCAATAATGGGGCGGGTCATTTGCGGGTCACTTGAAATTTTTAGAGGATCAGGGCTGGGTCAGGGCCAAGAGGGTCAGGGCCGGGTCAGGATCTAAAGTAAAATTAAAGCAGGTCATTAATGGGTCAAGAAGTTGTATACAGAGCAAATATTTCTTTCTCTATAATATAAAGTTCCATAATTGTTTCCAAAAAAAAAAAAAAATTCCATGATTCTCTGCAAATCGTTTTAATAGAAAAAATATACACTCATCATATCGTATTGTAGATTTGAGAGTTAATAATTTCTAAATCTAAGTTTTTGAAGTTGAGAATTTGAAGAAAGAAATCATTTTTTAAAGATTATAAGGAAAGGAATGTTGAAGAAGGATTTTAGGTTGCGTAAAGCAATAGCAGGCGACGGATTTTTCGGTACATCGATGAGACGATGATGACGAAGAAATCTCCGGCGAAGCAAAAGACTTGAACTGTAAATCTGTATTTAAGAAAGAGGAGAGAGGAAAAGTAGGAGGGAGAAGGTACTTTTAATTTATCTAAATGGCCCTTTTAATGACCCTATATCTGTTTTCATTTTAATAGGGCTGTTTACAAGAGCCCATTAATGACCCCCTTTTAGAAGAGACCCTACATGAGCCCTGTCCAGTTAGATGATTTGAGGGTCGTAACCCTTTTAATTTGGCCCAACCCTGGTGCCCATTGGACTACCCTGTCCAATAACCAGGGCTAATTCCATATATGATTCTGATTCATCCACTTTACGTGTGATGCTCTCAAAATAAAGGCTCTAGAGTCTAGATTTTGGGAATGAAGACAATGCTTTGTGGAAGATCATTTAGCTCATTGCGGTGTTCAGAACTTAGGATGGTGTAAGAGACCTGAGAGTTCTTCTTGTGGTGTAGGAAAATAGAAATCCATTTCAGGTGGATTATATAATATGTCCTTGGTTGGTTTTAAACCTGAAAGTATTTCAACAATTTTGTTTTGGCTTGGCATTTGGTGTGGAGTTGAACCACTAGAAGCTCAATTTCTAGATTTGTTAAGATTTAAAAAGGTCAATGTCCCCAAGTTGTTGGTATGGAATTTTAAGTAGAAACATTGGAATGCTACCTTTTGAGATTTACTAATTATTGGGAAGAAGATTTAGTCTCAAGGCTTTTAAAATGACTTTGTGTTCAAGAGTTCAGGGAAGAAGGATGAGATGGTTTGGTGTCTTAGTAAGAGTGACTAATCGTTATGGGATGTTCGTAAAAAAAGGAACCTTCTTCGTTGCAGTCTTTGCTAAAGAAGAATAATCTGTTATTCATCTTCTCCTCTTTTGCCTTAGGGCTTATTCTCTTTGGCACTCATCTTTAACCTTGTTTGGATTAGCTGGATCCAACTAGACATACATGTTGCCCAAAACATAAGTATGAAACAAGGTTGGCTTGACGAAGGAAAATAAGTATGAAACAAACTTGGCTTGACGAAGTGTAGATAATGAATTTGTTGGTGCACTTGGAAAGATGGAAATAAATGCCTTTGTTGGATTTAGTTTCTACTTGTCAAGGATTTAAGTGTTTGTATAGTTGGAGCCTAGTTTTAATGCCCGGGCATCAATTGACTTAATATTGTAGATCAACAGGTCGCTTTAAGGCATGAACCTTTTTATCCTGAACCCTCCCTCATACATGAGTGACACCTCTGGTGACTTTTTAATGCAATTCTTATTTCCTGCCAAAAAGAGAGCCTATTTAGCCTTATATCATGTTACCTCGCCAGGTTTAAATTTACTTCTAAATTTCGGGCTAGGGATTACCCGAAGAAGTTGACCAAAGAAGTCTCTACTTTAAAAGTTACATGCTGCTATTGCATCATGGACTATTAGCCTAGAAGCAGCATTTTAAATTGTATTTTTTACATTTCTCATGCTAATGTTTAAAATAGGTTTGAATTCCAAGTTATTTATCTTTTTAAATTACTACATTTTGTAGACCTTTTTTTTTATTTTTTTATTTTATTTTTTTTATTTTTTTTATAAGGAACTGTACTCTTTGGGGAAAGTCATTTTGCTGTCATTGTTTTTTCTTTACCATCTTGTTGATGAGTTCCAGTTTCTTCAAGTTGTTGCCATGCGTATCTATGCCATACTGACTTTTCCCCTTCTATTGAACAGGTTGTAGATGGAATGGACTCTGTTTCTCATTGCCTTAATGAGGTAAAATGCATAAAAAAGTCGATAATTGGAAAGCACTGCATAATGGCTTTCCAGGGTCACTCTGATGGTTCCTCTTCTAAAGCTGTACAGAGTATTCTTAGGAAACCCTATCATTGTTTATCTCTGGATGGACCAAGAAAGAGTCAAGGTATCTGAACTGATTGTCGAATATTTGTAGTCTGAGATACAAAACTCTCAAGTCGTGGATTTAAGAGTACTTAATGCATCTTGGATTGGATATTGCAAAAATTAATACAAGGTACCATTCTAGAAAACAAGGAAAAGGGCTGGAGAACACATTTGTGCAACATATGTGCTTGGTTGTAGTGGCGAAGCTTGTGGTTTTATACTATCCTAATCAAAATGTTGAGCCTTGAGGACAACTGATGTATTTTTCAATTAGACTACTTTAAAACAGGTTCATTGAAAATTCCATTGATTTACTATTTGTTATTTGTTATTTGTATTCTGTTCATTTTAGGAAGTCATGGCTTTGTGCCAAAAGTTTTGTAGTTCGCGCAGGCTTTAAGTCAGTTTGGTTTGGTGGTAGACATTGGAGTTGATCCATCCCTGTCATTGATATGAGAAATTGAGAATGTTGAAAGATCATAAGATCAGTTAACAGTTGTATAAGATCCTCATTCATCCAAAAATAACAATTTTATAATGTTTGATGTTGATAACTTGGCAATTTGTTCACTTTACTAAAATGTGTATTGTAGAATTCCATCTCTTTCATAGTTATTTGAATTACACTATCAACATGATTTGTGCAGGCTTAATTTGCACCTATTTAATTGTTCTTGTATGACCTCTTCTTCCTTGTTTGTGTTCTTATTAGCTAGTTTCTCGTCTGCCACCAATTATGTTGATCATGAAAAAAGGGGGATTTTTTTATTCAATATAAAGCAGCTAAGATCATATGTCAACAAGCCGAATAATTTAAATTTGACTAAGATATTGATTACGACTAAGTGTGTCTTTTATTTTATTTTTTAAATATGGTAAATGAAAAATGTGACTTTTTTCTCTCTCTCTCTCTTTTTTTTTTTTTTTTTTTTTTTTTTTTTTTTTTTTTTTTTTAAACGCAAAATAGGATAATATTATATTAGAGCATAGTTAGATGCTCAACCAAAAGCAAGGCAGGAAGGCGCACGAGTAGCAGCCAATCCGTACCTTGAAACAGCTATACATAAGTTCTGAAAGTAGTGCTAAATAGGTTATAAGTTTCTACAATTATAGACAAAAGATATCCTGTATATGGCGTGTAATGTAGAGGGAATTATAGGACAGCAGCACATTGGAGAAGCTAAACTGAAGCATGGTAAGCTGGGATTTCATTGGCATAAGCTTCGAAGATTTCTGCAGGTGGATAGTAGTAAGTCTCCTTATCTCCTTTCTTCACCTTGGTTCTACCAAGCATAGCAAGTCTATCAACAACATGGTTGACAGTTCGCTTGGCATGGAAGATGGTGACAGTCCAGTCACGTTCCAAAAGGGAAGCCACATCCCTAATTACATTTCCAAGATCAGAATCCTTGTAATTGTTAGGGCTTTTAAGCATCTTAGTTAATGCATCGTTTTAAGAATAAGCAGCTGAATCTTTCTCTTCCAAGCAATAAGTAAGCCCTCTCTTATAACAAGTAACTCAGCATGGGCAGCAGACAAAGCATTGAAGTTGATGGCAAATCCATCCTGCCATAACCCCTTAGAGCATCTAATAGCTCCTCCCCACCTGCACTATCAAAGCTCATCCATGATCCATCTGTGTTGAGCTTGAAGTATCCAGTTTGTGGTGGTGCCCAGATTCTGCTAGCAGGGGCAGTAGATGATGATGGCAGATCTGAGTGTCCCTGTTTGAGTTTAAGGCAGAAAAGGTAATCCACTAGGAGTTTGTTAAAGGTTGATTGAATAAATAACATTTTTTTGATCAAATATAGCAATATTCCTAGTTTTCTAGATATGCCAAATAGCAACTAAAAAAGTAGTTTTCCAATCAGAGCTACCATTTAAATTTAAAGCCAGCAATTCTTGAAAATTAGAGTTGTAAAACTTATGAAAATCAATGGAAAAGTAACTAAATTTTTCAAAAAACCAAAGACCAAAAGGCTGTAGAGTTAGGACAGTCCCTAAAGATATGTAAAGAGTCTTCTAAAGGATTTTCACATCGAATACAAACTGGATCAAAGCATCTTATCTTCTTTTGAAGGGTGTTGCCAGTAGGTAAGATATCCCTAACCAAATTCCAAGCCAACATTTTATATATTTATAAGGAGCTTTAATTCTCCACATATTTTTCCATGAAAAAGAGGAAAGGAAGGTGGTGTTTAAATTAAAAGAGGGGAGAGTGGAATTATAGGCAGACTTAATAGTGAAACTACCATGCTTATCAAGAGTCCATTTTAATCTATCCTTAACTTAGGTGAGTTTTGGAAGGGGATGAGCTAAAATAAGCCTACAAATATGGGAAGGGATAAGGTGTAAAACATCATTTAAATACCAATTGTTGTTCCTAATGATATTAGAGACACACCAATATCCTCTAGAGTTTGGAATTTTGATGTTTGGGAGGAGGTAAAGAGGACAATCACCAATCAAATGGTGAAACCATAGAGATGTGTCCTCTCTATCTCCAATATTGATGATGATCCCAGATTTGAGAATATCTCTTCTAGCAAGAATATCTTTCCAAATAATAGAGTCACTTTTTTTTTTTTGTCAGTTTATAATCAATGAAGTTACTATATTTAAGGAATTTTCTAGTTAGAATTTTCACCCAAAGTTTAGAGGGTTCAGTTAGGATCTTCCATCCTAATTTTGCCATAAAAGAAAGATTGCATCTTTTTAAATCTCTTATACCTAGACGACCTTTAGCCATTGGATCACAAACCACTTTCCAATTAGTTCTAGGGATATACCTAGATCTATTAACACAATTCCAAAGAAATTGTTTACAACCTTTTTGAATATCATTTAGAACACTAATAGGAAGTGTAGACACCCATTTGTGTCTCCCCAAAACCAAACCCAGTGATGAATGCTTTTCACGTCGAACCATAATCGAATGAGGTGAAAGTGGTTGAAAGTCAAGTGTTGCGGTTAGTTTTTATTAAAATCCTTCTTTCTGTTTTCGAAAACCCACTCTATTTTATGAAAACGTCCAATTCAGTTTATTTTGGTCCATGATAAAGATCCAATAATGGTGAAGTTGGATGGGGCTTGAAAAGACCTTTCCAACGATATATTATAAGCCCAATTCCGATGAATAATGAGGAAGTTATGGTCAAAATACTAAACTGGACCCAAACCGGATTTTACCTACGACCCAATGATCATGAGGAGGGTCCAAAGGTTTAATCCTATTCCTAAACTAATTAGGATTGATTAGAATCTTCTATAAGTTTCTAAAATATCTTAATTATCTGACGTGGGGAAAACTATGTCGTTGAACTAATCCTCCCTACGGTCAAACAAATTTATAATCACTCAACTACCTAAATACAAGTATAGAGGTAAGTCAAGGGTCGAACCACTAGGAACGGTTATGTTCAAGTATTTCTAATTAACGCCTAAGCTAGGTCGAAGTCCAAGGTGAAAGTTAACGCTATTCTACTTTCTAAATCAAGAACCAAACAAATGAAACACTAGGGAATGGGGATCAACATGCATTCATGATAACCAAGGTAATTAGGGAGTCAAGCAATCCAAGCTATGCAAAGACAAATAGTAGGAGCAATTAGGGGCATTCAACTAATCATCCTCACACTCTCTAACATAGATTTCTCTAGTGCTAAACAATATGAAGAAACATAATCAAATACTCAACTAATTATGATCAAATCGATATCAAGTGGTCATGTCAATCAATTCAATCATGCAATCAATGCTAGCAATCATGGTTAGCTACTCCAATCAAACTTATGCAACATGCAAACCTCTATGAATCAATTTAATCACAACACAAGAACTACTCAAATTCCCAAATCAATCTCAATCCATCAATCACACATGTTTACCCAAACCCTAGCAAGTAAACTACTCAAGAAACATAATCAAATCTACTATCAACTATAGAGAACAAAATACCAAGAACAATTACTCTAATCAAACATCAAATAACAAAATCAAACCAAACAAACATCAAATTAAACAAAGCAATTAAATGAGATAGAGTTTAGAAATGCTCATTGATAATAGAGAAAATCTCAAACACAATTGTCACACTTGCATCTTCAATATCTCAATCACCATTGAAATCTCTCACTTTCTCTCTCTAAAACTACTCCTAAAATAGCCTAATCTAGAGAGAGAAGCTCTCAACCTAAGAGAGAGAAAACTAAGCTAATTCAGAAAATAGAATAAAAGTTGGATCTAAAAATCCCCAAAAAATGGGTATTTAAACTAAGCTAAGAAAAATAATAAAAGAAGGGAAATAAAATAAATAAACTAGGAAAAGGAAAATAGAAATTAAGAAAGGAAAAATAAGTTAAGAAAAGAAATAAGAAAAAGAAAAATAAAATAAAAAGGAAAAGGAAAAGAAATAAATAAAAATAAAAGGAAAAGAAAAAGAAAATAAATCCCCAAAAAACAAGTCAGACCCTCAACTCCCCTCCTTCTCCTTTCGTGGCTGCTCTGAAATTCATCACACCACCATCATCTCTCGCAAATCTTTATCATCAAATCAGCACCATTAGCAATTTTTAGCAAATAATCTTGACCGCTCGATCTTATTAATGCTCACGTGAGAAGCTCGTGATACGGGTTTAAATTGAACCCAGAAAGTCGCGCCCGCGGTGGTCTAAGCTGCGCCCTCTCAATAGCCACCGCGTCCGCGGGAGGACCTCGGGACAACCGCGGCTACTTACTGCCTGATTTGTGACATCGAGCCCGCGTCCGCTCCTCTCACACCCGCGTCCTCGGGGAAGTCCAATTGAATTGGGGGAAATGAAGGAGGTTGCGAGAGTGGTGGCGGTTTTGGTGTTTGCTGGTGGTGGAGTGTGCGGTGGTTGCGGAGGTGAGGGAGGCGCATTTGGTGGTGACTGGTATTGCTGCAATTGTTGTTGTGAGGTGGTTTGCGGGATTTGCTGTTGTGTGTTGCGTGTGTGGTGGCTGGCAGATTTAAGGAGCAGGGAGGTGGCGAAGGCTGCTGGTGTTTGAGTGGAGGATGGTGGAGCTGCTGCTGGGTGGTTGATTTGTGTGGCTGCGATTGGAGGTCATAAGGGAGGTTGCGTGGGTGGCTGTTGCGTTTGGAGGTGCAGCGGAGCTGCTGCAATTGGTGGCTGGCTGGAGGTTGGTGTCGCGTGGTGTTGCGAGGTTTGACGTTGCTGTTGTGAAGCAGGGGAAAGCAGGGGAGTTGGAGGCTGTTGTGAATTGGTGAAGCAAAGGGAGAGTAGGGGAGATAAATGGTGTGGTGTAGGATAGGATATGGTGGGGTGTAGGATAAGATGGCAGCAAGGGGATAAGACATGTTGGCTTGTGATCGTTGCAACACTTAATTGACTTTGAACTTAAGACCTCGAAACATCAAGCTTGAATATCGGAATTCCGAATATGACAATGTAACTCGTGTCTTGTCCCGAGCAATCACCTACACAAACAACTGAACATGAGGGAGAAATAGAAGACAAAAATAGAAGACAAATAAAATAAATAAAATGAAAATAAATAAAAGAAATAAAACTAAAACTACGAATTAAGGGCTAAAATAAAGAAAAACACATAAAAACTAGACAAAACTCAAAATGAGTTATTAAAATGGAAAACCAAATAAAACTAAGAAAAATATAGGAAAATAATGAAAGAAAATAGAGAAAAAGAACCTAAATCTTATTCTTTTGAGCGCCATAAATGACGCTCATCAAATTCCCCCAAGCTAAACTTTTGCTCGTCCTCGAGCAAAATAAAATCCAACCCAAGGAAAAATGATGAAATTATTCAAGCAAGGAAAGAAACAAGAAAAACTAGAGAAGATGGGAATATACACTAACTCACTTTCGTAGGAATCACGGTCAATTTTAGCAACTAAAGACAAGCCATTTAAACCCCTAGATCGCCCTAGAGGACGAGTGATGCTCTCGTAAGGGTATCCTAAGAGTTTACCCATAACTCTCATAATAATACAAACAAGGCAAAGCATGAAAAAGAAAACAAAATACAAGAAAAGCAAACAAATGTTCATGAGAGGACTTTTGCAAATGTACAAGCACAAGTGGATGCAAATCTTTCTAAACAAGTAAGGGAGTGCACGTTCCAAGATACCCAAGGTTGATTGAAACATAAATATGCTAAGCATAGGAACTAGCTTTCACAATCCACTTTCATCCCAAACGATCTTACCGCGTTCTTCCTAATAGCTTCAAATCAACCTCTAATGAGCATCCCAATGATTCCACGAAGGAACCGGAAAAAGAGAATTTTTAGGCTACTCGACATCTTGACTTTTGCATCCCCTCTCCCTATTCCTAAAACTCACATTCCTCTCCACCGATGAATGACTCAACCATTTAGGTCAAAAGGTCTTTCCCCAAGGTTGTAACGTAAGGCAATAAGGGTGAAGGTAGGCTAAAAAATTTGAAATTTGGTGGTTTTCCTTATAGTGAAGCAAAGAACGGGGTAAACACCAATCCAAACAAAAATACTCACACCCCCAAGCTTATTCAAAGCTATAAACCACAAACATATACACAAAAAGCGTGAGAACGCTTCCCCCCAAGCTTAAATGGAGCATTGTCCTCAATGCTCAAAAAGGGAGAAAACTCACAACAAAATATATATATTTTTTTTAAATAATGCTTTGTCCTTGCCTCTTTTAACTTTGGACGGCTTTTACGAATTTGCACTTATTTGTCCATGCCTTTTGTAACGTAGGACGGCTCTTACTCATACACATTTGCCATTATTCACAAGGAAATCATAACACAATCTTGCTATCATAAAAACCAACCATTCCAACCTCTCCACCACAAACTTCATCAAATATGATCAATTGCTTCACAAAAACCAAGAAAAGAAAGAAAATGAAACAAAATGCCAAAGATCTAAAGATGTGGCTTGAAAAGAAGGGATAAGGCTCAAATGGTTGCAAGACGGCAAATGTAAACCCAAAAAAAATAAAGATGAAACAAACTATCCTATAAAATGAAAAATACCACCCCGAAAAAGGTGCCTTTTTCCTCCCTAAATGGTTTGGTCTCGGATTCAAGATCTATGAGTCGAGTTTCAAGATAAGGTTTGCAAAAAGTCAAGGATCCCTGCCGCTCATGCAAGTATAGGTAGAAGGCTTGAAAAACAAAGAACTCACACGGATGTAGCAAAAACTCACTATTGGCGTCAAATCGACTATAGGAAGAAACTACCAAACATGCCGCAATCAAGTAGAATCCGGCTTCATGTTCCCACTAGTTCTAACCAACTACCTAAGCATGCTTTATCCTAGAATCAACCAAGCGTACTCTCAAACCGTGCACACCGTTACCATTTAGGAAGAAAAGCATTCAATTATACAAGTCCAAATGTTATTATGTCCAAAGCAAGAACAAAACAAAACACATTGCAAATTTGCCTTGATAAAAACAAAAATCTTTTTGGAGTTTTTCAAAATATAAGAAACATGGAAAAGCATATACAAAGGTGCGAAGCATATATGAATCAACATCCCACCAAACATGATAGAATACCCTCCCCCAAGCTTGAATGAGACATTACACTCAAACATAAATCAAACAATCCAAGGGAGGGGAAAACAAGGAGATCAATCCAATCGAACCAACATATGTCAAACAAGTCATCATCCACTAGAGAAAAAGCAAGGAAGGATATTACCGGATATTAGGTGGGTGTAAATACCCGCAAATGATCCAATTTTACCCTTTCAAGGCTAACAACCTCTAGTATCAAATTTGCCTTCCTTATGCTAGCAAAAATAGGAGTCAATCTTCCTTGATTCTTGATCCATATTGAAGCACCAAAGTATATCAAGTCATGTACCTAGCAAAAGGCACACAAGCATTTCCATGAGATAAAATCTATTCTAAAAAGAAAATAAAATGAAAGCAATAAAACACGGGTTACTTCCCGAGAAAGGCTTGCTTAAGGTCCAAGCTTGACCGCTCTAGGAAATAATAATTCAACGCACGCAAGAGCTTGTCAAATGCACTACTACACATTTCATATGATATAAGGTAGGCAAATGACGGGATAAGGACGTGCAACAAGATCGTTGCACGCAAGTGAGAAGGGAGATGCCAAAAGAAAGAAGAAGAGGGATTAAAAGGAAAAACAAGAAAATAAGAAGAAGAAGAAGGGGGAAAAATAGAATGGAAAGAAAAAGAAAAAGGCAAATCCTCCTCACTAGAATATTTTTGGGTGACAATATCACCCCTTTCCTCAATCGGGGACAAATGAGCCACATAAGAACCGTCATAGACAAGAGGGTCCCCAATAGGCTCATTAACAAAGGAAGGGAGGGACATAGGAGTGTAGGGGATATGGTTGAAATTCCTCGAAAAAGGGACATGTGAGGAGGGAATAGGAGCTATGGTCTCGCAAATGAACTCTTCCTCACCACCATGCCTCAAATCACCAATTAGAGCATGAAAATCAATCATAGAATCCTCAAAAGAAGAACACTCATGATCAACATCTCCCTCAAACATCCAACTTCCAAGAGGAACTACATAATCCCCTCCATCACAACCATGAACAACAACTCCCTCAACTTCCTTAAAGCCTAAAGTCTCAAAGTCATGCATGAATGGATGTAAATTCATTTCAAACTCATCTCTCTCACATGAAGCATTCTTAATAAACTCACTCAAAAGGCTATGGGTTTTCATTTGACACTCAAAAAACATATTAGACAAAACCTCAAGTGAATTCAAATACTCATGGATAGAATAATCACAATCATGCACTAGAGACTCGTCAAGATGAGAAAGAGGGGTAGGATTTTCAAAATAAACACTCTCTTCATTCTCAACTCCTTCACCATCACTCAAATGCTCACAAATGGGATCCTCACACTCTCTTGGTTGCTCAAAATCATCATCATCATCCTCAATACACACATTAAATTGGGATTTTTCACAAATAAGCATCAAGGATGACAATTGGCCTTCTAACTCTTCTTTTCTTCTCTTACCCTCCTCAAGACGCTCCTCACTCTTTTTCATTATCTCTAATTGACCTCTCATAGAATTAAGAATCATCTCCTTACTAGGCCCAAACTCATTATCAAGCTCAATGTGCCTAATTTGAGATTCAAATATATCAACAAGAGATTCAAAAGATGTAGAAGGTTGAGGCTCAACAAGAGGAGAAGAAATACAACCAAGATTGGAAGAATCAACATTAAGATCATGAGCATATACATCACATTGGGGAGTGGGGGAAAAATCAAGAACATGAGATTCATCATTAAGGGAATGAAGCACATCACAAGAAGGCATAGTAAATAATGAAGAATATTGAAACACACCATTAGCATCAACTTGAGCATGCACTTCATCATTATGAACAAAAGGGGACATAGAGTTGAAATCATGTGTTCTAGGTTCACCAATAGGATCATGTGACAAATCATGGGAATTCATGCTAATATTAGAAGAATCAACACATTGCATATCAATATTAGGATCATGATTATCCCTATTATAAACATCCCTAGCAAACCAAACATAGAAATCCCAAGCATCATCAATTGACAATGCTCTAAATTCACCATTATACATGCATTCAACTTCTTCCCTAGTTTGCTCATTCAAACCAAAATAACAAATCTCACAAGCTTCCCAAAGGCTACAACAATTACAATCAAGAAATCCCTCTAGTCTATTAAAATATTCACGAAAGGGCTCATTGTCAAATTGAGGAAATGAGAGACATGCCATTTTTATAAAGCAAATAAAAAGAAATAAGAGAAAAGTATACACAAAGACCTAGACTCAAGCAATTAAAAACACTCAAACATAGACACCGTTCCCCGGCAACGGCGCCATTTTGACGTGGGGAAAACTATGTCGTTGAACTAATCCTCCCTACGGTCAAACAAATTTATAATCACTCAACTACCTAAATACAAGTATAGAGGTAAGTCAAGGGTCAAACCACTAGGAACGGTTATGTTCAAGTATTTCTAATTAACGCCTAAGCTAGGTCGAAGTCCAAGGTGAAAGTTAACGCTATTCTACTTTCTAAATCAAGAACCAAACAAATGAAACACTAGGGAATGGGGATCAACATGCATTCATGATAACCAAGGTAATTAGGGAGTCAAGCAATCCAAGCTATGCAAAGACAAATAGTAGGAGCAATTAGGGGCATTCAACTAATCATCCTCACACTCTCTAACATAGATTTCTCTAGTGCTAAACAATATGAAGAAACATAATCAAATACTCAACTAATTATGATCAAATCGATATCAAGTGGTCATGTCAATCAATTCAATCATGCAATCAATGCTAGCAATCATGGTTAGCTACTCCAATCAAACTTATGCAACATGCAAACCTCTATGAATCAATTTAATCACAACACAAGAACTACTCAAATTCCCAAATCAATCTCAATCCATCAATCACACATGTTTACCCAAACCCTAGCAAGTAAACTACTCAAGAAACATAATCAAATCTACTATCAACTATAGAGAACAAAATACCAAGAACAATTACTCTAATCAAACATCAAATAACAAAATCAAACCAAACAAACATCAAATTAAACAAAGCAATTAAATGAGATAGAGTTTAGAAATGCTCATTGATAATAGAGAAAATCTCAAACACAATTGTCACACTTGCATCTTCAATATCTCAATCACCATTGAAATCTCTCACTTTCTCTCTCTAAAACTACTCCTAAAATAGCCTAATCTAGAGAGAGAAGCTCTCAACCTAAGAGAGAGAAAACTAAGCTAATTTAGAAAATAGAATAAAAGTTGGATCTAAAAATCCCCAAAAAATGGGTATTTAAACTAAGCTAAGAAAAATAATAAAAGAAGGGAAATAAAATAAATAAAGGGTTTTTCTACATTATAACCCTCTAACTTTTCGTTTTCTACGATGTGCCCCACTTTTTGAGAAATCTACACTGTAACCTCAAAAAACATTTAGCTTCTATACGGTAACCTTGCTGTTAACAAATTCCGTTAGTGGAGCACATTCACCACTTAATAATATTTTTTTATCGATTTGCGTGTTGGAAATAGTTCTGTGAAAAGTTTTGGGGGCTATTTTGGCCCTAAAGGGTCCAAATTGAGCTCAGATTTGACAAAAAAAATGACACAGATGTCTTGTTTTGTGTATTAAATACGTAAACACGAAAATCGAGACATTTCTTAATATGCAAAATGAGTCATTTGTGTTATTTTTTTGTTAAATCTAAGCTCAATTGGGCGGCTTTAGGAACAAAATAGCCCCCAAAACCATTAACGGAACCATTTCCAACACGCAAATCGATTAAAAAATATTATTAAGTGGTGAGTGGGCCCCAATAACGGAATTAGTTAACGGCAAGATAACGGCAAGGTTACCATATAGAAGCTAAATGTATTTTGTGGTTACAGTGTAAATTTCTCAAAAAAGGGGGCACATCGTAGAAAACGGAAAGTTAGAGGGTTATAATGTAGAAAAACCCATAAATAAACTAGGAAAAGGAAAATAGAAATTAAGAAAGGAAAAATAAGTTAAGAAAAGAAATAAAAAAAAGAGAAATAAAATAAAAAGGAAAAGGAAAAGAAATAAATAAATAAAAATAAAAGGAAAAGAAAAAGAAAATAAATCCCCAAAAAACAAGTCAGACCCTCAACTCCCCTCCTTCTCCTTTCGTGGCTGCTCTGAAATTCATCACACCACCATCATCTCTCGCAAATCTTCATCATCAAATCAGCACCATTAGCAATTTTTAGCAAATAATCTTGACCGCTCGATCTTATTAATGCTCACGTGAGAAGCTCATGATACGGGTTTAAATTGAACCCAGAAAGCCGCGCCCGCGGTGGTCTAAGCTGCGCCCTCTCCATAGCCACCGCGTCCGCGGGAGGACCTCGGGACAACCGCGGCTACTTACTGCCTGATTTGTGACATCGAGCCCGCGTCCGCTCCTCTCACACCCGCGTCCTCGGGGAAGTCCAATTGAATTGGGGGAAATGAAGGAGGTTGCGAGAGTGGTGGCGGTTTTGGTGTTTGCTGGTGGTGGAGTGTGCGGTGGTTGCGGAGGTGAGGGAGGCGCATTTGGTGGTGACTGGTATTGCTGTAATTGTTGTTGTGAGGTGGTTTGCGGGATTTGCTGTTGTGTGTTGCGTGTGTGGTGGCTGGCAGATTTAAGGAGCAGGGAGGTGGCGAAGGCTGCTGGTGTTTGTGTGGAGGATGGTGGAGCTGCTGCTGGGTGGTTGATTTGTGTGGCTTCGATTGGAGGTCATAAGGGAGGTTGCGTGGGTGGCTGTGGTGTTTTGGGGGTTGCGGTGTTGCATTTGGAGGTGCAGCGGAGCTGCTGCAATTGGTGGCTGGCTGGAGGTTGGTGTCGCGTGGTGTTGTGAGGTTTGACGTTGCTGTTGTGAAGCAGGGGAAAGCAGGGGAGTTGGAGGCTGTTGTGAATTGGTGAAGCAAAGGGAGAGCAGGGGAGATAAATGGTGTGGTGTAGGATAGGATATGGTGGGGTGTAGGATAAGATGGCAGCAAGAGGATAAGACATGTTGGCTTGTGATCGTTGCAACACTTAATTGACTTTGAACTTAAGACCTCGAAACATCAAGCTTGAATATCGGAATTCCGAATATGACAATGTAACTCGTGTCTTGTCCCGAGCAATCACCTACACAAACAACTAAACATGAGGGAGAAATAGAAGACAAAAATAGAAGACAAATAAAATAAATAAAATGAAAATAAATAAAAGAAATAAAACTAAAACTACGAATTAAGGGCTAAAATAAAGAAAAACACATAAAAACTAGACAAAACTCAAAATGAGTTATTAAAATGGAAAACCAAATAAAACTAAGAAAAATATAGGAAAATAATGAAAGAAAATAGAGAAAAAGAACCTAAATCTTATTCTTTTGAGCGCCATAAATGACGCTCATCATTATCCTTTTTTGAAAAGATAAGATCATGGAATTTGATTTAAATATAAACTTTCCTTTTTTAAAAACTTTCCTAATTCTATTCGGATTTAAAGATGTTCAAAGATAGTCGGATATTATTTTTGTGCCGTATAATTTTTTATCCAAATTTTATATGGTTGGATAGATCTTGAAATTATCTTTCCAATGATATATTATAATATTAAATCCGAGCTATAACGAAAAAGATATTAAAGATATACTAAACTCTATCCAAAACTGACACCGTCCTACTATTTTGTCTATATATTTTTATCTAAAAAATATTTTAATCTGATTTTAATTGCATTAGAAAGTAGACTTCAAGAGCTTTCCAACGACATATTATATGACTTATTTGGACTTCTGGATCAAAAGATATGATAAAAACAAAATTCGCAAAAACTGCTGTCTACAAGTTTTATTTCGATTTGAATTCGGATTTCTTTTCTTATTCTTCGACCTTCTCTTTTTTCTTATAAATAGAGGTCTTATCTCCCTTTTTTTAAGCATCAATGCTCTCAATCATCTTTCATCAACTTTCATCAATTCTCTCAATCAATCAACTCTCATTCAATTCTTCCTTAATTCTCTCTATTTTCTCTTGAGCAATATATGCTTTCTTTCTCCCTCTTTTTCTAAACTAGCTTTTCACAAACACAATTCCGCATTCACTAGACTTAGAATCTCTTAGCCAAGTTCAAAGTTTCCTTCGCCCTAGACGTGAAAGGTTTGATAATTTCTGAGGGTTTGGTCCTAAACTAGTCAAAACTTTATTTAATTTGATTTCAATTTAATTCTTTAATTATTCTTTATTGATTTTCATTGAAGTTTACTAACTTGTGTATTTTGTTATTAGAAAGAGGTACGAGGCTTCAAAGTAAGTAGATTAGCTTACTCTCTATTTCTTTCACAATGTAGATTGCATGTTTATTGTTTTATGATTCCTAGTATCATGTTAGGATGTATTTAATTCCTAGTATCATGTTAGGATGTTTTTTAATGCTTTCTAGTATCATGTTTAGGATGCTCTTATCTTTCTAATATCATGTTAGTACCATGTTAGGTTTAAAACTTTGATCTTTATTATTTAGTGACATGCTAGGATTGTTATTAATCTTATTAGTGTCATGCCTAGGATCTTGCTATTATTATTAAGCTTTATTATGCCTTATCATGCTATTATCGTTATTATTATTGTTTATTATCATGTTGCTTGATTTATATTTTATTGTTATTGCTTGGTCACACCTTTTATGATTGTTAAAGGGAATTTGTACTTGAAATCACGCTTAATAAGATAATTAATAATTTGGTTTAGGCTAATATGATTTTAACCCAAGTGATCGCCAATAATAGTCTTATTTGTGCATTAATTTCAACCAACACAGATAAACAGGGTAGGATTAATATAATGCTTGTATGTTATTCGAAAAGCGCGCATGAATACGAGCAGAACAAAGTAGAGGCCTATTTTATAGGGCGGGTCCTTTCTTTTGTAGATTGGATTCGTACCCTCATCCCCGGACCCTGTTTGGTTCAAGACCTTATGGAGTAGTTGATGGTCCTTTTGGATTGTCTTTTGGGTTTACAAGTTCCTAAAACTTGTTGGCGACTCTTTTTGCTCTTTGTCTTTCCCTTTGGAACGCCACCGTACTTTAGTGTATGATCACAGTGGGGTTCAAGTTTGGGGTTGTCATAATGCTTGAAATATTCCCTACAGGAAGCATGTTAGTTTGCATGGGATAAACGAGGTAAGAATTAAGCACAAATTTAATTAAAGTACATCGCCCTGCCATATTAAGGAGTATAGCTTGTCAAGCCTTAATTCTAGCACAAGTCTTAGAAAGAAGAGGAAAATAATCAAGATGAGATAAACGTTTGTGACTAATGATAATACCTAGATATTTCCCAAAATTAGTGGTATTAGTAATTTGGCAAGTATAAAAAAATAGATTTTCTCACATTATAATTCATTTTTCTAGGAAAGATAACAGAAGATTTTTGTATATTAATGGATAAACCTGATATGCTTTTGAAATGTTGAAGAACTTCCATCATGACATCAATGTTAGAGGAAGTAGCCTTTCCAAATAGAAAAACATCATCGGCATATAATAAGTGAGAAATGTTAATATCTTTGGCGATTTTCATAGGTTTCTAAGAGCCAACATTAACCTTAGCTTGAATCATAGAAGAAAGTCTATCTAAGCAAAGGACAAAAATATAAGGGGAAAGAGGGTCACCTTGACGAAAGCCTCTTGATGGGGAAAAGGATTCAGTTATTTCACCATTCCATAAGAGAGAAATGGAAGGAGAGAAAATACAACTTAAAATAAGATTGGCAAGGTTAGTAGGGATCTTAATATCAAGAAGAGTATCTTTGATAAAGCTCCATTCTAAACTGTCGAAGGCTTAGGATAAATCAATTTTGAGAGTGATGGGTGTCATAAATGGAACCCATTTGATGAGCATTTAGGTTGTATTATCCTTCTTTTTATGGCTTTCATGCTTAATAAATGCTTAGTTTTATGCTTTTGGTCTTAGTTTTACCTTTCCTCTCTTATTTTGTAGCTTTTGTGCATTTCGTGGTTTTCTAGTCTTTTCTCCTTTATTTGCTCTATTTTTGTGGTTGTAGGTATTGTACGAGGTTCGAATCTTGATATTGGGGATTTACTAAGGTGGAGGAAGCTTTTGGAGCAAGCTCACGACATTTGGAAAGCTTATAATACAAGGAAGTGCAATTTCCAAGTCCTAGCTCATGCGCTCTCATGCCGTGCTACCATTTTTGGTGTTGTACCCACCATTGAAGCCATTTCAAGACTGCCACTTCTAGTGTTCATCATCATCATAGTCGTGCGACCTTAGCGAACGCACGAAGCCGCGAGAAAGTTGGAAAACCCAGGATGGCGCGGCCGCACTACTAGCAGGCGCGGGCGCGCCTTCCTGGGTATTTGCTGCTCGGTTTTTGGTGTTTTCGCGCCTCTATATATATCTTTGTAAGCCTGGATTTTCGGAGCAAGTTGAGAATAATATTTCATTTCATAATTTTAGCTTAGTTGAGAGCTTCTCCTTCTAGTTTTAGGGTTAGTTTAGGAGTAGACTTTAGAGAGAGAAAGTGAGGAATTTCAACGGTGATTGAGAGATTGAAGATTCAATGGTGACAATTGTATTGGAGATCTTCTCTATTATCGATGAGCATTTCTAAACTCTATCTCATTTATTGCTTTGTTTAATATTCATGTTTGTTTTATTGGATTTGGTTTGATTTTGTTGTTTGATATTTGATTAGTGTGATTGTTCTTCTTAGATTGTTGATTCTTGATTTCTTTAGTTTTTTGTTGCTAGATGATGATGTTTTAGTAGTTGTTTGGGTAGGGATAGGGTGAAGCTTGTATGATTGATTGATTGATTGTGCTTAATTTGGGAATTGTGTAGATTAATTGTTGAGATTAAAGTGATTAATGAAAGTTTGCATGTGCGTAATTCGATTAGGTCTTGAGAATTATGCTAGATTGCATTGTAGGTTCACACTGATACGGACAATTGATTTGTGGCTTACATTTGTCGATTGAGTTGATTTGTGACGTTCCTAACTAGAGGTTCTCGTAGTTGACACTAGTTAGACCTCTAGGCTAATAGCTTGTTGACTCTTTTGATTGAACTTGCCGTTGGTCTTCACAACCATTGATTTGCACACGTTTTTTAGTTGGTATAATTGTCATGATTACTTGTTGATCCTAGTCCCTAGTATTTTATTTGTTTAGTTTCTTCGTTTAAGTAGTTGTTAGTGTCACCTTCTATCGTTCGTCTTCGACCTAGCTTAGGCACCCAAATCGAAAGCATTTGAACATTACCGTTCCTTTGGGTTTGACCCTTGACTTACCTCTATACTGGTATTTAGGTTAGTTAAGTGTTTATAAATTTTGTTTGGCTTAGGGAGAATTAGTCCAACGACCTAGTTCACCCCTCGTCAAAGAGCCATTATGTTAGCTTTCTTAGAAGCTTTATTAAAATGGTGAGCAACTTCTTTAATAATGATAATGTTCTCTTCAATAGATCTATTAGGAATGAAACTAGATTGAAAAGGGCTTATTAAATCATTCATAAAAGGTTTCAACCTATTATAAATGCATTTGGTTATTATTTTATAAATAGTATTACATAGGCCAATAGGTCTAAAATCTTTCATAGTAGTAGGACTCTCACATTTAGGGATTAAGGAGATATAAGAATCATTAATAGAGTGAGGTATAGCATCCTTAGAGAAACAATCATTAACAAAAGAGAAAATAGAGTAACTTAGGGAATTCCAGTTTCATTGGAAAAATATAGTTGAATACCATCTGGTCCAGGGGACTTAACTGGATCCATTTGGAAAAGGACATGCTTAATCTCATTGACAGGGTAAAGTCGTATTACCTAATCAAAAGTAATTTTCTAAAACCACTAACTAAATATAGATAGGGAAGTAGGGTCGAACCACAGGGAAATAAGTCAATTTATTTCTAATTGATTAAAAGCAATCTAAATTATCAAGTAGCTATTTGTTGTAAATAAAAGGCTATACTACGAAGAATATGAGAAGGGAGAATAAAATAGGAGGAATCAAATAATAAAAGGCCTAGGGCATAGGTTCACCAATAAACAATATACCAGGGTAAAACATAACAATCAATCATCAATGCATCAATTAATCAGATCATAAAGTTCTTTCGCTACGTATTACAATCACAGAGTTAATTTACCGGCATTAAATTTCATCCTTTGAATCTCGACCTAACCATTTATAAATTAGTCTGCCTATTGAAATAAGCCTAAACATTAATTCTCAACTCTTGAATCTCGAATCAATAATGCCAAACTCATACAATTAAACCAGGCTTAATCTAATTGCATAGCATTAAATCAATCAATAGGAAATTGATTAAGAATTGACAATAAACAATCATAAATTACCCCTTCATATTATTTATTGGATCCCCACAAACCCTAGAAAGGAATCTACTCAAACATAATTAAATCTAAACTAAACAAAGCAATTAAACAAGTCATAAAGGAATAAAGGAATAAAATTGCTGAAATTAATAAAGAAGAAAGCGTTATCAAAATCAACGGAACTAGAAAGTTGAGTCAAGAACAAGGGTAAGTTGTTGAGAGAAAATCTAGAGAGAGAAAAATAATCTAAGTAGAGAGATAATAGAAAGTAAGAAGAGTGTAAAAGAAGTACTAAACTTGCTTAACAAAATGGTATTTATATTAAGCAAGTAATCCTAAACTAAAACAAACTAAACCGTAGCCTAATTATCCATCAGAGACACGCGCCCGGTTGGGCGCCACACTGCCCGGCCTGGCCCGCCTCATTCTTCAAGTCTTCACTTCTCGCGCCCGGCCGGGCGCGAGATCGGGCACTAGCAGTTGCTTCAATATATTTGCCCCGCCCGGTCAGGCGCGCCTTCGGGCGGGTGCTCCTGGCCAGGCAAGGCCACTTGGGCATTCTTTGGACTTCGATAAGGCTTCGACTCTTCAGCCCAATCCGGATTTCCTCTTCTGGTCTTGAATACTCGGTTCAAATGCCTCGGAATCTTAAATACCGAGCCCTAAATCACTGGTTCAATGACTCTAACTGGCCTTGGGCTACGAAGGATGGTCATGCTCCTCCAATGCTCGTAGTCGCTCCAAAAAATCCCGGAAAAATGCTCCATAAGTGCAATTCCCTACAAAAGTCAACTAAAACTATGAAACATTAGAAAACACCAATTAGTAATAAAAGTGGCTCTAAGGAGCCAAAAACACTACTAATAATGACCATGGGACGGGGGTAAAATACTATATAAATAAGATACATCACTCATCCATAGATGGGGTTGAATCAAGAACAAGGAAAAGGGAGGAATCTATAGCCTTTGGAAAATGATATAAATTTTGAAGTGTTTGATTAATAGAAACACTTTTATAAACATTGATAAAATAATCTCTAGCAATTTGCCGAAGCAAAACATTATCATTAATCCAAGTTCCATCATTATCTTGTAAAGATAAAACTTTACTTCTAGTCTTTTTAATAATAGCTAAGAGATGAAAATATTTCCTATTATAATCAGCATTTTTTTCGCCAATCCAAACCAAATTTCTGAGCCTAAATAATCCTCTTAATCTTATATATATGATTAAGATCAAAAGGCAAATATTTTTCTAAGTTAACAAGAAAAGTAGAATAATGATTAGAAAGGGCTATTTGTATTCCATTAATTCTAGCCACCAATCTTTCCTTTGATTAGTAATATTGCCAAAAACATCATGATTCCAATGCTTTATATTATGCAAAAATTCTTGTCTTCCTTTTAAAAAATCAAATTGATGAACATGCCAATTATTAGCAAAGAAATCTTTAAAATTTGGATGCTTCAACCAAGTAACCTTGCATCTAAAGGGGTAGGGACCACCATTGCATTTATCAAACAGAGAAATAATAACAAGATAATGATCAGAATGAGTGCGAGCAAAGTGAATTACTTGAGTATAAGGATAGGTGTTCAGCCAACTTGGATTCCCCAAATCCCTTTCCAAACGTTCCTAGATTAGGTTTAACCCCTCCCTAGCATTATGCCAAGTGAAAGGATTGTCAGAGAACCCCAGATTCACCAAGCAAGCAGCTTCAGCGAGGCGATTGAGATCAGCATATTGAGACTGTCTGAAGCGAAGCCCACCAGACTTCTCAGAGGGTTTGGTTACTTCGTTAAGATCACCAAGAAAAATCCATGGTGTACCATCAGAGGAAAGAAAATCTCGGAGTTCATTCCAAAGCTTATGTCTTTCAAAAGGGGAAGATGGTGCATGCACAGCAGTAAGCAATTCACCTCCTTACTATTAGGAGTGAATTTGAATAAAGCATGAAAATAGTTTTCGGTACCACCCTCATGATAATCAATTAATTCAACTGAGCTCTTATACATAAGCCAAATCCCCCCACGAAGGCCATTGGGTTTGACAAACTTAAAACGATCAAAACAAAGAAGACTTGCAACTTGATTAGCACGAGTACCATCACTCTTAGTTTCAAAAATATTAAAGATATTAGGCTTATGAACAGTAATAACTTCCCATGCATGTGGAAAGAATTCATTTCTATTAGCCCCCCTCACATTCCATAAGACAATATTCATATCGAGATTAGGACAAGAAGGTACCAGATTTCCCATGGAGAATAAGAGATCAAACTTATCCCATTCTTTCCATTGTTCGCCCCGACTCATCAGGAGTACATCGTGCATTTGTAAGGGAATCACCGTCGAATTGAGCTCCCTTATCGTGTTTGTTGTTTCCCGAAAATTCACTTTGATTTGGAGTCCCACAACTCCTTTTTTGATTTTGAAGAATTTCATATGGTGATCTGGGCTTTCGAGATCGTGTTCACTGTTTTCCGACAAGAGATTGATTATTTGAGGGTTTGCAGGAGGAGGAGCAAGGTCGTGAGGGAGGTAGCTCAGCCATGGAACCTACTGCTGGTAACATGGGCAAAGTGTTGGCTGGGCCGGAGTAGATGGAAGAGGAGAAATAGGGGCTTGCAGAGGAAGGGTGCTGCTCATGATATTTGTGATTTGCATCAAAGTGTTGTACATCATCGCTATTTTTTCTGGGGTCGGGAGGGTTTCTGTCGATGACCATAAGAGTGGTGTCGATATTGAAGGGGTTTGGACTAGAGAGCGAATTTCTGCTGGAGTCATGGTTGGAGTGAGGGAGTTGTTGAAGGGGAAGTGTGGTGGCGGAGTTTAGAATGGATTGAAGGGTTGTCTCATTGAGAGAGGCTGAGCTGGAGTTATTGGTGAAATTGGAGTCCCCTGAATTGGTTGAGAGAGGTTTAGGGATGGTCTGGGTAAAGGTGGAATGATCTGCGGCGAAGCTGTTGTTCGCCAGTAAGTTCTGATCGACCTCTGTGGAGGGCGAATTGGAGTGAGTTTCCCTTTGTTTTTCTCCATTGTTGAAGTTTTTCAAGTTTAGGGTTTCGTTGTGTTTAATGATGTGTGAGTTTTGGGACTGAGTATGGGAGCTTAAAAGGCACGAATTGGTGGTAGAAGCTTCAATTGCCATGGTTGAGGCCGAGTCCATGGATGCCAGATGGCGAATTGAGTCTGAAGGAAAGGGAAAGGTTGAAGAAGGGGAAGCGTGTGATGGAATAGAAAAGTGTTTCAGGGGATTTTGTTTTCTATTTTCAATGTAGAGATCATCATTGTTTTTAATCAAAATATATTATTTTCAGCTGTAGTGGTGTCTATGATTGGGGTCTAGCAAGGAGAAAGAGTTGGAAGTAGAAGTAGTAATGGAAGGTGTAGTAGTAGGAACTGAAATCTTTTCTTTAGAAGATAAAGAATGGATAGGTTTGGGTATAGTATGGATCTTATAATTTGGGCATGTACTAGATTTAGATGTAGTCAAAGGAGTTTGTTTTTTAGAAAGTTTAGGTGTACTATTTCTTCTTTTGTTTTATACCATTATCCAAGGACCATAATCTGTAGATGGGTGGGGAGCCAAGACCCTTGAATCAAGGGAAATAGTGGGTTTAGTAGAAAAGTCTTGTTGTGTAGTGGGTTTGTTTGACAAAACTTGCTCATCTTTTGATAAAGTTGGAGTAGTGGAGGATCCAACATTTGGATCAGTAATTTTGAGAGAGCAATTTTTTTAGTATGACCAATTTTTCCACTTTGAGAAACACAAACATTGAATATTTTCATATTCAATATTTTGCCAACTATTGCCAACCCAAACTTTGGAGATCAAAGGTATGGTAAGATCAATGTCGAGGCATACTTTAGCATATCTAGCCCCGGTAAGATGATCAGTTGCATTATCAACTTGGAGAGGGTTCCTAGCTAGTTCAGCAATATAAAAAAGAGCCTCTTTATCATTGTATTCCACTAGTAACTCAGGGAACCTAACCCAAACCGTCATACAATCAAAAGGGTTCATGGAAGGTCTAAAGTTTGGTTTTCATTTTGTGATCATTAAGTAATGATCAAGTATGAACCAAGGACCCCCTAAGAGAGCTCTTTCGAATTCATCTTTCATAGAGAATCGGAAAAGACAGATATCTTTTCCTAAGTCAATAATCTCAAGGGGCCCTTTAGGTCTCCACATAGCTCTAACTCTCTGAGTTATAAAAGAAGGCCGGACAAAAATACCCAAGCACTTCCCCATCAAGGTTAACATCCAGGGTTGCCTTAGCTTCTATAAGGTGTCCTTACCAATAGAAACTGCCTTAGCTGGGTATGGGGGTGTAAAATCTTCATCATCCCATTCAGTTGATGAGATAACAACTTTCCTTACCTCAGAAAACCATTGGGAAGAAGAATTAACTGCTTCCCTAAAAGTTTGCTTTGGTAAAGCATTAGTACTCACAGGGTTGACCACTGGAGTAGAAATGATTTCATGACCTTGAACTAGAGATGTTTCACTATCCACCATGGAAATATCAACAATAGGAGAAATATCCATATTGTTGGGAGTGATTCTCCGAATGGAGCTGAGCTGGCTCAGCTCCATGATTGAGATCAGATATGTTCATATCTGGATATGTTTATATCTGAGAAATATCCATGTTGGGAGTGCATGTAGGGACAGATTCATTTTTTGGTGAAGAAGCCATGCAGGAGGAAAGGAAAGGAAAGAAAACTGAAGAAAAGAAAAGGAACAGTAGAAACAGGATAGGACTTAAGAGAAAACACGAAGACCACCTGTAAAAGAAAAAACAATTTGAGAGAGAAGGCAATCTAAACCTCTGATGTATCTAATATATATAGTATTTTACCCCCCGTCCCTTGGTCATATTTAGTAGTGTTTTTAGCTCTTTAGAGCCACTTTTATTACTAATTGGTGTTTTCTAGTGTTTTCGTAATTTTGGTTGAGTTTTGTAGGGAATTGCGCTTTTGGAGCCTTTTCCCGGGTTTTCATGAAGCAACTACGGACATTGGAGGAGCACGACCGTTTTGAATCAAAACCGGTTAGAGTCATCAAGTCGGTGATTAAGGGCTCGACTTGTGGAATACGATTTCCAAGACCGAGACTGAACCACCTAGAGAGGACAAAGGCATCTTTTCGGGGTGGTAATTTTTCTTTTCTAGGATAGTTTTCATTTTTTTGGTTTTGGGGTTTACATGTGCCTACTTGCTAACCATTTGAGCCTTTTCCCTTATTTTCAAGCCACATCTTTAGAATCTCGAGCCTTTTTGTTTCTTCGTTTCCATTCTTTGTTTTTGTGAAGCAATTGTTCATTATTGTTGGAGTTTGTGGTGGAGGAGTGTGGATATTTGGTTCACTTGGAAGCAAGTTTGTGTTGTGTATATATACTTTGTGAATAATGGCAAGTGAATAAATGAAAAAGCTGTCCAAAGTAAAAAAAAAAATTAAAAAAAAAAAAAAAGGCAATGACAAAGCATGTACAAAGTTGAAAAAGCCGTCCACAGTTAAAAAAAAGGCGAGGACAAAGCACTAATAAAGAAAAATGAAAAAAAGTGAAAAATGAAATATGCAAAAATATTTTGATGTGAGTATTCTTCCTTTTTGAGCATTGAGGACAATGCTCCATTTAAGCTTGGGGGGAAGCGTTCTCACGCTTTTTGTGTATATGTTTGTGAGTATAGCTTTGAATAAGCTTGGGGGTGTTGGTGCTTTTGTTTGGTGCTTACTTGATTATGGTGTTGAGGTTTGATCACCCTTTACTTCACTAATTAGGAAAACCACCACATTTTAAATTTTAGCCTACCCTCACCCTCTTTGCCCTTATGTTACAGCCATTGGAAGACCTTTCGACCTAGGGGTTGAGTCACTCATCGGGGGAGGAAATCATGTGTTATAGCCTAAGGAAAGGGGATGCATAGTCAAGACATCGAGTAGCCCAAAATTTGATCTTCTTTCCGGTTCCTTCGTGGAACTTATGAGATGCTTACTAAGGGCAGATATGAGATTAGTAGGGGAACGCGGTAAGACCGTTTGGGATGAAAGTGGATTGCGAAAGCTAGTTCCTATGCTTAGCATATTTATGTTTCAATCAACCTTGGGTATCTCGGAACGTGCACTCCCTTATTTATTTAGAAAGATTTGCATTCATTTGTGCTTGTACATTTGGAAAAGTCCTTTCATGAACATGTGTTTGTTTTTCTTTTCTTTTGATTTTCTTTTTCATGCTTTGCCTTGTTTGTATTTTTATGAGAGTTATGGGTTAAACTCTTAGGATACCCTTATGAGAGCATCACTCGTCCTCTAGGGCGATCTAGGGCTTTAAATGGCTTGTCTTTAGTTGCTATAATTGACCGTGATTCCTACGAAAGTGAGTTAGTGTATATTCTCATCCTCTCTAGTTTCTTGTTTCTTTCTTTGCTTGAATAATGTCATCATTTTTCCTTGGGTTGGATTTTGTTTTGCTCAAGGACGAGCAAAAGTTTAGCTTGGAAGAATTTGATGCGTGCCATTTTTGGCACTCATAGATTAGGTTTTCTTTGTATTTTTATGCTCGTTTTTAGTCTTTTATGTCTTGTTTTTAAGGAATAATGCTTGAATTGCGTGTTTGTGTGTTAGTTTAGAGAAATGCGTCTTTTAATGGTTTTCCTATTATTTTATTCATTTCTCGGCTATTTTTCTCGCTTCTCCGTTTCTTTGACTTGTTTTGTAGGAGTGTCGAGCTTCCCGGGATTAAATTATCGAGGAGGAAGCTCAAGTGCATTCAAGGAAGGCAAAGGAGCCAAGTTACGGAAGCCAAGCATGCAAGTCAAGCAACCGAGCAAGCTTTGCAAGCACGAGTTCCAAGGCAGCAGCCCTAGCACCAAGGCCACTATCCTAAGCAGCCTCGCACAGCAGCACCACGCGCGCAGCAACAACAGCAGCGCAGCCGCCCACCCAGCAGCCGCGGGCGCGGGTCTAATGGCCGCAGGAGCGGGCTTCCTGCAGCACAAATCTGCTAATTTTGGGCAGTTTGCTCCCGAGGGTTGGCCGCGGGCGCCTCCGATTTCTCCGCGGGCGGGGCTTTCTGGGTTTTATTTCACGATTTTTGCTCCTTTTCTCCTTTTGTTTATACAGAGTACGACTTTATTTATTTATGATGGATGTAATTCTCTAGTTTAGAATAGTTTTCTCTCTCTAGAATTAGGTTAGATTAGGAGGTTCTCTCTCTAGATTAGGAGTAGTTTTGAGAGAGAAAGTAAGGAATTTTAATGGTGATTGAGAGATTGAAGATGCAAGTGTGACAATTGTGTTGGAGATCTTCTCTATAATTAATGAGCATTTCTAACTCTATCTCATTTATTTGTTTTGTTTAATTTTATGCTTGTTTGGATTGATTTTGATGTTTGATGATTGATTAGAGTAATTGTTCTTCATATTTTATTGATTCTTGATTTCCTTAGTTGGTAATTGATTTTATGATGATTTTAGAGTAGTTGTTTGGCTATGGATAGGGTAAAACTTATATCATTGATTGATTGTGCTTGATTTGGGGATTGTGTTGATTAATTGTTGAGATTAAATTGATTAATGTAAGTTTGTATATGTGTAATTCGATTAGGCCTTGAGAATTATGCTAGATTGCATTGCATTGCTAATGACACGACCAATTGATTTAGGAATTGCAATTATCGATTGGTTTTGATTGTGATTCTCTTAGTTTGTTATTCATAGAGACATCTAGCTTAACGATTTGGAGATAGCTCTTAGATTCCAATTGATGGCTCTTATCATTAGTCCTTGCAACCTTTGATTAGCATATTTGTCCCAAGTTGTTGCAATTGTCGTGATTATTCGTTGATCCCCATTCCCTAGTGCTTTATTTTGTTTGGTTCTTTGCTTTAGTAGTTGTTAGTGTTACCTCTTTAATTACTCTTGGCTTCGATCTAGCTTAAGTACATAATTGAGAGCACTTGAACATAATCTTTCCTAGTGGTTCCACCCTTGACTTACCTCTATACTCGTATTTAAGTTAGTTGAGTGATTATAAATTTTGTTTGACACTAGGAAAGATTAGATAACGACCTAGTTTTCCCCACGTCACTTTGCCTAAGCAAGGTGGTTGTTCCTTGATGACTCTCTCTCGAGAAAAAGAAAGCTAGAGAGAGAAAGCATTTTCTTAGTGGGCATATGAAAAGAGAACCGACTAACGCAATAAATTAGCTATTCACAAAATTAAATTATTCATGACTTATTGTTGTAAGAAGTTTTGGAAAATTATTAACAATATACTCTAACATCTATAAAATTACCAAAATAATTTGATTCTTCATACATATATATATATATATATATATATATATATATACTTTAAGCTTTGACATAAAATGTAAACATTTTATGTCAAAGCGTCAAAATAAAAAATAAATAAATAAAATAAAATAAAAATAAATAAATAAATTACCATGACAAAATAGTACAATAAGCTGTAATAAAATGTTAAAGCTTTTAAGTGGCGATACATGTCATAATATACATCGAATTCGAATTTATATAGATCTTTTTATCATTTTTTTTTAATGTTTTTAACTAATTAAACTAGTGAGTAGCCCGAGCGTTGTCCCGGGTTACTACTTTTACAGTTGTGCAACTGTTAATTTTAAGAGCATCTAATAGTGTGTATGTGTATGCGTCTTCAATACTTTATAGTACAATATTATTTATTGTGCAAGGTTAAAACATAATTGACAATTAGTTTAGTTGGTGGAACAATTACCTTTCATTTAAGAGGTCAAATGTTCAAACCTTCTCATCTATATATTTTTTTCAATAAAGTTGAGACAACATGGAGTATTGTTGTTTGTATGGATGACATGGCATATTAAGGTGTTGAGTGGATGACGTGGCATACTAAGAAATTGAGTAAGTGACGTGGCGAAATAAAGGAGTCTACGTGGCGCATAGACGTTTTTAGTAACGCCTTTTAATATACTAGTATAGATGTGTAATAGAAGCCTATAAGAGGTATTTACGCAACTCTGATATTTGTTTTTAAAATTAAAAATGAATTTATTAATGATCATTACGCATTTTAAAATTCAAGCACACAGAAAAGTTTTTGCAGGATTGATTGCTAAAACCCCTTAAAACCATTAGCAAATTATAAGAGATTACTTTATGAGATTTCCCAAAACAATTCCCTTACTATCCAAAAGTCCCAAGTATATGTACGTAGTTGATGGAGCCAGTGGCGGAGCCAGAAAATTTCTAAAACGGGAGGACAAATGAACATTGCTTAATTTGTCAAAACACATTGAAATGAAAACAAAAATACAACTCAAATATATAAAATACGGAGTACTTAGGCAAAAAAATCAACGTCATATATCAAGTTTTCCTCCATAAACATAGATTAGGGTCACTTTTGAAAATTTCGAACAATAAATAATATAACTATTTAAATACAGTACTAGTCATAATTATCTATTACAATCGTAATTTGGGGTAATTTTTTTCAAGGGTAAAAAAAAAAGAAAACATTAGGAACGCCTCCTCACGAGGGAAATCCTAATGCACAATCGTAATTGCAAAACTACAATTACAATGATTCAAATATGTATATAGAGTAATTGTTAAGAAATAAATTGAAATAATGCTAAACTCTTTGATTCTATTGAAGTGCTTATTATATGTATTCAGAATACACCCAATGCAAGCAGTATCATACTACATTCGTTAGAGAGAAAAATCATGTACAGAACTGTATCACTATGTGTATTGTAAAGTATATATGTTTCAAGATAAATTAGGATAGGTTACCTAATTAAGACTTGATGCAATAATAAACATATAATCATTGTAATAATTAAGAAGAATCAATTAATCCGGTCTAAAGGCCAAAAAAAATGTATAACGTCCTATTCAAAAAAAAAAATTAAAAAAAAAAATAAAGAATGTATAATGCCTGTCTGAAGATTTGAACTCTAGTCCCTAAATTACAACTCTTAAGCATATGCATCTTACCGCTGTCCCCCCTTGTCCCACGCTGGCTCCGCCATTGGATGGAGCTTAAACTTTTTGATTTCAGAATCACAAGACGGGTTCCCAACCAACTCCATCAAAGTGAAAATAGTATAGTGCACCCGGGTGCACCATGCACATGGTGCACCCGGAAAGAACATTAGGCTTATTTTAAAGAACATGAGGAAAAAAAATGAACAAACGAGTGTTTGAAAAAGAACATGCTAGTATTTGAAAAAGAACATGCATAATAGTGTTCAACACAAGAACATGTTTGTGTTTGACAAAGAACATGGCCCTCCGAAAAGAACATTAGACATATTTTAAAGAACGTGGAATAAAAAGAACATGTTAGTGTTTGAAAAAGAACAAGCCAGTGTTTAAAAAAGAACATGCTAGTATTTGAAAAAGAACATGCATAATAGCGTTCAACAAAAGAACATGTTTGTGTTTGACAAAGAACATGACCTCCGAAAAGAACAATAGCATATTTTAAAGAGCATGGAATTAAAAGAACATGTTAGTGTTTGAAAAAGAACAAGCTAGTGTTTGAAAAATTAACCTTGCTTTGTTATCTTCCAGTTGGCTTCAATTCATCACTATTCTTCTTTCTCCTCTAATTGTTCTTTTTTGAACAACTTGTATTTTAGCTTTAATTATTTCTTTTTTTAAAAAAAAAACCCCAAATTCACAAAATTAAACACTTTGTCTTTAAAATTATTGACGAAAAACAATTTGCATGTATAAAATTTATACTTACATTTTAATTGAATCCACCATTTGTTTAAGTTTGAAGGTTGAATTGTTGAAATAAGTTCAATTTTTTTCTTGGGTTTCACTTTGAAGTTGAACAATTTTGCTATTTTGATTTTTTTGAAAAATAGAAAAAGATAAAAGAGAAAAGTTATGGAGAGAGAAAATGAGTACTTTGGAAATGATTTCCCAAATTCATTGAAATTCTTAAATGAAAATGATGGTGTAAAGGAGAGTAAAAATTGACAGCAAGAAAGAGAGTGATAGGAAGAGAAAGAGGAGTGAGAAATTGCAGGAGAAGAGAGTGATGGATTTGCAGTTGCAAGAAAATAAAAACATGTTCATTTTATACCCATGTTCTTTTAAATATACTAAATGTTCTTTTAAATATACTAAATGTTCATTTTATACCCATGTTCTCATGGTGCACCCGGGTGCACCAACCACAAATTACCATCAAAGTTGTTTGGTTAATTAGTATAATGTGATACTCTACTCTATAGTCCACTCTAATGAGTATTTACAATTAGTATAATGTGATACTCTGTAATCCATATAAACGCAAGGAGCCAAGGAATATTATTCAGGGAGATCGAGGTAGTCGTACTTTATTATCTCTTTCTAAACTAATTATATCAATTTGACTACACTAATCCCCACCTTATAATAGACAATCATAATTAACATGCTTTTTTTAGGTAATCCTTACCTTTTTAGATTTTGATATCTGAACATGATGAAATAGATTAATCAAGGTTCAACTTTGACTGATCATACATTATAAAGATTTTTTTGATGATAAGATAAAAGTTGGTAGTTAATTGGTTTTTTTCTAAATGCGTATTAATAAAGAATGTAAAGATTCTATTATATGTACTTCCATTATGTTTCTCCTTTTAATATACTTATTTACATTATTTTATTCACAACATAAATATTAAATTTAGTGATAGCAGCCACTTTAGGATTTTGATTTGTAAATTTGAGCGATCACTGTTAGGACAATAATATTGTCGGCAGGTGTTTTGTAGTTTTAATTCGGTAGTCACAACTCACAATCAAAGCCATTCTAGGTATAGGCTTTACCTCAAAAACTACGCTTTCATCGATCCGTTGGCCAAATGAACATGTTCAACTCAAAACCATTTCTATATGTTATTGGTGTCAAAACTACATCCGACCCGACCTGATTTGAAATCTGTCTACGAAAATGTTCAATTTAGATTACAATTAGCGTGGACATAATAATTTACCAATTACCATGATTCAAGTTTAAACTAGTTGGTGACCCGGGCAATGCCCCGGGCTTGTTTCTCTTCTTCATATTTCAATTACATGACAAATAATTACATGCACTATATCATTTTTTTTTTAAAAAAAGATGTAATATCATTTTCAAATTGGATGCACAAATGAATCATCAAACCAATATTCAACCCCCGAGCATAAATAGTGAATAATGAAGAATTTTACACGTACTAACTTTTGAGTGAATTATATATAAAGAAAATCATATATAGGCCAATAATAAAATGTTTCTCCAATATGTTTAGAATGTTTAGTGTATCATTTCCTTGGATAAGTTAATATATAGGGATAAATATATTGAATACATATTTTACAAATTAAATGGGTCAAAGCAATTTAAAAACATTTTAATTATTCAACTTTTCAATTATGACAAAACTAATTACTAATAATGGCTAGTTTATTAGTTTGCAAGTAACATCTTCTCTTTCTTTGAAGTTGTAATCAATAATTTAATTGATCATTAATTTAAGGTGTATATTAAATCAAGCACATTTAACTACAATAGCAAAAGTGACGTGGCAAAAATTTAAAGTGATGTGGCAAAATGACAAAAAAGAAAGAACAAATGGCAAAATGACACTCCTTGTCTTGGAATTTTAATAATAATATAGTAGATATAGATTCGACACGACCCAAGGTCACCAAACCCGATTCGAATACCCGAATTGACAGTTCTAGTTCAATTTGTTTAATTTGAGACCTGACTCATTAATTATAATAATCTTGAACATGCTTAAAATAACCCAATTTGTTTATGATTCGACTACAACGAACTTAACCCCAAAAAACCCGATGCTTCAACCCGGATAAACCTCTTTCCAACTAACACTTTTCAATCCAACATAGATATGACTCGTCCCAATTTTATCCCAACTTGATTTGAAGTCGTACACAAAATAACTTACTTAACTCGCTAACTTTTTTTTAAACCAAGCTTCTAGTATCGAATCGATTGATACATTTTAACCTATTACCCAAAAAACTTACCCGTGAAATCAAACCATCAACCTCGAATGGACAAGTGCATAGTTGTGAGTGATTAATTATGTTGTAATGGTTAAAATTTGTTGTAATCATAGTCAAATTATGTTTCTAATTTTACTACGTACACCTTTTGTTGTATTTAAGTGACACATTTTTCTTAAACTAAGAAACTGTTATGTTATTTTTTTTAAAGTAATATACTTTCCCTCTTACGAAACATTCTACTCCCTTCATTAAATTTTTACTTTCATCGCTTTGATTATCATTAAGTTTTAGGAGAATATATAGTCGAATGAATTAAAATATTGTGTAAGTAGGATTTTGTTGTGAATAAAAAAAATAATAAAAACAGATAATGGAGTAAGAACTAAGGGATGTGAAAAGTTACAAATGATATTCCTAAGAAAATAAATTTATGTTTGTGAGGAGAAAAACAATAGAAATAGAAAAATTTGTAAATACAAATCCCAACTTTGCTCTATTTTCTTTTAATAATCTCAACTTTGGATTATTCTAGAATAATCCAAACTTTGGGGCTGCTTAATTTCTACAATCCCTTTTACCGGTTACCGGTTGAAAAGGTTATTTTCTTTTTTATTCTTCATAAATGCCACGTGCTGAAAACTAATTAGCCAAAAATATAAAAAAAAATCAAAAATAAAAATAAAAAAATTGGAAAACCCAGCTTCAACCACTTCCCTGACCACCAAGCAACCCCACTAACAAGATTCGGCCACCCTTACTTCTGACGCTCGACGCCGGCCACCCAACCCCTAACGCTCGACGTTGGACGACTGCCGCTACCCTTCTCTCCCTCACGCCAATCGACAGCGCTCACCCCTCTATTCCCCCTCTCTTGTGCCGATTTCCCCGCTCCTTCCGCGCCGGCTTCCCCTCTCCCTCTGCACGGTGATTCAACTCACCCACTTAGTGCCTCCCTTCCCTCATTTTCCGACTCTCCCCCACCATCAAATCTCCCTTGAAACACTCAAAAAACCTTAAAACCACCTTCCTCACATTCAAAAACCCCCAAACACCCTTTCCCCACCGTTGAAACCCTAGGCACTAGGGTTTTGTGGTGGAGGAGGGGCAGTTTGGAGTTTTTGGGAGTGGGGGAGCTAGGGGTTTGCTTGGTGTTGCTAAGGAGAATGATCGAATGGAAGGGGGTTTTCGAGGAGGGGGAAATCGGCAACGCCGATAAGACGCCGACAAGGAATGTAGCGGCGATTGTCGGCCGACGGACTAGGTAATTAATGGTGGGGTTAAGGTGGGCCAGTTGGAGAAAGGGAGGAGTACGGGTGGTGTTTAGTGGCTTTCATTTTTTTTATTATTAGTTTTTCTTTTTGTTTTTTAAAATTTTTTGGATCAATCAGGGCTTGACACGTGTCAAGTGACCTAATATAATACCTTATTTTTTCTCACATCATATATTTTAATATGTAGGGGTCTAGCTGTTCCGATATACTGGACTGAGCTAAGATGAATTGAACTAAACTGAACAGAGCTGAGCTAAACTGAACTGAGCTGAACTAAATTGTTTATAAACGAACGAAATTAGCTAGGAACTGACTTGAATTGAGTTGAATTGAAATTAACAGAAATTAAGCTGAAGGGAACATGCCCATAGAATTTGATTTTTCAACATGCCATCCACTACTTACATATACCATTATTATATCCTATATGTACCTCTTAAAACTCCGCACAAAAGCTAGTGTTTAAGGCTAAAGCTTGTGTAATTGACCATCAAAAAAACATTGCAATAAACAAAATACTGGAAAAAGTAATTAACTAAAAAAAACACACACACACACTAAATATGGTCGGTATTCTACACTTTGAAAGAACAAGCCGGAAAATCTTTGCCCAACAACCACCTAAATCTGCTTTCCAAAATGCTGCCTTCTCAGAAGTAGATTTAAAGTCATTTTCACTACTATATTGCACAACAGTATATGTTTAACACCAATTTTAATATGGCTGTCAACAGTGTATGTCAGTGTGTTCAATCATTATGTGGTTATTTTGTGAGTATTATATAATTACTCGATTAGTGTTTTAAGGTTGTTACTTCGTGCGTGTTATATAGAGGTTACCCGACTAGTTTTATAGGAATTACTAAAACAGTATATAAGGGTTACTTTAATTTATTCATTTATAAGAGGTCATATGATGTGCTCAGCTGTACACATAAAGCGCTATATTTTTAATAATCTCCTAAATTCATATTTCCTCCGTTCTTTTTTTTACTTGACTTGCTTTGACTTTTACACTATTCATCACTTCTCCTTTGATCGTCCTTTGTGAAAAATAAACTCAATTAGTACCATCATATTATAAAAGTTTTATAATTTTTTTATTTATGGAGAATTAAAGTTATTGATGCTTAAAACTTCGCATTGACAAACGTGATACATGAAACATGTTAAGTAAAAAAGAACGGAGGATGTAGTGTGTGTGTGTGTGTATAGGGTCCGGTGAGAATAGGTCCATATGTGAGAATTTATACTTATATGAGAACTGATCTAAAATTTAGAACATGTGAGTTAAAATTTAGAACATGAGAGTTAAAATTTAAAACATGTGACTCAAATTAAAATTTTGAACATATGAGTAATAATTTAGAGGAGTAATATGTTTAGAACATCTGATTTAAGAATTATAACAAGTGATTAAAAATTTATAAAATTTGTTTTATGAAATTTTAAACATATGAGTAAAATTTAGAACATCTGATTTAAGATTATGAACATGTTAATAAAAATTTAGAATAAATTGACATAGAATATAGAAAGTGTGAGTAAAGAATTTAGAACATACGAGTAAAAAAATAGAACATACGCTTTAAAATCTGAAACATATGATTAAAAATCGTAGAACACACGTTTTAAAATTTAGAACATATAAGTTAAAATTTTGGAACAAGTAATTAAAAATTTATGACATCAAACTTAATTAATTTATGGTTTAAAACATGTGAGTACTAAATTAGAACATTTGATTTAATTATAAACACCTAAGGAAAAATTTAGAACATAAAGAGTGCTCTCACTTCTCACATAAGAAAAATCTCACGAGAGCCTTCCCCATATATGTATTTAAAAATTTATTTTTTAATTCCCTCGTATATAATATGCATGGTTGTACCCCTTGTACTACTATAAATAAATTTGTGTTAGTCTTGAATAAACACAAGTAGGGGTTAGTTGTGTACTTGAGCACCAAAGGTGAGGCCATTCATTGCCTTTGCTCAACATACACCTCTCTTTGTCTCTGTTTTACATCCTCTCAAAAAAAGAAACTCATTCTTTCTCAATTTCTTGCCTTTGCTTCAATTAGCAGCTCCAAAAATTCACCCTTTTTCTCATCACTTACTGATGATCTACAACTCGAATGCTGCAGCACTCGAGCGATTTTTCTGCTTTTATTTCTTCCTCTGACATATTCCCATCGATTTTTATAATCGTAACTCGCAAGCCAAACAAAAACACTTACTATGCTTAGCTAAAATACGTGCTCTTTTCGCAAAGTCATTATAAAATTGTATATATGCTATATGTATTTGTCATACTAACAATATAAGTTTCCATAGTTTAGCTTTCATCCTTCATCAATAACCAATTTGGTTGAACAATGGATCGAATTTCGGCGTATCAACGTGGAAATGTAGATGATATTACTAGCCAAATTGGTTTGATTTGGGATCAAGCTAAATATCCACTCTTAATTCCGTTACTTAAGTTATTAGTAACGGTTTGTTTAGGAATGTCATTGATGTTGTTCGTGGAACGAGTTTATATGGGGTTTGTTATTGTACTAATTAAAATCTTCGGGCGTAAACCCGAAAAAAGGTATAATTGGAAACCATTGAAGGATGATTTGGAGCTAGGCAACTCTAATTACCCTATGGTTCTTGTTCAAATTCCCATGTATAACGAGAAAGAGGTTAGTTAATCTTTTAATACCTGTATTTAGAGTCTGTTAGACGCCGACTAATAAATATACGGTCGTGGTCGAAATGTATAAGATAATGATTATGTGTTTTTTCTATTTCTATTATAGGTATATCAGTTATCAATTGGAGCTGCATGTGGGCTTTCATGGCCATCAGATCGTATCATAATCCAAGTTCTAGACGATTCAACTGATCCAATTACTAAGGTAATAAGTTACTAATCGTATAGTGTAACATACATTATTAATTTTAAAGTATAGTTTTGGCTAAGATAGCATATACTTCGTATTATATTGTATGATATAATTAACAAGGTTTGTAATACGTTACATATTATTTGTAACGATTTAACATAAAATATTATATTGAAACAGAATATGGTGGAAATGGAATGCCAAAGATGGGGAAGCAAAGGAATAAACATAAAATATGAGATAAGAGACAACAGAAAAGGGTACAAAGCAGGGGCACTTAAGGAAGGAATGAAGCATAATTATGTTAAGGAGTGTGACTTTGTTGCTATTTTCGATGCTGATTTTCAACCTGAGCCTGACTTTCTTTGGCGAACTATCCCTTTTCTTGTTCATAACCCTGAAATTGGTCTTGTTCAAGCTCGTTGGAAGTTTGGTATGATCTCATCCTTAATTAATTCAATTCTCTAATTTAATTACTATGTTTAATTGTCGCATCACTGCTATATATATATTTGTGACTTTTGCGTCGCATCTCTCTAGGGTCGAGAGTAGGGATTCCTGCATAGCTGGATTGGCTAACCCTAATTTAGTATGATCATTTTTCTTGAAAAATACTCTGCACATAAATAAATAAATAAATTATAGTATTTCAAAATCTAGCTTAGTTAGTTTTTTTTTTTTGACACATAGCTTAGTTTGTTTAATAAACATGAAGTGTTCAATTAATTGCCATACGTACAATATAATGTTATGATGATGATATAATTAATACATGTAATTAATCACATGATAATCTAATAATGATAAATTAGTGTATACTTTTATGATCTAGGTGATTAATACAGACTAGCCAACTACTTTAGTGACCAGCTAAGGGTGGGCTGATGATGATACTTTATAAGATGTGACAGTGCAATGAGTTGAGAATTTTGTAAGACTGTCGGTGCTTAGATTTTGTTTTTATTTTATTTATTTGGGGGAGATTATGTGTTGCAATATAGGTGATCTTTATGACTTTTCTCTTTTTCTTCCATTGCTTACTTTGTGGTTGAGAAGAAAAAGGCATGCACTCTGTGATTCCAGAAAAGTGGTCCGATTATTTCACTGTATAATAATACACTTTTGCTTGTATTATTCTTTCGTTACTGGAATTGTAAAATAAGGTTTGATTCACTTGATAAGAGTCGTCCATTAATTAAATCTTAGAGGCTTAAAGTTTATTTCTTATTAGGTGGGCGAACTTGGAGGTTGGAATCTCCTTACCTCACCTCTCTTTTCTCATATATACTAGATTAAGGGTTTGTTCTGTTCATCTTATTTTCACTTATTTCAGGTGTAATAAGTTCGTATAGATTTAGTTAAGTTCAGATCAGGTGAGTTATGAGAAAAGAATATATGATGCAAAAAAATATATTGGAAAGTCAGGTGTTAAAGTCAATTTGATGCAATATAACATATTTTTTTTTTAAACATCGTACTATAACTTAAATCCATGTGATTGTAATATATATATATATAAATAAAAATAATACCCACAAATAATATTTATATTTAGTGATAAGAATTTTCAATTTCAATTATAATATATAAATTACATATACAAGCTAAGCAACACACACAAAAATTAGTGTGTGAATATATTAGGCTAGATGGAAGGTTTTTTTTTTTTTTTTTTGAAAGAATTGTAGCTTTTTTTTTTTTTTTTAAAGAAAAAAGACAAAATTGAGAGGGGTATTTTGGAAAGTAAAATTTATCACTCAAAACACCCGTTCACTTTATATATAGGATACAAAATTACAGAGTATCATGTTATTGACTTAAATAAGTTGTCAATTAATAAGATATAAAAAGATAAATAAAATTAGAATATGTTTGTTTTTGGAGAAAATAAACGACACCAGAAAATGACATTATTTTCAGTGTTTTAGTATTATGTTATTGTTGATATCTGACCCGTAAATATCAAATAAAGTAAGAATTAGAGAATTGAGGAACTATTTTTATTGCTTTAAAATACGAAGTATTAAAAAGACAAGCCCGAGTATCATACATACTTTGTTGTTCTAGAATTCACCAAATTATAATTAAATTTTATAGAGTGAACATTCACTATTTGCATTTTGAGTCGGTAAATGTCGTAGTACTATAATACTAATAGTTAGTAGTAATAGATAGAATGATAGATAGGGTTACTGTTGTATGACTTGCTATATCCTGTTTTATAAAATTGGCTGAAAATTTTTAGAAAATTTTATAAACAATAAAGTATAAGAGCTCATAGAAAATTAGAAAGTGAGTTCTATATTAACTTCTTGAGTAGTTGAAATAGAGAAAATAATTAAGGTAATACCTCTTTGAATCCACTGTACTATACATCTATACATATATCAATATATACCTTTATTAATAAGAGTTCTTAAAATAATACGTCTTACCTTTTATACAAGCCTTTATAAAATTGCTTTTTACAATTTTTTTTTAATGTTTTTTTTAAAATTTTAATAATGGTAAAAACTAATAGATCATCAAAGCTCGTTGTCAAGAGGTATTATGGTGTTCAAGATGAAAGTTTTCATTATCCACACACTCCTCCGATAACATTCCTACTTTCATTTATTGGTTGGTCTGAATTATTTTGTTGAATTTTTTGTTGTATATACTCCATATATTTTTATATCTTTTGGCGACAAGTAGTTATTAGAGTTGTTATTATTGATTACTAGGATTCTTGCAGCATGCCTTCAATGAAATACACATGGTTGCATGGTACAAATACTAATAATATAAACAATGAAAATTTCTAGCTGATTTTTATTTATAGGGATTTTGTTATTTATAACACAATAAGGACTATTATAAGGATAAGATGCACACATTATTTAAGATAACAATATAAAGAAAACTTTTATAAATGCTTCAAAAAAAAAAAATCATTTACTATTCTTTGTTAATTTGTCCCGTAAATAATTTTAAAAATATAGAGTATGTGTGTAGCCACACCTGGCCACACCATGTGACCACTTGTAAAATATTTCCTCTGTTTTTTTAAGTTGACACCTTTCTATTTTCACGCTTACCAACGCATGTTTTTAACGATTGATATCTCTAATCATCAACATTGTAAAATTATAAAAAGTGGATATTAATAAAATATACATTGAACCGATTCAAACAAGATCCCACATGAATATGTTTTATCGTATGTATAAACCACAAAAGCGAGTCAAAGCGTATTGTGTGAATAGTGTAAAAGTCAAACGGTGTCAACTAAAAAAACGGAAGAAGTAACAAAGTAACTCCTATAACATTGATCGAGTAATCCCTACAACACTAACGAAGTAACCTAAGATAGCTGGCCATACATCAAGTTTGTTAAAAAAAAATCAAATAGTATAGCTAAAATGAACATGCATGCAATTATGCAAACGTTTATTTTATTTTGTTTGTTGATTGTGCTTTATTTTTAATTACTTAAATTGAAATGCAGTGAATGCGGATGAATGCTTGATGACGAGGATGCAAGAAATGTCCTTAGACTACCATTTTACAGTGGAGCAAGAAGTTGGGTCCTCCACCCATGCTTTCTTCGGATTCAATGGTATATTAATTTTTTTTTCTTCATTGAACTTCCATCTACTTTCCAACTTTCTTATAATGCCGTATTCCATCTCTAAAAGTTCTTCCTATATGAAATTAAACGACGATTTTATCACAAAGTAAAGTCATGAAAGGAAGAAATAAATTTCAAAGACGGCGAAAAATATAGGTTGAAAATTAAAAAAATGGTAATAATAAATAATGATGAATGTTGTAATTGTTGCAGGGACAGCTGGGGTATGGAGGATTTCAGCAATCAATGAGGCTGGTGGGTGGAAAGATCGAACAACGGTGGAGGATATGGACTTGGCTGTGCGGGCCAGTCTTAAAGGTTGGAAATTTGTTTATGTGGGTGACCTTAAGGTATAACTCATTTCTATCGTCTCATTACTTTACATTAACCTAGTTTAGTAGATTTTCAATGTGTATTGCATAGGGTGCTAATCGGGCGAGCCGAGCCCGAACTATGGTCAGCTCGGCTCGAGATCGTTTAAATTTATTCGAACTCGAACCGAGTTCAAACCTTTAAGAGTCGAGCTTTGACCGAGCCGAGCTTTGACCAAGCGTTGACCGAGCCGAACTCGAACTGTTCACGAACAAACTTGATTTATTCTTATCCCTACTTTACTTGTCTTCTTTATTGTTTATTATTAATTTTTTTTTATTTTACAACAAGTTTATTTTTTTAATAATGAAAACACTAACTTATTATTGTGTAATATCTATTGATAAATATATTTATATTTATATACATGATTTCTTTATATGAAAAAAATAATCGAGCTTGTTCACGAACTTTCGAGCCGAACTTGGCATAACTCAGCTTGGCTAGTTAAGGTCTCGAGCCGAGCTCAAACCTGAGTCGAGCCACCACGAATCGAGCTTTGACCGAATCGAGCTCGAATAGTTCACGAATAGCTCAGTCTCATTATCACCCCTAGTCTTGCATATAAATACTTGAAAAATGCTATATACAGCCTTAAGGCCTATGTATAAGAAACTAAAAGAGAAAAATATTAAAAAAAATATATTAAAAGTTTATTTGTAAGAGCTATGTACAGCATTACCCTAAATTCTTCGCCTTTAATAATTTAAGTCACTGGTAACACTAATAATACTCATTGATGCTATATTGTGCATAGATAATATTTATCCTTTTTAATGCTAACAAAGGAATCTAGGAATCTATTGATATCAATAATTTTTTGGTTAATATTAATGATTAAATATTTTGGTATCAAGATGATATCATTAATCACAATTTAATGTTGTTAAGGAACATTTGTAGAATCCTAGAAGACTCAAGCTACTAGAGACTCAGAATTTTCTGTCTTACACTGGCTTGTAGGTTTATAATGCGAAGTAATCATACGTGATTATTAATTCTAACTCAATGGAAGTTGTCCAATATGAAGTATTATATTGTAATTTTGGTGGAGAATGAAAGAGTAATAGTGTTTGTAGGTTTATTGTACATCCTTCGTTCCCAAAAGAACAACCTATTTGGCTTAATTTCAGTCCCAAAAAGAATGACCCATTTGTTTTTTCCAACATCTATTAAAATTACAAAATTAACAATATATCCTCAAATATTTTTGTCATATAGCTCCTTCTCCCTATTTTACCCTTATATTTTTTTCAGATCTTTGTGCCATCTTCTTCTCTCTAAATTTCTAAACTTTTTTCTCTTTCCTGCCACCATTAATTTTTCTTGTATTTTTCCATACATTTTTACTTGCAAATTATTGATGACTTGTGTTTTCCCATATATTTGTACTTGCAAATTAATTTTCCTAATACCCGCGAAATCAACCCAAATGGGTCGTTCTTTCGGGGACGGAGGGAGTAGGATTGTAGGAATTAATCATCTATATCATTATGAAGGAATGTGTTCATTATTGTTTTGTGATAATTGTGAAGTATGGACAAGTGACAACTAGTGAGGAACATTTTAGAAGATGATGTTGAAATTAGTCATAATAGCTAGGGAAAAGGTTTCATGTTCGTGTTCTAATTATAGCTGGTACAAAGAATTTATTTTATTTTATTTTTATTTCTAATTATAGCTTAAAGGTGGAAATGGGAATTAATCCAAATTTTTTCTAAATGTCACCTATTTGTTTGAGAGCATTTGGAATTTTTCAATACATTTGTCCTAAATTACCCCACAATATATTACCAAGTACCAAGGGGGAGGTCTCCAATTTTTTCGATTTCACATACTATTTACAATCTATACATCGTAAAATTACGTGCTAACACAACTGTTGCAAGTATCCAAGACGAGCGAGGAGATCTATACTCATGGTTGATTTACTCTGTCCAGGTGAAAAATGAACTTCCAAGTACCTTCAAAGCATATCGGTATCAACAACATAGATGGTCATGTGGCCCTGCTAATCTATTTAGAAAAATGGTACAAGAAATAATGACAAATAAGGTTAGTCATTCTAAATAATTCATCCAAATTAAGTTCAATGTCTTTAATATTTCCAAATTTAGTGATGAATTTGACATTATTGCAGAAAGTGTCAGTATGGAAGAAGGTTCATGTGATATACAGCTTCTTCTTTGTTAGGAAAATAGTAGCACACATTGTTACCTTCATTTTCTATTGCATTGTATTACCAGCAACAGTTTTGGTCCCAGAAGTTGAAGTGCCAAAGTGGGCAGCTGTTTATATTCCTACCACTATTACTCTCCTCAATGCTATTGGGACCCCAAGGTTTGACTCCCCTTCTAATTTTCCTATTGTATGAAAATTTATTATTATTGCACTATATAGGTTTAGCACAATAATTTTGATAGTGGGAAAACGAAAGAGAAAGTAAGGTAAAATATAAAAATGTTCATGTGATGTAAACATAAACTAAAAAATAAGTGTGAAAAAGTAAGGATATGTGGGGTATTTGCAATATAAACAGGGATATTATTTGTTCTAAAAGGAAAATAGTGCAATATTTGTGAAACTTTTTTAAAAAGCAAGTGATGCAATATTAATAGAACAGAAGAAGTATTTTACTTTATCTTGTAATAACTTAAATGGTAATATTATAATTGAATATTGGGCAAAATAAATAAATAAAGTTCCTCTCAATGGATGTAACAACACTCGGGGAATTGAGAAAAAAGAGATTGCATTACTGTATTTGATACAATGTTTTGATAAGAAAATCTTGCATAGACCTGGTTCACAATAATTTTATTATGAACCTAAGATTTATACACACGTAACTGGCATTATATTCAACATAGTGACCCCTAATTTTAATATAGTAATCTTATTTTTAACATAGTAACCTCTTTTAAAACTTGTGTGACCTTTGGTGTTATTATAAACTTAAAGTACGACATTATATTGAATAGTGACCTAATTTTAACATAGTGGTCTTTATTATTCATATTGACCATTATATTAAAAATTTCATTAAAAAAATTAACGTATTATTATTTTCACACTAACCTTTATTTAATATACTAACCTTTATTTTAATATAGTAACCTTTTTTTTTTTTTTGAAACAAATATAGTAACCTTTTTATTTATTAATAAAACAATTATATTGTCTTTAATGTTCGTGGTCCACAATAAATTAGTGTGAATCAGATCCATTTAAGAATTTGTATGTTCCGACTTACGAGAGGGTGCTGAATAAGTTAATTCGACTGTGCAACAGAAGGTGTAAAAAGGAAAAAATATTTATGGAGTACAAAATAATGAATAAACTGGAAAGAAATTTAAGAAATATCTCGAAACAAAAAGCGGAAAAATTTTCAAATGTTTTTGAGAGTTCATTATTTCTTTTAGTTTGACACAATTATATCTTTTAAAGGTTTAATGTAATTCATTTTATTTGACTATTATGCAGATCTCTTCATCTTGTAGTGTTTTGGATTCTATTTGAGAATGTTATGTCATTGCATAGAACTAAAGCAACATTTATCGGTCTACTAGAAGCTGGGAGAGTCAACGAATGGGTTGTTACAGAGAAATTAGGAGATGCACTAAAAAACAAATTAAATAGTACTAAATCATTCAAGAAACCTCGCAGCAGAATTGGAGAAAAGTAAGTTCTCTTTATTTATTTATTTATTTATTTAATTATTATTATCAAATAAAATTGATTACCAAACTTAAATGTTATTGATAAACTTACATAACTTTGGAGCTAACTTAAAAAACTTGACACAATTTTTACAAAACTTTAAAGTTCCTCAATTAATGGCAACTCATCATGAACAATGTTATTGTAACCAAAATATTTAAAATGGAACAATACACCCTCCGTTTATTTATTTACTAGTTTTTTGCCCGAGCAAACGCTCGGATATTCAAAACAAAAAAAAAATTTAAATTATACTTAGTATCTATTTATATTATCAAATTTATATAGATTAAATACATTAATGTGAAGTACTTATCTCTAATTTTAGTTTTCTGACATGTTATGAATTTGAAATTAAGTGAAAATCCTTTTTTTAAGTAAAAAACGAACAATACATAGATTAAAGGGAATACATAATGCATTTTTATAGATTAACGTTTAAATCAATTTATTTATTTATCTAAGTTGTTATTATTGTTCTATTTTTTTAGGTTGTTTATTAGGTTGAATATTCTCTTTTTATTTATTTATTAGCTATCTTATTATTTTGAAAAAAAGGGAAAAAAAAAATTGAAGGGAAAATTTTTAATGTGAGTGTGACACGTGTAATTTGGGGATAATACTGGTGATTACTTTAGTATATAGTATTGATTTATTGAGGACCAACATACTTTCTCCGTTTATTTAAATACATCACTTATATTCGACTTATTTTTTTGCTTAATATATAATATATAGATGTTCTAATATAACAATGTCTACTTTAAAAATATAATTATTGATTTTTTTTTTTTTTATACGAATAGCTAATAATGATGTTAGTGGTCAAAGTTTCATATCGAACTATGTAAATCCAAGTGATGCATTTAAAAAAATTAAAAAGAGTACTAAAATGGCTGAAAAGGCGAGATTTTTGTAAACTTACACACACCTGTTAACCCATTGACAAAATTTGGTTGCAGAATCAATATGTTGGAGCTTATGGTAGGAGCCTACCTATTTTTCTGCGGATGCTATGATGTTGCATTTGGGAGAAACCACTACTTCATCTACTTATTCTTGCAATCCTTGGCGTTTTTCATTGCTGGGTTCGGTTATGTGGGCACATTTGTTCCCAATTATTAGATATCCTGCTAAACCAAATTGGCAAAATTAATGTGTGATATCAATAGATTTCCCTATTTTCCTTTTAAATTAATTAATTTCAATTTGTTATTGTTTTGATAATTAATTTATATATTATTGTCTCTTTAATTTGTTGCCTTTCTAAGCAACGTATACAAAATGTTTTTTCTTTTTGGATTTTTTTTTTTCTTTTAAATTTTGGCTATTGTAACTTATGTAACTAAAATATACACAAGAAAAATCATTCTTTGTAATCGAATATAAACAATCTGCAAGGCACGCATGTCCCTCATATCTTTTTTTATTGCATTAGTTGTTTGGTATAAAAGTACGTGGTCCGTATTGCTAATTCATCATGTTATATGCATAATTTATATATATACATATACATATATATGTATATATATATATATATATATATATATATATATATATATACATATATATATATATACATATATATATATATACATATATATATATATATATACATATATATATATATGAGGGATCCGGTAAGAACCCCACCTTATATAAGAACCCTTTCTTATGTAAGAACCCTAATTATGTTCTAAACTTTTTCCTACGTTCTAAATTTTTTTCAACTTATGTTCTAAACTTTTTCCTACGTTCTAAATTTTTTTCAACTTATGTTTTAAAGTTTTTCCTATATTCGAAAAATTTTCTTACTTATGTTCCAAAATTTTTCTAATGTTCTAAATTGGATTTTAGATTATGTTCTGAATTTGTTCCTATGTTCTAAATTATTTTTTTCAGCTTATGTTTTAAATTTTTTTTTCTATGTTCTAAATTATTTTTTCAGCTTATGTTCTAATTAAAGTTTTTCCTATTTTCTAAATTTTTTCTACTTATGTTCCAAAAATTTTTAATGTTCTAAATTGTTTTTAGATTATGTTCTAAATTTGTTCCTATGTTCTAAATTATTTTTTTGAGCTTATGTTCTAAATTTTTTTTTCTATGTTCTAAATTATTTTTTCAGCTTATGTTCTAAAGTTTTTCCTATATTCTAAATTTTTTCTACTTATGTTCCAAAAATTTTTAATGTTTAAAATTGTTTTTAGATTATGTTCTAAATTTGTTCCTATGTTCTAAATTATTTTTTCAGCTCATGTTCTAAATATTTTGTATGTTCTAAATTATTTTTTTCAGATTATGTTATTAATTTTAACCTATGCTACGATTATTTTTTTCAACTTTTGTTCTAAATTATTTTTCTTATGTTCTAACCTTTTTGGTTGTTTATGTTCTAAATTTTTGCTATCTTTCAAATTATTTTTCTTATGTTCTAAAATTTTCTGCTTATGTTCTAAATTTTTTCTACTTATGTTCTAAAATATTTTTACTATATTCTAAATTTTTTTTTTCTATGTTCTAAATACGAAATTCTCAAAATTATAGAAATGACATTACTAAAGGATCATTTTAGATGGTTAGATCAAAACTAATAAAGGGCTGAGATTGGTTCTTATATAAGATTGGGTTCTTAGATAGAGGAGAGTTCTTACATGAGCCTTCCTCTATAGGGGAGGGATCCGGTAAGAACCCATCCCTATATAAGAACCCTAGTCTATATAAGAAGCAATCTAATCCTACGGATTAGATTGAAATAGATGATCCAGATTAAAGGAGCGCAAGTAATGGCATTATAGTAAATACAAAAAGTAACCATCTACATAAATATATCTCAAAATTTCTCTCTCCTCAAACATAACCCACACTACATACCTTTGACACTCTCTCTCCTAAAATCCCCCAATTCACTCTAAATAAGCAAAAAAAACACCCAAATTGCTGTCTTTAAAGGAAATTCCAGTGTTTTTTTTATTTAATTTTCACTCAAATTCAACGAAATTTAGTGTTCATAACATTAATTTTCATTAAACAAGTTAAGTTGAGCAAATTATTTGCCAATCTTGTAAATACGAGCCCTAATTTGACGCAAGAACAAATTGAAGAAAATTTTCTGTGGAAGGAGGAGAAGGGCATCAAATTGTACAGAAATTATTGCCAAAATGCAAAGGTAATTGATAATTTGACAATTTTGAAGAACTTTATGTATTTATTTGGCTTTTTGTTTGATTTTTGCTAATTTCAAAACCTAATCAAATTTGCAGTAACTATAAGATATTTTTTAATATTAGTGTTTATGTTTGTATTCTAATAATCTATATCTATGCTCTAGAAATATGGAATTTACGTCTAATGTGTTGTAAAATTATAACTTTAATGTTCAAATATGATAATTTATGCTTTTTCAAAATAGAATTATGTTCTAAAGATTTACTATTATGTTCTAAAGTTAGTAGAATTATGTTCTAAAATTAGTAGAATTATGTTCTAAAGTATATGTTCGAATACAATGATGACACCTAGAATCAATATTTAGTTTTGGCTTGTAAAGAAAGAGTATGTCACGAGGCTCCACACCGGCACACCCAGATGATAGAGTGTTTGTTGATGTTGTGAGTGAATGTGACTTAGTTAACTGAAGTTGTTACTTGCATTTGGTAAAAGATATGCAAACTCTTTTGAAAGATTGGTTTTGTGTGTTGTAGGAATATTAGGAATATGTGCCAATGCTATTGTTTACAGTTTGAAAAGCTATGGTAGTGGAGTTAGGTTGTCTTGCTTTGCTCCATGATTACAAAGACTTCCTTGTACCTTTATCTTAACATTCGTCTCTTATTATAACCTTTTTTTTGAAGGGGGGATCTCTTATTATAACCTTTGAAAGAAAGAACCGAATTCTTTTTGGTTGACTTGTTTTTTGGGTGATAATTCTTCAAAAGAGGAGCCTTGGTTTTAGAACATATTAGGAAAAAAAAAAGTTAAAACATAGGGTGAAAATGTTTAGAACATATGAAAATAATTTAGAACATATATTTATAGCATAGGCAGATGATTTAGAACATAGATGAAAAATTTTAAAACATAAGACAAAAAATTAGAACATAGACAAAAAATTTAGAACATGAAATAAAAAAACATAGTAAAAAGCTTAGAACATAGAGTGAAAAAATTTAGAACATAGGAAAAAAAAAAATTAAAACATAGAGTGAAAAAATTTAGAACATAGGTAAAAAGTTTAGAACATAGGAAAATAGATAGTTTAGAACATATGGTTAAAAATTTTAGAACATAAGGTGAAAAAATTTAGAACATAGGAAAAAAAATTCAGAACATAAAGTGAAAATTTTAGAACATAGAAAAAAATTTAGAACATAGGAAAAAAAATTAGAACATAACGAAAAAAAAATTAGAACATAGAGAAAAGAACATAGGTAAAATAATTTAGAACATAGGTAGAAAACTTTAGAATATAGGAAAAATAATTTAGAACATAAGTAGGAAACTTTTGAACATAAGTAGAAAACTTTAGAACATAAGAAAGATGATTTAGAACATAGGCAAATAACATTAGAACATAGGAAAATAAATTAAGAACTTAAAATATTAGAACGTAAAAAAATAATTTAGAACATAAGCAAAAATCTTTAAAACATATGAAAAAAAAATAAAAAAAATTAGAACATAGGAAAAATAATTTAGAACATAGGCAAGAAACTTTAGAACATAGGCAAAATATATAATTTAGGACATGTAGAAAAGTTTAGAACATAGGCAGAAAAGTTTAGAACATAGGCAAAAAAAATCAAACCATAAGAAAAATAATTAAGAACATAGGGTTATTGTTAGGTATGTTAAAACCTATTAGCTCAAGTGGGTAGAGCACTATGCAAACTATGCAGATGCATAGAGGATGTAGGTTGTTCAAATCCTACATAGGTTATCTTTAAAAATAACTACTAAAATCATAAAAGTTAAGTCAAATAAACACCAAGTTATATAAACAAAAAATTGGCTCTAAATGATTAAGTACTATGAAAGCTATGCGTGCTACTGCTAAACTCTTCAACAAAACTCTCGTCTCCACATTTCACAAACAAACCTACGTGGGATTCGAACCCACATCGTTTGTGCATTTGCACAATGCTCTAGCCGTTGAGCTAGTAGGTTAATGTATATAAAAACATTCAAACTAAGGAAATATGTAATTTAGATGTACTTTCCAAGCCATACCTTCTCCATCTATTAGCTTAATGTCACAATATATTATGTATTCTAGGCCACTCGTTCAAACAAAATTTTTAGGAAGCTATTGCACAAGTTACAATACTCTCTAGTAAACCAACAATGTAGAATGCAACAAACTTACATTCTTACTACTTGAACTCAGTTTTTGATGTCATCATTAGTTTCTTATCAAAGGATTACACACTCTACAATCTACACAGCTCCATAAACAACTTTGCATACATACATGGGCAAAATAAGAGTGAACAGCATGGCTTATGCATTTCTGTGGCCGATCCTAGGGCATGTGCAAGGAAGTGACATTCTAGCCACCATGGAAGAGTAGATTAGTTTTGGGAATAGTAAGATGTCAAACGAACCTATAGGTACTAAGTAGTTGCAATTCATACTGCCTTCTTTATAAAAGTGACCAGGAAACTGTTTTTATACTACATGGAACTTTCAATTTTACAATGAATTGCAGGTGTGTACATATGTAATATATCTCTTTTTGGAACACTCAATAGACATATACAGGAAGTGAGGCAATACAGCTTAAAAGTGGTTGTTCAATTCCAACCTAGCAAGTAGCAATCTAGCATGAATGCATGATGGATTGATGGCATTAGTCCAATTATGTCTAACCATTGCCAAAGCTCCTATGCAGAAAAAACTTGAGGGATTGAGAATATTTAATTAGGTGCATGTCATCTTACTTGTACAATTACCAAGATAAATAATCCACCAAATTTTCTACTAATGTTCTTTTTTTTTTTTTGCTTTTTTGAAATCTGCTTATGTTCTAATTAATGCTCTCTCTCCTCAAACAAAACCGAAGCAAGTTAAATTGAACAATTAAAAATCACAAAAGCAATTTGACCAATAATGAAACATAAAGCACATTCTTAGAAAATTAGAGATGCATAATTTATTAGAATTATATATGTAAAAATTACTCAAGTGTTGGAGACATTTTTACAATGACAAGAGATATGTATGCAGCCTTTACATGACAAGCACATATGTCAAATTTGTGTGACTCTTTTAAGAACATCTTCCAACAGAGAGTTGAAAATAGTCATTGAAACGGGAACAAAAATCGGAAAAAAAAATTAACATAATTATAACACAATTGAACACAAACATTAGCTAAGAAAATTTCGATATGAGGCTAATAATCACAATAATAATCCAAATTAGCAATCATAATCGCAATAAAAAAAACAATGTACCAATAATAATCGAAAAAATTGATTAAAATCACAATTTTGTAGAAAAGATCTGTAAAAGTACAAAGATTTTCGGCTAAAATATCGAACACAAATTTAGCAATATAATTGCAATTAAAAGAAACTGAAAAGTAATAAAAAAAATTCGCAAAAAAACACCAGAAAATCGAAAATATGACGAAAGAAACGAATAATTTTGCAAAATAATTGTAAACTCAGCATGAATAATCAACATATATAATCGAAAATTGAAAAATAAACAAATGCTAAGAAACCATACATCCAAAATAATCGAAATATACAAAGAAATTTGATCAAATTGATAAACTTACAATGATTTACGGTACAATCACAGGGAAAATAGGAGAGAGAAAGCTTAGAAAATTAGGAAAGAGAAAAATATAGGAGAGAGAAGATTTTAGGGTTCATTAAAACGTGAAAGAGGAAGATGAGAAAAAGAGTATCAAAAACATGATATTACAAAAATGCCATTATACTAAGGGCAATTTCAGCGGTTGATTAAATCTCATCCTACGGCCCAGATGGGTTCTTATATATTATGAGTTCTTATATAGAGGAGGGTTCTTACATGAGCCTTCCTCTATATATGTATATATATACATATATATATATGTATGTACATATATATATATATATATATATATATATATATATATATATACATATATATATATGTATATATACATATATATATATATATATGTATGCATATATATATATATATATATATGTATATATATGTATATATATATATAGGGCAAGGGATCCACTGAGAATAGGTCCATATGTGAAAATTCATACTTATATGAGAATTGATGTAAAATTTAGAATATGTGATTAAAAAATTAGAACATACGAGTTAAAATTTAGAACATGTGACTCATATTAAAATATTGAATATATGAGTAATAATTTAGAACATTTGTGTGATTAATATATTTAGAACATCCGATTTACAAATTAGAACAAGTAATTAAAACTTTATTAAATCTGCTTTATGTAATTTTAAACATATGCCAAAAATTAGAACATCTGATTTAAGATTATGAACATGTGAATAAAAATTTAGAACAAACTGATATAGTATATAAAAAGTGTGAGTAAAAAATTTAAAACATACGAGTAAAAAAAATAGAACATACGCTTTAAAATATGGAACATATAATAAAAAATCTTAGAACACACGTTTTAAAATTTAGAACATATAAGTTAAAATTTTGGAACAAGTTATTTAAACTTTATGATATAAAACTTAACTAATTTATGGTTTAGAACATGTGAGTACTAAATTAGAACATTTGATTTAATTTAGAACACCTAAGGAAAAGTTTAGAACATCAAATTTAAAATTTAGAACATACGAGTACAATTTTAGAACATACGAGTAAAAATTTTAAACATAAAGAGTGTTCTCACAAAAGAACAATTCTCACATAAGACAAATAAAATCTTTTTAATTTAAGAAAAAGATAGAATTTAAATTGCAACAGTTTTCCTAAAAACAAGCATGCACAATATTTTATCCTAAGACCAATTCTATACTGATTTTTCGAGTGTAACTAACTTCCTTATACTTACATAAATCCTAAAATATATAAAATATTTAGTCTTCGTCATGTTTCTCTGATGAAGCTTCTACTCCGAGGATTCTGTTCCTTGGAAGGAACTTCTCTTCTTTGGCGATGCTTCTTCTCTGAAGCTTATGTTCTCTGAGGGAACCTTCTCTTCTCAAGTCTTCATTTCTAAAGCGCCAGTTCCTGTGAGGGAACTCTTCTTTTTAGATAACTTTGTTTCCAGCCTTCCTGTTCCTCATGGTATCTTTGCTCGACACTTAATTCTCCTGGTCTTTGCACTGATCACACACTTAAACAATCAAGCCTTTATTAGTATGTCATCATCAAAATCATTAAGTCCAACACATATATATATATGTCTGTACATACATACATACATACATACATACATACATACATATCCCTTTATAATTATATATATATATATATCATATATATATATCATATATATATGTACATATACATATATATGTACATATACATATATATGTACATATACATATATATGTACATATATATATATATATATATATATATATATATATATATATATATAATTTCGTTAATCTGGGGATATTTTGGTCTTTTCAGGTAGCATTGTAAGGTTACATGCGTCTTTTGCTATAGATTGCCAACTAACTGCTGTTGCAGCAATAATTGAAGCGTTATGCAGGGGTTGGCGTGTAGGCGTTAACGGAAGGAAACCTGAGTTAACCCGAGTTACTTTTCGTTAGATAGTCAAATTTCCCTCTTGGTTTTACAATCTTATCTCTCCCGTTTTTACGAATCTGTAATGTTTGAGTCTTTCATTTGATACTTGCTCGATTATCAGTTCTATGAGGTCCTGATTTGCTTCGTCGACAATCTCGCCGCTAGTAGTGGTCAACCGGTGTTTGGAGATCTCCGATATTGGATACAAACTTCAGGTAATATTTTAAATTCAAGTAATATCGTAGCAGTGGTTGCAATATTAGCCCTCTTCGTGGTATTTTTTTTTTCTATTTAGTTAAATATAAAAGTTGCTGTTGAAAGTATATAAATATTAATTTAAGTTGTTGATATTTGTGTAAAGTTTAATATAAATGTTGTTGTGGAAAGTATATTAATATGAATATAAGCTGTTGACATTTGTAGTGTCAGTGATGTGTTCGACTCATGTTGATGGTGTGGGCAAATGTGGAGTCGAATTTTAAATTGATTCAAGATGCACTGTGTACTAAATAATAATGAGTATGTTTCATAATTATATTGATTTTGTTCTATATTGGGACTTCGGGAGTAAGAGTTAATGTTTGGACATGTGCTGTCTAACTGGAGAAACAAAGAATTATCACGTTTTTGGTTAGCGAGACCAAATATAGGGTTAAAGCTAAATTGGAGCAATGTAAGAGTGACTATTTTTTGGTACATTAGGAGTCCAAGGGTTGAATCTAGATAGGAATGGATAATCTGTCAACATTTGGAGTCAGAGGATTGAGTCCGTATAGGTTGCAATGCTGAGGTTTATGTTACACTTGAGCAATGGAGGCAGTTGTTAGTTTGTTACAGTGTATAGGGGGGTTTAGACTGAGAAGTTGAAGTAAAATTGAGTACATGGAGTATTGTTTTGGCACTAGAAGAGGAGTCCAAAGAAGATTTAGTATAAGTTAAACCATGAAGAGTTTTCCTAAAGAGTGAAAAAAATTAACCTTCTATGTAAACTTTGGTGTTAATGTTAAATTACTATTGGATGACCCTGAAATTAGCTTCATTTAGAGGAATGGATAAATTCTGAATGTGGGTGTTACCCAACCATACTATTGAAGTTAGAAGTGCATAATCTGTCAACATTTAGTGCCAGAGGGTTGAGTCCGTATGGGTTGTAATAATGCTGAGGTTTATGTTACACTTGAGAAATGGAGACAGTTGTTAGTTTGTTACAGTGTATATATAGGGGGGTTTAGACTGAGAAGTTGAAGTAAAAATGAGTACATGGAGTATGGTTTTGGCACTAGAAGAGGAGTCCAAAGAGGATTTAGTATAAGTTAAACCATGAAGAGTTTTCCTTAAGAGTGAAAAAATTTAACCTTCTATGTAAACTTTGGTGTTAATATGAAATTACTATTGGATGACCCTGATATTAGCTTCATTTAGAGGAATGGATAATTCTGAATGTGGGTGTTACCCAACCATACTATTGAAGTTAAAAATGCATAATCTGTCAACATTTAGTGTAAGAGGGTTGAGTCTGTATGGGTTGCAATGTTGAGGTTTATGTTACACTTGAGCAATGGAGGCAGTTGTTAGTTTGTTACAATGTATATGAGGGTTTAGACTGAGAAGTTGAAGTAAAATAGAGTACGTGGAGTATTGTTTTGGCACCAGAAGAGGAGTCCAAAGAGGATTTAGTATAAGTTAAACCATGAAGAATTTTCCTAAAGAGTGAAAAAATTTAACCTTTTATGTAAACCTTGGTATTAATGTGAAATTACTATTGGATGACCCTGATATTAGCTTCAATTAGGGGAATGGATAAATTCTTAATTGGGATATTGCATGCACGTCTAATGAAATTACGTAACATATTATTGACAATGATAGGTAAATTAATTCATTCATTTAAAAACTGAATGAAACATAACAGAGTGGATAAAAGGAAAAGAAAAAAAATAAACCCAAACAAAGCGAGAAAACATGTACTCGTTTGTACTCAACGATTGTACTCGTTCTCATTTTCCTTCAAATACTTTTCCAACGCAAGATGTTGTGCCTTCTGCTTCACACGACGTCGTTCAGAACCATATGCTACACCGTGGGCATGTTGTACGAGAGAGTTGAAGCTGTAATGGTTGATTTTCTTCCCCAAGCAGAAGGGGCACCATAACCCCACCGATGACCGTATTTTTGTTTTCCTCTCAGCCAAACATTTGTAAGGTTTTTCTGCACATTCCTCTATCTCAGACTCGGTGTACTCAATTTCTTCACTCGAACTCCCCATCTTTATTTGTAATTTTTTCTATGTAAAAACTATCTGCAAATGTGAATCTTTAGTTTGTAGATATTGAGTGTTTAAAGGTTGTTGAAGGCTAGCTCTTCTGAAAACGAGCTAATTTGTCCATTAATTGTCCCCAATGGTACAATGTACCATTTCCATCTATTGTTGAACCACCGTTCCAGAAGTATGTTCCCACTATAGGTCAGATGCATGGAATGGTAGCGCATAGTTTTTTGGAATTCTCCTTTATTCACACTCATACAGTCAATCTGGTACAATTGGATGTAACATTGGGTACCATAAAAATTAAGGTGGTATGTATAAGCAGATTAAATATACCATTTTTTTTACACTCGTACTAGTATGTGAGATGCAGTCACTGGTACGTCCTTGCAACCCGCTGTTCACACACTGAAATTCCATTGGTGGGAAAGGGAATCAGTGGAGTGACTTGATCAGTGGTCACACAGTCAGATTCCGTTAATGTTGTTCACAATGTTACAATCGTTATTCTACCAAAAATAAGTGGTATATTTACACCAATTTAAATGTACCACTAGTGAGTTAATGGTTTATACAATGGTATATTCAACTAGTTGTCTTCCATTTGTATTGACAACTATCGGCATTATTCGTACTGTTATAATAATTCCGGCTACATTGGCAAGTTCTATGGTAATTGCCGTATAATATTGAGTTTTGTTTTCTTTTGATACTTTCACTTTGCTACGATTGATCTTGTGTAATTCAACCTATTATATGTTTATTTAGCTTTAGGATTGCAATGGACTTGAGCTATTCATCCTCAAATAATGCGGCTATGGATGGGGAGCTGGATTTGGTAATAAGAAATTACACTTCCACTCATTATGATAACGGCAAGAACGTATACTAATTATTGCTTTATGGTAACAAATTTAGGCAATGGGGCTAAGCTTAAAAGGGATGGTAAGCAGGTATGCATGTGTAGACACCCATTTGTGTTTCCCCAAAACCAAACCCAGTGATGAATGCCTTTCACGTTGTGTTATTATCGAATTAGGTGAAAGTGATTTGAAAGTCGAGTGTTGCGGTTTAGTTTTTATTAAATTCTTTTCTCTCTGTTTTTGAAAATGACTTTATTTATTTGAAAATAGCCGAACTAGTTTAGTTTGTTCCATAATTAAGGTCCAATAATATTGTAGATGGATGGGGCTCGAAGAGACCTTTCCAACGATATATTATAAGCCCGATTCCGATGAATATTGAGGGAGTTATGGCCAAAATACTAAACTGGGCCTGGTTAATTATTTTAATACGGTCCAATGATCTAGAGGAGGGCCCAATATTAATTATTATTCCTAAAATTATTAGGATTAATTATAGTTTTCTAGAAGTTTCTAGAAAGTTCTTTTTAATTCTAATATTATTAGATTTAATAATTAATTATCTTTAAAAGGTTTTTATTTGGAATAAAATATTGTTTTGTTATCTTAAAAATATGTATTTTATCTTCTGTACGGATTCCGTAGATCAAGTTGATTAAAGATCGGATTCCGCGTGAAGAAAAACGCGCTTATACAGGCTGTCGCCAAATGACAAGTCTGTCGCTGCGTGACAGACCCTGTCGCCGTGCGACAGACCGCGCGACAGACCTTGTCGCCGCGCGACAGAGTTAATTCCTAGCGACAGCGTGGAGTTTTATTCCTTATCAAATTCTATGATTTTCCGGACTATTTTCATTATAAATAGCGTCCGAATCCCTGTTTTCAGAATCATCAATTACTATCAATTCTCATTCAATTCTTCCTTAATTCTCTCTTTTCTCTCTTGAGCAATATATGCTTTCTTTCTCTCTATTTTTCTAAACTAGCTTTTTACATACAATATTCCGCATTCACTAGACTTAGAGTCTCTTAGCCAAGTTCGAAGTTGCCTTCGCCCTAGACGTGCAAGGTTCGATATTTCTGAGGGTTTGGTCTAAAACTAGTCAAAACTTTATTTAATTTGATTTCAATTTAATTCTTTAATTATTGTTTATTATTTTCATTGAAGTTTACTAACTTGTGTATTTTGTTATTAGAAAGAGGTACGAGGCTTCAAAGTAAGTAGATTAGCTTACTTCCTATTTCTTTCACAATGTAGATTGCATGCTTATTATTGTTTATGATTCCTAGTGTCATGTTAGGATGCTTTTAATGCTTTCTAGTATCATGTTAGGATGTTATTTTATGCTTTCTAGTATCATGTTTAGGGTGCCTTTAATCCTTTCTAGTATCATGTTAGTACCATGTTAGGTTTAAAGCTTTGATCTTTATTATTTAGTGACATGCTAGGATTTGTTATTAATCTTGCTAGTATCATGCCTAGGATCTTGCTATCATTATTAAGCTTTATTATGCCTGATCATGTTATTATCATCATTATATTCATTCTTTATCCTTATGTTGCTTGATATATTTTATATTGTTATTGCTTGATCACGCCTTTTATGCAGGTTTAAAGGGAATTTGTACTTGAAATCACGCTTAATAAGATAATTAATAATTTGGTTTAGGCTAATGTGATTTTAACTCAAGTGATCGCCAATAATAGTATTATTTGTGCATTAATATTCAACCATCATAGATAAACAGGGTAGGTTTAATATAATGTTTGTATGTTATTCGAAAAGCGCACATGAATACGAGCAGAACAAAGTAGAGGCCTATTTTATAGGGCGGGTCCTTTCTTTTGTAGATTGGATTCGTACCCTCATCCCCGGACCCTGTTTGGTTCAAGACCTTATGGAGTAGTTGATGGTCCTTTTGGATTGTCTTTTGGGTTTACAAGTTCCTAAAACTTGTTGGCGACTCTTTTTGCTCTTTGTCTTTCCCTTTGGAACGCCACCGTACTTTAGTGTATGATCACAGTGGGGTTCAAGTTTGGGGTTATCATAATGCTTGAAATATTCCCTACAGTTTTTGGCGACTCCACTGGGGAGGATTTCTATTTATATTCCTGAAATTTATTTAATTTTGGCAATTATTTAGAATGAGCGGATGAGACTCGAAAAATTCTAAGTATTTCATGTGCGTGATTTGATTAACATTATTGTCATATGCATTAAAAGGTCTTCATGGGAGCACCCCATGAGTCAATCCATAGGAATTTTACACGTAGGAAATTTGGGAAATATCTTTCATGACTAGAATCGAAAAGATGATGCGAAATCTGGAAAATTCGAAGAACGCAGAAACTTGCCAAGGCATGTAGGAACTAGTGTCTAGAAAACAGGGCTTGTCGCCCGTAAAAAGTTTCTGTCGCCTGGCGACAGGAGCTTTTTTGCGGCGACAGTCCCTGTAGTCTGGCGCCAAGTTCTTCCAATACCGAGCCAGGGGTCTGCCTTCTTGCTTTGACCATTTGTAGCATTGTTGGCTTGATTTTGCTTATTGATTGAGTCATTTTCTCACTTTTCTGAACCCATATGTGTTCTACATATGGATATAACCCTCTGGGGGTTCCTGCTTCACCTGCCCAATAGAATATTCCACTATCATGTGCAAAGTTTAGATTTGGGTACGTGTAATGTTTGTGAATCCACCAAACCATGGCGTCGAGTTCGATTTCATCACGAACTCGCGGAATCCTGTCCATTCGCTCCAACCCTCACGGTAGGCTTGTGTGCAATGCATATGGATTCTTAACCATGGACCTTTTTGACTTAACCCATATCCTCGAACTTTAGAGAACTAGAGCCATGGTTAGGTTGCAAACTCATCATATTGTGACTATGTGAACTATTTGTGCACCTTGTTTGTATATATTATATATGTGTTAACTGTTTGTTTGACTTGTGTTAAAGACTAAATAAATTGACTAATGACTAAAAGGACTTTGTCTAATTAATTAATTTTGAATTAATTAAAGGCTAATAAATTAATCAATTCGACTTAGCACGACTTTAGGCATGTCCATTTAGAGTAAAATTACTGGAAACAGTCCAGATTAATGTTCCAGCAATGGCGCAGGAATTTGGACTGTGGCGCTGCAGTTTAGTGTCTGTCGCCTGGCGACAATTTTGTCGTCTGGCGACAGGCTCTAAACAGTGGCGACAGTCCTGTTGTTTTAGCGACAGTCCAGTTTTCTTGCTCGAGTCATCACGACGAGTCTAATTAACAGTCTACTAATCGGATTAATCAGTTTGTTAATGGTTCAAACCATGTTTAACTCTTTAATTGAGTTTGGGCACTTAAAGTCCCATGGTCATACACTAGTAGTCAAAGCATGTCACTCACATACACATAAAGCACACACATAACATGTTTGTCACATTATGACCATGTCTAGAAAGTCTTGAATGCGTGTTTTCCGTCATTTTTTTTAGGGGGGTAAGTCGGATATTAATCCTCCAATTTCTAAATTCCCTCAAAATATATACCCCATTTTTTCTTTTTTCTTTTAATCTTTTGAACATAAAGTCAAGTCAATTAGAGTCAAGTATTAAAACAAATATGGTTTAAATTACAGCGCGTGGTCAAGAAAGGAAGGGCGTTTAATCAAGGACAACACTTTTGTTCAAGTCTTACTTTTTGACAAACCAATCGGTAGGAAAAGGAAAGCTAAGAAGGCAATGGCTAGTCAAGAAGAACTTAATGAAGTCAAGGGACAGGTAGCCAACTTGGCTGAAATGTTGCAAAACCTATCGCTGCAAATAAGTAATCCTGAAAAACAAAAACAAATGGACCTAATCTAGGAAAGCTTGGGCAAACTGTCCAATGACTTCAGATTTCAAGAGATTAGCTCCCAAAGGGTCTCGGTGGATAAGGATCTTCTTCCACAAAAGTTCAATCCCAATGACATCCCTAAGTTCAAGGCTATGGATAATCCTTATTTCCATTTAAGAGCTTTTGAAACTGTAATGAGTATTAAGGGATAGATAGAAAAGCATTTCATTCCGTATTTTCATTATCCTTAGAAGCTGTATGTCAACAGTGGTACTTTTCACTTGATAAAGAAAAGACCTCTAGTTGGGAATCTATTGTGAGCGCTTTCATTGAAAAGTATAAATGCAATATACAAGTTGAAACCGATCATAGAGAACTAGAAATGCTAAAGCAAAAAGAAAATGAAGGTTTCACCTCCTTCTTTAATAAATGGAGGGAGACACTGCGAAAATGGTTGAAGTGCCTAGTGAAAAAGAATCTGTTAGGATGTTCATTAAGAACCTCCAAGAAAAATACTCTAAGCACCTTAAGTACCAAAGTAACTTAAACACTTTCAAAGCTGTATATGATATTGGGATTAATATTGAAGATGACCTTGCTAAACAGAAAGTTGCTAATAACAACTCAAGTAGTGGCTGGAAAAATAAGAAGAACGACAATCCTTCTTCATCCAAATCTACTCACTCAAATAATGTTAGCACTTTTCCTCTAAATGAAGTTTTGGCAATGAATAACAATCAAGGACAAAAGAAACCATTTAGGAAGAGTTATACTCCTATTGGTATGAGTTATGACACCGCATTTGATCGCTTACATGCAAAAGGTCTTATAACTCCTATTGGACCATTTGGGGACCCACCTGTTGAAAGGAGAACGGCTAGCTGGAACCCAAATGCACATTGCAAATATCACCAAGGTAGGGGTCATCCTACAGAAAATTGTTGGAGACTAAAGGAAGCTATTCAAGACTTGATCGATAGTAACAAGCTCCCATTGCCTCCTGCAAGTAAGAAGCCAAGTATCAATATCGCACCGCTATCAGATTCTTTGGCTATTTCCGACGAAGAGAATCAAGAGGATCCATCTAGCCTCATAGAGCCTATCGAGACCATTGAAGAAGAAATATTCGAAGATGCTCTCGAATTCCTTGGTCAGGAACCTGCAACTAAGCAAGAGGTATTGGCGTTGACATCAGTATTGACAGAATTGAAAAAGTTGATCTCACAAACCTTTGAGGCTATAAAAGAGAAATATGAGTTACTTAAAAGTAGACCCCCATCTAAACAAAAGAAACCTTTTTCTCTCCAAGTAATTGACACTCCCAAAAAGAATAATAGAAAATATACTCCAATTGGGACGTCATACACCAACATGTTCAAAATGCTCTCCGAGAATGGAAAAATTCAACCTCGAACCAAGACCATTTGAATCACTGAAAAGAATAGACAAATACTATTGTTCATATCATCAATCAGGGGGACATACAATAGAGCAATGCTTCAAGTTTAAGGACTTGGTTCAACGTTTGATTGATGAGAAGAAATTAGTTCAACTTCCACAAGATGCCATGATTAATGGTGTATGGGACAGTGACGATGAGGACGTTTACCTTAAAGACATTGAAGAAACTCCTCTATCAACAATATATCCAGTAAGTGACATTTGGGACGAGGAGGATCCGCCCATAGATGTCCTCACTAGGTTCGGGAGAATACAACCTCCCATTTCAACACAACCTATACCCTCTATTCAACAAATTCCCGTGCCTATTATAGAAGACAACGATGTTGTCAAACAATTAAAAAAGACTAAAGTGGAAATGAATGTATGGAAACTTTTAGCCACATCTCGAGAACATAGAGTTGCAGTCATGGATGCGCTAGCTAAAGTAGGCATAGATCCGGACACTACTCCTGAGGGACTTGCTAACTTCCTCACGAGTGACCTTCCAAGTCCAATCAATTTAGTCACTTTTTTGGATAAAGATCTACCACCGGAAGGTGACAAACACAATAAAGCTCTAAACCTCACAGTCATATGTAAAAGAATGAACGTCCCTATGACTCTTGTGGATAACTTTTCAGCAATTAATGTGTGCCCACTTAGAACCGCAAGAATGTTGGGAATAAGAGATGAGGATTTATCCCCATCAACCCAGGGCATAAGAGCTTATGATAACTCACGTCGTCAAGCACTAGGGACAATTACCATGAGTATAACGGCGGGTGCAATTGAACATGCCACCACATTTCAAGTAGTGGATATCAAAGCATCCTTTAACTTACTACTGGGACGCCCTTGGCTTCATGATTTAAAGGCCGTCCCTTTATCTCTTCATCAACAAGTAAAGGCCATAGTTGGAGGCATTCCAATTACCATTGATGCTTCATCTATGAGAATCAAAACAGTAGAAAATCCACTAATTAATGTGGAACATGATGAAAATGATGAAGATTTGTGGGGCTTTAGCGAAGAGGTCTCCTTAATAGAGGAAGATGAAAGGACCCCTCTTCATTACGACCTCCACTCAAACATGACAACAAATGCTATCCTAAGAAAGCAAGGACACTTTCCTGGAATGACTCTAGGAAAGAAGAAAGGAATAGCTAAACACATGGGTTTACCTGTCCTCCCTAAATTGGACACTTTCGGACTTGGTTTTGAACCAACTCGTGAAGACCTTAAGCGGGCCCAGGAAAAATTAAGAGCACGAAGAAATGCCCGCACACAAAAAAAGGAAATACCCATGGATCAATATCCTCTCACTTTAAATGGACAATTTATAAGAGAAGGAGAGGACTACCCTTGTCATGAATTTCCTGAACCTTTTGTTGTGAATGGTATAAGGCAACCTGGGTTCGAAATCTTTTTGAATTGTTGCTTCCTAGACGAGATCCCAGCTCCAATTTATAAGGAGAAGGCACCTCCTTGTTTCGACTTTAATGTCATGGGACTTCTCTTTGGAAGGGAAAAGAATGAATCAGGATACACGGAGGATGATTCTTCACTTATCCAAGCGGTTCTCCAAAGTGAAAGTTTTGACCCCTCCGAACTTATCACTCCAATAAAAGATCAAGAGCGTGGATGGCGCAAGACGGTGAAGATAACCACTACGAATGGAAAGAAGATTTCAGTAACTACAGGACAAGGACCAATGTTTGAAGAATCGTCTGAGTCAGAGTCTGAGTTAGAGTCTTCCCCTATCGAGTCTTCTAAGTCTTTAGTCGTAGCACCCTCATCTTCTATTTCTACTCCTAGGATAGTTAGCAATCAAGTCCCGACGGACATTTCTTTATTTAATGTAATGATTTCTGAATTTAATAATATGTCTTCTTCCCCGTATTCTTCTTGTTTTTCTTTATCTAAAGATGACGAGCATTGCTTAACTAATGATGAAAATGATAAAGAAATAATTAAAGCAATGGAAACACTTAAAAATAAGACACCAATAATTGAGGATACAGAAACGGTTGATATCTCAAAAGATCCAACCATTAAAAGAGAAGTTAAAATCGGACTAACACTAAACAAAGAAGAAAGAACCGATTTAATTAATCTACTTAAAGAATTTATCGATGTATTCGCTTGGTCATACGAAGATATGCCAGGCATTAATAGAGAAATAGCTCAACACGCAATACCATTAATTCCAGGAATGAAACCTGTAAAACAAAAGTTACGTCGAATGAAACCCGACGTGGCTCTTAAGATAAAAGAAGAAGTACAAAAACAAATAACTTCAGGTTTTATCAGGGTATCCAAATACCCCGAATGGGTCGCCAATGTTGTCCCGGTTCCGAAAAAAGATGGTAGAGTTCAAATGTGTTTCGACTATCGAGATCTAAATAAGGCAAGTCCAAAGGACGACTTCCCTTTACCACACATCGATATCTTGGTAGATAACACAGCAAATGATGCACTTCTCTCATTTATGGATGGGTATGCAGGATACAATCAAATTCTCATGGCCGAAGAAGATATGGAAAAGACAACATTCATAACACCTTGAGGTACTTATTGCTGCACGGTAATGCCATTCGGGTTAAAAAACGCGGGTGCTACTTACCAACGAGCAGCAACTGCCCTACTCCATGATATGATGCATAAAGAAGTGGAGGTCTACGTGGATGATATGATCGTAAAATCAAAAGACCGCCAGGGACACCCAATAGCCTTAAAGAAATTCTTTGAAAGACTAAGAAAATACAACATGAGACTAAACCCCTGCAAATGTGCTTTTGGAGTTACCTCAGGGAAACTCTTGGGATATGTCATAAGCTCTAGAGGAATAGAGATAGATCCCACCAAAATCAAAGCAATCATGTCCATGCCACCGCCCAAAACCGAAAAGCAAATTCGAAGATTTATTGGCCAGTTGCAATACATAAGTAGGTTCATATCCAAGTTAACCACAATATGCGAACCAATATTCAAGAAGCTTAAGAAAAATGTACCAATCATATGGGACGATGAGTGTCAGAAAGCCTTTGAAAAGATCAAGGCCTATCTCTCGAATCCTCCCGTATTAGCTCTGGCACTCCCCGGAATACCCTTAAGACTACACTTAACCGTCACAAAGGAAACAATGGGAGCTATGCTTGCACAAGAGGTAGAAAGCAAAGAAAACGCTATTTACTACCTAAGTAAGAAGATGCTCGAGTATGAAACACGCTACATACCATTGGAAAAGCTGTGCCTCGCGTTGGTGTGGGCCACAACTAAATTAAGACATTACATGCTCGTGCATACCGTTTACGTAGTCTCACGAATGGACCCCCTTAAATGCCTATTCAAAAGATCTACACTTAACGGACGAATCTCAAGATGGATAGTAAATTTGGCCCAGTTCGATATAAGGTTTATGCCTCAAAAAGCAATTAAAGGATCCGTGGTCTCGGATTTTCTAACAGATTTCCCAATAGAAGATTCGACACCCTTAGAAGAGAATGAATTCCCAGATGAAAGTTTAATGATGACAGAGGATGATACATGGACTCTATTTTGATGGAGCCTCAAACCAAAAGGGATGCGGCGTAGGAGTCTTGTTAGTATCACCTAAAGAAGAACATGTCCCTATATCCATTAAATTGGATTTCGACGTCACCAACAACGCAGCCGAATATGAAGCATGTGTGGTAGGCCTCGAAACCGCTTTAGCCTTAGGCGTAAAGAAACTCCGGATATTTGGAGATTCCTCCCTAATTATTAATCAAATTTCCAAAAGATGGAAGGTTAGGAGTGAAAGCTTAGCTCCTTACCAAACGTATTTGGAAACTCTCACCGATCAATTGGAAAAGGTGGAATACACTTACCTGCCTAGAGAGGAAAACCAATTCGCCGATGCCTTGGCAAGACTAGCCTCAATGGTTAGAATACCTAAGGAAATTGAGCAAATGCCTTTAACTATAGAAAAAAGGCATAAACCAGCATATATTCAAGCTATAGAAGATGACGAATTAATTCAAGAAGAAGAACCTGAAGAAGAACCATGGTTCATAGATATATTAAATTATGTCACCAAAGGAGAATATCCTCCTCATGATGACAAAAGAGCGAAAAGAGCATTGAGACTTCTAGCTTCCCAGTTTGTACTCATAGGAAATGAACTACACAAAAGGGTACCTAAGGGTCGAGCTCTATTATGTGTAGGCAAAAAGGATGCTCAAAGAGCTATGAGAATAATCCATGAAGGTATATGTGGAACACATGTTAATCGCAAAATGTTAGTCCAAAAGATAATGCGAGAAGGATATTACTGGACTACCATGAATAAAGATTGTCATCAATATGTAAAAAGATGCCCAAAATGTCAAATTTACGCAAATTTGCAACATATCCCACCTTCTCTTCTCTACACCTACACTTCACCATGGCCTTTCTCTACATGGGGAATAGACATAATTGGAAAGATTACACCTCCCGGAATAGGAGGTCATGAATACATCTTATTTGCAATAGATTACTTCACAAAATGGGTGGAAGCACAATCATATGCCAAACTCACCGCCAAACATGTAGCACTCTTTATCGAAAGAAACATAATTTGTCAATACGGAGTCCCGCATGAAATGATAAGTGACAATGGAACTCACTTTCAAGCCGAATGTGAAGAATTACTACAAAATTATGGCATTCAACATCACCATTTTTCCCCGTATAGACCTCAAGCAAATGGAGCAGTTGAGGCCGCTAATAAAAATTTGAAAACGATCATTGAAAAAATGACTGAAAATTATAAGAACTGGCCTGACAAACTTCACTTTGCACTGTGGGGTTATCGCACGTCAATCCGAACATCAACAGGAAATACGCCATTCAACTTAGTATATGGAATGGATGCCGTACAACCTGTAGAGTTAGAAATACCTTCTCTACGCATTGCGTTAGAATGTAAACTCGATGAAGTCGAATGGACTAGAGCACGATATGAAGAGCTAATCCTACTCGATGAAAAGCGACTAGAAGCTCTACATCATACTCAATGTTACCAAACTCGCATGGCTAGACATTTCAATAAAAAGGTCAAGACTAGAAATATCAAGGTTGGGGACTTGGTATTAAAAGCATTAAGGAAAAATGTTTTAGATCCAAGAGGCAAATTCCGGCCTAATTGGTCTGGACCATATATTGTCAAAACAATCCTGTCAGGAGGCGCGGCTAAATTAACTGATATGGATGGCAATGAATTTTCAAACATGACAAACCTTGACCAACTTAAGAAATACTACCCATAAGTACTTGAGTGAAATACTCAAGAGAGCTACGTTTGGCCTGATTCCTTAAGCAAAGGATACGTAGGCAACCCATACAGGGTGCGGCCACTTTAATCTCTTTAAATTCAGTATCCCCGAAGCAAAAAACGCATGTCTGCAAAATTTCAAGATTGGCGCCAGAAAATAGACTCTGTCGCCAGACGACAATTTTGTCGCCAGGCGACAGAGCCAAATCGTCGGCGACAGTGAATCAGATAGCAGCGCCAGCTTTCTGCGAGTGTCTAGACCAGTTTCACATATTCTGGAAATTTATTCGACTTCCGTACTCGAATTAATTCTCCGAAAAATAAATGTTGTAATTGTTTTCATTGCTTTAATTGAAAGTTAATTAAAATAAATGCTGAAATTTTATTAATTAATAAAGAAAGTACATTATTGATAAAATAAAAGCTGAAAAATTAACTAAAACAAATTAACTTTGTCTAATAAATCAAAGGAAAAGTAATGCTCTAATCTTTTTTCTCTTTCTTGATTCTTTTCCAATTTGTGTCTTCATTCTCTTCCTCTTGATCCATAACCTTTTCTAGGAGACAACCGTTAGAAGATCTACACTCTATTTTAGTATAGATAGTTTCTCCCTCCGCTAGAACTCCATGTTTCTTCTCTACCCAAGTCTCTTTCTTTGTAGAGTCAACTTTTCTTTTTCCTTGATTTTTCTTAGAACTTTTCTTTCTTGGCATAATAGGAGTCTTGAATTCAATTCTTTCCCCTAGACGCTCTTTAGCAGGGACCTTTTTGTCACCTAGACGATCCTTCACATTGGTCTTCTCAATTTTGACTTGAGATTTTTGGAATCTTCCATCAAGCCATTGTTTCACTTTATTTGACAAGCAAGGTGGCTCCTTGTGGGTAATTACCTCCCATAAGGGCCTACCACTCCGGCATCCGTCAAAACGGTCAATCTCTTGTGACACAGGAAATTCATAAGGACGACGGAGATCTCCTGTAGGGATGGTTTGTGCAATACCATATTGTCTCATAACTCTACAAGGAAAATAAAAAGTTAATCTCGACAAGCTCGGTAGACGACAATATGCTTGGTTACTACAACCAATCATTGCCTCAATCTTCCACCAAGGAACAATTCAGTTTATGGTAAAGTCACCGGCAGTGAACACCTTGCTCCACTCACGGCGACCTATTTTCAAAAATCGTTTGTTTTGCCGAACTATGCAATTTGGAACATATGTGTGTATATCGTCAGGAGGATTAATAAGCTTTAACCTCTCCATGAGCCATATCTGTAAAATATGTATTCAATTAGTATTACAGTGTAAAATAATATTATTTAGTTCTTGGTAAATTAAAAATAGCATTATTTTATACCTATAATAAAATTGGAGAACCTCGAAAAGGTGCTCTTGAATTCTTTCTTAATGCATCCAACCATAGCATAGTCTCTCCAACAATTAGTGGCATTGGATTTCTCCCAGATTCAACTTGTTCTATAACAGATATAATCATTGATTGGCCTTCATTATCCTTACCACTAACTAAGAGTAATTGGTTAAACAAGCAATAAAGAAAAGCCCTTCTCTTATAGACACGGAAATCGGGATTAGGATTATCATAAAAATAATGTGCAAATTCTGTCAAATCAACTATGTTACCATGCACTATATGTTTCAAAGCCGTACCCCTCAAATCAAAAAAGCGTTCAAAATCCTTATAACAATATTCATTGATTTTAGGCATTACCGCAAGATCTGTGGAATAATAACCTATAATGGCTCCAAATTCTTCCGGTAAAGGACATATTTCATCATGAAAAAATCTAAAACAGTGAGTATCAATATCCCAATAGTCTATGGTAGAATAAATAAAATCAATGTCAAGACTCATCCCCTTGACTCCAAACATACCCCCCATATGAGAGACATCTAATGCTTTTTTATCTTTAGCAGTTAAGTGACGACACCATTCATCCATGTATCCACAAAAAGTTCTTTTAGCTAAAGGCATGATTTCTAGTTAATTAACTGGTTAAATTATGCAGTAAACGGATGATTCAGGGGCTATTTATAACCTTTTTTTTTTCATAACAGACTTCAATGCCTGTAGGAAACAGGAAAGCTTGTCTGTTGCCAGGCGACAAAATTGTCGCGTGGCGACAAAGGCTGTCGCATGGCGACAGACCCTGTCGCGTGGCGACAGGATGAATTACGTGGCACCAGTTTATTTCTTTGCAGAGACACCTATTGCGCGTAGGAAATCGTGTTTTTACGTACTTGATTTCGACTTTGACTTGACTTACTGTTCTATTCCTATTCATATACCCTTATTATTATTATTATTATTATTATTATTATTATTATTATTATTATTATTATTACTATTATTATTATTATTATTATCATTATTATTATTATTATTATTTCATATTAAGCTTAATTAATTTTAGGCTTATCATATTTTCTTCCTTCATTTTTCTTTTTTCATTTGTTTTTTTGGGGGAGAGAGTCGGTACCCTCCACTAATATTAAAAATGACGGAAATTTCGCGCAAAAATTACACTTTCTCACACACTTACATGCACAACACATTTGTTATAAAATAATAAATCAGGCAAATAAAATGCTTAATAAATAATAAAGTGCATATATATACAAGTGTCTAGTACATGAGTCATATGAATACAATAGATAAAGTCCTACAAAAGTCAAAAAATAAAATAAACACAGGTACAACTATGGCGCCGGAGGTCGCAAGTCGCGAGGAATGCCGAATGTATCGAAAAATGTCCTACTCCGCGGAGTATGTCCATCATCGTCCCCTGAACCACCAGGCGGCGTGAACTGCAGCTCAGGGCCAGGCCACCTAACCTCACCCTGAAATCCGACGGAAAGAGGCTGAGGCTGCAAAGGCTGCTGCGACGACGAGCCAAACTTGTATGTCCCACCGCCCATCCCACCTCGAACGGTCGGCCCGGTCGGAACCTCCTCAGGCGATGACGCCGAGTCCTCTACCGCTGCGGCCTGAGAACGACCACCTCGACCACCGGAAGTAGTCCGACGACGCCTCGAGTCGAACCTAGTAGTCTCCCTCCTAGGCTCGGGTCTCGACCGAGTGCGTGGAGAAGGAATAGGCTGCCCCTGCAAAAATTAAATCAGAGTTAGCAAATGCAGACAAAAATAAAATCAAAAATAATAAAAGCAAAAGTAATACCTCCTCAGCGTCATTGCTACGACAGGTAGCACGGTTCCGCAACCTCACAAGCTGGCTGCGAAAGGCGTCTATGCACCTAGCCATAGCCGTCACCACCTCACGAGAAAACTGCCAAAATAATCAAGTCAGTAACAATTATAAAGCAAACATAAGGATTGTATGGAAAAGCTACTTACTCGTGTCTGGTGACGAGCAATAGATCGCTCCACAAACTGCTCTCCCTCTGGAGCTGGCGGAATAAGCTCCTCGATCGGCCCATACGTGCCCTGGTAGCGTATGGACATCCTCGGAGGGATGAACTCCCTAGGGCCAGCCTGCTAAGAATGAAAAGATTAGAAAGATACTTGGGGGCTACCTAAAGAAAGATAAACTAAATAAATGAAAACATACCGCTGCCTCCTCAAGTAGGTCCTCCTCGTAGCTCTGCTCAAGGAGAACGTAAGACCTCCAAGGAGTACCCCGGGTGGGCCCACCAGCACGATCCCGCTGTAAGGCATCGTGGAACATATGCCGAGGTGGAGGAGCGGGAACGACAAAGGTATCTGAGGAGTGCTGGATGGCTACCCTCTCCCCCAGGTAGACCACCGCATCGTACGTCCCTAGAAAGTAACGACGCTCAGCTGTATACTGCGCCGCCAGCGCAGAGATAGGGAAAGCAGCCCAAGGTCGATAGACCGGGCTAGGCTCCTGAAACATTACTAAGTAAGATACTAACACCAAAAGATGATAAAAGAAAAGTATGAATTGAAAAAAAAAACCTACCGTGAGAATCATCTCTCGAAGGCGTAGCACCTCCGGCGGACCTCTGCGGCCTCCCCAACTAGCAGCAATAGGGAGCACGCGAGGAGAAGGCCTCGCAGGCGCGAGAGAGGGGAAGTACTCGTAGAACCAGATCTATACAAAAAATGAAAATCATTAAAGATTATGCCTCTAAATCTAGAGTTAAAACCTATAAAGGAAAAAAGAGATATACCTTTACGACCCTCCAGAAACTGGAAAGGGCAATCTCTCCAGACAGGGCCTTGTGACGACAGGAGCGCCGCAAGCCCAGTAGAAAATCAGCATAGGCCATGCTGGCCCAGTCATATGTCCCGACTAACTGGAGGTCGCGAACATCAGACATGTAGTATAGTAGTACTCTACTACCTCGATCAGGGGAAAACGTCCCTGATAGCAGAATCAGCACAAAGATGCGCATCCGCTGCTCTCGGGTAGTCGCATCATCCTCGAAGGCTGCAGCCAGTGTGCAGCGACGAATACATCGGGAACTCAGCTGTCCTGACTGAGCCTCAGCCTGGGCCCGAATAACGATCGGCCCCAATAACTCCAAAACCTCCGGCGAATATATAGTAACACCGGCATCGAAAGGCAGGGGAGTAGACTGGAACTCTAGCCCCTAGACTGGAACTAAAGTCAGCTGGAGTGACTGTCATCTCACCCTAGGGAAAGTGAAAAGTGTTGGTGGTGTCCCAAAAGAACTCCACCAAAGCCCGAACAACGAGGTTACCCCCGTTGTATGAAAACATGGCCCGGGTGGCCTGCAGCAGGGGAGTCAATCCACATGACTCCCAAAGACGACGAAGCCCCTCATCGCGGCAGATAAAGTTGTCGTACAGTGAAATGATAGTGGAATTACCCGAGCCATGGCTACGGGTCCTCCCACTCGCTAAACCTCGTCGGATCCGCTCCGACAAATGACGAACCGGCGCGTGAAAAAGGGTGCGCTCGTCCCAATCAGGCATGAGACCCAGCCTGGAAGTAGAAGGCACATCGTCGCCCTCACTGGTGGGCTCGTCCTCTCGACGCGTGTCCCTCGACCGAGAACCGGAACCACGTCGTCTAGCCATGCTAAAGTATGTAAAAATAATTAAGTTTAAGTCTCTACAGTATCTAAAGTTCACCTAGGCCGCATGATACTATGTTCGCAAAAACAGAGTACGTAGTACTAAAACAGAGCAAAATTTCAAACAAGCATGGAAATGTTCTTTAAGCAAATAAACGATTTCTTGCAAACATATGATGAATATTGTGACAAATTGTACAAGTAAAAGCAGTAAAAATGCAAAGAACGACCCACATTGTTCTTCACGACCTTAAGAGGTCCAACAATGGTGAATCCTTCATTTCTTCACCAAATTGAGTCAAACAAGTCTCAAAATACTCCCAAGGTAATGTACAAGCATAATTAAACAAATTCAAGGCATAAAATTCAACAAACAAAGCAAATTAAGCAAGAACATTTTCGTATTTTCGGAAAAAACGCGAACAAGAACGGACAATTCATCAAAAACTGAGTAGAGTTTGAGCAAAACTTACACAGATCCGGAAATTAGATGAGAAAAGCTTTGATTTGCAACAAGTTTGAATGAATTTGGTTGAAAGACGAGCAAGAACGAGATTTTTGAAGTTTTTTTGCGAAAAACTGAAGTAGAGCAGCGAAATGAGAAAGAAGAGGAAGACGGGTTTAAAACCCCGATTCTGTCGCCAAACGACAGAATTGTCGCGAGGCAACAGACTCGGCGACAGAACCAAAATCTCGCGACAAGCGTTTCCGGTCAACGCTGGAGCGGCGACAGAATGTTGGGCTCTTCCTTATGGTTTTGTGGGCCTAGTTTAATAATTTGGGTTCCTTGGTACGCCAGTTAGCCCCTTCAAGCAAATTGACATGATTTAGTCAGCTTGATCGAAATGCATTAAGTGATCAACTTGATGAAAGATCGTCTCACTTAGCTTAAAGCGCCTAAGTATTGGCTCATAATAAGGCACCGAAATAATGGTTCAACAAATAAAGCACCAAAATATTGGTTCAATAGATGCACCAAAGTAACGGTTTACAAAGGCAAAAGCACCAAAGTACTGGCACAAATATAAAAAACAACGGTAAATAAAGATATTAAGGGTCAATAGGTAAAATGATTCTTTGGCAATGTCTCAACATAGAGAGGAGTTGTCTAGCGGCGAAGCACGGTCGTGGTGAGGTAATGTCACAAATAGTGGAGATGGCGAGGTAAGGTCACCTTCGACGGTCACTCAAGGTAAAGAAGAGATTGTCTATAGCGGCGACGTACTGCCGTGGCGACGTACGTCCACACCTAGAAGATGACGACATACAGTTATTTTCGACGATGTTCCCGAAATACTGTGGAGGATTGTCACCAAGAATATTAAGGACGACGACATATGGTTATCTTCAACGATGGCGTTCACGAGGCAAAGTGGAGGTTGTCACAAACAACGTATGAAGCAACAAAAAATGGTTACTTTCAGAGACGTGTGCTCGACGGTGCAAGATACGCGTCTCTTAACTCTTTTATCTGTTTAACTAATGATTAGTTTGCAGGTATCGGCGTTATAAGAATGATTTGGAATTGCAGAACATTTTGAATCCTTCTCCGTCCCTATCGATACTTTGACTCTCGTTTTTCGAAACATAAGTTTCTCCAAACTCAGTCAAAGAGGGGGCTTCTGTAGACACCCATTTGTGTCTCCCCAAAACCAAACCCAGTAATGAATGCCTTTCACGTTGTGTTATTATCGAATTAGGTGAAAGTGATTTGAAAGTCGAGTGTTGCGGTTTAGTTTTTATTAAATTCTTTTCTCTCTGTTTTTGAAAATGACTTTATTTATTTGAAAATAGCCGAACCAGTTTAGTTTGTTCCATAATTAAGGTCCAATAATATTGTAGATGGATGGGGCTCGAAGAGACCTTTCCAACGATATATTATAAGCCCGATTCCGATGAATATTGAGGGAGTTATGGCCAAAATACTAAACTGGGCCTGGTTAATTATTATAATACGGCCCAATGATCTAGAGGAGGGCCCAATATTAATTATTATTCCTAAAATTATTAGGATTAATTATAGTTTTCTAGAAGTTTCTAGAAAGTTATTTTTAATTCTAATATTATTAGATTTAAAAATTAATTATCTTTAAAAGGTTTTTATTTGGAATAAAATATTGTTTTGTTATCTTAAAAATATGTATTTTATCTACTATACGGATTCCGTAGATCAAGTTGATTAAAGATCGGATTCCGCGTGAAGAAAAACGCGCTAATACAGGCTGTCGCCAAACGACAAGTCTGTCGCCGCGCGACAGACCCTGTCGCGTCGCGACAGAGTTAATTCCTGGCGACAGAGTGGAGTTTTATTCCTTATCAAATTCTATGATTTTCCGGACTATTTTCATTATAAATAGCGTCCGAATCCCTTTTTTCAGAATCATCAATTACTATCAATTCTCATTCAATTCTTCCTTAGTTCTCTCTTTTCTCTCTTGAGCAATATATGCTTTCTTTCTCTCTATTTTTCTAAACTAGCTTTTTACATACAATATTCCGCATTCACTAGACTTAGAGTCTCTTAGCCAAGTTCGAAGTTGCCTTCGCCCTAGACGTGCAAGGTTCGATATTTCTGAGGGTTTGGTCTAAAACTAGTCAAAACTTTATTTAATTTGATTTCAATTTAATTCTTTAATTATTGTTTATTATTTTCATTGAAGTTTACTAACTTGTGTATTTTGTTATTAAAAAGAGGTACGAGGCTTCAAAGTAAGTAGATTAGCTTACTTCCTATTTCTTTCACAATGTAGATTGCATGCTTATTATTGTTTATGATTCCTAGTGTCATGTTAGGATGCTTTTAATGCTTTCTAGTATCATGTTAGGATGTTATTTTATGCTTTCTAGTATCATGTTTAGGGTGCCTTTAATCCTTTCTAATATCATGTTAGTACCATGTTAGGTTTAAAGCTTTGATCTTTATTGTTTAGTGACATGCTAGGATTTGTTATTAATCTTGCTAGTATCATGCCTAGGATCTTGCTATCATTATTAAGCTTTAATATGCCTTATCATGTTATTATCATCATTATTTTCATTCTTTATCCTTATGTTGCATGATATATTTTATATTGTTATTGCTTGATCACGCCTTTTATGCAGGTTTAAAGGGAATTTGTACTTAAAATCACGCTTAATAAGATAATTAATAATTTGGTTTAGGCTAATGTGATTTTAACTCAAGTGATCGCCAATAATAGTATTATTTGTGCATTAATATTCAACCAACATAGATAAACAGGGTAGGTTTAATATAATGTTTGTATGTTATTCGAAAAGCGCACATGAATACGAGCAGAACAAAGTAGAGGTCTATTTTATAGGGCGGGTCCTTTCTTTTGTAGATTGGATTCGTACCCTCATCCCCGGACCCTGTTTGGTTCAAGACCTTATGGAGTAGTTGATGGTCCTTTTGGATTGTCTTTTGGGTTTACAAGTTCCTAAAACTTGTTGGCGACTCTTTTTGCTCTTTGTCTTTCCCTTTGGAACGCCACCGTACTTTAGTGTATGATCACAGTGGGGTTCAAGTTTGGGGTTATCATAATGCTTGAAATATTCCCTACAGCATGGATATCCTAATTACTGTATTCCACTTGTGTTTTAGAGAGCTTGTGATGATTCATCTTACATCCTGAATCAGGTTTACAGGACAACATCGAGTGTTAGAGCTAATGGAAAGATTGTAGAACTTAGACTTGAGATTTTTGAGGTATTGGAAAGTCTTATTTACAATGTATGATTCTGCCAGTTTTATTTTTAGGTTGCTTACCGCTTGTATTCTACAGGATGATCACTTGACTGTGGGCGGGTTAGTTAAAGCTAGAGGTGAAGTCTTGCTATATCAAGCAAGGGGTAGGAGTAAGGTTTGTCAATGTTTTATTGAATAAACTTTTAAAAATGGTAAGACCATTCATAGAATATGGTCTCTATGTTGAATGTGGTTGATCCGCAGTTTTTGTGTTGACATATATATTGCAGGCACTAAATTTAACATGCCGTTTTGAGTCATTTGGTAGAATATGTCAGAAACTAGATGAAAAAAGAAATAAGTGGGTGCACGAGATGGGATTTGGTGGCTTGCTTCACCTAGCAACAAGCATGCAACTTCCTAGACTCTTAGCCGATTGGCTATTAAGCCGTGTTGATCCATTAAACAAGAATCTACTGTCTCCTAATGGTAAGAAACTAAAGTTGTCCTAGAACCAAGTACATTGGGTCTTAGGCCTTCCAAACAATGGCAAAGCTGTACCGTTGAAGAAGAGTGTCAATGATAAGCTGCGCCTGAATGTTGAAACATTGTTGAACAAATACGGCCATTCATGGGAGACCACGAATAGCAAATATAAGGAAGGGTATACACTTCTAAGGGTATACACGTAAACTCTTGCCTGATGGAACGAGTTGAGGGTGAGTGGCAAGATGACGAGGAAACTGAATTTAAGACAATACACTGTTTCTCCTTTTGTCCCTGCACATGGTTCTTTGCCCGACACAATCACCATGATTGTCGTCTGATCTTGTCCCTGCACTAACATGTGCAATGCAATGTGATTTGTATGACTGGTGCAACCTCGTTTTTACAAAAATTTATGGGTAGTGTCATGAGCTTTTCAAAAGGGTATTACGCCACAGGTTATGCTGGTGGCAGCGGGGGTTGTTTGTTGTTCATTGTGGTTAGTGAACATATATTGTTGGAAGCATACATTGTGAAATATCTTTCTCTCTCACAAATAATTTTCATATTTTTGTATTGGTCTATTATGTGGACCATTTGAATAGAGACCCTGTGAAGTGGTCTGTTTATCCTAGGTTGAGTGTATGGGATACGCAGAACATTAGCGCTGCTATCAAGGCTGATTGTCTTTATGCAAACGGGGATTACGGAAAGCTAGGGGTAATTAATGATAGATTCACATCTCTTGTTTGGTAAGTAATTCTTCATTGATATCGCAACTAGACTAATGTTTGTGTCCATGCTTAGATATTGGATGTGGCATACGGGGAAAAACATCCAAGGGATTCTCGGGATAGTGACGGTCCTTTAACCGATGCCTATTTTCTGGTAAACACAAGTAATCACAAGCATTGTTCTATGCTTTCTCTGATTAATGATTTTGTGGTTTGATACGTACCCAACTGTCACCAAGTATGTGCTATTTGATCAGCGGAAACCTTTCATGTGAAGCCTAGGAGGAAAAGGAGACCAAATCGAACTGGGGAACCCTGGTTTGCAAAGTGTATCACTCCTATAAATGGTGTTTCAGGGTTTTTTGTGATCTCCTCGGATACTGGTCACGCTCTACTGACAATGAGACTCGGACACCTGCAAAACAACGAATATTCCGGTGATCGGAATATTCGCCTCCGACGATCAAGTTAGTGATCGGAAATCGGAAAAGCTAGAGAGAAAGTAGAGAGAAGTTGGAGCTTTTTAATGCTCTATATATATTTATGTTATGTCATAATCCACCCCTCCCATCATAAATGATTGGGGTATTTATAGGGGTGGGAACATGTGCCCCTCTAGGGTTTATACCCTAGAATTTCGTGACGTGATTGGCTGCGCAATCAGGGGTCGCCACGTGTCCTGGGGGCGCCGTTTTACGGCTTTCAAGGGTTTCTCGGGATTTGGGCCTGATGTACGTAATCAGGGCCATTTTCTCTTTCTGATGTTGTATTGTGTGTTTAATGATAGCTGACATGTGTCTCCCTATCAGCTGGACACGTGTCACACTCTCATAGGGCCACGTGTCGCCTTATTATTGGGCCACGTGTCACTATGAGATTGGGCCACGTACCTGGGGTATTTTTACCCTAAACATTTGCCCCTCACAGGGGGTGGCTCGTACACTTTCTGGCCGCCTCCTCTGATCTTGCATTCTGGACGTCCTGGTACTCTGGGTTGGGTTTACCTCCCTTCTGCCCTGGACGTCCATATACTTTGGACTCAAAGCTCTTTTTGCTACCTGGACGTCCGTTTATTTTGTTCTGGACGTCCTCGTAGTCTGGAGTGAGCTTGTCTTCTTGCTCATTCGGACGTCCATACTTTGTACTGGACGTTCTCGTACTCTGAGAGAGGCTTAACCCCTGATTCATTTGGACGTCCACATATTTCGGACTGGACGTCCTCATACTCTGGGAGGAGCTTATCTCCTAACTCGTTGGGACGTCCACATATTTTGGACTGGACGTCCTGATACCCCGGGAGGAGCTTATCCCCTCACTACCCAGAGCGGCCACAGCAATGGGGCTGGACGTCCTCTTATTTTGGTCTGGACGTTTTGATACTCTGGGATGAGCTCATCTCCTAACTACCCAGAGTGGCCACAGCAATGGGACTGGACGTTCTGATACTCTGGGAGGAGCTTATCTCCTAACTACCCAAAGCGGCCACAGCAATGGGACTGGACATTCTGATACTCTGGGAGGAGCTTATCTCCTAACTACCCAGAGCGGCCACATATGTTTGAAATGGATTGAGCTTCTTTGATTTCAGGCGTACTCTTTGGTTCTTTCATCATGCTGCGTACGTCTGAAATTTTCTCTTTGGACTAAACGTCTGAGAACTGGGCGGACGCATTTTTCTCTTAGATATTTTCATGTTTTTGGGACTAAGTGTTGAAGGTGTAAAACTTTTGAATTTGTGACTTAACTCATTTCAACTCACTTTGAAGTGCCGTCAATTGTCCGTCTGATTTTTTCACAAGTTAACAGAACCCTAACGTCATTCTGCCCCTTTCTTCGAGTAATTTCTCAAGAAATTACCGTTTGAATGTTTAGGCGGGAAAGATGGTTTTACCATTTTGCCCCCATGAGTTCATTCTATAAATATGGGAAGTGAATTCTCATTTTCACACTTTACCCAATTCTGAATTCTAGAGAGAAGTCAGAGCATTTTAGTGAGAGAAATTGATTTCTTCCTTAATCTTCAAGAGCGCCGCTGTGAGTTTGAGTTTTCCGGGCATATTTGATTTTTCCGGTCAATCTTCAAGAACTCCAAGAACACCTTCAAAGTTTTCAGAACATACAAAGGTAGGCCGTCTACATTTTTCTCTTTTACTTTTACTTGTGTTTTCTTTTTCTTTACTTCAATTCTGGATCCATACTCGGCTTCGTTCGACTCTCCTCATGAGGCCGGTCGTTCACCTGGGACTGAGGAGTCTAGAGTGGACGGAGAAGAGTTGTCTCCTCCTTGGAGTGAGTCTATGTCTGATGCATACATACTCACCCCCACTTATTCTTCTCTGTCCCCTGCGACCCTAGTAACCCAAGTACAATGGAGGTGGAGACTACCTCCACCACCCAAACAACGACCGCCTCCACTGGCTCTCATCACTTGGCCGTGGAGGTGACTTCTTCCTTCGAGGAACGCCTACAAGCTGAAGGCGCCTCGTCCACTCCTGCTCCGGAACTTAGGTTCCCTCAATTTTCCAGTTCAGTCATGGATGGGGCCGAACTGGTAGCCTGCAAAGACCATCCTACCGATCTTGGGGCGGACGCTGCTGGTTCGTCCGTCCCCTCTTCCTCTCAACCTCTACTTCAACTAGGCGGGGTGGACAGACCCATGACGTGAATCTCAATTAGGGAACCGTCCGACCTGCTTATTCGCAACGCCCCTCCTTCGGGAAATCAAGCGAACGCTGCCAAAGACAAAGGCAAGCGACCTTTAGTTGAGGAGGGCGTTCCTTCTTCCATGGGCGTACATAGCTCAAGAGGACGAAGCTCGGCCGAGGTAGCAGACTTGGACAGAGTGCTATCTTCAGAGTTTGGGAGTGCCCCTTCTCACCAAATGGAAGAAGAAGAAGTTGAGAAAGAGGCCGTGGGTGAGACGGCCGAAGGTGAGGCGGCGGCCGAAGAAAACGTCGCCAACATTGACAACTTCAGGGAGCCGTACGCTTGCACGGTTGGAGAGACGACCCTGAAGTTTTTGAAGAAGGATTTTGAAGAGTACAAGGAGTCCCTCCATTTGGGGGAGGGATTCGAAATACAAGTCCCCAAGAAAGCCATTGCTGTGGCTACCTTGGATGATGAGAAGCCGCGCAAACGGGCGTTTTGCGTTTACAGGGCCGCTTTGGATGTAGGCCTTCGCTTCCCTCTTCATCCATTCGTCCGGACAGTTCTGGACAAATATGACATTGGCCTTTTCCAACTAACGCCAAACAGTTGGTTAAATATTTTTGGGTATTTGGTGACGTGCATCTGCAAGGGTTTCACGCCATACTTTGCGGTCTTCTGTGAGATGCTCCCACTCACTCGGCTGGAGAAGGATACAGATGGTTGTCTCGTCTTGAGCGCGACCAGGGATTACATGGTTGTGGTCGACCGTGTCAGCAAATGGAGGGACTGGAAGCACCGATTCTACCGCATCAAAACCCAAGATGCGGAGTTCAACCTTCGCATGAACAAGTGCCGTCCGGATCCCATTCAGCTCGGACGCGGGGACCATAAACCTGACAAGCTCCCCATCTATCCAAGCCACGAGCACCAACTTGAATATTTCATGGTCAACCGAGTCAAGCGGGGTAACGAAACTGAACGTGTCCCTCGCCATTGGGTTCCTCTTGCCAATTGGCTTAGGGACACTACCTTCATGTCTGCGTACGGCCTGTACCAGAACATGCCCCAAGGTGGACACTTAGATGTATAAACTTTTTGTACGCACGTAGAGTTTTTAGAAAAATATTCTAACACTTTGCTTTTTTTCTTTGCAGCGGAGGCGTACGCTATGCTTGACCCGGCTCAGAAGGGAGAGGTGGCGATGTCCGAGGTGGACCTTGCTCGATACAAGGCTCGTTTCAAGATGTACGAGCAACTCAAGGAGGTAAACACTTAGTTTATTTTTTGAGTTTTTCTTTCCTCATTGTCCGTTATGCTATATTGGGAGGAGCCTGCTTCCCGAGTTTGCACGGACGCATTTCGTCCGTTTAGGCATGCTGGAAGGGAGCTCCTTCTCCAATTCGCACGGACGCTAACACATTCTCTGCTTTGTAAAATTTTTCTAACTTTGCTTGTGTTTTTACAGTCTTCTTCTACTCCGAAGGCAAGGAGGAAGCAGCCGGCCTCGTCCACTGCTGATGCGAACGCATCTAAAAGGAGGAAGACGGTTGCAACCAAGACGCCTTCAAAATCCGCGGCCAAGGCGAAGTCGCAGACTGCTACGACGTAGTCTCAAGGAGAGCAGCCTCGACTGACACAAAGCGAGGTCTCCAAGCTCGTGGAACCTGTTGCTGATCAGGTCCACGATGCGTCCGTCCCTTTGGGCGGTGGGGATAAGTCAACCCCAGAAAAAATGACCGGCTCCCTCTCGATTCCGGGAATCGAGATAGTAAAAAAATCTGACTTGCTAGATGCCAGTCAGTCGGCCAGTGATGTTGATGCTGGTCGCCCAGGAAAAGAGGGGGAGGCCTCTTTGCCGCCTCCTCCCATCAATCTCTCTCCTCCAAGCATCTCCACTGGTTAGCCTTTTTTCTTTATTCTTGTACATTTGGGTTTACTTGTACTTATAAATTTTAGCTAATTCTTTTTGCACGGTCGTCCGCAAATATCTCAGTGGAGTTGCAGATGAGGCTGCCCGGCCAGTCACTTACTGGTGCGGACAGAAAAGCGATGCGTGAGGCAATGGTCCGTGCAGTTCCCCAAGCGCAACGTGACAAGCTGCGGGGAATAAATGAGGGCTTCCTTGGCCCTATGCTCAACTGTAGCGCTGAGGTACGCCTCCTTTTCTCTATACCTTTTCTTCCCAACACTTAGAAAATTTTTATATATTTGACTAAGTTTCCTTCTTTTGTCCGCTGCTCTTCCTCCGCCTGAACGCCTTCCTAGACTGGAAGGACAAGGAAAACGAGTGGCTGAAGCAGGCTTGGCTTGAAATCAGGAAGGCCAAGGATGTAGTGACGGGGACGGCTGCCGTCCAACGGGTGCACCTTGAGACCCAAATAACAGCGCTGGCCGACAAGGCGGCGCGACAAACTGAAGACCTGGTCAAACTGGGCAAGGCACTCGAAGCGGAGTCCTTGGCCAGGGAGGCCATGCGGGTTGAGAGGGACGAGGCCGTCCTGGAGAAGGAAAAATGGAGGTTGGGCTTTGAGGCATCTGAGGCCTTGAAGAGTGAGCTGAGGTTGGCCCAAACCAACCTTAAGTCTGCTCTGGACGAAGCGGACGCGCTGAAGGTCGAGGTTGAGACCTTGAAGAAGTCCGTTGCGGACTATGAGGAGCAACTAAAAACTCCTCGGCCACCCAGCGCGGAAGAAATTGTCCGCATTGAGCAGAACGCCAAAGACCATCTTAAGACATACTTCTTCTATGCCTTTGAGCTGATGGTGGATGATGGCGAGGCCGCATACTATGAAGAACACTTCAAGAAGCGGCTGAACTATGTCTGCCTCAGAGAAGAGGTGAAGAAGGCCGGCCAGCCTCCTCCAGAGCTGGTAGTTACCTGTTCTGAGTCCGGAGAGGACGAGGAAGAGGGAGATGAGGAGGAGGAAGCGGACGGTGAGGCCACTCCGGCCGAAGACGCCAAGGTTGCAGAGGAGCCTGCCAAGCATGATACGGCTAAGTAGAGCTCAGGTCCTCCACCAACCATCTGCTCAGCTTCCCAGCTTTTGCTTCTTTTTTCAGCTTTACTTTACTTAGCTTATTCTGTACTTCATTTTTTTTGTTTTTTATTTTTAGGCCGCCTGTTAGAGCGGTATTGTAAACTTTTCCGGCCGCATTTTGAGCGGTCTAATCAATGAATATTCTGTCAGCCTTTTGAACGGTTATTCAACTCTGTTTCATACTTAGCAATTTTTGCAACTTTGTGCTTTTTGAATGTTTTTCGTACGTCTCAATATTATGCCTATTATGCCTTTTCGTACGCTCCTAGGGGTATGCCCCTTTATTCGGTGTTCACCTAGTCCATTCTCTAAGTGGTTTGATTAACTTGGTAGTTTTTATCCCTTAAAGGGTATGACGACTAGCAAGTTAATCAAATCATAGTAATGATTGCCCTTAGACTAGGTGAAGCACCGAATCAATTTAATTGGCCGTTCGGCTATCTTTGTACGAGTAGTCCGTTGAATCTATCGCTCGGACGTACCCTAGAAATCCCAAGTGTTATCTCAACTTAGAGATTCATGGCTCGGCCGGGCTAAACGCCTAGGTATGCCCTTGCCCTATTTGTAAAGGACACTTGCTTTCTACACAAGCTCAGAATACCTTGCCTCAACCGTCCGCCTTGAATGGGACGAACGCATTGTTCTCTGAATTAAATCAGTTTTTTTTTTTTTTTTTTTTTTTTTTTTTTTTTTGTGTGTGTGTGGCCGAATTGCTATATTGGGAGCAATCTTGCTTCCTTTTTACTTCGGCCACTCAGTAAGACTGATAAGCCGTGTTGTTATATTGGAAGCAACTTAGTAAATCCTTTCATTCTGCCTTTAATCACAACTCATAACATGCAAATAAATAAGCAAAACAGCAAATAGTTCAACAATGCCTGACTTTTCATTAATTTTGTCAAAAGTACATTGTTGTGGTCGTATGGCTTTAATTACAAGGCTCGGTCCGTAGACATAGCTGTATACACAGCTTTTTGGGCTAAGTACTTAGAGAAATAAAAACTTAAACATGATATTTCTTTAGATTATCAGTGTTCCATGTCTCGGACTTCTTCCCTGATTCGGTACGACCAACAACTTCCATTTTTCTCAACACTAGATCCCCCATTTTGAGCGGCCGCTTAGACACTCAGCGGTTATATGCCCTTGTCATCCTTAAGCGATAAATTTCATGTCTAAGCGCCGCATTGCCCCTAGCTTCTGGAAGAAAGTCTAGAGCGGTCTTCATGGCCTCCCAATTGGCCGATTCATCATAGAGCATTACCCGCAAAGTGGGCTCGTACATTTCAATTGGGAGTATAGCCTCAGCTCCATAGACCAAAAAGAATGGAGTCTCCCTTGTAGAACTCTTTCCTGTTGTCCGTATGGACCATAGCACATTAACCAACTCATCTGCCCATAGGCCGCCTGCCTTTTCAAGCTTGCGCTTGATCCCATTTGAAATCAACTTGTTATAGGCTTCAACTTGGTCATTGGCTTGTGGTCGGCTGACTGAGGCAAAACAATGAGTTATGCCTTGGTCCCCCAACCATTCCTTGAGTTGGCGCGTCTCAAACTGAGGTCCATTGTCGAACACCATTGACTGAGGTACCCCATACCAAGTGATTATGCTCTTCCAAATGAAGGCTGACACATCCGTCCATTTGATGCCCCGGATGGCCTCAGCTTCAACCCATTTAGTGAAGTAGTCTACTGCCACTAGTACGTATCGTCTCTGGCCGGATGCAGGAGTATACGGCCCCAAAATGTTCATGCCCCATTTGGCAAAAGGAAGCGGACTACTGATGGCCGATAGACTATTTGTTGGACGATGAATAAGGGTTGAAAACCTCTGGCACTTGTCACATTTTTTCACCATTTGCATGGCGTCCGCATTCAAGCTCGGCCAGTAATAACCCAAATGTTTTCCTTTTTCAGCTAAGGCTCGCCCTCCGATATGTGAGCCACAATGTCCCTGATGAAGGTCGTCCAACACATCATGCCCTCTTTCAGGGGTTATACACTTAAGGTAAGGCTTCACAAAGGCTTTTTTGAATAGCTCCCCATCCTTCATCTCAAACCAGGCCGCCCTCCTCTTCATTAGCAACTCTCTTTTGGATCGTCCGGAAGTATTTCATCCCTCAGATAGGAAATAATTCCGTCCATCCAGGTTGAACTTCTATCTATCATCCGAACGGGCTCGGCATCAATACTCCTTTTCTCCTTTACTTCCCAAAACACTGATCTTGGAGTATCACATGATGCCGAGGAAGCCAATTTGGAGAGCGCGTCCGCTTGATGATTTTCTGAACGGGGAACTTGTATGAGAGAGAAATGTTCTAGGCCCTCGGCCTCATCCTTTACTAGCTGCATGTACTTCATCATGGCCGGCTCCTTGGCTTCGAAGCCACCATTGACTTGGTGAACTATTAGCCGGGAGTCCGAGCATACTTCAACTTTGGTTGCCCCGGCCGCTTTACACATCCTTAGGCCGGCCAACAATGCTTCGTACTCAGCTTCATTGTTTGACGCTTGGAACTGAAATCTCAATGTGTACTCATACTTGTCTCCCTCAAGAGATTCACATATAATACCAGCACCACACCCGGTCGCTGTTGCACTACCATCCACAAACACTTTCCAAACTTGGTCCTCGGCCGGCTGAAGATCAGGCTGTGTCATTTCAGCCAAAAAATCCGCAAAAGCTTGCCCCTTGATTGCCTTCCTTGGTTCAAACACAAGGTCAAAACCTCGGAGTTCCAAGGCCCACTTGAGCATGCGGCCACTTGCTTCTAATGTTGAGAACGGCTTCTTCAAGGGTTGGTCTGTGTAGACCACAATTGAATGTGCCAAAAAATACGGCCGCAGCTTCTTTGATGCCATGTACAAGGCAAGGCCAAATTTTTCAATTGGGGGGTACAAGTACATGACTGATAAAATACACCGGGACCTGATGGCCATCCCTCTCAGCAAGAAGGACGGCACTTAGAGAATATTCAGAGATGGCAAGATAGATATATAGCTTCTCATTCCTGAGCGGACTGACGAGGCGAGGCAATGTATGCAAGTGACTTTTCAAATGTACGAATGCTTCCTCGGCCTCCTCTGTCCACTCGAACATGGCTTTCTTCTTAATGGTTTGAAAAAAGTAACGACACTTATCCCCTGACCTTGACAAAAATCTTCCAAGGGCTGCTAAACAGCCGGTCAGTCTTTGCACCTTCTTAATTGTTCTTGGAGACTTCATGTGAAGGACAGCTTGAATTTTTTCAGGGTTGGCCTCAATTCCACGTTAGTCAATCAAAAATCCGAGAAACTTGCCGGACTCAACACCAAATACACACTTCTTTGGATTTAACATCATCTTATGCCGCCTGAGTTCGGTGAACGTTTCTCGTAGATCCTTAAATGGTCGGCCGGCTCTTTTGACTTGACAATCATGTCATCAATGTACGCCTCCATGTTCCGGCCGAGCTGGTCTCTAAAGACTGTGTTAACAAGCCTCTGAAATGTAGCAGGGGCGTTCTTGAGGTCGAATGACATAACTTTGTAACAGTACAACCCCTACTCGGTCACAAACGCTGTTTTTTCTTGATCTTCTTCCCACAAAGGAATTTGATGGAATTCGGAGTATGCGTCCATAAAACTCATTAGGGCGTGTTCGGCCGTAGAGTCAATCAAACGGTCAATCTTAGGCAAGGGGAAGCTATCCTTAGGACACGCCTTGTTCAAGTCCGTGTAATCCACGCACATCCTCCAAGTCCCATTCGGCTTTTTCACAAGAACTACATTGGCCACCCAATCTGCGTAGAAGCATTGCCGAATGAAATCAGCGTCCAGCAGCTTTTTCACCTCTGCTGCGGCCGCCTGATTCCTGTCTTCTCCGTGATTCCTCTTCTTCTAGCGGACAGGCTTTATCAAAGGGTTCACGGCCAACTTGTGCACAGCCAGGTCAGGACTTATTCCTGGCATTTCACCAACTTCAAATGCAAACACATCTTTGAATTCTCTTAACAGCTGAACTAATTCATCCCCAAGCAATCCCAAAGCTATAGTGCCAACACTAACTGTCCGTTTTGGGTGGTTGGAGTTAAGCACTATATCCTGGTGGCTGCCGGCCGGCTGGGGCCTCAACTCATCTGGTCGGCCGATAATCATTAATTGCTAGGCTTCTTCTGCCCTGGCCGCCTTACGCTTCTGGCCGATCTGGTATGCTGGGAGTGAGGTTCGTTCTTCATTTTGCTTGGACAATTTTGGGCCGCGCGCTGTTGGCTTCACGGCCAGCTGATTACATTCCTAAGCCACTTTCTAACTTCCTTGAATTGTTCCAATTTTTCCGTCCGACCTTTCAAACTTCAACAACATTAAGTGGGGTACTATGACCGCCTTGGCTGCATTCAGAGTGGGGCGGCCAAGGATGACGTTGTACCCGGTCAACTCTTTGACAACAAGGAAGCGGACGACCATATCTCTTCCCTCTCCCTTCTGCCCGAAACGGATGGGAATGTCAATCCGTCTGACCGGATGAATGATATTCCCCCCAAATCCTACCAAGAGGTGAGTGATATCCTGGAGAGCATCTTCTGGGAAACTTAAATTCCTTAGGGTAGACAGGCTGATAATATCCGTCCCACCTTCAAATTTGCTATCTTCATGACAAAGACCATGGGATCATTGTGCAAAGCCATGACCTCTCCACGGTCAGCCTCACTTATGATCACTTCAGGAAATGGCTTGGCCTTAACGGCGTCCGTTTGCATCACATTTGACAAATTTCGAGCGTCCTGCTTGATTCCTTTCATGGTACGGCCGCCTAAAGCAAAGCCTCCTGATATCACGGCCACAAAATCTGAATCAGTGCTATTCTCATCATCTTCCTTGTCATTTTTCTTATCACTTTGTTGCTTTTTCTCGGACGTGTTGTCTGTCCGTTTGAAGGTGAATTTGGACTTGGTCACATAGGGTTTCAGCAGACCCTTGTCGGCCAACTTATCCAACAGCCTCTTCAGATTGATGCAATCGTTCGTATCATGACCTACATCCTTGTGGTAATGACAATACTTGTTCTTGTTTCTGTACTGGGCCGAACCTCTCAAAGGCTGAGGCTTGTCAAACTCAAACTTGTCTTTTATCTCCATCAAAATGGAGTAGCCATCCTTGTTGAACTCACACTAAGGCTCGTACGTCTTGCTTTTCTTTGACTTGGGTTGCTTGTCATTAGCCACCCAGATTTCTTTTCTTTTGTTTCCTTCTCTCTTTCGGCCGGCCGAGTCTTGCTGAGAAGATTGCTTCTTCTCAGCCCCCTTGGCCGGCTGTTCTGATTTGGTGAGCGAACAAAAGTCCGCGGCCTCAATATAGGCTTCGGCTTCCCGCAATACACCTGCATATGACCGAATCTTTTTCCTTACCAAATCGAACTTAAAACCATTATGCCTTAATCCCCGGAGAAATTCTGAGTATGCCATTTCATCCAGAAGATTATGAATTTAGGCTTTTTCTTGGTTAAATCTTTGGACGTACGAGCGTAGTCCTTCTTTCTTTCCTTGGACAATTGTTGCCAAGTTGAGACTTGTCTTTCTTGGTCGGATGTTGTATGAGAAGTTTCCCACAAACAACAAACTGAGGGTAGTAAAACAATTTATGCATCCGGCTAGAAGGCTGTTAAACCAATCCTAGGCTACCCCTTTGAGAGTGGCCGGGAAGCATCTGCACCATGTAGCATCATCTACACTTTGCAAGTACATCAAGTTCCTGTACGAGGTAATATGCTCCTCCGGGTTGCCCGTACCATCATAGGCACGCACTAGTACACTCTTCACTTTTGCTGGTTGAGGGGACGCTAGTATGTCTTGCGAAAACGGAGGCGGCTTATCTCCCAAATTCAACAAACGCATCTGCCAATCAATGGGCTGAGGCTGCGCGGACGTTCCAGCCAGGTAGGGAGCCTGGCTGAACATCTGGCCATACAGCCTATATTGCCCAAAGACTTAGGGAGTTGGCTGTATCAACCCTTTGAGTACTTGAGGGGGCTGATATTGTGATGGCTGGTGGAACGGGAGTGATAGTATGAGCAGCTTGACTTCTGCTGGAAACGGCCGTGTTGGTGTTGAGAGAAAGATTGGTTGGAGACTCCATCCGGCATGGTTGGGGTAGAGGCCGTGTCAGAGTATGCGGCCCTCTCCCTTTGCTTGTGCCGAATGTAATCCCTTGCATCTTTGAAACGCTGTGACGACTTAGTCTCCACTCTTTTCGGCTGTCTGCCCCTCCCCGCAGCCGATTGTGTTTTCGTCAACAGGCTAGAGAAGTTGGTCCGTGGGACTCGGGGAGACCTTCCGTGCAGACGACGGAATGGGGTGTTACCAGCATCAGTTGCATTGGTCTTGTTGTTTGCTTTCTTGGAAGTACCTCCTCCCCCCTTTTGTTGGTTAGCGGCCAATTCTTTTCGGAGCTTAGTCAGCTCGGCCATTAGGGTAGCTGGGGTAACAGGAGGTTGTTCGGCCTCTTCAAATGAGGCAGTCAAAGGATTGCTTGAATGTATGGTAGTACGTATGTCTTCTACATATCCGTCCTCGCCTGGACGAGGACCAATATTAGGTGTCTGACCATCTATTGCCATAACGGACGAGTATCCCCACAGACGGCGCCAAATGTTTCAGGGTTTTTTGTGATCTCCTCGGATACTGGTCACGCTCTACTGACAATCAGACTCGGACACCTGCAAAACAACGAATATTCCGGTGATCGGAATATTCGCCTCCGACGATCAAGTTAGTGATCGGAAATCGGAAAAGCTAGAGAGAAAGTAGAGAGAAGTTGGAGCTTTTTAATGCTCTATATTTATGTTATGTCATAATACACCCCTCCCATCATAAATGATTGGGGTAGTTATAGGGAAGGGAACATGTGCCCCTCTAGGGTTTATACCCTAGAATTTCGTGACGTGATTGGCTGCGCAATCAGGGGTCGCCACGTGTCCTGGTGGGGCGCCGTTTTACGGCTTTCAAGGGTTTCTCGGGATTTGAGCATGATGTAATCAGGGCCTTTTTCTTTTTCTGATGTTGTATTGTGTGTTTAAAGATAGCTGACATGTGTCTCCCTGTCAGCTGGACACGTGTCACACTCTTATAGGGCCACGTGTCGCCTTATTATTGGGCCACGTGTCACTATGAGATTGGGCCACGTACCTGGGGTATTTTTACCCTAAACAAATGGTAATTTCGGTATAGACATACATATACCAATTCCAGAGGAAGATCTTCACGATGATTCTACGTATGCGGCTCGTAAGTACACTCGTACTCTGATGTGGTTGGTTGGACGACTGAACAGTGTATTCAGTTACATTGTTCAGTCGTGATTAGCGGCATTTCGTGCTTGGCGGCATTGCACTCTACAAAATGAGAATTGCATTTGTCTAGCGGCATTATACTCTACAAAACGAGAACTATGTTTGTTTCTTTCTTTACTGTGAAGTGATTTAATTACTACGATGTCTTCTTGTGTCTACTAAGTAATTGCATAGCCTTGCTAGATGATAATTAGAATGGCGGGTTGTTTTGATTTATTGGTTTAACTGTACCTACACTAGGGATATTTGCCAATCCTATTTAGAGACTAAACTACTATACTAGCAGTGTTAGGAAAATTTGAAACTTGTACACCACCTTGTTAAGTTGTTATTAACCATGGTATTATGTAACACCACCTTCATGAACCCACAAGTGTTCTGCTTAACCCACAATCTTCTTTTATTGAAATAAGGTGGACAAAAATTAGAAAACACTATGCTTGAGCTGTACGGTTACAATCTTAATGTACCTCATTGAAATCGGTAAAGAAACGAATTAGGTAACCTTAACCAATTTGAAGGCTTTTAAGCTACCGATCGATTACAGTGCAACATCCGAGCTTTCTTGGGACTTTTTTTTTTTTTCTATTTTGCACTTTTTTGGTTAACCCAAACAACACACTAATACTGTATTTCCTATGAATTTTGAGTACCTACATAAAATTGGTGTAATCAAGCAAGACCATAGTCATACAGTTGTATAATGAGTTGTCACATCTATCAAGTACTCTACATAAATATATTTAAAGTTATAACACACTACATATTTCAGAATTTAAAAGAGGCGCACTACAGTGATAAAAAAATTTAGGTTTATTTTGGTTATTATCATCTTTTTTACTTGTAAGTCAGGGATACATGCGTGATATGCTACAAACACCCTTGGATAGCTATATAACTGTTGTTAAACAGAAATTATAACGTCAATTTGGGGTTAGTTGATGACTTGGGGTTAAACTTGGCTAACTTGAGTTAAGTGTGGTCAGTTTTTTAGACGTTACATGTATGTATAGCTAATGGGCCTATGTGATGAGCCCTAACCCTAATTTCGTATTTAAATACTTGTTCATAGAACTACACAACACGGAGTACTATTTACTCTATTCATTATTCTCTACAACAAAGTAAGAAATCCTAAACCTTGACGGTTGGTTATATCGTTCCCGCGATGGAGATTAGGACAACGAATTGTAGTTTTACTTAATTTTTAGATTGCAATGGAGCTTGGCTATTTATCATGTGGTGTCGGATAGTGATATGGATTTGGTAATAACACTTCAAACTCAAACTTTTCATAGCAAAATTAAATGTATTTAAATTTAATTAATTACTTTATAGTAACAATTATAGGCTTTGGGATTGAGCTCACAAAGAAACAATGATGAGCAGGTATGTATAGATAGATACCTTGACATAATTGAATAATTTATAGGATTTTTTGATATTTGCGACCACTAAAAACGCCTCTCTTCAGATTCGGTACCAATTTTAAACAACTTCAAACTTTGATACCACCTAAATCAGAGTTTGTAAAAAATCAATACCACTTAATGGGAGCCAGGTTTATAGGACAAAATCGAGGGAAAGAGCAAACGGGAACTTTGTAGGACTTAACCCTGAGATATTCATGGTATTACCAAATTTATACGCTGCTATTCGTAGGTTTTGTAAGTAGCTAACTTGAATGTGGTGGTAGATTTAAGGCTAAAGGCAAAGTTTTGAAACATCAACCTAGAGGTAGCAGCAAGGTTCGTTATTGTGATTTAATGAAAACGTAAAAAAAATCGATCTTTCTTGGAATGTTACAAAAGTGATTAAGTGAAACCCAGCAAGGCTTCAACTCTATATGATGTCAAGGTCAGACTACTAATTACAACTTAAGGTAATCGATGTCCAAATAAATTTAAAGAAAAATGACACAAATGATAGAGGCTTACATTTAGATATGATTTCTCTAAAACTAATCAAAGTCATCCTGCTTTTATTTAGATATGGTTTCTCTTAAACTAATCAAATACACTAATCTAAACCATCCTAAACACTTAGAGTCATGCAATCCATTCAACAGAGATAAATAGCATACATTACTAGCATAATTGAGACTTATAACCATCAACAAAGAATACATAACATACATTTGGGAAAATAGGTATACACATCACCACCATAAAATATGCTAAATACAAACCTAATAGCATCCATTAGTTACTAATTATTTTAATTACATCCATTAGTGACTAATTAGATTAATTACATCCAGCAAAAGCTTCTAATTACATCATGCCCAAATTAAATGATATGAATCGATGGCAAAACACAAAAATAATGTCGTCATAGCCATCATTTAATTTGTCAAAACTATTAATTACCCAGAGTCAAATAGAGCTAATACTCCCAAAAACTAATCTTTTAAACTACCATAAACCACCAAGGGTATATACACAAACCCACCAAAATGAACAAAGCGCAATTCAAACTTCAACTCCAGAAACCCTTACCTTCAATTATCTAGAGTCGTCGGGGGAGACTTGCGACGATACATACTACTGTGAATACTTGTTACAAAGTGAGCCATGGACTCGATACCATTCCATAAAACTGAGGATGGAACTCAGAAAGCGGAAGCCCACCCTTGATGTTGGTTCCACTATGATATTGTGGAACGCTAGGAGCATCACCCAGAAATCCTTCTATGAGGATTTTATTTGGGTTGTGGAGACTCACAAACCTATTTTTATCATCCTGGCAGAAGCTCGTGTCCAAGAACTAACTTGTAGGAGGGTTATGTGGCGTTTAACTGCGATGGAATGGAGGTTGGATGCGAGCATGGGTCCCAACTACGGGGTGGTTGTAATGTGAGATGCAAGTAGAGTCAGTTCCAAAGCCATCGTAACCCATTCTCCAACATCTGTTATTCGCATGGTTGGGTCGTTTTGGCCAAAAATGGTAAGAGTTAATTTGTAAAATACTTTTATTTGAATATATCAAAAGTTGTTTAATCATATAATATTCAAAAATTATACTTACTGATGACGTTTTTGTGTGCAGCCATGACGAGCGGTGGGAGGCCTCCTAACAAAGTGCTGCATGGAAAGATTAACCATTAGTGAGAATGGACTTTCGAGGGAGTATTTTGATGTTTGCTTAATTACGCCTACTAGTTGTTTTAATACAAGTATTTTAGCTTGTTCTTAAGGTTTGTTAATCGTTAAAGTTATTAGTTTGGCATTAGCGGTTGTTGTGACTAAATGCTTGAAATGTATTGAACTTTTGTGATTTATCCGGGTGAATCGTGATGTAATATGTAATTGTAATAGCTAACATTCTAATAGTAATGTTATTTTTTAAATTATTGTTTTATTATGAATTTCAGTAATTGCATAGATGACTTAAATAGGTTTAAATATTAGAGTACACAATATCTTAATAGGTTTAAATTGTACCTTTTTTTATACAAACAAAGAGTGTTTTACAAAATGATAAAGAGTGTTTCACAAAATTACATTATTTATTTATTTATTTTTCTTTTTTTTGAAGGAAAATGACATTTTAGTAAATATGAGTGTTTCACAAAGTGTATACCCCCTCCGTCCCCATTTGATAGTCCCTTATGGTCATTTTTCACGGGAATTAACAAACACAAATAAGAATAGTAAAAGTACATTGAAAAGGTAAATTAACATTGGGTATACAAAAAAGTAGGCAGAGATAGTAACAAACGTACATGGGAAAACAAAATTTTCATGAAAAATCTAAATTTGCACAAGTTTTGTTGCAAATTAAAGGGAATTCAAGTAAAAAAATTAATATTAATGGTTGTTAGAAAAAGCAAATGAGGTGAATATTTTGGGAATAAAATTTGCCCATAAGGGACTATCAAAAGGGGACGGAGGGAGTAATTACGATTACTAACTTATTCACAATAATTATTAATTAATTTAAATTTTATAATTAAAGATATGATAATTTTTTTAATTTTAAATGTAAAAAATTTTAAACTTCTATAAAAAAAAAAAAGCTTGTTTATAACTAAGCTTATTCATTACTAGTTTCACACAGTTGATTAAATTAAACACACTAAATAAAAAAAAAACAAACAAACAAAAGATGATGTCATAAGTGTACATGAAAGTGTAAGTGAGTGAAATGATAGTGATAAATGGTGTCGTTTGCCTAGTCTAGACTATAGGTATTGACTTTGGTGTATATATAATGTTGCATGTAGTTGGAGGAAGTCTAGTTGAGAAGCTACCACAGCCCATGGTTTTTCCTCGTAACAATCTTGTATGCTATTTTCTTGTAGTTTTGTATTTTATTATTATGGTGTTATATGTCTAGTCTAGAATATAGGTAATTTTTAACACTATATTTCGGTTTTTAAATATACAGATCAATCCCTAATTGAGCCAACCAACACAAATCATTAATAGGTCTATCCCATGTCACCAATAACAAAACAGATAATGGAATCGCTGACTCGATGAACCATGGAATTGTATGTTGTTTCTTGGAGTTCGGCGAAAGGGATATGTGGATGAACCATCGTTGTTGTCGACATGGTACATAGTTTTTTTAAATTAAAAAGTTCGAAATATGTTTCAAAACGTACATTTTTGTTTGGGATATTGTGTCACGATTGAAGTTACTTACTGTAGTTTATAATAAAAGTTTGACATGTTTCGGGCTGAGTTTGGCATTACTTCAAGATGTTTGAATTTTTAGAAAGCCTTTAGAAGATGACAAATTCAATTTGTTATCGTAAACGCATCATGACATATTAACTACAATGAAAAATTATATACAACTAGGTCAACTACACATAGATTTTATTAGTTACCTACTGTATATAGGCTACTAGTACCATTCACTACACTCATATTATGTTTAGGTTACTCTCATGTCACCTAAACTTAAAAAATATGTCTTACTAATACATCACAATTAATTTATAATTATGCCAGACTTGCACGTGAGAACACAAATACAATTTATAAATAAAAATCAAAGCATCAAATTGTTTTTCTTCAAGTACGAAACGAAATGGCATATGTTAATTTAGCAACTTTTAAAGCGCATATAACGTTCTACATGTTATACCTATTATTCTGATATTGATACTACTTCTGACCTAAATCCATATGCCGCTGAGTCCTCATCACTCACAATCTCGATCCAAAGTCTGCCCTTGTCCTCGTAACCATGAATTTCATTCTCAGTCTGAAACGCTGCCTCATTGGAACTTATCTCCATATCAACTTCTTGGACTTCACCATCCCCTGGTTTAACCTCATCATCGTGGATAATTTCCCCACCGACATCATTTCTCTTACCCTGTTCGGACTTCCCATACATAGCGTTAATAATATCATCAACACCCTTGCTTATATTGCCAATTTGACCATTCAAATCTCCAATTTGTTGGAACATAAAATGATCTAGTTGACGCCTTAAATCCCATGCTTCTCTGTACTTAACATCATATGCTTCTCTTAGGTTACTCAACTGGAGTCGCTTGTTCTCTTCAGCTGCTCTAATTTCATCCAATTCAGCTACCAACACATCCAGACGTTCTTTCAAAGCAGTTATCTCGTGAGTCAGATTTAATCACTCATTCACTCGTGAGTCTTGTGTCTAAATTAAGTTTTACTGTTTTTTTTTATTACTGGTAAGGGACATCGTAAAGGGTTGAATGGAGTATTAAAATAAAAGTTAGTGGCGGTGTAGATCATTATAATTACACTACACTAACAATGATATTTTCATTGATCCAATGAAAATAATGTTTACATTAAGTACGAAGTATTTAACTATGAGATGGTTAGATGTTATGTGTTAATGTGTACATATAAACGAATCAATATTACCTTGTTAATCATAGTAATGTTTTATTTCATTATACAAATCAATCTACTTTGTAATATCTTTATAATTTCATGAAAGTATATAATGATAAACGAGTCATATTTATCAAACTTGTTGACTAATCAACTACTACCTCCGTTTTTAAATACTTGTTCCATTTCATTTTGCGGTTGTTTTTAAATATTTAATCATAAACTTGAACTAGAACATGATATATATGTATAAAATCATTGAAAATTTGTATATAATTGGATGCCTAAATTTGAGATGATGAAATCTCAACTTGATATAAAACTTGTTAACCAGCAAAAGGTTAGCAAGTACTATCGAATTTCAAACAAAAACCAATTAATTGCCCGAACGCCTATCTCACAAAAGTTTGTTTTGAAACCAGACTGTAGAGAAACCGTGATTTAGTAAACTCGAAATGGAACCGATGATGCGAATAACGTTAAGCCGTATAAGAATCGAACCTGTTATAAAATTGACCTAAAAATAACCGAACAAGTTATAAACTAAACCGAAAAAGATCCAACAGAACCAGAATAGAAGCGATCTAGGTATAAACTGGAACCAAAATAGAACCAAAAGTTGTTTCTAACCCTAAACCGTTTCCAAAATTTGTTGAACCGAAATAAAAACGTTTACACTGAACCGTTTACACCGAACCGTTTACTATCAGACTGTTTACATCTCGAACCGATAAAATCGCACAAGAATAAACTAAATTTGAACTGATAACTTTAAACCGAATTGAAACCGACCCGTAAGACACGTAAACTGATTTCAAACCGACCCGATTTAATACTAAACATATTTCAAACCGAACTGAAATCGAACCGTCAAACTGTTTTGCCAAGCGAAACTATTGTGCTGCAAGTATTGTGACATTTTCATTTTAGGATAGAGTTGCAACTTGCAAGTATCATAAAACAGAGGAAGTATGTGTTACGTAGTATTTTTTAATAACCTATATGAATTTTACCGATTTTTAATTATTTATACTCTAGGATTATTAACACATTGATGTACATGATGAAGGTGCAATACATCAAGTTGGAATTGGTGTAGTACATGAGTAGATGATGAAGGTGTAGTTAAACGAAATAGATAATTTGTGTAATACCACCCTTATACTCCATTCGTCCATACTATAGGGTATAGGCAATGATGATAGCATTCACCATATGACATAGTAGTATTAGGCAATGATGATACTATTTCACCTAGGAAACGATGAGGCAATGCTAGAATAATGAATTCCGTTTAATTGACTTTTTTCTTATATCATTATTTTTAATGCAAAATTTTAATGACCTTTATAATGCTTTTGAACTTAACAACGTTTGAAAGCAAAAAATACAGAACTAAATTTGCCATGGAATGCACATTATGCTAATCAAAATTCTTTTGCTTAAGATACCACTAAATCCCAAAATATCAACATCTATGTCCTTTAAACTTAAACATCAAAATTAAATCTATAATGTTTAAACATTGAAATAAAAACATTAAAAATAATTTAAAACCCTAAAATTAATCTAAACATCAGAATCACTGTTCCCAGTTTGGCATCTGATTATCCTAGTTCCCCTTATTGCTGAATGTCATCATATTCTTTATCAATTATGGCCCCAAGAACTTGACCCTCTTCTTTATTATTTTCACCAACAACCTCTCTGTTTTCTCGCACCTCCTCTATTTTCCCTGGTGTATTACCCAACCCTACACTCATATTCAGTATTACATCCTCTTCCTTCCTAACAGCCTCTTTGAATTCTTCAATTAAAGGTGCAAACTTCTTACGCATTGTCCTAATTCTTTTCTTTGTTCTTTCAATTCGAATACCATAACCAATCGCTCTGTATCCAGTTTTACGAACTCCTCTTGTATAAATTCAATTCTTTGTTTCACGGCAGCAACCTCAAGTTCAATTGAACTTGATCCGCCGTTGTTAGCCAAGGTGGTAGAATGAATGTTTAAGGATTTAAAAAGAAGAGAGATAGAAAAAAAAATTCAGAGAGAAACATAGTAAAATAATGGGGAAATCCGGAGAAACCTTGTAGTCAATATTTCAAACTTCCAAGAGCTATCGTTAATGGCCACAATGACTACAACGAGACGTCACTTCGGAATACATCACGAGTGACGACCATACATTTAGACTTTTGAAGACACTTTTGATCTAGGTTGGATCGAAAATTTGAAACGGTGTACAACATTACAAGTAACATTTTTTTTTTTGAGGAAACAAGTAACATTTAATTAGGTAGTAAGTGGATTAATTTTCAGCCAAAGATGAATTATAGACATTGGGTGAATTATCCAAAACCTATGCAGTTACAGCTGAATCGATTCCATAAACTGCTATTATTAGAAAAATTGGCCATTAATGGGTTGATACATTGATGTTCACGTACATGGTTATGGGACAAATAGTTTCATTTAAATTCTAAAGATTAAACGATCCTAAAACAACGCAATAGAAAAATCATATCTCCATTAAAACGACTATCATATAAAAGCCGACCATCTCCAAACGAATATAACTTATGCAACTTTGTATTGTTCAACAAAACTTCAATCCAAATGGTAACACGAAAGGTTAATTTGTCGGGGCTAATATAATATACAATTTACTTTGATGTTCTTATTTAAGCCACCGATTATGTTTAAACAGTCACATGTGTATGTGTTGCGACATGTATACCTATCACGTCACGTCAATACGTCATGTATAATAGCTGCGAGCGTGCGACCTATTAAGTCCCACCTTATATACCAGTGACTCTAAACCAAAATGTCCACGGTGCTGGATCAAATTATATAAGGTGTAATTATAAGGTTAATCGAAAATGATAATAATTGCATTGATGACAACTCTAAATACACTACGTTCAAGGAGATGGTATTAATACATAATTACCATTTTAGAAATATAACTTAATCGGACTTCTATATTTATTAACAAGAAGGGCAATGGTAAAAAATGGCTCCAAGCATGTTGTTTGTAGGGATGTCAATGGGGTTGGGCGGGGCGGATGTTGGCCTTCCCATCCCCATCTCCACCTAACACTTTCATTCCTATCCCCATCCCCATCCTCGCAAAGGGTCTAATATTTATCCCCATCCTCGCAAAGGGTCTAATATTCATCCCCATCCTCGCCCCGGCGGGTACAACTCCAAAACCATCCCCCCCCACCCCCCACTTGGATATCCATCCCCGCCTAATCCCCACCAAATACCCACCCAAGACGCACCTAATCATCGTCTCTCAAATACACGCTCCTACATAATTAATACAGATTTTAATATCAAAAAAAACATTCTTCATATCACACACATTTTTATTTATAATATAAGCGTAGTACAAAGTATTACAATTAATATTTTATTTCACATAATAATTTTATAAAACAGTTTAAAAGTATATAGATGTGGGTATGAGGTGGGGATGGGGCGGGTACGAAATGGGGCAGGTGGGGCGGGGCGGGGATGGGGCGGGTATAACTTAAAATCCACTTCCGCCCCATTACCCATGACGAGTATGATTTTTATCCCTATCCCCACCCCACCACCCGCCAAACCGAGACCCATCCCTTCCCCATTGGGGATTTTTATCCCTATTGGGGCGAGGATGGGGCGGGTCTCCTAAATGACCCGCCCCACTGATATCCCTAGTTGTTTATGTATGTCTCCAATCCTCCATTGCCTTTCTATGGATTTGTGTTAATCCTTATTGTCGTACTTTATTATATCGGGAGTCCATGGATAATAGAAGAGAATTCCTAAATCATTCCGTAGATCATCCTACCTCAACATATCACCCTAAAACTGAATCAACTTATTCATTATTGTACGTACAACATATCGAATGTATATATAGTTGCATATAGTTAAGAATGATTAATTGCACTATCAAACGTTTTTAATGAAAATGGTGGTACGTCGTAGTTGCATCGTTGCTTTACATGGGATACACACTTTTATCCAAATTAGGCCTTTATGATAGTACATTAAAAGGGCCCAATATGAATTAGGTTTCCTTGATACGTACCTCATCGCTATAAATAGAAGAGCATAAGGTTCAAACAACAACACTCAACATAATGTCCTCCAATGAAGTCGTTCTCCCTCGCGAATCAATGAGTGAAAACAATAGTGATGCTTCTTCTTCCCCCTCTTAGAGCTAAGGGAAAAAGGGTTCCAACAAGAAAATGTATAAATCCCTTTTTAAGCATAGCCTACGAGCGTCCACTATGAAAGACAATGCATTCAAACGGCTACATGGGAATTACCCATGTGGCCGTTTAGAAACAATCTTTCCTGTTGTTACTGATAAAGTCAGACGTCAACTAGCAGCAGGTAATAACCTTAATAGTAATTCCCAACCTGACCTATTACCAACAACTGAGCGTGGGTTAAAAATACTAGACCTAGATAGTAATAATAACGATAATAATGCAGGAGTTACTACTTATTTTGTAATTGTAAGTAGCAAATCCCCTGAAGATGTCGGTGTCATGTATTCCATAAAGGGTCATTTGACCTTTAGATACATTTATGAAGAATACGCGAATAGGGTAGATTTGCTAGTTGAGGAGATGTTTCTGTCTAAGGCTAGCACGGGGGAGGTTATCTCACCCGATAAAATTGTATCTGAGGGGGGTATAAAAAACGGTGACCTACTTTATGCCCAAGCAAAGTTAATATTTGAATTCTAAATGTTAGTATATGCCAACGTGTTTCTATTATCAATTATATATTACTTTAGCCTTAAATTCTAATTTCTAACATTATATGCAATTTCTTTTTGTTGACAACAGAATCATGAATGTAACATGAATCTAGCTTGAAAAGGTTCAACATTGGTGATTGTAGTGACCGTCCAACGAAAGTCAAAGTGAAGGCTACAATAAACACCAAATTGGTTAGACTGTACCATTCTTGGGGTGCTTTATTCAAGTATGATCCAAAGAAAATTAAGCTGATGAATGGTAACAGAACTTTGTAGCCTAATCAAACTATTAGTTCTTCCGGGATAAGGAACGAAGGTTATGATTATGCTCTTCCAAACCACAACTATTATCGTTGTGCACAGTGTAGCGGACAGTGTTTGGAGGATTGATGTGGTGTGAGCGGATCTTGACTGCCTACAAAGTATTTCACCCATGAGGTTGTGTAATAATCTGTGTAACCTTAGCTTATAATAAGCCGTTCTATCATTCCATGTAGTATGTCGTACTATTCCATACTCTAGTAAGTTGGAACATGCATGTGTGTAACCTTAGCTTATAATAAGCCTTTGTATCATTCCATGTAGTATGTCGTACTGTTCCATACGCTAGTAAGTTGGAACATGCATGTGTGTTAGACAATGTGTAACATTAAGTTATCAATGTCGGTCAAGTGTCTAGATTGTGTTAGGTTACCAATGTTAGTATGTCTCGATGTCATGTTATGTACTCGAGTTAGAGTTAAATCAGTTGGATCAGTTCTTATACAATGTCCAACCCTAAGATCTATGTTATGTAGTATCTATTATATGTTTAAAACGCGTGTATTATGTACCCGTTTTGTTTAACATGTATTTTTTACCCGTTTTGTTTAACATGTATCTTCGCACATACATGTATGTTCAAAACTCTTGTATGTTGGAACGATGTAAAGTAAGTATTACCTACTTGTTCAAGATGGCACACGTTGACAACGGGTGCGGAGTCAGGGCTTATGATGGCCTATACTTCAAGGCGGGCACAAGCAGAACCGACGAGATGAAGACGTCTTTGGGTCTCTTGGTTTGGTGGGGAAGCTTTAAAACAAGGCAAGCACAACATTTATAAAGGCTTAAACAACACGCAAGTCTTAGAGAAATAGCAACGGGGTAGGGAGCTTGATTCAATAACCATTGCTTCCTAAAGAGCTTTATATTGATTACAAGGAGAATTACTACTGAACGCTACAATGACAGAAACACAATGATTTTACCTTAGTTCGTTTTGTTTAACATATATCTTCGCACATACATTTACAAACCAAGCTCCTATATGTTACTTCAAACTTAAACATGGGCAAATGGCCCACTATTATCCTTGATAATATGTTCCTTCAAACTATGACACTTAAACGTGGACAAATGGCCCACTTTTATACCTGTTAATGACGATACTAGTTGACCATGCAACTAAAAAATTAAAACTAGCTTGGTCGTTAAAGTATTGTAGTTGGGCCCAACACAGTCCAACCGTTTTTTGCTATCGATGTTGTGTATGGTTGGTAAAAATCAATAGTTCAGCAAATGGGCCAGACAAATGAAATAACTGTTGAACTAGCTGTTTTTAATTGAAAGTTCATAGTACAAGTTTTGGACACCAAACTTGGGCTTCCCCTTAGTCATTGATAGCTAAAGGACAAATCAGTTGTGGATATAGTGTATTGACGTGACATACACTTAGTAGGCCCAACCCACGAGGAGATGTTAAAAGATGTTAACAAGTAATTGGACTAGCGCACACTTGGGCCATAACTATAAGCTGTTGACATTTTGTAGTGTCAGTGATGTGTTCGACTCATGTCGATGTGTATGGGCAAATGTGGAGTCGAATTTTAAATTGATTCAAGATGCCCTATGTACTGAATAATAATGAGTATGTTTCATAATTATTTTGATTTTGTTCTATATTCGGGACTTCGGGTGTAAGAGTTAATGTTTGGACATGTGCTGTCTAACTGGAGAAACAAAGAATTATCTTGTTTTTGGTTAGCGAGACCAAATATAGGGTTAATGCCAAATTGGAGCAATGGAAGAGTGATTGTTTTTTGGTACATTAGGAGTCCAAGGGTTGAATCTAGAAAGGAATGGATAATCTGTCAACATTTGGAGTCAAAGGGTAAAGTCCGTATGGGTTGCAATGCTGAGGTTTATGTTACACTTGAGCAACAGAGGCAGTTAGTTTGTTACAGTGTATAGGGGGGGTTAGACTAAGAAGTTGAAGTAAAATTGAGTACATGGAGTATGGTTTTGGCACTAGAAGAGGTGTCCAAAGAGGATTTAGTATAAGTTAAACCATGAAGAGTTTTCCTAAAGAGTGAAAAAAATTAACCTTTTATGTAAGGTCTGGTGTTAATGTGAAATTACTATTGGATGACCACAACTATCTTGTTATAAAGGCGAATTAAGGACAACTATATTTGGACCACATCGGTATTTAGATGACAACACTTGGGCTACCTAGTTGGACATGACAATAGGCTACCTAGTTGGACATGACAATAGGCTACCTAGTTGGACTGACACATAAAATTAGTAACGATTGTGTCATACAATGGTGAATGGTCGAAAACCAAATGAAAGTACAACACTAAAAGTGGGTTCACACAAGACGTACAACATCTAAAAAAACGATGAAAGTACTAAGAGAACTATCCATCTCAAAAACGCTGAAGTACTAAGAGAACCATCCATCTAAAAAATGCTGAAGTACTAAGAAAACTATCCTTGCAGCCAACAACGTTGAAAGGGGGTTTACACAAGACATACAACATGTAAAAACGCTGAAGTACTAAGAGAACTATCCATGCAGCCAACAACGCTAAAAGCAGGTTTACAAAAGATGTACAACTTCTAAAAAAGGCTGAAAGTACTAAGAGAACCATTCTTGCAGCCAACAATGCTGTAAACGGGTTTAAAAAAGACATCTTACTAACCAAAACACTAAGAGCTCCATCTCTAAAACACAAAAGCCAGTACATTACCCTGGCTATTACTCGAAAGCAAATTTACCTATACCCAGGCCACATTGTCCATAAATGAACAAATTCAGTCGTGGAGCTCAAAATTCAAAAGATTCATTGTTGCTGTCATCCATGACTCGATATCCACCTTTGGTCTGCTATAACAACCTAAAAAAATATTCAATGTCAACAATGAGACCTGCTTATAAACCTACATACATACATGCATATACGTTGAAAGATTAGTTATCTACGTACCTGTATCATTGTGGCATGGTTCTGGAATGGAATTGGACATAGAAACAAAACAAATGTATTTGTTAACATCCAAAAACGAAATTGATGAATAGAAAACATATGGGAAGAAGTTGAATTACTTGCATCTTTCTACTTCTTCTTGTATTTGGTTCCTTATAACCTGTTTCAGACAAGGGTTTGTTTCTGGTACCCTAAGGTCTTCCACGCTTCCTTTTACGTTTTATGGGATCAAGCACCGGCTGAGACAGTTGCGGTGCGATCACATCATTCCAGTCAAGGCATTCACCAGTGCTACCATTCCCACCTTCACCACCTTCTTGGGCAACGTCCACATCCGGCCCCCTTATTGTTTCAGGCGTGGTTTGTTTTTGGAACCCTTTGGTCTTCCACGCTATCTTTTACATGCTGTGGGATCAACTTCAAGCACCGGCTGAGACGGCTGCTATGGGATCACATCATCCCAGTTAAGGCATTCACAAATGTTACCATTCCCACCTTCGCCCCCTTCTTGGGTAACGTCCACATCCGGCCCCCTTATTGCTTCAGACGGGGGTTTGTTTCTTGAACCATTTGGTCTTCCACGCTGTCTTTTACATGTTGTGGGATCAAATGCAAGCACAGGCTGAGACGGCTGCTGTGGGATCACATCATCCCAGTCAAGGCATTCACTAGTGTTACTATTCACACCTTCGCCCCCTTCTTGGGTAACGTCCGCATCCGGCCCCCTTATTGTTTCAGACGGGGGTTTGTTTCTAGAACCCTTTGGTCTTCCACGCTTTCTTTTACGTGTTGTGGGATCAAGCACCGGCTGAGACGGCTGCTGTGGGATCACATCATCCCAGTTAAGGCATTCACCACTGCTACCATTTTCACCTTCGCCCCCTTCTTGGGTAACGTCCACATCCGACTGACTACCATTGCACGGTTTAGACACTGGCCTTGGAGCTACAATGGGACTCGTAGATCCTATTTCAAATATAGGGTATTAGACACTTGGGAGAGGAACACGACCATGTGTTTCGTTGTACTTCTTAAGGTGTACCTTCACGACCTCCCTTAGCTTGGACAGAGATGCAAGTACCATGTCCACGGTATTTTTATCAATGGAAGAAGCTTCGTCACCCAATGGCTCAAAAGCAGTCATAATTTTATAATACCTTCTCACCTCTGGGGTTTGTGTCGGGTCATGATAAGTAACCTTCACCTTTGTATGCTTCCTAACTATGTCTTTCCTCCACCAATATAAAATATATTTTTGTGGTATCTTAGATACCCCATTTTGGTCCATAATTTTTATAGAGTGCTTGCATAATATGTCATGGGTTTCAAACTTACGGCATTCACACGACACCTCTTTCGTCGCTGTGTTAAACCTGACGCGGTAGCAACGTCTTCTATCGATAATAACTTCTTCGCTTAGCCCTATGGGAACAATCCACACCCTATCTTCGAGTACATACTCTTTGGTATGATCATCAACAACCCTTCACTCATACCATGACAATACATCATCCAAGCCAACTCCTTTTGAATCTCTTGGAAATTACGATCAGTGTACAGCCTTTGAAATATTTTCTCAACCTTGAAACCGTTTATTAGGCGGAGAACATACTTCATACATTTGGCATCAGCTGCACTCTCATCTTTGACCCTTTTCCCCATTAACATAGTATACTTTAGTGGAAACTCATGCAGTCTTGTTTTGCGGTTGACAAAATTGTCAAAAAAGCTATTTATGTTCTCAACCCTTTGGGTTGTTTTCAAACCTGCCCAAAAATACTCTTTCATGAATGCAGGTACCCACATATGCCTCTCCTGAAAAAGTTCATTAAGCCATTCATTCTCTTCCAACTTGTAGAGCTTGATAAGTTCCATCCAACCTTTCTCAAACTCTTCAACGGTAATGCTCTCGTATACAACAACTTTCAACGGGCTCTTAAATTCATGGTACCTATCACGTATTGTGCAAATACAGTAAATGATAAATAGTAAGATAGCGTACGTATAGCTGTATTTGTACATACTTGCGAAAATTTAGCTTGTCTTTTTAATCCTGTAGAAGAATGAAACAACGACGACCAATAACTTACAGGGTGAATGTTCCAAGATTTTCCGGGATCTTCTTCATAATGTGCCATATACACCATCGATGGCGGGAGTTTGGCATAATTTCATCTAACGGCTTCCTCATCGCTGCAGCTTGGTCTGTAAGTATGGCCAACGGAGCATTGTTCCTCCACTAATAAAAAAATTGAAAAATACACCGCTAATTGGCCACCGGTTTTTGAAAACCGGTGGCTTAATTAATGGGCGGGATGAGCCAAACCAGTTTTGCCACCGGTTCAAACCAAACCCGTGGCAATAATTATAAGGCCACCGGTTTTGAATCGGTGGCAATATCCAATTAAATTAAAAAAAAGAAGCGCCCCATATAAAAACCCAAACCTAAACCCTATTCACTCATCAGCCACTTTCATTTTCACTCTCCTCTCCTCCGATCTCCCTTATTCTCTCTCTCCTCTCCTCTCCTCTCCTCTCCTCTCCTCTCACTTCTCTTTCCTGTTCGATCTCCCTTATTCTCTCTCTCCTCTCCTCTCCTTCTCTTTCCTGTTCGTCCTCCTTCTCAATTTCCTTCTCGATCTCCTTAACACCGCAACAACAACAACGAAGACATTCAACATAATTTCGGGGGTTTGTGGTGAAATTCGAGGTAATTTCTCTCTTTTCTTACTTTTATTTTGTTTTTTTTGTTGTTTTTGGTGGAATTCGTGGGTTGTGGTTATGGTGGTGGTTGTGGTCATGGTGGTGGGTGGGTTTAATTCGATTTTGTAATTTTCTCAGTTTTTAATTCGATCTCCTTCTAGATTTAATTCGATTTTAATTTTGGGTTTAATTCGATTTTAATTCTGGGTTTAATTGATTTATGTTAGGGTTTTCTTCCTTTTCATATTAATTTTTCAGATCTAGAGTTCTTGTTGTTATTTTCGGATCTACAAGCGATTTTTTTATGGGTTTTCATCCTTTTTCATATTAATCTTTTATTTTTCGAAAATTTTCTGGGTTGTTCGAAAATTCTGGGTTTTTCGAAAATTTTCTGGGTTTTTTAGTTTTGTAAATCTGGTTTATTTTTCGCATTTGGTTTTGAGTTTAATTAATTTCTGGGTTTTTTAATTCGAGTTTTTTGAGTTTTAAAATCGATTTTAATCCAATTTTTATTCGATCTTCTTTTGGGTATAATTTGATTTTAATTATGGGTACATGCTTTTTCTGGGGTTTTTTATTAATGATTTTAATCAATTTATCGGTATATCCTCGATATATAGAACATGCATAGTTTTCTGAGTTTTTTTTTTTTTTTTTCGCAGCTTATATATATTAGTCAATTTATTTTTTTGTTTTGATTGATGCAGGTATTTTGATTAAGATCTTAAATCGAAGAATCATGATGCAGGAATATTGTTTTTGATGTTGTATGGGGTTTTTTGGATTTTGATGATGTATATTTGTTTTTTGATTTGTATTGTAAATTTTTTTTTTATTTATATGTTGTAATAGATGAATTTTATTGATTCATATTGTAAATAAAATTTCGATTATATAGATTGATATTGTTTGATTTATATTTTGATGTTTGTAAATTTTTTTGACTGACTTGTTTGTTATATTTCTTTTTGAAAAAGACAAAACAAAAAAAAAAAAAATAATTATGTATGCATTGCCACCGGTTAACCGGTGGCAAAAACAATTAACACCCACAAAAAAATAAGCGCGAAACAATAATTGCCACCGGTTAACCGGTGGCAATACTCCTTTTTGCCATCGGTTTTGAACCGGTGGCCTTTGCTTCGGAGTATTGCCACCCCCCAAATGACCACCGGTTCAAAACCGATGGCATTGGGGGGTTTTGAACCGGTGGCCAATTCATATTTTCGCCTAGTGCTCATACATTCTACCCACTAGCGAAATACCCAAGAATATGTCTCGCAATCTTCACGAGAAACAAGAGCACATCCGAGTAGAATCGACTAACCGTGATGGTTCACCCAAACAAAGTTTGCAAATAGAAGTTCATAGCGATTTATTAGATAAGTGGCATCGAAGCACACAACATCCCCAAATTCTTCATATGCTGCCCGACTACGTGCATCTACCCAGACGACGTCCTTCAGGCGACTTTCCGCATCCAAACGGTGAGCATGATAGAAGTTTGAATTATCGGCTTGCATATCTTCAAAGTAACGCATCATTGCTGCAGCGTCACCACCCTCCATTTTAAGCGTCCTCGCCTTATACACCTCATGCTCAAGGTCCATCACACTAGGTAACACCACACGCTGGCGGGATAAACCACCGTGAATTAGAGTTACGGAAACACCCTGTTCGTATAAGTTTTCTAACTGCTTCCGAACACCAGATTGACACTTTTTGAAGGTCCTATTCCCCTGCTTTAGCTCATCTTGTCCTATAACCCCATTCACCTTACCACCACACCCGGACACTTCCATAGCCTTAGCCCTCTTCTTAGCTTCCCTTAGCACCCTCATGTTAGGAGCACCCCAGCATTCACACCGCCATCTTGACCCCCAATGCTCCTTGGTTTTCTTTGAAAAATTTCCTTGAGTGCGAGTAACCCCAAATCCTTTTTACTCGGCGTACAGTTTATAATATATCTTAATATCCTTCCCGCTTCTAAAAACCATACCCACCCTCGATGGTTCTACAACGCTAACCACATTAACCCGATTGTTAGACACAATAGTTTCAATTGTTTGGATCGGAGATGAGTATACAACAGTGTTACTACTTGGAATTCCTCTCACAACACGATCAATTCAAGGGTTCGCAACAAGGACTCACCAACGACTGAATCAACCATGTTATTGTCAGGCTCTACACTAACACAAGTCATCGATTTGGAACATATGAAACTTGGGTTATTATCATCACCCAAACGAATTCCACCAACAGAAGTAACAACATCTTCCTCTATCATCGCTTCATCTACAATCATATCCATAGTTGAACACATGTAAAATAGATCTACCTACAATTCAAATTGAGTAATTCTAATTAAATTACAAGATAAATCAACTTATTATACATCAAACCATCATAATATCAAGAAAGGAGATGCGATGATGAACTTACTTTGGGGCTTGGTATTCTCTATAGAGGCAATACCATTTCACATTCTTCTCTTGAATTGCTTAGCTCATCTATTATCCATATTTGAACACACGTAAAACAGATCAAATCTACCTACAATTCAATTTGAGTAATTCTAATCAACTTATTGTACTTACTTTTTTGCTCGCTATAGATGGTATTCGCTATAGAGGCTCATCTTGAATCGTTTAGCTCGTCTATTGCTCCTCTTGAATTTGAACTGCTTAGCTCATCTACAGTATCTAACCATAGTTAAGAAGCGTTAGATGGGCAACTAACGGCATAGAACTTGGCATCGAAATGATTGCTAAACGGTGATAAACGATGAAAATACAAGTAGAAGGTGAGCTGTTCAAAATTCTTTAACTAATGGCCACGTTTTTCAAACTTATTTACAATTCATGCTATCAGATTAACGAATTTTGCAAATCTGGGGCATGAATTTGTATTTGCATATATATATATACACATATATGTATATATACATACATGTATGTATATATACGTTAGTTTTGTGTCCGTGCGATGCTCGTGTTGTTTATTGAAATTTAAGATAAACTTTTATCTATATACCTGTAGGCGTCGTTCGAAGTGCGCCTACGTTAAAGCATAGTGGTGAATATTCTTGGCACTCATAGGAAGTGGGAATTAACATATACGATTAGGGACACGATTAGGGACAAGGAAAGTAGGGAGCCGCCAACAAGTTTATAAGGAACTTGTAAACCGTTCACTGATCATTTAAGGCTGATGAGTGACATTTTTGGCACTCATTTGGTTCCTTTTTGGATGATTTTTATTCCATTTTATCTCTCCTTTCTTTAGTTTTCCTTAGTTTTATTCTTGTTTTCTTCATTTTATGCTTTTTGTAGTTAGTTTCTCTATTTTGTCCTTTTTCTAGTTTATTTGTTATTTTTCCCTTTTATTTGCTTTTTCTCCTTTTTTTGTAGGTTGAGATTGATTGTCCAAGGATTCCCGAGCTTCCTCTCCATGATCTTTCATTGTTTTCATGCCTAAAGCTTGTGCAAGAAGTTTCAAGTCAAAAGAGGGATCAAAGGGGCATGCTTCAAGGCCTTGTAAATGCCTTCTTCATGGCTCATTTTCTTCAAGAAATTCAAGGAAGTTGCTGCCTACCTTGTCCTCCATCATCATCATCTAGGATGCGTGCACCTCGTGAGCAAGGGCAAAGAAGAAAGGAGGAAACTGCAGCTATGTGCGGGCGCACATCAGGAGTGTGCGGCCGCACATCTGTCGTGTGCGGCCGCACATTCCTGGGTGTGCTCCCGTGCGCACCATTCTCTCTCCTTCGAGCGCCCGCACCTGCGTGGGTCTATTCTTGGGCGTCAATTCCGACCTTCTCCTTTGTATATATAGTTATTTACTTCTATTTTTGGAGTAACAAGTGATAATAGAATTAGATCATATTCTTAGCTTAGTTGAGAGCTTCTCTCTCTAGATTTAGGGGTTAGTTTTAGGAGTAGATTTTAGAGAGAGAAAGTGAAGAATTTCAATGGTGATTGAGAGATTGAAGATCCAATGGTGACAATTGTATTGGAGATCTACTCTATTATCAATGAGCATTTCTAAACTCTATCTCATTTATTGTTTTGTTTAGTATTCATGTTTAGATTGTTGATTTTGATTGTGTTTTGATGATTTGATGATTAATGTTTGATTAGAGTAATTGTTGATTCTTTGATTGTAGATTGTTGATCTCTTTGGTTATTAGTTGTATTGATGATGTTGCTAGAGTAGTTGTTTGGTTAGGGATTTGGTGAAGCTTGTATAATGTAATGAATTGATGTAGATTGGGGATTTTGATGGAGTTGATGATGTGATTAAATTGGTTAATTGATTATGTGCATGTGTGTGTTTGATTTAGGCTTGATCACCCTTGTTATTCACACTAGATTGCATTGTAAGTTCACATTGATACGGACCATTGATTTGTGGCTTGCATTTACACGATTGAGGTGTCTTGTGATGTTTCCTAGCTAGAGTTTATCGTAGTTGACGCTAGTTAGACCTCTAGGAGAATAGCTTGATATGCTCTTTTGGTTGCATAATTGATCTTCCCTCGCATTGCTTGACTTAGTCACCTTCCTATACCAATTTGCATTGTTCATTGCTATTATAAGTGAATCCTAATCCCTAGCATTTTATTTGTTTGATTTCTTTGTCTTAGTAGTTGTTAGTGTCCTCTTTTACCCTTTAGTCTTCGACCTAGCTTAGGCATACAATCGAAAGCACTTAGATATTACCGTTCCTTTGGGTTCGACCCTTGACTTACCTCTATACTTGTATTTAGGTTTGTTGAGTGTTTATAAATTTTGTTTAGCTTAGGGAAGATTAGCCCAACGACCTAGTTTTCCCCACGTCAAAATGGCGCCGTTACCGGGGAACGGTGTCTATGTTTGAGTGTTTTTGATTGCTTGAGTCTAGGTCTTTGTGTATACTTTTCTTTTATTTTGTTTTTGTTTCCTTTGTAAAAATGGCATGTCTATCTTTTTCTCAACATGATGATGAGCCTTTTTGTGAAGATTTCAACAGACTTAAGGAATTTCTTGACTATAATTGTTGTAGTCTTTGGGAAGCTTGTGAGAATTGTTATCATGGTTTGAATGAGCAAACTAGGGATAAAGTTGAATGCATGCACAATGGTGAATTTAGAGCATTGTCAATTGATGATGCTTGGGATTTTTATGTTTGGTTTGCTAGGGATGTTTATAATAGGGATAATCATGATCCTAATATTGATGTGCAATGTCTTGATTCTTCTTATGTTAGCATGATTTCCCATGATTTGTCACATGATCCCATTAGTGAACCTAGAACACATGATTTCAACTCTATTTCCCCTTTTGTTCATGATGATGAAGTACATGCTCAAGTTGATGCTAATGGTGTGTTTCAATATTCTTCATTATTTACCATGCCTTCTTGTGATGTTCTTCGTTCCTTTGATGACAAATCTCATATGTTTGATTGTGCCCCCACCCCCCAATGTGATGTACATGCTCATGATTTCAATGTTGATTCTTCCAATCTTGGTTGTACTTCTTCTTCTTTTGTTGAGCCTCAATCTCCTACATCCTTTGAATCTCTTATTGCTACCTTGGAAACTCAAATTAGGCATGTTGAGCTTCGTGATGATCTTGGGCCTACAAAAGAGTCGACTCTTAATTGTTTAAGAAGTCAATTGGAGATGATGAAAAAGAATGAGGAGCGTCTTGAGGAGGGAAGAAGGAGAAATGAAGAGCTAGGAAGCCATTTGTCATCCTTGATGCTTATGTGTGAAAGTTACAAATCTAATGTGTGTGTTGAGGGTGATGATGGTAATTTTGAGCAACCAAGAATGTGTGAGGATCCTATTGTTGAGCATAAGAGTGAAGGAGAGAAAGTCGAGAGTGATAATGAGTTTGATGAAATTTTAAGTCTAGACATCTCTTCCTTTGTTAATTGTGATGAGTTTCAAGTGTATGAATGTGACTCTTCTATCCATGAGTATTTGGACTCGTTTGAGGTTATGACAAATATGTTTGTTGAGTGCATAGGGAATAGTCATAGCCTTTTAAGCAAGTTCATTGATGATGCTTCATGGGAGAGAGATGATTTTGAAATTAATTTGCCTCCATTCATGCATGATTTTGAGACTCTAGGCTTTAAGGAAGTTGAGGGAGCTATTATTCATGAAGGTAGTGGAGGAGATTATGTGGTTCCTCTTGGGAGTTGGATGTTTGAGGGAGATGGTGATCATGAGCGTTCTTCTTTTGAGGATTCTATGATTGATTTTCATGCCCTCATTGGTGATGTGAGACCTTGTGTTGAGGGAGTAGCTAACCCTTTGCCTATTTCTCATACCCCTTTCTCTCAAAAGTTTAATCACATCCCCTATTGCCCTATTTTTCTCCCTTCCTTTGTTGGTAAGCCTATTGGGGATCCTTATGTCTATGAAGATTTGAATGTGGCTCATTTGTCTCCAATTTGGGAAAAGGGTGATGTTGCCACCCAAAAATATTTTGAGGAGAGTTTGCCTTCTTTTTCCTTTTCTTCCTCTTTTTCTTTTTCTTCTTATTTTGTTGAGTTTTCTTTTGATTCTTCTTCCTTCTCTTGGCATCTCTCTCCTCATAGGTGTGCACTATGCTTGTTGCATGCCTTATTTTTGTCATGTGCACACTTACTTTCTTATGAAATGTGTAGTAGTGCATTTGACAAGCTCTTGCGATCATTGCAATATTATTTTACTAGAGCGGTCAAGCTTGGACCTTAAGCAAGCCTTTCTTGGGAAGTAACCCATGTTTTAGATTAGATTTTCCTTTTTTTTAGAATAGATTTTCTCTCATGGAAATGTTTGTGTGCCTTTGCTAGGTACAAGACTTGATATACTTTGGTGCTTCGATTTGGATCAAGAATCAAGGAAGGTTGACTCCTATTTTTACTAGCACATGGAAACAAGGTTCAATTCTTGAGAAATTAGCTATGAAAGGTTTAATTGGGTCATTTGCGGGTATTTACACCCACCTAATATCCGGTAATATCTTTCCTTGCTCTTTCTCTTGTGGATGATGACTTGTTGGACATATGTTGGTTTGTTGGATTGATCTCCTTGTTTTCCCCTCCCATGGATTATATGATCTATGTTTGAGTGTATTGTCTCATTCAAGCTTGGGGGAGGGTATTCTATCATGTTTGGTGGAATGTTGATCCTCATATGTTATGCACCTTTGTATATGCTTTTCCATGTTTCTTTTATTTTGAAAACTCCAAAAAGATTTTTGTTTCTATCAAGGCAAATTTGCAATGTGTTTTGTTTTGTTCTTGCTTTGGACATAATAACATTTGGACTTGTATAATTGAATGCTTTTATTCCTAAATGGTAATGGTGTGCACGGTTTGAGAGTACGCTTGGTTGATTCTAGGATAAAGCATGCTAAGGTAGTTGGTTAGAACTAGTGGGAACATGAAGCCGGATTCTACTTGTTTGTGGCATGTTTGGTAGTTGCTTCCTATAGTCGATTTGACGCCAATAGTGAGTTTTTGCTACATCCGTGTGAGTTCTATGTTTTTCAAGCCTTCTACCTTATTTGTATGAGCGGCATGGATCCTTGACTTTTTGCAAACCTAATCTTGAAACTTGACTCATAGATCTTGAATCCGAGACCGAACCATTTAGGGAGGATAAAGGCACCTTTTTCGGGGTGGTATTTTTCATTTTTAGGATAGTTCGTTTCTTTCTTTATTTTTGGGTTTACATTTGCTTCCTTGCAACCATTTGAGCCTTATCCTTTCTTTTCAAGCCACATCTTTAGATCTTTGGCCTTTTGTTTCATTTTCTTTCTTTTCTTGGTTTTTGTGAAGCAATTGATCATTCTTGATGGAGTTTGTGGTGGAGAAGTTGAAATGTTTGGTTCCTATGAAAGCAAGATTGTGTTATGATTTCTTTTTGAATAATGGCAAATGAGTATGAGTAAAAGCCATCCTATATTATAAAAGGCATGGACAAATAAGTGCAAAATCGAAAAAGCCGTCCAAAGTTAAAAGAGGCGAGGACAAAGCACTATAAAAACAAAGGAAAAAAAGGTGAAAAATGAAAAAAATTCAAAAATATTTTGATGTGGGTTTTCTCCCTTTTTGAGCATTGAGGACAATGCTCCATTTAAGCTTGGGGGGAAGCGTTCTCACGCGTTTTGTGTATATGTTTGTGATTTATAGCTTTGAATAAGCTTGGGGGTGTGAGTATTTTTGTTTGGATTGGTGTTTACTTGATTGTGATTCTAAGAAAGGGCCCGTTCTTTGCTTCACTTTTAGGAAAACCACCAAATTTCAAATTTTAGCCTACCTTCACCCTTATTGCCTTACGTTACAACCTTGGGGAAAGACCTTTTGACCTAGATGGTTGAGTCATTCATCGGTGGAGAGGAATGTGAGTTTTAGGAATAGGGAGAGGGAATGCAAAAGTCAAGATGTCGAGTAGCCTAAAAATTCTCTTTTTCCGGTTCCTTCGTGGAATCATTGGGATGCTCACTTGAGGTCGATTTGAAGCTATTAGGAAGAACGCGGTAAGATCGTTTGGGATGAAAGTGGATTGTGAAAGCTAGTTCCTATGCTTAGCATATTTATGTTTCAATCAACCTTGGGTATCTTGGAACGTGCACTCCCTTACTTGTTTAGAAAGATTTGCATCCACTTGTGCTTGTACATTTGCAAAAGTCCTTTCATGAACATTTGTTTGCTTTTCTTGTATTTTGTTTTCTTTTTCATGCTTTGCCTTGTTTGTATTATTATGAGAGTTATGGGTCAAACTCTTAGGATACCCTTACGAGACCTCACTCGTCCTCATAGGCGACTTTGGGGTTTAAAGGGTTTGTTGTAGCTAAAAACAACCGTGATTCCTACGACAGTGAGTCTTAGTGTATATTCTTATCTTGAGTCTTTCTTTTTCGTTTTCAATAAAATTTTCATCCTTTCTCTTTCTTGCTTTGTTTTGCTCGAGGACGAGCAAAAGTTTAGCTTGGGGGAATTTGATGAGTGACATTTTTGGCACTCATTTGGTTCCTTTTTGGATGATTTTTATTCCATTTTATCTCTCCTTTCTTTAGTTTTCCTTAGTTTTATTCTTGTTTTCTTCATTTTATGCTTTTTGTAGTTAGTTTCTCTATTTTGTGCTTTTTCTAGTTTATTTGTTATTTTTCCCTTTTATTTTCTTTTTCTCCTTTGTTTGTAGGTTGAGATTGATTGTCCAAGGATTCCCGAGCTTCCTCTCCATGATCTTTCATTGTTTTCATGCCTAAAGCTTGTGCAAGAAGTTTCAAGTCAAAAGAGGGATCAAAGGGGCATGCTTCAAGGCCTTGTAAATGCCTTCTTCATGGCTCATTTTCTTCAAGAAATTCAAGGAAGTTGCTGCCTACCTTGTCCTCCATCATCATCATCTAGGATGCGTGCACCTCGTGAGCAAGGGCAAAGAAGAAAGGAGGAAACTGCAGCTATGTGCGGGCGCACATCAGGAGTGTGCGGCCGCACATCTGTCGTGTGCGGCCGCACATCAGGAGTGTGCGGCCGCACATCTGTCGTGTGCGGCCGCACATTCCTGGGTGTGCTCCCGTGCGCACCATTCTCTCTCCTTCGAGCGCCCGCACCTGCGTGGGTCTATTCTTGGGCGTCAATTCCGACCTTCTCCTTTGTATATATAGTTATTTACTTCTATTTTTGGAGTAACAAGTGATAATAGAATTAGATCATATTCTTAGCTTAGTTGAGAGCTTCTCTCTCTAGATTTAGGGGTTAGTTTTAGGAGTAGATTTTAGAGAGAGAAAGTGAAGAATTTCAATGGTGATTGAGAGATTGAAGATCCAATGGTGACAATTGTATTGGAGATCTACTCTATTATCAATGAGCATTTCTAAACTCTATCTCATTTATTGTTTTGTTTAGTATTCATGTTTAGATTGTTGATTTTGATTGTGTTTTGATGATTTGATGATTAATGTTTGATTAGAGTAATTGTTGATTCTTTGATTGTAGATTGTTGATCTCTTTGGTTATTAGTTGTATTGATGATGTTGCTAGAGTAGTTGTTTGGTTAGGGATTTGGTGAAGCTTGTATAATGTAATGAATTGATGTAGATTGGGGATTTTGATGGAGTTGATGATGTGATTAAATTGGTTAATTGATTATGTGCATGTGTGTGTTTGATTTAGGCTTGATCACCCTTGTTATTCACACTAGATTGCATTGTAAGTTCACATTGATACGGACCATTGATTTGTGGCTTGCATTTACACGATTGAGGTGTCTTGTGATGTTTCCTAGCTAGAGTTTATCGTAGTTGACGCTAGTTAGACCTCTAGGAGAATAGCTTGATATGCTCTTTTGGTTGCATAATTGATCTTCCCTCGCATTGCTTGACTCAGTCACCTTCCTATACCAATTTGCATTGTTCATTGCTATTATAAGTGAATCCTAATCCCTAGCATTTTATTTGTTTGATTTCTTTGTCTTAGTAGTTGTTAGTGTCCTCTTTTACCCTTAGTCTTCGACCTAGCTTAGGCATACAATCGAAAGCACTTAGATATTACCGTTCCTTTGGGTTCGACCCTTGACCTACCTCTATACTTGTATTTAGGTTTGTTGAGTGTTTATAAATTTTGTTTGGCTTAGGGAAGATTAGCCCAACGACCTAGTTTTCCCCACGTCAAAGGCAACCACGAAAAGGGACAACGAAAGGCAATAACGATTGACCCGTGAAGGTTACTCCCCATTCATAATCCATGAGATTACTAACTCCATATGGTTCGGAACCACGAAAAGAGGATCGGGGATGATGGTACGAAGTGAGTCATGGAGTCACATTCGCCCGTATTGGCCTCTACTCAATTCTTATTATGAAAAGTATTCCTGTGATCTCAAAGGCATGCAAACAAAAATTCAATTTGCTCCAAACTATTATTATGCTAAATTGGTTGAATATTAATGCAACACATTATTTTAAAATATTGGTGATCACTTGATTAAATAACAAGATTAAAGGAACCTAAACCAGTCGTCCAAATTATCTTATTAGGCGTGATTTTCAATTACATATTCCCTTTAAACATGCAATATGGTGATCATAAATAATAATAATAGAATAAACATTAATATTGGAAGCAATCTAACAATAATAGCGTTAGTCAAATCAAATAATAATCCACATCATGATATTAGCAATAAGAAATAATAATAAGAGTAATTAAGTGATTAATAACTCACTTTCCGCGATTCCTTAAAATTGCTACATCATGAATAAATTGTTAGTAACTTCAATAAAAATAAATCAAATGGAAATTAAATTAAATAAAAAGTAGAGTTGATTTGGTCCAAACTCTCAGTTTATTCTACCTTTCACGTCTTGGTTTAAGTATAGAACTTCGGGTATTGTATGGACTCCTTAGAGTGCTTAAGGGATATAAAATGAGAGAATAGGGTGGCTAGAGTTTAGGCTAGAGAAAGAGAGAGAGGAGAGAATATTTGGTGTAGGGAGAAAGAGAATGATTTTTGGTGTAGAAGAGAGAAAGAGAGAATGATTTGGTGATCAAGCTTGTTGATGATTGAAAAAGGGGAGATATGACCTCTATTTATAGGGAAAAAAGAGGGGGTCGAATCAAGAAAAGATAAGAATTCGAATCGGATAAAACTCTTGCGATAGACAGCAGTTTTTGCGGTTTTTGTTTTTATCATATCTTTTGATCCAAAAATCGGAATAAGATGAATAAGATATCTTTGGAAAGGTCTTGAAGTCTACTTTTTAACCCAATTAGAATCAGATTTAAATATTTTGTAGAATAAAATATATGGCCGAAATAGTGGGACGGTGTCAGTTTTGGATAGAGTTTCGTATTTTGCTCATATCTTTTTCGTTATAGCTCGGAATTAATATTATAATATGTCATTGGAAAGATAATTTCAAGAGCTATCCAACCATCTAAGAATTTTATAAAAACTATTAATCACGAAAATAATATCTGACAATCTTTGAACGTCTTTCAATTCGAATCGAATTACTAGACGAGTTTAATTCTATTTCAAACTCTTTAATCTTATCGTTTCAAAAAGGATAATTAAGATATTTTATAAACTTATAGAAGCTTCCAATTAATTCTAATTGGAATAGGAATGAGATTAAATCCTTTGGACCCTCCACATGATCATTGGGTCGTAGGTAAGGTGGGCTTAGGTTCGGTTTAGATCAGTTTAGTATTTTAGCCATAACTTATTAGTTATAACTCGGATTTGGGCTTATAATATATCGTTGGAAAGCTCTTTTAAATCCCCATACAAATATTTAATCATTGGACCCAGATTATGGACCAAAATAAACTGGTCTAAACGTTTTTATAAAAAGGACACGAAATGAATGATTTTAATGGACACGAAATGAATTATTTTGGGTTTAAAGGCACGAAAAATAAGTTATGGTTTGGTGAAAATGGGCTATTAATTGGATTGGTTTATGAAATGTATTGGGAATGAACATGGATTTAAGCACTCCAAAGATTAAATACTCAACCCGACCAATAATGGCGGTGAAAGGTTATTCATCATCGGGTTTGGTTTTGGGGAGACATTTTTAGGTGTCTACAATACCAAATATTAAAATATATAATTTATACAAAATTAGATAGGAATTGATGTGCTTTTTGTGACAATTTAAATAATGTAGTAGGTATGTAATGAATGATAATAATATTAGTGAATTAAAAAAATAGCAAAGAACTTGAAATATTAGAAAATTCTAAAAAGTGAGCCAAAAATAAATAAATTTTAAAAAAACGTTCTAAACCCGTTGGGTTGATCCGATCCCGAAATTTAGGCTAGGGTGAACATTTCTTGACCTTTGACCTGAATTAACCTAACTCGTAATGATCCGTGACCCGACTCGATTGACAAGTCTACATATAATAATAAATTATATTAGATTGTGAAGTATTTAATTTCAATCATTTTGAATAAATTAGTAAGATTACATATTCCTCAAAAAAAAATGTATTACAAACGGATTTACGTTTTAAACTACTTCCATTGTTCCAAAAAAATTAAGATATATATTAAAAAAAAATGAATGTGTTATAAAATAAGGTGGAAATATAAGAGATAGAGAGAGAATTAATCTTTGTGTTCTACTTGTATTTCATATAATGGAGGGTATAGATATTGTAGACATCTATTTGTGTCTCCCCAAAACCAAACCCAGTGGTGAATGTCTTTCACGTCGAACCATAATCGAATGAGGTGAAAGTGTGGAAAAGTCAAGTGTTACGATTTAGTTTTGTTTCAAATTCTCTTCTCTCTATTTTTGAAAATAACTTTATTTATTAAAAATAGCCAAACCAGTTTAGTTTGGTCCATGATAAAGGTCCAATAATAGTGTAGTTGGATGGGGCTCGAAAAGACTTTTCCAACGATATATTATAAGCCTAATTCCGATGAATATTGAGGAAGTTATGGCCAAAATACTAAACTGGGCCCGGTTAATTATTTACATATGGCCCAATGATCTAGAGGAGGTCCCAATGTTAATTATTATTCCTAAAATTATTAGAATTAATTATAATTTTCTAAAAGTTTCTAGAAGGTTCCTTTTAATTCTAATATTATTAGATTTAATTATTATTTTAAAATGGATTTTAATTTGGAATAAAATAATTTTATTATTTTATTATTATTTTTGAAAAAACATTTTTTATCTTCTGTACGGATTCCGTAGATCAAGTTGATTAAAGATCGGATTCCGCGTGGAAAAGCGCGTCCAAGTCAGACTGTCACCAAACGACAAGTTTGTCGCGTGGCGACAGACACTGTCGCGTCGCGACAGCGTGACTTTCTGGCGACAGCGTGTAGTTTTATTCCTTATGAAATTCCATACTTTTCCGGATTATTTGCCTTATAAATAGGGTCCCAAAACTCCGTTTTAATTCATTTACAATCACCCAATTCTCTCTATTCTCTCTTGAGCAATCTATGCTTTCTTTCTCTCTCTTTTTCTAAACTAGCTTTTAAACACAATTCCGCATACACAAGATTTAGAATTACCTAGCCAAGTTCGAAGTTGCCTTCGCCCTAGACGTGCAAGGTTTAATATTTTCTGAGGGTTTGGTCCAAATCCAGTCAAAACTTTATTTAATTTGATTTCAATTTAATTATTTAATAATTCTTTATTAATTTCATTGAAGTTTACTAACTTGTGTATTTTGTTATTAGAAAGAGGTATGAGGCTTCAAAGTAAGTAGTTTAGCTTATTCTCTATTTCTTTCACAATGTAGAAAGCATGTTTATTATTGTTTTATGCTTCCTAGTATCATGTTAGGATGTATTTAATATTTCTAGTATCATGTTAGGATGTTATTGCTTTCTAGTATCATTTTTAGGGTACCTTTTATTATTTATAATATCATGTTAGTACCATGTTAGGTTAAAAGCTGTGATCTTTATTGTTTAATAACATGTTAGGAATTGTTATTACTCTTGTTAGTATCATGCCTAGGATCTTGCTATTATTATTAAGCTTTATTATGCCTTATCATGATTATGATTATATAATGATTATTATGTTTATATTATGATTATTATTATGGTTATTATGATTATGCTTATGTTGCTTGATATATTTATTGTTATTGCTTGATCACACCTTTTATGCATGTTAAAGGGAATTTGTACTTGAAATCACGCTTAATAAGATAATTAATAATTTGGTTTAGGCTCATATGATTTTAACTCAAGTGATCGCCAATAATAGTTTTATTTGTGCATTAATATTCAACCAACATAGATAAACAGGTTGGGATTAATATAATGTTTGCATGTTATTCAAAAAAGGCACATGAATACGAGCAGAACAAAGTAGAGGCCTATTTTATAGGGCGAGCCCTTTCTTTTGTAGATTGGATTCGTACCCTCATCCCCGAACCCTATTTGGTTCAAGACCTTATGGAGTTGACGGTCCCTTGGATCGTTTTTTTGGGTTTACAAGTTCCTAAAAACTTGTTGGAGACTCTTTTGCTCTCTTTTCTTTCCCTTTGGAACGCCACCATACTTTAGTGTATGATTACAGTGGGGTTCAAGCTTGGGATCATTATGCTTGAAATATTCCCTACAGTTTTTGGCGAATCCACTGGGGAGGATTTCTATTTATATTCCTGAAATTTATTTTGGCAATTATTTAGAATTAGAGGATGAGACTCGAAAAATTCTAAGTATTTCATGTGCGTAACTTGATTAACATTATTGTCATATGCATAAAAAGGTTCTCATTGGATAGACCAATGAGTCAAAAACATAAGATTTTACACGTAGGAAATTTGAAAAATTTCTTTCACAACTAGAATCGAACTAATGCTGCGAAATCTGGAGAATTCTAAGAACACAGATACCTGCTGAGGCATGTAGGAACTAGCGTCTAGAAAACAGGGCTTGTCGCCTGTAAAGAGCTTCTGTCGCCTGGCAACGGTTCTGTTGCTTGGCGACAGGGGTTCTTTTGCGGCGACAGTCCCTGAAGTCTGGCGCCAAGTCCTTCTAATACCGAGCCAGAACTCTGCCTTCTTGTTTTGACCATTTCTAGTACTGTTGGCTCGTATCTACTTCCTGATTGAGTTCTTTTCCCACTTTTCTGAAACCCATATGTGTTCTACACATGGACAAAACCCTCTGGGGGTTCACGCTTCACCTACCCAAACGAACGCTCCTGGCAACGACGGGTACATGCAAGTTTGTGAATCCACCAAACCCTGGAAGCAAGTTTTTTAACTTGCGGGGTCCCATCCATACGCGCCAACCCTTCACGGTTAAGCTTTCGCGCGATGCATCCGGACTCATAACCATGGACCGTCTTTGACTTAACCCATATCCTTGAACTTTAGAGAACTAGAGCTATTGTTAGGTTGCAAACTCATTGCATCATATTGTGATTATGTGAACTACTTCTGCATCTTTGTTTGTGCATATTATATATGTGTTTACCATTTGTTTGACTTGTGTTTAAGACTAAATAAATTGACTAATGACTAAAAGGACTTTGTCTAATCAATTAATTAATTTAGAATTAATTAAAGGCCAATAAATTAATTAACTTGACTTAGTACGACTTTAAGCATGTCCATTTAGAGTACAAATTACTGGAAACAGTCCAAATTAATGTTCCAGCAATGGCGCAGAAATCTGGGCTGTGGCGCCTCTGTTTAGCGTCTGTCACCTAGCGACAGTTCTGTCGTCTGGCGATAGGCTTTAAACAGTGGCGGCAGTCCAGTTTCTTGCTCGAGTCATCACGACGAGTCTAATTAAACAGTATACTAATCAGTTCATCAGTTTATTAATGGTTCAAACCATGTCCAAGTCTTTAATTGAGTCTAAGCACTTAAGTCCCATGGTCATACACTAAAGTCAAAGCATGTTACTCACACACATTTATAAAGCACACACATAACATGTTTGTCGCACCATGACCATGTCTAGGGAGTCTTGAATGCGTGTTTTCCGTCATTTTTTTTAGGGGGGGTAAGTCGGATATTAATCCTCCAATTAACCAATTCATTGAACCTATCCTTAAAATATGCACCCTATTTTTGCTTTTTTCTCTTTATTTTTAATTTCAAACCATAAAGTCAAAGTCAATTAGAGTCGGGTTATTAAAACAAATATGGTTTAACTTACAGCGCGTGGACAAGAAAGGAAGGGCGTCTAATCAAGGGCAACACTTTCGTTCAAGTAGCACTTTTTGACAAACCAATTGGTAGGAAAAGGAAAGCTAAGAAGATAATGGCTAGTCAAGAAGAACTTAATAAAGTTAAAGGAGAGGTAGCTAACTTGGCTGAGATATTGAAAGCTTAACCCTGCAAATGAATGACCCTGTGAAACAACAGCAATGGACCTAATCCAGTAAAGCTTGGGAAAACTGTCCAATGACTTTAGATTCCAAGGGATTAGCTCACAAGGGGTCTCGGTGGATAAGGACCTTCTCCCACAAAAGTTCAATGCCAACGACATCCCAAAATTCAAACCTATGGATAACCCTTATTTTTATTTAAGAGCATTTGAAACTGTAATGAACATTAAGGGGATGGACAAGAAAGCCTTTCATTCTTTATTTTCTTTGTCTTTAGAAGCTGTGTGTCAACAGTGGTACTTTTCACTTGATAAATAAAAGACTTCTAGTTGGGAATCCATTGTAAGTGCTTTTATTGAAAGATATAAATGTAATATTCAAGTTGAAACTGATCATAGAGAACTTGAAATTCTAAAGCAAAAAGAAAATGAAGGCTTTACTTCCTTCTTTAATAATTGGAGGGAAACCATTGCAAAAATGGTTGAGGTACCTAGTGAGAAAGAGTCTGTAAGGAAGTTCATTAAGAACCTCCAAGAAAAATACTTTAAACATCTTAAGTACCAAAGCAATTTACACACCTTTAAGGCCGTCTATGATATTGGTATCAATATTGAAGACGACTTAGCCAAACAAAAAGCTGCAAACAATAACTCCAACAGTGGCTGGAAGGGTAAGAAGAACGACAATCCTTCTTCTTCTAAATCCACCCACTCAAATAATGGTGGCACCTTTAATTTAAATGAAGTCCTAGCTATGAACAACGACCAAGGACAAAAGAAACCATTTAGGAAGAACTATACTCCTATTGGTATGAGTTATGACACCGCATTTGACCGCTTACACGAAAAAGGTCTTATAACTCCTATTGGACCATTTGGGGACCCACCTGTCGAAAGGAGAACGGCTAGCTGGAACCCAAATGCACACTGTAAGTATCATCAAGGCAGGGGGTATCCCACGGAAAATTGTTGGAGGCTAAAGGAAGCCATCCAAGATTTGATTGATAGTAATAAACTTCCATTTCCCCCTGCAAGTAAGAAGCCAAGCATCAACACCGCACTACTGCCGGATTCCTTGGCCATTTCTGACGAAGAAAATCAAGTGGACCCATCTAGTTTCATAGAACCTATCGAGACCATTGAAGAAGAGATCTTCGAAGATGTCATTAACTCCTATGACCAAGAGCCCGCGACTAGGCAAGATGTATACGTATTACCACTACTTATGGCCGAGGTAAATAGATTACTGGTTCAGACTAAGGAGATTCTAAGAGAACAAAATGAGTTGCTCAAAAGTAGACCTACATCCAAGGAGAAGAAACCCTTCTCTCTACAAGTAATTGACACTCCCAAGAAGAGTAATAAACCCTATACTCCAATTGGGACGTCCTATGCTAACATGTTTAAAATGCTCTCCGAGAATGGTAAGATCCAACCTCTCGAACTGAGACCATTTGAGTCACTCAAAAGGACAGATAGGTATTACTGTTCATACCATCAATCAAGGGGACATACAATAGTGAATTATTTTAAATTCAAAGAGTTGGTTCAACGACCGATTGATGACAAGAAACTAGTCCAACTCCCACAAGATGCCACGATCAATGGAGTATGGGATAGTGATGATGAGGATGTCTACCTGAAAGATATTGAAGAGACTCCTTTATCAACAATATACCCAGTAAGTGACATTTGGGACGAAGAAGATTCACTCATAAATGTCCTCACCAGGTCCGGGAGAATGCAACCTCCCATTTCAGCACAACCTATGCCTACCATTCAACAAGTTCTCATACCAATCATAGAAGACAACTATGTTGTCAAACAATTAAAAAACGACCAATGTCGAAATGAATGTATGGAAACTCTTAGCCACATCCCGAGAGCATAGGGTTGTAGTTATGGATGCCTTGGCTAAGGTAGGCATAGATTCGGACACCACTCCCGAGGGATTAGCTAACTTCCTCACGAGTGATCTCCCAAGTCCAATAAACTTGGTCACTTTTTTGGATAAAGACTTACCACCGGAAGGTGAAAAGCACAACAAGGCTCTTACCCTCACAGTAATATGTAAGAGGATGAATGTTCCTATGACCCTTGTGGATAATGGATCGGCAATCAACGTTTGCCCACTTAGTACTGCAAGAATGTTAGGCTTAAGAGATGAGGATTTGTCCCCATCAACTCAAGGAATAAGAGCCTATGATAACTCACCCCGTCAAGCTTTAGGAACAATTACTATGAACATATTGGCGGGGGCGATCGAATATGCCACTACATTCCATGTAGTGGACATTAAAGCATCCTTCAACTTGCTATTGGGATGCCCTTGGCTTCATGATCTAAAGGTCGTCCCTTCATCTCTTCACCAACAAGTAAAAGCTATAGTTGGGGGAATACCAATTACCATTAATGCTTCACCTATGAGGATCAAAACAGTGGAGAACCCACTAATCAATGTAGAATACGACGAAAATGATGAAGATTTGTGGGGCTTTAACAAAGAGGTCTCCTTGATAGAGGAAGATGAGAGAATCCCTCTTCACTACGACCTCCACTCAAACATGGTAACTAATGCTATCCTAAGAAAACAAGGACATTTTCCTGGAATGACTTTAGGAAAGAAGAAAGGGATAGCTAAGCACATGGGATTACCTGGCCTCCCTAAGTTGGATACTTTCGGACTTGGTTTTGAACCAACTCGCAAAGATCTTAAGCGAGCCCAGGAAAAGTCGAGAGCACGTAGGAATGCTCGTACACAAAAGAAGGAAATACCTATGGATCAGTATCCTCTCACCCTAAATGGACAATTTATAAGAGAAGGAGAGGATTACCCCTGTTACGAATTTCCTGAACCTTTCGTTGTAAATGGCATAAGACAACCTGGGTTTGAGATATTTCTGGATTATTGTTTCCTTGATGAGATCCCAACTCGAAACTATAGGGAGAAAGCACCCCCTTGTTTTGACATTAATGTCATGGGACTCTTCTTTGGAAGAGAAAAGAATGAGCCAAGATATATGGAAGAAAATTATTCACTCATTCAAACAGTCCTTCAAAGTGAAAACTTCGATCCGTCAAAATTCATCAATCCAATAGAAGACCAAGAGCGAGGATGGCGCAAACCGGTAAAGGTGACCACTACAAATAGAAAGAAGATTTCAGTAACCACGGGACAAGGGCCAATGTTCGAAGAATCGTCTGAGTCAGAGTCCGAGTCCGAGTCAGAGTCTTCCCCTATCGAGTCTTCCAAGTCTTTAGTTTTAACACCCCCACCTTCTATTTCTACTCCTAGGATAGTTAGCAATCAAGTCCCAACGGACATTTCTTTATTTGATGTAATGATTTCCGAGTTCAATAATATGTCTTGTTCCCCTTATTCCTCTTGTTTTTCTTTAACTAAAGATGACGAGCATTGCTTAACTAATGATGAAAATAACAAAGAAATAATTAAAGCAATGGAAACACTTGAAAATAAAACGCCAATAATTGAGGATACAGAAACGGTTGATATCTCAAAAGATCCAACCATTAAAAGAGAAGTTAAAATTGGACTAACATTAAGTAAAGATGAAAGAACCGATTTATTTAATCTACTTAAAGAATTTATTGATGTATTCGCTTGGTCATATGAAGATAAGCCAGGCATTAATAGGGAGATAGCTCAACACACAATACCATTAATTTCAGGAATGAAACCTGTAAAACAAAAGTTACGTCGAATGAAACCCGACGTAGCTCTTAAAATAAAAGAAGAAGTACAAAAACAAATAATTGCAGGTTTTATTAGGGTATCTAAATACCCCGAATGGGTCGCCAACGTCGTCCCAGTTCCGAAAAAAGATGGTAGAGTTCGAATATGTGTCGACTATCGAGATCTAAATAAGGCAAGTCCAAAGGACGACTTCCCTTTACCACACATCGATATTTTGGTAGATAATACAGCCAATCACGCACTTCTCTCATTTATGGATGGATACGCAAGGTACAACCAAATTCTCATGGCCGAAGAAGACATGGAAAAGACCACATTCATAACACCTTGGGGTACTTACTGTTACACGGTAATGCCATTCGGGTACTCCATGACATGATGCACAAAGAAGTGGAGGCTTATGTAGATGATATGATTGTAAAGTCTAAAGACCGCCCATGACACCCAATAGCCTTAAGAAAGTTCTTCCAAAGGCTAAGAAAGTATAACATGAGGTTAAACCCCTCTAAATGTGCTTTCGGTGTAACCTCAGGAAAACTCTTGGGATATGTCATAAACTCTAGAGGAATAGAGATAGACCCAACCAAGATTAAAGCAATCATGTCCATGCCACCGCCCAAAACCGAAAAGCAAATTCGGGGATTCATTGGCCGGTTGCAATACATCAGTAGGTTCATATCCAAGCTAACCACAATATGTGAACCAATATTCAAGAAACTCAAGAAAAATGTGCCAGTTATATGGGACGATGTGTCAAAAAGCCTTTGAAAAGATCAAAGTCTATCTCTCAAATCCTCCTGTATTAGCTCCAGCACTCCCAGGAATACCTTTAAGGTTATACTTAACGGTTACGAAAGAAACAATGGGAGCTATGCTCGCGCAAGAGGTAGAAAATAAAGAAAATGCCATCTACTACTTAAGTAAGAAAATGCTCGAGTACGAGACACGCTATACGACATTAGAAAAATTATGCCTCGCATTGTTGTAGGCCACAACTAAATTAAGGCACTACATGCTTGTACATACAGTTTATGTAGTATCACGAATGGATCCCCTCAAGTATTTATTTGAAAGATCTACACTTAACGGGCGCTTTTCAAGGTGGATAGTTAACTTAGCCCAATTTGATATAAGATTCATGCCTCAAAAGGCAATTAAAGGATCGGTGGTATCAGATTTTCTAGCAGATTTCCCAATAGAAGATTCGACACCATTAGAAGAGAACGAATTTCCAGATGAAAATTTAATGATGACGGAAGATGATACATGGACTTTATACTTTGATGGAGCCTCAAACCAAAAAGGATGTGGTGTAGGAGTCTTACTAGTATCACCCAAAGAAGAACATGTTCCCAAATCTATAAAGTTAGATTTCGACGTTACCAACAACGCAGCCGAATATGAAGCATGCGTGGTAGGCCTCGAAACTGCTTTAGCCTTAGGAGTAAAGAAACTCCGTATTTTCGGAGATTCCTCTTTGATCGTTAATTAAATCTCAAAGAGATGGAAGGTTAGGAGTGAAAGCTTAGCTCCCTACCAAACATATCTGGAAACTCTTACTGATCAGTTGGAATAAATGGAATACACCTATCTACCTAGAGAGGAAAATCAATTTGCCGATGCCTTGGCAAAACTAGCCTCAATGGTTAGAATTCCCAAGGAAATTGAGCAAATGCCTTTGACTATAGAAAAAAGGCATAAACCAGCGTCCATTCAAGCTATAGAAGACGATGAAGTGATCCAAGAAGAAGAACAAGAAGAGGAACCATGGTTTACAGACATACTAAATTATGTCACCAAAGGAGAATATCCTCCTCGTGCAGACAAAAGGGCAAAAAGAGCCCTAAGACTTTTGGCTTCCCAGTTTGTACTCATAGGAGATGAGTTACACAAAAGGGTACCTAAAGTCCGAGCTTTATTATGTGTAGGTAAAAAAGATGCTCAAAGAGCTATGAGAGTAGTCCATGAAGGAATATGTGGAACACATGTTAATGGCAAAATGCTAGTCCAAAAGATAATGCGAGAAGGATATTATTGGACTACCATGAATAGGGATTGTCATCAATACGTAAAAAGCTGCCCCAAGTGCCAAATTTATGCAAATTTACAACATGTTCCACCATCTCTCCTCTACACATACACTTCACCATGGCCTTTCTCTACATGGGAAATCGACATAATTGGAAAAATCACGCCCCCCGGAACAGGAGGTCACGAATACATCCTGGTCGCAATAGATTACTTCACAAAGTGGGTAGAAGCACAATCGTATGCTAAACTCACCGCAAAGCATGTAGCACTCTTTATCGAAAGAAACATAATTTGTCGATATGGAGTCCCAAATGAAATGATAAGTGACAATGGAACTCACTTTCAAGCTGAATGTCAAGAATTGCTACAAAAGTATGGTATTCAACATCACCATTCTTCCCCTTATAGACCTCAAGCACATGGAGCAGTCGAGGCCGCTAATAAGAACTTAAAGACTATCATCGAAAAAATGACTGAAAATTACAAAGATTGGCCTGACAAGCTCTACTTCGCACTGTGGGGCTATTGCACGTCAATCCGAACATCGACAGGAAATACGCCATTCAACCTAGTATATGGAATGGATGCCGTACAACCTGTAGAATTAGAAATACCTTCTCTACGCATTGCGTTAGAAAGTAAACTTGACGAAGTCGAATGGACTAGAGCACGGTATGAAGAGCTAATTCTACTCGATGAAAAAACGACTAGAAGCTCTACATCATACCCAATGCTATCAAACTCGTATGGATAGACATTTCAATAAGAAGGTCAAGACTAGAAATATCAAGGTTGGGGACTTGGTATTAAAAGCACTAAGGAAAAATGTTTTGGACCCAAGAGGCAAATTTAGGCCTAATTGGTCCGGACCATACATTGTCAAAACAATCTTGTCAGGAGGCTCGGCTAAATTAACTGACCTGGATGGCAATGAATTTTCAAATATGACAAATCTTGACCAACTTAAGAAATACTACCCGTAATTACTTGAGTGAAATACTCAAGAGAGCTACGTTTGGCCTGATTCCTTAAGCAAAGGATACGTAGGCAACCCCCAAAAGGGTGCGGCCACTTTAATTTCTCAAAATCTCGCATCCCAGAATTAAAAAATTCACGTCTGCAAAGTTACAAGGCTGGCGCCAAAGAAAGGACTATGTCGCCAGACGACAACTTTGTCGCTATGCGACAATGGAAAAACATCGGCGACAGAAACTTAACCAGTAGCGCTAAGTTTCTGCGAGTGTTTGGGCAGATTTTGTATATTTTGGAAATTTGTTCGACTTCCGTACTCGAAGAAGTCTCCCGGAAATAAATATTTTAATTGTTTTCATTGCTTTAAATGTAAAGTTAATTTAAATAAAAGCTGAAATTTTATTGATTAATAAAGAAATTACATTATTAGTAAAATCAAGCTTAAAATTAACTAAAAACGATTTAAAATTGTCTAATAAATCAAAGGAAAAGCAATGCTCTAATCTTTCTTTTCTTTCTTAATTCTTTTCCAATTCTTGTCCGCATTTTCCTCTTCTTCATCCATAACCTTTGCTAGAAGACATCCATTAGAAGATCTACATTCTATTTTAGTATAGATGGTTTCTCCCTCCGCTAAAAATCCATGCTTCTTTTCCACCCAAACTTGCTATTCTGTAGAATTAACCTTTCTTTTTCCTTTGTCTTTCTTATAGCTCTTCTTTTTTGGCATAATTGGAGTCTTAAACTCGCTTCTTTCACCTAGGTGCTCTTTAGCAAGAGTTTTCTTGTCACCCAGACGAGTCTTCACATTGGTCTTCTCAACATTGACTTGGGTTTTCTGAGGTCTTCCATCAAGCCATTGCTTTACACTATTAGACAAAGAAGGTGGAACCTTGTGGGTAATCACTTCCCATAAAGGCCTAGCACACCAATACTTGTCAAAGCGCTCAACTTCTTGCGAAACATGGAATTCATAAGGACGGCGGAGGTCTCCTGTAGGGATGGTTTGTACAAGCCCATATTGTCTCTTGACTCTACAAGGGAAATAAAAGGTTAATTTTGATAAGCTAGGGAGACGGCAGTAAGCTTGGTTATTACAACCAACCATCTTCTCAATCTTCCACCAAGGGATGACCCAATTCAGGGTTAAATCACCAGCAGCAAACACCTTGCCCCATTCACAGCGACCCATCTTTAAGGAAAAACGTTTCTTTCGCCGAACTAAGCAGTTAGGAGTGTACTTGTCAACATCATCAGGAGGACTAATTAATCTTAGCCTCTCTATGAGCCATATCTGTAAAAATGCACTTGATTACTATTACAATATAAGAATATTTATAATTTTTGTAATTAAGAGTATTATTATTTTATACCTGTAATAAAATCGGAGAACCTCGAAGAGGTGCTTTTGGATTCTTTTTCAATGCATCTAGACACAGCATAGTCTCTCCAACAATCAGTAGCATTGGGTTTCTCCCTGACTCAATTTGTTCTATAACAGATATAATTATTGCTTGGCCTTCGTTATCTTTACCACTAATAAGGAGATATTGGCTAAACATACAAAAGAGGAAAGCTCTTCTTTTATAAACATGAGAAAATCCAGAATTAGGTTTGTCAAAATAATAACGTGCAAATTCTTTCAAGTCAATTATATTGCCATGCACTATATTTTTTAGGTCCGTACCCCTTAGATCAAAGAAACGCTCATAATCTTTGTAATAATATTCACTCACTCTAGGCATTACCGCAAGATCCATGGAATTAAAGCCTAGAATGGCTCCAAATTCTTCCGGTAAAGGGCAAATTTCATCATAAAATAATCTAAAACAGTGAGTATCAGTATCCCAATATTCTAAGGCGGTATAAATAAAGTCTATGTCAAGATCTACCCCCTTTACACCATAAATACCCCCCATATGGAAAAAGTCTAGTTCTTTTCTCTCTTTAGCAGTTAAAGAACGACACCACTCACGTGTATATTCGTAAAAAGTTTTCTTAGCTAAAGACATGATTAATAGTTAATTTATTCAATTAATAATCTGGTCGAATTATGCAAAAAATGTCAGTTTTAGGGGCTATTTATAAGCTTTTTTCACAGCAGAATTCAATTCCTATAAGAATTGGGATAATCAACTCTGTCGCGCGACGACAACAGCTGTCGCGTGGCGACAGGTATGATTACGCGGCGCCAGTATTTTTTCAGCAGCGACAGTCAACACGCGTTGAAAACCGTGTTTTTACTTATTCGAATTCGACTTTGATTTGACTTACTCACACACATTTTATTTCCCCCTTTTTACTTTTTCTTTTATTTTTACTTAAAGTAAGCTTAATTAATTTTAGGCTTATTTTTAGTAATTATCCCCTTTTTCACTTCATTTTATATTTTCATTTTTCTTTTTTTGGGGGAGAGAGTCGGTACCCTCCATTAATATTAAAAATGACGGAAATTTTGCGCAAAAATCACATTTTCTTACACACTCACATAAAATAAAATGAAAAAATAAAATACAAGATAAGTAATGATGGCATATATACAAAGTGTCTAATAGTCATATAAATAAAAAGAAATTAGACAAAGTTCTACAAAGTCAAAATAAACAAAAATACAGGTACAGCTACGGTGCAGGAGGCCGCAAATGATGGGGGACGCCGAAAGTATCAAAGAAAGCCCTACTCCGTGGAGTGTGCCCCTCACCATCTCCCGAACCGCCAGTCGGCGGAAACTGCAACTCAGGGCCAGACCAACCTGTCTCACCCTGGTACCCAATAGAGAGAGGCTGAGGCTGCAAGGGCTGCTGCGACGACGAGCCAACCTCTTACGTCCCACCACCCATCCCACCTCGACTAGTCGGCCCAATCGGAGCATCCTCAGGAGATGATGCTGAGTCCTCTACAGCGGCGGCCTCAGAACGACCACCCCGACCGCTTGAGGTAGTCCGGCGACGCCTCGAGTCGAACCTAGTAGTCTCCCTCCTAGGCTCAGGTCTCGACCGGGTGCGTGGAGAAGGAATAGGTTGTCCCTGCAAGAGTAAATCAAAATGAGAAAAAACAAGTAAAAAGCAAGATAATGATGCTAATGCAAGAAGTAATACCTACTCAGCGTCGTTGCTACGACAGGTAGCACGGTTCCGCAACTTCACGAGCTGGCTGCGAAAGGTGTCTATGCACCTCGCCAAAGCTGTCACCACCTCGCGAGAGAACTGCTAAAATAACTAAGTCAGTAACAGTTTACAAATATAAAAACAAGATGTACACGAGTCTGGTGACGGGGAATGGAGCGCTCCACGAACCGCTCCCCCTCTGGAGCTGGCGGAATCAGCTCCTCAATCGGCCCGTACGTGCCCTGACAGCGTATGGACATCCTCGGGGAAATAAACTCCCTAGGACCGGCCTGATAAAAACAAAAGGTTAGAAAACACTCGGGGGCTACCTAATAGAAGACGAGTCAAGTAAAAGGAAGCATACCGCTGCCTCCTCTGAATGGATAGGAGCCGGCCCTAGCAATGGTAGTAAATCCTCCTCGTAACTCTGCTCGAGGAGAATGTAGGATCTCCAAGGAGTACCTCGAGAGGATCCGCTAGCTCGATCCCGCTGCAAGGCATCATGGAACATGTGCCGGGGTGGAGGAGTAGGGACAACAAAAACATCTGAGGAATGCTAAATGGCTACCTTCTCCCCTAGGCAGACCACCGCGTCGTATGTCCCCAGAAAATACCGACACTCAACAGTGTACTGCGCCGCTAACGCAGGAAAAGGAAAGATAGGCCAAGGTCGATAGACCAAGCTGGGCTCCTGCAAAATTATCACGTAAGGACTAACACCAAAAATAATAAAAGAAAAAGTAATGTTTATAAAGACCTACCGAGAGGATCATCTCTCGAAGGCGAAGAACCTCCGGCGGACCTCGGCGGCCTCCCCAACTAGCAGCAACGGGGAGCACGCGAGGAGAAGGCCTCGCAGGCGCAAAAGAGGGAAAGTACTCGTAGAACCAGATCTACATGAAAGATAGAAGTTAGTAAGAGTTTTGCATCTAATCTAGAGCTAAATCTCAAAAGGAAAAGAGATATACCTCTACGACCCTCTAGAAGCTGGAAAGCGCCACCTATCCAGACAAGGCCCTGTGACGGTAAGAGCGTCGCAGGCCGAGTAGAAAGTCCGCAGAGGCCATGCTGGCCCAATCATATGTCCCGACCAGGTGAAGGTCGCGAACGGCGGATAGGTGGTAAAGAAGTACTCTACTACCTCGATTAGAGGAAAACGTACCTGATAGCAGATCAGTACAAAGATGCGCACTCGCTGCTCACGAGTTGTGGCATCATCCTCGAAAGCTGCAACCAATGTGCAGTGACGGATGCATCGGGAACTCATCTGTCCCGACTGAGCCTCAGCTTGGGCCCGAATGGCAATCAGACCTTACAACTCTTGAACAACCGGTAAGTAGACTGTGATGTTCCTATCGAACGGCAGAGGAGTGGACTGGAACTCTAGCCCCGTGATGAGGCTGAAATTGGCTGGAGTGGCTGTCATCTCACCCCAGGGAAAGTGAAAAGTTTTAGTGGTGTCCCAAAAGAACTCCGCCAAAGATCGGACGACGAGGTTACCCCCATCGTATGAAAGCATGGCCCGGGTGGCCAGAAGAAGAGGAGTCAACCCACATGACTCCCAAAGTCGGCGTAAACCCTCATCTCTGCTGATGAAGGTGTCGTAAAGTGAACCAATGGTGGAATTATCCGAGCAGTGGCTACGGGTCCTCCCACCTGCAAGACCGCGTCGGACTCGCTCCAACAGATGATGAACGGGCGCGTAGAACAGAGTACGCTCATCCCAATCTAGCATGAGACCCAGTCTGGATGTAGATGGAACGTCCTCGCCCTCGCTAGTAGGCTCGTCCTCTCGGCGCGAGTCTCTCGATCGAGAGCCGGAACCACGTCGTCTAGCCATGCTAAATTATGTAAAAGTAATTAATTTAAGGGCTCTATATTATCTAAGGTTCGCTTAAGCCGCATGATACTATGTTCACAAAAACAGAGTACGTAGTACTAAAACAGAGCAAAAATTCAACTAAAGCATGATTGGCATTTTCAAGCAAACAAACAATTTCTTGAAAATATATGGTGAATATTGTGACAAACTGTACAAGGAAAAGTAGCAAAAATGCGAAGAACATGTCACATTGTTCTTCACGACCTTATGAGGTCCAACAATGGTGAATTGTTCGTTTCTTCACCAAATTGAGTCAAACAAGTCTCAAAATACTCCCAAGTCAATATACAAGCATAATCAAACAAATTCAGGGCATAAAATTCAACAAACAAAGAAAATTAAGCAAGAACATGTTCGAATTTTTTGAAAATCCATGAGCAAGAACGACCAATTTGTCAAAAATCGAGTAGAGTTTGAGCAAAACTTACATAGATCGGGAAAATAGATGAATTAATCTTCGATTTGCAACAAGCTTGAGTGAATTCGGCTAAGAAACGAGCAAGAACGAATGATTTGAAGTTTTTGCGGAAATGAACGAAGCAGAGCAACAGCGAAATAATGAAGAAGATGGGTATTTAAAAACCCCGATTCTGTCGCCAAACGACAGGATTGTCGCGAGGCAACAGACGCAGATGCTGGCGACAGGTGTTTCTGGCTGGCGCTGGAGCGGCGACAGGATGTTGGGCCCCACATTATGACATTGTGGACCTATTTCAGCAGTTTGGGTTCCTTGGTACGCGAGTTAGCCCCTCTAAGCAAAATTGACATGATTTAGTAATCGGCTCGATTGCAATTGCATAAAGTGATCGACCTGATGAAAGATCGTCTCACTTAGCTTAAGCGCCTACATATTGGCTCGTAAAAAGGCACCAAAATAATGGTTCAGTAGTAGCACTGATGTAATGGTTCACAAAAAGTAGAAGCACCGAAGTATTGGTACGAAAATAATATATTAAAGATCAATACGTAGAGTGATCTTTGGCGATGTCCCAACATAGAGAGGAGTTGTCTAATGGCGAAATACTGCTGTGGCGAGGTAATGTCATAAATTTTGAAGATGGCGAGATATGGTCTCCTTCGACGGTCCCTCAAGGTAAAGAAGAGATCGTCTATAGCGGCGACGTACTGCCACAACCCTGAAGATGACGACGCACAGTTATTTTCTACGATGTTCCCGAAATACTGTGGAGGATTGTCACCAAGAAATATTGGAGATGACGACGTAATGTTACCTTCAAAGATGGCATTCTCTAGCTTGTGGAAGGTCGTCAAGACAAAATGCAACAACAAAAATGGTTACCTCCAGAGACGTGTGCTCGACGGTGTAAGATATGCGTTTCTTAACTCTTTTATCTGTTTTAGCTAATGATTAATTTGCAGGTATCGGCGTTATAAGAATGATTTGGGATCGCAGAACAATCTGAATCATTCTCCGTCCCTATCGCTACTTTGACTTTTGTTTTCGAAACCTTCATTTCTCCAAACTTAGTCAAAGAGGGGGCTTCTGTAGACACCCATTTGTGTCTCCCCAAAACCAAACCCAGTGATGAATTCCTTTCATGTCGAACCATAATCGAATGAGGTGAAAGTGTGGAAAAGTCAAGTGTTGCGGTTTAATTTTGTTTAAAATTCTCTTATCTCTGTTTTTTAAAATAACTCTATTTATTAAAAATAGCCAAACCAGTTTAGTTTGGTCCTTGATAAAGGTCCAATAATAGTGTAGTTGGATGGGGCTCGAACAGACCTTTCCAACGATATATTATAAGCCCAATTCCGATGAATATTGAGGAAGTTATGGCCAAAATACTAAACTGGGTCCGGTTAATTATTTACATACGACCCAATGATCTAGAGGAGGGCCCAATGTTAATTATTATTCCTAAAATTATTAGAATTAATTATAATTTCCTAGAAGTTTCTAGAAGGTTCCTTTTAATTCTAATATTATTCGATATAATTATTATTTAATATGGATTTTTATTTGGAATAAAATAATATTATTATTTTATTATCATTTTTGAAAACACGTTTTTTATCTTCTGTACGGATTCCGTAGATCAAGTTGATTAAAGATTGGATTTCGCGTGGAAAAGCGCGTCCAAGTCAGACTGTCGCCAAACGACAAGTCTGTCGCGTCGCGACAGCGTGACTTTATGGTGACAGCGTGTAGTTTTATTCCTTATCAAATTCCATACTTTTCCGAATTATTTTCCTTATAAATAGGGTCCCAAAACTCCGTCTTCATTCATTCACAATCACCCAATTCTCTCTATTCTCTCTTGAGCAATCTATGCTTTCTTTCTCTCTCTTTTTCTAAACTAGCTTTTAAACACAATTCAAAATACACAAGATTTAGAATTACCTAGCCAAGTTCGAAGTTGCCTTCGCCCTAGACGTGCAAGGTTTAATATTTTCTGAGGATTTGGTCCAAATCTAGTCAAAACTTTATTTAATATGATTTCAATTTAATTATTTAATTATTCTTTATTAATTTCATTGAAGTTTACTAACTTGTGTATTTTGTTATTAGAAAGAGGTACGAGGCTTCAAAGTAAGTAGATTAGCTTACTCTCTATTTCTTTCACAATGTAGAAAGCATGTTTATTATTGTTTTATGCTTCCTAGTATCATGTTAGGATGTATTTAATATTTCTATTATCATGTTAGGATGTTATTGCTATCTAGTATCATGTTTAGGTACCTTTTATTATTTCTAATATCATGTTAGTACCATGTTAGGTTAAAAGCTGTGATCTTTATTGTTTAGTGACATGCTAGGAATTGTTATTAATCTTGTTAGTAACATGCCTAGGATCTTGCTATTATTATTAAGCTTTATTATGCCTTATCATGATTATGATTATATTATGATTATTATGATTATATTATGATTATTATTATGGTTATTATGATTATGCTTATGTTGCTTGATATATTTATTGTTATTGCTTGATCACACCTTTTATGCATGTTGAAGGGAATTTGTACTTGAAATGACGCTTAATAAGATAATAAATAATTTGGTTTAGGCTAATATGATTTTAACTCAAGTGATCACCAATAATAGTTTTATTTGTGCATTAATATTCAACCAACATAGATAAACAGGTTGGGATTAATAAAATGTTTGCATGTTAGTCAAAAAGCGCACATGAATACGAGCAGAACAAAGTAGAAGCCTAATTTATAGGGCGAGCCCTTTCTTTTGTAGATTGGAGTCGTACCCTCATCCCCGAACCCTATCTGGTTCAAGACCTTATGGAGTTGACGGTCCCTTGGATCGTTTATTTGGGTTTACAAGTTCCTAAAAACTTGTTGGCGACTCTTTTGCTCTCTTTTCTTTCCCTTTGGAACGATACCATACTTTAGTGTATGATCACAGTGGGGTTCAAGCTTGGGATCATAATGCTTGAAATATTCCCTACAGATATATATTTAGATATAATACAATTGATAGGGTTTGCTTGGAGAATAATAAACCCTAAAATCTAGATAGTTCTAGAATGATACAAGGGTATAATGGGCATCCACATATATATATATATATATATATATATATATATATATATATATATATATATATATATATATATATATATATATATATATATATATATACGCATATATATATATATATATACGCATATATATATATATATATACGCATATATATATATATACACATATATATACATATATATATATATATACACATATATATACATATATATATATATATATATATACACATATATATATATACATATATATATATATATATATATATATATATATATATATATATATATATACACTCCCCCTTGGATGTCCATTATCTAAGAATGTGCCTCCTTAAAACCATATTAAGAAAAACCCTGCGAGATAAAAAGCTAATGAAGAAAAAAGAGTACGACAATCTTCGTAATACGCTTGGGATGCTACCTCATTGAAAACCTTACCAGGAAAACCCAATGTGGGACAAAACCATGGTTAAGGGAAAAAGAGTGCAGTACGATTTGCTCCCCCTGATGAATGCATAACGTATTAACGTGAAATCTTCTAGTGCAATAAATCCCATGCGATATGGTTGGGTTACTTCTTTCATGTAGTAGAATGCAATTTCTTAATGATTGATCCTTTTAAATTGAACTTGAATCTTCAAATCTTCAAATGGACTTATTGAAGCGTCTTCATTTCGATAATTTAAAATTATTATAACAATTATATGTATGCCTTCTTCTGGAGGTCATATGTACTACAAAATGATGATCAATAATTGATCACGTTATCCAAATATAATTTCATGGCAACACTTATTATCATCATATATATGTCATTTTCCATTATCATAAGAATTAAGAAATTTAACTAATTACATATTTTGCTCATGGCTCTTCTGGACCATAAGAATATTATTCTCACTCAATGGTATCTCAACTCTATTCTTTAATTAGACATTTCATGTTTTATATGAGAGTTTGTCAATGAATACAAAGGCTTGTTGAATCTCACATACTCAAACTTCAGGTTGAGATATCGATGACGTAGTCATATTGACTTTTCATGAGTTTGATAATAATTGCAATATTCAAGATATAATATATGTAGGGCTGGGTATTTAAATACGTCGTATATAACTTGTTCAGGAACTCTTCTTACATGAATCATAACAAGCTATTATTAAATCGACGCCATCAATAATTTCATTAATAGTGTAAGCCCATTGAAATATAAATATTTCTTTGTAAGTTCCCATCAATGTTATATATAGTTATATACGATTTACTATACATTGGACATACATTCACACATACCACAATTATTATATAGAAACTAGTTAGTGCATGTGATAAGTGACTTTATGTCACTTGTAGGGTGTTTATTGAGTCGTTTTCCGGCTTATTTTCCAATATTTTAACCCTTTTATCCTTTATTTCTACTATTTTCTTATCGTCTTTATTTTGAGTATTTTTGTAATTTTTAATAGTTTTTAGTTTATTTTCGTATTTTTAGCTATTAATTCCTAGTTTCTCTCATTTTCTTATTTTATTTTATTTTCTTATTTGTTTTCTTTATTTTATTTAATTTCTTTTAATTTTATTTTTAAGTTATTTTATTTTATTTTATTTTATTTTATCTTATTTTATTTTATCTCTTGATAATACCCTCGTGTTTTTGGTTGTAGGTGCTCCGGGTTTCAAATTCATGTTCGAGTTCGAGGTCCAAGTCAAATTTCCAAGTCAAATTTCCAAGCCCCTAACCTCTTGTTGCTGCCACTCTAACCTACACCACACTATTTTCCTATCCTACACCACAACTCCACCACGCAATCTACCAACCAACAGCCACACCACAACTCAACCTCGTCTCTCACCTTCCCCTGCTTCCCCACGCAAACACTACCAACAGCAACCACAGCACCTCCAACCAGACTCGCTTCCACCTGCGACCACAGCCGCGCCAGCCACCCAGCCTAAACTCCTCACCGTCAACACCAAGCAGCAGCCGCAGCCACCAACAACCCCAACAACAATCCCACATAACCCCCTCACCGAGTTAACCACCAAAACCTCCAACTCCACATCACATCCGCGTCCAATTTACACCCACTTTCAGCTACCCAAACCGCGCCCATGTTCTACCGAACCAACCCAAAGTTCGGTCGAACCATTCACGAGCTCTGCACGTGGTTGTTAATGAAGATCGAACGGTGGTGTTTGCTTGATGATAATGAGCGGTGTTGACTGAAGAGTGATGATTGCTGATTTCGTTTTATGGGATGTGAAGCAGGGGATCATTGCCCCATTTTTAGAGCAGCCAAAATCGAATTAGAAGAAGAAAGGGGCTAAGGTTTTGGGGGGTTGGTGGGTTTATTTTAATTTCATTTTCTTTTATTTTATTTTCTTTTCTTAATTCTTTTTATCTTTTCCTTTTCATTTTCTTATTTCTTTTCTTTTTTATTTTTCTTTTGTTTTTCCTTACTTTCTCATTCTTTTATTTCTTTTATTTTTCTTAATTTTATTAGCTTAGTATAAATACCCATTTTTGAGGTAATTAGTGGGGGGAATCATCTATTATTCTATTTTTTTTCTTAATTAGTTTTAGGAGAGCTTCTCTCTCTTAGGATTAGATTAGATAATTTTAGAGATGGAAAGTAGATTATTGCTCAAGTTTCTTCAATGTATTCAACTTTGGTCAAGTTCTTTTCATTCAAGCATTACTTCCAAGTTTTTATCTTTATTAATCTCATCTTTAGTAATCTATAATCCCTTCTTTTAGCTTTATTTATTTACTTTGTAGTTGGTATTTTCATCTATCTCTTTAGTTGAACTAGTTGGTATTGTTTTATTATTCTTAATCATGCTTAGTCTTGTGCTTCTTGAATTCATGTTTACTATTATGTTTAATCTCCCTTCTCTAGGCTAATTTCTTAGCTAAGGGAAGGGGGTGGAAAATATGTGTTGATATTGGATGAATGATGATGGTTGGATTGAACTCATGCCATAAATTGATGAAAGACATGAGGTTGCACTTTATTTGATGCTCTCTAGTTTAAATGCATGAAAGTGATTTGAACTAGATTAAGATCATCTCCATTCTAATGATTACATGAGAATGAGTTGTTAAAGTGGAGTTTTATAGATTGTGCTTCTTTATTCTCTTGATTTGATTGTAACTAATAGGATGCATGGGAATGATCCTAATTAGTATAGAACTCTTTCATTGATTTGCCTAGACTATTGCATGAGAATGAATTGTTTGGGTAGAATCTTGTGTTCTTTAGCATGTTCATCATGATAACCATGATTGTTCCCCTCTTTCTAATCATATTTGACACACCCGTACCCCTAGCGTCGTTCTCTCTTGATTTTAATCATCTTTATCTTTGCTTGTTTGTAGTTTTAGTGTTTCCTATCCAAAAACCAACAAAAATATACCCCTTTTTACTCTTGCATTAGTGATATTGAAGTTGAACGAGTGAGCTTCCTTAGTGGTTCGACCCTTTACATGCCCCTATACTTGTGTTAGGGTAGTTTAGGATTATAAATGATTAATTTGATTAGGGTAGTAGTTTAACGACCTATCTTATCCCTATCAGCATGAAATATGAGATATAAAAATCATGATTAGATATTGAACAAAACATCGAACAACTTCCTAAACATGCAATAACCAATGCATTAACCTATGACTCACGCATGCACATGGGTATAAGACTCAAATTAATGTAAGACACTATACAGTTTAGATTATTTCAAAATCCATATTTCATTGGACTTCTGGTCCGTGATAAACTTTTGATGATTATCATTATGTCGACATCATAACGGACATATGTTTTAGATCCCTTATTCAATAGCCCATCCATTCTACATGCATATGCATATTATTCATCGGTTCCATTGTGTACTGGTATCATAAAATTATTTTAATGTACATTTCGCATGCTATTTTATAATGATATCTGAATACATTTCTCATTGTTGGTACTATCATAACATTTATTACATAATAGGCCATCTACTATAATAATTAGATATATGTACCACATATTAAGGGTATTTCTCACACTATGGTATTAATATACTATTATTATACTTTAAAGTATCAACTGCACTATCTTGCCGTATATCGTATATTCATATTGGAACCGATTATACAAACTACACTTCAGGTGTAGTGATTTAAAGTAAATTGGCAAGATCTATCTTAATGTATGCACATAATATCATTATCACCATAATCATAATATATCAATCTATTCCTCTAGCAGATGGGTCATAACGATATACAAATCTAATCATAGATGTGTAACATATACAAAAGTTGGCATGTAACTTTACAAAGTATCACTAGAGGGATTAACTATTTATAGTATTATAATTTTGCCAACTTACTTCAATTCTTCCCCCTAAGTTGGTAAAATTTCTCAAATGTCGGGGCAATTCTTCACCAACTTAGAATACAATTTCATGAGCATCAAATTTCATCTCGTTGGATAATCATATATATTCAACAAAGTTCTATCTCTTCTGGAGAATAATGAAATTTTATTATTTTCTAGAGATCAATATTAATAGGGGGTAATAAATTATGCAGTTGCTAATTTCTTATTCTATTCCTTATGTGCTGACATACAATAGCCCCAATCAAGATAATTGTTATACAAATATAAACTTTCTTGTAATTCACTAGGTGATGATATTCGGGATCACGGAAACATTAATAGTAATACTAGTTACTTAAAATTTTCACATATAACTTGTACGTGGTGAGTGTCTGGTCACCTAATATTTGTCAATGTATAAATTATTGAAAATTTTGACTTCTACCACCAAATAATTTGGACAAATTGTTTTTTACCACCTACTCTTTTAAAAGTTGTATTTTACCACCAAATAAACTCAAAAAATTGTTTTTTACCACCTACCGTTTAGGAAACTGTTAAATCTAACGGAATTTTTTTAAATTCTTCGATTTTCGTGCCTAAAATATGTTTTTCATAGGTTTAGGGGGGCATTTTGGTCCTTTGGATCCAATTTGAGGTCAAAATTGATAAAAAATAATCGGAAATACCTCGTTTTGCGTGTTTAAAAATACATCGAATTGCGTGAACACACAAAACGAGGTATTTCGGATCATTTTTTATCAATTTTGACCTCAAATTGGATCCGTAGAGCCAAAATGCCCCCCTAAACTTACAAAGAACATATTTCGGGCACGAAAATCGAAGAATTTTTTTTAACACCGTTAGATTTAACGGTTTTCTTAATTGTAGGTGGTGAAAACAATTTTTAGAACTTTATTTGGCGGTAAAATACAACTTTTAAAAGAGTAGGTGGTAAAAAGCAATTTGTCCAAATTTTTTGGTGGTAAAAGTCAAAATTTCCAAAAATAAAAAATAAAAATAAAAAATAAAAAACAAAACTAAAACTAAAATAAATTACAAAACATATTTTAATATTCATAATGGCTCACACTTTTTGTCAAATGAGACTCAAAGTTGAGTTGCAAAATATACTCTCTCAAAAAAAAAACTCACTCAAGTCTCACCATTGGAGGGTCTAAATAGAGAGTATGTAAAGTAGTGTTTATTGGTTGTACACCAAGAAATAAAAAAATTAATTAGCAAACATTCTGCATGTATTGATGTGTATAATTTCTAAGGTAATCAAATTCTTTATACTAATAACGAGTATATAATATGAACAAGAATTCTGCCAATTTGAATAAAGCATACATTATCAACTTCAACATCAAAACTAAAGGCAAAAACTATGGCAAGAAAGGAAACCAACGTTTAATAACCTATAATAATTAACCAAAGAAAGTTATATATATATTTCATAGATTTCATAATGCCTCTTTAAACAATGATATTCTTTATTAATTTTAGAATCATATTCTTTAGTCATAGTTTTCTTATCATGTTTAAAAAAATGGCTTTAAGAATTCTCTAAAAGCTCATAGTGACCATACCCATGAAACAAAATATTTATAGGGTACTTGTCATTATATTCTTCCCCATAATTTGATATGTTTGTCAATTTGTTTGTCTTCTGATCTTTCATAAAGACAGATATCAGATTCCTGATACAATAAAACATCAGTTGTTACCATAACCTTGGATGAGTTAGTCGGGTACATGGTGCACCCGAGAGTATATAAAAAATTTCACACAAGCAAAACACTACACATGCAGAATAATTTAAGTTATCAAATACTCACTTGAGCACATGAGATGCCATTCGTACTTCTAGTTCTCCGCCCCAAACATAAGGCTTTTGAATCCTCTCAACATACACATCAAAGTCTTCATCAATGAACCTATAAAAGAGTTTAAGATTACACACATAGATACACCTCAAAGAAAATTCTTTTTGCAATAAGAAAGAAACATACCCTTCCATTTCTTTGCGCCTCTTTAAAAGCTCTCCGACCACCTATAAAGAAAACAAAAGAAATATGTTTAAGATCCAAAATTTGTTTATAACTAATTACATTGTTTATTTATTGCATATAATCGCTTTACTATTTAGTGTTTTAAACAACCCACCTTAGCCCTCAAATCATCAGCAAGCTCTCTCTGACGGTCTTCATCAGGCACTCCCTCTCCGGTTTGTAAGCAAGCTCCGTGAGCTATTGCTCTAAACAAGCATCGGCCATCTGGTTGTACACCTTTGAGCATTTTGAAAAAGTGACGTTCATTTTCCTCCGTTTTTTTAGTTGACACCGTTTGACTTTTACACTATTCACACACTACACTTTGACTCATTTTTGTGATTTATGGATACGATTAAATATAATCATGTGGGATCTTGTTTGGATCGTCTATACGTATATTTTATTAATATCTACTTTTTATAATTTTACAATGTTGATAATTAAAGTTATTAAGCGTTAAAAACATGCGTTGACAAGCGTGATGATAGAAAGGTGTCAACTTAAAAAAACAAAGAAAGTATAATATACAAAACATTATTTTGTTTAATTAGTGCATGTTCACATTTACTGAGCTGAGCTAGCTGAACTGGACTGATTGGAGCTGAACTGAACTAAGCTGAAATGAATATTTTATGAGAGAGCGAAATTAGGAGCTGAATTGAACTCAACTGAACTAATTGAAGCTGAACTGAACTGGAATTAGTAAATGTGAACAGACCCTTAGTTTCATGTGTTTTTAAAACCAAGCAATAAAACTCAAATACAAGACATTAGATTACCAATGATGCTAAATATGTCAGTAACTGAAATTGTAAAGCTCATTTTGCATAGGAAGTGACACAAATTAATAATTTCACAATATACTATGAAAAAAGTCATTGTTTGAAAACTTGACTTTTCTAGAAAATAGTGTCAATGTGTCCTGACTTTTTCCCACATCTATACTAAAATGCATTCGTAAAAATGTTGATATGCCACATAGTTCCTATTTTGTTGCGCCACGTCATTTTCCCAACTTCACATGATGCCACATCACCCAAGCAACTAACATTAGTCCATATAAAAACATAAGTGTAAGGAGGTTCGAACCCTCAACCTCTTATAACACATGTGCCTATTATAACCATATAAGCCAATATCAATTATTTTATTTGTATAAGAAAAAAAAATCATATAAGTTCGAACCACAAGGTTCAATTAAAAAAAAAATTAAAAAAAAAAAAAAAAAAAACTATATTCAAAGAATAACTCAATTTTGGTTTGACAATGACAATTGCAATTTTGAAAAGCCTTTTAAAAAAATATCTATTGTACGTCTACAGCAGTAGCAACCCGGGGCCAACGCCCGAGGTCACTCACTAGTTTTTAAATTAAAACTAGTTTTTAGACCCAGGCGATACCTTAGGTTATTAGATGTATTTAGCACTGTCAAAACGGTTTGACAGTTCGGGTTCGGTTCGGTTTGAAATCGGTTCGGTATTAAATCGGGTCGGTTTGAAATCGGTTTAAGTATTTCGCAGGTCGGTTTCAGTTCAGTTTAAATAGTTATCGGTTCGATTCGGTTTCGGTTTATTCTTGAACGGTTTTAACTCGGTTCGAGTTGTAAACAGTTTGGGTAGTAAACGGTTCGGTGCAGACGGGTTGCGGTTTGTTAATGGTTCGGTGTAAACGGTTTTTATCCCGGTTCAAACAGTTTCGGGTTGGGAACGGTTTCGGGTTAGAAACAGTTCGGTTCGGTTTATAACTAGTTTGGTTCTTTTTCGGTTCAGTTTATACCTGGTTCGGTTCTTTTTCGGTTTAGTTTATAACTAGTTCGGTTCTTTATCAGTTCACTTTATAACTAGTTCGGTTCTTTAATACTCGATCGGTAGTAAACATGTATGCATAATTAAATTTCATTTAAAACACCTTTTTACTTGATTTTAATATTCTCTTTATAGTAAGTAGTTTGAAGTCGATTCGTTTATAAGCGATCCGGTTCATAAACGAATCGGTTTGCAAACGGTTCGGTTTATGAATGGTTCGGTTTATATACAGTTCGGTGCAAATGGGTTGCGTGTTGTTAACGGTTCGGTGTAAACGGTTTTTATTCCGATTCAATCGGTTTTGGGTTGAAAGCGATTTCGGATTAAAAACAGTTCGGTTCTTTTCGGTTCGGTTTGATTTCAGTTCGGTTTAAAACTGGTTCGGTTCATTAACGGGTTCGGTTCTTATACGGTGTAACGTTATTCAGATCGATTCGGTTTCGGGTTTATTCACATACGGTTCGGGTCGGTTTTCGGTTTAAAAAAAACGGTTTTTAATCGGTTCAGTTCTCATTTGGGTCGGTTCATTTTGGACAGTTAAACGGTTTCGGTTTGAAATTTGACAGCATTAGATGTATTACAATAATATGTATTAAAGATACATATTTTTAATATGTTATATAGTTTTTTTTTTTTGTTTTTTGGTTATTGAAAACACAAATTATGACATAGTTCAATGGTTAACCTCTTATTAATTAACCTTAAGGTCAAGGGTTTGAATTAGCATACTCCTATAAATTATGTTTCTAATTTTTTAATTAGTGTGTAATAGCATGGAAGAAAGTAGTTAATTAAGAGTGTCACGTGGCATGTAGACTTGTTGAGTTGTTTCGAAACGTATGTATAGTGCCGCGTGACATATCGACTTGATTTAAAACGCTTTTTAATATATAGTATAGGTATAGATTAATCAATGACTCTAGACTGTAGATTGAAATTTTTATAAAAAAAAAATGAACAACCTCAAATAAATCAATAAAATTCTTCCAAGTTAATAAAAATTAAAATAGTCTTGTGAATTATTTTCTGAAATACAGAAATTATATTTATGGGCAATAAATTAAATTTTTTTTGACACAATAAATTAAATTACAGTACAAGTAAATCAGTAAAATGAATTGATTTTTTAAAAAAAAAAAAAAAAAAATTAAATCTGTAAAATAATTTGGATAATCCACAACCACATGTTCGGTGTTCCAATTTTGTTCAGAAATTATGGCATTGAATATTCAGATTGGTTTAATAGTTTGCAACAAGATAGTCTGATTAGTGTACTGAGCAAATAATTAAGAGAATATTAAAAAGTTTAGAAAATGATTGAATTCAACAAAAATATAAAATTGAATATAATTAATTGAAAATTATGAATAAAAAATAGCTACTTAGATATATAAAATGAAGGTAAAATAAAATTATTAAAAAAAAAAATACCTGTAACCCGAAAATCCAATAAATCACAACAACCCTGTTCGCTAACAATGCTCTCCGCCTCATTGACAACGCCAACAATGGTCTCCGTCTCACCCACAACGTCGTCGTTCGCAACAACATCGTTGAAAGAAAGATAGACACAAACTCCATAGAGAAGATAAGCGAGGTCGAGGCGGTGAAGCCAACGAGCAGGTCTAGCATCACAAGCGACATTCCATGAGCCCTCGCCTCGTTGCTGGTGGATTGCAGGGCAGAGGTAATCCCTCCGCCAATCACCACTGGCAACAGCAACCGGAACATTTACCCGCCAAATAGAGACTGAAGAAGCTCCATCGACGACATTATTGGTCGGTTGGGAATGAGATTGATGGTAGTGGTGGTGGTGGTGGTGGTGGTGGAGGGAGAAGGTTTGAGGGGATATATTCCAAGGCTTTAACGGGCGTGCGCAGAGTAGTCCAAGTAAAGATGGGCAAGGGCCGTGCCGGCACGCGGGCGGCACGACTCCGGCACGGGCACGGTGGCCGGCACGGCACGGCGGCACGCCGGCGTGCCGTGGGCCGTGCCGTGAACAACTTTTTTGGGACCGGCACGGGCACAACCCGTGGCACAGCGGGCGGCATGGCACGTGGCACGGCCCGGCACGGCCAGGCACGGCCCGGCACGGCACGGCACGGCACGGCCCGTGCCACTAGCCGTTGGAATATGGCCGTTTATGGCCGTTTTCCAACAGCTATAAACGGCCATATTTTCCACCCCATTTCCCACCCAAATCCCCTATAAATACCTCATATTTTCCTCCAAAATTTTCGGGTACAGAATCATCATCATCTAGGAGAACACAAAGCGATGTTTCGGAGTTGCAAATGTACTTAAGTTACGACTTCATGAAAGGCATGGACGACGAAGAGAAGTTTGGCCTCGACATCCTCGATTGGTGGAAATCACAAGCCGTGAAACATCCAATTTTGTCGGCAATGGCTCGTGATATTTTTGCTATCCAAGTCTCCTCCGTTGCTTCCGAAAGAGCTTTTAGTGCGTCGGGAAGAGTTCTAGACGATAGAAGAACAAGACTAAAACCCGAAACACTTGAAATGTGTGTTTGCTTCAAGGATTGGTTGGATGCCGAAACACGTTCTCAAGATCGTACTTATGCACAAAACGACGACGATGAAGGAACGTCGACTTCTTTTAGTTCTCATACTTCTCAATCCACTCAATTGGCGGATGACCTTGAACCTCTAGGAGACGAAGACGAAGATGAAGACGAAGGCGAAGACGAAGACGACCAATAATAATTACATGATTACATATTTACATTATACAATATTGTATTCTTTTTGTATTATCGAACTTCGTATTCCGTATAATAAATGAAGTTATTCAATATTCATACACTATTGTACGATTTTTAATTATCATTACTTATATTGTAATTTTGTATTATTGAATTATCGTACATTCGTACCGGCTACCGTCATATAATAAAATAAGTTATTCTTCAATTTTTTATGTTTTCGGATTATCGCACTCGTATTTTTTTTTTTTTTTATTATATGCATTTTTATTTTTAATTCGTTTCTTTTTAACATTTTTTTTTTTTAAAAAAAAAAAAAAAAAAATATCAAGAGGCACGGTTTGGCCCGCGGCACGGCCCGTTAGGCACGTGGGCCGTGCCGTGCCGTGGGCCGGGGTGTGCCAATTGCCGGCACGGCACGGCACGGCCCGCCGTAGAACCGGCACGGCACGGCACGGCACGGTCACCACCCCGGCACGGCCAGGCACGGCCCGCGGCGGCACGGGCACGGCCCGTGCCCATGTTTAAGTCCAAGCATCACCGTTGAGATATTTTTTTGGGTTTTGGTTGTTTGGTGTGGTTGGTGGATTGTGTTTGGGGTTTAAAGGGGGTTTTAACTTTTAAGGTGATTTTGGATGGGTATTCTTGTAGTTTTATAGTCTTATTGTAATTGGTGATAATTTGGTTCTTTCAATTTTGGTTATGATTTTCTACCATCTTTTGAATTGGGGATAATCTAGAGTTTGATATCTTTATTGATTTTAGTATCCCAAATGATCTTGCTTTATCTTTATTTTAAGTGTCTCTAATTAATTGGATATGTATGTGTGGTACCTGGTTTTTTTAGTGGACAAAGATTAGTCTATAAAGGTTCCACTTAGTTGTCTGATAAGACTTATAAACAAAAATTAGAGTCGCCACCTTATTTTTATCCGAATAAGGACGGATTTTAAAACAGTCAATTTTAAGAAATAAAATTAAATAAAATCAACTGCTAACTCCATAAAAAAAAGGCACAAGGTTCGGGGTTTAGGTTAAGAGAATCGAACGTCTGGAACTCGTCTTCTCTTCCATTCTAAGGAACGGGCTCTTACTATTGCGTTGTTAAAAAAAAAAGTTTTAAGACATATTAACCACAAAAAAATAACTAATACAAGGTAGGTTCGAGCACCAAAATTGCACTACGTACCGATCATAGTGAGATTTTGAATTCACTCACGGATCAAAACCTTCGTAGTTCGGACAGATGCCATGTTTCAAATAACCAATTCCATTGGGTTTTTTAATTTGGGTTGTTGACATAAATGTCATTTTTGTAAGTGGGATTTTAGTGATCTTTGACGGATTCACTCATAAAAGTAAAACGAACCACCTTGGTTGAGGAAAATCACCCCGATTAGTGATCACCAAAAATGTCTTTTGAATAAGACAATTCAACAAATGCATCCCAATTGACGACTTTTTAGTGGGTCAAGGTATTTTTTGGAGCGAAACTTTAAGGGTTCACTATGTAATCTCACGTTGGGTTTAAATTCACTCAAGGGTAACTTTTGTAAGGTTTTAAGGGTTATGTGTTTAGGCTTAATGGAATTGGCCAAGTAAAACACGACACCTGTCAAGGCCTTACTTCCAAATAAAAGGGAACAAAAAAACTATTTAATCATATCCGATTGTCAATTAATCCATTGGGTAATTATAATGGGATGTAAGTTTATTTTTTGTGGAGATAGATAATTTTTACAACCTTATATGACTAAATAATTAATCTTAACCTCATGTTTGGAAATGAGGCCATAACCTCATATTAACTATTATTACTTATTAAAAAAACCAAACAATCAAAGTTATGATTCATTCTTGTTCACAAAAGGGTTTGAAATAAAAAGATTCACAAAATTATGAAAGAAAGATAAAATTTGTTAAAACTTTTATTTATAAAGTCTTAAAAGAAAATTAAAATCATTAAGACACCATTTATTTCAAAAGTCATCTTATAATAAGATTAAAGATTTTAAAACAACAACATTTAGAATTAAAGACTTTTATTTCTGAAGTCATCTTTAAAATAAGATTAAAGTTTCTTAAAATAACATTTAGAATTAAGGCTTGTTAAAACTCTTATTTCTAAAATCATTTTTTAAAAGAAGATTAAAGACATTTTAATTAAAACTTCATAATTTAAGAAGTATATATAATGTAGTGTAATATAGATTTCATGCCACCATTAATAAAAAATTTTAAAAGCAATTAAGAGAAAAACGTGCATATCTAAATTTTTTGATAGTTTAAACCAAAAAAATCATTAAAAATCATAGAAAAATCGAAAAAATTATTGTGAGATATGGTTGGAAAGCTCTTGAAAAGTTCTATCATTTGAGCTAAGGAACTGGAACTGATTCTGGTCGTAAAGGTCCTTTTATAGACCATCTTTGGGACGTGGTAAGTAACTCACTATTCTTGAATAACCTCTACATAAACTCTTAATTCATTAGGTCTTTAAACTCACTTTAAAAAAATAAATTATCCTTAAAAATATGCTTTAAGCAGACATATGAATGTATTAATCTTTCGTATTTAAAATTCATTAGAAAAAAAAAATGCAATGCAAAATGCAATTACCCCCCTCTTTTAATGACCTATCACCTCACCAATAGGCTTGGCTTTCTAATGTGGAGTAATGAAAGATTTAGGGCTAATTTAACACCTAATATCATCATTACCCCTATTGGTAACATCACATGGAAACAAACATGTTAGTTAGCATAATAATAATAATTAAGGAAATTAAGAAAAGATTGAAGATAATACCTTGAGCTAGATGTAGCAATTTTTTGGATAACCTCTTTGGTTTATCAAGGATGAAAATATGATCACTCCTTAGTTAAAAATTAATTAAAGAGTCTAAGTAATTTTTTTTTTGAGTTTTGATATATTAAAGAAACTAAAGCTAAATGAAGCTAATGAACTTTTTTTTTTTTTTTTTTTTTTTTATTAGAGAAAATAAACTTTGAAAAAAAATAAAGCTAAACTTAAGAAATAAACTTTTTTTTTTGGGTTTTAAGATATAATAAGAATACTTAAGCAGTTAAACTAATATTTTTAACAAAGATAATAATAACAACAATACTTGAACTTGAAATATTTTTTGTGTTTTTTTTTTTTTTGTATAAGAATTAAAGATAATAACAATAAAAATAGCAACTTAATTATAAGATGCTTTTTTAATAAACTAATAACTTAATAATAAAGCTAAATTAGAGAGATTTTAACTAAAACAAAGATTAGAGGAGAATTTTTAGAGAGAACTTTTAGAGAGAAGAATTGTAAGAATGTATTGGTGTGTTAAAACTTTGAGAATTAGGGGGGTATTTATAGGTAAATAAAGGGGTTAATTTGTAAATAAAAAAAAGTAAATAAGTTAAAATTCAAGGATTACTTTGGTAAATATCAAGATCTTGGTAATAATGAGAATCTTGATATTAACTTCTCTTGTTTTACATGTAACAAACTTGCTAATCTATTTTGCAACGCTTAAACTGATAAAATAAAGAAAACCGTAATAAAATCAACTCTAATATTCACATAATAAAAAGGTTCTAAAATGCCATGGTATATATAAAAAAAAATGTATGACCAAGTTGTGTCATAACTAAAAAAAAAATAATAATAATAATACTCACATGGTATATAATAAAAGAGCGCCTAAATTTAATTAGTCACTATTATACTCACCAAGGTGTTAAAAACAACACTTATAAAAAAAAAAATAAAAAAAAAAAAATAAAAAAAAAAAATTAGCTCTGAGATGTAAGCTCTAAAAGATATACAAAGACATTAGGTTACAATACTAAGAGGGTTGGACAAAATATCTCAGAGTTAGTAAAAAAGTAAAAGAGAAATAACCCCTACCCTTATTAGATAGTACATATAAATTTACCCAAGAATATCTGAACACACGACAAAACCTTATACATACGAGTATTTCTAATAATAACCCTCACTAAAAAAAAAATTGGATCATATAAAATCATAAGATTGACAAGGTCAACGTGAAAATACATCATACAATACTAAGTCATACAACATAAATTTAAGGTGGTCAAGAGTAAAATATATTCCCTTAACCGAATGACCTTAAAAAAAAACGTGAACTCTTATCTTACTTTACTCCACCAAAACGCAAATTTATATTTACCATAGTCGTAAAAAACAAAGACAAAAGATACAAAACTAGATCAAAACAACAGGAAAACAGATAAAACAGGAGCCAAATGTATGTCGGCAAACAAAGTTTTCATAACAGAAATTACTATTTGGAATAGTGCCAAATAGTGTTTGCATAGTGTCAAATAGTGCTTGCATAGTAAAATGCCGTACATGACGTGTATGGAATCCTGCTATCCCAATTAGCGTCGGGTAAATATTGATACAATTGATCCAAACTGAAATTTATTGGACACCACATTTACCGCAGGGGATAAAAAAAAGGTATCGTTTACTTACCATTGACAATTGCTTATCAAAATTGAAGGAGAAATAAACTAGATTGAGTAAACAAATCTGGGAAAGAAAAAAAAGAAAAAAAAATAAAAAAAATAAAAGGAAAATAATAAGCTAAACAACAAAAAGAAAAAAAAAACAAAAAAAATAAAAGAAAGAAAAACAAAACTTACATCACGTAACAAACTTTGTCAGCGGAAATAAATAACAAGAAAAAAAAGTAAAAGGAAAAAAAATAAAATCAAAGCAACGTATCCTTACCCTATAAAAGCACCAACACTCAAAAAAATGGGTTTCCTTATGAACAGTGTACTGACCAATTTGCCCCTATATTCGTTCTACCATTTCCTTATCTACAGTGCTGTGACTGATTTGCCCTCCAAAAAATCCATGTGCTTCTCTCACCTCAATCTTGTGGTGTATCTTTGCCCGTGGTCTGAGACTCTGCTTTCCCTTCTTACCTCTCTCTCTCTCTTATTTCATTTTCTCTCACTTCAATGCCTCCAGATGAACAAAAGGTACAAAGCTGTAAATTATTAATTTATGTTTAATTCACTTTGAAAATCGAATATTTTGTTGATTAAATTTTTTCATTTTTTGCTTTAATGTTACAGATCGTTTGTGATGATGATCATAATGATATTAGGATCATTTCTGATGATTCTGACCTAAATTCAATTGAGGAAAATGTTCGTTTGATTTCAATTGGAGAAGATGTTGCAGCCGAATCGTCGGCTACTGTTGATTCTCATGTTAATGAGGAATTGCTCAAGTCTGATGAAGAATTTGCTCGATTGCTTCAGGTAATTGCACCGCCGCTATTAACATTTTTAATTGTTCTTAATCAAACAAACAAAAGACAAATTAAATTTCTTCACTTTCTCTCCCTTATTAATCATGCCATCTAATCTGATCTGTAATCGTATTCGTGAGGAGGCAATCTTCAGTCCCAGATTTGTTTTTTCATAAATTTTGATTGAGCTTTCAATTAATAAATTTTGTCTTTTTATTTCATATAGGATGATTAATTTTGTGATGTTGGGGTCGGTAGTTTTTATGTTGGATCTAAATTGTTGTTTGAATCTTTGGATTGGTTGATTATTCACTGATTATTTGGTTAATTCTTGGTGTTTTTTTTTTTTACTGCAAAATCGTTTCTATATTGTAAATTAAATTTGGATGATTGTTGGGGTCGGTAGTTTTTATGTTTGCTCAAGTGTTGGGAAGTACGGTTAAGGTTTTAATTTTAAAAAGATTAATCTGCTGTTTGGTTTCAAATCAAAACAAAATCAATTTAATCTCTTCTTGCAGCTTCTGCTCAAGTTTTGGGAAGTGGGATTAAGGTATAACAAAAAGATAACTTTGCTGTTTGGTTAGTTTAATCAAATAAGGCTTCTGAAATTATCTAATTGAGGATATGCAATTGTGGGGGGAGAAGGTAAAAGTATGGAAGTAAAGATGAAAGAGGGAGAATGAGAGAGGGTAGTGAAGCATGTAAAACTAAAGTAATAAGAAAAGAATAAGGTAATGCAGATATGCAGTGGAAGGGGGGAAGGAGAGGGAATTTGGAAGTGAAGATGAGAGAGAGGGAGAGGGGGGGTCTGGTTGGGTCAGGTGAGTTAATGTCAGGTTTATTTGTTTGTTTTATGGAGGACTATGAACTATATGAAGCTTGAGTTCCTTCTTATGTGGGCTGGTCTATTCCTTTGAGGCTTTGAGTAGTAGACTTGTAGATACTTCCACTCTCTTATTACATAGTGCAGCAAAATGCCTGACTTTTCATGCTTTGCCAGTGATATGTAATGTTCTTGCCATGCTAAACAGTTTTACAAACTGCCATATGTGTGTTGAGCTATGTGACCAAGAACTAGAGCTGAAGGTACAAATATCTGCACTCATAAGCTAATATGGACTATACTGGAGCTGTTGTGACAGATGCAGAGATTAGAGAAATAGTTCTCTTGGACAGGTATACAAAAATCAGAAAGTTTCATCTGACAAATTATTCTCCATGGTCGTGTAATAGGTAATAGGATAAAGACTTTAGTATTCGAGTAGCTTTTTGTTTTTGTTTTTTTAAGAAACAAGTATTCGAGTAGCTTACGGAAAGACACATTAAGAACTTATAAAAATTTGATGATGAATTTCCAATCTAGCGATGACGAAATTGTAATTGTAGCTAATGTACTCCACGAAGAAAGATTTGTTTGACACTTTCATTATATGCTATGTAGTATTGAAGGAGATCTATTTAAAAATGTCACAATATGTTCCATTTAGTTGCACTCCAATGATATCTTTATTTTTTTTTTTTTTTTTATTTTTTTTTTTTTTGGTGTGTTACAAAAACAATTTTGGGTTTATAAGTGTGCTGACCAAATTGCTCTGCTGTTTGGTTTCAAATCAAAACAAGCATATTGCCCTGGAATGTACCACAAAGTCTCTTTGTTGGAACTGTCAAGAACCTGGCCACACAGCCAACAGCAGCCCTAATGAGGGCATTTGCCACAGGTGTGGCAAGGGTGGTCACCAGGCCAGGGACTGTCATGTCCCACCACCACCACCCGGTGATGTGAGGTTGTGCAACAACTGTTACAAACAAGGCCACCTTGCACCAGATTGTACCAACGAGAAGGCCTGCAACAACTGTAGGAGGACAGGTCACCTTGCTCGAGACTGTACTAATGAACCTGTCTGCAACCTGTGCAACTTGTCAGGACACGTAGCAAGAGGTTGCCCTAAGGCAGATGATCTTGCTGGGAGAGGAAGTGTGGTTCGAGGTGGTGGTGGTGGTGGTTACAGGGATGTTGTATGCAGGAACTGCCAGCAGCTAGGGCACATGAGTAGGGACTGTGTTACACCAGTGATCTGCAATATGTGTGGAGGGCGTGGTCATCTGGCATACGAATGTCCTTCAGGGAGGTACTTGGATCGCTACCCCAGGAGGTACTAATTGTTGTAGCTTACCGTGTGATGGCTATCCATGAGAATTAGGTGTATCGGCATATTTTTTGCCAGTTAGTTATGTTACTAGAATCTTGAAGTAGACTTTATATAGTTTTAGCTGAAGTTTTAAGTTGACAAGTTTCAAATTGTTCTTTGAGTGCTGTACTATTGAATGGAATGGAACTTTTAGCATTATTTGAAGTTTGTTGAAGTTGAGATTTAAAGAATTTGGATATTTCAATCTATTTTCATTTTATTTATTGCACAAAATTTATCAAGATTAATAAAAGTTAATAAAGGGCATTTCTTATAGAATGAGATTTGTACTTTTGTGATAGGCTATATTTAGAGACTGATTTTAAGCACTGTATTTGATTAAAGCCTTATATACTCAATATAAGGTGTGAGTAGAAGATGAAGAGTTATGAATTTTGATTGACAAATTGATAAGGTATATCTTCATTCTCATGGTTTCCTTTGTTCAGTTCAACTTTAAATTGAGAAATTTTCAAGTCAAATTTGATAAAAAAAAAAATTGGGGGTTATCGATTTAGTTTAGTTCGAGTAAAATTTAGGGGTTTTCTCGATTCAGTTCTATTCGTTTTTAGATTAGAGTTTCTCTGATTTAATTCAGTTAGGTCATAGATGTTCACACTATTAATAATCTTCACATTAAGTACATTGATTTAGCAATTATAGGTGCTATGTATTTTAAGATCTAAAATTGCGGTTTTTTGTAGGAGGTGAAGAACAACTGGTGGGTCTTTTCATCAACTACGGGCAAGCATCTGATTTCATTGACTTTCTTGGTATGATTCTAAATATTGCTAAGGATGAAATTTTTGGGAAGATAACACCTAATTTCTTGATGATTTCTTTTATGAATTGAAAGTAGCTTCTCAAAATTCCAAAAATTAAATTAATTTCGAAATTTATAAAATTCGGAAATTTGTCTCTATTATTAAATGTTAATTCAAATTTTGGACTCTACTGTTGTAAAATGTAAATAGACAGGTTTATTAATTCATTGTTGAAGTTTTAAATAGAGAGTTTCTTCAAGAGAGCAAAAAAATGGAAGGTATGCATATTAATGTGAGATTTCCTTGGCTGCCTTTTCCTCAGTGACCTTTGTAAACAAAAATTACAAAAGATGCAATTTATATATAATATAAGTATATATAAGTGCCTTATTATATTTTTAACATAACTTTGTTGGAATTTTTTGAGCTAATTAAAACTAAAATATCTATATTACACAGACAGGGGAGCAAGTGAAGAGCCTTGCAACAGGAGCAGCTGAAACAGTAAAGAGCCCTTTTGGGATTAAACAAAACGAGTAATGCAGCAGGCAGCAACCCTACTGCTGGCACCACGAATGTCACCACCACCACCCCTAGCAGTACACCCAGCATCACCCCAGACAATGCACCCAGCAACTTGCCCCGCCTGCCAATCTAAAGAATTAAATTTCTAATATGGGTAATTAAGATATAAAGTAAAAGTTGGTGACTTCCTCTCCAACTGTCCTCTAATTGCAAAGAGCTACTCCTACTTACCCTGCCCTTTAGTTTTGAGTAATTTATCTTGGCTAATTTATCTTCTTTTGTAATGTTTGTGTTGTTATTTGCTTCAGATTTATTGTTTTTTGATATTTTTTTCTTCGTATAATTCTAACTGTCTATATTGATTCAAGGGTAAGGGTCAAGGGCTCAGGCTATATTGATTTTTTTTTTTTTTTTTAAAAGTCACATATATAGTTATCATATTTTTCATTTTAATGAAGATTAAAGACTTAATTACAATTGTACATACAAGATTTCATTAAAAAAAGGGAAAAAAAACAGTTGAAGAGAAAACAAGTGTAGGTAGCTTTGTGAGGCTATAGAAAGAGATAGATTAGGGACTACGAAAAAAAACCCAAAAAAAAAAAAAACTGATCTGGCTGTTTTGTTTGGGTAAAACATCAATTTTGTTCTTCCATTAGTAATGATAGTCATAAGCCCAGTAGTAATGGAAGATTACATGTGCATGTGTGCATTACAGTGTTAAGACCATCTAGAATGTATTAGAGTGTTGAGACAAGCTTGCTGCTGAAGCGCAGGGCACACTTGATTTCTTCAATTCAGTCAACAGAGTTTACTTCTCTTGAATTATAATTAATAAAGATTTGCAGATTTGTGTGGCTGTCTATGACCCATATCATCACCTTACTTCTCCTGGATTATAATTAGTAAAGATCTACAACATTACATGAGTGATATTTAATATGGGAGAAAAATAGGCCAATAATGCGGTGATTGAATTAATTTCCATGTAGTGTAACGTTTCAATCATTTTAGATTATATATTTCTGAAATCTTCTTTTTGTGCTAACCTTTTGATGATATACATAATAAATGTTAGTATCATAGATTTAGGCATTTATAGAATTAAGCTACGAGCTTCTGAATGTTGCTTTGCTGAATATTTGTTAATGGAACTTGGCATAATTGGATTCAATCCGAGTATGGAAGCCATTGATTTACATCATCCCAGCATAACTTCATTTGAAGGAGTTCTTGATGGTAAAGGGATCAGCAGATTGACAGTTATTAATTGGGGGGGGGGGGGGTTTAAGTGATCCCATTCATTTCTTATTTTGTTTAGATCTTCAACTAATTCCTATGACTAATAGGTTAAGTAGCATATATTGCAGCAGCTATCCATTGTTGCTATAAGTATGATTAGTATAGCAATTTGATGTCTTTTTTTTGGCCAATTTAATACCGAACTTGTGCAATGTGAATTGTATGGCGTTCTATGTTTACAAATTAATTTCTAAAGAGTGTGTTGTCACCTCTTGTTATAACTGATTCTAACTTGGTATCTATTTGCAGGGTCTCTGTGATTGGAGGGACGCTATTGCCCATGCAGAGAATGAAAGCACTGGTTATATATTGCCTTATAAAGTACTCTTGGAAATAGGTATTTGAAAGCCCTTTGAAAGCATGCTTTTGATATATTTACCATTTTGCTCAGGACCTGTATGTTTCGAATTTGTATGCGACGTTTTCATCCTTAACTTATTTTATTGAATGGAAAAGCCAAGCAGATGCCTCTGACTACTAGCAAATTACGACAATTGGTAAAGTCTAAGCACCCATATGTGCATATGTTCAGAACATTTCGTCTGTGAAGCCGTAGCTCAGTAATTGAAAGAAGCTCAAATTCAGATGGTGAGTTTGTAGTACTGGAAGATTACATGTGCATGCGTGCGTGCGTGTATTATTCTCAATTCATAAAAACTACTTAATTCTAGATTTTTTTAGCTGGAATACACATTTTGTGTGCGACTCTTTTAAGAAGCTTATAACTTTACTATTCTGTTGAACTGCGGCATTCTGCAACTTATTTAGCAATTTATTTTTCTCAATTTCATAAATTTTAGTTTCATTGAATTTGTCTCGTGTCTGAAGCCTTGAATTATTGGTGGTACTCTATTTGAGAGTTAGGTTTTTGGCTACTGATCTGGATTAACTACAGTTATCACTATGTTGAATTGTCTTGTTAGTAGTGTTAATTTCTGATTGTCTGGTCTTTTGATCTAACTGTGTCTCCATACATTGTACAGAAATGGAGAATTAGTTTATTTGAAATTTAGTGCCCTTGACTAATTTTTTTTCATGTTTTGTGATGTCATGATTCCTTTCAGGCACCTGAATTGAATAAAGCAGGGACTGATATCTCTGATGCTGTAGTATCGGTAAAGGTTCTGGTGGTAGCCAGCATGAACAAGCATCAGCTCATTTGCAGTTGAAAGATCAAGGTTCAAAGCTTACTGGCCATGATCCCAATTCCCAAACCAAGGAAGGATGGAGCGTTGGTAAAGGATAAACTCCAGCACGGAATATATAATTTTGGCTAATCTAAAATAATGAGTTTGGTAACACCTATATCAATCAATCAAAGCCTTAATCCCATAAATCCCATAAATGGGGTTTGGTAACACCTGCAAGATAGTAACTGGAGCAATCATCTTTATGTTTGTTATGCATCCTTTCATTGTGGGTGATTGTTGTAAAATTGATGGAGTCCATGCGTTTTTGGTATTTTGGTTTCACTTTTGTATTTTTGTGTTGATGAATTAGGTAATAGATTTTAACTGCATCTTCTTGTTGATTTTTCTTATTCTAGCATTGTTGCTTGGATTAACATGGCATGCTCTAGGTTGATGGGAAATTAAGGAAATGCAAATATCTTAATAAAAGTTGGTTTCATATATACACTGGATTTTGACGTTGTATACTTCTATATCGTTAAACTTATATTGCTCTTTGTTGCTTCTCCTGATGGGAAATATGTATATTTGGTGTCATACACTAAATACCACGAGAGGAGAGCAATTATTAAAAAAAAAAAATGTAGATCATTTTCATTATAAGAAGTGTTACATTATTTAAAACTTACGACCAGATTAGATAAGAAGTGTTAAAATAGTGTGCAATCTCTTGAATTTTTCTATTCCTAAGGTTTCTGAACTTTAAATTTTTAAGTTTTTTTTAATAAATATCTTCTAAGAAGTTTAGAAAAATTAGCTTAGGAAGAAAGTTTATAAAAACTCATAGGAAAAAAAAAAAAAGAGACCACATAACAAGTCATTTAAGAAAATCATGGTAATAAATTTAACTAAAGAATGAAAAAAAGGCGGACATTCCTTAAGAAAAATAACTTGTGAAGATAGGGTCAATTGGCTTTGGAGAGATGAAAGACCAATTAAGAACAATCACATTAGAACATCAAGACAATTAACTTAGAAAAGAAATTAAAGAGGGAGACCACTTATGAAAGATCACTAAACAAAATTAAGGCAATTAATTTATGAATAAACTTACTAATGAAATGAACATATGAGAATAAGAAAAATTAGCTTAGGAAAAAGAGTTACTAAAATGCTTAAAAAGAAAGAGAGACCACTTAAGAAGTATAACTCAAAAAGAAAAGTTACTTAAGAAGAAAGATCGCTAAATAAAAGAAAGATAGCTTAGAACTCAGGACAAATAGTTTAGGTGAGAATCTTAGGGCAATTAGCTTAGGAGAGGAAAAGAAAGAAACCATTAATGAGAGAGACCACTTAAGAAATAGAAATTACTCAAGATAAAGAAAGATCACTTAAGAAAAAATATCACTAAAGAAAGAAAGATAACTTAAGAAACTAGGGCAATTATACACAATTAGTTTATGAGAAAAACTTAGGGCAATTAGCTTATGAGAGGGAGAGAAAGAAACAATGAGTTAGAGAGATAACTTAAGAAAGGTAAATCACTTAAGAAAGTTAGGGCAATTAGCTTATGAAAACACAATTAGCTTAGGAAAAAGATTTACTAAAATGTTAGAGAAAAAAGAGACTACATAAAAAATTACTTAGGAAAATCAAGGCAACTATTTTAAGAGAGAAAAGAAGAAACGACCACTTAAGAAAAATCATTTTTGAAAATAAGGTCAATAGGCTTTGGAGAGGCCAGTGAGAGACCAAGCAATTGATGACTCGATTTTTTTAACCTTACCAAAAACATTATTATCAATTTTTATTAAAGTTACCCAATATACATTTCTTTCCAAACTCATTAACTATTTGAAAAAAAAACACACACATTGCCACATCACAAAGCAAGAATGACAATGATTTCTTACATTTATTTTTCTAACGAGAACTAATTTCTAACATTACAATACACGACTTGCACATTTTGTATTTCAATTCAAATTCATAACATACTTAAATATTAAATTTTAAAAACCCCCAACATTGCCCCATTTCTAAATACGTCAAACAAATCGGTTTACAAACTAAAATTGCTTTTGGATGATTGTTTCTTTGTTAGGAACGGTAAATGCCTATTATGTCAGAACTATTTACTTTGGTGTGCATAAGCTGTCATTTTTTTCCCTTCGAATTGTCAGAGCAAGTAAGAAACTTCTTTTAAGTGTATGATGCTATGTCGTTGCTCTCCACCATAAGGTGGCTCTGAATTGCTGGTTATATGTATGCTTCTTAGGGAGGGAATTAATGTCGATCTTAAAAAACACTAAGGATACAATTCTAAAAAGCCATTTAGCATAGTCTGGCCTCAATTCTCTTTTTAAGGTGTGGTATCTCCTTTGCTTAAATACTTTTGTTTAACTAATTACGCTTTCAATAATAATGGCAATGGAGTTACTGAGTATGGAATTAAGAAAGATTTAAAAAGCACAACTTCTTGTTGTCACTTTGATAGACTTTTCCCACCTAATCGTTTGGCAGGTGAAGTGAGTGTTGAGAAAGGAGATGAAGTAAGATTTATCGTAAGAGTCGGAATTTGAATGAGCTGTGCTTACTTGGCATACAATCTAGAGCAGTGTGATAAAACTGGGTGTTAAATTAATTAGTTCAGAAATGTAACAGGGTATTGATCTTTATTACAACAGAACGAATAATGTCATATGTATATCTTTTTTCAAAAAAAGTCATGGATATTTTATATCTTGCAAATATTGAATGTATAGATTTAAAGCTGTAATGCTTAATTGCTTATACAATTGCTTATCTATATAAAACAAGATAATTGTTCTTCACTAATAATTCTCTTCTTCCCTTGAGTGTTTTTGCACGTGTGTGTGTCCCATTTTAGAAATTTGGGTCAAACATTTACTACTTTGGCCCATTAATTGTCATTGAGCTAAAAAATAGTACGGAGTGGTCTTGTTGGATTTTTTTTTTTATTTATTAATATCAAAATTTTATTATTTTTGAATGCATGGAATTAGATATGTACATTTTAGAACACGTTTTGGAAAAGGTGAAAAGTTAAATGAGACAAAAAAAACGAGGGCAAAAGGAGTAGCATATATTAATGTTTTAAAGCCTGAGCTCTTTCATTAAACATCACAACAACAAGCTATCTATGCTATAATAAGATAAAAACCTTTAGTTAATTGTCCGGCAAAATATAACTTATAATTATCATATGTTTATTGATAAACACGTAATCAACATGCATTAAAAGCGTTTTTACTATAGATTTTTTGCTAGATTAGGAGGGTGAGAGAGAGTGAGAGAAATGAGCAAATTAGCCTATAATTTAAATCCATTTAAAAAAAAGAATGAAGGATTATGGAAAAAAGAAAGAAGACAAAAGACAATTTGGGCAGATAAAGGAAGGACTTTATGAAAGGGGAGCAATTATCACCTATAATTTCCAAAGAATGAGCAGGCAAACAAGGCCAGGGGGAGGGAGGAAGAGAAAGCGAGAATTTAGGACAATAGTGGAAGGAAAAGATGAGAATCATTTCAAGACCATTCACAGTATTTAATTGTAGATTTCAAGACCATTCATAGTATTTAATAGTTTGGATATCTTGCGATTAGTGCTTGTTTTGTTCATTAATTTTGGGGTTAGGTTTTCCATGAATTTATATTACAATAAATTATCTCACTATATTTGAGTTTTCACGTTTTGCTATTTTCTTAGTCCATATACAAAAGCCAATTATTGGTCCATACACAAAGCATAACGTTCGGTTTTGGTTAACTGATTGACTCTTGCTTTATTTATTTATCTTATCAAAGTTTTGTTCATAGCATATACTACATCCGTGTTTAAATAAATGAAATGTTTAACTTTGATTTTAGGAAGGTTAGTTGAATTTATTAGAATAATAGTTAGTGAGGTATAAATTAAAAGGTCTTGTATATACCCGATCTACACTAAATTTATTTAGACTCAATGTTTGACAATTCCAAATAATATAGTCACAATCTAGATGATATAATCACTTCCCCTCCAAAAAAAAAATGATATGATCACTTTTAGAATGATGAGAGACTAATTAAGAAAGCTCATATACAAAAATCAAGCCAATTAGCTTAGAGAGAGAGAGAGAGAGAGAGAGAGAGAGAGAGAAAGAGAGAGAGGGTCCACTACTTAAGAAAGATCACTTAAGAAAACTAAGGCAACTAGCTAATTAGGATAAAACAATTAGCTTAGAAAATGGGTTACTTAAACGCGAAAGATAGAGAGAGAGAGAGAGCATTTACGAAATATCATTTGAGATAGATCGCTTTAGAAGAATCACTTAACAAAAAGAGGGAAGCCACTTGAAAAATTACTTATGAAAATAAGAAAAACTAGCTTAGGAATTGAAAAAGAGTTACTAAAATGCTACAAATAAAGAAAGACCACTAAGAAATATCATTTAAGAAGAGATCACTTAAGAAAAGGGTAATTAGGAAAGTTAGCTAGAAAAAGAAAATTAAGACAATTATTTTATTAGGATAAGGAAAGAATGATAGAGAGACCGCTTAATCTTCTATACAAAGTACTATAAGATGTTCAGGTACTAAATATTGTGTCATAAAAATTACTAATAGATGTGTAACTCCTGCAAAATTCTTACAATAATTAAATAAGTCAGAAATCTGCTAAATAAACAAGGATTTCTTATGAGATCACCTAAGGCCGCAAGAACATAATCAATTAACGACATTTGACTCATCATAATTATTTACACAAACTTCATTATAAAATATCATTCATAATACAAAACTTGTATCTCGACACAACGTATTATAACCTAACAACGTAATCCCTATATGATTGATAACTGAATAGTAGAAAGAAACTAAGCTACAACACTAATTAGCACGCGTGCAATATCATAGACAACTAACAAATTAAATGTCCTATTTTAAGAGAGAAAAAGAGAAAACAACCACTTAAGAAAAAACATTTTTGAAAATAAGGATAACTGTCTTTTGAGAGATGAAAGACCAATTAAGAAAGATCAATTAAGAAGAAAGATCACTCATTTAAGAAAAGAAAGATTACTTAAGAAGAAAAGTCACTTAAGAAAAGAAAGATCGTCACTTAAGAAAATCAAGAGACCACTTAAGAAAAGGATAATTAGGAAAGTTAGCTTGAGAAGGAAAATTTAGGCAATTATCTTTTTAGGATAGGGAGAGAGTGATAGAGAGACCGCCTAATCTTTATACTAAGATGTTCAGGTACTAAATATTGTGTCATGAAAATTACTAACAAATAAAATGTGTAACTGCCTTACAATAATTAAATGACACTATTGAATATGAGATCACCATTGAACAAGAAATTCATATGAGATCACCCAAGGCCGCAAGAACATAATTAATTAACACCATTGAATATTAAATCATCAAAATTATTTACACAAACTTCCGTATAAATATCCTTCGTCGTTATACAAAACTTGTAACTCGACACAATGTATTAAAACCACAATCATTTATGATTTTCTATCACTCCTTTTCCAAAGATCAATATTTGTGTAAATTATAGTTTTATAACCTACCAATGTAATCCCTACATGATTAATAATAGAGTAGAAAGAAACAAAGTTACACCACTAATTAGCACGTGTGCAACATCATAGACAACTAACAAATTGAATATTCAACCATTATAATTATTTACATAAACCTCATTATAAATATCCTTCGTATATAATACAAAACTTTTATTTTTGCACAACGTATTAAACCACATTCATTTATTTATATCCATCACTACCTTTTCATAAATACATATTTAGCAATGACTAAAGTTTAATATCCTAACACCATAGTTCCTATATAATTGATGACCGACATAAAAACGACTAAAGTACAACACTAATAAGCACACGCACAACATATGAATTTGATAGAAAGAGAGAAAGTTTCAATAAAGGGTATCGGGAGATTGTAATGAGAGAAGGAGATCGAAAGTAGAAAATGAGTGGAACTGGAAGAGAATCCAAGAGGTAAGATTGTCCATTCATTAAGTATGCAACATCTCTTTACATATAACTATAATTTCAAGTTTAATCAAAATTGTCCATTCAAAATCACATGCAATTTGACAATACACTCTAATACCTTTAATTAATACACATATAGTATAACAATAATAAAACTCTATTAATGTACAATCTCCATCAAAAAACATCATTAACATTTGTCATTTAAAACTCCTACATAAAATTCAATTCAAACTCATAATTTCTTGCAAAACGAAATAAACAACCGCCCATATTGCCACACCTCAAAGTAGAAAAACATATCGGACTTCAAATTAGCATCGCGCGCGTAGCGCGCGCGTGCTACCCTAGTATAACAAAATGTCAGAGAACGCAAATTCATAATGGCAAAAGCAAAACATGATTCGTCTTTTTAGGGGATCCTACATTATTCATACAATAATTATACGTACAACCATACATTTACACTCATACGTACCCCTCTTTACTCTCATCCATACAATGCTCAATTATTCTTAGATAAATATCGCCAGGTTAGGTTCGAACTTGTATTTATCGGATCAAGTATTAACTGCGGAACGAGGATATTAGAACAGGCATACATAAAAGGAGATCCCTTTAGCACTACAATATATAGTACCCATTTAGGTGTGGGAATGTTTGTCATTCCCCTATATTGGTTGGACATGAGTCTTTTAGAGTAATGGACTTTATAGCTTAGGTAAATTGGTCATATGATAGGATAGTGCACAAATCACAAAAAAAAAATACTAGATAAAATAAAAAAGCACCCTAACGGTCTAAGTGAACATATTAATATACTTACTATACTGTAAAGGGTTAAACGATACTTGTTTATAATGACATATTCCCCTAGCGAGATAAAAATATTGTACTTTATACTATACGATTATTATACATATACGTATAAAAATACGGTCTAAAATACTTACTTTTACTATAAAAAGAAATTACCCTTATCCAAAATCTCCACTCACCACTTAATTCTTATCTTCTTCCATCTTCCTCCTTACCCGAAAAAATCAAACAAAAAATCACCATTAAACTCAACCACCATGTTTCAAGAAAATCAAGAAGATCAGCCTGTCTTTACATTTGATGAAGACATGAGGATGATAAGGGTGTATTTCATGTACATTGTGGGGCTAATGGTCCTCCTAATGGCCATATTAATTTACTTGTTAATCCACAAGTAAAAACCCGAAAATTACTTCGGTGGAGCAGGGTAATAATGCATGTAATGTGAGCTATACTTCAATATTTTGTAATTTAGTAATTTAGAAGTACAAATTGTAACATGTATTTTGGAAATTATTAATAAAAAATCATTATTATTACTCGTTTCCTTCGTTTTATATAATAAAACAAACATTATTAAGTTTATAAAATAATTAGCAAAATATTAATTATTATTTGCAAAAAAAAAACAATAATTATAGTAAAAAAAAAAAATAGTGATAATTAAAAAGGTAGGATCAAAATTTGGTGTCTACAGATTGCCCCACATTGATTGAGTTTAAATAAAACGATAATCAATGTTTGAGAAAAGACACAAAATTTTGATGTACGTACGTTCCCAAAAAAGGAGGAAAATCCCAATTGATTTTCATTTAAACATTGGCTTGGCTGAAAAATAAAGTGAAATTCTGAAATCCTCACTCAGTTGCAACACAAATGTTGGCTTGGGTGCAGTTGAAAAACTGGCTAAAAAAATGGAGTGAAATCCTCACTCAGTTGCAACACAAATGTTGGCTTGGGTGCAGTTGAAAAACTGGCTTAACCTTGCATAATATCAAAACTCCAATTTGCACGAGCTTGAAGAAAAACAGTTTATGAATTTCAGATGCAAAAATAGCAGGTGGTTTGTACTGAGTTTTCGGAAACGTAGACTCCTTCGGCCTTTTCTTCATGGCCCCATTGCTAACACCAACCCTATAAAAGGATGTGGTACTCATTCTTTTCTACACCAAATCAAACTTCCTTCTTCTTCTTTCAAGCTTCTTAAGTCTCTTTTCTTCTCTTCTCAAAGAAAAAAAAAAAATGAATGCCATATTTCAAGAATTAAATGAAATCAGTGGAGCTAGAAAGCTCCAACTAAAAGGGGTGGTAGAAAATATTTTCTTCTCTAAAACAAGGATCGTTGTCTTTTGGAGTTTTGGGTTCTTCTTCTGCCTCATCTTCATTAGACCAGTTTGTTCCACCTCTAGCTTCTTGGGAATTAACTTCAGAGTCATTGTCATTTTCTTGACATTCCTCTTTTGGATCTTCCTCAGTTTCTTCTTCCGGCTCTTCGTCGGTTTCTTCGTCTTCCTCCAAGTCCTCCTCCGGATCTTCCTCCGTTTCTTCTTCTTCTTCTTTCCATGAGCCAATTGGATCAAATCCAATATTGTGAATAGTGAATCCGTCTAATCGACTACCCTCTTCTTCATCTAAATGGAGCACCGATTCTCCAAGAATAGAAACATTCATAACTTCTGGATTGCCCATTAGTGTCACTGCACCATGATCCGTGAGAAACTTCACCTTTTGGTGTAATGTAGAGGCTGCTGCCCAGTTCTCGTGAAGCCAAGGTCTGCCGAGCAAAAGGTTAAAGCATGCTTCAATATCAATTACCACAAATTCAACATTTCTAGCCACCGGCCCATATTCCAAAAGCAACTCAATAATTGACCCCAAAACATCTCTTTTGGCGTTGTCATAAGCCCTAACAACCTGGCTTGAAGGTGTCAAATCCTCTTTTTGAAAGCCAAGCTTTGTCATAACTCGATAAGGACACACATTGATGGCGGAACCATTGTCAATGAGTACCGAGGTATCGTCCAACCATGGCATTTAACAGTTATGTGCAAAGAGTTATTGTGGTCGACACTTTCTGGGAGATCATTGTCGGTAAACATTAAAGTGCGGTCGGCTCCATGGATAAGTCCTACCATTTGATCCGGTGTTATAGATGGATCAATTGAAACTTCATTGAGATGTCTCAAAACGGCGGCCCGATGAGGTTGTGAATGAGTTAACAACTTCCATATAGAAACATTTGCATTAACCTCCTTCATGCGCCTAATAGCGTCATATTCTTCCTTATTCTCCTCTGCTAATTCCTTGTCTTTTTCTTTCCTCTTTAATGCTTCTACGGGGTTCTCATCCTCAAGATATGAAGGTTTAAAGTGACGACCTGCGCGAGTCAAATGAGCCACCCGTAGATCTTCATCATCACTAAGATCATCAAGGTAGATTGGACATTGAAAATTACTAGGGGTATTAAGGTGTGCCCCAGCATTTTTCTCAGCAATTGATAACAATGACAAAGCATCCTCTTCATCATCTATTAGGCAAAATGCCCCATTATAACCCATAGTGGCGCAGACATCAGAGAACGGATCCTTTTTGAAGATAACATCAGAACCCTTTTATGGCACAAGCTTCACCTTTTGTTGAGTGGAGTGATCATACACAACACACACATAATTCTCGGATAATGGCATCTCATATATTCGAGGGGCATTTCGAACTATTAATAATGTTGGATCAATTTGGTTACTAGAATTGGAGATGGTGTTTATAGAAACATGAGGCTTATGATTGGGAAGAGGATTATTAGTGATGTTTGGTTGTGTGTTTTTAAATTTATCAAAGGATGCCCCAACTGAAAATCTTCCTCCATCCACTAGATCTTGAATACGGTGCTGAATGCTGTGCAATTTTCAATGTCATGCCCAGGCCCTTGGTGGAATTCACAGTGTTGGTTTGGGTTGTAATTGGGAGGAGGGTTTCTTGGTGGTGGCCTTGGGTTCAAAGGTTGAACAAGGTTGGCCTTTTTTAGTTTGGAGAAAGCTTGAGCGTAGGTCATGTTCAAAGGAGAAAAAATCCTTTGGGGCCTAAGTTGGAATGTTGGAGCGGCGCCAATATTGTGTATCAAGTTGGTTGGTTTTGAAGGTATTGAATCATTGTTATTGGTTTTCCTGTTACCCCCAAACTTAGGATTGTAAGAAGTATTAATACTGCTTCCTTCATCCTTCTTGATGTCTCCCCTTTTTATGGCATCCTCCACCAAGGTTCCTGTTGATATGAGAGCCTTAAATGATGGAAAATACTGAAAAGCCATTCGTCCTTGATAGACAGGTTGAAGATTCTTCACTATCATCTGTAATTGTTCTTCTTCATTTGGCCTATTTACCATCTTTGCAGCCTTGTTCCTCCACCTAGTGATGAAGGCAGAAAACGTCTCATTGTGATTTTGGGCAGTTGTCTCCAAATCCCTCCTTGTTACATCGATCTCTTCGTTATATCTATATTGGCTAGAAAATTCTCGCACAATATTAGCCCATGAAGTTTTCTTTGAATTTTCCAGATTAAGAAACCAATGAGCGGCAGCCCCATCTAAATATTGCTGAAACAGTTGTGCCATTAAAGGTTCATCAACACCCTAAGGACTCATAGCCCCTACGTACAATTTTAAGAAATTGGTGGGACATCCTGTACCATCGAATCTCGTGAGATTTGGCATCTTAAACCCAGGTGGCAGTCGTGCTTTCGGAAATAAGGTGAGACCATGAATATCTAACTAAGGTTCTGCTTTGGTCATACCCTTCAGTACTTCCTTGAGCCTAAGGATATCTTCCTCGATTTTGGTAGGAGCTTCTCTATCACCATTTCCATCATCTAAATGCAATGGTGAAATTATCTCTGAATCATGATGAGGAGGAGGAGCACTTGCGCTCTGTCTTAACAAGCTCTGTATTGTTTGTTCCATAGTATCTTGACGATCAAGGATAGCTTGCATCATCCCTCGAAGATCATTAGATGGATCAGGGTTTAGCGAACTTTCATGACCAGGAATCTCAGACATTTCGCTCGGTGGTGGAGAATAAATTTCTCTTGACGTTGAATATCCCGGTGAGAAGGACACTGAATCAGACTGTAAACTGTGAGAAGAGGTTTGCCGGACAAGCCTAGATCCTGTGCGGGTCCAGGTAGACTTCCTGGGGTAAAAAGGGAACATTTCAAAAACTTCTTTGACAAGCTAAAAAGATAAAAAAAAAAAATAAAAGATTTTTTTTAGAAATGAACACCCCTTTTTAAAAAGAAAGATTTTTTTTAAAAAAAAAATTTAAAAATTTTATATAAAAAAAAGGCCCTATTACGAAGATTCCTTGCGTGTTGAGCACACCGTTGGTTACTGGCTTATAAAAGCCTGAAACCTAAACAAGGATCGTTCACTCAAACTTCTTCTCTCCCTAAAATCTCAAGTGTTTTCCTTTAAGATCTTCCCTTCTTTGCTCAAAGTCGAGTTATGGATCCTAATGCCTCACGCGTTAGAGATTTAATTCACTTCTTCTCAGACACTTCACGCTCTTCTCTCCAAGAATTACGGGAGAGAGAACGTAACGAAATTCTTAATGCAACACGTCCAGAAGATCATCCATCTCAATTTTCTAGGGAGAGCCTCTCTCTCCCCTACGATCAAAATCCTCTGGCCATTCCTCCTTCAGTTCCTCTAGTGAAACTTGCACTAGTGACTGGTCCACCCCAAGTATTTGAGATAAATAGCTCCCCAGAGTCACTCCTTTTATTTGTGGCAGACACAATGGCATTAGCCATGTCTCTGTCCTTACGTTTCCCTATAGACCTGGTTTACCCCATCGTAACTACTATAAGCCAACAAAACCTCCCTTTCGCTAGCCAACTCGTAGAGAGTCCTAACCTATCATCACATTACCCTTTTAATCTACCCATATACTCGTCTCTCAGGCTATTGTTTTGGGATGCTCGTGGGTATGGTACGAGTCAAATATTAAGTAATATCTCCATACCATATAAATCCTATCTCCCTACTTGTTTGGTTCTACTTATCTCAAGTCCGTCAATCGGAAAAGAGGTCTCTGAGAATATAGACATAACAAGGTCTTGTATTCTTACAGGGCATAATTCTCTCCCATCAACTCTATTCCTATGGAGTGACACATGTTTCTTTTCACTCACTCGGTTGTCTGAAAGTTCCATAGCGATATCGGCTTATAATACCCCTCGCAGTATTTATTCTGGAACTTCCTTACGCCAGGGAAGAGGTCCACCTAACAGCTCGGTCAATCATCCTTGGTTAGGTATATCAGATTTCATCACCTACAATCATTTAACAATGATGATGGGTGGTCCTTCCAACTATCAAGAAAATCTAAAGAGAAATTCCTTCAGAAACTACCTTCGCGTCATAAGCGCTACATATCTCGTCTCACTGAGACTTTCATAGGAGTCTCTTCATTATAATAGATAGATTAACCAAGGCATTGTCAACTGTTTTTTGGTCATAAGAAAATCCTCATACTCTATCCCTAGCAACTTTATTAGATGGCTCAGAGGGGTGTAGAGGTGGGTATACATTGCGAGAACCTGGGCATGTTTGGAAGTTTGGTTTTGGCTCAACGCTTAGAGGACCTAGCTTTTCCTTCTTCTCACTTTGTTTACTGCAAAATGGGTTGCAAAAGGCTCGCTCTCTAGAGGTGAAACAACTAGAAGTATTGATGGATGTTAACCGCTTTATCTCATCTCTAGCTAGACTAGATGTCTACCCGGCAAACGTTATGTGACATACTACTCCTAATGCGCTCTCGTGGTTGGGAGGTTAGCATTCGACATTCACCTCAAGACATGCTTCGAGGAGCCTGCCTTATAGTTGACCATTGCCAAGGGTTTACTTATGGTCAAACAGAGGTGTTTGAAACTCCACCGTCATCTGAGATTCAGTTAGGGCCTTTTTAACCCTTGTATTATATATTTTAATTCATTATTATGGTTGTATCACTATATATATGAATTAATGTTCTTTTTTTTGTCTATTTTCCACCTCATGAAGGAAAGTAAAATAAAATAAAATAAATGAATCCTGCAACAATAACAAACTATTAGTGGCCGTGCCCGAAGGCTGTTTACGTATTCCTGAGTGCGAAAATGTGCTAAGTGTAATGTGATTCAGGAAATCAGGCCCATTGTAGTTCGACATAAAAAGAAGAACTAAATTTAATTTTTTTTGCGACTGCACTCTAAGCGAGCTGCCTACGTACCCTGTTACAAGATTTTTTTTGTATTTCATTTTTTTTTCATTTTTTTTGGGATCAAGTCGCTCGTAGTTCCTTACAAAAAAAAAATAAACTTTTACAACAAAATTAATAAAAATGTAGCCGAAATCACTACCATGCATCTATTTCCCTGGTCAAAAGTCGCTTCTCCCAAACAGCTTTCCGTTTGGCGACATAGAAAGGGTTATCTTCTTTGTCCAAGATCCATGATGCCCACGCTTTACACACTACCATGCATGACTCCGTTGTAAAAAGGTTGATGTTGTCTAGGAAGATGTAAGGTTCCATGATTTCTCGAAGGGATGCCACTTTATTTGCAGATGTTTCAACCCCCTCACAAGGAACTGCTATGTCTTTGTCGTAAAGCCATTTAAATCTCCTTCGGATATCATCAGCCTTTGCCTTATTGGGCATCCAATTTGGCTTGTCTCGTTCATCCTCTGGAATAGGAAAATATATCGTTCTCTTTGCAAATGGTGGGCGCCTAATCTCAACAACTTCCTCATTTTCTATGCAATGATCTGTTGTGCTTATGGTGTTTATCCAACCGCCATAGTTCGTTGAGCTTTCTCCTTCATATGCTCTCCTACTATAGTCACCACATATAGTTATAATGCCCCATGATGCTCTCATTTTTAGCTTTTGGTGCAACCTAGATGAGACTGCTTTACATTCATGCAACCAAGGCCTTCCTAGTAACAAGTTGCTTGTGAGTCGGAAATCCACCACCATAAACTCTACGTTGAACAAAACATTCTCATGTACCAAAGGTAGAACTATAGATCCCGTCACTTCCCTCGGTATTTGATGAAAACCCGTGACAAAAATGGAACGATAGGTGATATGTAAATCATTGTACCCCAACTCGTACAGGTATTCTCGAGAACAAAGATTGACGTCGGCTCCGGTGTCAACTAATATGTGATTGATATAACTGGAACCATGCCGGAGGGTGATATGTAATGGCTCATTATGATAGGGATTTGGGGGTAACTCACTATCAGTAAAAGTGAGCCCAAGGTCGACATCATGATGTTCAATGTTTTTGCCGTTTTGTGAGGAAGTATGAAAGGCATCTAAGGTTTTGAATACATTTTGGGAATACATTGATTCATGAATGGGCACATCATATAGAAGTTCAGGGCCAGTTTGGCGAAAATGGGTAATAGTGTTTTCTTGGCGAGAGGCCTTGGCTTGCTCAATGGTGGACACATTTGGGCGTGGGTCTTTATTGTTTGGGGATTTAGGCTGTAGGATTAACATTTTGGAGCCATCTTGAATAGTTAAAGAATCATTAGGCTGTGTTGGTGTTTCTTGGGATTGAACTAACATAAGGGGATGAAATTGGTACATCCAGGGTTGGCCAAGTTTGATATCATAAAGAACTGGCACGTCACAAACTAGAAAACTCGTGGTAAAACTTACACCTTTGTATTTTACAATAGCATCAATTTTTCCATATACATTCTCATATACATCTTTATTACAAAGATCATCTACTGTTGTAGGCTTAAGTTCTTCTTCCTCGAATTCCCAATCAACAAATGTATGATACGGGCACATGTTAATGGAAGACCCTTCGTCGATGCGAACGTGGTGATACTTGACATTGCGGCATACCATTGCATGATCTAGTGTATCTTTTATAAAACCCCTTCTGATCAGATCGTCTTTCACACGGTAAGGATCAAGTTTAAAGATTTCCCTCAAAGTTTAAAGATTCATGAAAATGAGGCTTTCCGGGTCATCAATTACCTGAAACTCAGCATTACAAACCCAATCATGATATCCTTGTAGGAGATTATAGGTACTAAATGCGGAAATAACATGAATCATATTCAATAGCACCAAACCAAGGATCTCATGCACAACACATAAAGAAGTAAGAATTATACCTTTGAAGCGTGATTCCACAAGTGATCGAGCAAGAACAATGGAGACAAAGAACCCCACGTGTGATTCCTCTACTTAGTCCACGAGTATGGATTAAACCTCCACTAATGCTAGTTAGTTGTGACCGAATGCTTCAATCAACCTTCAACGGAGATTAGAGTCACGAGCACACCACAACACCACCCACACACCACCACACGCACCACCAATGGAGGGGAGACGCACGGATCAAGGGAGGAGAAAGGGAGGGCCGAAAGTGTGAGAGAGAATTAGGGTTTGGGATCTCTTTGTTGCTTGTTTAACAATTCACAGTGTGTAAATTGTTATGTCATGCAACCCTAGACATGGTTTATATTTATAGATCATATCTAGAAATAAAACCATGTCCAAATCCTAATTGAACTCTACTTACAATCCAAGCCCAAACATAAGGTGTGTCATATACTCATGAGGCCCAATAATGGGCCTCTAACTTGTTTAACCCAATACTCTAGTGTGTGACCTTGTAGGATCCATGCTATAAGGCTTTGGACCATTTGACAAGCCCAAAGTCCAATTGTCATATCTAGCAATAGACATTGGCAACCATATAGTATGAACTTATTATCTCCATAATTGTGATCCTTTGATATATCTAGTAATTGCACTTATCGAAGACATAACTCCTTCAATCTCACACTTGTCTGAGACAAGTGCACAATATTCAAATTCCTTAAGTCAATGTGTGTCGATTTGATAATATGATTACATCTCATGTCATGATCATATTAGTCTACAAATATTTTCTCGAAAACTGAGTTAGAATCACAAAACAAATGGTTATTATGTAACACATTTGAGCACGGCCATGCATTTTCTGAATTCTCCCTCTTCAAGGGGCCAAGACACATTCCTAATTAAATAGGTAGACTCAATCCAATCTTATGGCAACGAAAGCTCCCACTCAACTCATGAAGTAACCATGAAACATCCTTTATAATCTCTAGTTACGGCCAGACGTTTGAATGTACCACAGTTAAAACAATCATTGAATGAGATCAATGTTCCACTCATGTCAAAGGAATCCACTAATATATCCGGAAGTTCCATACTTGAACTTCAAAGTAGGTCTATAGTTCGATCATGCATCATTCATGCATATCCATGTGATTGACCGAGCATTATCACTATGCTCCCATAGCCCATGAAACTGCAATATCCAATCAATCTTACATGCTAGTTCTAATTTGTGAAATCATTTATGTCCAGTTTAATGATTTCGAACTAGGAACTTAAATAATGTATGAATTTTGTTCACCTGTGGGGTTTCATTCAAAAGGTCATCAACCTAGTGAGCCCATCAATTCATAATTATTTTGGACATTTTATTTAATATTAAAACCACAATTAAATAAGAGAAATAATAGAATTTCTAATTTAAACATAATTCTGCAAATGAATGTATTACATATGTAATTTATTTTCTCAAAACAAATAACAACTTCTAATTACATCATCCGCCTCAATCCAGCTTCATTTGCATGTTTCTCATGCTTTGGAGTTGGAAGGGGTTTAGTAAGTGGATCAGCGATATTCTCATCCGTATGAATTTTGCACATCTTGTCATCTCCTCTTTCAACGATCTCTCGAATGAGGTAATACTTCCTCTCTACATGCTTGGATTTGAAATATGACCTAGCTTCTTTTGATTGAGCAATACCACCATTATTGTCACAAAACAACTCGATTCCCCTTTGAGCACTTGGTACAATGTCCAGCTCAATTAGGAACTTCTTTATCCAAAATGCTTCTTTAGCTGCTTCAACAGCAGCCATATACTCTGATTCTGTCGTAGAGTCTGTGACAGTGCTTTGCTTCGAACTTTTCCAGCTCACTGCTCCTCCATTTAGACAGAAAATGTACCCAGATTGAGATCTAAAGTCATCTCTGTCTGTTTGGAAACTCGCATCCGTATAACCTGTGACAACCAATTCCTTTTCGCCACCATATACTAGAAACATCTCTTTAGCCCTTCTCAAGTACTTAAGGATGTTCTTGGCAGCTGTCCAGTGTGCTTCTCCTGGATTTGCCTGAAACCTGCTACACATGCTTAGAGCATATGCAACATCCGACCTTGTACATATCATGGCATACATGATTGATCCTATTGCCGAAGCATAAGGTTTATCACTTACTCGTCTCATCTCCTCTGCCGTTTTAGGGAACTGAGATTTACTGAGAGTGATGCCATGAGACATGGGGAGAAATCCTCTCTTAGAGTCTTTCATGGAAAACCTATCAAGAACCTTATCAATACAAGTCTCTTGACTTAATCCAATCATCCTTCGAGACCTGTCTCGATGGATTTTGATCCCCAATATGTATTCGGCCTCTCCTAAGTCTTTCATGGAAAAACAACTTTTCAACCATTCATTGACTGATTCAAGCATTGGTATGTCATTTCCCATGAGAAGTATGTCATCCACATACAAGACTAAGAAAACTACTCTGCTCCCACTAGACTTCTTGTATACACAAGGTTCCTCTTCACTTTTGACAAAATCAAACCTTTTCATTGCTTCATCAAAACAAAGATTCCAACTCCTGGATGCCTGTTTCAATCCATAAATGGATTTCTCAAGCTTGCATACCTTTCTAGGATTTTCTGGATCTTCAAAACCCTCAGGTTGTGTCATGTACACTTCCTCCGTCAAGAACCCATTCAAGAAGGCGGTTTTGACATCCATCTGCCAAATTTCGTAATCGAAAAATGCGGCAATCGCTAGAAGAATCTGAATGGACTTAAGCATTGCTACTGGGGAGAAGGTTTCATCATAGTCAATACCATGAATCTGTCTGTACCCTTTTGCAACTAGTCTTGCTTTATGGATGTAGGCATTTCCATCCTTGTCTGTTTTAATCTTGTAGACCCATTTGCAACCAATGGGTTTTACCCCATTAGGCAAGTCTACTAGGGTCCACACTTTATTTTCAGACATTGACTACATTTCGGATTTCATGGCCTCAAGCCATTTATCTGAGTTGGGGCTCACCAAAGCTTGCTTGTAGGTTGTGGGTTCCTCATTCTCCAATAAGAAGATTTCAGAATCCTCAGTTAACAGAACCTCAACAAACTGTTTGTTTCTGATTCTGGCAGACCTACGTGGGGTAGGAGCAACAGTAAAAATTTTCTCTCCAACTCCTTGAAGATTTTCGCATGAATTAGATTCAAGTTGGACGATAGGAGTCTCGCTAGTGGAATTAGCTTGCTCCGACGCATGATTAATCGTTTCATGCGCCCTCGCCTCTGACGTGGTGTTATCCACATCCATTTGTTGCTCGTCTCGAATTTCTTCGAGAATCACTTTACTCCCACTTGGCTTTCTAGATAGAAATTCCTTTTCTAGAAAGACACCATCGCGAGCAACAAACACTTTGTTATCTTCGCGATTGTAGAAGTAATACCCCTTTGTTTCTTTAGGATAACCCACAAAGAAACACTTATCTGATTTAGGGTGTAGTTTATAGCCTTGTAAACGTTTTACATAGGCTTCACATCCCCAAATCTTGAGAAAAGACAACTTTGGAGCTCTTCCATTCCACATCTCATATGGAGTCTTTTCTACAGCTTTGGATGGGCTTCTGTTTAGTATTCTTGCAGCTGCTTCTAATGCGTATCCCCAAAGGATATGTGAAGATCAGTAAAGCTCATCATGGACCGAACCATATCTAGTAGAGTCCTATTCCTCCTTTCTGACACTCCATTTAATTGAGGTGTCCCTAGAGGGGTTAATTGTGAAAGTATTCCACAATTAATCAGATGTTCATCAAATTCTTGGGTTAAATATTCGCCACCACGATCAGATCGTAATGCCTTAATTGTTTTCCCAAGTTGGTTTTGTACTTCATTCTGGAATTCTTTGAACTTTTCAAAGGCTTCCGACTTGTTCTTCATTAAGTAAATGTAACCATATCTACTTAAATCATCAGTAAAAGTAATGAAGTAGCTAAACCCACCCCTAGATTTTGAACTCATTGGTCCACACACATCTGTATGTATGAGTCCCAAAAGGTCACTAGCTCTTTCACCTATACCCGTAAAGGGTGACTTAGTCATTTTCCCAAGCAAGCATGACTCACAGTTTTCAAATGATTCATAATCAAAGGAAGAAGGAGTCCATCCTTATGTAATTTTTGGATGCGCTTTTGGTTAATATGTCCAAGCCTACAATGCCATAGGTAAGTTGGGTTTGAACCATCTGTTTTCTGCTTTTTATGATCTATGTTGTAGACATGAGTTGTATATTCTAAAACATACAAACCATTTGATTAACTTAGCATTAGCATATAACATATTTTCTTTCGAAATAAAACAACATTTGTCTCTTATTTCAAATGAAAAACCTTCAGTATCTAAAACTGGAACTGAAATAATTTTTTTAGTAATGCTGGGAACAAAATAACAGTTATTAAGTACTAAAATGAGTCCAGAAGGAAGTCTTAAATGATAACTCCCAATAGCAAGTGCAGCAACTTTTGCTCCATTTCCTACTCGAAGTGTTACTTCCCCTGGATCTAGCTTCCTACTTCCTTTCAAGCCCTGCACGTCATTAACGATATGAGCACCACAACTGGTATCGAATACCCAAGTGGAAGATGAAGTAAGATTAATCTCTACAACAAAAACATCAAGTAACTCCTTACCTTCTGTTTTCACTGGTGTGTAATGAGGACACCCTGGTGTATGGACTTGCCATCCACCACAAAAGAAGCACTGGCAATCTCTCCTTATCAGGTACTCCTCAGCATGGTTAAGTAAGATGTTGATCAAATTTGCTGATGATCCCTCATCATTATGAGAGAGTCTCACAATGTCAAAACCAGCATGGAGCGAGAACAAGATAATGTCACGTGCAGAATCATCATCGATCGGTTTCCCGAGGACATCCAATTGATTGATCATATCAACCAATTCATTGTCATGGTTCCTCACTGACTGCCCAGGTAAGAGTTTCTTTGCCATTATCTTACCATGAATCCTGTAAGTCTCATACCTTAAACTGTCAGCCCAGGAATAGTAAATCTGAGGGATCGAGTTAACGATCTCTCTTACATGTGGATCGTTGGCACCTCCACTACCCAATGCCCCCATGTCAACTCTACAGATAGCACGAAGACATTGATATAAGTTGGTCACCTCATACCGTCTGAACCTATTATACCAACAGTTTGGAATAGATTCCAGTATTAGGTACTTGACCAGGAGCACACTTGTTCTCAATGGGTACATACAGACGAGCTTCAAGCTTGTGGCTTGTGAGAACATTTCTTAATTCGTCCTCCCATTGCCTGTAGTTTCTGAGATTAAGCCTTAAATTGAGTTTCATTGGTAAATCTGTGTTGTCATATAAGTTATTCATCTACAAACAAAAACAAAACGAGGCAGAATTCAATAATTATGTTTAATTAATTTAAAGTACCACAAGTAATTTTAGAATTTATTGGTAACTTTAAAGCACTTATTCAATATTAAATGATCCCTATTGAATAAAATGATTCCAAGATCCTTTATTTGTGCAATAATTAACCGGACTGAGGCCCTTCCATCAACCATTACATTTTCAAGGTGAGTAAACTCTTTACTGATTAAAACTCTTGTAATTCTTGGTTGAATAATTAACCATCACATGTTTAATTATTACCCTTAGCTTCAAGGTTCTAAACTGATCTTTAGGTAACCTTGTTGAATATAACCAATTAAAAGTGTAGAACGTGATCTGCCCCCACTTCCCTAAGAAATATTATGGCGCTCTGCTGAGGCCGACCCATCACAAACGATCAAGGTTTTCATCGGGTTTTTAATTGGAAAAGCTGCATCAATATTACTTGGATCTAGATTTATTATGTTGTGATTATATAGTAGTGAACTCTAGCGCATCATCAAGCAACATAAATAAACCTAAACATGCATAATCTACTAATGCAATAAAACATGACGTAGTATGGCCCCTTAATCCTAAGAAAACTAATAAAGCAAAATGCTCCCACTTGAACCTTCATGGATCTCATCCATCTTGCTCCATTGGGCCTTCACTTCATTGGCTTTTGGATCAACTGCAACCTGTAATTTTATTCTACTCTATCTACTACTTAAATAAAATAAATTACAAAAATACTTAACGGTACACAGACCGTATTTAGATTACAAAAATACATCACGATGCGCAGGTCGTATTTAGAATCTATGGGCCATACTAGTCTATATATATAGCAATAAACAATATCATATATTATAAAGTGCCATATAATAAATCACTCATCATGCTTTCCTAAACTACAACATCGAATGTTCACAATAAAGGAAACATGGCCATAAATATCTCATATTTTAATTAATTAATTACTGTAATTAGATAATATCATATATTATTCATGACCAATTATAAGATATCATATATTTTAATTTAGGTATGAGATAGAATCAAATCTTATTTGAATTATGGAAGATAAATCATATTTATTTTCCATGATTATCCTAACTAATTTAGGAATTCTATCCTAATTACTAACCAATCACATATTTTAAATCAATTATTATCCATAAATAATTATGAGATAATCACATTATTTAATCAATTATTATCCAAATAGAATCTTTTGCTCCATAATTATCCAAACTTAACAAAAATAACAACTTTAATTTTGTTAATTATCTTTTCAAAATTTAAACTTATCCCTTTTAAAATTTGAAATCTGATTTTAACTAAAATAAAATAAAATAAAATAAAAATATTTTTTTTTTTGAAAAAGCCGCGTCAGCCATCGTGGTGTGGCTAGCCGAAGCCAGCCACGGTGGCCGCACACCTTACGGTGTGCGCTGCCCCTGTAGTGACGCATGAACAGCAGCAGCAGCACACGCAACGGGGTGGTGCACTGCTGCGCTGCCCCTGGTTGCCTGATCCCATCCCCGCCCCTCCCTCCTGGACCACCAGCAGCAGCACCACCGTGGCAGCGCCACCCAGCCGCGGTGCTACTGCTGTAATTTCACCTTTTTTTTTTGATTTTTAATTAATTAAAACAAAACAGATTTTGTAAAAATAAATTAAACTTTATGTGGTCCAATTAATTCCAAAACTAAATCATATTCAATTTTGAAATTAGGGTTCTTGATGAAATTAATCCCCAATTTAATTTAACACTTAAATTAAATAATTTGATCATGAAAAATTCATAATTTTAACATGTAATCAAATAGATTAAATTCCTTAAACATATTACCAACGAAATAAATCAAAATTAAACAAAAAAATTCACAAATTAGGGTTTAAAATTCGAAATTTTCGAAATTAGGGTTTAGGGGGTCGAAATTTTCGATTAATTTGGGGCAAATTTCGGATCAAATTATGGCTAATATGGAGCAAATTAAACACCTTTAATGATTCTATATTGTTAAATCACATTTAAAATAACAATTGACCCATAATTAAATATTCTCCCTCCTAATTGAATTAAAATTGTGGATTATCAAAGAATTATTACTCAATATATGTAAATGCAAGAGGCTAACTGATACCACTGTAGGAGATTATAGGTACTAAATGCGGAAATAACATGAATCATATTCAATAGCACCAAACCAAGGATCTCATGCACAACACATAAAGAAGTAAGAATTATACCTTTGAAGCGTGATTCCACAAGTGATCGAGTAAGAACAAGGGAGACAAAGAACCCCACGTGTGATTCCTCTACTTAGTGCACGAGTATGGATTAAACCTCCACTAATGCTAGTTAGTTGTGACCGAATGCTTCAATCAACCTTCAACGGAGATTAGAGTCACGAGCACACCACAACACCACCCACGCACCACCACACGCACCACCAATGGAGGGGAGACGCACGGATCAAGGGAGGAGAAAGGGAGGGCCGAAAGTGTGAGAGAGAATTAGGGTTTGGGATCTCTTTGTTGCTTGTTTAACAATTCACAGTGTGTAAATTGTTATGTCATGCAACCCTAGGCATGGTTTATATTTATAGATCATATCCAGAAATAAAACCATGTCCAAATCCTAATTGAACTCTGCTTACAATCCAAGCCCAAACATAAGGTGTGTCATATACTCATGAGGCCCAATAATGGGCCTCTAACTTGTTTAACCTAATACTCTAGTGTGTGACCTTGTAGGATCCATGCTATAAGGCTTTGGACCATTTGACAAGCCCAAAGTCCAATTGTCATATCTAGCAATAGTCATTGGCAACCATATAGTATGAACTTATTATCTCCATAACTGTGATCCTTTGATATATCTAGTAATTGCACTTATCGAAGACATAACTCCTTCAATCCTAATGGAAGGGTGATTTCTCCAATTGACTGCATAAAAGTGTGATTGCTTGTTCTAACCACCTTTTTTGAGGGTCTTAAAGGAGTATCTTCGCACCCCAATCGCTCGAGAATAGTTTTGCTGCAAATGTTGAATGCGGACTCGTTGTTTACCAAAATTCCTAAGACTTCATAACAATCCGATATCAAGGTAATGGACAAGGGCCGGTCGTTGTTGTAGTCATCTGGCAAATCCTCATTGGTGAATCTTATAGTAGGTGGAGTCCATGATCTTGGAATTGGAATTTTCCTATCATCAATCAGTTCTTGGATAGCATGCCTTAGATCATTACAAACATTTGTGTTGTGCCCATAATCATGACAGTAGTTGCAATATTTTCCCATGTCTGCCCCAGGAGACGGCATAGTGTAGTTATTGTGTTTTGACTTGAGGAGACCTTGTAGCTTCAACAGATGATATATAGCACTTAGTGATTCAAACTTCCTAGAGTAAATCTGGCAGATGGAACCCCAACGTCGTCCTCCAACACACATTTGTGCTCCTGTATCCATATCTCGATCTCTAAACAACAAGTAAACTGCAATTTCAAAAACATGGTTAAGAAAACCTTCAAGGTGTTAAGGGGTATAAGACTTTCCTTTAAAAAGAACATTAACTCATATATTAATTCATCAATAGTGATTAAACCATTCTTTAAGTTGAAAAGGTTTTAAAGGGAGATTTTGGCATTGCTTAAAATGCACCACATGTGGTGTTAGTAGTCTTAGAAAGTTAAACTCTCTTGAAATCAAATGAGGGAAGGTCTAAGGATAACTCTTAGTTTATTATTGGGTCCATAAGTAAGCTTTCTAAAAAAAAATCACTTAAAACGAGTTTTTGTTGAAAAAAAAAAAAGAAAAACTTTCATGACGACACGAATGAATCATTAACTCAAATGACCGTAGAGACTTCATGTATGTATTGATGCACATGTTTCTTAATCTAAAGGTCAATCCATTTTGAGGACATTATAAACCAAGTGGCCTCGTATCACTTCCAACTGTGAACACCGAGGTTGGACGTTACTAACAGAGCCGATTGCAGTAGCGCACGGATGTAGGTTTACGCCCTTAATTCATTAATTTTGTTGTCTAAATCCGACCTTACCAATAGGCAGAGGTGTCGGCCTAAAAAAGAAAAAAAATGAATGCTTATGCTCATGACAATTAATGAATGATGAATGACCACATGCATACACAAATTAACAACGCAAATTCGGGTTTAAACCACTACACATTTACATAAAAAAAATGTCCCTAGTGGAGTCGCCAGACTATGGTACCTAGTTTTTTTAATGGACAAAGATTAGTCTATAAAGGTTCCACTTAGGTGTCTGATAAGACTTATAAACAAAAATTAGAGTCGCCACCTTATTTTTATCCGAATAAGGACGGATTTTAAAACAGTCAATTTTAAGAAATAAAATTAAATAAAATCAACTGCTAACTCCATAAAAAAAAGGCACAGGGTTCGGGGTTTAGGTTAAGAGAATCGAACGTCTGGAACTCGTCTTCTCTTCCGTTCTAAGGAACGGGCTCTTACTATTCCGTTGGTTAAAAAAAAAAGCTTTAAGACATATTAACTACAAAAAAAATAATTAATACAAGGTAGGTATGAGCACCAAAGTTGCACTACGTACCGATCATAGTGAGATTTTGAATTCACTCACGGATCAAAACCTTCGTAGTTCGGACAGATTCCATGTTTCAAATAACCAATTCCATTGGGTTTTTAATTTGGGTTGTTGACATAAATGTCATTTTTTTAAGTGAGATTTTAGTGATCTTTGACGGATTCACTCATAAAAGTAAAATGAACCACCTTGGTTGAGGAAAATCACCCTGATTAGTGATCACCGAAAATGTCTTTTGAATAAGACAATTCAACAAATGCGTCCCAATTGACGACTTTTTAGTGGGTCAAGGTATTTTTTGGAGCGAAACTGTAAGGGTTCACTATGTAATCTCACTTTGGGTTTAAATTCACTCAAGGGTAACTTTTGTAAGGTTTTAAGGGTTTTGTGTTTAGGCTTAATGGAATTGGCCAAGTAAAACACGACACCTGTCAAGGCCTTACTTCCAAATAAAAGGGAACAAAAAAACTATTTAATCATATCCGATTGTCAATTAATCCATCGGGTAATTATAATGGGATGTAAGTTTATTTTTTGTGGAGATGGATAATTTTTACAACCTTATATGACTAAATAATTAATCTTAACTTCATGTTTGGAAATGAGGCCATAATCTCATATTAACTATTATTACTTATTAAAAAAACCAAACAATCAAAGTTATGATTCATTCTTGTTCACAAAAGAGTTTCAAATAAAAAGATTCACAAAATTATGAAAGAAAGATAAAATTTGTTAAAACTTTTATTTATAAAGTCTTAAAAGAATATTAAAATCATTAAGACACCATTTATTTCAAAAGTCATCTTATAATAAGATTAAAGATTTTAAAACAACAACATTTAGAATTAAAGACTCTTATTTCTGAAGTCATCTTTAAAATAAGATTAAAGTTTCTTAAAATAACATTTAGAATTAAGGCTTGTTAAAACTCTTATTTCTAAAATCATTTTTTAAAAGAAGATTAAATACATTTTAATTAAAACTTCATAAGTTAAGAAGTATATATAATGTAGTGTAATATAGATTTCATGCCACCATTAATAAAAAATTTTAAAAGCAATTAAGAGAAAAACGTGCATATCTCAATTTTTTGATAGTTTAAACCAAAAAAATCATTAAAAACCATAGAAAAATCAAAAAAATTATTGTGAGATATGGTTGGAAAGATCTTGAAAAGTTCTATCATTTGAGCTAAGGAACTGGAACTGATTCTGGTCGTAAAGGTCCTTTTATAGACCATCTTTGGGACGTGGTAAGTAACTCACTATTCTTGAATAACCTCTACATAAACTCTTAATTCATTAGGTGTTTAAACTCACTTTAAAAAAATAAATTATCCTTAAAAATATGCTTTAAGCAGACATATGAATGTATTAATCTTTCGTATTTAAAATGCATTAGAAAAAAAAATGCAATGCAAAATGCAATTACCCCCCTCTTTTAATGACCTATCACCTCACCAATAGGCTTGGCTTTCTAATGTGGAGTAATGAAAGATTTAGGGCTAATTTAGCACCTAATATCATCATTACCCCTATTGGTAACATCACATGGAAACAAACATGTTAATTAGCATAATAATAATAATTAAGGAAATTAAGAAAAGATTGAAGATAATACCTCGAGCTAGATGTAGCAATTTTTTGGATAACCTCTTTGGTTTATCAAGGATGAAAATATGATCACTCCTTAGTTAAAATTAAATTAAAGAGTCTAAGTAATTTTTTTTTGAGTTTTGATATATTAAAGAAACTAAAGTTAAATGAAGCTAATGAACTTTTTTTTTTATTTTTGATTAGAGAAAATAAACTTTGAAAAAGATAAAGCTAAACTTAAGAAATAAACTTTTTTTTTTTTGGGTTTTAAGATAGAATAAGAATACTTAAGCAGTTAAACTAATATTTTTAACAAAGATAATAATAACAACAATACTTGAACTTGAAATATTTTTGTGTTTTTTTTATAGGAATTTATGATAATAACAATACTTAAATAAAAATAGCAACTTAATTATAAGATGCTTTTTTAATAAACTAATAACTTAATAATAAAGCTAAATTAGAGAGATTTTAACTAAAACAAAGATTAGAGGAGAATTTTTAGAGAGAACTTTTAGAGAGAAGAATTGTAAGAGTGTTTTGGTGTGTTAAAACTTGAGAATTAGGGGGGTATTTATAGGTAAATAAAGGGGTTAATTTGTAAATAAAAAAAAGTAAATAAGTTAAAATTCAAGGATTACTTTGGTAAATATCAAGATCTTGGTAATAATGAGAATCTTGATATTAAATTCTCTTGTTTTACATGTAACAAACTTGTTAATCTGTTTTGCAACGCTTAAACTGATAAAATAAAGAAAACCGTAATAAAATCAACTCTAATATTCACATAATAAAAAAGGTTCTAAAATGCCATGGTATATATATATAAAAAATATGTATGACCAAGTCGTGTCATAACTCAAAAAAAAATAATAATAATAATACTTACATGGTATATAATAAAAGAGCGTCTAAATTTAATTAGTCACTATTATACTTACCAAGGTGCTAAAACAACAACTATAAAAAAAAAAGTTAGCTCTGAGATGTTAGCTCTAAACGATATACAAAGACGTTAGGTTACAATACTAAAAGGGTTGGACAAAATATCTCAGAGTTAGTAAAAAAGTAAAAGAGAAATAACCCCTACCCTTATTAGAGAGTACATATAAATGTACCCAAGAATATCTGAACACACGACAAAACATTATACATACGAGCATTTCTAATAATAACCCTTACTAAAAAAAAGTGGATCATATAAAATCATAAGATTGACAAGGTCAACGTGAAAATACATCATACAATACTAAGTCACACAACATAAATTTAAGGTGGTCAAGAGTAAAATATATTCCCTTAACCGAATGACCTTAAAAAAACGTGAACTCTTATCTTACTTTACTCTACTAAAACGCAAATTTATATTTACCATAGTCGTAAAAAACAAAGACAAAAGATACAAAACTAGATCAAAACAACAGGAAAACAGATAAAACAGGAGCCAAATGTTTGTCGGCAACCAAAGTTTTCATAACAGAAATTACTATTTGGAATAGTGCCAAATAGTGTTTGCATAGTGTCAAATAGTGTCTGCATAGTAAAATACAATACATGACGCGTATGGAATCCTACTATCCCAATTAGCGTCGGGTAAATATTGATACAATTGATCCAAACTGAAATTTATTGGACACCACATTAACTGCGGGGGATAAAAAAAAGGTAACGTTAATTTACTTCTGACAATTGCTTATCAAAATTGGAGAAGGAATACACAAACTAGACTGAAATATACAACATAAATAATAATAATAATAATAAAATAATAATAATAATAATAATAATAATAATAATGATGATGATGATAATGTCAGACGTTCCATGCAAATGCATGAACTTCTAACAACAACAACACACAAAAAAACAAAAAAACAAAAAAAAATTTTTTAAAAAAAAAGTAAAAGAAAAGAAAGTAATCAAGGCTACCATATGAAACATAAATGCCAAAGAAGATGTCAGAGCAACGTAACGAAATGAAAACAAGATCCGATATTATCGCTGAAAAAACTATTCATCTGAAGCTATACACAATTATACACAATTATACATATGTATCCCTCGTCTAAACTCGTCCATACAACTTCTAGATAAATATGGACATGTTAGGTCCGAACTTGTATTTATCGGATCAAGTATTAACTGCGGAACAAGGATATTAGAACAGGCGTACATAAAAGGAGGTCCCTTAAGCACTACAACATATAGTACCCATTTAGGTGTGGGAATGTTTGTCATTCCCCTATATTGGTTGGACATGAGTCTTTTAGAGTAATGGACTTTATAGCTTAGGTAAATTGGTCATATGATAGGATAGTGCACAAATCACAAAAAAAAAAACAAGATAAAATAAAAAGCACCCTAACGGTCTAAGTGAACATATAAATATACTTACTATACTCTATAGGGTTAAACGATACTTGTTTATAAGGAAAATGACATATTCCCCTAGCGAGATAAAAAAAAAAGTACTTTATACTATACGATTATTATACATATACGTATAAAAATACGGTCTAAAATACTTACTTTAACTATAAAAAGAAATTACCCTTATCCAAAATCTCCACTCACCACTTAATTCTTATCTTCTTCCATCTTCCTCCTTACCCGAAAAAATCAAACAAAAACCACCATTAAACTCAACCACCATGTTTCAAGAAAATCAAGAAGATCAGCCTGTCTTTACATTTGAGGAAGACATGAGGATGATAAGGGTGTATTTCATGTACATTATGGGGCTAATGGTCCTCCTAATGGCCATATTAATTTACTTGTTAATCCACAAGTAAAAACCCGAAAATTACTTCGGTGGAGCAGGGTAATAATGCATGTAATGTGAGCTTGTACTTCAATATTTTGTAATTTAGAAGTACAAATTGTAATATGTATTTTGGAAATTATTAATAAAAAATTATTATTATTACTCGTTTCTTTCGTTTTATGTAATAAAACAAACATTATTAAGTTTAAAAAATAATTAGCAAAATATTAATTATTATTTGCAAAAAAAACAATAATTATAGTAAAAAAAAATATTAGTGATAACTAAAAAGGTAGGATCAAAATTTGGTGTCTACAGTAGTCTACACACATCTGCCAGGTACCATTCGGCTTCTTTACAAGTACAACGTTTGCCACCCAGTCGGGGAAATTATAAGGCCGAATAAACCTGGCATCCAGCAGCTTTTTTACTTCGGCAGTTGCCGCCTGACTTCTTTCCTCACCGTGATTCCTTTTCTTTTGCCGGATAGGCTTCATTTTTTGATCCACGGCGAGTTTTTGGACAGCGAGATCCGGGCTGATGCCTGGCATCTCTTCCACTTCAAAGGCAAACACATCTTTGAATTCCTTCAACATAAGGTGCAATTCTGTACCCAGAATAGCATTAGCAACCGTCCCAACCTTAATAGTTCGCTCTGGACTGCTTTCGTCCAGAACAAGATCAATACTTTCACCAGCCGGTTGGGGACGGAGCTCCTCTGACCGTTCACCGGTCAGTGATTGCTATTTCTTTTCTTTTTTCACCTCCACCAGCTCTGCAGCTTTCCTCTTTTTTCCGGCTGCTGGTGGGGGTGAACTGGCATCCTTGACATTGTCAAGGTCTATTGGTTCCTTCCCTTGGCCGTCTGCGGCCACTGTATCTTTGACGGCTGAGAGATAGTACTCCCAGGCCGTCTTCTGATCCCCGTTCAGGGAACCAACAGAGCCATCATCCCTCTCATACTTGATGAGCATAAGAGACGGGATGATCACCGCCTTGGCTTCGTTGAGGGTTGGCCTCCGAAGAATAATGTTGTAGGAGGTAAACTCCTCAACGACCTAGAATCTAACGACAATATGTCGTCCCTGACCCTTTTCTCCCAGCCAGATGGGTAAGTCAATTCTTCCATCTAGGTAGACCATCCCACCCCCAAAACCAACCAAGGGGTGGGTGACCGGATGCATGCTTCTGGTGTTGTATTTCAGCTTCTGCAGGCACCGGAGGCTGATGATGTCCGACGAGCTGCCGGTGTCAATAAGGATGCGTCCAACTAATTAGTTGGCGACCTTACATTCAATGACAATCGGGTCGTCATGCGGACGACGGACGCTGCCCCTGTCCTTCTTAGTAATGAGGACATCCGGAAAGGTGGAGCTGGCAGACGCCTGCTCATCATCATCCTTATCCATCTTTCGAAGATGGCTTTTGGTGCCCCGGATGGTAGGGCCACCACAAGAGAACCCGCCTACAATAGTGTAGACCGGATCCTTGTCGGTATCCGAACTACTAGTAGGTTGGGGGGTAGTTTTGGAGGACTGGCCCTTATTTTTCTTTTTTGCCCCGGCTGGGGACTTAGAAATATAGGACTTTAACATCCCTTTGTCAGCCAGACGGTCCAACGCCCGTTGAAGGCTAAAGTAGTCGTTTGTGTCATGGTCAACTTCCTCATGGAACTGGCAGTACTTATTCTTGTTCCGTGACTGGACGAAATTTTTCATTGGATTCGGCTTCTCAATAGACAGCCGGTCCTTTACCTCCATGAGGATGGAGTTGCAGTCTTTGTTAAACTGGTACCGGGGGACGTACGGTTTAAACTCTTTTTTCTTCTTCTGGGACGGCTGCTCAAAATCACTGACCGCCCAGACTTCTTTTCTTTTTCTTGCTCTCTTCTTTTTTCTTTGCCGGTTGAGCTGACCGGCTCTCTTTTTGCTTGTCGGACTTCTTGGAGTCCGACTGGCTACCAGGCGTGCAGAGGTCGGTTTCTTTGATATAGCTTTCCGCCTCCCTCATGGCCGCCTGTAGCGTAAATGCCCCTATTCTGACAAGATCGGACTTAAAGGTCGACCCGTCTTTCAGACCCTTGAAAGAGTCTGTAAATTCTACCTCGTCAGACAGCCCCTGAATCTGAATTCTAACCGGGTTGAACCGCCTGACATATGAGCGTAGCCCTTCTCTCTCTCCCTGCTTAATGGTGCTCAAGTCTAGACTTGTTTTCTTAGCAGGGATGTTCATTGAGAAGTTGGTGGCAAACAAGAAGGCTATCTTCTTGAAGCAATCAATAGATCCGACTAGCAAATTGCCAAACCATTGTTGGGCAATGCCCTTCAATGTAGCCGGGAAACAACGACACCAGGTGGCATCGTCCCAACCTTGTAAGCACATTAGATTGGTATATTCCATCAGGTGGTCTTCCGGGTTGGTGGTGCCATCATAAGCACCAACCAACACATTTGGGCCGCCTCGGTTATATTTGCTGCAAAGGCAGACGGCTGTTCGCCTAGCCTCATCAGCCGTAGCTGCCAGTCCAGTGGCTGGACATTGTTGTATGCCGCCTGACCTCCGAATGGGGGTGGCTGCATAAACTGGAGGCCATATTGCCCATACTGCACTTGGGGTGCGTATGGCATAGACCCTATCATGAGTTGAGGTTCGGTGTTGACGGATTTACCGCCTGTCGGACTCTCATGCAAGGACATGGAATTCCTTGCAGAAGCTTCTTTGAAGCTGTTTGGAAAGCCTGAGGTAGAAGTGTTGGGGTTTGGTGAGTCCGACTCACCGCGGAAATAAACCCAAAACCAAGAACGCACTCGCAATAAATAAAACCATGAACGTAATTAAATTAATCACAAGATTAAGATAAGCTAATCACCTTTGACGCGTGCTTCGCTCCAAATGAGCTCTTACTTGAAAGCTTTAAGTCCCGCTCGCACGGAGACCTCCAACGAAGTCCACCCGCACCAACAAAACCGACTAGGTCCAATGTCTTGGAGTTAGCAAGACCCGACCAATAAAACCCGAGTAATAATTTAGAGTTCAAAGGTTTTCACTAAATGTGATGCCCTTTTCCAACTCTTACTCAAGCATCCTTCCCAATGCCCATACTTGGGTATTTATAGGAAATGATGGGAGTATCATTTACTCTCCCATCAATGTGGGATAGTATGATTTTTCCATTTTATTTTAAAGCTAAAATAAAATCAATAATCAAGCTAGTAATAAATCAACAAGTGGCAAGCTCATGTGAGTGGTTAGGTGAGGACCATTTGGAGAAGGGGGGGACCAAACTTGCTCCCCACTCCCTCTCCCATAGCCGGCCAACACACTCAACACACACACATGGACCACAAGCCACATGGCACTCACCCTTGGGCACCAAGGCAGCCAAGGTGGGCTGCCATGTGGTGCTTGTCCTCGGCAGCCACGCACAGCAGGCCCAGCAAGCATGCGGGCTGCTGCTGCTGCTGGCCAGCACGCCCAGCATGCTTGTGCGGGCTGCTGCTGCTGGCCTTGTGCCTCGGCCAGCGCTGCTAGGCAGCAAGCAATGGCCTAGCCATGCTGCTGCTAGCTGCTGCGGGCTGGCGCGCCTAGCGTGCTAGCTCCAGCAGCTTGTTGCGGCATGGCTTGCTAGCCATTGCGCGCACAAGCCTAGCATGCTAGCACGCACTAGGCAGCGCCTAGCCTTGCGATGCTAGCTTGGGTGCGCTAGCACGCACCAGCCAGCCTAGGCTCGGCTTGGTGCGCATGCTAGCCACCATGCTAGGCCATACGCCCTTAGCACTCGGTTTGCTAGGGCATTCCGATGCTAGGGGTATTTTGGTCTTTTGTTGATTTATTACTATTTCTCGTCTCGTCTTTCACTATTTTTCGACTCGACTTCCGACGCTCGGTTTCGACGCTCTAAGCTCGAATTTCCGACGTCTAAATAAATATTACTCGGTTGACTCATTAATTCCTTCCGAATTAATTCGTCGATTCGGTTTGTTGAATGCTTGGGTGTGACCCGAAGGGTTCAGTCAAGATTAAGCTGTAACATTAATTATCCATTAATATTACTGATCGGAAGCGGCCTCCACCCAGGCATTCCGATCACTTGACCTTACTGAATATATTAGCTTTCTAATAATTCTGAACCCGCTAACGGAATAGTACACTTGTTCGAAGGACACCATTCCTTTCAATCTCCCACTTGTCCTTCCGGACAAGTGCTCATTTTGTGTACAGCCCTTTCCTATGTCGCTTAATGTCTCTTCATGAACTATAAGGTAAGATTTATCTTGTCATCCTTATTACGTCCAGAAGTGTTTCCCGATTCCGAGTCCGACTGTCAATAAACAGATGATTTCTAAAATCCATCCGAGCACGGCCATGCATTTTACAGTCTCGCTCTACGAGAGGCCTTGAATACAACAAAGACATCTTCCCTATTTTACTAGGGGGACATTCCCAGTCTTGTAATGTAGCTCCTCTTACTGAGAGGACCTAGCCGCCCGAGTGTTGCCGTTATAATCCCCTATTACGGCAGACGTTTGACAACATCAAAGCAAACTAGTACTCAAACAAGAGAACTCCCACTACTCATGGTCGAGGAAATAGGTTCCGATAGCCATAATGAGAAGTATACTTATGACAAATTTTTAATTTCTTAAAGTATTCTCATAGGTCGATCCAGTATGGTTCTAAACCAATACCTGTGCAAATGATTTATGACAATCATGTCCCCGTAGCACATGAAACGGTGCTATAAATCAAACTACACACTAATCTCAATTGGTCATTAATCGTCCATCGTTTAAATGACCTTGATTAGGGATAATTTTCGATTATAATATTCAATGTTCACTTAATAGGTGTTTCCTTACCAAGACTGGTCTTGATACCCTATTTTGAATATTCTCAGAATCGAATGGACTCATTATTTAATCCTAAACCACAATTAAATAGCATAACGGAGTAATAAAATGTTGCATGAAATTTTATATTACTCCAAAACATGAATGGTTTTCCTTAGTGTCTTACATTAACTTTTCTCAAAATTAACTAAAACACTAAACAAGGAAATCAAAGCCAGTCTCCTACATGCTTGATTCCCATTGCCTCAACGTGCTTGTTGTGCTTCACTTGAGGCAAAGGTTTAGTAAGTGGATCGGCTACATTGTCATCCGTTCCAACTTTGCAAATTCTGATTTCACCCTCTGATTTCCATTCTCGAATCATGTGAAATCGCCGCTTGACATGTTTGACCTTCTGATGTTCTCTAGGCTCTCTGGCCTGAGCAATAGCTCCATTGTTGTCACAATAGAGGGCTATTGGACCCTTTATAGAGGGTACAACATCAAGTTCGCCAACGAACTTACGAATCCAAACAGCCTCCTTAGCTGCTTCAGCAGCTGCCAAGTATTCGGCTTCAGTTGTAGAATCTGCAGTTGTACTCTGCTTTGCGCTCTTCCAACTAAACGCCCCTCCATTTAGACAGAACACATATCCAGATTGCGATTTGAAATCGTCTCTGTCTGTCTGGAAGCTTGCGTCGGTATAACCTTCCACAACCAAATCCTTTGTACCACCATACACCAGGAATTTATCCTTGTTCCTTTTCAGGTACTTTAGGATATTTTTGGCCGCAGTCCAATGCGCCTCTCCTGGGTCTGATTGGTAACGGCTCGTAGCACTCAAGGCATACGACACATCTGGCCTAGTACATATCATGGCATACATGATAGATCCAATAAGCGAAGCATATGGAATCTGATTCATTCTTACCCGCTCATCAGGTGTCTGTGGACACTGCTTCTTGCTTAGGGTTATGCCATGTGACATTGGCAGGTGACCTCTTTTGGCCTCCTCCATGCCAAATCGAGCAAGTACCTTATCAATATAAGTACTTTGACTCAATCCAATCATCCTTTTCGATCTATCCCTATAGATCTTGATGCCTAGTATGTACTGAGCCTCTCCCAAGTCTTTCATTGAGAAGCACTTTCCAAGCCAGGCCTTTACAGACTCTAACAACGGAATGCTGTTTCCAATGAGCAATATGTCATCGACATATAAGACTAGGAAGGTGATGTCACTCCCACTGACCTTCTTGTAAACACAAGATTCATCTGGATTCTTGATAAAACCAAACTTACTGATGGCTTCATCGAAACGCAGATTCCAACTTCTGCTTGCTTGCTTTAATCCATAAATGGACTTCTTAAGCTTACAAACTTTCCCAGCATTGTTTTGGTCGACAAAACCTTCAGGCTGTGTCATATACACAGTTTCTTCCAAATAACCATTAAGGAAGGCGGTTTTGACGTCCAACTGCCATATTTCATAGTTGTAATATGCAGCAATCGCTAGGAGGATCCGAACGGATTTAAGCATTGCAACTGGTGAAAAGGTTTCATCGTAATCAATACCATGAACTTGTCTGTAACCTTTTGCCACCAATCTAGCTTTGTAAATGAATACATTTCCATCTTTGTCGGTTTTCAACTTGAAAATCCACTTACATCCGATCGGTGTATAACCTTCGGGTAAGTCAACCAAGTCCCAGACTTGATTTTCAAACATGGAATCCATTTCAGATCTCATGGCCTCTTGCCATTTAGCAGAGTCGGTGCTTGCCATCGCTTGCTTGTAGGTTGCCGGTTCATCTCCATCCATAATCAGGATGTCCTGATTCTCGGTTAATACTAAACCAAGATATCTATCAGGTTGAGATCTCGGCCTCAGAGACCTACGTAGGGTAATGGATTGAGCATTTGCATTGTCGGTTCGACTTTGCACATTTTGATCATTTTGACCTGCGTCAACAGATGCTGTTTGAGCACTTTGACTGTCATTATGATTTTGTTGCTCATCCTCACGAACTTCGTCGAGTTCGATTTTCCTCCCACTTGTCATTTTGGAAAGGTGCTCCTTCTCCAAAAAGACACCATCGCGAGCAACAAACACTTTGTTCTCCGATTTGTTGTAGAAGTAATACCCTTTGGTTTCTTTTGGGTAGCCCACAAAGTAAACCTTGTCAGATTTGGGATGAAGTTTGTCAGAGATCAATTTCTTGACATATGCTTCGCATCCCCATATCTTTAGAAAAGATAACCTAGGAGGTTTCTTCGTCCATAATTCATATGGAGTCTTTTCTACAGCTTTTGATGGAGCACGGTTCAGTGTTAGTGCCGCAGTTAGAAGTGCGTGTCCCCAGAAAGAGATAGGAAGATCACTAAGACCCATTGTTGATCGTACCATGTCTAACAAGGTCCGATTTCTCCTTTCGGATACTCCGTTCCATTGTGGAGTTCCTGGAGGTGTCAATTCTGAAAGTATACCTTTTTCTTTCAGATGGTCATCGAATTCTTGGCTCAAGTATTCACCACCTCGATCCGATCGAAGGGCTTTGATTTTCTTGCCAAGCTGATTTTCAACTTCACTCTGAAATTCTTTGAACTTTTCAAATGATTCAGATTTATGCGACATGAGGTAGACATAGCCATATCTACTATAGTCGTCTGTGAAAGTGATGAAATAGCGATGTCCATTTCTTGTGGTTGAGCTCATTGGTCCACATACATCGGTATGTATAAGACCCAATAAGTCACTTGCCCTTTCTCCCAACTTGGAGAATGGCTGTTTAATCATCTTGCCTAATAGACATCCTTTGCAATTCTCAAACGATTCTAAACCGAAAGAGTCAAGAACACCTTCTTGTAGAAGTCTCTTGATGCGTTTGATGTTAATGTGGCCAAGACGACAATGCCACAAGTAAGTCTGATTTGACTCCATGGTCTTAGCTCTTTTGGTATCATTATAAACAATTTGTCCAAAGACACAAACGTGTCATTCCATAAATATAAACAAGATGATATGTCTTGTGATCAAGTTTACAATGACGTCCAACGCCACAAGATCAAAATATGGTAGATAAAACTAAACAAGTTTTAAATCTAGACAAAATATGAGATTACAAGCTTTCTTTGAAAGATTATCTTCTTCTTCCACTTGTACTCATATCCACTTGAAAAGCACCGCTCACTTTGTTCCTGAAATAGGAGCATATAGTGAGCCAATTTTCCGGTATCTAATACCTCATAAATCGCTTATGTTCAAGTGTAAAGATGATACCTGAGATCGAGGTTACTTTTCCTTTCGCCTCATCTGCTAGATACATGCTACATTCTCTTTTGTAGTGTCCGGGTCTACTACAATAGAAGCAGCGCATCTTAGCTTTGTTCTTGAACTCCTTCTTCTTTGGTCTCAGGGCAACCTTAGCCTTCTTGCAAGAATGGGTTTTCTGGAGCTCTTGAACAACTTCCATCAAGGAAAGTTTGTTCCGCTTGGCCGTAAGTCGCATCTTTAATGCAACATACCCCGAGTGGAGTGAGCTTAGTAGCATGAGAGCTGCTTGCTCATCTTCCACTGGTTTGCCAATTAGCTCCAGATGGGTGAATAGCCTTGTCATGTTGAGCACATGAGCTTGAAGTGGCATCCCGGGTCTAAGTCTTGCATTATAGACCTTAGCCCATACTTCTTGTCTCTCTTTGATGAGACATCCATCTTGCGGTGGCTTGATCCTCATGTTCGAGAGTGACCTAGTCACATCTTCCACAAGTCCATCATAGTTGCCTCTGGTACTCTTGGTGACTCTCAAATTGACTACGTCTTCTAGAGCTTTGAGCATCATGTCCGGAAAATAGTTGGAGAACTTCCCCTTCCATTGTACCGGGATGGAGTTTGCCATGAGTCTGGAAACTCTTTTGCAATCCTCACTCCATTCCTCATGTGCCTCATCACTCATAATCCCCTTTGAGTAGAAACTCGGGATTTGAGTGTCCAGAATGTGCTCTAGGTAGCAATTTCGGAGGGTCTTTCGGAGTTCCTCTTCCCATTCCTTAAAGTTTACCAAGTTCAGAGAAATTGGCAACTTTTTGGGCAATTCCGGGAGCATAAGGTCATTGTTATTAGTTGAAGACATGATTCTACAATTGAAAGAATTTTGAAATGAAAAACCATTCATTATACTTAAATAAGATTGAAATCATGCATTTTAATCAAACTTATTTAAAACGTCTTATTCACACATTAAAGATTGTCCCCAATTTTGGTGAGAATAAGTCGATTCCAAGATCCAAAGAAACAAAGAGTGGTTAAGCATGCTTTGGCTTGTCTTAACACTCAATCTCCTAAGGTAAGCAACGCTTTGCTAATGGCTCTAAGCCACTCTTGGTTGAATAAATCGTCGCATCCCATGCTCTCTAAACAATTTATTCACTTTGCCACGACATGTTAGGACTCCATCACTCATATCGTTGAGTATAACCAAAACCACTTGCATACCTAGTATGCCTTACGTTCCTTGGAGAAGTAGTGATGCCTCGCTTTGGCGTAGCCCACCACTACCCTCGTTCGGTTGGTAAGTGTGTTTTGGAATGGCAAGTTTTACTCAATTTTAAGGGACCTAGGGTTTCTATGTTGGTTGATTTAAGTGAACTTAATTAATCATCTCAACATTCGAAATCCTAACCATGCATCTAACATATAATTCATATATATAAACATAAATATATATCGAAAACATAAATAGAGATGCATTTGGCAACTAGCATGACCCCTTGAGATCTTCAAGTCTTCAAAAGGTCTTCTTTTGCAACTTCATGGCTTCGTCTTCTAAGAACCCCGTCTTCAAGACTTGACCAAATAATATAATTGCTAGTGTCTACGATTAGGACTAATCTAAATATTAAGGTACAAAAATACTCAACGGTTCGCAGACCGTATTTAGATTTACAAAAATACATCACGGATCACAGTCCGTATTTTCTATCCTAATCGGGCCCCACTAGTTGCCATTTCATAAAACCTGTGAGAGAATTTTACATTCCATTCATCCATTCACTATCTGTGAATGGCCCATGCATTTTACAACGATCAAACAAGTAACAATGCATAAAACCGCGCGGGAACTAGTAATTAATCTAGGTGGTTAATCCAATTAACACGCCTAATTAAACTAGTCAAAGTTGTTTTATCCGGTTTAAGGTAATGACTAAGATACGCTCCCACTAAATTCCGCATCCAAACTTAATCCAATTAATTAAGTCGGTGAACCCAAATATTTGTCAAAATTAATTTTGCAAATGTCGCTCATAAACCCGAGGCCTAGCCTCCAAAAATTTTAATTAAATAAACAAAATAATTAAAATAAATAAAACGACAAGTTAAGCAAAATTACGTATTCCACAATGTCTAAGTGCCTAGCACTAAGACTTGGAACCCAAAATTACCCTTATTTACTTTTAAGCAATGCTAAAGTTAACATTAAAATTAGCATCGACTTAATAACCCGGGGTTATTATGCTAATTATTGAATCGTACATATCGTACAACAAGTTCGTAGCATAACCATCGGCACCCCGCAACACCAAGCATGCTCATGGGCTGCTTGTGCTCGCACACGCCACGCCCAGCCAAGCCAAGCGTAGCAGCAAGCACAGCGCGCACAGCATTATGCTGCTGCTGCGCCATGCTGCTGCTTGTTGCTGGCTGGTGCGGTAAGTGGCTGGCAGCGAGCAGCAGCCCCACGCCAATCCTCGCACACATAGCACCACGCACCAAGGCACGAGGCACCCAGCAGCCTCGGCAGCCACATATGGGTTGCGTGAGCAGCCCAGCTGGCCGAGAGCTAGCTCGGGGCTCTTAGGCCTCGTGTTGCGTGCTAATGCTTCGAAAATTATCGAATTTTGTGTGTGACATTATAAATTAATTCTAAATTAATTTTAGAATCAATTTTGAGGAAAAATGAAAAATAACAAGTCCAACTTAAATAATTCATCCAAAGCAATTAACCAAATTTATTACCAAGAATCATTCTTTAATAAAATTGGTCTAACTTGGTGTAACAAAAATAAATTAGGGCATTTCTCACTATTAATTTAATCACTTTAAATTAATCTTGAGATTTTGACAAAATAAAAGGGAGTTGGAAAAATGAACATAAGTTCAATAAAGACTCCAACTTTAATACTTGTGACTTCATGAAAAATTATATCTTCCAATATGAAGATAAACCAATTTCTATCACAAGTTTTAAACTTTATGATTCCAATCAACTAAAAAATGATTAAATCAACAAAGTTTAACCAAAATTCATGGAATTTAGTAACTCAAAGTTTCAATCACTTATCATAAGTAAAGATTGAATCTTTAATACTTGGAAGCATCAAAGAATAACTATTTCACACTCAATGCAATTAATTTGCAATTATGTGAAAAATAAAACCAAACTTTCAAGCACCAATTACTACCAAGTAATCATGCTTAAAGTGGTCTAAAATTGCATATAAAATAAGGAAAGAACCATTTACATAACCACCATAAATATGCAATCAATTTTCAAGGTTAGAAAGACTTAAAATTTTTCGTCAAAACGAAAAATCCCTCGAAAAATGCATTTCTGGTCGTTTTTTGGCTAAAAACCGAGCCCTACAAGGGTAAAACCATTTCCAGAACACGTTTTCCACCCAAAATTCACTATTTTTGGGTCGAAATCTGAGTTCGGGGCTGAAGATAGCTCAAATACGAGGTAAAAATACAAAAAACGAGTTACTAATATAATTAGCAACTTAAAACCAGAAAAAAAATAAGCCATAATAACACCTTGAAAAATCATGATTTTAAAATAAACGAGCGAGGCTCCGATACCGCTGTTGGGGTTTGGTGAGTCCGACTCACCGCGGAAATAAACCCAAAACCAAGAACGCACTCGCAATAAATAAAACCATGAACGTAATTAAATTAATCACAAGATTAAGATAAGCTAATCACCTTTGACGCGTGCTTCGCTCCAAATGAGCTCTTACTTGAAAGCTTTAAGTCCCGCTCGCACGGAGACCTCCAACGAAGTCCACCCGCACCAACAAAACCGACTAGGTCCAATGTCTTGGAGTTAGCAAGACCCGACCAATAAAACCCGAGTAATAATTTAGAGTTCAAAGGTTTTCACTAAATGTGATGCCCTTTTCCAACTCTTACTCAAGCATCCTTCCCAATGCCCATACTTGGGTATTTATAGGAAATGATGGGAGTATCATTTACTCTCCCATCAATGTGGGATAGTATGATTTTTCCATTTTATTTTAAAGCTAAAATAAAATCAATAATCAAGCTAGTAATAAATCAACAAGTGGCAAGCTCATGTGAGTGGTTAGGTGAGGACCATTTGGAGAAGGGGGGGACCAAACTTGCTCCCCACTCCCTCTCCCATAGCCGGCCAACACACTCAACACACACACATGGACCACAAGCCACATGGCACTCACCCTTGGGCACCAAGGCAGCCAAGGTGGGCTGCCATGTGGTGCTTGTCCTCGGCAGCCACGCACAGCAGGCCCAGCAAGCATGCGGGCTGCTGCTGCTGCTGGCCAGCACGCCCAGCATGCTTGTGCGGGCTGCTGCTGCTGGCCTTGTGCCTCGGCCAGCGCTGCTAGGCAGCAAGCAATGGCCTAGCCATGCTGCTGCTAGCTGCTGCGGGCTGGCGCGCCTAGCGTGCTAGCTCCAGCAGCTTGTTGCGGCATGGCTTGCTAGCCATTGCGCGCACAAGCCTAGCATGCTAGCACGCACTAGGCAGCGCCTAGCCTTGCGATGCTAGCTTGGGTGCGCTAGCACGCACCAGCCAGCCTAGGCTCGGCTTGGTGCGCATGCTAGCCACCATGCTAGGCCATACGCCCTTAGCACTCGGTTTGCTAGGGCATTCCGATGCTAGGGGTATTTTGGTCTTTTGTTGATTTATTACTATTTCTCGTCTCGTCTTTCACTATTTTTCGACTCGACTTCCGACGCTCGGTTTCGACGCTCTAAGCTCGAATTTCCGACGTCTAAATAAATATTACTCGGTTGACTCATTAATTCCTTCCGAATTAATTCGTCGATTCGGTTTGTTGAATGCTTGGGTGTGACCCGAAGGGTTCAGTCAAGATTAAGCTGTAACATTAATTATCCATTAATATTACTGATCGGAAGCGGCCTCCACCCAGGCATTCCGATCACTTGACCTTACTGAATATATTAGCTTTCTAATAATTCTGAACCCGCTAACGGAATAGTACACTTGTTCGAAGGACACCATTCCTTTCAAGAAGCTGACTCAGAATGTTGCTGTCTCCTTCGATTGATGACATGTCTAGCATCGAAGGTAGACGCCTTGTTGGCCTCCGGCTGGGGTTGCCGGGGCTGCCTCTGGGGCATCAGAATCTTGGCCCAGTCAAGTTTTGCGGCTGCCTTCTCCTTGGGATGAGGAGTTGGCTGCCTGTCCTTGACTGGCTTCTTCTTCTTCCCATCATTGGGAGTCTTTTTAGCCGGCGGACTCTTGCTAGAGCCAGCCTTGTTGTTGTTGATCATCTCCTTGATTTCACCCTTGAAGGAGTTCATGAATTTCATGAGCTCATTCCGGGTGACCGGAGGTTCTCCTCTGGTCTTCCGGGTTTCCCCGTCTGACCTTCCAGGGGGCCGCTTGCTTGGACCCGCCTGGTCTTGATTTCGCTCCACTTGATCCCTGGAACGAATGGATTTAGATATGAGGGAGCCGTTTTTGGTTATGTAGGTCTCCACATCATTGTCCTCTTCTTCCTCCTTCTCAGTAAATACATCTGGCTGAGGTTGAGGGATTTCAAAGCCTGTCGGTTGAATAACCGGTTGTATGTCCTCTTGGTTACCCGCCCGAGTAACTGGACGCAGAGAAGTAGAGTTAGAGATTGGTACAGAATCTTGAACCATTTTGAGGTACTCTCCCCACAGACGGCGCCAAATGTTTTGGGTGTTTTTGTCCCTTGGGAGAGTTACAGCTTGAAGACTGGTCCTGCTGGCTCTGTACCTGCAAAATCAACGAAGACACCGGTTGGGTGGTGCTCCGCCTCCAACACTCAAGTTAGTAGCTTGAAAGGGAGTAAAAAGTGCGATATTTAAGGTGGGGATCTGCTTGGATTCCAAGCTCAGGATTTCTCTGGTGTAATAAATGATTGTGAATTTCTGAATGTCCCCCAAATTGGGGGAATATCTCCCTATTTATAGGGTCATTGGGAAAGGTGTCCTCCCCTAGGTCATTCTGACCTAGAACTGATGGGCTGCGCCGCCAAATAGCGAATTTGGGGAATTGGGCCCTTGAAGGCTGCAGAAGTATCTGGGATTGCCACGTGTCAGCTGGAGATTGGTCATTGGTGACATGCTAGCCTCTAACACGTGGCACGCCCTCATTGGTCCACGCGTCTAGGATAAAAATACCCTAAACACCTTTATGCATGCTATTGGTTATGACCCCCTTTCTACCACCCTTACCCCATTTACTTTTGAATCAGACTCCGGTACAAGTCAATATTGTTCCTGGCAGCGAGCATAGTACCAGCAGAGTATTAGTACAATTCTTCAGGGGAAAGCTTCTCCGAAATTTCTAAACTATGCACAAGAATTATTGTGAATGACATACCCTATTTTTTTTGGTGCTTTACACTAGTGTTTCAAGAATAAAGTTTATAGTTGATAGTCTTATATCAGGGATCTAAAGGGCTTTAGTGTGACTATCTACCTAATTTGATCTATGGCGGCTTACCCTTTACTCATTTCTTCAAAGGTTGTATGCTTCATTCATTACTTTTTTGCATTTTTAAATTATTTGCTTTATTGGCATAATGTGAAAAATTACACCCATTTTCATAGTGTTGTAGGGATTGCCTTTCTCAATTACAGAGTGGGCTTGTACTTATGAAATTTAGAGAACTATCTATCTAAAGATGGAAATAGAGTTGTTGTATTGGGGACTATGATTAGGAGGGTTTGAAGAATTTTTTCTCCACTAGATGCTTTTGTGCTAATTTGGTGCTTACTTGATCTCCCTGCTACTCTTGTCTTGCTGACATAGCAGCCACGATGGCACTTGGCAGCCTCATGGCAGGTGGCTTGGCAACAGGTTGGGTGTTGCAAGTATGTATGTGTTGTGGCTATTGTTATTAATTGTTGTTCTTTTTTTTCTTGTTTGATGTTGCTGCTCTTATTGTTTTATGGTGTTGCTTCATGCATTGAGGTGTTGTTGCAAACTTGCTACTGCCTTTGTTAACTGTGTTGCTGCCTCGGCTATATTCATGGTTGTGTTTGTGTCCTATCTTGTGTGTGTTCGTGGTTATGATTGTGTCCTATCTTGTGTGACTAGACTTAAACCCTTTTTATGAATTTATAAGTTACCTATATAGCTCTAGGATTCTACTTCGACAAAGCTAAGCTCACCTATGGCCCAACCTCACTTGCCTGTAAAACCTTTTTTAGTCCCATCTTGTTATATACTTTGACTTAAATCAATAAAAGAAACACTATTGTGTACTAATAACTTACTATAGGACTCTAGGACTCGAGTTTAATAAATCAAACCAGTCAACGGTAAGCAAGGAAGGAACTTGGATTGCTCGAAAAGTATTTTAAGTATGTTAAGGAAGTAATTGGATGCAAAGGCATGTTTGTTATAATATATTTGTGACTTGTTTGTGACTTTTCATATATAATAGGATTTCAGATTGGCTTGTGATCAAATATTGTATTTAGTAAAAGCTTGCTTGTTATAATTGTGAGTTTTCAGTATATTTGCATCTTGCATGATGTTACGAATTTTTTCAGCAACACTATGCAATCTTAATGTCTTCTCCCTCTTGCAGATGGAAGGTCTGAAGATTGTTTGTCATCTTTTCCTGACAGAAATGCATCAGGAAAGTCTTATGACTCCATTAGCATGAATCAATTAAAGGCATGGCAATACAAGAATTCGAGAAAAGCAATATTATTGCTAGGAAGGTTGCATGCCTGCATCATTTACTGATGTGATCATGGTTTGCCAATCATGGAGGCTTGTCACACCGATTTTAGTGATACATAAAAAATGTATTTGTACTTTTCTTTTATCATTTTGGCTTAGATTAAAACATGTCTGAATATAATGGTTTTTGGCATTGTATTGTACATAAACCAAGTTGTACTCTTCTTTAATTATGAATAAAATTGAATTTGAATAAATTTTTCTCTAAAATTTTTTTCAACTGTCATGTGATATTTTCTAGCTATATTAAATTCCAATGATTGAATTAAATTTTAATTTTGCTAGAAAAATACTCTACACATTGGATACATTTATAAATAGTGTGGACTAGAAAAAGCGTTGCTTAATTTAGAAATATGGACTAAAAAAAAGCGTCAAAAAAATATAGGACAACTAATATATGAATCTAAGGACACAAAAAAGTGTCGCAATTTTGTGATTACAGATAAGAAAAAGCATCGCCCAACCTGAGAAAGTGCACGAACTGATACAAGTTTCGACACTTCGTATAAACACTTGGACAACAAAAAGCGTCGAGAACTGCGACGCTTTTTAGCGTCTAGTAAATTTCTCGACTCACGTTTTTTCGACGCTTTTTAGCAGCGTTGAGAAATATTTTTGCGAAGCTATTTAGTGTAAAAAAAAGGCCAAAAAAGCGCCCAAAAAACACGCTTTTTGTAGTAGTGAGGCAACACATGAAAAAGAAATCAAATGAAAAGCAAAACAAACAAATGTTCATGAAAGGACTTTTCCAAATGTACAAGCACAAGTGTGTGCAAATATTTCTAAACAAGTAAGGGAGTGCACATTCCAATATACCAAAGGTTGATTGAAACATAAATATGCTAAGCATAGGAATTAGCTTTCACAATCCACTTTCATCCCAAACGATCTTACCACGTTCTTCCTACTAGTCTCATATCAACCTCTAGTGAGCATCCCAATTATTCCTCGAAGGAACCGAAAAAGAGAATTTTTAGGCTACTCGACATCTTGACTATGCATCCCTTCTCCTTAGGCTAAAACTCACATTTCTCTCCCCCCGATGAATGACTCAACCACTTAGGTCAAAAGGTCTTTCCCCAAGGTTGTAACGTTAAGGCAAAAGGGTGAGGGTAGGCTAAAATTTAAAACTTGGTGGTTTTCCTAATAGTGAAGCAAAGAAAGGGCCCTTTCTTAGAATCACAATCAAGTAGTCACCAAACAAAAACAAACTGTTGTCAAAAAAAAAAAAAAAAAACAAAAACAAACTAACACCCCCAAGCTTTTTCAAAGCTATACTCACAAACATATGCACAAAAAGCATGAGAACGCTTCCCCCCAAGCTTAAATGGAGCATTGTCCTCAATGCTCAAAAAGGGAGAATTCTCACATCAAAATATTTTTGAATTTTTCATTTTTCACTTTTTTTTTTCTATTTTTTATAGTGCTTTGTCCTCGCCTCTTTTAACTTTGGACGGCTTTTCAACTTTGCACTTGCTTTGTCCTTGCCTTTTTTTAACTGTGGACGGCTTTTTCATTTATTCACCTGTCATTATTCACAAAATATTCACAACACAAGCTTGCTTACAAAAATGAACCAATATCCAAACTCATATACCACAATCTCCAAAATATGATCATTTGCTTCACAAAAACCAAAAATGGAACAAAAAGAAACAAAAGGCTCAAAATTCTAAAGATGTGGCTTGAAAAGAAGGGAAAAGGCTCAAATGGTTAGCAAGTAAGCAAATGTAAACCCAAAAAGACAAAATTAAAGAAAAGTATCCCAGAAAAAGAAAAATTACCACCACGAAATGATGCCTTTGTCCTCCCTAAATGGTTCGGTCTCGGTCTTAAGAAATATGAGTCAAGATTCTAGATTTGGTCCACAATAGTCAAGGATACATGCCGCTCATGCAAATAAATGTTGAAGGCTTGAAAAATAATGAACCTCACATGGATGTAGCAAAAACTCACTGTTGGTGTCAAATCGACTATAGGAAGCAACTACCAATCATGCCACAAACAAGTAGAATCCGGTTTCATGATCCCACTAGTTCTATCAAACTACCTTAGCATGTTTTATCCTAGAATCAACCAAAGCATACTCTCAAACCGTGCACACCGTTACCATTTAAGAAGAATAGCATTCAATTATACAAGTCCAAATGTTATTATGTCCAAAGCAAGAACAAAACAAAACACAATGCAAATTTACCTTGATAGAAACAAATATCTTTTTGGAGGTTTTCAAAATATAAGAAACATGGAAAAGCATATACAAGGGTGCATATCTATGAATCAATATCCCACCAAACATGGTAGAATACCCTCCTCCAAGCTTGAATGAGACAATACACTCAAACATAAATTAAATAATCCATGGGAGGGGAAAATAAGGAGATCAATCCGACAAGCCAACATATGTCCAACAAGTCTTATCCACTAGAGAAATAGCAAGGAAGGATATTACCGGATATTAGGTGGGTGTAAATACCCGCAAATGACCCAATCAAACCTTTCAAAGCTAACAACCTCTAATATTGAATCTTGTCTTCCATATTCTAGCAATTGTGGTGCCAATCTTCCTTGATTCTTGATCCAAACTAATGTACCAAAGTATATCAAGTCATGTACCTAGCAAATGGCACACAAAAAATTTCATGAGAGAAAAATCTATTCTAAAAAGAAAAGAAAATGAAAGCAATAAAACACGGCTTACTTCCCGAGAAAGGCTTGCTTAAGGTCCAAGCTTGACCACTCTAGAAATTAATAATTAAACGCACGCAAGAGCTTGTCAAATGCACTACTACACATTTCGTAAGAGAGAAGGTAGGAAAATGACGGGAGAAGAACGTGCAACAAGATTGTTGCACGCAAGTCAGAAGGGAGGTGCCAAAAGAAAGAAGAAGAAGGATCAAAAGGAAAAACAAAAAAATAAGAAGAAGAAGGGGGAATAAAAGAATGGAAAGAAAAAGAAAAAGGCAAATCCTCCTAACCAAAACATTTTTGGTTAGCATAATTTTCCTCTTCCTCAACAATGATGGAATGAGGGAAATGAAAATCATCCATAGAAAAGGGCTCCTGTAGACACCTAAAAATGTCTCCCCAAAACCAAACCCAATGATGAACAACCTTTCATCGCCATTAGTTGGTCGGGTTGAGTATTTAATCCTGGGAGTGCTTAAAATTCATATTCAATCGAATTCAGTTCATAAAAAAGCCAACGGATCAGTCTTGATGTTTAGTCAAAGCATAGTTTCTTTTTATTTTGGCCCAAACCTTTTTATTTTATTTACTTCATTTATTATTTTAGCCCAATTAATAATAATATATCAGAAATGGCCCAAAATTATCAATCGGCACTAAAAATGCAGAACGAAATTAGGGTTAGAAGTGAATGTAGACGGAAAATTGGATTACAGAATCCCGCGTCACGGGAATTTTCCACCGTGTCATGGGAACTTTCCCCGTCTAACGGTGGGATTCCCCGTGACACGGTGCCCCTACTATGACACGGGGAATTCTGTGTCCTTTCTGCGTAAACCCTTCACGCGTTTTCTTCCCTCGTACCCTAAATATCTCCCGCGTCACTCAGTGGTCCACCGTGTCACGGTAACATGTCCCGTCTAACGGTGGGATTCCCCGTGACACGGTGCCCTCTACCGTGTCGCGGTGCATATTTCTAGGGTTTTTATCTTTTTAGGGTTCCGTGTGTTCCCTCAGCACATTTTTTCTATAAATACCCCCTCATTTCTAATGTACGGGGCATCAATGAATTCTCTCATTCTCTCTTCTATGCTCTAGCCTAAACACTAGCCTACCATTTTCTTTCAAAATACCTTCCCTAAGCACTCCCAGGAGTCCGTACTTTACCCGATGTTCTATCATTAAACCGTGGCGTGAAAGGTAGAACTGTTTGAGGGTTTGGCCCCAAATCAATTCCATTTAATTTAATTTAATTTCGTTTTAATTATTGTTTTAATAATTTTCCTTGAAGTTACTAACACATTGTTTTTATAGTCACATCAATCTAAAAAATTCAACAAGCAAGTCATATACTATATACACATTCAAAAAATACATGCATAAATCAATGACTATTTATCTTACTTAGTTCAATCTTTCATTTTCACAAAGTATACAAAAACTTATGTATGTATGCACACAATATAATGATTTCAATTACAGGACCAAACTATCCTTATAATTAAACAATATAAATTCCCCTTCCAAGACCAAACTTTTCACCACAGCTATTTGCCAAACTCTTCTGATATTTTACCAAACTCTCATACTTGTTTTGTCTTAGTAACTTGATTGTTTTATAATCAATCACTATATAAAACACATAACCACCATTAATGAAATTCCAAAAACAAACGACCTAAACAATTACACAATCTTAGCATATACTATATCCACATTCAAATCTGATTACATGTATAGCATTAAATCAATGAGTATTTCCATTACTTACTTCAATCTTTCATTTTCACTTAATCATTAAATCAAGCATGCACACAATAAAATGGTTACAATTACAGGGACTATCCATATAATTAAACAATATCAAATCCTCTCCAAAACCAAACTTTCATATGTTTAACAGAGCACAAATTATTCACAATCCAACAAAGAAACGCTGATAATAAATCACCCCAACATAAGTAAATCACACAATCACTATCCACAGTTGCATAAACTCAGTACATTCAACTCGCACAAAACCCTAACTTCAAAACACAAGCCGACTAAAATAATTCACTTTATTCAAGTCGCACAGTATCTTAACAATACCACCCCGCAAAAAAACGTGATTTCAAAAAGTTTACCATAAACCCTAAATCGAATCAATTATACTTCACCGTAACCCTAATTTACTTATATCTTCGCAATTTGATAAAAATTCTAACTAATTAACCACTTAAATTACATCTACAAACATATATAATCCTTCGTCATTCAAGTAGTAAAATTTTTCTCATACCTTTTAGAAGAACGCAATTTAGTTCTGACTTGGGAAATTCTTTGTCCGGAAACAACCAAACTTCGCTGCGCCGGTAAATTTAGCAACAAATCCCTACGATCGCCCTTCGTCAAACTGGAGAAGATGAGAAGACAGAGAGAGTAGATAAAGTGAAGAGAGAGAGGAGATGAAGAGGAGAGTTGAACAGAGAGAGAAAATAATATTTGACTTGCTTTGAAAGATTGCCAAGATCGAGGACCCGTTAAAATTCAAATTATAACGGAGTCACGTGCAACTCACGTGATTTTTAATTCCAGCAAAGATGAGTTTATTCCGCTTTTGCCCTCCTATATGCATAGCATGCATATAGCACCTATGCGCCCAGACCGACTCAAGTACTCCAAGACCTAAAGACAAATTGAATAAGGCAAGGCGCAAGATACCAACTTGATTTGTGTAAATATAGCAAAAAGATCAAATTGTCAACAAGGAAATCATGCCAAAAATTCAAAGATCAAATCAGTCAAAAGGATCAATTACGATTATTCTCTCCATACTCAATTATGGAGTATATGTACGAAAACCTAGAAATTTCTATGTACAAATAACCAAAGAAACCATGTAAACATCATTCTCACACACATACGTTTGAACATTTCTCTACTAAACTTAATACGTAGCTCGTCCATTATGATCATTGCTCTTGTCCTTACTTAGTATTGATGTCTACTTTCAAAGTCTTTCCTTTTGTTTTATTTAATACTACATTTTGTATTAGTATTCTTTGCTGTTTTGATTGCCTTTTGCAGGATTAATTATAATACCCCTTAAACCCTTATACAAAATCATAGAACTACTCCCTTTACAATTTGTCCTAAACAAGGACTAATCTAAGAAATGATAAGTTGGTTTTATCATGCAAAAACGAAAATTTGATTTTACCGCCTCCACAAAAATAAAAAAAAATAAAAAGTTGGTTTTTACCACCATTTACCGCCAACTAACTTATTCGGTCCATAAATCCATTAATAGGCCTACCAAGTCCACGTGTCACCATATTAAATTCAATTTTCTAAATAAAAACTTTCTATTGTTTCAAAAAAAAAAAAAAAACCTTCAATTGTCTTTTTAACCAAAAGATCCATTTCTTTTAGTTCCGCATTATTATCCTTAAATAATGAATCCAGCCTGTCAAAAAAATAAAAATCAATAAATTCCTGTATATAGGTTATTATAATTTATAAATCAAGCCTATTTGAAAATTACAACTTCACATTTATTAAACACAACAGAATTCTCCTAAGAACAATATTGAATATCTTTATTTACAATCCAAAAAATTAAATATTACAAGATGGATTTTAGGCAAGAATAAATCATATACAGGATAGCAGTAAGTATGTGAATGCTGTACAATTCCGTCAACTTTATTTTATAAAAGACTAGAGGTGGTCATCTATCTTGGGGTTAATCGGCAAATAAAAAGCAGCATCTCATCAATATTCGGCTCTGAAAAATCAGTTTAAGCTTTCTTCTTACAATCAGCATTAGTAAATCGAGGCTTCCAACTCTATATGCTGTTTCGACTGTACAAACCCAAGACCCAAATCAAAAGGTGGGTCATAAGTCATCTACTTTGCTGCAAGTATTGCAAAAATTGCTGAAAAAAGAGATTTTCTTCATCTGTAACTTTGCACCAACAGCACCTACTTTTTCTCTGACAATACAATGAACCGGTAAATATTACCTACAACCAAAGATTAGCTCAAAATTTGGAACGAGAATGTATCAGAAGTAACCATCATCTATAGACAACCGATCAAAAGCATCAAAGTTTGCCTTCAGACCAACAAATTGGCTTCCAATCTGAGCACAACCCGCTTCAGGCCACCTACACTGGCCATCATGAGAGCGTAATGGGCAAAGGGATTCACATATTCGACTAAAAGAATCAGTTGGAACATCATCATCAGGCATGAGTGCTATGGACACAGAAAGATCTGACTTTTCATCACACTGCAGCATTCTATCTGAATCTCGTTGAGGAGAGTAAATTGACTTTTGAGGAGACTCAGTCTTGTAGCGTTCAACCTCAACAGTAGTATCCCCACTGCTTGAGAAGTGAATCTTGCAACCCAGTGACTGGATTGCACGCTTGATAGCAGCATTTTCCTTGCTTGCCTTTTTAGCCAAGTGCACAGCAGTGCTGCTCAATTGCTTCTCATTTCTCAACTCCGTGGTCAGAGATTCCATGGCAGCTGTAATTTCCCTAGCCTTCCTTTCTGCTGTATCCTTAGCCTGTAAGAATTAAAAAAAAAAAATGAAATCAGAAGCTAACCAACAGTTATTGAAATAAATATAAAAACAATGTAACTGGCATGTTTACTTTTTCAAATATGTAGGCAATTAAACTATTTCAAGTATAAAGGCCCTGTGCCTCTGCACCTTTCATAATCTTCAAACTTCTCCACTAATCCCTAAATATAAAATCGACAGATTTGAATTATCTCATTTTAATTTCTCTTTCAAATGAATGACCTTTAACCAACTAGATCAACAATTAAAATCAACAGAAAACAAAAGAGCTGCTACTAATGCTGATAAACCCAATAATTAAGGACATATGATAGTGGAGGTCCTTTCTAAACCTACCTACAAGATACAAAAAGTGTCTACTGGTAAGCTCTCGATTTTTTAAGACATTATTCAGGTTGTGTTGATACTAGGAACTGGAGACAATGAAGGCAAGAGAAGAAGCTGATTTGGATCGAAGACAGATTCCGATTTTGAGGCATTTGAGTTCCAAATTGCAAAACAAAAAATAAGAGGAACAAACCCTCAATAGAAGATAACCAAATGTCACCCACAAATTCATCAATAATGCCCACATTTTATCTTGAAGGGACAAAATTGCCCTTATACATACTCTCTTCCACACTCACCCATCAAACATGTCATTGCTGGATTTAGTCGTTGCCACCGACCAGTAACGAGAAATTAAGTTTTTCTATTCTAAAGGAAACGCCTGAAATTCTTGTTTCCAGATGGTGGCAACGAGAAATTCCGGCATTGCCACCTACCAGAAACATGATATCCAGGCATGGATGATGGGGAGAGCACGTCAAAGATGATGGTAGTGGCTGGAGGTGATTTGGGGGAGGGGGGGGGGGGGTGTGTGTTAGTGGCAGGAGGTTAGTGGGGAAATGGTGGTGCTTCAATGGAGAATAAAGCTTAAAATTCCGCTTCAATGGAGAAGAAAAAGCTCATGAGCCGCTTTAATGGAGAATGCTTCAATAAAAGAGAAAGCTCATAAGCCACTTCAATGGAGAATTTGTAGTACGTGCTTCAATAGAGGAGAGGGGGAAAATGGTCCAGCATTAAAGATAAAAATACGGGTGACATTTAGCAGTTCACATATTTTTCTCTATCTCTTTTCCCTACTCTGCTCTATTTATTAAATTAGGGATCTCCATTCCCTCTCTATCTTCAAAGGGCTCAACACTCTTACCTTTTTCCTCAAGATACTCTACAACAGAAATTGAATATACCATTTTCACAGTATCCTAATAGAACCACTGCTTTTCAGTTGAATATAAAATACTAAATTATTCAACTAATCGATTAGAAAGCAATGCCCATGGTTTATGAAAAAAAAATGGTGTTTTATCTTCTATACCTGTGAGATAGTATTCTATCTCTCCAAATATTTCTCCTCGAGTACATTTCCCATAAAAGATTGCATTCATATGGATCCACACATTTGTGATAAACGATTTAATAAAATTATTTGATACATTTTCCTTAAAAAGTCAACCCTACTTAACTGACACACTTCTACATTATACAAATGATATTGACCCAGCAATTTTTTAATATTATTCTAAACTTACTTTGGTCCACTAGCTATAACATATACTATAGACACCACCTACTAACTATAAAATAAAATGAAATAAATAAGTAAACATTGCTTTTATTAATACTAGCTTTGGCAGATTCGATTTTATTAATCTCAACTATCAATTATTTACTCATAATCCGAACTTTGGGAGGATTTGCTTTTTTGGTTCCAAAAAGTAATCACCCAGTTATATCCAGTTTTCTTGTCACGTGTCAACACCTAATTGGTGAAAAATAATATTTTTTTAAAAAAAAAAATACCTAATTCCTTTTCTACCCCTACCGACCACCTTCACCTCCATTTTTACCCAGCTGACCAACTGTAACGGTCAAAGGTTGGTGTTGAGAGTTAAAAAAAATAAATAAAAAAAAAAATTTACACTGGTCAACAGGGAACAAAAGAAGCGAAATCATCCCAATTTTCAGGTTATTAAAAATAATGGTTAGTTGGAATTAATAAAAGCGAACCAGCATTAATAAAATAAAAATTATTTTTAAAAAATAAAATAAAATAAAGATAAAATTAAAAAATCCCACTACACACCTTCAACAATAATTAGAAATAAAAGATAAAAATGTCCCATACCAACTATCACAATAATTGAGAAGTCAATTAGATTTGCCTAAAACCTAGTGTCAGATGTATGTGTAAACTAGATAGAAATAAAGGGAATTAAGAAAGGAACCTGATTCACCATGATGTATGCATTTTATAATCGTAGTATGTGGTTTGAACATACTGAAGAATAAGGTTATCATGCTAGTCACTGGTACTAATGTATCTGTACTAAGCTATATTCTTAAACAAAACAAAAAACTATGATATTTTTTCCACGGAACAGGCTAGGGAGAGAGAAAGGGTCCCACCATTAGAATCCTAGGGATACCAATGAAATTGTCTGCCATTAGAATCCTAGGAGTGCCAATGAAATTAACAGCTAGGAGAGGGAGAATTGGGTTTTTTTTCTTAGGCCACACACCTGAAATGTTTGCCCCACTTGTCAAACCTTACCCCTCCAAAAACTGAGACATATTTAAGGCATTACCAATCTTACTGATGGGCTCCAGCATGTTAGAATTTTTATGAAGACTCAACACTACTTATGGAGCAATAGGTGGCTGACAAATAGTCACCTCCAGTAAAAGCAAGTTTATATAGAATGTACAATTATCTCGTTATCTATCCTCTCATTTCCGTTACAGCAGCACATGAAATTTTTCAACAAATGCAGCCCAACTGCCCAAACCACTGAACACGTTAAATTCTCAAACAAAAAAAAAAAACAAAAAAAAAAAAAAAAAAAAAAAAAAAAAACAAAAAAAAACAAAACAAAAAACAAAACAAAACAAAAAACAAAAAAACAAATACAAGAAAACAAAAGCAAAAATTAAAATTAAATAAATAAAAAATCTTGAATTCCAAGAGGCTTGTGGAGTTGAGCTCAATATTTTCACCAAGCTTCACCAAACAAAAACATCACCCCCTGCCTTCACAAAATAACCTTTAATTCATAAAGCCACACCTCAAAGCAAGCTATACATCACCACTAATTCCTTACCTCCTCTCATACTTCCTCTTTGCTCTACCGATTAGGTTGAGGTATAAACCAGTAAAGTCATGATGTTTATATATAGAACAAGAAGCCAGTTACCTTCTGCAGTTCAGAGAATTTGTTAGCCGTGCTTCTACACTTAGCATCAAGGTCCCCAGCCTCAACTTCTTTCGGACAAGCCCAACGAAGATGGAACTGTGGCCACAAGGTAGGAGCAAGAGCAGCAGCCGGAGGCAATAGTGGACCATCATGTTTCATTGGGTCATAGAAGAGATTGTAGTGAGCATGTGATTGACCACCACAAGATAGCATATCATCCAAGTAGCTCCACAAGCATCCACAAGCCTCAGAAACTCTACATTGTTGTCTTTCCCTTTCGCTACAAGCACATAAAAAAGCAAATAATTAAAAAAAAAAGAAATAAACAAATAAATATTTAATTGCTGTTTAGATTTTTGTGGCTGAAACTCCATCCTTTTTACTGATTGATAGAGACTATCTATTGACTTGAAAGCAAAAAATCAACTAAAATTTAGGCAGAAATATTGCAAATCACATAAAATACCAGTGAAATACATGTGATGATTACAGGCATACCACATAATATGACATGAACAATCTCAAATAAAATCTATAAACCATAACTGATGGAACTTTGCAAGTTAATGAATTCAACAAAATTTCTTGTTTAACACCTTTTGGAAAAGCTAAAAGACACTCTTTTTATAATTGTACAGATAAGGTTGCATACTTCTGTAAACCTCTCTACCCCGCTCTATGAGAGAAGAAAAAGTAAGAGAAATGGGAGAAAAGAGCGAAAAAGATTAATGGAGAGGAGTCAAATGAAAAAAGCGTAATATGAAAGTGTAAGGAAGGCTTTATAACACCCCATAATAGAAAGTGTGAGAAAATTTTGTGATGGGCTAGTAGTTTATCACCAATTATTAGGAAAATTTTATACAAGCTGGAAATAGATGTCTACAGGTCATAACCAGTGGCGGAGGGAGGGGGGTACAAAGGGGGGACAGCTGTCCCCTCACTTAAAAAATAAAAAAGATGAAAAAAATAATAAAAAAATTAATTAACTTTTTTCTAACTTGTATTTATATTAAGAATTTATTTTGCAATCCTTAGTTAGTTAACTACTCCATAGAATTCATACTATATTTTCTACAATAATCATACGGAGTAACTTCTAATTGTTTGAATGATAAAATTTTAAATGTATATATTGGATTATTACTTGAGGTGTATATTAAGATTTAAATCCCACATTGCTTGAACTAGATATTACGGAGTATAAAATTATGTTATTCTATTAGAACATTAATGTTTTCCGGTTGTTTATGTAAGTTGTTTGATGATTTGATTGTAAAATTATACGAAATATATAGTAATTAATTCATGAAAATTCAAATGATTCACTTAATTTAAAGTGTTTGTCATTAGTATTACATGTCATGTATTTAACAGCTTGAACTTTAGCTATTTAATTACTTTTTATGTCCTTTCTTTTAACATTTTTGCCACAGCATGCGATGTCTTCCATTTGTCCCCCCCCCCCCGGGTTTAAAGGCTCCGCCACTGGTCATAACTGCCAACTTCTAAAAGGCTAAAGATGTTTACACAATCAATTTTAGAAATCATCAATTTTTAAAAAGTGTTTCACCAAATACTAATGACAAACAGATATATTAGGCAAGAGCTTAGATTAGTAGTAAATCCTAATTACTCTCACAAACCCCACCCCTTTATTGTCAATTGGAGTTTATATTTTCTCTGAATTTTCTAATTTCTACTATTGCCACCCCTCCAGCCTTGCTCAACCACCATTAGAACATATACATGGAAGTCCTCTCTCCAACACAATCAACGTCCCTAACCTTTTTAGTGTGTTAGGAAACTTGACATTGATGAAAAAATGTAAGGAAAAGTATAGATATGCATAGATTCCTCTGGTCTACCATATTTATTTATTTGAAGAGAAAACAATGGGGAAGTAAAACAGTAGAAATCCATGAAAATCTTAAAACCTTTGGGCAATTTTGTTTTTCATAGTTTTCTTTTCAAAATCAATGGAAATAGTGGGGTGAATTGTGGTGTTGCGAAATAACTTGTAGTTCAATAGTTTCCCTATTAAACAAATCTTAGGTAAATTTCTTATTTCATCTTATTAAATAATCAAACAAGATAGAAGTAGAAATTTCAATAGCTTTTCTTTTCTACTCATTCCCATAGTTTAATTGTTCAATATTACCCACTTCCTTGCCGTTTATACAAAGGTATAACAGCTGATAAATTCCAAAAAAAAAAAAAAAAAAAAAAAAAAGAAAAGCATTTCCCTTGTTTGTTTGAGGAGGAATTGTTAGTTGTGGGTATTAAGATGGATTAAATTCCCTTTAGTCCCACTAAAATCATAATTAGGAGGGGGCAAGTGGGTGGATATCTACAACTAATAATTATACCACACAAAGCCAAACAAGAGATGGGGACAATATTATTGAAATCCTACCCACCAATTCACCATCCTCAACCTAGCCTTCAATCCCATAAAGCCAATCCCCCTAGACAAGCACCCCGTGTAGAGTTCCCAAACACAAAGTTTGTGTTTTTTTCCAATATTCCTTCAATTAATATTTTAGTTTACAAACCATAAGGTATATAACCTAGAACGCAAATTCAGAATTGAACTGAGATGCAAGAGAGCAAACATTCAGTTTAAGGGCTTTAGCTAGGTGTTCTTAAATATCAGGTAACATTTGTAGCTAGGTGCTCTTAAATATCAGGTAATATTTGAAATTTTTCATGTTAAAACTTTCTAATTTCATTCAGTTTAAGCGCTTGGAAAGTTTCAATTACAGATGCATTTTAGAATTGAGCAGCATAAACATCCAGTATTCATAATTCATATTCTGTCACACTTTGTAAGCAAATTTTTATATCTCTATTGCTGAAATTTTCGGATATAATTGGACACCAATCCCTTAATAACTTCATGCTTCAACGAATCCATCACTTTAGCAAATCAAATCACCAGAAATTAAATGGAAATATTCAAGTAATAGAGAGGTCATGCTGACAGAAAATTCCAATAAAAACAGAATAATAATGACTGGTCTTATTTTGAAGGATTCACAGAAAAGTATAGCTTGTTATATTTTAAAAGGAGTAGAACATCTGAATGCACAGAAAATAGTCAACAAGACAAAGCACAAAACAAAACAAAAACTAAAGTGAATTAAGTTTTATTTTGAATAAATTGTATGTAATGGGGTGGCAAATATTGGACACTGCACAAAAAAATAGATAACAGCTGTTCATCAAAAGGGGATTTCAAAAACAAGGGGCTTTCTAAAAACAAAGGACTATCCAAAACAAACCATCTCAAATTGAAAATCAGTCATTGCCTCATAGAAAATACAAAAGATAGAAGAATACCTATTACATAGGAAGTTTCCAAAGCGACAAGAGAGCACAGAATCTAAGAAATCAACCAGAAAGGCCTACAGTTGACAAGGAAAAAAAACTAATAAATCAGCTCTTCAGCAATAGACTATAAATTTCATAAGTATTTAAACTATAGTTCTTTTAGTATGAATTACAGCAAGAGGAAACCTACCGAGGAAAATTCAAAAGCGAAAGGATACATTCGCAATAACTGTGAAACACAATCAACCCACTGCAGCAAAGAAAATCAAGAATTACTTAGCTGATGATGATTAAACCAAAAATAACAATTGGTATCCTTTACAACAGGATAAGCTGGATAACACTTGCAATAAAGCAACAGAAATGAAAGGAGGTAAAGCACAGAAGAAAAGAGATCTAAAATGACGTAAAGGTGAAGGAGGAATCGTAGTTGTAGGAGTTATTTTGCAATCACACTACAGGGCACTGAAAAATGTGGCTGATTTTATCTTCCATTCTCAAATAAGCACCACAAGTAAACCAACCAGTAGAAAATTTTACGACAGCCTTGATATTTGACCCGAGATAGTTTAACATGCAAATGATATACTCCTAACATTTGATGAACTAAACTACAAGGAAATGGATTTCCATGCACATAATATTAGTACATATTGTCCAGCTGAAGTTTTATCAACAAAGTACCAAGAAGCACCAAAGAGTTGAAAGAGTTTTGGTTGACTGTACACAGACATACAAATGAAATGTGACTCATCTTTCTTTAATCTAAGATTGAAATGAACAAAAAAATAATATTTATGAAAAAAGGCCACATAAGATAAGCCAATACTCTTTCTCTCTCTTCAAACCTAGCCACCACAGATGCCATCGATTTTTATCAATGGTAAGCCCCAAATTATTCTTTAATTTACTGTTTTAAGCCAATAAAGATCACCAACAGTATGGTGATTATAGTCGGTCCCTCCATATATGGTTTAGTATTGTTTGTTTGTTTGTTTTTAGTGTGTGCAAGGATACAAATTTGGAAGATTCATCTTGCAAATTTGTGGAATTGCGGGTATGTTGGTGCAAATTTACAAGATTCGTCTTGCAAATTTGCAAATCTTGATGACCAATCAAGTTTTATCACTTTTGCGACTATACATCAATGGAGCTCCGTCAAGAACGATGCAAACACATCTAAACTATTCAGGAGCAGTTCAGAAGCGATGCCATTAGTTTAGGGGTGTTTAGATCTCTTAAGGAATTATTATAAGTGCCGATAACTATTATTATTTAATGAAATCACCCTCCCTATTCCATTCACAAAAAAAATTACAAAATTAAAAAAAAAATTAAAAAAAAAAAGAAAAGAAAAAAGATAAGCCAATAATCAATACGGAAACAACTTTTGTAACATCATAACAAACTTTCAAAAAGGAGCAATATACAGGAAATTATACAAAATCCACATGCAAGTACGGAATAGATAAATTCCAGATACTAACACCAAATGTTATTGGAAGAAATGGGTAAAAACTTACCTGTAAAAGGATAGGCGAATAACTGTGTGAACTGTGTGTGTGTGAAGAGCCAGAAGGTTGTGTTGATCCAGACTGCTGGCGTATAGGAGATGAATGGAAACTACCACTGGAAGAAAGTTCTAAAGGCATAGTACCACTCCCAGATAAACTTGGGAGACCAATACGATCAGAAAATGGATGACCAAAAGCAAGCCAATCCTTTTCAACAAGTGCCTGATAGAGGACCAGAAAATAAAATCCACATGTCAGGCCATGTGTTTGTATTGACTTTTTAAAACAAATAAACTCTTATGCTTCAAATTCTAAAGCAATTATGGTGTTAAACACAGCTGGCAAAGACCCCCAACGTTACAACATTTGAACATAGACAATCCAATGGTGTAAAAAAAAAAGGGTAACACAAAGAAAACTGCAGCTAGATTTTAGCTAGCAGAAAGAGTTTTACACACACAAGCATATGACAAATGATAAGATAAGTCTTTATTTGGGGAAAGGGGGTCCAATAACTTCTAAATTCATTTGGGTTAGTTGGGGCTTACAGCCATTCGATTTTCTGTAAATTTTGTTTTTAGATGATTACTAGATGAAGCCCGTGCGATGCACGGTTGGTTAGTATTTTTTAAAAAAATATTTTTCATATTTATGTGATTAAAATTGTTATTATATTAGTTTAAAATATTAGATAAAATTCCTAATTACAAAAGATAATATTTTGTATTTAATTAATTAAATCTCATTCGTCAATTGTGCTTATGTGGCATTTGAATTAATTAATTGTAAAAGAGTATAATAATCTCTTATTTAATTGGCTACTACTAATCTCTTATTTAATTGGCTAATACTAAGATTTATAATCCTACGTGGCGCACTAAGAAAATTAGATCCTACGTGGCTCTCTAAAAACTCGGGATAAAACTCCCCTTTACATATATATATTAGATTAGATTTTTCATTTGTAAATCATATTACAAATGATAAGATAAGTCTTTATTTGGGGAAAGGGGGTCCAATAACTTCTAAATTCATTTGGGTTAGCTGGGGCTTACAGCCATTTGATTTTCTGTAAATTTTGTTTTTAGATGATTGTTTTTCATTTGTAAATCATAGAAGTAGTGACACTGTCGGTCTTGACGGTCTTAATTAGCCTGACAGAGTGGACATGCGCAGACTCGATTTTTTATAGAACTCTTTGTTCTATGTTATCTACAGTGGAAACATAGCAGCATCTAAAGCTTGTCAGTTAGTAGTTATAAAACAAGCCATAATATTCTTATTGTGAAAACTGAATATGGGTGGTAATGTAAAATGTTCTATAGCAAGTATATGACTGAAAAGTGCAAAGCTTATATCACGTGAAGAGAACATGAGTTTCCATTCATATATTGATTCAGCTTACTTCAAGCTCTTCATTATGATTGCAGATCTTGATTTTATTGCTAGTTAAAGGTTTTATTGCTAGTTATTACATATATATTTTTTTAGTCTCAAAAATGAGAGGTTTCAGTAATTTCTAGAAGCCTACATATTAGGCAAGCTAGAATAGTGACAGGTCTGACTAATTCAGTGATGTTCTGTAATAACAAATACTGCAAATTGATAGCTCCAGCAAGTGTCGATAACTGATTGTAGGAAACATTTTACTTAGCAAATTCGTCAACTACCGTTATCACAATATGTAGTGTATGCCACAATTTTTCCATGTTACAAATAAAAGTTGGATAAGAATAGTAAAATGGTCACCACAAGTCCACTATTGAAGATGTTCTTCATTCCTAAACATACACAAGTTGACTTAAGGATCACCAATTCACCATATTTACCAATCAGAATGAGGTAAAAGCATCAAATACTTAAGTTTATATGGAAAAAATAATAAATATATAAATAAATAAATAAACAAATAAGTTACAATAAATAAATAAATAAATAAATAAAAACACTCATTAGTTCGCAGTATTTCATCTTCTTCCCTGTAACAATTAGTTCGCAGTATTCCTACATCTCATAATTTTATTTTTAATCATCTAGGGTTCTCCTGTTCGTATGTTTAGCAAGAAACTACACCAATTCCAGTAAAGAAAATCAAACATCAAAACAAGAACTTTATATGATTTGCAGTGTATCAATTAGAAACATAAACATTGGAAATTCCCAGTATTACCTGAAAACCCTTAATTGTCCGATAGTAAGGATCGAGCAGCAAGCTTGCAAGTGAGACCAATTGAGTTGTTCTATCCCAACCGTCACTGAAAAATTCACCACTTATTATCAGGATAACTACAAAAAAGGATACACAGCAAACCCAGTATAAATATAATGCACTCACCCTCACCATAAAAAAACACAACACTTACAAGCCATAACATTAGCACATAATACACATTGTGTGTCCTCATAATTACGTGGCAAAATAACAAAAAAGCCTGAAAGTATGTTTCTCCAGATGATCATGTATTTAACAAGATTCAACAATCTGTTTCAATGTTACTTGTTCCAGGAAGTATTAGCTACATAATTTAGATCCCATTCTTTATAAACCCTACACAAACAGAATACTCTACCAAGCTTTTTTTTTTTTTTTTGGAAACACACCAAGCCAAGCTAAAATATTACTTCCTCTTTATGATATATTTGCAACACTTACCATTTTAAGATTTTTCAAAAATATTGCAACATTACCATATATGCACATGCTTTCTCTCCTCATCACATGGGTCCCTATATTTATTTCTCTCTATCTCTCTCCTCATTTAAAATTACATGTCTTCCCCTCTTGTTGCAATATTAGGGAACGGAGGAAGTATATTATATTAGCTACAACTTATACTCTTTTTTTATATGGATATCAAAACATTTGTGAACCATTTAAATGTGGAAGTACAGGATATAAATGAAACTATGGAGCTCTGTCAAAAAGTAAATGTATAGAAATCTATATACTTTTACTTTAAATTGTTTTATTTCTCATTATACAGTACAATTCACTAGACAAAGGGAGACCTGAACAAATTAAGCAAAAATATCAGTCAGCATCACCCAGATTTTTTCAGCCTTACTGTTCAACGATTCTTGTAATCAACAACCACAGAAGCTAAAATTAAGCAGTTCCCAACTTTATCGATTTACAGACATTTTCTCATTGAAATCTCATTTATAAAACATTCTGTTAATGATCATATATTTTCTGGCCAGCACTCAAAAAATCCATTTCCTTCACAACAGTAAATTGCTACTACATTGGATTTTGGAATGAAGGGATACATATCAACTGTACAGCTTCAATGTTAACCATGTTCTAGGATGCTTTAAATTGGAATGGTAACCATCTTTTTGGGACATGGAACAATATGACAAAGAGCTAAGTAAAAACATATAAAAAGGAAGCCAAAAACATATCCCTGAATTAGTGCAAACTTGACAGAATCCATGTATCACAACAAAACTTTCTAACCTGCAATGAACAAGAACTGATGCAGATTCCTTAGCAATGCGTGCAGCAATCCAGGCAGCACCAGCCAAAACACTTTGGACATGTATCAACCACCCACTGTCACCAAGGGTTGACACTGAAGTAGACATACTGCTGAGATTACCACCCCCCCACGTTGACCCTCCATGTCTCTGTCCATAGAAATGGTATGAGTATACGCCTATAAACTAATATAACCATAATCAAGAATTACATTATACTTGACAAGCAGTCTTTAAGCTCAAAAATTTTACAGAACTTTTAAAGTAAATGTAATTAGGTCATTTCAGCAACAGTTCAGAGAGGGGTGAATAACTTAATACAGTCAAGATTTGAAAATTTCCAACTAGTCATCTATCAGGCATATTTCATGTCGACCTAATATAACATGAAGATATGACCTGATTTTTGCTTTGGGACAAGAATTATAGAGTTAAAAAAATAACCAAAATAAATAAATACAAGTCACTAGAAGTCACTTACAGCTAGACACTCAATATTTTAACTCCAGACTCATATTTAAAAACGTTTATCCATCAAGACCTTGATTGTTTGGTTTGAAGAATTGACTGCATCAGCAGGTTTTGACTAGGGTATTGTATTAGCTGGCTTGACTAGTTGATTGTGTTAGCTGTTTGTTTAAGGGTGCTAGCTACTCTGATATATTGGAAGATACCATTAATGAATGTTGGCGCATTTTAAGTTGATTTTTCCTCAATCCAGCTAAATGCAAGAATCTTAAGTGCTTGCATTTGGAACTAAATGTATGTTCTCGCTGATAGCTGCATTGTGAGCATAATCTTCGGCTCCCCTTTAGTATTCAGTGGTCCTGCTTCATACTTTTTGATTATCTTTGTCATGACATAGCAACAAAACTCAATGCAGAGCAGAAAAAAGCAATAAGTTCCCAATGAAATAATTTCAGAAGTTTTTCCTGACTTTTCTCGTGTCATTTAAGTGTCGTAAGTAAATTGCTCCCAGTTGTTTAATCAGTTGATAACCCAAGAAAGGCATGAGAGATTTGGGGCGTGTCATCTCACATGAAAATGGGGTTGTGGGAGATCAATACAAGCGCCGTGCCTATCAAATCATTTCGGATCTGATCATAGGCTCGTAGCTTTGAGTTTAGGTGCCGTACGGCGGCCAGAATGGAAACGACTAAAATTATCTAACAATTCTAGTATAGTTAGCCAAATTAAAAAATAAATAAATAAATAAACTAAGGGAAATATTATTCAATAAATTGTCTCCCCACCACCATTTTTACTTTCATTCAATCATCTTTTAGATTTGTGGAAATTTTAATTACTAGAGTATCCAGGAATGGATATGTTATATACTGGTAAATTACATATGTATAAATGAGAAGGAAGATGAGAATGGGGACTGGGGGCATTTTATAAATGGTTGTTGCAAATAAATTACTTTATTACTGATGTGAATGCAAAGGGCAATTCTTTTGAAGAGCCTGTCACTCTACTACTCAACCCTATGGGCTTTGATGTTGATAAAAAAACAAACTTGGGTGACAAGACACACATGGACAGCAAGTCAGGCTCAAGAGGCCGAAATCCTAGGTTCTACCTAGGTTAGGAATTTTACTCCTATTCTATCTTTATTTGCTTTCTAGTTTTTGCCCCAAGGTTTTGGGATCCACTTGGATTCGTTTTACTTGGTTTGGCTTAGTTTATTACTTGTTTTTAGTCTTATTTTCCTTTAATTAAAATTTGATGTAATTTAGGAAAGTCTAAGATTACTAAAGCTGCTAGGAAAACGTGTGAAGAGCTATTTGTTTCGGTTTGCTTGGAATCCAAGCTTACATAGGAGGGTGTTCTAGGACAGTTTAGGGATATCCTAACCAACTTAGGAAAGCTAATCCTAGTAGATTTTAGTAATTTCTTAGTCTATAAATAAGGCACGAATGCTGTAATCTAAAAACACATTACATTCGAAATTAATACAGACTTGTATTACTAAAAATGCCCCTTCCTCTAAGCAAACCGGGTCTGGGTCGGATCAGGGTCTAAGTTTAATGGGTCGGGTCTGGGACTAGGTTTGGGTCCAAAAATTGTAGACCCAGATCCGACCCATGGACCTATTTTTAATTTTTTTATTTTTTTTATAAATAATAAATATATATTAGTTATAATATTATTAAAAAAAATCACTTATTATACTACGTAATTAGAGGTTGAGAAGATAAATTTTAGTGAAAGTGAGCAAATTTTGCGTAGTAGGATTTTTTTTTTCTTGCATTGTCTTTACATTTTAATGAACAAATTATTTATGTGTCAAAAATATGAATACATTTTCTTAATGCGTCTTTTATTAATTATTTTGAAGTAGTAGTATAATTATAAATTTATAATATGTACACAAAATTATAAAAAATTAATAAAAATCATAGTTAGACCCGTTTTGGACCCATTTTAGACCCACTAGACCCGATGGATCTGGATCTGGGTGTGATTTTTTTAGACCCAGTGGATCTGGGTCGAATCTGGGTCCACCTCCGAAATTCCGGGTCTGGCCAGACCCAGACCCGACCCATTGCCATCCCTAATTACAATAAACATAACAACTAATTTATGACATCCTAGGTTCCACAAGGAAAGGTATGAGTATGGCTAATCAGGTTTTTATATAATATATTCTTAAAATGAAGATTTTATGATAATTAATTAATAGTTAATAGATTTTACGTAATGTGTTAGCTAAGATGAAAAAATTCTGTCACAAAAAAAAAAAATGAAAAAGTCATTACAAAATTTATAAAATGAATGAACTGAAAACAAAGTTTGTTTAAAAAAAGTACTTCATATAAATTTCATCATCAAAGTACCCTGTACCCTGGTGCGGCACCGCATGTCTAGTATTGGGTACGATGATCAACCAGAATACCCAGGCGGCCAGGCTTCATAGATATTGACTTCCAAAGCAATATTCTTTACAGCTCATATGAATACTGTTAAAGGTGTTGATTATGACAGTAATTTTTAACTTTTTATAACTACAAACCAATATTGCATTAATACTTAAAATGTAAAATAAAATTTAATACTTCAAATGGATATGACATAATGAGAAGAAAATATGTGGTAGATAATGGAATGGAGGGATTCCTGTGAACAAAATAAAGGGTAGCAGAGACAATTTAGGCTTCAAGCCCAGAAAGTAAAAACCAAGATCAATACTTACAAGATATGATGACATTCCATCGGATGAAGTGGTCCCGTAAGTATCCAAATATTCTCTAAGACGGGACAGGCTGTCTCTCATAGCATGTATATTGTCTATGCCAAAGAAAACTATCTGATCAGAAAATGGGACAAGATCAGAAATCAGCAGTGGGAGGATCAAAGAATTCATCAATTGAAAGATGAAGCAGACATCTTGAGACAAACCTCTGACTGGAAGTAATTAGCAGCTGACTCGGAACCACCACCCATTGCGCCATTTGCTAGAGCATTTTTCCTAGGTCTTGCATCAGCAATATATAACTTCCTAAAAATAAAATTCCTACCTCAATCAATATAAAATAACTCAATGAAACATCCTATTAAAATCTTTTTTTTTTTAAAAAAAAAAAAAAAAAGAGCAATAAAGAACTACAGTACAAAACCAGCAAGGATATTGATATATGCAACAAGAAAGGAAACAAGTAATTACTGCAACAAGAAATTAGGGATCATTAAACACATAAGTTGACTTAGAAAGCAATATCAAAGCTAAGGTCATATATTTATAAATAATCCACAATCCTAAAAATTCCATCAATGAACTCAGTAATGCAATGAAAGAAATCTGCTACACAGTATTGAAAACCCATGATAAAAATTCTGTAAATGTTTCATTTATCAAACATCTCCCAGTAGGTCTAGACTGATACATCAATTACTCCTTTTTGGGTTATAGCCTTACAGTTACATGTCATATAAATGCGTAAACGACCTCTTTAATGACTTATCTCATTTATCAAATATTTCTTCTATAAGAAACAAAATACAATGGTTAAATCAAATCTCAAGACAATCACAAATAGATTAGAAATTAAGACAAAATATTGCCTGCAGATGGTAAAGTTGACTCAAACACAAGAAACAGAGGGCCAGAAACTTTGACCTGGGAAACAAGGATGATGCATTTGAAATCTAATATTAAAGCACATAAATACAAAGAAATATCAGTCATAGGATAAGCAGACACACCTCCTCCCATCCGTTAGACTAGCGAACTGTGTGCAAAGTGCGGCCACCAGCTTTTCATCAGCATTGCTGTGCACAAATCATAGCAACATTTTGTAGACTTCCAACAAAACTAACGTTTACAACAACTTAAACCCATGAGTATAAAGCAGGATTACCTCCTCATGTTCATCATGAGACCAACTAATGGCTGAGATGAGCGTGCTAGTACAGCTCCAGTACCTATGCTTTCACATGATTAGAGTCAGTAAGAGACTAAGAGATATCAACTGCGAAGTGCAACGAGATAGACTAATTTATTGCAAATGCCTACCCGGATGGCACCAAGAAATTGTAGGCAGACGACATCTAGCCCGGAAAGTGGAGGCCTGAAGTATTTCTTCGTCACTAGAATTAGCATCAAGATGACATTATGGATCAATACCTTCTAGAAGGTCACAAATCGTATAACAGCCATAAAACAAGGAAAAAGCAAAAGTATGATACTTACGTAATGGATTTGGGAAAAATCAAAGCAAATGGGTAAGTTGCACACAATGTGTAGTTGGAATTTATACTGCTTATTCTCCACCAATTATTGGACAACGTATATGATCCCTCATCAATCATATAATCTGATGGCTGAAAGTGGGATCTTATGCCAAGAAGCCGAAAATATTCATCTAACAGCCGGACCCTTGGGTTATTGCCAACATATTTAGAAGGCCCACAAACAAAAGCATAAAGATCCCATAATTTTGTCGGTCTTGTACACCTCAAAAGTGCTTCAAAAACTGCACGTCTCTGTTATACTTTACAGTTTAGAGATCACATTTGAAAAATGAATTACAGCAAAAATCAACAAGACAAATCAAAAAAGTGAAAAATATAGTATGCAACATAGACTACTGCAGGACAAGAGTTAACTCCAGATACATCTCCTTCACAAAAATATTACACTGATGTAAGTGACAAATATATTATAGTGACTATCCTACTCTAAATTATATTCAAACTGAAGCCCTTCTAAAGTTACTAATTTACTACTTCCAGAATAAAATCCTAAGAATTTAGTAGAATTTGTGTAACCATCAAGTCTATCAAGCACTATTGCTTTGAGAATAAGTTGTAAATGAAATATCCAAGTGTGAAAAGCACAAAGAGCCAGACCAAACACATAAGCTAGTTTACCACAAGCATGAGTTAAAAGGCATTGTCCACTGCCATATTAAACCCCGCTCCCAAGTCAAATGTTGCAAACTTTCAATCCTATCAAACTCGCCAAGATACCTACACATGTATTGGAAGGAATCCATATATTACTCAATAATAGAGCTCTAAGGATCCACAAAATATAATAGTTACATAAGCACAGCCTATGTCACCCTGGACTTGGATACGAGGATATGGGTAAGTAACTGAGGGTCTGATACATCATTTCCAAAAAAAAAAAACAATAAAGAGACTTTGTCCTAAAACTCAGTACAGATATGAGGCCTTGGATTAGCAAAACCATATCTCTTCTCAGATTGTCTATAAAAGTGCAAGAAAAAATGACAAACTGAACAAAAAAGGAATTAGAAACATATAATTCCAACATTCATCATATAATAATGCATTGGAATAAATTACCTTAAATAGCCAATGCAATAATGTAACAAATGCTCCAGCTGCTCTCAGTGATTTCAGATTTTTACTTAACAGCGTTCCCCACCCCTCCCCCGGGGAAAAAAAACACAGAAGTATAAAGTACATCTAAACTCAATACTTCCTCTGTTTATTTACTTACAACATTTCAATAGGGTACACTATTCACATACTCAACTTCAATTACATTGTGATCCTATACTTATAGAATACACAGTCATATGGGATCTTGTTAGATTCGTCTCAATGTCTATCTATTAAATCTTAATATTTATAAATGCATGATTGAAGATATACATGGTTACGTTACACAATGGCGAACATGAAAACAGAAATGTAACAAATAAGAAGAAGAAGAAAAAAAACGAAAGAAGTATATAATTACACTGAAAATATGCAAACATGGGTAAGGACTAAGGAGAAATATAGAAGACTAGTACTCCCTTTGTTTCGTAATAATCGAAACACTTTCCTTTTATGTGTGTTTCATAGTAATTTCAACACTTCCTTATTTGGTAAGGACACACCACTACTTCATTATTTATCTCTACCACTAATTCCACTTTCACAAATATTTTATTATTTCTCTCTCCTACCAACCCCACTTATACTACTTTTTATAACTTCTCTCTAGTACTTTATATTATAAAAATCTCCTTTGGTCCCCATTCTATGATTTTCCTATTACTTTGTGCAACACCTAATGTTGCGTTTAATACGAAACGGAGGGAGTAAGAGGAACAAAGATTGCCTCAAAAAAAATGAGTAAATAAAACAAAAAAGGAAATGGAATACAGCTTAGGCTACAGAAGAGAGAGGAATATAGTGGTAAGAAGAGACTTTAAATGGGGGCATAGTGACCCTCAAACTGCATTGCTTTCAACTTTCTTCAATTCTTTGTAACTCTCTTCCTTCAACATAGCAAAGTGCATTATCTTTCACAAGAATCCAAATCAATATTATGTGCCTATGTCACTAGGCCACTAGTAAATTAAGCTTTTACCAGTTTTTATTCAATTCAACCATCACTGGTTGATAAAACTTCCTTAGCACTTACAGATATATAAACTTATGTCACATCAGGTTGGAAGTCCTACATTTTTAATCACCTTTTTTCTTTAAAATGGGCATAAGTAGAGACCAACCACTGCAACAGCTTTTGCAGCTCACAAAAAGGTACAATGAAACACATTGCTGCAAAAGACATTACAGCTCATCTAATGTATTTATAGTGGGAACATCATATATATAAATTTGCTACCAATTCAACAAATGATTAAGAGCTTTTAATAAATTAGAAGCATGTAAGCAAATATATCCAAAACATAGTACAACAAAATCACCAAATCTACGTAACAAAAAGAAAAACTATAATAGTTTCAACTTAGATAAAAGTGATAAATTATTACCAAACTATGCCTAAAGGAATAGAGTCAACAGATAGGGATAATTCGGGACTAACAACAGATATATTAGGAATATTCAGTTCGTCAACATAAAAGATTACACAAATTACCTGCTTAGTTCGCGCTCGGAAACCAAATACCATAATCCTTAAATCTTTGCCTGTATTGATGATCAAATAAAAGAAGAAAAAGTTAGAAATATTGTCTTGGAGCTTAAACCTACTGCCTTCAAGTTCCTGACACTTTGACTTCAGGCATTCTTCACAAACTCCAATTTAACCACTTGTTATAATTTATAAGTAAGAATGATTGATGATTTAACTACTTTTTATAATTAATATGTAACAAAAATTAATTAATGTGGCATCTTGATTTGTTTCCATATGCATTTTCGAAATATTAACTCTATAACTTATCGAATAGACGAATACATAAGTAGTGATATTTATAGTTGAAAGTTTTACATTGACAAACGTGATAAATTAAAGTATTCAGAGCTATCACAAACGGAGGTAGTATATAGTAAGTCGAAGATTTGCCAAAGTCCTTCAAGATATACTTTCCTTATCTTAGCACCTTTAAACCATAACAAGATCTAACTTAAATTTGAAAAGGTTCATAAACTGACACTTTCACTAAAAGTCTCTATTCCCAAAGGCATATGATTGTCAAAGGAGAAAATTCAAAAACAGATGACACAACAGTAAACATTACTGCAAGGAGCCAATGAGATAACCTAGCGGTAAAGTTGCCAAGTTATGCTAATCCCTTCAAACTATTTAAGACTCGAATGTGTGTTTGTGCACATCTTGGGAATTGAGATGAAGCGAGTTGAAATCAGAAATGATTACACAAAAGTGAAATGGTGCCCTGGGTATGTTTGCCTATTCTCAACAAATACTCCCTCCATCCCATAATAATATTTCCATGTTTGTCTGTATAGTCTTTAAAACATACCTATGACCATCAATATCTATTATTGCGAAATAACAAAAATTAATTAAATTATTAAAAGTAGATATTACAAAACTACACATTGAGACAAATCTAAAAATGTTTCACTGGAGCTTTTTTTTTTTTTTTTTTTTTTTGTACATAACAATGAGAATTAACGGTCAAAGTTTTCAAAGATTGACCAAAAACATAGAGTGGGATCTATATTACAGGACGGAGGGAGCATTTCTTTCAACAACGACAAGTCAAGCATATTACACAAGCCTAGATATTAGGGGAGCAAAAGAGCATGGAGAGTTTACCAAAAACCTGCAGAAGACGTCGTGCTGAAGACTTGTCTGACTGACGTGATCCTGATGTTTGCTTAACAACCTATGTTTTCACATGGCAAACATATCAGTACTAACAGGTCTACCTCTCTTAAGACCCACATATACATTAAATAGATACATAAATAAAGATTAAATACCAACAGTATAATGACTACAAATGTTTCACGGTCAAAAATAACACAGATTACCCTTTGTCAGTGAACCAACATTGAAGGACAGAAACTAAACCAGTCATGTAACATGTCTTTAAATGAGAAAACCAAGCTGGAAACATAAGGGATTTTAATCTAATATTAGTGTTCATCAACACATGCAAAATCAATCCATGGAAAGCACAAGCAAACAAAACATGAGGAAAAGCAATAACATTACATATACATCCACTCAAAACCATGGAATGTGTTAGATTAAAGTATTTCATGAACGATTCTCATCCATTCATTATTCCTTATCGGAATAAAAGAAAACTAAAAAAAGAAACCACTTAAAAGGCTGGGGCTTGAAGATGTACTTGTTTTACAAATCGTATTTATTAATTTATTAAATTACATGCAGCAATTAAGTCATAAAAAAGGGAATAATGAAAGAGAGAGGAGTGAGGCAAAGTTTAGACTAAATAAACCCAAGTCACAAAAATTTAAAAAAAAATTCCATATCAAACTCTTATAGAGTAAGGAAAAGACGAAGCACATATACTAAACTTCCAATTTTGCTTAGGGAAGGGGGGCTGTTTTGCTATACTAATCACTTAAAGCTTCATATAATTGATAAATCAAATGCATGCATAGATAAAATCAAACCCGGAAAGGTTGAAACATACTAGTTTGTTAAACTTCTCAATTGCTGCCAATGGGATCGTTCCAAGTGCAATTATGTCTCTGGTCTTCTCACTCTAGTAAAACCAAATAAGAAACATGAGTTATAGTATAAAGCTCGCAGTACCATTGTAAGAACCTAAATTGAAATTCTTCACCAAACAGCATACTACATAAATAAAAGAACAGACAAAAACAATAAATAAGATATAAAAATTAAACAATAAAAAAAATGTTACATTACATGATTTATGATATCTTCATGATCTAACCACTTAATGACCACCTATATTGTCAAAAAATAGATATTAAGAAGATACTTGAAAACAACACAAACTGGCATGATTATGGAGCTCATTATATCTTTGTATATCGTAATGACCAGGAAGGAAATACACTTCAATAAGATCCTCCAATTCATACACCATCTTAGTTCCTACACACTTCAAATAACACAAAAGACAACAATACCGCAGCCTAAAACCCAATAAAATGCGGTCAACTGCCTGAACCAAGGTTCTTCTCTGTTGATGTTTGACAAATATAATACTTCCTCCGTTTCTTTTTACTTGCAACACAGCCTTGTGGCACGTGTTTTGAGGTCGGGTTTATGTAATGTAAACGGATAAATTATTAATTATAATTTTTACAAATGATACTTAACTCTATTCTAATCTTCGTGTAAAAATTATATTGATAAAATTGCTCGTCTACCCTCACTAATCATCTCCTAAAACTGCGTGCCTAAAAGGTGTGTTGCAAGTAAAAGAAAACGGAGGATATATCAATTTTAGCTTCCTCCACATTAAAGTCATCTTTGGCCTTCCACGACTTCTTCTAAAATCCCCATGATCGCAAATTTCCAACTTCCAAATGATCATACCTCATCAATTCCCTCAATCGTATCCTTAATTTCTGCAATTTTAACTTTATTTAACTATCTTTATTCCTATATTTACCCCATGGGGTAATATCATATACCCATCTCAACGTATATATCTTTACAACACTCATCCTCCAAAAATCAGTTCATTTCAATAAAATCATCGTTATTTTACGGACAGCTGGTAAACGGATTATTAACTATCACATTCACTTACCACAAATAGTAGCCGGTAATTAGTGACAAGCAAAGTGCCCGCTTCATCCGTGTTCACAAGAACAACACCATACCCCTAACAATAATCAAAATTCCGAACAAAAAAAAATCCGGATTAATATACATTGCAAACAATCCAACAAAAAACCAGTAATTAAAAGGCACAATTAACAACAAATTACGAGTTTGATTACACAATTGCAAAAACAAAAGAATCAGAAACCTCTCGAATAACTTCTTCAGCTTCAAACAAAAATCTGGAAAATCCATGAGCAACAGTCCGACCAAGAGGCTGAAAATTGAATCAAGAAAGCAATAATTGAAGATAATAATTAAGAAAAATCCTAAATTCTAGGGTTAGAGAATTATAATAAAAATAAAAAAAAAAAAAACCTCATTCTTAGTCCATTCGATGGCTTCCCAACTACCAGTGCCCTCCATCTTTTCGGTATCGGAGAAGCGAGATTGAGAAAGAAAAGAATGTGATTTTGAGGCGGCCATGCGGCGGGTTGCCGATGACTCAACTGGAGAGGAGAGGAGAGAAAGAATAATAACTACGGAGGGGAGACAAAAGTGTTTTCAGACTCCTTCATAACGCTTTAAGGGAGCACGTGTTTACCAATTTTTTGTTAGGCCCGGTCCAATTGTACTAACAGTCTACAGTTTGTCGGGAATTACTCCCTCCGTCTCGTAAGCGTATCATAGATCTCCTATGTAAGCGTATCATAGATCTCCTATCCCAAAATGTTCACATTTGCTTTTTCTAACAACCATTAATATTAAATTTTTACCAAAATTCCCTTCAATTTGCAATAGTACTTGTGTAAATTTAGATTTCCTATGTAAGACCCTGTTTGATTCACCTTAATTTTGCTGAAGTGAAATTATTTTTACTGAACTGAACTTATTTTTACTGAACTGAACTTAATTTTACTGAACTAAAATTATTTTTACTGAAATTAAATTATTTTTACTGAACTGAAATTATATTTAATGATTTTCTATTATAATTCTTCTTTAAGAAAACTGAATTTTACTAAACTGAACTTATTTTTACTGAACTGAAATTATTTTTACAGAATTGAAATTAATTTTACTGAACTGAAATTATTTTTACTTATTATTATTTTTTTAAGGTGAAAAGAATATGGCCTAAATTTTGTTTTTCTATGCACTTTTATTACTCTCTCTCTACTTTTTTGCATACCCAATGTCAATTTACTTTTTCAATGTCATTTTACTACTCTTATTTATGTTTATTAATTCCCGTGAAAAATGCCTATAAGGAACTATCAAAAGGGGACGGAGGGAGTATAAGGAATTTTAAAGGGAGGAAAGTTAGGCATTTGTAAATGCATAAAATTTATTAAAATATTTTTATGGTAAAAAGAGAAATGTGGAGAGGGATAGGAAGAGAGAGGCAATACCAATATACTTGAGTTATTTTGCCTAAGTAGTGAGTATTATATTATTTTGCTTAAAACCTTATGTTATTCACTTATTTACTTTAACATCATGTTTCCTTCAAAAAAATGAAAAGAAAAAAAAAATTTACTTTAACAACATGTATATAAAAAAAAATATTGAAATAATAAGAGGTTCACATCAAAATAACATGAATTTTATAAATTTGGTATACAAAATCAAACTTATATTGAAATCAAAGATGAGTACACCTTACAAAACTTGATCAAAGATCAATTGAAATGAAGAAATCTTGAATCATCAACAATACACCATGAATTTCTCTCTCTTCAAGCTAGAGTTCCTCTCTCTACAAAATATGATCAAAAGTTCCAATTCTATCTCTAATTACTTCTCTAATTATCCTCTAATGATTCTTACTCTAAAAATAGAAAGAAACTACTATATATACAAGGGAAAAGTCGGTTAGATCGTCAAAAAATAGACCCACGGGGATACGGCCGCACAAATGGAAGAAGAGGGCGCACGGAGCAAGGTACGGGCACAAACCCAGGGGGGTCTTCCTCCTCCCCTTCTTCGATCTTGATCAATCTTGTGCGCACGATTAGTGATGGTGATGAACATCAAAGTATGCAGTCTTGAAATGAGCATTTTGGTGGGTTTGTGGCATAGATGATGCGTGCACCGGTCTTGAGACTTGCCCTTCGAGTTCCTCCAAGCTTGAAGCTCCAAATGCTAGCACAAGGCATCCATCCAATGTGATGATAAAAGTAGAATGGAAGCTCAAAAATCTTTGGATGCAAAATCATAACCTAAAAACAAATGAAAACAAACAAATAATAGAGAAAAACAACGAATAAACAAGGAAATGCACAAAATAAAGAAACTAACAACGAAAAGCACAAAGTAAAGAAATAAAGAGCAAAACTAAGGAAAACTAAGGAAAAGAGCTACAAAATGAAATGAAAATCATCCTAAAAGAGATCAAATGAGTGCCATAAATGTCACTCATCAAATTCCCCCAAGCTAAACTTTTGCTCGTCCTCGAACAAAACAAAGCAAGAAAGAATAAGGATGAAAAATTTATTAAAAATGAAAAAGGAAGACTCAAGATAAGAATGTACACTAAGACTCACTGTCGTAGGATCCACGATTGTTTTTAGCTACAACAAGCCCTTTAAATCCCAAAGTCGCCTATGAGGACGAGTGAGGTCTCGTAAGGGTGTCCTAAGAGTTTACCCACAACTCTCCACCAACATCAAAGAGGCAAATCCATAAAAAGAAAAGAAAAAGGGAAAAATGAAAACAAAACCTTTGCAAAATGGACTTACAAAGAGACTATAATGCAAATGAATGAAAGTCTTTCTCAAGTAATTAAGGTATGCACTTTTCAAGATATCTAAGGTTGATTGAAGCATAGGAACTAGACATCACAATCCACGTTCATCCCAAACGATCTTACCGCGTTTTCCCCACTAGTCTCAAATCTCCCCTTAGTGAGCATCCCAATGATTCCTCGAAGGAACCGGAAAAAGAGATTTATTTAGGCTACTCGACAAGCTTGACTATATATGCATCCCCTTTCCTTAGGTAATGACCCATGATTCTCTCCCCCGAATAGTGACTCAACTTTCTAGGTCGAAAGGTCTTTCCCAAAGGTTGTAACGTAAGGCATAAAGAGTGAAGGTAGGCTAAAATTTAAAATTTGGTGGTTTTCCTAAAAAGTGAAGCAAAAGGGTGATCAATCCTCAACAACACGATCAAGAAATCACCAAACAAAAACAACACCCCCAAGCTTATTTGAAGCTATACTCACAAGAAATATATACAAAAAGCGTAAACGCTTCTCCCCCAAGCTAAAATGAAGCATTGTCCTCAATGCTTAGAAGGAGAAAAGAATACATCAAAATATTTTTGAATTTTTACTTTTTCAAATTTTTTCTTTTTTTTTATACTTAAACTTGCAATGTCCTTGCCTTTTGCTAAATTCGGACGGCTTTTTCTATAATGCAATTTATTTGTCCATGCCTTTTATGATTAAGGACGACTCTTACTCAAACACTTGCCATTATTCACAAAGAAAACTTAACACAATCTTGCACTCATAAAAACCAAATTTCCAACTTCTCCACCACAAACTCCATCAAATATGATCAATTTACTTCACAAAAACCAAGAAAAGAAAGAAAATGAAACAAAAGGCCAAAGAACTAAAGATGCGGCTTGAAAAGAAGGGAATAGGCTCAAATGGTTGCAAGAAGGTAAATGTAAACCCAAAAATAAAGATGATACAAACTATCCTAAAAATGAAACCCCCGAAAAATGTGCCTTTGTCCTTCATAGATAGCTCGGTCTCGGGTTTAAGAATCATACATCAAGCTTTTATAGATTAGGTTTGCATAGTCAAGGATCCACGCCGCTCATACAAGATATATTGAAGGCTTGAAAAACAATGAACCTCACATGGATGTAGCAAAAACTCACTAGTGGTGTCAAATTGACTATAGGGAGCAACTACCTAGCATGCTACAAACAAGTAGAATCCGACTTCATGATCCTCCTAGTTCAAACCAACTACCCTAACATACACCTATCCAAGAGTCAACCGAACATAGTCTCAAACCGTGCATACCTTTACTACCTAGGTAGAAAATCATGTAAAAGACAAAGTCCTATGTACAAATTAAAGTCCAACTCATAAAGAAACAAAAATGAAAAATAAGCCTCAAAATCATACCACAAACAAGAAAGAAAATAAAGGAAAAGAAAAAAAAAGAAAAGAAAAGAAAAGGAAACATAGATAAAGGAAAATAGGAGAAAAAGACTAGAAAGCAAGTTAAACACATATATATCCCAATCAACAAACAAGTGATCGAATGACAACATTGTCATCGATCCCAAACACATTACGTGTTAACAAGCATTCATCCTCGAACCTTTCAACTTCCCCTAAACTAATCCTAGTCTATGAAATTCAAAGAAAAATAAAGAGAAAAATTAGAAAGGTCTCACCGGGCTATCCATGCTTAGCAAAATAAACAAGGGCAATATAGAAACCACCTTCATTGCGTTCCAAGACCAAAAGCATCGTCAAAAAGCCAAGTGAGAAAAGGAAAAATAAAAGAAGCTATAAACAAAGAAAAAGGTTAGTAACTTCAAAACAAAGAAAAGAAAATAACAAATAAAGGGAAACTAAACTAATCAAAAACTATAAACAACTAAGCAAAACAAGAACTAAACTATCAAAGAATAAAAGAAAGAAAAGAAAGGAAAGCTAAGCAAACAAGAAAATCAACTATCTAACTAGAAAACTAAACTAAACTACAAGATTTGGATTCAAGGGTTTTGGATCAAAGGGATTTGGATACATGGGAGCGAAAACACAACAAAATCATCATAGTCAAATCATCACAACAACAACATCTAACAATGCACACCGGGCAAACAATCATGCATCAAGAGGACAAAAGATCAAGAAAACAAAGCTAACCAAACAAGAAGAGCATAAAGATCAAACAAGAAAACAAAGTATGTATACAATAACAAGTATTGGCTACCGAGTCATGAAATTAGTTCCCCTAAGCTAAACAAAGATACATCTCAACATCCCAACAATACAAAGCAAGCACAAAAACATAAGGGATGGAGGCAAAAAGTATAAAAAGCTAGGAAACTAATGACCACTACCACTCGGCCTTGCCCCATTAGGGTCATTGTTGCCCATGTGGTCATCGAAGGTTGGGGGAGGATAAGGCTCCCAACCTCCGGTGAAGCCATCGGGCCACCCATAATGCCCCTTGAAGTTATCTTGTTGCCAAGAGGCAAGAGGAGTGAAATTCTCAGGCAAAGCAAGCTCATAGGGGTGGTTAGGGTGTACATAGGGGTAGTTAGGATCACCCCTATAGTCACACCCTCCGGGAGCCTTGTAATCGTAATTACCTTGCTCATTGATAAGTCTATTTTATATATATATTTACTCCCTGTCCCACGGTCATATTTGTGCTTATTTGGACTCTGCGGAGCTATTTTTATTACTACTATACGTTTTCTAGTGTTTTTGTAGAGTTGGCATTATTTTATAGGAATTTGCAGGATTATAATAATTCCCGAGCTTATTAAACCACTACGAAGATATTGGAATTTGATCGTATTTCAGGACCGTATATTTGAAGCCCAAGACCGAATTAAAGGAATTTATTTGGTGATTAAGGGCTCGATTAATGAGAAGTTCGAATACATATTACGAACCAACCAAGAGTATAATTGGGCCAAAGGTTGAAAGGGGCCCGGCTTGCAGTTTCAAGCAGAGAAGAGCTGAGCGTGATTTGTGGACCAGCTCGATTAATGAAGAAAGGAATGGGCTTATATTCCTTGGGCCTAACTCTTGTTATTTTGCTGAAGTCGGTTTCGTGACGAGGGAATCTTGGGTTTATAAATACCCAAGATTCACGCAGCTTGAGGGGGATTATTAGGTAGGCTTTTCTTTAGTTTTAGCTCTAGTGGAATTTGAGAGTTTATGTTAAGGAGTTGACTTTAGTTTTTTTAGTTTCTAGTATTTACGCAACTTTTGGTATTTGTTTTTTATAGTTTAGCTTATTTTAGTTTCCTCCCGTTTTCTTCCAGTTTTATTGCTTTTCGTGACGATTGTTTTCATTATTTGTATTTTTGATTTTTGCTTCTTTGTTTTTATTATAGTTTAACTTGTTTGCTTTCATGTTAGTTTTTTATATTATTATTTTCTTTAATCTCTTGTTCTTGCTTTTAATCATGCTTTCTTTACTTGCTTTGATTAGTTTAGATTTAATTATGCGTGTGTAGTTTTCTTTCTAGGGTTTATGGGGATCCATAAATAATATGAAAGGGTAATTTATTATTGTTAATTGTTAATGTTTAATTAATTTCCTATTGATTGATTTAATACTATGCAATTAGATTAGCGCTGGTTTAATTGTATGAGTTACGCAATATTGATTCGAGATTCGAGAGATGAGAATTAATATTAAGGCCTAGTTTCAATAGGCAGTTTAATTTATAAATGGTTAAGTCGAGATTCGAGAGATGAGATTTAATACCGGTAAATTAACTCTGTGATTGTAATACGTAGCGAAAGCCCTTTATTATTTGATTAATTGATACATTGATGATTGATTTATATGTTTTACCCTGGAGTATTATTTATTGGTGAACCTATGCCCTAGGTCCTTTATTCATTGATTTTCCCCTACATTTATTTATCCCTACTCATATTCTTCGTAGTATAATTCCTTTAATCACAACAACATTGGTTACCTTGATAATTTAGATTATAATAATTAATTAGGAGTAGAAAGACTTGTTTCTCTGTGGACTCGACCCTACTTCCCTATCTGCATTAGTTAGAGGACTTAGGTAATTCTTTTGATTTGGGGATACAAATTTTAACCTTGTCACTCATCCGGGTAGAAACGACGGTTGGTATCGGGCTCGGAAGGTCTTGGCCAATACGGGTGCCCATATGAAGGTATAGGACCTTGCTGGGGCGGAAAGTAAGGATAGTTAGCCGGGGGAACAATGTTACCGCGGTCAACTTCCGCAGCATATAATTGTTGTTGTTGTATGAACATACCTTGTTGCATTTCAGAAATACCTCTCATTTGGTTGTAGATTGCTTCAAAGTCTTGATCATACATCCCCTCTAAGCGGATTTGCAAACCGCTCATTTAATCACTAAGTGCCTCCAAGTCGGCATTAGCAAAAGAATGTTGCCCTTGTTGTTGTTGTTGTTGTTGTTGTTGTTGTGGACGTTGTTGATGTTGTTGTTGTTGATTTTGTTGTTGTTGTTGTTCTTCTTCTTCTTCTTCTTCTTCTTCTTCTTCTTCTTCATCATCATCATCATCATCCTCCTCTTCTTCATCATCGGAGTCAAAGTTGGGGCGCCGGTAGGACTTAGGAATGTGCCACACGTTCTCTGTGTTGATCCGGTGCAAAGAAGTCAAAGCGGGGTTAGGCAAGAAGCACCAATGCTTGTTGTTCCTCAACCATTCATACTTCCCTTCCTCATAGTGCTTGGAGATGAATTGCACTTGCCCCAATTGTTTCAAGTCAAGAAAAATAGTAGTGCCATCTCCAATTTAATTGCAATAAGGCAAGTAATGATCAAGGTGGAGGTGATTCAAGAGCCTCATCACCATACCCCCACACGGAATCTCACCGGTGCACCGGTTCCTCAATGAAATGCAATATGTGGCAAACGCGTACCCCAAGTTTAACCGGCCACGATACTCAGCACGGGTGGCCAACCACAAGATCTTGAGCTCTAACTTGCTCATCTTCCCCAACTCTTGCTTGGGGAACACCACTTAACCCAAAAGTCGGTGTACCACCCGAAGACAAGGTTGGTACGCAATGGAAATCTTGGCATCCTTGGTGATGAACTCACCAACCCTCGAGATATCTTCCCACCAAGAGTTTTAATCATACTCCGGAATAATGTACGGCTCAAGATCCAAGATATCTCCATGTGGATCAAAATCCAAAGCCACGTTGGATTCTTCCAAGGAGCGGTCAAAGAATTCATTAAAGAGTTGAAATTGCACCCGGTATTGCCCCTCCACGGGCACAAGCTCAAGAGTAGCCAAATATTCCAAGGTTGGCTCCTTGTAGGTGCGGTCGGAATGAGCAATAAAGGAATCCATTCTCAAGTTCAAAAGCAACTTCCTAACATCCTCATCTGTCCCCAAATTAGTCATGTCGCGTTGGAGATAGTGGAGAGTGGGTTTGAGGGTTCTTTCATCCTTGAGCTTTTGGTAGCGGGATTTTGTTTAGGGTCAAGGATTTGGCGTCTTGGTAGTGGAGTTGGAGATCGTTTTTGTGGAGTGGAGGTGCTAGGAGTGGGTTCATCAATGGAGACATTGGTTTTTCGCTTTTTGGTAAACTTTTGAGAAGGTTAGACATTTTTGAAGCTAGTTTGGTTCACCAAAATCAATTAACACAATATCAACACCAAAACTCCAAGAATCACCAATTCAAGGAACAACACTTCCACCAATATACAAGCTCAATCCAAACAACCAAATAATACCAATCAACCAAGAAAATCCTTCACCACAATCCAATACACAAGCAATCAACCAATACCAAATTGAGTACCTTACTACCAATTCTACCAAAATTCAACTTAACAAAATCCAACCAAAATGTTCACAAATGCTACAAAATCAACAAACAACACAATGTTATGCAAAATCAATCAACAATCAACACAAATTATCATCCAAAATCAATAACAATCATCAAAATCCACAAAAACCATACTACTACTATTCATGCTCATAGAAAAATTCAAAACATGCATATATATGACATAATTAAGCAAATTGAAGTTATAGAAGATGATTAAACCATATATGAAGCAAGTTTGAACAACTTTGAGCCACCAATTTCGACCACACACAAAAGCCCCAAATTATACCCAACCTTGGAGGAGAGAGATTAGGGGTTTATTTTGGTGAATTTGTATGATTTTTGATGAGTAGAATGGAAATGTAGTTGATTTTAATGATTTTGGAGTGAAAATTTGCAAAGATTTGATGAAGATTGATGGAGAATGGAGGGTAAGGAGGTGCGCACTTGGGGTTTGAGGGTGATGGGGTTTCGTGAGGAGTGAGAATGAGAATAGGATGAAATGAAAGAAAAAGAAAAGAAAGAAGAAGAAGTAGGGGAGCCCCGGGCTCAGGTGCGCCCGCACCCACGGGTGGTGCGCCCGCACCTGGCTGGTGCGCGGCCGCACCGACCCCGTGCGCGCCCGCACTAGCCTAGCTTCCCTTCTTTCTTTTTTTTTTCTTTGATGCTCGATGATCTCTTGGGTGCGTTCATGAATCATGATGGTGATAAACACCAACATAGGCAGTAGCAAAATACAATTTTAGTGAGCTCTAAGCTTGAGATTCATGAACCCACCACAAGAACTCACTAAGCATCAACTTCCTTCAACTTTCAAAGCATGAACTTCCTAACTTACCTCACTAAAATTCTTACCCCTTTACCTCAAAGTTCGATTAGAATCGAACATAATCATGACAAATATCGCAAAACACCTTCCATTCGTCATGCTCGCTTGGTGAAATCCAATCCCGAAAAGTTCATCCTACAAATCCAAACAAGTAGAAAAGTGAAAGAAAAAGAAAAGGAAATAAAAGAGGGAAAAAATAAGAAAAATTCAAAAATCAAAAGGAAAAGTTAGAAACTCCGGGTTGCCTGCCGGGAAGCGCTTGCTTAAGGTCCTAAGCTCAACCCTTCCTCCAAATCATGGAAGGTTAAAGAACACCACCTTTTTCAAGGTAGTAGATAGAGCGAAATCTTCTTCATTCTTTGGCAACCTTCCTTCGTTGCTTGATGAAACTTCCATGAAACACTTCTCAAATTCACAATTTTCTTTTCTCAACTTCTTCCTATTTCTCAACTTCTTGGAATCACGAGCCTTCTTCTTTGGCTTGTTGTTCAATGTAGATGAAACTTCAACATCCACAATCATAGAGACCTCCTCTTCATCTTGAGGAATAAGCTCAAACCAAATAGGAATCTCAACTTCCTCCTCGTCTACGAGCTTGGGAATCATCATTTTCTCTTCACTAACTTTCATGCTATCAAAACTTGAAAGAACATCATCAAAATTCTCAAGAGCATCGTTAGTAGAAGAGTCAATCATACATACATTGTCAATAGAACGAGAGGAACTTGCACACATCATTTCTTGCACAAGAGACAAAGACTCATGCATTGGTTTCAACTTAAAACTTTCCTCCTTCTTACCACATCTCAAAGTAATGCGGCCTCCTTTCACATCTATCAAAGCTCCCGAGGTGGCCAAGAAAGGTCTCCCTAAGATGATAGGAATGTGTTCATCTTCCTCAATTTCTAATACCACAAAATCAACGGGAAAAACAAACTCTCCTATCTTAAGTGGGACATCCTCAACTCTCCCCTTAGGAATCTTGATAGATTGATCGGCTAATTGAAGGGTTATGTTGGATGGTAGAAGCTCACCTAGATTGAGTCTTTTAAAAACCGAGTAAGGCATGATACTCACACTAGCACCTAAGTCACAAAGACCATTCTCAAACATCAACTTCTTGATTTTGCAAGGGATAGAAAAATTCCCCGGATCTTCCAACTTCTCCGGTAACTCCCTATGGATTAGAGCACTAAAACACTTTCCCACTTCCACCGAATTAACTTCATTGCAATCTCTCTTCCCATCTAGAATTTGTTTGAGGAATTTGGAATATCTAGGCATTTGTGGGATAGCTTCGGTGAAAGGGATAGAAACATGAACCTCCTTAAGCATCTCACGAAATTTTCCAAATTGCTCATCCATCTTGTGCCTCAAAAACTTTTGAGGATAGGGTAGATCGGGAATTCTTATCTCCTCACACTTCTTCTCATCATCCTTCTTTTTTCTCTTGCTCTTCCTCACAACTAACACCTTTAGACACAACCCTCTCATCTTCCTCCCTCAAAACACTCCTCTCCTCATCTTCCTTAATGGACCTAGAAACTCCCTCATTAAGGACTCTCCCACTCCTAGTGGTGACGGAATACACGGGTTTCTTCGGTTCCACTCCTTGAGAAGGCAAAGAGGAAGGACTAGCATAAATCCTTAAGAGTGTTTGCAAGTTGGATTATTTGTGTCTCAAGCATTTTGTTATGAGTCATCATCTCATTAAACTTCTTATCACTAACCGCCATATAGGTGTTAATGATCTTAGTTTAATTTGATTATCAATCAACTCTTCCAAATTTGACTTAAATGATGATGGTTGGGAATAAGAACTTTCACCATTGGCTTGGGGCTTTGGAGCAAAACCGGGAGAGGGTCCCCTTTGATTGTTGTTTTGAAAATTTCCCCTATTTTGGTTATTGTTCCAATTCCCTCAGCCTTGACTATTGCCACCATTATGGTAATGGTTACCAAAACCTTGAGATTGGCCTTAATTACCATACCCATGGGTTGAGTTTTGATTATTACAACCTTGGTTGTTATAGTTACCTAGGAAACCTTGGTTTCCTTGGTTCCTATATCCTTCATTGTTATAATTATCGAAACCACCTCCTTGAGGGTGAGAATTCCTATTACCAAAGTTCTTAGGTCCTTCAAACCTTTGACCACCATTAGCATTAGACACAAAGTTCACATGTTCACATCCATTATTTTCAACATCATCACATCCATCAACAAAAGCTTGTAAACACATGGAATAATCATGATCATAAGATGATAAGAACCACATAAATCACAAAATAGACAACCACTTGGCATGTTATTAGAAGTAGAAGGAGAAGAGTTAGAGATTGTACCTTTCCCGGCCCTTTGGTTTGGGAGGTAAGACTCAAAGAATTCGTGGACACACTCTCAAGCTTCGCTTTGATTGATGTCATCTCTTTCCCTAGATTTGAAATTTGGGATGACAAGTTGTTGATTGCGTTGAGATGATCCATGGAATAATCCACGAAATAGACCGTTGAGCCACTCTTGCTAGTAGACTCTCTCTCCTTCTTGCCAAGCTCTATAGTATTGATGTGTGTCATAAATGGCACACATTTGATGAGCATTTAGGTCCTTTTTATCCTTTTTTCATAGCTTTCTTGCTCAATAAATGCTCGGTTTTATGCTTTCTCTCTCTTTTCTACCTTTCTATGTTTTTCTAGTATTTTCTCCTTTATTTATTATATTTTCGTTATTTTAGTTGTTTTCTCTTTACTTTAGATTTTATAGGTTTAGTTTTATTTTATTTTAGTTTATTTGATTTTATTTTCATTTCATTTTCCTTTATTTTCCTTTATTTTATTTTATTTTCATTTTATTATATTTTCTTTCTTTTATTATTTTCATTTTCATTTTATTTCTTTTACTTTTATTTGTCGGTTTTAGTTTTATTTTACTTTATTTTATTCCTCGGTTTTATGTGTGTTTGTAGGTGTTGGTTCCAAGTCCGATTTGGTGTTAGCTACTGCTTAGTTTGGTCTTCATCACCATCATGGTGATGATGGTGATGGTTATGGAAGCAACCAAGAACTACCCCAAGCTGCTGCCTTCTCTTCCCCTGCTTTCCCCTTCTCCACACAAAGCTCCACTCAACCACCACAGCAACCAACAAAACACCACAGCCACCCACGCAACCCAGCCGCAGCCAACAATTCCCGCAACCACCAGCAGCACCGCAATTTCCCTCCAACTCACCACCAAACGCAAGCAGCCCCTGCTATTGCAACCACACCAACAACCGCAACAGCCTCCAATTCCCCTGTTTCCCACCAGCCACTTCACGCAACACCAACACACAATCGCATCAACCACCTGCTGCCTCAAACCACACACAATCGCCACCAATCGAACCCCCAAATCAGCCACCAATCACCCCGCAACTGCTGCCCCTTTTACCTCCTCAATCGCAGCCAACAACCGAAATTAACTCCAGCAACCGCAACAACCACCAGCGCAACTCCCCCTAGCAACAAATCGCCGCTGCAGCACCGCCTTCAATTCGAACCTCAGCAGGTGCGGCCGCACTCGCAGCCCTTGCGGCCGCACGTAGCTGGGTCTGTTTTGTGCGTGGCTTGGAAGCTTTAATCTTGGGCCGTTGATTGATCTTGATGAACGGCTATGATCTGATGCGTGAGAGGAGAAGCATGGGATCACTTCCCAATTGGAGGAGCAGCAACTCATGCTCTCCGTTTTCCTTTTCATTTCTTTTATTTTAAATTTCTTTTTAATTTAGTTTTCATTTATTTTTCCTTTTCTTTCATTATTTTATTTTATTTTCTTTTCCTTTTCTTTTTTATTTTCTTTTCTCTTTTATTTTCTTTAATCCTTGTATTTATAAATACCCATTTTTGGGTAGAGAGAGAAACAAGTAGATAATTAGATCATTTTCCTAGCTTAGTTGAGAGCTTCTCTCTCTACTTTTTAGGGTTAATTTTAGGAGTAGATTTTAGAGAGAGAAAGTGAGGAATTTCAATGGTGATTGAGAGATTGAAGATTCAAATGTGACAATTATATTGGAGATCAACTCTATTATCAAAGAGCATTTCTAACTCTATCTCATTTATTGCTTTGTTTAATATTCATTGTTTGGATTGTTGATTTTGATTAGAATTTGATGATTTGATGATTGATTTTGGCTATTCATGTTTGTATTGGTAGAATTGATAATAATGTTTGAGTAGTTGTTTGGTTAGGGATTTGGTGAAGCTTATGATGTAATGAATTGATGTAAATTGGGGATAATTGATGGAGTTGATGATGTGATTAAACTTGGTTAATTGATCATGTGCATAAGTGTGATTAATTAGAGAGTAGCTAACTTTGATTATTGCACTAGATTGCATTGTAAGTTCACATTAATACGGACCATTGATTTGTGGCTTGCATTTACACGATTGAGGTGTCTTGTGATGTTTCCTAGCTAGAGTTTATCGTAGTTGACGCTAGTTAGACCTCTAGGAGAATAGCTTGACATGCTCTTTTGGTTGCATGATTAATTTTCCCTCACATTGCTTGACTTAGTCGACTTTCCATTCCAATTTGCATCGTTCATTGCCATTATTTGCGGATCCTAATCCCTAGCTCTCATATTTGTTTGGTTTCTTCGTTTTAGTAGTTGTTAGAGTCACCTTTTATCTCTTGTCTTCGACCTAGCTTAGGCATATAATTGGAAGCATTTAGGCATTACCGTTCCTTTGGGTTCGACCCTTGACTTACCTCTATACTTGTATTTAGGTTTGTTGAGTGTTTATAAATTTTGTTTGTCTTAGGGAAGATTAGCCCAACGACCTAGTTTTCCCCACGTCAAGTATCTCACAACATCCTCAATTATGTCAACCACTTCTTCTTTCGTCCTATTTATTATAGGGCCACCGGCTCCTCCATCTAGGCATGACTTGCCTTGAGCACTAAACCTCCATAGAAAATTTGGATCACTTGATAAGTAGGAATCCCATGATGTGGACATTCTCTTTGGTACTCCTTGTACCTCTCCCATGCTTCATAGAGATTCTCATTGGGCCTTTGCTTGAATCCTTGGTTTAATGCCCTAGCCTCCGCCGTCTTCTTTTGTTGGTAAAAAGTGAGACAAGAAAGCTCTAGTAATATTTTCCCATGTTCTAAGCGAATCAGGCTTAACCTCTTTATCCAACTACTCTAAGGCACGACCAATGAGAGAAAAGGGAAACAACTTTAGCCGAATGAACTCTTGAGAAATGCCGTTCACCTAAATGGTATTGCAAGACTTTTCAAATTCCTTTAGGTGATTCAACGGACTCTCACTCTTGGCTCTACTAAATTGCCTCCGTTCTATCAAAGTAATCATGGCCGGTCTTATCTCGAAATCATTCGCCGGTGTTGTAGATGGAGCAATCCCACTCTCAAACCTATAAGCACCGGGAATGCCTAACACCTTCAAAGCTACCCTTGGATTCTCTCCCATTCCTCCTTCTTGCATCTCTTCCTCAAACTCCTCTTCACTTGAAGAACTATACTCCAAAGATCGATTTTTCTATTCTTCTCCTTGAGAGTGTCCTCTCAATTTCCGGGTCAAAAAGCACAATAGATCGATCACGAGCGCTATGCATGCAAAATCTCAGAAGAAATTGTTAGAAACACGGCTACAAGTGTAGCCTAAAAGAAAGAAACAAAATCTTTTTGTGTTTTTTCAATAAGATGGAATAGACTCAACAACAATACACAATCACGACACCATTCCACGGCAACGGCGCCATTTTGATCGATGGTGAAATGGTAGGTCGTTAGACTACCCTCCCCAACCGGTCAAACAAAATTTATAACACTCAACCAACCCCTATAAAAGTATAGTAGCAAGTCAAGGATTGAACCCAAAAGAATAGTGAGTGATGGTCTATTGTCTTTCGCTAAGCTGTCCCGAAATTAAAGGTGGGGTTGTAATGCTAAAACTAGAGCTAATCACAACAAATAAACTTGTAGAAATCAAAGATGATAAACACTAGGGCTAGGATCCACATGCATTCATAATGGAGATGGCTAATTGGGAGGTCAAATTAGCTAAGTCAAACAATATGAGGGAAAATCAATCATGCAACCAAAAGAGCATATCAAGCTATTCTCCTAGAGGTCTAACTAGCGTCAACTACGATAAACTCTAGCTAGGAAACATCACAAGACACCTCAATCGTGTAAATGCAAGCCACAAATCAATGGTCCGTATCAATGTGAATTTACAATGCAATCTAGTGCAACAATCAAAGTTGACCAATCTTCAATTAATCATACACATGCACATGATACATCAACCAAGTTTAATCACATCATCAACTCCATCAATTATCCCCAATTAACACTAATCCATTAATCATACATGCTTCACCATTACCCTAGCAAGTAAACTACTCACTAATCATGGTAATTAAGATCAAAACACAACTAATCAACAATTTCATCATGATCGTATTAAGAAATCTAAAATCAATACAAAAATCAATGAAACTTCAATCAAACATCAAACAATCAACAATCATATGAAAAACAAATGAAATCAACTAAAATCAAACTTATATTGAAATCAAAGATGAGTAAACCTTACAAAACTTGATGATCAAAGATCAATTGGAATGAAGAAATCTTGAATCATCAACAATACACCATGAATTTCTCTCTCTTCAAGCTAGAGTTCCTCTCTCAACAAAATATGATCAAAAGTTCTAATTCTCTCTCTAATTACTTCTCTAACTATCCTCTAATGATTCTTTCTCTAAAAATAGAAAGAAACTACTATATATACAAGGGAAAAGTCGGTTAGATCGTCAAAAAAAGACCCACGGGGATACGACCGCACAAAAGGAAGAAGAGAGCGCACGGAGCAAGGTACGGGCACAAACCCAGGGGGGTGTGCCCGCACGCGCCAATGGTGCTGCCGCACACGCCACTGGTGCGCCTGCACCTGCCCTGGGTGCGCCCGCACCTAGGAGGGTCTTCCTCCTCCCCTTCTTCGATCTTGATCAACCTTGTGCGCACGATTGGTGATGGTGATGAACATCAAAGTATGCAGTCTTGAAATGAGCATTTTGGTGGGTTTGTGGCATAGATGATGCCCCCACCGCATGCGTGCACCGGTCTTGAGACTTGCCCTTCGAGTTTCTCCAAGCTTGAAGCTCTAAATGCTAGCACAAGGCATCCAATGAGATGATAAAAGTAGAAGGGAAGCTCAAAAATCTTTAGATGCTCGATCATAACCTAAAAACAAATGAAAATAAACAAATAATAGAGAAAAACAACGAATAAACAAGGAAATGCACAAAATAAAGAAACTAACTGTTTCGGGGTTTTTTGTGATTCCCTCGGATACTGGTCGCGCTCTGTTGACAAAGACTCGGACACCTGCAAAACAACGAATATTCCGGTAATCGGAATATTCGCCTCCGACGCTCAAGTTAGTGAACGGAAACGGAAAAGGCTAGAGAGAGAAAGTAGAGAGAAGTTGGAGCGTTTTTAGAGCTCTTGTATTAATGTCACATCAAAATCCACCCCTCCCCTCATAAATGATTGGGGTATATATAGGGGTGGGAGCATGTGCCCCCTAGGGTTTATGCCCTAAAATCTCGTGACATGATTGGCTGCGCAATCAGAGGTCGCCACGTGTCGTGGGGGGGCGCCGTTTTACGGCTTTCAAGGCTTTCTCGGGATTTGGGCCTGAGGTCATCAGAGCCCTTTTCTCTTTCTGATTGTAGCTTTAGGGTATTTAGACATGGCAGACAAGTGTCACCATAACAGGTGGACACGTGTCTCACTCTCATAGGGCCACGTGTCACCTGTTTATTGGGCCACGTGTCACTATGAGATTGGGCCACGTACCTGGGGTATTTTTACCCTAAACATTTGCCCCTCAGAGGGGGTGGCTTGTACACTTACTGGCCGCCTCCTCTGATCTTGCATTCTGGACGTCCTGGTACTCTGGGTTGGATTTGCTTCCCATCTGCCCTAGACGTCCATATACTTTTGATTCAAGGCTCTTTTTGCTACGTGGACGTCCATATATTTTGCCCTGGACGTCCTCGTAGTCTGGAATGAGCTTGGCTTTTTGCTTATTTAGACGTCCATACTTTGTAATGGACGCTCTCATACTCTGAGAGAGGCTTAACCTCTGAATTCATGCGGTCGTCCACTGGACGTCCTCACACTCTAGGAGGAGTTGATCTCCTACCTACCCAGAACGACCACAGAGATGAAACTGGACGTTCTGAGACTCTGAGAGGAGCTTATCTCCTAACCACTCAGAACGGCCACAAAAGTGAGACTGGACGTTCTGATACTCTAGGAGGAGCTTCTAACCACCCAGAACGGCCACATATTTTCTTTGGGGTAAACTGGGCTTCCATGATTTCAGACGTACTTCTTGGCTTGCTAATCATGCTTCGTACGTCTGAATTCCTGTTTTAGACTGTACGTCTGAGAACTGGGCGAACGCTTTTCCTCTTAGATTTTCTCAAGTTGTGGAGACTAAGTGTTGAAGGTGTAAACTTCTTGAATCTTCCACTTAACTCATTTCAATTCACTTTAACGTGCCGTTAATTGTCCGTCTGGTCTTTTTTCACAAGTTAACAGAACCTTAACGTCGTCCACTTATTTCTTCGAGTAATTTCTCAAGGAATTACTGTTTGAATGTTTAGGCGGGAAAAATGATTTTACCATTTTACCCCCATGAATTCATTCTATAAATATGGGAAGTGAATTCTCATTTTCACACTTTACCCAATTGTGAATTCTAGAGAGAAGGCAGAACATTCTAGTGAGAGAAAGTGATTTTTCCCCTAATCTTCAAGAGCGCCGCCGTGAGTTTGAGTTTTCCGTTGAGTTTTCCGGGCATATTTGAGTTTTCCGGTCAATCTTCAAGAGCTTCACCGACACCTTCAAAGTTTTCATAACGTACAGAGGTAGGCCGTCTACATTGCCCTTTTTATTTTTCCTTGTTTTTCTTTTTCTTTTACTTCAATTCTGGATCCATACTCGGCTTCGTCCGACTCTTCTCATGAGGCCGGCCGTTCGCCTAGGACTGAGGAATATAGAGTGGACGGAGAAGAGATGTCTCCTCCTTAGAGTGAGTCTATGTCTGATGTGTACATACTCACCCCCACTTATTCTTCTTTGTCCCAACAGGCAATGGCAAGAACTATGCGTACGCGTGAGCGTTATGCGGCCAGGAACCCAGACGGCAGTTGTAGGCGTCGTTCGAAGTGCGCCTACATAGAAGCATGTTGTGAATATGCTTGGCACTCATAGGAAGTGGGAATTGACATATACGATTAGGGACACGATTAGGGACAAGGAAAGTAGGGAGCCGCCAACAAGTTTTTAAGGAACTTGTAAACCGTTCACGGATCATAAAAGGCAACCACGAAAAAGGGACAACGAAAGGCAACAACGATTGACCCGTGAAGGTTACACCCCATTCATAATCCATGAGATTACTAACTCCATATGGTTCGGAACCACGAAAGGAGGATCGGGGATGATGGTACGAAGTGAGTCATGGAGTCACATTCGCCCGTATTGGCCTCTACTCGATTCTTATATTGAAAAGTATTCCTGTGATCTCAAAGGCATACAAACAAATATTCAATTTGCTCCAAACTATTATTATGCTAAATTGGTTGAATATTAATGCAACATATAATTCTAAAATATTGGTGATCACTTGATTAAACAACAAGATTAAAAAGGAACCTAAGCCGGTTGTCCAAATTATCTTATTAGTCGTGATTTTCAATTACATATTCTCTTTAAACATGCAATATGGTGATCATAAATAATAATAATAGAACAAACATTAATATTGGAAGCAATTCAACAATAATAGCGTTAGTCAAATCAAATAAAAATAACCCTAATCATGATATTAGCAATATAAAATAATATAAGTAATTGAATTAATTACTCACACTCCGCGCGTTCCTTTAAATTGCTACATCATGAATAAATTGTTAGTAACTTCAATAAAAATATAAACCAAATTGAAATTAAATTAACTAAAAAGGAGAGCTGATTTGGTCCAAACCCTCAGTTAATTCTACCTTGCACACCTTGGTTTAAGTATAGAACTTCGGGTATTGTATGGACTCCTTAGAGTGCTTAAGGGATGTATTATAAGAGAATAGGGTGGCTAGAATTTAGGCTAGAGCAAGAGAATGATTTTTGGTGTAGGGAGAGAGAATGATTTTTGGTGTAGAAGAGAGGAAGAGAGAAGGATTAGGTGATCAAGCTTGTTGATGATTGAAAAAGGGGAGATATGACCTCTATTTATAGGGAAAAAAGAGGGGGTCGAATCAAGAGAAGATAAGAATTCGAATCGGATAAAACTCTTGCGATAGACAGCAGTTTTTACGGTTTTTGTTTTTATCATATCTTTTGATCCAGAAATCGGAATAAGATGAATAAGATATCGTTGGAAATATCTTGAAGTCTAATTTCTAACCCAATTAGAATCAGATTAAAATATTTTGTAGAATAAAAGATATAGCCGAAATAGTGGGACGGTGTTAGTTTTGGATAGAGTTTCGTATTTCTTTTATATCGTTTTCGTTATAGCTCGGAATTAATATTATAATATATCATTGGAAAGATAATTTCAAGAGCTATCCAACCATTTAAGAATCAGATAAAAACAGTGAGGAACGAAAATAATATCTTTCAATCTTTGAACGTCTTTCAATTCGAATAGAATTAGGACTTTCAAAAAGAAAAGTTTTAATCAATTTCAAATTCTTTGATCTTATCTTTTCAAAAAGCATAATTAAGATATTTTAGAAACTTATAGAAGCTTCCAATTAATCCTAATTGGATTAGGAGTGGGATTAAATCCTTTGGACCCTCCACATGATCATTGGGTCGTAGGTAAGGTGGGCTTAGGTTCGATTTAGACTCAGTTTAGTATTTTAGCCATAACTTATTCGTTATAACTCGGATTTGGGCTTATAATATATCGTTGGAAAGCTCTTTTCAAGCCCCATCCAACCATTTAACAATTGGGTCCAGATTATGGACCAAAATAAACTGGTATAAACGTTTTTTTTAAAAAGGACATGAAATGAATGATTTTAATGGACACGAAATGAATTATTTTGGGTTTAAAGGCACGAAATGAGAAAAATCAGTTATGGTTTGGTGAAATGGGTTAGGAATTGGGTTGGTTTAGGAAATGTATTGGGAATGAACATGGATTTAAGCACTCTAAAGATTACATACTCAACCCGACCAATAATGGCGGTAAAAGGTGTTCATCATCGGGTTTGGTTTTGGGGAGACATTTTTAGGTGTCTACAGCAGTCTGGTTCACCCTATGGTCCCCTACGACCCTAGTAATTCAAGTACCGTGGTGGAGACTAACTCCACCACTCAAACTACGACCGCCTCCACCGGCTCCCATCATTTGGCCGTGGAGGTCATTTCTTCCTTCGAGGAACGCCTTCAAGCTGAAGGCGCCTCGTCCGCTCCTGCCCCGGAACTTAGGTTCCCTCAGTTCGCCAACTCAGTCATGGATGGGGCTGAGCTGGTAGCTTGCAAAGACAACCCTTCCAATCCTGGGGCGGACGCTTCTGGCTCGTCCGTCCCCACTTCTTCTTCTCGACCTCGGCCTCAACTTGGTGGGGCGGACAGACCCTTAACTGGAATCTCTATCTGCGAACCGTCCGCCCTGCCTATTCGCAACGCCCCTCCTTCGGGAAATGGGGCGGACGCTGCCAAGGATAAAGGCAAGCGCCAATGGTCGAGGAGGACGTTCCTTCTTCAATGGGCGTTCCAAGTTCAAGGGGCCGAAGCTCGGCCGAGGCAGCAGACTTGGACAGAGTGCTGTCTTCGGAGTTTGGGAATGCCCCTTCTCACCAAATGGAAGAAGAAGAAGTTGAGAAAGTGGCCATGGGTGAGACGACTGAAGGTGAGGCGGTGGCCGAGGAAGACGTCGCCAACATAGACAACTTCAGGGACCCGTACGCTTGTACAGTTGGGGAGACAGCCCTGAAGTTTTTAAGGAAGGATTTTGAGAAGTACAAGGAGTCCCTCCATTTGGGGGAGGGATTCGAAATTCAAGTCCCCAGGAAGGCCATTGCTGTGGCTACCTGGGATGAGGAGAAGCCGCGCAAACGGGCGTTTTGCGTTTACAGGGCCGCCTTGGACGTGGGGCTCCGCTTCCCTCTTCACCCATTCGTCCGGACTCTCCTGGACGAGTATGACATCGGCCTCTTCCGACTGACGCCAAACAGTTGGTTGAATATTTTTGGGTACTTGGTGACGTGCATCGCCAAAAAATTCACGCCAGACTTTGCAGTCTTCTGTGAGATGCACTCACTTACTCGGCTGGAAAAGGATGTGGACGGTTGGCTCATCTTGAGTGCAACCAGGGACTATATGGTCGTGGTCGACCGTGTCAGCAGATGGAGGGACTGGAAGCACCGCTTTTACCGCATCAAAACTCAAGATGCGGAGTTCAACCTTCGCATGAACAGGTGCCGTCCAGAGCCTATTCAACTCGGACGCGGAGACCACAAGCTTGACAAGCCGCCCATCCACCCAAGCCACGAACACCAGCTCGAGTACTTCAAGGTCAATCGAGTCAAGCGGGGCAACAAAACTGAACGGGTCCCTAGCCATTGGGTTCCTCTTGCCAATTGGCTTAGGGACCCTATCTTCATGTCTGCGTACGGCCTGTACCAGAACGTGCCCCAAGGTGGACACTTAGAAATATAAACCCTTTTTTGTACGCATGTAGAATTTTTTAGAAAAATATTCTAACACTTTTGCTTTTTGTCTTTGCAGCGGAGGCGTACGCTATGCTTGACTCGGCCCAGAAAGCTGAAGTGGAGATGTCCGAGGTGGACTTGGCTAGATACAAAGCTCGTTTCAAGATGTACGAGCAAATCAAAGAGGTAAACACTTAGATTATTTTTTGAATTTTTCATTCCTTGCCGTGGCCGTTCTGCTATATTGGGAGGAACCCACTTCCTGAGTTTGCACGGACACTTTATGTCCGTTCATGCATGCTGGAAGGGAGCTCCTTTCCCAAATCGCACGGACGCCATCTTGTGCTTTGACTTTAAAAATTTTTCTAACTTTGAATTCTTGGCAGACCTCCTCTTCCTCTCCGAAGGCCAGGCGGAAGCAGCCGGCCACGTCCACTCCGGATGCATCCGCACCAAAAAGGAGAAAGACGGTTGCTTCCAAGCCGTCTTCAAAGGCCGCGGAAACGGCAAAGCCGCAGACTGTTACTACACAGTCTAAAGGAGAACAACCCCGGCTGACACAAGGCGGGGCGTCCAAGCCCATGGAACCTGTTGCTGATCAGGTCCATGAAGAGTCCGTCCCTTCGGACGGTGGGGATAGGTTAACCCCAGAACAAATGACCGGTCGCTGGATCGGGACGATGCTGGTCAACCAGCCGTCCAGCGATGCTGAAGAAGTTCGTCCGGATGAGGGGGAGGCTCCTTTGCCTCCTCCTCCCACCAATCTTTCTCCTCCAACCTTCTCCACTGGTTAGCCATCTTCTTTCTCACTTTTTATAAGTCTTTGTTTACTTGTGAATTTTAGCTGACTTTTCTTACACGGTCGTCCGCAGATATATCAGAGGAGATGCAGTTGAAGATACCCGGCCAGTCACTGACTGGCGTGGACAGGAAGGCCATGCGCGAGGCCATGGTACGCGCGGTCCCCCAGGCGCAGCGTGATAAGCTGCGGGGGATCAACGAAGGCTTCCTCGGCCCCATGCTAAATTGTAGCGCCGAGGTATATTTCTGTCTCCTTATGCTTTTTCTTTCCAACACTTAGCAAATTTTTCTATATAGTTGACTAAGTTTCTTCTTTCTGTCCGCAGCTCTTCCTCCGTCTGAACGCCTTCCTAGATTGGAAGGACAAGGAGAACGAACGGTTGAAGAATGCTTGGCTTGAAATCAGAAAAGCCGAGGATGCTGTAACTGGGACGGCCGCCGTCCAAAGGGTACACTTTGAGACCCAGATAACCGCGCTGTCCGACAAAGCGGCGCGGCAAACAGAGGACCTGGTCAAACTGGGCAAGGCACTCGAACAGGAGTCCTTGGCCAGGGAGGCCATGAGGGTCGAAAGGGACGAGGCCGTCCTGGAGAAGGAAAAGTGGAAGTTGGGCTTCGAGGCGTCCGAGGCCTTGAAGAGTGAGCTGAAGTTGGCCCAAGCCAACCTTAAGTCTGCGCTAGATGAAGCGGACGCGCTGAAGGTCGAGGTGGAGACCTTGAAGAAGTCCCTTACGGACTATGAGGAGCAACTTAAAACTCCTCGGCCAATCAGCGTGGAAGAAGTCATCCGCATCGAGCAAAATGCTGAAGACAGGCTTAAGGCATACTTCTTTGATGCCTTCGACTTAATGGTGGACGAAGGTGAAGCCGCCTATTACGAGGAACGCTTCAAGAAGCGGCTTCAATATGTCTGCCTTAGAGAAGACGCAAAGAAGGCCGGCATGCCTCCTCCAGAACTGGTCGTTACTTCCCCCGAGTCTGGAGAGGACGGGGATGAAGAGGAGGAGGCGGTCGACAAGGCTGCCCCGGCCAAGGACGCCGAGAAGGTGGAGGAGCCTGCCAAAGACAACACGGCTAAGTAGAGCTCAGGTCCTCCAGCAGCCGTCTGCCCAGCTTCCCAACTTCTTTCCATATGCAGCTTTTTACTTAGCTTATTCTGTACTCTTTTTTTTTTTTTTTTTTATTTTGAGGCCGCCTATTAGAGCGGTTTTGTAAACATTTCGGCCGCCTTTGTGCGGTCTAATTAGTGAAATTTTGTCCGCCTTTTGAGCGGTTTTTAATTCTGTTTCATACTTAGTGATTTTTTGCAATTTTCTGCTTTTTGCAAGTTTTTCGTACGTCTCAATATTAATTACGTCTTTTCGTACGCTCCTAGGGGTATGCCCCTTTATTCGGTGTTCGCCTAGTCCATTTTCTAAGTGGTTTAATTAACTTGGTAGTTTTTATACCTTAAAAGGGTATGACGACTAGTAAGTTAATCAAATCATAATAATGATTGCCTTTGGACTAGGTGAAGCACCGAATCAATTTAATTGGCCGTTCGGCTATTATTGTACGAGTAGTCCGTTGAATCTATCGCTCGGACGCACCCTAGAAATCCTAAGTATTATCTCAACTTAGAGATTCCTTGATCGGCCGGGCCAAACGCCTAGGTATGCCCTTGCCCTATTTGTAAAGGACACTTGCTTTCTACACAAGTTTGGAATACCTTGCCTCAATCGTCCGCCTAAATTGGGGCGGACGCAATGTTCTCTTAATTTTAATCAGTTTTTTTTTTTTTTTCATGGCCGAATTGCTATGTTGGGAGCAACCTTGCTTCCATTTTACCTCGGCCATTCGAAAAGAATGATAAGCCGTGTTACTATATTGGAAGCAACTTAGTGAGTCATTTCATTCGGCCGTTAATCATAAAAACAAGCAAATTAATACAAGTAAAACAACAAATAATTCAACAATGCCTGACTTTTCATTAATGTTGTCAAAAGTACATTGTTGTGGTTGTATGGCTTTAATTACAAGGCTCGTCAGTAGACCTAGCTGTATAAACAGCTTTTTGGCTAAGTACTTAAAGAAACAAAGCTCAAACATAATACTTCTTCAGGTTATCAGTGTTCCACGTCCGTGGGATCTGACGGCCATCTATTGCCTCGAGGCAATATGTGCCGTCTCGGACTTCTTCCCTGATTCTGTACGGCCCCTCCCAGTTTGGAGTCAACTTGCCATCCTCATTGGCACGGCCAACAACTTCCATTTTCCTCAACACCAAGTCCCCCATCTTGAGCGGCCGCTTAGACACTCGGCGGTTATATGCCCTTGTCATCCTTAAGCGATAAATTTCATGCCTAAGTGCCGCATTGCCCCTAGCTTCTGGAAGGAAATCTAGGGCGGTCTTCATGGCCTCCCAATTGGCCGATTCATCATAAAGCATTACCCGCAAAGTGGGCTCATACATTTCAATTGGGAGTACATCCTCAGCTCCATAGACCAAAAAGAATGGAGTCTCCCCTATAGAACTCTTTGCTGTTGTCCGTATGGACCATAGCACATTGACCAACTCGTCTGCCCATAGGCCGCCTGCTTTTTCAAGCTTGCGTTTGATCCCATTTGAAATCAACTTGTTATAGGCCTCAACTTGACCATTGGCTTGTGGTCGGCCGACTGAAGCAAAACAATGAGTAATGCCTTGGTCTCCCAACCACTCTTTGAGTTGACACGTCTCAAACTGGGGTCCATTGTCGAACACCATTGACTGAGGTACCCCGTACCGAGTGATTATGCTTTTCCAAATGAAGGCTGACACATCCGTCCATATAATGCCCCGGACGGCCTCGGCTTCAACCCATTTAGTGAAGTAGTCTACTGCCACTAGTACATATCGTCTCTGGCCGGATGCAGGAGTATACGGTCCCAAAATGTCCATGCCCCATTTGGCAAAGGGAAGCGGACTACTGATGGCTGATAGACTATTTGCTGGACGATGAATAAGAGTTGAAAATCTCTGGCACTTGTCACATTTTTTCACCATTTTCATGGCGTCCGACTTTAGGCTCGGCCAGTAATATCCCAAATGTGTGGCCTTTTCAGCTAAGGCTCGTTCTCCAATATGTGAACCACAATGGCCCTGATGAAGGTCATCCAGCACATCATGCCCTCTTTCAGGAGTTATACATTTAAGGTAAGGCTTCACAAAAGCTCTTTTGAATAGCTCCCCATCCTTCATCTCAAACCAGGCCGCCTTCCTCTTCAATAGCTAACTCTCCTTCGGATCGTCCGGAAGTATTCCATCCTTTAAGTAGGAAATAATTCCATCCATCCAGGTTGAACTTCTATCTATTATCTGAACGGGCTCGACATCAATGCTCCTTTTTTCCTTTACTTCCCAAAACACTGATCTTGGAGTATCACATGATGCCGAGGAAGCCAATTTGGAGAGGGCGTCCGCTTGATGATTTTCTAAACAAGGAACTTGCTTGAGAGAAAAAAGTTCTAGGCCCTCAGCCTCATCCTTAACTAGCTGCATGTACTTCATCGTGGCCGGCTCCCTAGCCTCGAAGCTACCATTGACTTGGTGGACTATCAGCCGGGAGTCCGAGCATACTTCAATTTTGGTTGCCCCGGCCGCTTTACACATCCTTAGGCCGGCCAACAATGCTTCGTACTCAGCTTCATTGTTTGACGCTTGGAACTGAAACCTCAACGCGTACTCATACTTGTCTCCCTCAGGAGATTCACATATAATACCAGCGCCACACCCGGTCGCTGTTGCACTACCATCTACAAACACTTTCCAGACTTGGTCCCCGGCCGGCTGAAGATCAGGCCGGGTCATTTCAGCCAAAAAATCCGCAAAGGCTTGCCCCTTAATTGCCTTCCTTGGTTCGAATACAAGATCAAAACCTCTGAGCTCTAAGGCCCACTTGAGCATGCGGCCACTTGCCTCTAATGTTGAGAACGGCTTCTTCAAGGGTTGGTCTGTATAGACAACAATTGAATGGGCTAAAAAGTATGGCCGCAGCTTCTTTGATGCCATATACAAGGCCAGGCCAAATTTTTCTACTGGGGGGTACTTCAGCTCGGCGTTATGAAGTACATGACTGACGAAGTATATCGGGGCCTGATGGCCGTCCCTTTCAGCAAGAAGGATGACACTTAGAGAGTGTTCGGAGATGGCAAGATAAATATATAGCTTCTCATTCTTGAGTGGACTGACGAGGCGAGGCAATGTATGCAAGTGATTTTTCAACTGTACGAATTCTTCCTCGGCCTCCTCTGTCCACTCGAACATGGCTTTCTTCTTGATGGTTTCAAAGAAGTTACGGCACTTATCCCCTGATCTTGACAAAAATCTTCCAAGGGCTGCTAAACAGCCGGTCAGTCTTTGCACTTCCTTGATTGTTCTTGGAGACTTCATGTCAAGGACGGCTTGAATTTTTTCAGGGTTGGCCTCAATTCCACGTTGATCAATCAAAAATCCGAGAAACTTGCCGGACTCAACACCAAATACACACTTCTTTGGATTTAACATCATCTTATGTCGCCTGAGTTCGGTGAACGTTTCTCGTAGATCCTTGAGATGGTCGGCCGGCTCTTTCGACTTGACAATCATGTCATCAATATATTCCTCCATGTTCCGGCCGAGCTGATCTCTAAAGACCGTATTTACAAGCCTCTGAAATGTAGCAGGGGCATTCTTGAGGCCGAATGGCATAACCTTGTAACAGTACAACCCCTGCTCGGTCACAAACGCTGTTTTCTCTTGGTCTTCTTCCCACAAAGGAATTTGATGGAATCCGGAGTATGCGTCCATGAAGCTCATAAGGGCGTGTCCGGCCGTAGAGTCAACCAAACGGTCAATCTTAGGCAAGGGGAAGCTATCCTTTGGACACGCCTTGTTCAAGTCCGTGTAATCCACGCACATCCTCCAAGTTCCATTCGGCTTTTTCACAAGGACTACATTGGCCACCCAATCTGGGTAAAAGCATTGCCGAATGAAACCGGCGTCCAGCAGCTTTTTCACCTCTGCTGCGGCCGCCTGATTCCTCTCTTCTCCGTGATTTCTCTTCTTCTGGTGAACAGGCTTTATCAAAGGGTTCACGGCCAGCTTGTGTACGGCCAGGTCAGGACTTATTCCTGGCATTTCGCCAACTTCAAATGCAAACACATCTTTGAATTCCCTTAACAGCCGAACCAACTCATCCCCAAGCAATTTCAAGGCTATAGTGTCGACACTTACTGTCCGTTCTGGGTAGTTGGAGTCAAGCACTATATCCTGGTGGCTGCCGGCCGGCTGGGGCCTCAACTCATCTGGCCGGCCGACAGTCATTAATTGCTAGGCTTCTTCTGCCCTGGTCGCCTTACGCTTCTGGCCGACCTGGTATGCTGGGAGTGAGGTTCCTTCTTCCTTAATCTCGGACAGTTTTGGGCCGCGTGCGGTTGGCTTCACGGCCAGCTGATTACATTCCTTAGCCATTTTCTGGCTTCCTTGAATTGTCCCAATTTTTCCGTCCGACCTTTCAAACTTCAGCAACATCAAATGGGGCACTATGACCGCCTTGGCTGCATTGAGAGTAGGGCGGCCAAGGATTAAATTGTACCCAGTCAACTCTTTTACAACAAGGAAACGGACGACCATGTCTCTTCCTTCACCCTTCTGCCCAAAACGGATGGGAAGGTCAATCCGTCCGACTGGATGAATGATATTCCCACCAAATCCTACCAAGGGGTGAGTTATATCTTGGAGAGCATCTTCTGGGAAGCTTAAATTCCTCAAGGCAGAGAGACTTATGATATCGGCCAAACTACCCGTATCAATCAATATCCGTCCCACCTTCAAATTTGCTATTTTCATTACAAAGACCATGGGATCATTGTGCAAAGCTCTGACCTCTCCACGGTCAGCCTCACTTATGATCACTTCAGGAAATGGCTCGGCCTTAACAACGTCCGTCTGCATCACATTTGACAAATTTCGAGCGTCCTGCTTGATTCCTTTCATGGTAGGGCCGCCTAAAGCAAAGCCTCCTGATATGACGGCCACAAAGCCTGAATCAGTGCTATTCACATCATCTTCCTTGTCATTCTTTTCATTTTGTTGCTTTTTCTCGGACGTGTTGTCTGTCCGCTTGAAGGTGAATTTGGACTTGGTCACATAGGGTTTCAGCAGACCCTTGTCGGCCAACTTGTCCAACAGTCTCTTCAAGTTGATACACTCATTCGTGTCATGACCCACATCCTTGTGGTAATGACAATACTTGTTCTTGTTTCTGTATTGGGCCGAGCCTCTCAAAGGCTGAGGCTTCTCAAATTCAAACTTGTCTTTTATCTCCATCAAAATGGAGTAACCATCCTTGTTGAATTCATACTGAGGCTCGTACGTCTTGCTTTTCTTTGACTTGGGTTGCTTGTCATCAGCTACCCAGATTTCTTTTCTTTTGTTTCCTTCTTTCTTTCGGCCGGCCGAGTCTTGCTGAGAAGATTGCTTCTTCTCAGCCCCCTTGGCCGGCTGTTCGGATTTGGTGAGCGAACAAAAGTCCGCGGCCTCAATATAGGCTTCGGCTTCCCGCAATACACCTGCGTATGACCGAATCTTCTTTCTTACCAAATCAAACTTAAAACCATTATGCCTTAATCCCCGGAGAAATTCTGAGTAAGCCATTTCGTCCGGAAGATTATGAATTTGGGCTTTTTCTTGGTTAAACCTTTGGACGTACGAGCGTAGTCCTTCATTCTTTCCTTGGACAATTGTAGCCAAGTTGAGACTTGTCTTTCTTGGTGGGATGTTGTATGAGAAGTTTCCCACAAACAACAAACTGAGGGTGGTGAAGCAATTGATGCATCCGGCTGGAAGGCTGTTAAACCAATCCTGAGCCACCTCTTTGAGAGTGGCCGGGAAGCATCTACACCATGTAGCATTATCTACACTTTACAAGTACATCAAATTCCTGTACGAGGTAACATGCTCTTCAGGGTTGCCCGTACCATCATAGGCACCCACTAGTACACTCTTCACTTTTGCTGGTTGAGGGGACGCTAGTATGTCTTGCGAAAACGGAGGCGGCTTATCTCCCAAATTCAACAAACGCATCTGCCAATCAATAGGCTGAGGCTGAGCGGACGTTCCAGCCAGATAAGGAGCCTGACCGAACATCTGACCATACGGCACACACTGCCCAAAGACTTGGGGAGTTGGTTGTACCAACCCATTGGGTACTTGAGGGGGCTGATATTGCAATGGCTGAATTAGACGGGGAGTAATAGTATGGCTCTTGCTGGAAGTAGCCGTGTTGGTGTATTGGGAGAAAGATTGGTTGGAGGCCTCATCCGGCATGGTTGGGGTAGAGGCCGTGTCAGAGTATGCGGCCCTCTCCCTTTGGTTGTGCCGAATGTAGTCCCTTGCGTCCTTAAAACACTGTGATGGCTCAGTCTCTACCCTTTTTGGCTGTCTGCCCTTCCCCCCAGCCGACTGTGTTTTCGCCAGCAGGCCAGAGAAATTGGTCCGTGGGACTCGGGGAGACCTTCCGTGCGGACGACGGAATGGGGTGTTACCAGCATCAGTTGCATTGGTCTTGTTGTTGGCTTTCTTAGAGGTGCCTCCTCCCCCCTTTTGCTGGGCAGCCGCCAACTCCTTGCGGAGCATAGTCAGCTCGGCCATTAAGGCAGCTGGGGTAGGTTGTTCGGCCTCTTCAAATGAGGCAGTCAAGGGATTGCTTGAGTGTATGGTAGTACATATGTCCTCTACATATCCATCCTCGCCTGGACGAGGTCCAGGATTAGGTGTCTGACCATCTATTGCCATAACGGACGAGTATCCCCACAGACGGCGCCAAATGTTTCGAGGTTTTTTGTGATTCCCTCGGATACTGGTCGCGCTCTGTTGACAAAGACTCGGACACCTGCAAAACAACGAATATTCCGGTAATCGGAATATTCACCTCCGACGCTCAAGTTAGTGAACGGAAACGGAAAAGGCTAGAGAGAGAAAGTAGAGAGAAGTTGGAGCGTTTTTAGAGCTCTTGTATTAATGTCACATCAAAATCCACCCCTCCCCTCATAAATGATTGGGGTATATATAGGGGTGGGAGCATGTGCCCCCTAGGGTTTATGCCCTAAAATCTCGTGACATGATTGGCTGCGCAATCAGAGGTCGCCACGTGTCGTGGGGGGCGCCGTTTTACGGCTTTCAAGGCTTTCTCGGGATTTGGGCCTGAGGTCATCAGAGCCCTTTTCTCTTTATGATTGTAGCTTTAGGGTATTTAGACATGGCAGACAGGTGTCACCATAACAGGTGGACACATGTCTCACTCTCATAGGGCCACGTGTCACCTGTTTATTGGGCCACGTGTCACTATGAGATTGGGCCACGTACCTGGGGTATTTTTACCCTAAACACTAACTACGAAAAGCACAAAGTAAAGAAATAAAGAGCAAAACTAAGGAAAACTACGGAAAAGAGCTAAAAAATGAAATGAAAATCATCCTAAAATAGATCAAATGAGTGCCATACATGTCACTGATCAGTCTCACCACTCTTTTGGCGAAAGCCTTGGATCAAAGACCGAGCCTCAGCGGTCTTCTTATGGTTGTAAAATCTCCTCAAGAAAGCCGTAGTTACTTGGTCCCATGTTGTGAGAGAGTTAGGGGGCACCTCCTTCTCTAACCATTCTAGACCTCTCCTAATTAGAGAAAATGGAAACATCTTAAGGCGAATATATTCTTGAGTCACTCCATTGGCTTTGATTATGTCACAATATTTCTTAACTCTATCAAGTGTTCATGACTACTCTCAAACTTTCCACCCGAGAATTGTTTCCTCTATATCAAAGCAATCAAATTGGGCTTGATTTCGAAATTGTTGGCTTGAGTGGTAGGAATTAGGATCCCACTTTGTGCTCTAAAGGCTTCGAGAGCCCCAAGACGACTCAAAGGTGTATTCTCTCCCATTTTAGAACCTTCCTCACTTTCGGACTTAAAGATTGAAAAGGGGTTGATTCCCGGGCTTGATAGTGAATTAAGACTATTTAACTCTTCACTTGAGGGTGAAGAGGGTGGAATATCTTCCAATTCTCTTACTCATTCTTTCGTCGGGGTGTGAGAATTTCTACTTCTTGCTCTCGCTTCTCTTCGAAGTAGGGACAAAGACCTTTAGCGGGTTCGTCCTCTGTTCATACAACAAAGCTAAGGAGAACGTAAGCACTGACAAGTAACAAAAAGTAGCAAATACTAACAAATAAGAAGTGAGATAGTCTCAAATAAAGCAATGAAATAGCAATGGAAGCCGTCTCCCCGGCAACGGCGCCAGTGGCGGAGCCAGAAATTTATAACCGGGGGGACAAATGAACATCATCGCTTAGTTCGACAAAAGAAGGTTGATCAAGTTCCTTCTTCAAAATCCAAGCTCATCAATGGAGAAATCCACACTTTCTCTCTCTACCAAAGGTAAACTAAGGGTGTTTCTCTCTCTAAAAATGGCAAAAAAATCGTCTAGTACCAAGAAAAACGTCATGCCCCTCAAAAGGAAAAGAAAAGGGGTTTAAATAACAAAATAAAACAAAGAGGGACGGAGGAGGTGGTGCGTGCGCGCAACAGCTCCCGTGCGCACGCACAGAGGGGTCTGCACGCACGCACAGGAGGGTCTGCATGCACGCACCCCTCTTGTGCTGTTGCAAGCACTCCCCTCGAGCCAAGGGAGCATGGCCGCCGGTGAGCTCGAGTGCGCTCTCATGCATCATGCTCGTACGATGGTGATGAACAAGGTAGCCCAAAATTCTTCACTTTTGCGCACTCAAGACTATGGCATGTGATGATGGTGATGCACGAGAGCGCTAGCCATGAGTGGAAGTTTTCTCCTTGCCTTGAACTCTAGCCAACCAAACGACACGAGGCCATTTCTCGAGCATCCAAAACACTTGGAGATCCTTCCAAACAAGATTCCGAGCCTCGAACAACACCTACAATAAAAGAGGGAAAAGCGAGTAAAGTGGAAAAGACAAAAATACCCTAAAATGCAAGAAAACACAAAATGGACTACAAACCTTAAATGCAAGAAAATAAGAGAATAAAAGGGAAGAACACGAGAAAGAAAGCGTTAAAAGGACTCTAAACTACTCCCTAAGAGTGACATAAATGTCACTCATCACTAGTCAAAGTTGTTTAACCAATCATGTAATTTAGTGCAATTAATAATTGAAGCTCCCACTATATTCCGCATTCATCTTAATTAATCCAATTAATTAAGCAGGTAAACCCAATTATTTGCCAAAATGAAATTTTTCCAATGCCGCTAAAAAACCGAGGCCTAGCCTCCAAAATTTTAATTAAAATAAATGATCATAATTAATTATTAAAACTGCAAAAAAAGCAAAAATTACGTAATCCAAAATATCCAAGTGCCTAGCACAAAGACTTGGAGTGCTCACAACTCGCACAACCGATTGATGCTCAACGAACATGGGAGTGGGTTACGATGTTGCTAGGTGTTACACCGACCACATCAGCAAACTTTCACACACCAAGTTGTGGCCCATGATAGCCATGTTGCGCGAGCTCATTGCACCACATTGCTTCGCAAGCAATGTCTACGCATATTACCCCTACTTAGTACCAAGCAATGCACATAACACTAAGCTCAATGCATGAACCGGCCCACGGCTAGCCTTTGCCAGCCACAAGGATGCACGCATGGTGCGCGCACAACAGCTATGCGGCTGCCTTGGCTGCCACGGTGCGCCATGGTGCCGCACAAGCAGCAGCCACGCCAATCACAGCTGCACCAAGCTTCAGCCAGCCCACTTGATAGCCACATATGGGATGCTATGCAGCTCGGCTAGGCAAGTGAGGCAGTTGCTTCGGCTTACGTGCCATAGCTTCGGGTTTCCAACCCGATTTTTTTGTGTGACATATAATAAATTCTGAATTGATTTTAGAACTAATTTAATGAGCAAAAATGAAAATTAAACAAGTCCAACTTTAATAAAAAATTCATAAAGATGCATACAACCAAAATTATTTCCAAGAACCATTCTTTATTAAAATTGGTTTAACTTGGTGCAATAAAATAATAAGGGAAATAACTCATTATTAATTTAATTAATTTAAATTAATTATGAGATTTTGACAAAATAAAAGGTAGTTGGAATTATGAACACAAATGTTCAAATAAAGATTCCAACTTTTGCACTTGAGAATTCTAGAAAATTCGTCTTCCAATATGAAGATTTAATGAAATTTCTATCACAAGATTGAAACTTTATGATTTCAATCAACTAATAAATGATTAAATCAACAAAGTTCAACAAAATTTCATGGAATTTAGTAAATCAAACTTTTAATCACTTAATATAATTAAACATTGAATCTTTAGTACTTAGCAGCCTCAAAAATAAAGATTACACACTTAATGGAATCAATTTCCAATTATGTGAAAACTAACCAATCTTTCAATCACTAATTACTACCAAGTAACCATGCCTAAAGAGGTTTAAAATGCAACAACATTCAGGAAAGAACCAAATACATAATCAGCAAATATGCCATAAAGATTCAAGGTAAGAAAGACTTAAAATTTTTCGTCAAAACGAAGAATCCCTCGAACAGTTTGATTTTTACTTAAACCACAATCTCAACGGATTGAAAACATTTCCAGTACGCCTTTTCCACTCAAAATTCACTATTTTTGGGAGAAAATCTAGGTTCGGGGCCAAAAATCATATTAAAAACGGGATTAAAATAATAAAATCGAGCCACTGATCTAATTAGCAACTTAAAACCAGAAAATTAAACCATTAAAACATATTATAAAAATAAATGCGAGGCTCTGATATCACTGTTGGGGTTTGATGAGTCCAACTCACTGCGGAAGAAAACCTGTGCCAAGACCACACTCACAATAATTATAACCATTAAGCATAATTAAGTTAAACAACAAGATTAAGAACGAGATTATACCTTTGGTGCGTGCTTCGCCCACCAAAAGGGCTCTTACTTCGAAAGCTCTAAGTCCCGCTCACATGAGGACCTCCAACGAAGTCCACACACAACCCGAGCACCGAAATGGTCCAATGCTCAAGAGTTAGCTAAGCTCGACCTAAACCAGAGTAATTAATTGTGTTCAAAGGTTTTCACAATGATGATGCCTTTTTAACACTTACTCAAGTGCTTTTCCCATCACCCCAACTTGGTATTTATAGGGACAAGCAAGAGTGAGAAAATCTCTCCCATTAATGAAGGACAATTTCATTTTTCCATTTTATAATAAAAATAATAATCAACCTACTAATAAATCAACAAGTGGCATGCTAACAAGAGAGGGTACCAAACTTGGAGGACCATTTGGAGGGGGTAGGGGGACCAAACTTGCTCCCTACTCCCTCTCCCAAAACAGGCCAACACTCCACCAAAGCCCTTCATTTAGCTCGTGCCACGTGGCAGCCCCACACTTGGGCACCAAGGCACCTAGGGTGGGCTGCCACGGCTGCTGCCCCTTTCGGCCCACAAGGTTTATGCGTGCGGGTTGCTGTTGGTTGAAGGTCGTTGGTAGCAAGCCGCGCACCATATGCGGGCTGCTAGCGCAGCATGCTAGCACGCCACACACTAGGTGCGAGCTACTAGCCGCAGCTTGCTAGCAAGCCCCGCACTTGGTGCGGGCTGCTAGCTTGGCCATGCCCTTAGCACTCATCTTTCCTATGCTAGGGGTATGTTGGTCATTATTTTGATTAATTAGTAATTTTTCTCGTTTCGTCTTTTATCATTTTTGACTCGACTTCTAGCGCTCGGTTTCGATGCTCCAAGTTCAAATTCCCGACGTCTTAATATTAATTACTTAGGCGACTCATTAATTCGTCTCTTCTGTTCGTTAGTTGCTTGGGTGTGACTAGAAAGGTTCAGTCAAGATTAAGCTATAATATTAATTATACATTAATATTACTGATCGCAAGCGGCCTCCACTGACCTCACTGAATAATTAGCTTTAATATCTAATAATTCCGAACCCTTTATCAGAATAATACACTTGTTCAAAGGACATCATTCCTTTAATTTTGCTTGGATGGGTCAATGAGCTGTATTTGAAATGTAGAACATGGAAGAGATTCCAATGCTCTCAGTCAGCTAGTTGGAATTGGAAGCATCTTTGGTTGGTCAAATATAAAATGAAGGATGGGTATTTTGGTGACGACTGGTCAGCTAATCCTATAGGCTATTTTGTTGCTAGTGGTTATGATTGGTTAAAGCCAAAACATGATGAGAAAGTGAATTAGAAAGATATGGTCTGGGTCAGAGCTCAACTTCGAAAAATTGGGGTGGTTGCTGATGCTTAACTATTGATCACTTGTTTTTTGAGTGTCAATACAGTAAGTTGTGCTCTGTTGGTCTGGAAAGCAAATTGAAAGTGAAGCTGAATCCTTGTAATATTGAAGACTTTAATCAGAAACTTAGTGCTATTACAAGCAATTCCAGAGAAGGTGTTTCAAAGCTGCTATACTGGTCTTCTCTATGTGATTTTGATGCAAGGGAACAAGGCTATATGGGATAGGTGTTTGATGAGACTTGAGAAAGTTATTGATAATATGTGGTCAGATTTATACCATATCATTTGTGATGACCAGGAAACTCATTAGCAGTAAACTGAGATGGTTTAGAGAGCTATTCTTTCAGCAAGGATAGTTGTTTGTTGCTGCTGGTAGTAGTTTTTATTTTTTATTTTTTATTTTTTTTTTTTTTTTTTTTTTTTTTTTTGACAAAGAGTACTAATAAATAAACAAAGACAACTAAAAAAAACACTACGCAAAACCACCGAAGAGACACTTGCGAGTAAACTTTATTCGAGCCAAGTTGGAGTATTTGAAGTCCACACTAGGCCCACGAACACGCTTTGTACCCACACGAACCACCTGGCAATCCGCAGTTGATCTAGTTCGATTCTCCACACATCTCATATTCCTAAACCGAGGATGAACAATAGACCTGTGACGGCAAAACGGTTGACTTGAAGGGTTGGCACTGGAATGCAAGGTGGCGAACTGAAAACTGGAAACACAAACTTTTCCCATAAACTCTTGTGAATTTATCCCTTCCATAGGAATATCACCATCAGAAAGGGCAGTCATGCACTCCGAACTGTTCTGCACCACTGGAGTACCTAACGACTGCTGCAAAATGGGAACCGGCTGAGACTCCATTATGGGCACCGTCCGCCGATCCTCATCACAAGATACCTGTAGCGAAGTAAAGGTAGAGAACATCGCTACACCATCGTTCACATCATGAGAGATCATAACCTTCTCCAGTAATGATTGTACAACCGGAGCATCTGTGGACTGTAAAATAGAAGCTGACAGGAACTCTGTAGTAGGCACCACCTGTTGCTCCAATCCACTTAAAAACTTAACTGAAGTAGAATTAGAGGTCTCTGCTTCCCTAGAAGTTACATCTTGGGGGACCTCTGTCTGGATAGAAGTTTTACTCGGACAACTCCGAATAGACATTAACGACATGGACTTAGAATGGTAGAAATGAATGGCATTGCCTTGCTTGACCTGTTGCAATTGTGAGGAAGAAAGGCGAAGGGAAGAACGAAGTCAAATCATTTCGAGAAACAAACTCATGCATACGAGGGACTTCAGTTTCCCGACGAAAAGGTGGCAAAGACTTACAACTCTTGTCATTACCAACTGAATCTGATTGAAAATCACATTCCATATCGGCACTCTCAGAAATGTTGTCATGACCAACTAAATCTGATTGGAAACCACATTCCATATCAGCACTCTTTGAAATCCTGTCATTACCAACTGAATCTGATTGGAAAACACAATCCATATCAGCATTCTCTGAAATCGGTGGTGGGAGATTATAATCCTTATCCCCACCGGACAAACTAGGCGATAATACTTGTTCCGAAACCACAGCTGAACTTAACATACTACACTGAAGCTCAGCAATTGGAGTAGCCACATCCGCTACACAACAATCCCTTTTGACTTGACAACTAGCTACACAGTCATTGGGAACTTGGAGAGCCGACTCAACTTGGGTAACATCCTGTATCATCTTACCCTTTTGTTTCTGATCGACTAAAGACACATCCTGTAGCAAACCCTCAACACAATGTAATTTTGTTAGCAACTCTGAATTTTTAGGATCACCTTTAGTAGCCTTAACCAGATCCTTTCTAGCGGAACGAAGCTTGCCCAATTCTTGATACGCAGATGCCCTCCTGTAGAGAGCCTTAATATGACAGGAATCAAACTTTAACACAAAGGAACACAACTTAACAACAGCAGAATAATCCAAAAGCTTCAAAGCACAAGCCGCAAGATTAAGATGCAAAGCAAATGCCAAAGATCGAAACGAAGAAAAGGCTTCCACCGAACATGGCATAGTAAAACATAACAATTTACTAGCCAACTCATACCTAGAAAAGGCAATTTTAAACTTGCCAGCTCTAAACAAGGAGTTCCCTTGCTCCTTAAACTCCGAGGAACGAACAACTACATCACTCGGATTATCCATAGAGGATAGAAGGTGGAAAATACTCTCATCGTTGAAATCATCAGAAAGATGAAAAGAAATAAAGGCTGGAAATAACTCCATATTGAGACCCAAACTTCCACACTAACAAAATTTACAAAGCACAGACACAACAAACATCCCAAGGAGGAAACTCCTCAAGCGCAGCTGCACAACAGCTACTACAAATCAAAAGAACACAGAACCACTAAAACTTTAAACTCGATCAACACTTGAAAACAATCCCCAACAAACAAATACCTAACACAAGAAAAAGCAGGGGATACAACCTACAAAGGAAATAGAAGAATAAAGAGAAAATTAAAGGAAAAAAACAAGAACATGCACAACCTAACCAAAGGATTATAAACCAAACTAAAGAATAATAACAAGAGCACCAAAACTACAGATTGCTAACCAAAAGACACCAAAAAACTAAGTGAAAAAGGAAATAAAAATGGCAGTAAGCATGAAAAAGAAACAAAACACCTAGAAAAGGACAACACTGGTAACCAAAATACTTAGGAAAGAGAACGAAACACCTAGCAACGGAGCTTTGCTACAGAACGAACAAGAGACTTCTCCGTTCGATCTCCCACATCAGCCATATGGTAAAAGAAACAGCAAACTAAAAGGAACAGAGTGTAAAGGCGTCGCCGGCGACGGCTAGGAGAAGAAACGCCGGTCGCCGGCGAGCAAACGGTGACGCAAGCGAAGCGGTGAAAGAGAAGCGGTGATGGTTATCCTTATCGCTTAGAGAGAAGCGGTAAATAACAATGATAAAGTTTTTTCGATCAGATTGGAAATTTGTTTATTTGATCACCTGCTGGTAGTAGTTAATTGTAGTGCTTTGTGTTGTTTGTTTGTTTTGGTCTTGGTTGTATATTATACATATTTGTTTTACATCAATATAATTTTTACCTTTTTTTCAAAAAAAATAAAAAAATAATAATAATAAAAAACTGATTTATTAGACCAACTCACAAACTAAAAAAAAACTACGCTTGAGTCACTCAAACTAGTAACATTGATTCATTCACACCAAATAACCAATTAACGCCACGTTAAGTAATGACTTTGCATAGTCTAATTACTTCATAATAGTAATCATGCACTATCACAAGTATAAAATAAGTTAAACTTTTGTATAAAAACAAAGAACCATGTGAATCGATTAAATATCAAACTTTACGATTACACTTAGTGTTTAAATGAAAAACATAAATCAGGAAATTGAAGACCAAATCACATACAATTCACCCAATAGAAGCAAACAAATCAATCACAAAGTTACAGGATTAAGAGTAAATGAAGAAGAACTTATGTATTGAGCCAAGAATCAAACAGCCGCTACTCGATTTCGCTGTCAAGTTCATCCCTTCGCCTTCCAACACTACCCAATTGATAATTCTTAGAACAATCGTACTCTACTAAATTTACTAATTCTCCGTATGGATTTGTGGCAAAACTTGTTGAATTGAAATTAATTTTACTAATTTTCTATGATAATTCTTCTTTAAATATATTAATTTTTACTGAAATAAAAGAATATTTATTGACTTGAAATTATTGTTACTCTATTTTTTTTTTTTTTAATGGTAACTGAAAGTTAATCATCTGTTTTACTTGACCATAGTTAAAAGCAATATAGTACATGATGAACTTCAAACAATCTATAAAGAACATAATATAAAGATCTAATCAACCAAGATTCTTATTTGCCTTGCTTGTTGATCATAAAAGATGACAAGCAAGACAGTACAAATAGTTTCTATAATCATCCCCAAAACAGATTATTCCTAATATTGCATCAATGCTCAAGTAATTTGCCATAAATCTCTGATTACATGATAAAACTCTACACTGTTTATGGTCGTCACTGGAGTGGATGATGTTACATGATATAAATCCTCTACTATGTCTGTGGTCATTCACCGGAGTGGATGATGATGATGGCGGCTAATGTTGGATTACACTAGATTTACATTTCTCCGGGAAGCATGGTGTCTCCTGCGGGAAGATCACAAACAGCAATGCCCTGAAAGAAAGCCATACACCAAAAAAAAATGTAAAATTAGAAACAGTATAGTAGTAACACCAAAAAATCTATCAAAATAGAGAGAATGATTTTCTGTGTTCTGTATTATGGTATATGCACAATCTATTTATACAACCTAAGAGAAGAGATTAGGCCTCATAACTTGGCTCATTAGCTAAATAACATGCTAAATACACTATTAGGGCTTAACAAAATCAATTAGTACAACCCGTCAAAATCAGCTAACACAATTTGTTTCAGATTTCAACTTTTCACCAAACTCAGCCATAGTAGTAATAAAAAGCACGCATTATGAGTTAGCAAAACGTAGTCATATCATCTCTTATATTGTCAATTTCTCACATCTAAAATGAGCTTCAATAAGCGGAGTGAATGAAATAATCATCATTATGCAGCAAGAAAATGAGAAAAGGCGATTTTGATTCAGAGAACAAATAAATGATATTTTGATACAACTCGAAAATTTGGAAATGCAGCAGACGCGGTGTATACTGCAAGTAAACTGGGAAAATAAATAAATACAATGGTTTATTGCAGAAAGAAATTATAGTTACATGAATGGACTAATGATCCTAGGGGAAAACGTGATAATTTTTCAAAAATAAAAATGAAGGCCTTGAGTCTCAACTTCCATGTTCAGAAACTTGAAACAAGACTGTCATGAGAGTTTCTGTGCTACATAGATTTGTCAAAAGAGAGTTTAAGTAGCACTATACGTACCTCTCCAGTAAGGTGTGCTGTGCACCTCTTTTCAGCCAACAATTCCTCTTCAGACTGTCAATAAGCCAAGTTAGTAACAACATGCAATATATACATTGTTAATATGTGTTTTTTTTTTGTTCTATTTCGTATGAAGTAGTGAGGTTAGTTTCAATGACATCCTTTGGATATGAGTAACATACCAATTTTATTCGCTGACGAAGATAATCATCAAATATCACATCCTTCACAAGCTCATAATCACCATCTCCCTAAAAAAGTTGAAATAAAATTTTTAGAGTAAATGACAGGCGAAAAAAATGCTAGTAATTACACTTTTATTTTAATTCATTGAGAATGCGAACAAAATTTGTTTCAATGAGAATCTGACCTTTGATCTGCAAGGCATACTGAAAACAAGACCCTCAGCTATACCATATGGATTTCCATCAGTATAAACCTGCAAAGGCCAACAGTTGTTTTTGGATATTAGCAACAACTTATAAGCTATCCCAGATTGCAACATACCGACTGACCAAGATATAGTTCGGACTAAATTCTCTAGCTAGTTATTATGTAAACTTTAGGTATGCTTTCGAAAGATTAAACTCTGAGAAACGGATATGCAAAGATAAACCAATATTATTACACAAAATGAACATAAGTAAGATTTACCATTCCACAATAATTCAGAACAAAAATAAGTGCTCATCAATACAATATTATGAATCTAGGTGAGACAGAGAGAGCATTCAAGGAAAGGAACGAACAACATACATGCATCTGATATCATGCAAATGTTTCACAACTAAAAAAAAAAAAAAACATAATTGATCTTATTAAGTTACAGGAGACATTTTCAAGAAAATGGTTTGAGCTTTGACAAGATTAAATTTGCATATAGGATTCAATAATGTCTAAAACTCCTTATTCTGTATATACATATGTATACATTGACAGCTAATACTGTGTAAACTTAGACAATTCAGTGATAGTGTGATCAACCATTAAAGCCATTTCATTAGGGGTTAAACAATGAATATCTAATGGTTCACCCATCCCACTCTTCTATCTTTCCAATTTTGTTATTTAATAACCTCATTTTCTCACGATTTCTTGAGTGAGCTTCGAGCTCAACTCTTGATATGAGCGCCTAATCCATGAAAACTAATAATTCAAGATCACAGTTAAATAAAAACTATGCCTATAATATGGGCGTATGTGTGTGTGAACAAAATGCTGCTGCTATTTTTGTGATTCATTTACTGCAACATCTTCAGATTTTTCCAGTGTTAAAAAACCTATACACTTTTCTATCCAGAGACTTAAGCCTCTTCACCAAGAATTAATAATCGAACTATTGTTCACTTCAGATGGAATGCCAATCAGCAAAAGTATCCCTCAGAAGAGGGAAAAAAAATTCTATCTTATCAACGACAATGGACAGATATGTATCTCATCCCTTTTGTTTGGAACTAGTATCGTGTAATATTGAACAAAAATTGGTCCACTTATCAGAAACTATCATATGAGATTTTGTTTTTCGCATAACATTTACAGGAATATCATGAATTATATCAGTAAACTAGTGTTGTAAATGATATGCAATTGGATACACATCATTCCTACAATTTTATCTGATACATAAAAAACGTTCACTTAAGAGCACAACAAAGCTAAATGCTTACCCCAGAAGAAAACCAGTCACCCGGTGGAGTTGGGGTTACGAGAGATTTTATGGCATCAACAATTGAAACAGCAGTTGACGCTGCAGAAGATCTACCCCATTTCTTAATTAGGACTCCACCTCTCTGAACAGTAGAAGATAACATTAATTCGCTTGAACTTTCCAATTGTAAGTTGACAGTAGCTTGAGTAATTATTAATTCAGATGTTGGATACAGTACCATAATGTCTAACTGCTCACCTTTCGAACCATATCAGTGAACTCTTCTTCTAACCACTTTTGGTCCTTTATAACCTCTTTAACTGGAACTCCATCAATTCTGGCATTTAGGAAATCTGGAACCTGAAAAAAAAAAAAAAAAAAAAGAACGGTTATTAGATACGTCTTACATTCAGAGCATTTTAGTAATTACAATAGAATGCCATCCAACACTGTAATACCTGAGTCGTCGAATGGTTTCCCCAAATAGTCATATTAGATACTTTGTCATAGAAGACACCAGCTTTCAGAGCCAGCTGCAATCAAACAATTGAAGTGAGATCTAGCTGACTAAACGATCTTATTAGGAAATGAGTTCTGAAAAGGATAATCTACTCACCTGACATTTTGCTCGGTTTTCATCTAATCTAGTCAGGGCATGAAAATTCTTTGCAGGTATATTTGGAGCATTCTTCAAACAGATCAGTGCACTACATAGTAAAGAAAAACATCAGATGCAACAAAAGAAAAAACACTTTCATGAAATAAAAGGTAACACACAAACAGATCAATCTCACTTGGTATTGCAAGGATTTCCAACCACAATAACTTTGACATTACGCGATGCTACAGCATTGAGTGCTTTTCCCTGTTATTAAGCACATCAAATTTAAGGGTATGATGAGATTCATAGCTTTCAGAACCACAAAACACTATAGGGGAAAAAAATCTGCCATACTTGCTCTGCATAAATCTTTCCATTTATGTCCAATAAGTCAGCTCGTTCCATACCAGGCCCACGAGGCTTCGCTCCAATCAGAAGAGCCCATTCAGCGTCTTGGAACACCTCATAAGGATCAATACCTATGCTAACTTCTCTCAGCAATGGGTATAATGAATCCTCAAGTTCCATAGCTACTCCTGAAGCGATTTGCAATTGAAAACAAGGATCAGAAACTAGACATGTCCAAAAAAAAAAGTTATATGTCTGTGTCCTGCTGCAGCTAGCATTATTAGTCATAGCGACCGAGCAACTTAAACAGCTAGGAAGGAGGAATTAGACCTTCTAAAGCTTCAAATGACCTTTCAGATCCAAGCAATTTCAGGGCAATTGGTTGATCTGGTCCGAAAACAACACCAGAAGCAAGCTGCCATGAAACATGACATTAAAGTTAATAAATTGTACTTTAAATTTGAATACTTACCCGTAATGGAAATGGATATCGATTTGGAAATTTGACTATCAATGACCCAGAGAATGAAAATTTATCTGAAAGATTTAGTACTGAACGGAAGGGGGTGGAGGGAATAGCTAGAACAATAAGATATATAAATCTCAATAACTCACAAAGTAATCTTTCATGGATAATTAAGATTATCTCTTGGGAATTACAATTTATAAGGCTAAATCTCCAGTCACCTCATTGAAATAAAGTTCTGAATTAATGGATCATATAATGATATACTGGATTTTTTTTTTTATAATTGTTATTTACTTCTAATCAATATAATGGATGATTGAATTACCAAATTTGCAGAACAAGCGATAAAGGGTGTAAATCAATGGCTCAACTTACTATATCCTGAACTGTTATGAACTTAAATTTGCAAATAGATTTCTAAAATCTAATGAAGTGATAACCCATGTGATTAGCTAAGATATGGTATATATCAAGCAGCACCAATAAATTATAACTAATTGATGTTCTCTTTACTCTGAAGAAATATGCAATTACTATCTTGCTGTTCTTCAAAGAGCTATGCAATCACTTTTACTGAAATTACGACAAAATATAATCCCTCCTTCATACCTCCTACTCAGGAACAAGAAAACAACAGCTTCTCATTTTAAATGATGATTATGAACTACAAATTTGTCTAACAGAAGGTATAATTTCACTATTATTGCAAATTTCAGCTTATAGCTTGCTAACATTTGTAAGTTGTAACAATTAGCTCCAGTGACCACATCAAACAAAAGTAACATGTGCAAAATAACCTTTAAGAGCGATGTACTAATTCAATTCTCATATTTTTTTATACACAAATATCATGGCATGTTCTGTACTGCTAATCAGTTAGAGATTATCATCATCTATGAAATCATTGTTGTATAAAGCACTAATTGACTAGTGTGTTCCCCCACCATGCACATATCAATGAAAGTAGAAATTGAGTGGGGCGGGTACACTAAGAGGGAGATCTTACTCACTTTGAACAACAGATGATTTGATATCGTTCCAGCTGCACCTGAAATGGCAATAGTGATCATTTTTTTCCATGACTTGGTCGTCTCCTCCTGGAAAAGCAAAGAATTTTAGTTATCAAACTTGTGCAGTTTCAAAAAAATCCAGAAACACAAGTACTAATACTAATATACATTAAGTTAAATTTCGAATAACTCTTCTGTATGAAATTAAGATAAAAATATCCTATCATTCTATAAGTTTTCATCTTTCAGTCTGTAAGTGAACAATATCAATAAGAGCAAAATAGAAAATCTGACAGAGACAAACAACACTCGCATTATCAAATTGAGTTGAAATTCTCTTTCGGCATTGATGTGGAGAATAAGATTTTTGTTATATGTTCACTTCAGAATCATTAAATCACTTTGAGAGTAACATTCAGTGGATTCGATGGACACATTAGATATATGCTACAGAAGCATGTAGTAGTGTTTGTACATAGAACCAGGCAACTAGCAATCTCTTTCTCAATCTAGTCTGACAAAATTAAAAGAAAAATCTAAACTTATTTTTTATTGTTAACAGTGCCAAATTAATGATACCATAAATGTTGTCTTGTGATCTACATCAGATACAACATATGTAGCAAAATTCCTTCTTCTAAGAATACATTTACCCCAAGAGAAGACGGTCATAACCATACTTAAGTAACTAGTACTGGTTGATTGACATCCCCATCCATGGGTCCACTTCAACAACACAATAACATCAAAGACTTAATCCCAGAATGATTTGGGGTCGATTAATATTAACTGTTATAAGGAACTTTCTGACAAAAACTGAAACAAGAAAGTTACAAGGTAAGAAAGTAAAAGGACTGACACTACTCTCTAAACACAAGGACCACCTGCAAGAAATGACAATTAGCTTTGTATATGGCTTGACATAAAATGATTAAACTGCTTCTCGATTACAACAGATCATCTTCCTAAACTCTGAACACCATCCTTATTTTACGCTCGTTAAGTTTTTTCTCATCTCACCCTACTTTCACTCTCCTATGTTTTTTCTTCTTATATTATGGAATCGTAATTGAGGGAGAATGTGTTGCAATCATTCCGATTACACAACAAAGCATGCAGTCCTTTTAATTACAAATGATGCTAAAATATCAATTTGATACTTCCAAATGTTTTATTTGAAGTGAAAAGACAGAAGATAGTGACAAATTCAAATTTTCATATAAACATGGAACACTGTAAACTTTATACACATTTTACATACATTAAGCTACACATGATCGAACAGCATCTCTTCCTACGTAAATTACACTTTATAAGTTAACAGACAACCAAGCATATAAGGCTCTAAAGTCTTTCCTATATAAAATTGCCCCTTAAGAGCTATGATTATGCTACATCAGGTTTAGTACTCTGCCAGATAATGACAATAAACTGATAAAACACTCACAAGTTTGTATGTTGTATAATTCGGAATCTCACATAGAATGTGCTCTTAACTGAGCCCTCAAATTAATAAACTAAAAAAAACAAGCAGCATTTGAAGGTGAGTTTTATTCACTTTTTTACTTATCTAGACTAGTAAGTCATTAGACCTTATAGGTACTTATTTTAGCTGTAACACTAATTTACCCTTTTCTGAATTATTTTTTTTCCTAAATTTCTTATAACTTGTAATTTTTTAAATCAATAAACTTTTATCTCCCAAATTTGTTGTACTAATGTTTTTCTAAACATTTTTAATGTGCATCATGCATTACCAATACTAACCATTAAGTGACAAAACGGGAATGTCAAAAACATACCACAACACATCTCAAATTAGTATCTAACCAGTAACCACCCTTCATTGCCACCATCCACTCACTCTTATTTGTCTTTAAATTGGTAATTATACTCTACTTATGATTCTTGTAACCAATTGAAGTAACTAAGATCAGTCAGAAAACATATAAGTTCTGCCACACTTGATCTTTTTATATGTGACTTTTTATCGTTAAATATCTTTAATTTCGCAATGAAAAAATAATGAAAATTACATACTAATAAAACACACATTATTATGAATCTAACAATGCCCCACTTGATATATTTTTATTCTTTATAGATTATCGTACTCATAAGGTTAAATATTTAATGTTTGGTCAAATCATACAATCAGACCAAATAACACTAAATGGATCAAATGAGATAAGCAAATATAAGATGAACTAACAAGCCCTGAGAAAGAAACGACTTTCTTATAAGTGAGTGCACACTCAAATTAGTATGAGGCCTTTTGTGAAGGTGCTAAAAAACAAATCCGTACGAGTTAGGCCCAAAGGAGACAATATTATACTAATACAGCGTGGAGTGTGCATGCGCACAGCGCACCCACCTTCTAGACTTTGCTGTTTTAAAAAGAAATTAGATCAATTGAGTCATTGAAATTGATCTCAATTAATCTTGTTGAAACTTATCTAAACTTATCAATCACAAAAGTGAGTGATGGAAATCGATCCCAAGATCCTTGAAATCGAGAGGGTAGCTCTAACCACATCAGCTATCTCACACTCTCAATTGATAATTTATAATGTCAAACAAAATATGGAACATGTAAAAAAAAAAGAAATAAATAAATAAAAAGAGAACATGATATTTAAACTGCAAAAGTAAGGATATACAGAAATACTTGCGTCCACAATAATATTATCTGGACCCGAGGTCTATACACACGCAACTGACATTATATTGAACATAGTGACCCTTATCTTTAACATAATAACCTTATTTTTAAGGTAATAACCTTTGTTAAAAGTTGTATAACGTTTAATACTATAGTGAACTTGAAGTACGACGTTATGACCCTAATTTTAACATAGTGACCTTTATTTTTTATATTGACCTTTATTTTTTATATTGACCTTATAAAATATTTTATTAAAAAAATTAACTTCTTATAGCCTTATTACCAAAATGACTTTTATTTTCAACATAGTGACCTTCATTTTATTATAGTGATTTTTTTTTTTTTATTTACTGATAAAACAACCATAGTTTCTCTAATGTTAGTGGTCCACCGTAAATTAGTATGAACCAGGTCCATTTAAGAATTTGTAAAGGATATAATTATAAAAACCAAAAAAAATCAGCAAACTCGCCTTTTTTAAATCATAAGTCAAGCAGAAAACTCCATAGCATTCAGGCTTATTGCTCTGCCCTTCCCTAGGAACAGCAACCGGAGCTTGAATTTCGCTTTAAATCAATAACAATAATAAATAACCAGCAAAATCATTTGTAATAATTTAAGTAATTAAAAAAAAATAAATGAAAAAGCCATGCTATTAGCATGAAAATTAAAGCTTACTTCGGAGCAACAGAGCAACAAATCCCAGCACTCCTTGATATTGTTCGAGGACGGCATTGAAGATTAAATTTACGGTAATTTGATAAGCGAGGCGACAACGACGAAAGCTGGGATGTTTTAAGAAGACGATTTTGATATGAAGGTGAAAGCTCTGCGACTGCCATGGCAGCAACAGAAGACAAGATCAGAATTTGGAAGAAAAAGCAAAACAAGGGAACTTTGTATTGTTAGAAAATCTGGTAAAGGTGGAAAGAGAGAAAGAAGATGATCGCTTAGAATTGGAAGGAGATATTATAGGAGATGAGGGAGAAGATGGAAAGTGTGAAGTTGGAATATAGTGTTCATTTTTATTCTTATGAGGCCATGCAAATGACACTTGTCATGTGTATATCTCTTTTTGATAAAAATCGATTGTCTAACGTTTTTTATTCTTCTTATCGATAGGCCAAGGCCAAGGCAAAGGCAAATTTTGTCTGAAACTATTGTAAAGATATGATCATTTGTGAAAAATTATCCGGTTTTTTTTTTTTTACTTTTATTTTATTTTATTTTTTTTATTTAAAACTATCTGCAAGTTATGAAACGTTTGGATTGCACTACCCATTAACGTTATTGGATCCCACTTTTTCACTTTTCCCTTCTAATTAGCTCCCGAATTACCTTCTCTCCTCCTCTTTCCTCCCTAATTAGTTTTCCCTACATTTTGACTTAAAAAATCCGAGATCAAGAAGACAATAAAGCAATTAAACGCAAATTATAAGTAATTCAGGTAATGTTTCACACTTTTCTTTTTAATTCATTGTTTGTTGTATTAGTTTACAAGTTTTAATTAAAAGCAATTAATATAATTAGGGTTTAAATTAGTGATTCATATTAGGGTTTATAGGTTCAAATAAATTTGGGGGTTTAATTGAGTTCTGGGATTTTATTAATATTTTGGCTTTGATATCGATTGAATTAAATTAAATTAGTGATTCAAATTAGGGTTTATTGGTTCAAATTAATTTGGGGGATTTAAGTTCAAGGTGAAATGAGGAAGGTGAAAGAGAGATAGTTGGGAGAGTTAATTAAGTGGAAAAGTAAAAAGCGGGCCCCATTAACGTCTTAATTGGACGGAAAACATAAGTGGGTGATGCTAGTTACCCCCAACGTTTCATAACTTGCGGGTAGTTCTAAACAAATAAAAAAAAGGTAGTTGTTCTTAAATGACCATATCTTTAGGGTAATTCTAGACAAGATTTTTTACTATTTACTAACATTAAAAATTAGTTTGACAAAACGTAACAATTAAAAATCTGTTTAATTAGTCAATGGGTTGGTTTTGATTCAGTCAAAATAATTATCAATTCGGTTCGATTTTGGTTTTTTTGTCAATTTAATTCGGTTTGGCTCGTAAACGGTTTGGGTAACAAACAGTTTGGTTTATTAACGGGTTGGTTTGAATGGGTAAATTTAGGAACAGGTTTGTCAGGCCGGGTACAAACAGGTTCGGATTCATATCAGTTGAGATCATAAACGATTCAAATCGTAAACAATTCTAATAATAAGCGGTTCCCTTCATAATTGGATTGGTTTCAAACGGGTTGGTTTAGGGGTGAAAGGTCGATGTTCGGTTTAGATTTTAACCCAAACCAAATCCAAACCGGATTAATTCGGTTTTGAATTTTTAAACTGAATCCAAACCGAATAAGTTCTAAAACCGAATCAATCCAAACCAAATTTTTAAAACCTAATTTGGTTCCAAACCGAAATAAAATTTTTAACGGGTTTTTCCCCGATTGTTCAAAAATTTTGGAAAACAAAAACTAAATTCATAATTAATAGATTTGCTAAAAAATTAAATTAATACAAAATAAACAACAATTATGACAATTAATAAATTATATGGATTACAATGTTAAAATCTAAAATTACAGAGTATAAAAAGATAATTTAGAAAAAAAAATATACAAAGGATTAGATTAAATTAACCATTCATTTTTCATCACCTCCCTGATTCCCAATTTTCCCTTTGTTCAAAACTACTACTATAACTACCTTACAAAAAAAAAAAGTTCCTTCATCAAATTTGGGTATGAATACCGAAATAGTAAAGCAGTAAAACCCAGGGTGGGTACCAATAACCCCAGAAAAAGCATTCACGACAACAACTAACAACTTCATAGATTAGAGCGGAGAGATGAGAGAGATTAGATCAATCAATGATGATGATAATGGTAATTCCATTATTTTTCACTCAAGAAATTAAATTTGAGAGTTAAAAATGGAAAGATGAAGGAGAGATAAGGGAGGTGTGAAAGAGGATGGATGAAGGAGAGAGGACGGGGAGGTGTATAACTGTAAAAAAGTAAAGAATATTACGGTTTTTTTTTTATTTATATGAAAAGATATGGGCTTATGTACATATGGGCCAATATTTCGGTTTAGGATTTCGTTCGGTTTTTGAAGACCCAAATCCAAAATCGAATCGAAATTCTTTTTTTTTTTTTTTTAATAATTTTTCCAAACCAAATAGTGAAAAAAAACCGAATCGAATTGTTAATTCGATTTGATTTGGTTTGCTTTATAGTTTTTATCTATATCACTTTCACCCCTAGGTTGTTTTGTTAATGGGTTTACCTAGGTTCATATCGGTTCAAAGTAAATTGGGTGGGGTTTAAACGGTTCATTCCATAATAAATCAATTTGGATCGGTGAAATAAATAAATGAGCTAGTTTAGTTCATTAGTTCATTTTCTTTTTGGTGGGGTTGAAATTGGGTCCTAAGCTTTCTTGCTTTTTGTATATTTCTAATCTAGTAGTTTATTCAGTTTCAACATTATCAACTTTAACGCTTTCAACACTTTCTTTTCTTTTACAGTTGTCCTAATGAAGTAATGTTGCATGAATATAGTCTAAAATCAGCTAAGTGTAAAATAAATTAATAGTGAACTAATTACTAACTTAACCGATACTCTAATAATAATACACTCTGTTGTAAACATGTCACATAAATAGATTTCATTTAAAAACCCTTTTAATGTGATTTTGATCTTCCCTTTATACTTCATATGTTTATATTATGATGATGACTAGATTAATCTACTATGGTTACCAATTCATTTAGGTCACCGGTTTGTTAAAGGCTTGGTTTATAAACGGTTCGGCTTATAATTGAATGGTTCGGTTTGTAAACGGGTTACGATTTGATACATTTTGGTTTAAACGGTTTTTAACCCGATAGCCAATTCATTAAAATAAGCGGTTTGTAAACGGCTTGATTATAAACGGTCCAGCCAATAATTAAATGGTTGGTTTGTAACGGTTCGGTGTAAACGGGTTACAATTTGATATATTTTAATTTAAACGGTTTTTAACATGGTTCAAATGGTTTGGGTCGAAATTGATTTCAATTCGATTTAGAACTAGTTTGTTTCGTTACCCAGATCGATTCTTATAAGGTTTAACATTATTTGGATCGGTTCGGTTTCAGGTTTGCTAAATTACGGTTCGGCTCGGATCTTGGTTTCAACTAATCTTGGGCTGGAGCGAGGTTAGCCGCCTTGGTATTTTTCGTAGGCTTCCCTTATTTGATCGAGGGTCACGTCGTTAGAAGACATTTATGCAAAATTTAAAGAATTATATCCACAGGGGTGAAGATTTTAATTTAGTTGTACCCACACAGACGAGACTAGGTTAATGCAAATTTTGTGTGTAAGATTTGTGTTGGAATAAAGGTTTCAAAACAACTAAATTAAATCTAACAAATGTTTGGCTTGATTTATAAAAGAACTCAAGAATTGGTGACGCGGAAAACCCAAAAAGTTAAAAATTGCTAGTAGAATGAGGATTTACCAAACTTTAACAGTAAATAAATAATAGAAGGAATAGTATAATGATGATTGGATTGTGCAATACGTAGGATGTTGTGTGTTCGACCAAGGAGCAGTCGCCACTATATAAAATTGTTTGGAAAAATTGTGAAGAATATATGACCTTTTAGCGGTTTCTGCAAATCCTCCTGCACCCCAATAATATCTATGCAGATAGGTGATGGGGCCTCCCTTTTCTTCATCAACCTCAAACTTTTCCTCTTCTTCCTTCCCCCTGTCTCAGTGACCTCTTCCACCTGCCTTTCCTCTTCCTCCTCATTCTCCTGAATATTCTGCACAACTCCCTTAACCATAGCAACAACCCTTTCATCTTCCCCCTCAGATGGTGCATCTACTTTCCTAGGCCTTTTCTCCTTTTCCTCTGACGTGGGGAAAACTATGTCGTTGAACTAATCCTCCCTACGGTCAAACAAATTTATAATCACTTAACTACCTAAATACAAGTATAGAGGTAAGTCAAGGGTCGAACCACTAGGAACGGTTATGTTCAAGTATTTCTAATTAATGCCTAAGCTAGGTCGAAGTTTAAAGTGAAAGGTAACATTATTCTACTTCCTAAATCAAGAACCAAACAAATGAAACACTAGGGAGTGGGGATCAACATGCATTCATGATAATCAAGCTAATTAGGGAGTCAAGCAATGCAAAGACAAATAGTAGGAGCAATTAGGGGCATTAAACTAATCATCCTCACACTCTCTAACATAGATTTCTCTAGTGCTAAACAATATGAAGAAACATAATCAAATACTCAACTAATTATGATCAAACCGATATCAAGTGGTCATGTCAATCAATTCAATCATGCAATCAATGCTAGCAATCATGGTTAGCTACTCCAATCAAACTTATGCAACTTGCAAACATCTATGAATCAATTTAATCACAACACAAGAACTACTCAAATTCCCAAATCAACCTCAATCCATCAACCACACATGTTTACCCACACCCTAGCAAGTAAACTACTCAAGAAACATCATCATCAAATCTACTATCAACTATAGAGAACAAGAATCAACAAAATATCAAGAACAATTACTCTAATCAAACATCAAATATCAAAATCAAACCAAACAAACATCAAATTAAACAAAGCAATTGAATGAGATAGAGTTTAGAAATGCTTATTGATAATTAAGATGATCTCCAACACAACTGTCACACTTGCATCTTCAATCTCTCAATCACCATTGAAATTCTTCACTTTCTCTCTCTAAAACTACTCCTAAGCTAGCCTAAACAAGAGAGAGAAACTCTCAACCTAAGAGAGAGAAAACTATTCTAAAACTAAGGAATTACATCAATCAAGAAAAAAGGAAACCAAAAATTATATAAACAAAAGAAGAAAAGAAGCTTAAAAATCGTGAAAGACCCGGAAACCCGCGCCCGCGGAGGAAGACGGAAACCCCGATAGCCGCGCCCGCGGCCCAAGCCCGCGCCCGCGGCCCAAGCCCGCGCCCTCGGGGAGCCCTCGGGACAACCGCGGGTGCTTACTGCCCAAAAACGGCAGGTTTGGAGCTGCAGCAACCCCGCGCCCGCGGGTACTGTAGCCCGCGCCCGCGGCAGAATTTCAGGGCTAACTTCGGAAGGCTGTAACACTCAATATATAAATCTTATGAGGGCGTGCGACCTATTATTGGAAAGCTCTTTAAGTCTAGTTTCCAACCCAACTTGAATCACATCAATCCGAGTTGTAGAACTTGAGATATGGCTGAAACAATGAACAAATGTCCTATTTGAAACTTTGCAATCCTTTGTTTCAAACTCAAATTCAATTCCGAAAAGTGCATATTGATGCTAGTGGGTGCTATTTTCAATTTCCATGCATATGGCCCGCGACGGACCTACAAAACAACACAAAGAAACGGAGAAGCGAGAGAAATAGCCGAGAAATGAATAAAATGATAAGAAAACCATCAAAAGCATGCATTTCTCTAAACTAACACAAAATAACACAAATCGAGCATTATTCTCTATAAACACGACACAAACGACTAAAAACGAGCATAAAAATATAAAGAAAACATAGCCTAAAGGTACCATAAATGGCACGGATCATCCTCCTGCACAACTTCAAAACACCCATCTACAACCCTCAACTTATGGTTTTCAAGGAAAATAGGATGTATGTACTTAGTGTTTTTGAGGGGCAGGGGTTCAATCTCATTACAGGAGACACCAAAGCTTTCAAATACATATGTGAGTAGGTTATCATATCCCACCTTCCATCCCTTAGGAACACAGTGGGAAAGGTGTTGAATCATGATGGAGGGAAAGTTGATTTGGATCTTTTTGGCTAGGCAGTAGATTAGGACATAGTCAAGCTTGTTGGCACTATCTCTCTTTTGAGAACGAAGGATAATATCATTGAAAACAAACTTCAGCAGGATTTTATCAAGAGGGGTTAGGTCATTATGGTTTATGTAGGTTTCCTCCGGGTCACCACCTAAATACTCCATAATTTCATCAATATTTGCATCAGTGAGAGGATTCCTTATCACATTATTTTTGAAATAGATATCATAACCAGTATTTGGCACATCAAACAACTCAGTTAAATACATAGCATCAAACTCAATGTCCTTATGCACACAACAGCGAATTACACCTTTAGAATACTTAAAGCTTTTGCAGAAATCCTTCATAGCATCAACATACAAACTCCCATTGAAACATTCACTCAACAAATTCACCCAATTTTGAGACTCAAATAAATCAAGTAATTCATGAAGCTTAACAGATCTACACCAAGGTAAATTAAGTGCCAAACCCGTCACAAAGTGATCATTCTCCACCCTTTTCATGGAAGCGGGCTTGTCTCGATAGTTGACACCTTTCTCTGGAATATTTTCGACTTTTTCTTGCATGTCTTCAGCCTTTCTTTTGCGAGAAGTGTTCGATTCAATGGGAGATTCATGCTTAGGAGCTTCAGGAATTTGAGTTTCCAGGATGATTTCCATGGTGATGTCTTGGGTAGGGTTTGTGTTTGTTTCGGCTTCAATTTGGGTTTTTGGAGAGACAGACATTGGAGAGTAATTTTGATCGGAGTGATGAGAGAGAAGGTAAATTTTGTGTAGTGAAAATTTTGGTGAGTTTGACATGCTTTTATGGTGGAGGTAACTTGGTGAAGTGAATAAGTTAGGTGTCGTTTGGGAGGTGAGGTGAATTAAGTTGATTTGACACTCTTTATTTATTGCTTAGGGAAACGTATACCGTATTTGAGGAGAGTAATGGATGTGGGAAGCTTTTTGAACAAAAGATAATGATGAATTTTGATATATTCATCCGATTTTTGTGTTTAGATAAAAAAATTGGAATTTTGAAGATTAGATAAACACAATAATTTTATCTCTTGAATTCAATTAATAAAGACCACTTGCAAATACAACTTGATAATGGAACAATTCAACAAGGCTCATGCAACCAATTTTGGTCTTTCACATTTATTCCTTTTAATTAACATGCCCTTAGCAAATATAACTCCAACTCACAACTTGTCTTAACTATGTAATTAAACATATAACACTTGTGCACAATATACAATAGATTAAGCACGTCAGTTTGAGTTTCATACCTGAGGGAACTTGATGCATTTTTCTCACTATAACTTAATCATCCCAAGTTCTATTCTCATCTTCTCACGCCTTTCTCTATTCAAGGGTTTAGTCAATATATCTGCAATTTGATTGTCAGTTTGGCAGAAATCTAACTTAATTAAACCTTTTTCAACATTAACCTTAAGGAAATGATGCCTTATATGAATATGCTTGACTCTTGAATGATGGACTGGATCTTTAGATATGCAAATTGCACTAGTGTTATCACAATAGATAGTAATGCAATTAAATTTAATACCAAAGTCACGTAAGTTTAATCCAAAGGACTTGAGAGCAACAAGCAGCTGCTGCTACATACTCAGCCTTGGCAGTAGACAATGCAACAGTTCTTTGTTTCTTGGAACCCCAAGAAACTAGACAAGAGCCAAGGAACTGAACCATACCTGAGGTGTTTTTCCTGTTGACTAAGTCACTAGCATAGTCAGCGTTAGTAAATCCTCTAAGCATAAAGTCATCACTTCTAGGATAGAATAGACACAGTTCATCTGTTCCTTTGAGGTATCGTAAAATTCTCTTAACAACCGTTAGATGAGATTCCTTAGGGTTAGACTGAAATCTAGCACACAATCCAACACTAAAAGAAATGTCAGGCATACTGGCTGTTAGATATAGCAATAAACCAATCATACCTCTATAAATAGTTTGAACCACACTTGTTCCTAGTGGATCATCGTCAAGTCTCGTTGCTGATCCCATAGGTGTGTGATTTGTTTTGGCATTCTCCATGTTGTACTTCTTCAGAAGTTCCTTGATGTACTTTTGTTGGTGAATATTATTCCTTCTGCTGTTTGCTTTATTTGAAGTCTAAGAAAGAAATTTAGTTCACCCATCATGCTCATCTCAAATTCACCACCCATTAGCTCAGCAAAGTACTTGCACAAACCATTGTTAGTAGCACCAAATATAATATCATCAACATAAATCAGTACTACCAACTGTAGACACCCATTTGTGTCTCCCCAAAACCAAACCCAGTGATGAATGCCTTTCACGTTGAACCATAATCGAATGAGGTGAAAGTGTGAAAAGTCAAGTGTTGCGGTTTAGTTTTATTTAAAATTCTCTTCTCTCTGTTTTTGAAAATAACTCTATTTATTAGAAATAGCCAATCCAGTTTAATTTGGTCCATAATTAAGGTCCAATAATATGGTAGTTGGATGGGGCTCGAAGAGACCTTTCCAACGATATATTATAAGCCCATTTCCGATGAATATTGAGGAAGTTATGGCCAAAATACTAAACTGGGCCCGGTTAATTATTTACATACGGCCCAATGATCTAGAGGAGGGCCCAATGATCTAGAGGAGGGCCCAATGTTAATTATTATTCCTAAAATTATTAGGATTAATTATAACTTTTCTAGAAGTTTCTAGAAGGTTTCTTTTAATTCTAATATTATTAAATTTAATAATTATTTTAAGATGGATTTTATTTTTGGATTAAAATATTATTATTTTATTATTATTATATTATTTTTGAAAACACGTTTTATCTTCTGTACGGATTTCGTAGATCAAGTTGATTAAAGATCGGATTCCGCATGGAAAAACGCATCCAAGTCAGACTGTCGCCAAACGACAAGTCTGTCCAGACACTGTCACCTCGCGACAACGTGTAGTTTTATTCCTTATCAAATTCTATGATTTTCCGGATTATTTTCCTTATAAATAGGGTCCCAAAACTCCGTTTTCATTCATTCACAATCACCCAATTATCTCTATTCTCTCTTGAGCAATACATGCTTTCTCTCTCTCTCTTTCTCTTTCTAAACTAGCTTTTTACAAACACAATTCCGCACTCACAAGACTTAGAATCATCTAGCCAAGTTCGAAGTTGCCTTCGCCCTAGACGTGCAAGGTTTAATATTTTCTGAGGGTTTGGTCCAAATCTAGTCAAAACTTTGTTTAATTTATTTCTAATTTAATTCCTTTATTCTTTATTATTTTCATTGAAGTTTACCAACTTGTGTATTTTGTTATTAGAAAGAGGTACGAGGCTTCAAAGTAAGTAGATTAGCTTACTCCCTATTTCTTTCACAATGTAGAAAGCATGTTTATTATTGTTTAATTCCTAGTATCATGTTAGGATGTTATTTATTGCTTTCTAGTATCATGTTTAGGGTGCCTTTATTCTTTTTAATATCATGTTAGGTTTAAAGCTTTGATCTTTAATGCTTAGTGACATGCTAGGATTTGTTATTAATCTTGTTAGTATCATGTCTAGGATCTTGCTATTATATTTAAACTTTATTATGCCTTATCATGATTATAATTATGCTTATTTATCACTATTATTATGATCATGTTGCTTGATATGCTTTATATTTATTGTTATTGCTTGATCACACCTTTTATGCTTGTTAAAGGGAATTTGTACTTGAAATCACACTTAATAAGATAATTAATAATTTGGTTTAGGCTAATGTGATTTTAATTCAAGTGATCCGCAATAATAGAATTGTTTGTGCATTAATATTCAACCAACATAGATAAATAGGTTTAGGGTTAACCTAATGTTTGCATGTTAATCAGAAAGCGCACATGAATACGAGTAGAACAAAGTAGAGGCCTATTTTATAGGGCGGGTCCTTTCTTTTGTATATTGGATTCGTACCCTCATCCCCAAACCCTGTTTGGTTCAAGACCTTATGGAGTTGACGATCTCCTGGATCGTTTTGGGTTTACAAGTTCCTAAAACTGGTTGGCGACTCTTTTGCTCTATTTTCATTCCCTTTGGTCGCCACCATACTTAAGTGTATGATCACAGTGGGTGTAATACCCCGTATTTTTAATGTATTTTATAAATTACTTATTTATTTATTTATAAAATATATTTTGGGTCAAACTATTTTAATTATTGGATTATTAATAAAGCAAGTATTTATATTTAGGCCAATAAGTATTTAATCCAAATGTAGCCCATCTTCATTATAAACCCAACCATCATATTTTTATATTTGGGCCAACCCTTTTATCATCTAAGTTTATTATTTTTATGAAGCCCAAACCTACACTAATTACCCTACACTATATATATCTACTAGATCCCCAAAATTTCCCACACAAAAAGGTTAGTCTTATTTCCTTCCTTTTTCTCTCCTCTTTTCATTCTAGCTATTTTGATGATTTTATTTATGGGTTTTGGTTTTAATTATTCAAAGTATGTTTAATTATGTTTTGATGATTAAAGATTGTAAATTTTAAATAATAAAGTGTTTTATTTTCAGATTTCATAAAATTATAAGTTAGGGTTTCAAAATTATTAAAGACTTGATTTTTAGGGTTTTTATGAACAATTGATTTAGGGCTTTTATAGTAATGATGTTTTGAAATTTTGGTGATTATAGCTACTAATTAGTTTAACTTAATTCTAGATTATTTTGGACACATAAATTCGTGTTTTAATTTATAGATTCCCGTTCGTTAATATTAATCCCGTTTTAATCCCGATCAGGTTCTAAACTCATCCGATTTTGACAAAAAAGTAGTGTTTTCCATGTAGAAACAACGTTTTAAGAAAGACTCACTACCTTTGGTAGTGAACACCACCCTCTCGTGGCCAAATTCAGCTTCTAAGTATGATTTTCGGGCAGTTTTTGATTTTTAACGAAGTTTTTTTTAATTTTTATCCTTGAGTTTAAAGGGTAAGAGATAATTTAATTTTTCTATGGATAATTTAAGTATGAAAATATATTTTGATGAAGTTTTAAAGGGGTTTTTGATTAGTTAAAAATGCTGGAATTTTATTTAAAGTAGTATAGTTGTGATTTTAATAAAAGGGTGCGATAACCTATTAAAAAGGAGTTTAATTAGGGGTTTTTCAATAATTTTCAGATTATTCTAAATAGTTTAAAGTGAGTTTAAGTTGCTGGAAATTGTGTATACAAGAGTAATTAATTTAGTATTATTGTCCTTTATTGTAGGAGACTTGATTCGGAATTGTTGTAGTATTTTCGGCCACTTTATGGGCTTAATTGAGGTACGTTCGCGTACTTAGCATATTTTGATGATGTAGAATCATTCTAGGCTTAATTTCAATCAATTACAAGTAGTATCATGCTAAGGTTCATGTATTGAATTGTGAATTATTGGTGTTGGTGATTGAATTGTGAAGCTTGAACTATTTGTGATGATCTATGGATTGGAGAATTATATTTTGGCATGATTATATGGACTACATATTTATTTATGGCATGATAGAGAGCATGTTTAATCAAACTAATTGTTTAATTATGTTTGGATTATTGAAAAGGAATTTTATTATGGTTCACATAATTTTTATTGATGCTTTAAGCATGAGGAAGGAGCTATATAAGTGTCTATGAACACAAGGAATAAATTGTATGTTGGTGCCTTTGTGCACTTAAGGTGTTTTTAACACCAAGGGATAGGATTGTTGGCGCTTTATGCGTTTAAGGTGTCTTTGACACTGAGGTAGAATTAAAAAGGGTTCAACATTAAATATTATGTGGTCACTAAATATTCAAGAATTAAGTTGGTATGTTTGAGTGATTGAATGATTATTGATGATTGAATTGTTATGCTTTGAGAGTCATCACCAAGTCTAATAATATGTAAACAACGTAAAGTGAAAGAGATTACGCACCAAAACTCTTGGAACGTATATACCTTGAGTATGAACATATGGGGGGAGTTATGGAGTTTTATATTTAACCATAACTTCTAATGGAGTACAGGACGCTGTATATTCCCTTTTATTATTATTATTATTATGCGCTGGAATTCCGCCACCAATGTGTGGCATAGGTGATGCTGGCACGGTTAGCTCCCGTGTCAGTGGTCCTCAATTTATTGAGGAAGGTTTAGTTGGAAACCCGTTCAATGCGTAATCAACGCTAAATAAATTATTTAGTGTCCAGTTAAAGAGTCTTGTTGTTTGTTGTGTGTGCTTGTAAACAGGTGCAATGAGGTAAGTATGTGTGATGATAGGAGAATGCATTTTAGTGTGTTTAATTACGCTTATGTACTCAGCTTTGCTGATTGTGTGTTTTGTTTGTGTCTGGCTACGTCTTTATCTTGGCCTTACGATGATCCATTTTAATGGAGAGTAGTGGGGACAAGTGGAGATAATCTTTTCAGGCGTTGAAGCATATTCATGACGGGGCATGAGTGAAGAGCGAATCATGCTAGTTTCTATTAGTTGAGATGTGGTTTATTTCTTTCATATTATATTATGTTATGCTTATGAGACTAACGCAAAAGTTTTCATAATTTAATTGGTTTTGATAAGGGCCTTCAATGATTCCAAGTTGTAGGTTGATTTTATTTGACTTCGTTTGACTTTGGTTTTAATCTTTACTTTCGTTTGGTTGACTTTTAAGTTGACTCGTTTTTGAATGGTTTTGAGTTGAGTCTTCCGCTGTGTGTCTTTGATAATTGCCTTAGCCGTTTTCACGGTGGCGGTAATGTCTTAGATATTCCTAAATCGTATTTTAAAAAGAGTAATGTGTATTTTAAAGGAAAGGAATTTCTAGGGTGTTACAGTGGGGTTCAAGCTTGGAACCATAATGCTTGAAATATTCCTTACAATTTTTGGCGACAGGCATTAAACATGGCGACAGTTCTGTCGTTTTAGCGACAGTCCAGTTTCTTTCTTGTGTCATCACAACGAGTCTTATTAAACAGTATACTAATCAGTTTATCAGTTTATTAATGGTTCAAACCATGTCCAAGTCTTTAATTGAGTCTAGGCACTTAAGTCACATGGTCATACACTAGATTTAAAGCATGTCACTCACACACATTTATAATGCACACACATAACATGTTTGTCACACCATGACCATGTCTAAGGAATCTTGAATGCGTGTTTTCCATCATTTTTTTAGGGGGGTAGGTCGGATATTAATCCTCCAATTAACCAATTGATTGAACCTATCCCTAAAATATGCACCCTATTTTTGCTTTTTTCTCTTTATTTTTAATTTCTAAACCATAAAATCAATGTTGATTAGAGTCGGGTTATTAAAACAAATATGGTTTAACTTACAGCGCGTGGACAAGAAAAGAAGGGCGTCTAATCAAGGACAACACTTTCGTTCAAGTAGCACTTTTTGACAAACCAGTTAGTAGGAAAGGAAGGCTAAGAAGATAATGGGTAGTCAAGAAGAACTTAATGAAGTTAAGGGAGAGGTAGCTAACTTGGCTGAGATATTGAAAGGTTTAACCCTTCAAATCAATGACCCTGTGAAACAGCAGCAAATGGACCTAATCTAGGAAAGCTTGAATAAACTGTCCAATGACTTTAGATTCCAAGGGATTAGCTCACAAGGGGTCTCGGTGGATAAGGACCTTCTCCCACAGAAGTTCAATGCCAACGACATCCCGAAATTCAAACCTATGGATAACCCTTCTTTTCATTTAAGAGCTTTTGAAACTGTAATGAACATTAAGGGGATAGACAAGAAAGCCTTTCATTATGTATTTTCTTTGTCTTTAGAAACTGTGTGTCAACAGTGGTACTTTTAACTTGATAAAGAAAAGACCTCTAGTTGGGAATCCATTGTAAGTGCTTTTATTGAAAGATATAAATGTATTATTCAAGTTGAAACTGATCATAGAGAACTTGAAATTCTAAAGCAAAAGGAAAATGAAGGCTTTACTTCCTTCTTTAACAAATGGAGGGAGACTAATGCAAAGATGGTAGAGGTACCTAGTGAAAAAGAGTCTATAAGGATGTTCATTAAGAACCTCCAAGAAAAATACTCTAAACATCTTAATTACCAAAGTAATTTGCACACCTTTAAGGCCGTCTATGATATTGGTATCAATATTGAACACGACCTAGCCAAACAAAAAGCTGCCAACAATAACTCCAATAGTGGCTGGAAGGGTAAGAAGAACGACAATCCTTCTTCTTCTAAATCCACCCACTCAAATAATGTTGGCACCTTTAATTTAAACGAAGTCCTAGCTATGAATAACAACCAAGGACAAAAGAAACCATTTAGGAAGAACTATACTCCTATTGGTATGAGTTATGACACCGCGTTTGACCGCCTACACGCAAAAGGTCTTATAACTCCTATTGAACCATTTGGGGACCCACCTGTCGAAAGGAGAACGGCTAGCTGGAACCCAAATGCACACTATAAGTATCATCAAGGAAGGGACCATCCCACGGAAAATTGTTGGAGGCTAAAGGAAGCCATCCAAGATTTAATTGATAGCAACAAACTTCCATTGCCCCCTGCAAGTAAGAAGCCAAGCATCAACACTGCACCACTGTCGGACTCCTTGGCCATAATTGATGAAGAAAATCAAGTGGACCCATCTAGTCTCATAGAACCTATTGAGACCATTGAAGAAGAGATCTTCAAAGATGCCATTGACTCTTATGACCAAGAACCTGTGACTAGGCAAGACATACATGCATTAACGCTACTTATGGCTGAAGTAAACAAATTACTGTTTCAGACCAAGGAGGTTCTAAAAGAACAAAACGAGTTGCTTAAGAGTAGACCTCCACCCAAGGAGAAGAAACCCTTCTCTTTTCAATTAATTGACACTCCCAAGAATAATAATAAATCTTATACTCCAATTGGGACGTCATATGATAACATGTTTAAAATGCTCTCCGAGAATGGTAAGATCCAACCTCTCAAACCGAGACCATTTGAATCGCTCAAAAGGACAGACATGTATTACTGTTCATACCATCAATCAGGGGGACATACAATAGAGAACTGTTTTAAGTTCAAAGAGTTAGTTCAATAACTGATTGATGACAAGAAATTAGTCCAACTCCCACAAGATGCCACAATCAATGGAGTATGGGACAATGATGACGAAGATGTCTACCTTAAAGATATCGAAGAGACTCCTTTGTCAACGATATACCTAGTAAGTGACATTAGGGACGAAGAAGATTCACCCATAGATGTCCTCACCAGGTCCGGGAGAATGCAACCTCCCTTTTCAACACAACCTATGCCCACCATTCAACAAGTTCCCATACCAATCATAGAACACAACGATGTTGTCAAACAACTAAAAAAGACTAAGGTTGAAATGAATGTATGGAAACTCTTAGCCACATCCCGAGAGCATAGGGTTGTAGTTATGGATTCCTTGGCTAAGGTAGGCATAGATTCGGACACCACTCCTGAGGGGTTAGCTAATTTCCTCACAAGTGATCTCCCAAGTCCAATTAAGTTGGTCACTTTTTTGGATAAGGACTAACCACCGGAAGGTGACAAGCACAACAAGGCTCTTAACCTCACGGTAATATGTAAGAGGATGAATGTTCCTATGACCCTTGTGGATAATGGATCAGCAATCAACGTTTGCCCACTTAGGACCGCAAGAATGTTAGGCATAAGAGATGAGGATTTATCCCCATAAACTCAAGGAATACGAGCCTATGATAACTCACGCCGCTAAGCATTAGGAACAATTACCATGAACATAACAGCGGGGGCGATTGAACATGCAACTACATTCCAAGTAGTAGACATTAAAGCATCCTTCAACTTACTATTGGGACGCCCTTGGCTTCATGATCTAAAGGCCGTCCCTTCATCTCTTCACCAACAAGTGAAAGCCATAGTTGGGGGAATACCAATTACTATTGATGCTTCGCCCATGAGAATTAAAACAGTGGAGCACCCACTAATCAATGTAGAACATGATGAAGATGATGAAGATTTGTGGGGCTTCAACTAACAGGTCTCCTTGATAGAGGAAGATGAGAGGACCCCTCTTCACTATGACCTCCACTCAAACATGGTAACTAACGCTATCCTAAGAAGACAAGGACATTTTCCTGGAATGACTCTAGGAAAGAAAAAAGGGATAGCTAAGCACATGGGATTACCTGGCTTCCCTAAGTTGGACACTTTCAGACTTGGTTTTGAACCCACTCACAAAGATCTTAAGCGAGCCCAGGAAAATTCGAAAGCACGTAGGAATGCTCGTACACAAAAGAAAGAAATACCCATGGACCAATATCCTCTCACCCTAAACGGACAATTTATAAGAGAAGGAGAGGATTACTCCTGTTACGAATTTCTTGAACCTTTCGTTGTAAATGGCATAAGACAACCATGGTTCGAAACATTTCTGGATTGTTACTTCCTAGATGAGGTCCCAACTCCAACCTATAAGGAGAAAGCACCCCCTTGTTTTGACTTTAATGTCATGGGACTCCTCTTTGGAAGAGAAAAGAATGAGCCAAGATATATGGAGGACAATTCTTCACTCATTCAAACAGTCCTTCAAAGTGAAAACTTCGATCCATCAAAGTTCATCACTCCAATAGAAGACCAAGAGCGAGGATGACGCAAAACGGTAAAGGTGACCACTACAAATGGAAGGAAGATTTAAGTAACCACGATACAAGGGCCAATGTTTGAAGAATCGTCTAAGTCAGAGTCCGAGTCAGAGTCTTCCCCTATCGAGTCTTCTAAACCTTTAGTTGTAGCACCTCCATATTCTATTTCTACTCCTAGGATAGTTAGTAATCAAGTCCCAACGGACATTTCTTTATTTGATGTAATGATTTCCAAATTCAATACAGTAGTAGAAAAATGTAATGGGAAGCCCCAAATGGCAAGCGGTTTTAAAAATCCGCTTGCCATTTACCCAATTTTTTTTAAAAAAACTTCTAATATTAAATGGCAAGCGGTTTTGGCGCGAACCGCTTGCTAATATATATAATGGCAAGCGGTTTGGGGTTGAACCGTTTGCCATTAGATATATTGGCAAGTGGTTCAACCCCAAACCGCTTGCCATTTAAAAAAAAAACCCTAATACTAATGCTCAGCACTTGTAGCCGCCCACCCTTCACTTCATTTCCGGATTCTCTCTCCTCTTTCTTTTCTCTCATTTTCGCTGCTCACTCTCTCTCCTCTTCCATATCTCCCGTTCTCCCTCTCTTTCCTCTTCTCTTCCCTTTTCATTTTCAATCTTCTTCTCTGTCCTTCGCTCCTCTTTTCTTTCACAATCTCTTTTTCTTTGTTCATTCTCATCTCCACAAATTCGAAGCACAAAACAATATTTTCGAGCAAATTCGACCAAAACCCCAAGTTAAAGTTCGAGCAGATTTCAGAGCAATTTCGAGCTGATTTCGAGGGCAATTTCGAGCAAATTTCAAGTACAATTTCGAGCAAATTCATGCATGTGTGTGGATTCAAGTATTTTAGGTCAAATTCAGTTCGAATTTACCTTTAAAACCATAAATTCAAGCCAAAATTGGCGTTTTCATGGCCGCAGATGAGTTGGTTTGGGTGGAGGTCGTGGTTTCGGTGAGGGTTTTGGTGGGTGGTGATCTGGTTTTGGTGGGTGGTGAGGTGGGTTACGGGTTTATGGGTGTTGGTGGTGATGTGGGCTGGGAGCTGGTGGGTGGTGGTGGTCTGGTGTATGGTGGTTGTGCTCATGGATATGGTGAGTGGTGGTGGGCTGGGATCTGGTGCGCATGGATGGTGGTGATGGTGCTGGTGCGCGTGGATGGTGGTGCTGGTGCTCGTGGCTGGTGGTGGAACAAGAGCCTTGTATTTTTATTTTTATTTTTTATTTTTTTTTGAGAAACTCCCTTGTATTAATTTTGTTATTTGTAATAATTTTTTTTTAATATTTTTTTTGATTAGATTGTAATATTACAACAGTTTATTAATGCAAATATTAATGTTTTTACATATATTTTGTTTGTGAATTAATTTTATTTTGTACAGCCATAATGGGCAGCGGTTTTGGCGCCAAACCGCTGCCCTTTCTCTACAAATGGCAAGCGGTTCTGAACCGCTTTCCATTTAAACGGCTATTGGCAAGCCCCCCAACAGCATGCGGTTCAAAACCGCTTGCCATTAGGGGGTTTGAACCGCTTGCCATTTAGTTTTTTCTACTAGTGATAATATATCTTCTTCCCCTTATTCCTCTTGTTTTTCTTGAACCAAAGATGACGAGCATTGCTTAACTAATGATGAAAATGACAGAGAAATAATTGAAGCAATGGAAACACTTGAAAATAAAACGCCAATAATTGAGGATACAGATTCGGTTGACATCTCAAAAGATCCAATCATTAAAAGAGAAGTTAAAATCGGACTTACATTAAGTAAAGATGAAAGAACTGATTTAATTAATCTACTTAAAGAATTTATTGATGTATTTGCTTGGTCATATGAAGATATGCCAGACATTAATAGAGAAATAGCTCAACACACAATACCATCAATTCCAGGAATGAAACCTGTAAAACAAAAGTTACGTCGAATGAAACCCGACGTAGCTCGTAAAATAAAAGAAGAAGTACAAAAACAAATAACTGCGGTTTTATCAGGGTATCTAAATACCCGGAATGGGTCGCCAACGTCGTCTCGATTCTGAAAAAGATGGTAGAGTTCGAATGTGTGTCGACTATCGAGATCTAAATAAGGCAAGTCCAAAGGACGACTTCCCTTTACACACATCGATATTTAGTAGATAATACAGCAAATCACGCACTTCTCTCATTTATGGATGGATACACAGGGTACAACCAAATTCTCATGGCTGAAGAAGACATGGAAAAAACTACATTCATAACACCTTGGGGTACTTACTGTTACACGGTAATGCTATTCGGGTTGAAAAACGCGGGTGCTACTTACCAACGAACAGCGACTTCCCTACTCCATGATATGATGCACAAAGAAGTGGAGGTTTATGTAGATGATATGATTGTAAAGTCTAAAGACCGTCCAGGACACCAAATATCCTTAAGAAAGTTCTTCGAAAGGTTAAGAAAATACAACATGAGGTTAAACCCCTCCAAATGTGCTTTCGGTATAATCTCAGGAAAACTCTTGGGATATGTCATAAGCTCTGGAGGAATAGAGATTGACCCAACCAAGATCAAAGCAATCATGTCCATGCCACCGCCCAAAACCGAAATGCAAATTCGGGGATTCATTGGCCGGTTGCAATACATAAGTAGGTTCATATCCAAGCTAACCACAATATGCGAACCAATATTCAAGAAACTCAAGAAAAATGTGCCAGTCATATGGGACGATGAGTGTCAAAAAGCCTTTGAGAAGATCAAAGCCTATCCCTCAAATCCTCCTGTATTAGCTCCAGCACTCCCAGGAATACCTTTAAGATTATACTTAACGGTTACAAAAGAAACAATGGGAGCCATGCTTGCGCAAGAGGTAGAAAATAAAAAAAATGCCATCTACCACCTAATTAAGAAAATGCTTGAATACGAGACGCGCTATATACCATTAGAAAAGTTGTGTCTCGCATTGGTGTGGGCCACGACTAAATTAAGGCACTACATGCTGGTACATACGGTTTATGTATTATCACGAATGGATCCCCTAAAGTATTTATTTGAGAGATCTACACTTAACGGGCGAATCTCAAGCTGGATAGTTAACTTAGCCCAATTTGATATAAGATTCATGCCTCAAAAGGCAATCAAAGGATCAGTTGTATCGGATTTTCTAGCAGATTTCCCAATAGAAGATTCGACACCATTAGAAGAGAACTAATTTCCAGATGAAGATTTAATGATGACAGAGGATGATACATGGACTTTATACTTTGATGGGGCCTTAAAACAAAAGGGATGTGGCGTAGGAGTCTTACTAGTATCACCCAAAGAGGAACATGTTCCCATATTTATAAAGTTAGATTTCAACGTTACCAACAACGCAGCCGAATATGAAGCATGCGTGGTAGGCCTCGAAACTGCTTTAGCCTTAAGAGTAAAGAAACTCCGGATTTTAGGAGATTCCTCGTTAATCATCAATCAAATTTCGAAAAGATCGAAGGTTAGGAGTGAAAGCTTAGCTCCTTACCAAACATACCTGGAAACCCTCACGGATCAGTTGGAAAAAGTGGAATACACCTATCTACCTAGAGAGGAAAACTAATTTGCCGATGCCTTGGCAAGACTAGCCTCAATGGTTAGAATTCCTAAGGAAATTGAGCAAATGCCTTTGACTATAGAAAAGAGGCATAAACCAGCATACATTCAAGCTATAGAAGACAATGGAGTGATCCAAGAAGAAGCACAAGAAGAATAACCATGGTTTACAGACATACTCAATTATGTCACCAAAGGAGAATATCCTCCTCATGCTGACAAAAGGGCAAAACGAGCCCTAAGACTTTTGGCTTCCCAGTTCGTGCTCATAGGAGATGAGTTACACAAAAGGGTACCTAAAGGTCGAGGTTTATTATGTCTAGGTAAAAGGATGCTCAAAGAGCTATGAGAGTTGTCCATGAAGGAATATGTGGAACACATGTTAATGGCAAAATGCTAGTCCAAAAGATAATCCGAGAAGGGTATTATTGGACTACCATGAATAGGGACTATCATCAATATGTAAAAAGATGTCCCAAATGCCAAATTTATGAAAATTTACAACATGTCCCACCATCTCTCCTCTATACATACACTTCACCATGGCCTTTCTCTACATGGGGAATTGACATAATTGGAAAAATCATGCCTCCCGGGACAGGAGGTCATGAATACATCCTAGTCGCAATAGATTACTTCACAAAGTGGGTAGAAGCACAATCATATGCTAAACTCACCGCAAAACATGTAGCACTCTTTATCGAGAGAAACATAATTTGTCGATATGGAGTCCCACATGAAATGATAAGTGACAATGGAACTCACTTTCAAGCTGAATGTGAAGAATTGCTACAAAAGTATGGTATTCAACATCACCATTCTTCCCCTTATAGACCTCAAGCAAATGGAGCAGTTGAGGCCAGAAAAAGGACTTCATTACTGCATCTTTTTAACTCTGGGATGCAAATGAAAAAGGACTCAAGCAAATGGAGCGCTAAGTTTCTGCGAGTGTCTGGGCAGATTTTGTATATTCTGGAAATTTGTTCGAGTTCCGTACTCGAAGAAATTCCCCGAAAATAAATATTTTAATTATTTTCATTGCTTTAAATGTAAAGTTAATTTAAATAAAAGCTGAAATTTTATTGATTAATAAAGAGATTACATTAGTAATAAAATAAAGCTTAAAATTAACTACAAACAAATTGTCTAATAAATCAAAGGAAAAGCAATGCTCTAATCTTTCTTTTCTTTCTTAATTCTATTCCAATTTTTGTTTGCATTTTCTTCTTCTTCATCCATCACCTTTGCTAGAAGACATTTATTAGAAGATCTGCATTCTATCTTAGTGTAAATAGTCTCTCCCTCCGCTAAAACTCCATGCTTCTTCTCCACCCGAACTTTCTTTTCTTTAGAATCAACTTTCCTCTTTCCTTTGTCTTTCTTAGAGCTCTTCTTTTTTGGCATAATAGGAGTCTTAAACTCACGTCTTTCACCTAGGCGCTCTTTAGCAGGAACTTTCCTGTCACCCAGACGAGTCTTCACATTGGTCTTCTCAACCTTGACTTGGATATTCTGAGGTCTTCCATCAAGCCATTGCTTTACACTATTAGACAAAGAAGGTGGAACCTTGTGGGTAATCACTTCCCATAAGGGCCTAGCACACCAATACTTGTCAAAGCGCTCAACTTCTTGCGAAACAGGGAATTCATAAGGACGACGGAGATCTCCTGTAGGGATGGTTTGTGTAAGCCCATATTGTCTCTTGACTCTACAAGGGTAATAAAAGGTTAATTTTGATAAGCTGGGGAGACGGTAGTAAGCCTGGTTATTACAACCAACTATCTTCTCAATCTTCCACCAAGGGACAACGCAGTTCAGGGTAAAATCACCAGCGACAAACACCTTGCCCCACTCACGGCGACCCATCTTTAGAGAAAAACGCTTCTTTCGCCGAACTAAGCAGTTGGGAGTGTACTTGTCAATATCATCAGGAGGACTAATTAATCCTAGTCTCTCCATGAGCCATATCTGTAAAAATGCACTTTATTAGTATTGCAACATAAGAATATTTTTAATTTTTGTAATTAAGAATATTATTATTTTTTATCTGTAATAAGATTGGAGAACCTCGAAGAGGTGCTTTTGGATTCTTTTTCAATGCATCTAGACACAGCATAGTCTCTCCAACAATTAGTGGCATTGGGTTTCTTCCTGATTCAATTTGTTCTATAATAGATATAATTATTGCTTGGCCTTCGTTATCTTTCCAACTTATAAGGAGATATTGGCTAAACATGCAAAAGAGGAAAGCTCTTCTTTTATAAACATGTGAAAATTCGGAATTAGGTTTATCAAAATAATAACGTGCAAATTATTTCAAGTCAATTATATTACCATGCACTATAATTTTTAGGTCCGTACCCCTTAGATCAAAGAAACGCTCATAATCTTTGTAATAATACTCACTCACTCTAGGCATTACCGCAAGATCTGAGGAATGAAAGCCCAAAATGGCTCCAAGTTCTTCAGGTAAAGGGAAAATTTTATCATAGAATAATCTAAAACAATGAGAATTAGTATCCCAATATTCTAAGGCGGTATGAATAAAGTCTATGTCAAGATCTACCCCTTTTACACCATAAATACCCCCCATATGAAAAAAGTCTAGTTCTTTTCGCTTTTTAGCAGTTAAAGAACGACACCACTCACGTGTATATTCGCAAAAAGTTTTCTTAGCTAAAGACATGATTAATAGTTAATTTATTTAATTAATAATCTGGTCGAATTATGCAGAAAACGTCAGTTCTGGGGGCTATTTATAAGCTTTTTTCGCAGCAAAATTCAATTCATGTAAGATATAGGATAATCAACGCTGTCGCCAAGCGACAAGTCTGTCGCGTGACGACAACATCTGTCGCGTGGCGACAGGTATGATTACGCGGCGCCAGTATTTTTTCAGCAGCGACAGTCAACACGCGTTGAAAACTGTGTTTTTACTTACTCGAATTCGACTTTGATTTGACCAGTTCAAACCCACTTTGTTTTACCCTTATTATTTTTTCTTTTTTTTTTTTACTTAAATTAAGCTTAATTAACTTTAGGCTTATTTTTAGTAATTACACTTTTTTCACTTCATTTTATTTTTTCATTTTTCTTTTTGGGGGAGAGAGTCGGTACCTTCCAATAATATTAAAAATGACGGAAATTTTGCGCAAAAATCACACTTTCTCACACACTCACATACACATTAAATAAAATGAAAAAATAAAATACAAGAGATAATATGTTTAATAAGTAATAATTGCATATATACAAAGTGTCTAATACATGAGTCATATAAATAAAAATTGGACAAAGTCCTACAAAGTAAAAATTAATGAAAATACAAGTACAACTACGGCGCAGGAGGCCACAAATGATGGGGGACGCCAAAAGTATAAAAGAAAGTCCTACTCCGTGGAGTGTGTCCTTCCCTGTCTCCCGAACCGCCAGTCGGCGGAAACTTCAACTCAAGGCCAGGCCAACCCGTTTGACCCTGGTACCCAATAGATAGAGGCTGAGGCTGCAAGGGCTGCTGCGACGACGAGCCAACCTCGTACATCCCACCACCCATCCCACCTCGACTGGTCGGTCCAGTCGGAGCATCCTCAGGAGATGACGCCGAGTCCTGTACAGGGGCGGCCTCAGAACGACCACCCCGACCGCCTGAAGTAGTCCGACGACGCCTCGAGTCGGACCTAGTAGTCTCCCTCCTAGGCTCGGGTCTCGACCGAGTGCGTGGAGAAGGAATAGGCTGTCCCTGCAAGAGTAAATCAAAATTAGAAAACAAGTAAAAGCAAGACAAAGATGCTAATGCAAGAAGTAATACCTCCTCAGCGTCGTTGGTATGACATGTAGCACGGTTCCGCAACCTCACGAGTTGGCTGCGAAAGGCTTCTATGCACCTCGCCATACCTGTCACCACCTCGCGAGAAAACTGCCAAAATAACTAAGTCAGTAATGGTTTAAAGTCAAACGTAAAAGCAAGATGTACAAGGTTGCTTACCCGAGTCTGGCGACGGGGAATGGAGCGCTCCACGAACCGCTCCCCCTCTAGAGCTGGCGGAATCAGCTCCTCGATCGGCCTGTACATGCCCTGATAGCGTATGGACATCCTCGGGGGAATGAACTCTCTAGGACCGGCCTGATAAAAACAAAAGGTTAGAAAGCACTTGGGGGCTACCTAGTGAAGACAAGTCAAGTAAATAAAAGCATACCGCTGCCTCCTCTGAAAGGACAAGAGCCGGCGCTAGCAGCGGTAGTAGATCCTCCTCGTAACTCTGCTCGAGGAGAATATAAGATCTCCAAGGGGTACCCCGAGATGATCCACTGGCTCGATCTCACTGCAAGGCATCATGGAACATGTGCCGGGGTGGAGGAGCAGGGACGATAAAGATGTCTGAGGAATGTTGAATGGCTACCCTCTCTCCTAGTTAGACCACCGCGTTGTATGTCCCCAGAAAATACCGACTCTCAGCAGTGTACTGCGCCGCTAGCGCAGAAATCCGAAAGTTAGCCCAAGGTCGATAGACCGGGCTGGGCTCCTGCAAAATTATCATGTAAGGACTAATACCAAAAAATGATAAAGAAAAAGTAGTGTTTACAAAAACCTACCGAGAGAATCATCTCTCGAAGTCGAAGCACCTCTGGCGGGCCTCGACAGCCTCCCCAACTAGCAGCAACGGGGAGCACGCGAGGAGAAGGCCTCGCAGGCGCAAGAGAGGGAAATTACTCGTGAAACCAGATCTACACCAAAAGGTAAAAGTCAGTAAGAGTTTTGTATCTAATCTAGAGCTAAATCTCAAAAGAGGAAAAGAGATATACCTCTACGACCCTCTAGAAGCTGGAAAGTGCAACCTCTTCAAACAAGGCCCTGTGATGGCAAGAGCGTCGCAAGCCCAAAAGAAAGTCTGCATAGGCCATACTGGCCTAGTCATATGTCCCGACCAGGTGAAGGTCGCGAACGGTAGTAAAGATGCTTTGTATGATTAAAAATCATTGACATATAAATGTTACTGAACGCATTATGCGATGCGTGAAACAATGAACATTGCTCAGGTCAGGAAGCTAAGCAAGTAAACAATGTTTCTTCTAAAGAATGTTGTCTTGAAAGATGATGACATGCATTGTGTTCAAACAAGATTTCATGATAGAGGGTTCTTAAAGGGAAGGATGATGTGGCTATGTATGTGTGAGTGAAAAGTGTGTGAAGGTGATACTAAGGTTGGCTGCTAAGGCTGTGGTGATGAAAATAGATGTGAGAAAAGTCAAAGATGATGACTCCCGTTAGGTTGGGTAAGCTAAGTGATGTGGGTTCAGGCCCCCAAGTCTAGCTCTAAATGGGTAGGGGTAAGCATTGGATATTCTTTGACTCGATCATGCATGGATATGAATATGAATGTGGCCGCACCTCAATGTGAGGTTGCCTACGTATCCGTTAGGAATCAGGCCGAACGTAGCTCTTACCGAACTTTGTACATGTGTATGTACACCTCAAAGAGGTCTTTTCAAGGGTTGTAATGTGGTTAAGCTAATGGTTTAAGGAAGAAAGGGGTAAAAGGCTCAAGACCCGAGAGAAACCCCCCGAGATGTGTAATTGTGTATTTGAAAACTTTGAATTTGCAAGTTTTATTTTTCACATATTTTTTGCTTTGAAATTCTTTTCTTTCTCTTCCTTTTTTTTTCATTCTTTTGAATCAATGTAGGCAATCTCAGATCACGCGGTTCATCACTCACTTAGCATTCATGTTTCTCAGGCACGGTACCAAGCACTCGATGAGAGACGCAATTTGAGACGTGTTCATATCGAAGACATTGGAACACTTGCCTTTAGACATTGTTTTTTTATTTGATTTTATTTATTTTATTTTTTATTATTTGAACTTGCTTTCTTACTGTTACACAAATTGCACATCTTTCCATCCATGGGTTAAGTGAATGTGGGTTGAATAAATAAGGTCAATCGTTAGACGAGGCTCAAAGTGGTTGACGAAGAAATGGAATGAGTGTTTGAAAATGTTTTAAAGGAATGAATGGGTTGCAAAGGTGCCTCAAATCATGGGTGTACCTTGTGTTTAGTTCGGCAATTTTTCTTTTTTAAAATGAGAATTGCTATGATCGAGATATAAAGAAATAATGCTCATTTTATTGATGGAAATGGTGAATAAGATAACAAAAATATCAATTTTAGAAAAAGGGAATCTAAACACTAAACTTAGGATGGGAAATCTATGCTAGACTTAAAAGGGCGGAAAGGAAAAAATCATGAAATCTTGCACGAGGAGCTCGTCGTGCGCTTTGTCTTCATTGCTGCTTGTCACTTTTTACCACCTGGAGGGACTGGAAGTTTGTTGGCATCAACAAGATCCTGAATAGCATCCTTCAAATTCCAGCATTGTTCGGTAGAGTGACCCCTTCCTTGATGGAACTTGCAATGGGCATTGGGGTTCCATTTGGCACTCCTTTCTTCAGGTTTGGGCTCTGGAAATGGCCCAATGGGTGTGATCAAGCCTTGTCCGTAAAGGCGATCAAAGGCCGCATCATAAGTCATTCCTAAAGGAGTGTAGGTTCTCCTTTTCTTGGGCAATGGAGCATCAAGAGCTAATACTTCATTGAGATCAACTTGGCTTATATTGTTGGTAGTATTTTCCTGCTTAGAAGACGAAGAAGAAGGAAGGTCGTTCTTCTTGTTTTTCCAAGTGTTGTTATTGTTACTACCAGCAATCTTTATTAGCTCGTCCTCGATATTGATGCCAATGTCATATACAGCTTCAAAAGTGTTCAACGGAAGAAATTTGAGATGTTGCTTGTACTCGTGAGTCAGATTTTGGATGAAGAGGCGAATCATCTCTTTTTCTTTGGGAGCATCTACCAAGAGTGCAGCTGTTTCCCTCCACCTATTCAGGTAAGCAGTGAAGCCTTCATTCTCTTTCTGTTTGAGAATAGAGAGTTCACGTTAAGAAGTTTTACTTTGAATGTTACACTTGTAACGGTTCATAAAACTGTCGGTGACATCTTGCCAAGTCGCAGTACACTTGGCATCTAGGGAATAAAACCATTGTTGGCAAGCATGTTCTAAGGAGAGAGGGAACACCGTAGGGAAGAGTGTTACGTCCAATCCCTTAAGAGCCATGGTTGCAGAAAAAGCCTTCAAATGAAACATAGGGTTATCAGTAGGCTTGAACTTGGGAATGTCAGCGGTGGAAAATTTCTCAGGAAGCTTATCCCTTATGTTCAGAGAAGTGGCAGGTTGCTCGACATAGGTAAACTCTTCAGAGATCTTACTCATCTGTTCTCTGATCTTGTCTATTGCAGCTATAGTGGCATTGCTTTGATTGTTTTGCTCTACCGTGAGAACCCTGGTAGTGAGTGCTTCCATCATAGTAGACAACCTTTCGATGGCCTGGTTCATATTCTCCATATCTTCCTTAGTGGCCATTGGTTGAAAGTAAATGGGAGATGGATTTCGTGGGGATGCTTGTGGTGGTTTTCTTGTACGCCTCTTAGGTATAAGAGGTTGGTGAGGTTGCGACTCAAACCGTAACAGTCTACCCCTACTTCTTGACCAAGTGTTGTGAAATGAAATAAAATCATCACTTAATTCTTTGACTCAGCTCATTGCTCAAGATAGGAAAGGAAGGAAAAAGAAATTTGAAAACAGGTGAGAAAACTCCACTCATTTTTTATTATGACGGAAAAAGGGTGCATGAACCTAGTATACGATCATAAACGACATGGTGCACGACTCAAGTCGGAACATAAAGAAAGTGTGTGGACTATTCTTGACTCGTGAGTGATTAAGTGACGTCATAAGACTCGTGGTATGATCGTATGGCTAGACATGTGAACAGTAACCAAGATGACTGATGCGAGGACACGGAAAACTTGACTGACGCTTTCTTTTTTTTTTTTTTTTTTTTTATGGAAAATCCGCCGTGTCACGGTCAACATTCCCGTGCCACGGTACGGTACCCCGTCACACGGTACACTGTACCGTGACACGGTCAACTTTTTTTTTTTTTTTTGGAAAACCCACCGTGTCACGGTGGACATTCCCGTGCCACGGTACGGTAACCCATCAGATGGTGCACTGTACCGTGACACGGTCAACTTTTTTTTTTTTTTTTTAAAGTCCACTGTACCACGGTACGGTACCCCGTCAGACGGTGCACTGTACCGTGACACGGTCAACTTTTTTTTTTTTTTTTTTTTTTTTTTTTTTTTTTTTTGAAAAAACCACCGTGTCACGGTGGACATTCCCGTGCCACGGTACGGTACCCCGTCAGACGGTGCACTGTACCGTGACACGATCAACTTTTTTTTTTTTTTTTTTTTTTTAAAAAAAAAAAATCCACCGTGCCACGGTACGGTACCCCGTCAGACGGTGCACTGTACCGTGACACGGTCAACTTTTTTTTTTTTTTTTTTTTTTTTTTCAAATTGAGGATACCATCCGACTTTCTCCGAAAACAAGACTTCCCTAAAATACGGTCAAAAAAGTGGTGCACGACTTAAAAGTGTGTGAACACGATATGTGAGTGATAGACGCGTGTTTTGACCGTATAGCTAGACATGACACCAAACTGGACACATAGACCACATACGTACGCATACAGAACCAAAACAGGACAGACGGGACATTTTCCTGGGCACCGTGTCACGGTGCTGACTTTCGTGACACGGTACAGTCCACCGTCAGACGGTAGATAATATCGTGTCACGGCACTATTCACCGTGTCACGGCAGACTTGCTGTGACGCGGCGCTCAGTTCCAGGCCTTTTTGTGACATTTTTCCTGATTTTAATCGATTTTATGGTCCGTACTAATTACTAAGTGGAAATAAAAACCCTCGGTCATAGATTAGTCCAAGAACAAAATGAACAAACACATGTGGGTTAGTACCAAATAAACCACGTAGCATTTAGTCACGATGATGCAAAAAGTTCTCAACCTAAAGTCAAGTTCTATGTTCGACTGTGGTCAAGCTTTGGGTGTTAAAACGGGTACCATGGTTAAGAGTTTGGACGCGTTAGCAAGGCAGCCTCCCTTGAGGGTGTATGCCAACGGGCGGCTCCGCGAGTTCGTGATGAAACCGAACTCGACTCCATGGTTTGGGTGGATTTAATAACTCGGATGAACCCTTATTGCCATGAGCGTTTTTGGGTTGATAGAGCTTAAATTCCCCGGGGCTAAGACGTATGTAGAACACATACGATTTTTCAGAAAAATCGAAAGAAGTCAACTGTGAGAAGAGAAAATAAGCCACCGGACTGATTTTAGGACTGCCGTGACACGGCAGAAATTCCCGTGTCACGGTACAGTGCACCGTCAGACGGTACATTGTACCATGACACGACAGACTTTGTCGTGACACGGCAGTCAGAAAATCTGACTGGTGCCCTATTTTTCTTTGTACGCAATCAAGTTGTTCAATTTTTCCTACGGGACAGATCTAAATTCGACGTTAAAACGTCGATGCTTATGCAAAAATGCCAAATTAATCACAGGAATATTTTTCAAGAATCTTTCAAGTCTCATCCACTCATCTCGATTAAATACCGATCACTCAAATCGATAAATAACCAAGAATCCTCCCCAGTGCAGTCGCCAAATTGTAGGCGTCGCTCGAAGTGCGCCTACGTTGAAAGCATGTGGTGAAGATGCTTGGAACTCATAGGAAGTGGGAATTGACATATACGATTAGGGACAAGGAAAGTAGGGAGCCGCCAACAAGTTTTTAAGGAACTTGTAAACCGTTCACGGATCATAAAAGGCAACCACGATTAAAGGACAACGATAGGCAACAACGATTGACCCGTGAAGGTTACACCCCATTCATAATCCATGAGATTACTAACTCCATATGGTTCGGAACCACGAAAGGAGGATCGGGGATGATGGTACGAAGTGAGTCATGGAGTCACATTCGCCCGTATTGGCTTCTACTCGATTCTTATTGTGAAAAGTATTCCTGTGATCTCAAAGGCATACAAACAAAATTCAAATTCGCTCCAAACTATTATTATGCTAAATTGGTTGAATATTAATGCAGCATATTATTCTAAAATATTAGTGATCACTTGATTAAATAACAAGATTAAAGGAACCTAAACCGGTTGTCCAAATTATCTAATTAGGCGTGACATTCAATTACATATTCCCTTTAAACATGCAATATGGTGATTATAAATATAGAATAAACAAACATTAATATTGGAAGCAATATAGCAATAAATCCAACAATATAAAATCGTTAGAAAAATAATAGAAATAAAAGGAACATGATTCCTTACTTTGATTTTGTTTGCTTGCTACTATAAAAACCATAAACGCGTTAGTAACTTCAAGGAAAACAATTAAAAATGGAATTAAATTAAACTAAATGAGAATTGATTTGGGGCCAAACCCTCAAACAGTTCTACCTTTCACGCCGTGGTTTAAGGACAGAACCCCAGGTAAAGTACGGACTCCTTGGAGTGCTTAAGGAAGGTATTTTGAAATGGAGAAGGGTAGGCTAGTGTTTAGGCTAGAGCATAGAAGAGAAATGAGAGAATTATTTGATGCCCCGTACATCAGAAATGAGGGGTTATTTATAGGAAAAATGTGTTGAGGGAACACACGGAACCCTAAAATGACAGAAACCCTAAAACAGTATCCCGTGACACGGCAAAGTGTATCGTGACACGGTAAACTCCACCGTCAGACGGGAGAGAATCCCGTGACACGGTGCCCTTTTGAGTGACGCGGGATACTTTCAAACAAACGGGAGAAGAAAACGCGTTAGGGTTTACACGGAAAAGACACGAACTGTACCCGTGTCACATCAGGTTTCCCGTAACACGGGATTTCCTACCGTCAGACGGGAGAGAATCCCGTGACGCGAGAATTCCTGCCGTGGCGCGGGACAGTTTTTGTCATTTTTCCGTCTAAATTCATTTTTAACCCTAATTTCATTCAGCTTTTAAATGCCGATTGATAATTTCAGGCCATTTTCAGATTTATTAAAAATGGGCTAAAATAAGAAAATAATTAAAAATAAATAAATAAATAAAAGGGTTTGGGCCAAAAATAAATAATAAAATAAAAACGGTTTTGGGCTAAAATTAAAACTATGCTTTTACCAAACATCAAGACTGATCCATGGGCTATTCAGAAATACGAAATTAATTAAATATGATTTTAAGCACTCTCGGGATTAAATACTGAACCCGACCAATAATGGCGGTGAAAAGTTGTTCATCATCGGGTTTGGTTTTGGGGAGACATTTTTAGGTGTCTACACCTAACTTCTTCATAGATCCGGTAGGGGCCTTCCCAATTAGGAGTTAGCTTCCCAAGCTCATTGGCCCTACCGGTTGCCTCCATTTTCCGTAACACAAAATCGTCCACTTTCAAAGGGCGTTTGTGCACTCTTTTGTTGTAGGCCCGCGTCATTCTCAGACGGTATATCGCAGCATTGCCCCTGCGTTCCGGGAGGGAGTCCAATGCCAGCCGCATGGCCTCCCAATTTGCCTCTTCATCATAGAGCATCACTTTGAGCGTAGGCTCATAGTGTTCAATGGGTAAAACAGCTTCAGCCCCGTATACCATGAGAAACGGGGTTTCTCCGGTTGACCCCTTAGCAGTTGTCCGGATGGCCCATAACACATGAATTAACTCTTCAGCCCATAGGCCACTGGCTCTTTCAAATTTCTTTTTGATGCCGTCTGAGATGAGTTTGTTGAATGCCTCAACCTGACCATTTTCTTGAGGACGGCCGAGTGAGGCAAAGTAACTTGAGATGCCCTGATCTCCTAACCAAGTCTTGAGCTGAGGCGTTTCAAATTGAGGGCCATAATCAAACTCCATAGACATAGGTACCCCAAACCGGGTGATAATATTCTTCCATATGAAAGAGATGACATCCTTTGTCTTGATATTCTTAACTGCCTCCGCCTCCACCCATTTGGTGAAATAATCCACAGCCACCAAAATATAGCGCTTTCCGCCTGGAACAGGCGTATAGGGACCCAATATGTCCATACCCCATTTATCAAATGGGACTGGGTTGTGGATTGCCATCAGATCAGTAGCCGGGCGATGTATTAGCTTGCCAAACCTCTGGCATTTATCACATTTCTTCACAAATTCCTTGGCATCTACCTCAAGGGTAGGCCAAAAATAATGCCGCCTGGCTCTAACGGCTAGGGACTTGCCGCCTATATGGGAGGCGCAAAATCCCGCATGCAGCTCTTCGAGTACCTCCTTCCCTTTTTCTGGGGTAACACATTTCAACAAGGGCTTAAGAAAACCAGCCTTGAAGAGTTCTCCGTTTCTCAACTCGAAGTTTGCTGCTCTCTTTTTCATGACGGCTGCTTCCTGAGGTGAATCAGGGAGCGTGCCGTCTGCCAGATACGCCCGGATGCCATCCATCCAAGTAGAACTTCGATCCAGAATTCCAATGGGCTCTTCATAAATACTTCGTTTTTCAAGAACTTCCCAAAAGACTAACCAAGGCGTATCATGGCAGGCGGATGATGCCAATTTTGATAGTGCATCTGCCGGGTGGTTATCTGACCGGGGCACTTGATTCAATCTGAATTCCTCAAGTGTCCCAGCCTCATCTTTGACAGCCTGAAGATATTTGATCATTGCCGGATGGGTCGGTTCATAAGTGCCCTCATACTGGCTAACAACCAACTGAGAATCAGAGTGGGCGTCAATCTTTGTTGCCCCTGCTGCCTTACACATGCGGATTGCGGCTAGCAAGGCTTCATACTCCGCCTCATTATTCGAGGCCTGAAACTTGAACCGTAGTGCATACTCATATCTATCTCCTTCTGGAGATTCACAAACTACGCCTGCACCACAGCCGTTCTTTGTAGAGCTCTCGTCTACATACACCTTCCAAACCTGATCAACATTATCCAGGAGAACCGGACGAGTCATTTCAACAATGAAGTCGGCAAACGCCTGACCTTTCACTACTTTCCTTGGTTCGTTTGAGATTTCAAGACTTTGCATTTCAATAGCCCATTTTAGCATTCTGCCGGATGACTCCAGAGTGGACATTGGCCGCTTGAGGGGCTGGTTGGTGTAGATTACCACCGGATGTGCCAGAAAGTATGGCTTCAACTTTTTGAAGGCCATATATAGAGCAAGACCAAATATTTCCACCATGGGGTACCGGAGTTCAGCATTTTTTAACACATGGCTAATGAAATATACCGGGAGCTGTGTACCGTCTCGTTCAGCAAGGAGAACAACACTGAGAACCATATATTAGAAGGTGCAATCAAAGAACTATCGATAACAATGGATCTTAACTAAGTCAACTTCCGTTTCTTGTTAGCAAAGATTCACCTTTAATCAACTAACAATGTGCACTTGCAAGAAGATTAAAGAACATCAAACATACAAAGACTTTAATCACCATTAACAAAACCCCAACATCATAAGCATGAATCAATCAACAACTACACCATCCCCACACCCTTGGCTAGGTGACTACTCACAAATCATATTGAAAGCAATATCAATCATCAAATCAATAAGCATCAACATGATCAATAAGCAATGAAGGAAAAATCAAAATAAGCAAATAAAACTAAATACAAAAGCAAAGAGAGAGAGTAAGAAGTTGCTCATTAATTGAAGATGAAGATTTACAAAGATTCAATCAAGCTCCTTCTTCAATATCCAAGTTCATCAATGGAAATCCACACTTTCTCTCTCTACTAATGAAGTTTCTCTCACTAGATTAGGGCTAAAATGTTTCTAAGTAAAATAGATGATGCACTAAACTCTCTACGACCTATATATATAGGTCCCCCCAAAAGATACAAAAATACGAAATAATAAAGACTGCAGTTCAGCGGTGCGCGCCCGCACAGAAGTTGGGTGTGCGCCCTCGCAGATCTTGCGCGCCCGCAGATCTGTGGGTACGGAGAATGAAACCCATGGATGCGCGCCTTCTCTCAGCAACACTGCGCGCCCGCGCTTGAGGAGTGTGCGCCCGCACACAAGGCGCACACATGGCGCACGCAACACTCTGTTTTGATTCTGCTTCTGATGCTGTCCTGTGCGGGTTCTCCCAGAGCCGCACGCCCGCACACATCAAAGTCGCGCGCCCGCACACTGAGCGCGCACAAGGCGCACAAATCTTCTGTTTGTGTTCTGCTCAAGGAGCCATCCTGCGCGGGTACTCCCAGAGCTGCGCGCCCGCACACAGGGGAGTTTGGGGGTGAATTGCTCTTCTTCCAATGTCTTGGTTCCTACAAAATGAAAACAAAGAAAACAAGGAGAAAGGCAAACAAAGAAAAGAGGAACAAAAAGGAGAGAAAAGGGGGCAAACAAGCTACAAATGGGTGGGAAAAACCCGTAAAGAGAACACTAAATTGTTGCATAAATGCCACTCATCAAATTCCCCCACACTTGCTTCTTGCTTGTCCCCAAGCAAAGGAAACCAAGGCAAAAGACAACAAACACAACATGACAAGGTTCAAGAGAATCAATCTAGTACCACGGTGAGAAATGCTCAGATCGGACTCAGATATAATGACATTGATCAAAGAATACTTACCTTTCTCAATTCAAGAGGGGAAACACGCTTTAAGATGCTCAAGGTTGAAAGAGACAAACCTAAGCTAAGCATAGAGAACTAATGATTTCATCTTCCGCCCTAGCCCCATCCAAGACGGTCCTCGTTCTCTCCGCTAGCTTCAATTCATACCCTAGTTGGCTCCTCATGATTCCGCGAGGGAACCGGAAAAAAAAAATCAATTCTATGTGGAACAACGAGGCTATCCCGACATCTCAACTATGCGTACTCTCTCCATAGGGTTGAAATCTATCTCCCTCCACCGTTTCCTTGATCACGCCCCTCTAGAGTCCAAGGGTCTTAGTTAGGGTTGTAATGTCATGGCTAAAGGTTAAGGTAGGGAATTAATTTGAAAATTTTGGTGGAAACTCTTAAGTGAAGCATAAGAGTGGCCATCTCTCAAAAACAACATAGGAATCTAACCTAAGTTTCAAATCACAACCTTCAATACAAACTACATGACAATACTACTCTCTTTTTTTTTTCTTTTTTGCAATATTTTCGTTCAACTTGATTTTTCCTTCTCAATTTCTTTTCTCTTTTTTTTTTTTTTATTTTTTTTTTTTAGGAATGGTGCTTGGTTTTCATAGATTACAACTTCCTTGCCAAACCTTTCGCACACTTTTTCATGAATAGACTTTCAAGACCTCATTCGAACCAAATTGCACAACTTCCTTGCTTAAAACCAAGACTCTCAAACCCGAACCTCACAAGCCGATGCTTCACTAACTACAAGGGTTGGTAGAACATAGGCCGCTAGGTTTGTAACGTGGTTTAACCAAGAAAGGGGAAATAAGGCTCAACATGGCTAGCAAGAAGGTACATGTAAAATAAAAACCAAATTTGTAACAAAACACAAGGAAAACAAAGAAAAATGAGAAGAGATGCCCTCTTCCTCCTCTAGAGTTATACGATCACGGTCTTGGGAGCTAGATACCAACACAAGGATTAAGACACGCATAGTTAAGGATCCAAAATGCCGCTGAACAAAAGTGATGGAGGCTTGAACAATAAACGCTCACATGGGATATGAAAGTAAGCAATTACCAACCAAGGGAATCCTATTCACTACGGAGAGCAACACCATCTTACCACTTTCCCGTGAACTAGGGGTTCAAACGTCCTCAAGAGTTCTAAACCGGGCTACCTTAGCTTAAAATGTGTCTAGTTCAACCCTAAGCACTCTCAAACCGTGAAGACCCTCTTCAACTAGGAAGGTAAGCATTCAAAAGAATATGTCATAGCAAAAGCATATAGGTCCACATTTCCAAATGAACAAGCAAATTCTCAATTTCCAAAATTTTTCTCTTGTCATGATTATGAATGTCACATAAAGGAAAGAAGAAAAGCAACACACAAAGAAAAAGGAAGAAGTCAAGAAGGTTCATAAATGAGGCATGCAAATCATATAAATCCCAATCGACATACAATGATCGTTGAATACAACATCAACGATCCCAGGTTCCTTAGAACCAAATCAATCAACCTCGAACCATTTAACTCCTTCCTAATCTAACCTAAGCTATGAAACCAATCAAATATTTAAAGAGTTGAGAAGGAGAATTTGTCACCCAATTACGCTTAGAAAACGCGAGTCCACAATCGTTGAAACTCCATTGCTCGGAAATATTTGGGGAATGCGCCCATAAGCCCTACAAAATGTCAAAGACCAAAACAACTCGGCAAATATTTGGTTAGTAGCAAGAGAAATATATACAAAGAAAAAACAACACAAGAAAATGCTTGGATTAAAGGGGAATTTGGATTTTCGAAAAGAACGGGAGTCAAAACAACACAAGGTTTCATTAAAACATCATCATCATCATTTTGTTGAAAAGAGGGGAGGAAACCTTCCAAAAAGACACCTATTGGCCCAAAATCACGCCCCATAAAAACAAAGCCCTTGAATGAAACAATAAACAAGCACCCCCCCACACTTGAACGGAAAACCGTCCTCGGTTTGAACAAAGTGGAAAATTGGGTGGGAGGAAGGGCTAAACTCGGCCCGAGGGCCCTAGTCCTCCATGTGAGAACTAGAGCCCTCTCCATAAGGACGCCACTCGTAGTCGACGTCGATAGGAGGGCCATGGGGGTCCCAACCACCGGTGTAACCCGGTGGAAAACCGCGGTTCCGGTACAACTCTTGCTGGTAGTCCGGAAGAGGGTCGTAGGGAGGGGGCATCTCAAGGGGCTCGGATGTGTACATGGGGTAGTTGGGGTCCCCACGATAATCACACCCCCCCGGTGCCTTGTAATCATACCCCTCAGAGGTGGGGTAGTTCACTCGGGGGGTCCCTTGAGATGAAGGCCCGGACCAATAGGGCCAAACCGGTTGACGGGGAGTGCCGTCAGAATGCGGTTCTTCGTAAGAAGGAACCCTGCCCCTGTTGGGGCGGAAAATACGGATAGTTCACCGGTGGGTTAAAATGTCCTTGGTTTACATGCCAATCATAAATGTTGGCATTGTAAACCGAGTACCCATCGGCGACCTTCGTTAACCGGTTTACCTGCATTGACAGGTTTTGGAACGCTTGCTCAAGGTTAAAAGAAGAAGAGGAAGAGGCCATACCTCCCTCGCTAGAGGAGGGGACGCGCAAACCTTGGGATCCCTCCCCATACTAGAAACCTTGAAGTTGAAACCCTTGTTGTTGTTGTTGTTGATGAAACTGCTGTTGCTGAAATTGCTGTTGCTGTTGGAATTGTTGTTGTTGTTCTTCTTGTTGTTGTTCTTCTTGTTGTTGATGTTCTTGTTGTTGATGTTGTTGCTTCTGATGCCGCTCGCGGATGATCATATTTCGCTCACCTCCAAGAGCGTTAGGAAGGACACCATTGTCCTTAGGAACCTTCCACACATTCCTTGCGTTCCTCTCCAAGGAAGTGCGGCTCGGGAATGGAAGTATGCAATGGTGCTCCCTCTCAACACACCAATCATGGAAGTTGTTCACATCGTCGGTTGGTTGGATGAAGACCGACTTCCGCATGTAGGAGATGTCCACGAATATGTCTCTGTCTCTTCCCACCCTTGTACAAAAAGGGAAAAGAACCTCACCCCCTAGCTTCGAGGCGATCCTTGAAATCATCCCTCCTAAGGCAATCTCTCCCGTCTTGTTCCCATTCTTGATTGCCTCGCAACATAGCACAAACCAATACCCCATGTTGAGCCGCCCACTCAACTCCTCCTTTGTGGCGATCCAAAGAGTGAAAAGCTCCTCATGAGAGAGCTTACTCAAGTCTTGCTTGCTAAACACCGCAAACCCCAAGATGCGGTGAAGGATGCGGAGTACCGGGTGGATGATTTGGCTTGCCACCGAGTACCGAGTACTAAACTCATCCGAATCGGTAATTGTCCGCCACCAACGGAAAGCATCGTACTCGGGGAAGAGCTCGGTGGATGGGGCAAGAAGGTCGGCGTCGGGGTTGAAGTCTAGGAGTTCATTTAGACACCGAAGAGAGACGACATGGCGGGCATTGAAAAGTTGGAAGGAGATTTGGAATTCGTTGTTTCCAACGGGTTCCTTCTCAAAGGAAGCGAGGAACTCGTAGGTGGGTTCTTTGAAGGTTGGGTATTGGTGGTTGATGAACTCACTCATCCCAAGGTTGTCAAGAAGGGACCGAAGGTCCTCATCTATCCCCAAATCACGCATTGAGCGTTGATAGTAGTGTCGGGTGGGGTTAAGCTTGCGTTTGAGGAGTGTTTGATGGAAGGGTGCATGGTGTCGGTTCACAAACTTTAAAGTGGGAAGAGAGGATTGTGTTTGGTTTTGATTTTGGGAGGAGGGTTGGGGCTCATCAACTGACATTCTAGGCTCCTTTCTACTCCTTCTCCTACCGCTCATCTTCACCAACTTTACTCAACAACCCAAAAATACCGAGAACACCTAGGAGAGATCCACAATCAAGAATACCAAATCTTTCCCACAACAACAACAACAATTGAAGCCTTTGATTTTGTTATCTGAAAAGGGGTTAGGAGCAACAACTTTCCAAGATACAAATAACACAAGAGGAAAACAACTATCACCAACAATATTCAATGCCAAAATTTGCAATACTCAATCACTAAAGAGGCAATCACTAAGTAAAATTCAATATCAAGCATCAAAAACTCTCAACAACAAATATTTTCAATTCCACATGCTTTAACAATTTTCAATGCTCAATATCAAGCTAGTGATCACTCACACAATTTTCAATGTCCAAGTCAAGTAATTTGCTAGGCAAATTGCATAAAAACAACAATTTCATCAACAATACTCACAACTCACCAAGAAATTCATGACAAATTCCACAATTATAAGCAAAACTACCCCAAAATCACACAAAATCCATACAAGCTCAATTTTTGCTTAACAATCCTAAAACATGATCTTATCTAATGAATCAAAACCACAAAGTACTCAAGGATTAGGATTATACCACAATTGAAGAGTTTGAAGACCTTCAAGAGCCCTCACGCACCACCACCTTGACCACCGAAGAGCAACCACGAATTTGGTGAAAAATGGGTGATTTTGAGAGGGGAAAGTGATGAATTTGTGAGGAAATTGAGGGAATGTAAGGGATTTGTCGAGATTTCGAGGAATTAAGTGAGATTAGAAGGGATTTGGGAGGTTAGGGTTTGAGTTCTTGAGGAGAGAGAGTGAGAATCGTGTTTGTATTTGGGAAAATGATGAAAGAATCGGGGAAAAAGGAGACTTAAGTCCCGATAAACCCAGATCTGCGCGCCCGCGCAGATGGCGCACACACGTCGCGCAAAACTTTCTGCCAGAATCTGGAATTTTGAACTTCAATCTGCGCGGGTTCTCCCAGGCCTGCGCGCCCGCACAGCCTTTATCTGCGCGCCCACGCAGATGTCGCGCAAAAGTTTCTGCCAGAATCTGGAATTTTGAACTTCCCTGTGCGCGGGTTCTCCCAGGCCTGCGCGCCCGCGCACAGGGTCTTCATCAAATCCTCTTGTGCATGGCTCCTCGCTCACTTTCAAGTCTCCAAACCTCAACTTAGCTCCAAATATAACACCAAACGGCCTGCAAAAATAGTCATTTATCATGCTAGATGCACCGTTTATCAAAGACTCAATTATAATCAAAACTCACAAATCCCAATAATCCAAAGTTGTAAAATGAAAAAAAAAAAAAAAAACTAACAAGAAAAGAAGAAAGTAGAAGAAGGTTAGAAACTCGGGTTGCCTCCCGGAAGCGCTTTTGGTTAGCGTCGTTAGCTCGATGTTCTTCGAGATGATTAAGGAGGGTGGAATTGACGATGCACATCAATTAGAGTAACTGAAATTGGTTCATCACTTGGGAATCCTTCAAAATAAGGCTTGAGGCGGTGGCCGTTGACTTTGAAGGGGGAGTGGCCATCTTGGAAAATTTCATAAGCACCATATGGAAACACCTCCGTAACAATGTATGGCCCACTCCATCTTGATCGGAGCTTGCCCGGAAAGAGTTTCAACCTTGAATTGAAGAGGAGCACCTTTTGCCCTTTAACAAAATCTTTCTTGATGATTTGAGCATCGTGCCACGCTTTTGATCTTGCCTTATACATGCTTGCATTCTCATAAGCACTCAACCTCAATTCCTCTAGCTCATGTAACTCTGAAAGCCTTTGCTCCCCCGCACTATGGAGATCAAAGTTGATTTGCTTGATCGCCCAATGAGCACGATGCTCCATCTCCACGGGCAAATGACAATTCTTCCCATATACAAGCTTGTAAGGGGTGGTCCCAATTGGCGTCTTGAAAGCGGTCCTATAAGCCCATAGAGAATCAATGAGCTTAGAGGACCAATCCTTCCTCGTTCTGGCAACTGTTTTCTCCAAGATCACTTTGAGCTCTCTATTTGTGACCTCCGCTTGACCACTTGTTTGGGGGTGATAAGCAAGCCCCCGCTTGTGAGATACCCCATATTTCTCAAGTAGTCGCACGAAGGTGTGGTGTTTGAAATGTGACCCCCCATCACTAATAATTGCCCTCGGAACACCGAATCTTGGGAAAATCACTTTCTTGAAGAGGTTGACCACCACTTTTGAGTCATTTGTTGGAGAAGCTACGGCCTCCGCCCATTTGGACACGTAGTCAACGGCAACCAAAATATATTTGTTCCCATTTGAGGAGATAAAAGGGCCCATGAAATCTATCGCCCACACATCGAAAACTTCAAGCTCAAGGATGGGATTTTGTGGCATTTCATCCCTTCTCAAAATATTCCCCACCCTTTGACATCTATCGCAGGTCTTGACAAATATCCAAGAGTCCTTGAATAAGGAAGGCCAAAAAAGCATTGATTGGAGAACTTTTGAGGCGGTTTTCTGAGCACTCATATGCCCACCACAAGGAGAGGAGTGGCACATGTGGAGAACACTTTGAAACTCATCGTCGGGAACGCATCTCCTCAATAACCCATCAACCCCTCTTTTCAACAAAATCGGTTCATCCCAAATATATCTCTTTGCCTCGTGCTTGAGCTTCCGACGTTGTTGTGAAGTGAAATCCGGAGGTATGGCACCACAAGCCAAGTAATTCACAATATCCGCATACCATGGAGCCGACTTCACCTCAAGAACGTATAGCACATCATCCCTTAGAGCATCCTCTATTGGCAAACCATCATCCTTGAACCTTGCACCGCCCAACCTTGAAAGGTGATCCGCCACCACATTCTCGGCTCCCTTTTTATCTCTCATTTCATAATCAAATTCTTGGAGAAATAAAACCCATCTCAACAACCTTGGTTTAGCTTCCTTCTTCCCTATCAAATATTTGAGAGCCGAATGGTCGGTGTACACAATTGTCCTAGAACCAATGAGGTAGGTTCTAAACTTCTCAAATGAGTGAATAACCGCTAAGAATTCCTTCTCGGTGGTTGTATAGTTTCGTTGAGCGTCGTTGAGAGTTTTGGACAAATAATGTATGACATGAAGCTTCCCATCCTTCCGTTGCCCAAGAACCGAACCAATAGCCTCGTCGCTTGCATCACACATTAGCTCAAATGGAAGAGACCAATCCGGGCCTTGGACAATAGGGGCGGTGCAAAGGGCCTCTTTCAACCTACAAAAAGACTCTTGACAAGCATCATCAAATATAAACTCTTTATCTTGTTGCAATAGGGATGTGAGAGGCTTTGCAATCAAAGAAAAGTCTTTTATAAAACGCCGATAGAACCCGGCATGGCCAAGGAAAGACCTCACTTCCCTCACGTTGGTGGGGGGAGGAAGTTTCTCAATGACCTCTACCTTGGCTCTATCAACCTCAATGCCGGCATGGGAAATTTTGTGCCCAAGAACAATCCCACTTTCGACCATAAAATGGCATTTTTCCCATTTTAACACGAGGTTAGCCCTCTCACATCTTTCTAAGCAACGAGATAAATTAGATAGACAATCTTCATAGGTGGCCCCTCCAACGGAGAAGTCATCCATAAAGACCTCTATCTCATCCTCAATCATACCACTAAAAATGGACATCATACAACGTTTGAATGTTGCGGGAGCATTACAAAGCCCAAAAGGCATCCTACGATACGCATAAGTACCGTAGGGACAAGTGAAGGTCGTCTTCTCTTGATCCTTGGGGTCAATCGGGATTTGGAAAAACCCCGAATAACCATCAAGAAAACAATAGAAGGAATGCTTTGTAAGCCTCTCCAACATTTGATCAATGAACGGTAATGGAAAATGATCTTTGCATGTACTTGTGTTGAGTTGGCGATAGTCAATGCACATGCGCCAACCGGTTACAAGCCTAGTGGGGACTAGTTGATCATGATCATTTTTCACTACCATCATTCCCCCTTTCTTAGGAGCAACTTGCACGGGAGATACCCAATCACTATGAGCAATTGGGTATATAATTCCCGCATCAAGAAGCTTAGCCACTTCCTTCCGCACAACCTCTTGCATGGAAGGGTTAAGCTTCCTTTGCCTTTGCCTAACGGGTTTGGCATCTCCCTCTAGATTAATTTTTTGCATGCATAAAGAAGGACTTATACCTTTGATGTCATCAATGGTATAGCCTAAAGCTTTCTTGTGTTTTTTCAAAACATTGATCAAGAGGGAGGTTTTCTCCTCCGTTAGGTTGGAATTAACAATCACGGGGAAAGACTCATTAGAACCAAGAAATACATACCTCAAGCCCAAAGGTAGAGGTTTCAAGTCTACCTTTGGTGCTCCCTTACCATTGGTGCTCTCTTCTCTTTCCTCAACTTGAAAGAGGTCATGGGTGTGAAAAGCCTCCTCCTCCATGCTCTCATCCATGCACTTGCTCTTGCTTTCCTCTAGCAAATCCTCATAGAATTGAATGTCGTCCTTGTGAACACCTAGCTTAGAATCATTCAACAATACACTCTCTAGGGGATCGTTAGAAGCATGCAAATGGGAACGAGAGATTTCACTAAGCATGGAATCTAGAACATCTACTCTAAAGCATTCACTACTTGAGGAAGGTTGTTGCATGACACTATTCAAATCAAACTCAATTGAATCATTGTCAATTTTCAAAGATATTTTGCCCTCCTTCACATCAATAATGGCCCTAGAGGTGGCTAAAAACGGCCTACCCAAGATAATAGGAATCCTTTCATCCTCATCCATTTCTAGCACATAAAAATCCACGGGGAATGTGAACTTCCCTACCCTAAGGGGGATGTCCTCCACTTTCCCCATGGGAAATTTAATGGACCGATCCGCTAGTTGGAGAGTGGTGTTAGTGGGGGAAAGGGTTCCTACACTAAGCTTTTGGTAGACGGAGTAGGGCATAAGGCTCACACTCGCTCCTAAATCACACAAAGCTTTGTCAAACTCAATCCCATTAATAGAACAAGGGATGGAAAAACTACCCGGATCCTTCAACTTAGTGAGAAGTTTGTTGGAAAGGATTGCACTACAATTGGCGGTCAAGCTCACCGTTTCACACTCTCTTCTCCCACTCAATAGATCTTTCAAAAACTTAGAGTAATGGGGCATTTGTTTCATAGCATCTACAAAAGGAAGGGAAACATGCAAATTCTTGATCACATCCAACAACTTCCCAAATTGAGCATCAAGCTTAGCTCTCACAAATCTTTGGGGAAAAGGTAGCCTCTCCTCTCTAGGTTGGAGATTTAGGGGCAAGGGGGTGGTCTCTTTTTCCTTTTGCACCTCAACATCCTTCTCCCTCTCAACATTAGAAGGTTCCTTGGTTCTCTCACTCCCCCTCTCCAACTCTACTTCATTTCGAGGTTCTTCCTCAACTAAGGGGTCACTCCCTACTACCTTTCCACTCCTTGTTGTCACGGCATACAAAGGTTTTGGGTTGACTCCTTGACTAGGGATAGAGGAAGAAGAAGAAGAAGAGGAATTGGAAGCAAGTTGGGCAATTTGGGTTTCAAGCATTTTCATATGAGCATTGGCTCGCTTTTTATCCTCCTCATTCCTCTTCTTTTCCTCCTCATGCATCTTCATGATGGCATCTAGCTAAGCCATCACGGGATCATTAGGAGGGGCCTCAATTTGAAGAGGTTGTTGAGGTGGAGGAAGTTGGGATTGATGGAAACCCGGAGGCTTATTGGTTTGGGCATAGTTAGAAACATTTTGGCCCCTATTGCCTCCGGTTCCTTGGTTGGGAACATTGCTTTGTCGATTATTTCCCATGTTACCTTGATCACCAAAATTTTGATTTTGATGGTCTTGGTATCGGGAGTTGGGTTGTTGGTTTTGGTAGCCATACCCTCTTTGGTTAGAGTAGCCACTTCCATTGAAATTGGAAGGGCCTACCCCACCATGGTATTGGTTACCATAACCACCACCACTTTGGTTCCAACCACTGTTTCCACCTTGATTCCAATTCCCCATTTGATTGGGGTTTGGCCTCAAGTTCCCTACATTTTCCATTCTAGGAGCAAAATTCATAGCATTGACATCTTCTACATTATCATCATGTTCATAGGGAGGGGGTTGAACTTCACAAGCATACACACAATGGGAGGTATCATGATCATAGGTTTCACAATTTGAGCAAAACATGCATCCTTGAGGCATTTTATTATAAGAAGAGGGGGAAGAAGTGGCCATACCATTGCCTCCCTTAGTTGAAGGGGAGGTATTACCATGAGGGTTGGACCTTTCTTTCATCATTTCATCCATTTGCTTGGCCATCTTGGAGATTTGGGAAGAAAGGTTGTTGATTGCGTTGGCTTGCTCCAATGCATAGACACCTTTGCTAGAAGTGGCCTCCCTTTCTCCTTCGTACCAATCATCATAATGCTTTGCGGCCTCCTCTATGATGCATTCCACTTCATCCTTTCCCTTGTTCATGATTGGACCGCCGGCGGCGGCATCTAGGCTTGTTCTCCCTTGAGGTGAGAGACCTCCATAGAAAGTGTGGATGAGTTGATACTTGGGTATCCCATGATGTGGGCATTGGCGTTGAAGCTCCTTGTACCGGTCCCACGCCGCACTTAGAGTCTCACCACTCTTTTGGCGAAAGCCTTGAATCAACGATCGAGCCTCGGCGGTCTTCCTATGGTTATAAAATTTCCTCAAGAAAGCCGTAGTCACTTGGTCCCAAGTTGTGAGAGAGTTAGGGGGCACCTCCTTCTCTAGCCATTCTAGACCTCTCCCAATTAAAGAAAATGGAAACATCTTGAGGCGGATGTACTCTTGAGTCACCCCGTTGGCTTTGATTGTGTCACAATATTTCTCAAATTCTTTTAAATGCTCATGAGGGCTCTCAAATTTTCCACCCGAGAATTGTTTCCTCTCTATCAAAGCAATCAAATTGGGCTTGATTTCGAAGTTGTTGGCTTGAGTGGTAGGAGTTAGGATCCCACTTTGGGCTCTAAAGGCTTCGGGAGCCCCAAGACGACTCAAAGGTGTATTCTCTCCCATTTTAGGACCTTCTTCACTTTCGGACTTAAAGTTTGAAAAGGGGTTGATTTCCGGACTTGATGGCGAATTAGGGCTATCTAAGTCTTCACTTGAGGCTGAAGATGGTGGAGTATATTCCAATTCTCTTACTCCTTCTTTCGTTGGGGTGTGAGAATTTCTACTCCTCGCTCTCGCTTCTCTTCGAAGTAAGGACAAAGATCTTGAGCGAGTTCGTCCTCTGTTCATACAACAAAGCTAAGGAGAACGTAAGCACTGACAAGTAACAAGAAGTAACAAATACTAACAGACAAGGAATGAGATAGTCTCAAATAAAGTAGTGAAAAATTAATGGAAGCCGTCTCCCCGGCAACGGCGCCAATTTGACAAGTGAATAATCGCGTCGTCAAACGACTACACCTAGATCAAATATAATTTATACACCTAAACAAACCTAATACAAGTATAAGGCAAGTATAGGGGTCGAACCACAAGGAGACATGCATAAACACCACATTCACAACTCAATACTTAAGCTACCTCGGAACGAGAAGTGTGAAAAGCTAAGAAATTAAACTAGAGATTAAGAATGATTAAAACCAATATAACTAAGCACCAAGGGAAGTAGGTAGATGTAGTTGCCAATTGATCATGCAATAACACGAAAGCAAAGCAATGGTAAACTAAGCATGTAAGAATATCGAATTAAAGCTCAATCTAACCGCCTTCCGGGGTTAATCAAATTCTCCTAACATAGCCTCCATGTTTCCACACTAGAACCATATATTAAAAGGTGCAATCAAAGAACTATCGATAACAATGGATCTTAACTAAGTCAACTTCCGTTTCTTGTTAGCAAAGATTCACCTTTAATCAACTAACAATGTGCACTTGCAAGAAGATTAAAGAACATCAAACATACAAAGACTTTAATCACCATTAACAAAACCCCAACATCATAAGCATGAATCAATCAACAACTACACCATCCCCACACCCTTGGCTAGGTGACTACTCACAAATCATATTGAAAGCAATATCAATCATCAAATCAATAAGCATCAACATGATCAATAAGCAATGAAGGAAAAATCAAAATAAGCAAATAAAACTAAATAGAAAAGCAAAGAGAGAGAGAGTAAGACATTGCTAATTAATTGAAGATGAAGATTTACAAAGATTCAATCAAGCTCCTTCTTCAATATCCAAGTTCATCAATGGAAATCCACACTTTCTCTCTCTACTAATGAAGTTTCTCTCACTAGATTAGGGCTAAAATGTTTCTAAGTAAAATAGATGATGCACTAAACTCTCTACGACCTATATATATAGGTCCCCCCAAAAGATACAAAAATACGAAATAATAAAGACTGCAGCTCAGCGGTGCGCGCCCGCGCACATACACTGCGCGCCCGCGCAGAAGTTGGGTGTGCGCCCTCGCAGATCTTGCGCGCCCGCAGATCTGTGGGTACGGAGAATGAAACCCATGGATGCGCGCCTTCTCTCAGCAACACTGCGCGCCCGCGCTTGAGGAGTGTGCGCCCGCACACAAGGCGCACACATGGCGCACGCAACACTCTGTTTTGATTCTGCTTCTAATGCTGTCCTGTGCGGGTTCTCCCAGAGCCGCGCGCCCGCACACATCAAAGTCGCGCGCCCGCACACTGAGCGCGCACAAGGCGCACAAATCTTCTGTTTGTGTTCTGCTCAAGGAGCCATCCTGCGCGGGTTCTCCCAGAGCTGCGCGCCCGCACACAGGGGAGTTTGGGGGTGAATTGCTCTTCTTCCAATGTCTTGGTTCCTACAAAACGAAAACAAAGAAAACAAGGAGAAAGGCAAACAAAGTAAAGAGGAACAAAAAGGAGAGAAAAGGGGGCAAACAAGCTACAAATGGGTGGGAAAAACCCATAAAGAGAACACTAAATTGTGGCATAAATGCCACTCATCATGTACCTGCAAAACCAACGAAGACACCGTTTGGGTGGTGCTCCGCCTCCTACGCTCAAGTTAGTAACTTGAAGGAGAGTAAAAAGTGCGGAATTTAAGGTGGGGATCTGCTTGGATTCCAAGCTCAGGAGTTCTCAGATGAGAGAGAGAATAGGGTGTAATAAATGTGTGGTGAATTTCTGAATGTCCCCCATTTTGGGGGAATATCTCCCTATTTATAGGGTCCTTGGGAAAAGTGCCCTTTCCTAGGTTATTTTAACCTAGAATTGATGGGCTGCGCCGCCAAATAGCGGATTTTTGGGAATTGGGCCCTTGAAGGCCGCAATTCTGAAAGAGTATCTGGAGAGGCCACGTGTCAGCTGGAGATTGGTCAAAGGTGACCTGCCAGCCTCTGACACGTGGCACCTCCTCATTGGTCCACTTGTCAAGGGTGAAAAATGCCCCAAACAAGAGAGGTGTTTGTCCTTACTTCGAAGAGAAGCGAGAGCGAGGAGTAGAAATTCTCACACCCCGACGAAAGAAGGAGTAAGAGAATTGGAAGATACTCCACCATCTTCGCCCTCAAGTGAAGACTTAGATAGCCCTAATTCACCATCAAGTTCGGGAATCAACCCCTTTTCAATCTTTAAGTCTGAAAGTGAAGAAGGTTCTAAAATGGGAGAGAAAACACCTTTGAGTTGTCTTGGAGCTCCCATAGCCTTTAGAGCACAAAGTGGGATCCTAACTCCTACCACTCAAGCCAACAATTTCGAAATCAAGCCCAATTTGATTGCTTTGATAGGGAGGAAACAATTCTCGGGTGGAAAGTTTGAGAGTCCTTATGAGCACTTGAAAGAGTTTGAGAAATATTGTTACACAATCAAAGCCAATGGAGTGACTCAAGAATATATTCGCCTCAAGATGTTTCCATTTTCTTTAATTGGGAGAGGTCTAGAATGGCTAGAGAAGGAGGTGCCCCCTAACTCTCTCACAACTTGGGACCAAGTAACTACGACGTTCTTGAGGAGATTTTACAACCATAGGAAGACCACCGAGGCTCGGTCTTTGATTAAAGGTTTTCGCCAAAAGAGTGGTGAGACTCTAAGTGCGGCATGGGACCGGTACAAAGAGCTTCAACGTCAATGCCCACATCATGGGATACCTAAGTATCAACTCATTCACACTTTCTATGGAGGTCTCACACCTCAAGGGCGAACAAGCCTAGACGCCGCGGCCGGCGGTCCAATCATGAATAAAGGAGAGGATGAAGTGGAGTGCATCATAGAGGAAACCGCAAAGCACTATGATGGTTGGTATGAAGGAGAAAGGGAGGCTACTTCTAGCAAAAGTTTCTATGCATTGGAGCATGCCAACGCAATCAACAACTTATCTACGCAATCAACAAGTCCAATCTCCATAGTAATACCTCCCCTTCAACCAAGGGAGGCAATGGTATGATCACTTCTTCCCCCTCTTCTTATATTAAAATGCCTCAAGGATGCATGTTTTGCTCTAATTGTGAAACCTATGATCATGATACCTCCCATTGTGTGTATGCTTGTTAAGTTCAACCCCCTCCCCATGAACATGATGATAATGTGGAAGATGTCAATGCTATGAATTTTGCTCCTAGAATGGGGAATGTAGGGAACTTGAGGCCACACTCCAATCAAATGGGGAATTGGAATCAAGGTGGAAACCGTGGTTGGAACCAAAGTGGTGGTGGTGGTTATGATAACCAATACCATGGTGGGGGAGGCCCTTCCAATTTCAATGGAAGAGGCTACTGTAACCAAAGGGGGTATGGTTATCAAAACTAACAACCTAATTTCCGATACCACGACCATCAAAATCAAAATTTTGGTGATCAAGTTAACATGGGAAACAATCAACAAAGCAATGTTCCCAACCAAGGCACCGGAGGCAATAGGGGCCAACATGTTTCTAACACTAGGTGAAAAAAGAAGATAGGCACCGCCTCAAGGCCACCGGTTTTTAAAAATTGGTGGGGAAAAATGGGGGGAAAATGGGCGGGATTTTGAGGGGAGATTATTGCCACCGGTTCAAACCGAACCGGTGGGAAAAACATAAATCCCACCGGTTCAAAACCGGTGGCATTCTTAAAAAAATAAACCGGCCCATTTTGTTCCTTAGCTCTCTCCTTTAAATACCCTAACCCTAAGTATACCCTCAGCTTTTCTCTCTTAGGCGCCTCTCTCTCCTCCTTCTCTCTCCTCCTCTCCTCCTTCTCTCTCCTCTTGTAGACACCCATTTGTGTCTCCCCAAAACCAAACCCAGTGATGAATGCCTTTCACGTTGTACTGTTATCGAATTAGGTGAAAGTGGTTGAAAGTCAAGTGTTGCAGTTTAGTTTTAATTAAAGTTCTCTTCTCCCTGTTTTTGAAATTGACTTTATTTATTTGAAAATAGCCGAACCAGTTTAGTTTGGTCCATAATTAAGGTCCAATAATAGTGTAGTTGGATGGGCCTCGGAAAAACCTTTCCAACGATATATTATAAGCCCAATTCCGATGAATATTGAGGAAGTTATGGCCAAAATACTAAACTAGGCTTGGTTAATTATTTAAGTACGGCCCAATGATCTAGAGGAGGGCCCAATGTTAATTATTATTCCTAAAATTATTAGGATTAATTATAGTTTTCTAGAAGTATCTAGAAAGTTCTTTTTAATTCTAATATTACTAGATTTAATAATTAATTATTTTAAAATAGACTTTTATTTGGAGTAAAATATCGTTTTATTATCTTAAAAATACATATTTTATCTTCTGTACGGACTCCGTAGATCAAGTTGATTAATGATCGGATTCCGCGTGAAGAAAACGCGTTAATACAGGTTGTCGCCAAACGACAAGTCTGTCGCCGCGCGACAGACATTGTCGCGTCGTGACAGCGTTGATTCCTGGCGACAGCGTGTAGTTTTATTCCTTATCAAATTCTATGATTTTTCCGGACTATTTTCATTATAAATAGGGTCCGAATCCTTGTTTTCAGAATCATCAATTCTTATCATTAATTCTTTCTTAATTCTCTCTTTTCTCTCTTGAGCAATATATGCTTTCTTTCTCCCTCTCTTTTCTAAAACTAGCTTTTTACAAACAATATTCCGCATTCACAAGATCTTGAATCATCTAGCCAAGTTCGAAGTTGCCTTCACCCTAGACGTGCAAGGTTTGATAATTTCTGAGGGTTTGGTCCAAAGCTAGTCAAAACTTTATTTAATTTGATTTTAATTTAATTCTTTAATTATTGTTTATTATTTATATTGAAGTTTACTAACTTGTGTATTTTGTTATTAGAAAGAGGTACGAGGCTTCAAAGTAAGTAGATTAGCTTACTCCCTATTTCTTTCACAATGTAGATTGCATGTTTATTATTGTTTTATGATTCCTAGTATCATGTTAGGATGCTTTTAATTCCTAGTACCATGTTAGGATGTTATTTTATGCTTTCTAGTATCATGTTTAGGGTGCCTTTACTCATTTCAAATATCATGATATCATGTTAGTACCATGTTAGGTTTAAAGCTTTGATCTTTATTGTTTAGTGACATGCTAGGAGTTGTTATTAATCTTGTTAGTATCATGCCTAGGATCTTGCTATTATTATTAAGCTTTATTATGCATTATCATGCTATTATCATCATGGTTATTGTTTAATGATTTATTATGTTGCTTGATTATATTTTTATTGTTATTGCTTGATCACGCCTTTTATGCAGGTTTAAAGGGAATTTGTACTTGAAATCACGCTTAATAAGATTATTAATAATTTGGTTTAGGCTAATGTGATTTTAACTCAAGTGATCGCCAATAATAGTCTTATTTGTGCATTAATTTCAACCAAGATAGATAAACAGGGTAGGTTTAACATAATGTTTGTATGTTATTCAAAAAGCGCGCATGAATACGAGCAGAACAAATTAGAGGCCTATTTTATAGGGCGGGTTGACAAGGGAATAATCGCGTCGTCAAACGACTATCCCTAGATCAAATACAATTTATACAACCTAAACAAACCTAATACGAGTATAAGGCAAGCATAGGGGTCGAACCACAGAGAACGGTTAAACACCACCAAATGTTATCGACAATTAAGCTAGTCCGGAATAGGAGATAAATAAACTAAAGTCTAAAAATGCTAAAACAAGAAATAAAACATTAAGGGAAATGGTTTAGGTATAGCATTCACTTGAACATAAACAAAGGCATAGAAATTGAATTAATTATGAACTAAACATGCTCAAATATCGAAATAAAGGGTCCAATCTAGCCGCCTTCCGGGGTCAATTGGCTTCTCCTAACATAGCCTCTATGTTTCCACATTAGAACCATATACTAGGAGGTAATATTAAATAACAATCGATAACAATGAACCTTAACTAAGTCAACTTCCGTTCCTTGTTAGCAAAGATTCACCTTTAATCAACCAACAATGTGCACTTGCAAGAAGATTAAAGAATATCAAGCATATAAAGACTTTAATCACAAATAAATCAACTCTAAACCTAGAACATGCTCAAGATTCAACTACCCCACAACCATCCCCTTAATGGGGAAATTACTCACTAATCATGATAATAACAAGATTAATTAACAAATAACCAAGAATCAACATGATTAACAAGCAATACCAACAACTAAAATAATAATAAAAATAAAGCAATAAAAATAGAGGAGAGAGAGTTAGAGATTCTCATTGATTGAAGATGCAAATCAATAGAAAAGATGATCAATTTCTTCTTCAAAATCCAAGTTAAACAATGGTGAAACCCTCACTTTCTCTCTCTAAACTACCCTAATCCTAAACTAAACCTAGAGAGAGAAGCTCTCCTAAAACTAATTAGAGAATAGAATAAAATTATGGGTGATTGAAAAGTTAGGAGGAAATAACCCCAAAGGGGTATTTATAATACAAGCTAAAAAATAATAAAGAAAATAAAAGAAAACAAATCAAGAAAATAAAATAAAACAAAAGAAAAGAAAAGGAAAATAGAAAAAAGGGAAATAAAAGAAATAAAATTAAAAGAAAAATAAAAATCCCAAAATCCCCAATTCCCTTCTTCTTCTTCGTGGCTGCTCTCTGATCATCCATCATCACCATCACGCATCATCAATTATCACGATCACCACCGTTCATCATCTACAATCATCTAGCATCAAATCGTGGCCCTTCGATTTTCATTAAAATCACGTGCGAAGCTCGTGATTGAACCCACATTTGCGCGCCTGCGAAGACATCGCGCAGAGGTCGCGCAAATGCTACTGCCTCCAATCTGTTTTAAACTCCAATTTGTGCGCCTTCTGACAGAGCTACGCGATCGCGGAGGTCTGGGTAGCTTGGGGAATGCAATTGTTGCGGATTTGGGTTTGATTGGTGCGCTGATTGTTGTTGGTGCAGTGGGAGATGCGAATTGGTGGTGGTTGCGGAGTTGCGCTGCTGATTGGAGGTGGTTATTGTTGGCGGTTTGGTTGGAGGTGGTGCGTGGTTGCGAGTGAGTTGTGTTCGCTGCTGTTGGTGTTGTTGATGGTGGAGATTAAAGATGGTGGATGACGGTTGGAGTGCGTGGTTGCTGCTGTAATTGGGGTTGTTGATGGATTGGTGGCTGTGAGTGGCGGAAGTTATTGTTGTGGCTGGTGGTGTGCGTGTGGTGTTGCGGGGTATTGCTGGTGATTTGTGAGTGGAAAGCAGGGAGCAGGGCAGTGTGGTGGAGCTGGTGGTGCTGCGTGGTGTTGTTGGGATTGGTGGTGGCTGGTTGAAACAGGGGAGTTGCGCGTGAAGGCTGCGATGTGTGTGTTGCAGGGGAGTTAGGCTGCTGTTGTGGTGGAGGTTAAGAAAGAGGTGGGGTGATGGTTAAGATTGGCAGCAGGGGTTGGCCTGGAGCAGCAGCTTGCTTAGTTCATTTTTGTGCCTCGGACCTTGAACTCGAACCTCCGACCTCTGAGCACGATCCTACACAACCAAATAAACATAAGGGAGAATCGGGACAAAGAATAAAATAAGATAAAATAAATAAAATAGAAATAAATAAAATGAAAATAAATAAAGGACGAAATAAAATAAAACCAAGACAAATAAAATAAAATAGAAATAAATAAAATAAAATAGGAAAAAAGACTAAAACTAATAAAATAAAGAAAATAAACTAAAACACACCAAAATTACCAAAATAAACTAGAGACTTTATTAAAGAGAAAACAAGAGAATAAAAGGTAAAATAAGGGAAAATAAACACGAAAATGACTCTAATACTACTCCCTAGGAGTGACATAAATGTCACTTATGAAATCACCCAAGCTAAACCTTTGCTCGTCCTCGAGCAAAGCTAAGGCAAAAGAGAACAAGATGGAATTATTGAAAGCAAAAGAAACAAAATAGAAACAAGGAGAAAGAATGTACACTAACTCACTGTCGTAGGAATCACAGTTGTTTTTAGCTACAACAAGCCCTTAAAACCCCAAAGTCGCCTATGAGGTCTCGTGAGGGTTTCCTAAGAGCTTACCCCACAACTCTTGAGAAAAACCAAGGCAAGGCAACAAAAGGAAAGAAAAGAAACACGAAGAGAAAAAGCAAACACAAGCTCATATATGGACAAGAGATAAGGACAAGTACTAATGAATGCAAACCTTTCTAAATGGACAAATGTATGCACGTTCCAAGATGTCAATGGTTGATTGAAACATAACACATGCTAAGCATAGAGAACTACTTAGGACTCAATCCACCCTAGCCCCAACCAATCGGGCCACGTTCTCTCCACTAGCTTCAAATCAACCCTTAAGCTAGCTTCTCAAGATTCCGCGAAGGAACCGGAAAAAGATAAATAAATGAAAAACTTTGAGAAGGTAATCCCGACGTCTCAACTATGCATACTCTTTCCATAGGTTTGAAGTCTATCTCTCTCCACCGTTCTTTTGACCTAACCCACTAGAGTCTAAGGGTCTTTTTATTGGTTGTAACGTAAGGCTAAGGGTTAAGGCGGGGTAAAAATTTAAAATTTGGTGAAATTTCCTAAGTGAAGCAAAAAGTGCAGCCGACACTCAAAAATAACTCAAGAATTCACTAAATATCAAGCAAAAATACCACTAATGCCATTCAACCAAGCTTATTCAACACAAACACACAATATTCCCCCCAACCTTGAACAAAGCATTGTCCTCAATGCTTAAACTAAGGAAGAAAATGAAACCAACTAAAATATTTTTGTTGTTTTTTGTTTTTTTGTTTTTTTTTTCTTTTTTTAACTTTATTCATTGTCCTTGCCTTTTTTAAAATTTGGACGGCTTTTTCTTGAAACTTCATTTGATTTTCATAAATTTGCATATTTCTTTACAAGCTCAACTCTAACCAAATCTCAAAATGCATCTTGTTTATGATCAACATCTGAAAACTCAAACCTCACATGCCAATGCTTCACTAACTAAAAGGTTGGTAAACATAGGCCATTAGGTTTGTAATGTGGTTTAAACAAGAGCGGGAAACATAAGGCTCAAATTGGCTAGCAAGTAGGTTTATGCAAAATAGAAAATCAAATTTGTAACAAAATAAAAAGAAGATAAAGAAAAATGAGAAAGAAGTGCCCTTTTCCTCCCCTAGAGTGCTTCGGTCACGATCTTGGGAGCTATAAGTCAAAACAAGGATCAAGACATGCATAGCTAAGGATCCAAATGTGCCACACAACAAAGTGATGAAGGCTAGAACAATGTTACCTCACACGGGATTATAACTAAGCAAATACCAACTAAGGGTGCCAAATCCACTATAGAGAGCAACACCATCTTACCACATACCACGTGAACTAGGGCTTCATGGATTCCTAAAAGTTCTTAACCCGGCTACCTTAGCATGTAATATCCTAGAGTCAACCAATGACACTCTCAAACCGTGCACACATTAACCACTTAGGAAGAAAGGCATTCAAGAGTAAACAAATCCAAAAGATATAATGTCCAAAATAAGTACAAACAAAACACATTTTGCTAAACTTGCCTTGAAGTAAACAAAAATATTTTTGGATTTTCCAAAAGCATGAAAAACATGGAAATGCATATTCTCAAGTGCATGACATATATGAATCAACATCCCACCAAACATGATAGAATACCCTCCCCCAAGCTTGAATGAAACCAAGCTCTCAAATCATAAACGATGAAACCAAGGAGGGGAAAACAAGGAAAAATTAATCCAACATTACCAACACATGATCTTCAAGTCACAATAAGTAAGAGAGAGAGGGAAAAGAAGGATATTACCAGATATGGGATAAATGCAAAATCACACAAAAAACCCGAAATAACCTCATAGTAGCCACAATCTCTACAAATAAGGCTCGAATTCCACATGATAGGTAAGTTGAGGCACATTTCTTTGATTCTTGATCATCACCAATGCGCAAGAGTATATCAAGTTGTGTACCTAGCAAGGAACACAAACACGTCCATGAGAGAAAATCTAATCTAAAAAGAAAAGAAAATGGAAGCAATAAAACACGGGTTACTTCCCGCAAAGGCTTGTTTAACGTCCAAGCGAGACCGCTCTAGGAAATGATAATTCAACGCACGCAAGAGCTTGTCAAATGCACTACTACACATTTCACGGGATAAGAAAGTGCAACAAAATCATTGCACGTAAGTGAAGAGGGAGATGCCAAAAGAAAGAAGAAGAAGGATCGAAAGGAAACTCAAGAAAGTAAGAAGTAGAAGAAGGTAAAGAAGAATGGAAAGAAAAGGAAAAAGGCACATCCTCATCACAAATTTTTTTGTTGGAAAAATTCCTCTTATCCTCAACAATGATGGAAGGAGGGACATGAAAATCATCCATAGAGGGCGGCTCCCCAATAGGCTCTTTGAGATAGGAAGGGAGAGAAATAGGGTAAGAAGGGATGTGGTCAAACCTTAGAGAAAAAGGGGTATGAGAAACGGGAAAAAGGGTAGCTACTCCCTCACCACACGGCCTCACATCGCCAATGAGGGCATGAAAATCAATCATTGAGTCCTCAAACGAAGGGCACTCACGATCTACACCTCCCTCAAGCTCAAAAACTCCAAGGGAATCAACCTTATCCTTCTTTTCACCACAATAGACAACTTTTCCTTTAACTATCTCAAAACCCAAGGTCCCAAAATCATGCATGAATGGAGGTAGATTCATCTCAAACTCATCTAAGTCCCAAGAAGCGTTCTCGATGAAATCATCCAATAATCTACAAGTCCTCATATGACTCTCGAAAAATATGTGGGACATTGCCTCAAAAGAGTCTATATACTCGTAGATTGAAGGTTCACAAACATACACTTGAGACTCATCAAGATGGGAAAGAGGGTTAGAATTTTCAAAATCAACACTCTCTTCATTCTCTACTCCTTCACCATCTCTCGAATGCTCTCTAATGGGATCCTCACTCATATGGGGAAGAGAAGAAGAACGAAGGGCGTTTTCTTGAGAGTTGGCTAATTGGAGAATTTGGCTCTCAAGCATCTTCATTCTAGCTTCCACCTCCCTATTCTCAACTTCCCTCATCTCGTTACACCTCTCCATCATCTCCATTATCTTCAATATCTTCTCTTCCTTCAGATTTTCCATAAAATTACCCTCATAAAAGGATTCATTAGAAGCATAAGGGAAATAATTTGGAGCCATGTAAGAACAAGAAGATGAGGAGGGAGGATCATTCACATTATATGCATGAGCATCATCATATTGGGGAAAGGGGGCATAATCAAGCAAATGAGATTCATCATCAACAATAGGAGAAAAAGAGTTGAAATCACTTTTACTAGGTTCACATATAGGATCACAAGACAAATCATGGGGATTCATGCCACCAATAAAACTATTATCACATTGAGAATCAAAATTAGCAACATTACATGCCCTATTGCGTACATCCTTAGCGAACCGTACAAAAAAGCTCCAAGCACTATGAACCGTTAATGCTTGAAATTCACCATTAAACCTACTTTCAACTTCATATCTCGTTTGTTCATTCATGCCATAATAACAAATCTCACAACCTGCACAAGGATTACAACCATTATAGTTCAAAAACTCTACAAGTCTATGGAAATAGATATAAAAAGGCTCACTATCATATTGAGGAAAAGAAAAACGTGCCATTTTTCAACAACAAAAACAAAAAAAAGAGAACAAAAATAAATCAAAGGAAAAATATATACAATGGACTAGTCTCAATAAGATAACACAACGGTAATGGAAGCCGTTCCCTGGCAACGGCGCCAATTTGACAAGGGAATAATCGCGTCGTCAAATGACTATCCCTAGATCAAATACAATTTATACAACCTAAACAAACCTAATACGGGCATAAGGCAAGAATAGGGGTCGAATCACAGAGAACGGTTAAACACCAACAAATGTTATCGACAATTAAGCTAGTCCGGAATAGGAGATAAATAACCTAAAGTCTAAAAATGCTAAAACAAGAAATAAAACATTAAGGGAAATGGTTTAGGTATAACATTCACTTGAACATAAACAAAGGCATAGAAATTGAATTAATTATGAACTAAACATGCTCAAATATCGAAATAAAGGGTCCAATCTAGCCGCCTTCCGGGGTCAATTGGCTTCTCCTAACATAGCCTCTATGTTTCCACATTAGAACCATATACTAGGAGGTACCATTAAATAACAATCGATAATAATGAACCTTAACTAAGTCAACTTCTGTTCCTTGTTATCCCAAAATCCCCAATTCCCTTCTTCTTCTTCATGGCTGCTCTCTGATCATCCATCATCACCATCACGCATCATCAATTATCACGATCACCACCGTTCATCATCTACAATCATCTAGCATCAAATCGTGGCCCTTCGATTTTCATTAAAATCACGTGCGAAGCTCGTGATTGAACCCACATTTGCGCGCCTGCGAAGACATCGCGCAGAGGTCGCGCAAATGCTACTGCCTCCAATCTGTTTTAAACTCCAATTTGTGCGCCTTCTGACAGAGCTACGCGATCGCGGAGGTCTGGGTAGCTTCGGGAATGCAATTGTTGCGGATTTGGGTTTGATTGATGCGCTGATTGTTGTTGGTGCAGTGGGAGATGCGAATTGGTGGTGGTTGCGGAGTTGCGCTGCTGATTGGAGGTGGTTATTGTTGGCGGTTTGTTTGAGGTGGTGCGTGGTTGCGAGTGAGTTGTGTTCGCTGCTGTTGGTGTTGTTGATGGTGGAGATTAAAGATGGTGGATGACGGTTGGAGTGCGTGGTTGCTGCTGTAATTGGGGTTGTTGATGGATTGGTGGCTGTGAGTGGCGGAAGTTATTGTTGTGGCTGGTGGTGTGCGTGTGGTGTTGCGGGGTGTTGCTGGTGATTTGTGAGTGGAAAGCAGTGAGCAGGGCAGTGTGGTGGAGCTGGTGGTGTTGCGTGGTGTTGTTGGGATTGGTGGTGGCTGGTTGAAACAGGGGAGTTGCGCGTGAAGGCTGCGATGTGTGTGGAGCAGGGGAGTTAGGCTGCTGTTGTGGTGGAGGTTAAGAAAGAGGTGGGGTGATGGTTAAGAGTGGCAGCAGGGGTTGGCCTGGAGCAGCAGCTTGCTTAGTTCATTTTTGTGCCTCGGACCTTGAACTCGAACCTCCAACCTCCGAGCACGATCCTACACAACCAAATAAACATAAGGGAGAATCGGGACAAAGAATAAAATAAGATAAAATAAATAAAATAGAAATAAATAAAATGAAAATAAATAAAGGACGAAATAAAATAAAACCAAGACAAAAAAAATAAAATAGAAATAAATAAAATAAAATAGGAAAAAAGACTAAAACTAATAAAATAAAGAAAATAAACTAAAACACACCAAAATTACCAAAATAAACTAGAGACTTTATTAAAGAGAAAACAAGAGAATAAAAGGTAAAATAAGGGAAAACAAACACGAAAATGACTCTAATACTACTCCCTAGGAGTGACATAAATGTCACTTATCACGGGTCCTTTCTTTTGTAGATTGGATTCGTACCCTCATCCCCGGACCCTGTTTGGTTCAAGAACTTATGGAGTTGATGGTCCTTTTGGATTGTCTTTTGGGTTTACAAGTTCCTAAAACTTGTTGGCGACTCTTGTTGCTCTCTTTTCTTTCCCTTTGGAACGCCACCGTACTTTAGTGTATGATCACAGTGGGGTTCAAGTTTGGGATCATAATGCTTGAAATATTCCCTACAGTTTTTGTCGACTCCACTGGGGAGGATTTCTATTTATATTCCTGAAATTTATTTAATTTTGCCAATTATTTAGAATGAGCGGATGAGACTCGAAAAATTCTAAGTATTTCATGTGCGCGATTTGATTAACATTATTGTCATATGCATTAAAAGGTCCTCATGGGAGCACCCCATGAGTCAATCCATAGGAATTTTACACGTAGGAAATTTGAGAAATATCTTCCATGACTAGAATCGAAAAGATGATGCGAAATCTGGAAAATTCGAAGAACACAGAAACTTGCCAAGGCATGTAGGAACTACCGTCTAGAAAACAGGGCTTGTCGCCCGTAAAAAGTTTCTGTCGCCTGGCGACAGTTCTGTCGCTTGGCGACAGGGGCTTTTTTGCGGCGACAGTCCCTGTAGTCTGGCGCCAAGTTCTTCCAATACCGAGCCAGGGGTCTGCCTTCTTGCTTTGACCAATTATAGCATTGTTGGCTTGATTTTGCTTATTGATTGAGTCATTTTCTCACTTTTCTGAACCCATATGTGTTCTACATGTGGAAATAACCCTCTGGGGGTTCCTGCTTCACCTTCCCAATGGAATATCCCTCTATCATGTGCAAAGTTCAGATTTGGGTACGTGCAATGTTTGTGAATCCACCAAACCATGGAGTCGAGTTCGATTTCATCACGAACTCGCGGAATCCTGTCCATTTGCTCCAACCCTCCCGGTAGGCTTGTGTGCATTGCATATGGATTCTTAACCATGGACCTTTTTGACTTAACCCATATCCTCGAACTTTAGAGAACTAGAGCCATGGTTAGGTTGCAAACTCATCATATTGTGACTATGTGAACTCCTTGTGCCTTTGTTTGTATATATTATATATGTGTTAACCGTTTGTTCGACTTGTGTTAAAGACTAAATAAAATTGACTAATGACTAAAAGGACTTTGTCTAATTAATTAATTAATTTTGAATTAATTAAAGGCTAATAAGTTAATCAATTCGACTTAGTATGACTTTAGGCATGTCCATTTAGAGTAAAATTACTGGAAACAGTCCAGATTAATGTTCCAGCGATGGCACATGAATTTGGACTGTGGCGCTGCAGTTTAGTGTATGTCGCCTGGCGACAATTTTGTCGTCTGGCGACAGGCTCTAAACAGTGGCGACAGTCCAGTTTTCTTGCTCGAGTCATCACGATGAGTCTAATTAACAGTCTAATAATCGGTTAATCAGTTTATTAATGGTACAAACCATGTTTAAGTCTTATGTTGAGTTTAGGCGCTTAAAGTCCAATGGTCATACACTAGCAGTCAAAGCATGTCACTTACATACACATAAAGCACACACATAACATGTTTGTCACATTATGACCATGTCTAGAGAGTCTTGAATGCATGTTTTCCGTCATTTTCTTTAGGGGGGTAAGTCGGATATTAATCCTCCAATTTTAAAATTTCCCTTAAATATATACCCCATTTTTTCTTTTTTTAATTTTTTTGAACCATAAAGTCAAGTCAATTAGAGTCAAGTATTAAAACAAATATGGTTTAAATTACAGCGCGTGGTCAAGAAAGGAAGGGCGTTTAATCAAGGACAACACTTTTGTTCAAGTCTTACTTTTTGACAAACCAATCCGTAGGAAAAGGAAAGCTAAGAAGGCAATGGCTAGTCAAGAAGAACTTAATGAAGTCAAGGGACAGGTAGCCAACTTGGCTGAGATGTTGCAAAACCTATCACTGCAAATAAGTAATCCTAAAAAACAGAAACAAATGGACCTAATCCAGGAAAGCTTGGGCAAACTGTCCAACGACTTCAGATTCCAAGAGATTAGCTCCCAAGGGGTCTCGGTGGATAAGGACCTTCTCCCACAAAAGTTCAATCCCAATGACATCCCTAAGTTAAAAGCTATGGACAATCCTTATTTTCATTTAAGAGCTTTTGAAACTGTAATGAATATTAAGGGGATAGATAGAAAAGCATTTCATTCTGTATTTTCATTATCCTTAGAAGCTGTATGTCAACAATGGTACTTTTCACTTGATAAAGAAAAGACCTCTAGTTGGGAATCTATTGTGAGCGCTTTCATTGAAAGGTATAAATGCAATATACAAGTTAAAACCGATCATAGAGAGCTAAAAATGCTAAAACAAAAAGAAAATGAGGGTTTCACCTCCTTCTTTAATAAATGGAGGGAAACTACTGCAAAAATGGTTGAAGTACCTAGTGAGAATGAATCTGTTAGGATGTTCATTAAGAACCTCCAAGAAAAATACTCTAAACACCTTAGGTACCAAAGCAATTTAAACACCTTCAAAGCTGTCTACGATATTGGAATTAATATTGAAGATGACCTTGCTAAACAAAAAGCTGCTAATAGTAACTCAAGTAGTGGCTGGAAAAATAAGAAGAACGACAATCCTTCTTCATCCAAATCTACCCACTCAAATAATGTTAGCACCTTTAATCTAAACGAAGTTTTGGCAATGAATAATAATCAAGGACAAAAGAAACCATTTAGGAAGAATTATACTCCTATTGGTATGAGTTATGACACCGCATTTGATCGCTTACACGCAAAAGGTCTTATAACTCCTATTGGACCATTTGGGGACCCACCTGTCGAAAGAAGAACGGCTAGCTGGAACCCAAATGCACATTGCAAATATCACCAAGGTAGGGGTCATACTACGGAAAATTGCTGGAGGCTAAAAGAAGTCATTCAAGACTTGATCGATAGTAATAAACTACCATTGCCTCCTGCAAGTAATAAGCCAAGTATCAATACCGCACCGCTATCAGATTCTTTGGCTATTTCCGACGAAGAAAATCAAGTGGATCCATCTAGCCTCATAGAGCCTATCGAGACCATTGAAGAAGAAATCTTCGAAGATTCTCTCGAATTCCATGGCCAGGAACCTGCAACTAAGCAAGAAGTATTGGCGTTGACATCAATATTGACAGAATTGGAAAAATTGATCTCACAAACCTTTGAGGCTATAAAAGAGAAAAATGAGTTACTTAAAAGTAGACCTCCTCACCCAAACAAAAGAAATCTTTTTCTCTCCAAGTAATTGACACTCCCAAAAAGAATAATAGAAAATATACTCTAATTGGGACGTCGTATGCAAACATGTTCAAAATGCTCTCCGAGAATGGAAAAATTCAACCTCTCGAACCAAGACCATTTGAATCACTAAAAAGAATAGACAAATACTATTGTTCATATCATCAATCAGGGGGACATACAATAGAGCACTGTTTCAAGTTTAAGGACTTGGTTCAACGTTTGATTGATGAAAAGAAATTAGTTCAACTTCCATAGGATGCCACGATTAACGGAGTATGGGACAGTCATAATGAGGATGTTTACCTTAAAGACATTGAAGAAACTCCTCTATCAACAATATACCCAGTAAGTGACATTTGGGACGAGGAGGACTCGCCCATAGATGTCCTCACTAGGTCCGGGAGAGTACAACCTCCCATTTCAACACAACCTATACCTTCTATTAAGAAAATTCCCGTGCCTATTATAAAAGACAACGATGTTGTCAAACAATTAAAAAAGACTAAAGTGGAAATGAACTTATGGAAACTCTTAGCCACATCTCGAGAGCATAGAGTTGCAGTCATGGATGCTTTGGCCAAAGTAGGCATAGATTCGGACACTACTCCTGAGGGACTTGCTAACTTCCTCACGAGTGACCTTCCAAGTCCAATCAATTTAGTCACCTTTTCGGATAAAGATCTACCACCGGAAGGTGACAAACACAATAAAGCTCTAAACCTCACAGTCATATGCAAAAGAATGAACATTCCCATGACTCTTGTGGATAATGGTTCAACAATTAATTTGTGCCCACTTAGAACCGCAAGAATGTTGGGAATAAGAGATGAGGATTTATCCCCATCAACCCAAGGCATAAGAGCTTATGATAACTCGCGCCGTCAAGCACTAGGGACAATTACCATGAATATAACGGCGAGTGCAATTGAGCATGCCACCACATTTCAAGTAGTGGATATCAAGGCATCTTTTAACTTGCTATTGGGACGCCTTTGGCTTCATGATTTAAAGGCCGTCCCTTCATCTCTTCATCAACAAGTAAAGGCCATAGTTGGAGGAATTCCAATTACCATTGATGCTTCATCTATGAGGATCAAAACAGTAGAAAATCCACTAATTAATGTGGAACATGATGAAAATGATGAGGATTTGTGGGGCTTTAGCGAAGAGGTCTCCTTATTAGAGGAAGATGAAAGGACCCCTCTTCATTACGACCTCCACTCAAACATGACAACGAATGCTATCCTAAGAAAACAAGGTCATTTTCCTGGAATGACTCTAGGAAAGAAGAAAGGAATAGCTAAACATATGGGACTACCTGGCCTCCCTAAATTGGATACTTTCGGACTTGGTTTTGAACCAACTCGCGAAGACCTTAAGTGGGCCCAGGAAAAATCAAGAGCACGAAGGAATGCCCGCACACAAAAAATTAAAGGGAGATACCCATGGACCAATATCCTCTCACTTTAAATGGACAATTTATAAGAGAAGGAGAGATTTACCCTTGTCATGAATTTCCTGAACCCTTCGTTGTAAACGGTATAAGACAGCCTGGGTTCGAAATCTTTTTGGATTGTTGCTTCCTAGACGAGATCCCAGCTCCAATTTATAAGAAGAAGGCACCTCCTTGCTTTGACTTTAATGTCATGGGACTCCTCTTTGGAAGAGAAAAGAATGAATCAAGATACACGGAGCATGATTCTTCACTTATCCAAACGGTTATCCAAAGTGAAGGCTTTGATCGCTCGGAATTTATCACTCCAATAGAAGATCAAGAGCGTGGATGGCGCAAGACGGTGAAGATAACCACTACAAATGGAAAGAAGATTTCAGTAACTACAAGACAAGGACCAATGTTCGAAGAATCGTCCGAGTCAGAGTCTAAGTTAGAGTCTTCCCCTATCAAGTCTTCTAAGCCTTTAGTTGTAGCACCCTCACCTTCTATTTCTACTTCTAGGATAGTTAGCAATCAAGTCCCAACGGACATTTCTTTATTTGATGTAATGATTTCAGAATTTAATAATATGTCTTCTTCCTCGTATTCTTCTTGTTTTTCTTTATCTAAAGATGACGAGCATTGCTTAACTAATGATGAAAATGAAAAAGAAATAATTAAAGCAATGGAAACACTTGAAAATAAGACACCAAATATTGAGGATACGGAAACGGTTGATATCTCAAAAGATCCAACCATTAAAAGAGAAGTTAAAATCGGATTAACACTAAATAAGGAAGAAAGAATCAATTTGATTAATCTACTTAAAGAATTTATTGATGTATTCGCTTGATCACACGAAGATATGCCAGGCATTAATAGAGAGATAGCTCAACACACAATACCATTAATTCCAGGAATGAAACCTGTAAAACAAAAGTTACGTCGAATTAAACCCGACGTAGCTCTTTAGATAAAAGAAGAAGTACAAAAACAAATAACTGCAGGTTTTATCAGGGTATCCAAATACCCCGAATGGGTCGCCAATGTTGTCCCGGTTCCGAAAAAAGATGGTAGAGTTCGAATGTGTGTCGACTATCGAGATCTAAATAAGGCAAGTCCAAAGGACGACTTCCCTTTACCACACATTGATATTTTGGTAGATAATACAGCAAATCATGCACTTCTCTCGTTTATGGATGGGTACGCAGGATACAATCAAATCCTCATGGCCGAAGAAGACATGGAAAAGACAACATTCATAACACCTTGGGGCACTTATTGCTACACGGTAATGTCATTCGGGTTGAAAAACGCGGGGGCTACTTACCAACGAGCTGCAACTGCCCTACTCCATGATATGATGCACAAAGAAGTGGAGGTCTATGTGGATGACATGATTGTGAAATCAAAAGACCGCCAAGGACACCCAATAGCCTTATAAAAGTTCTTTGAAAGGCTAAGAAAATACAACATGAGATTAAACCCTTCCAAATGTGCTTTTGGAGTTACCTCAGGAAAACTCTTGGAATATGTCATAAGCTCTAGAGGAATAGAGATAGATCCCACCAAAATCAAAGCAATCATGTCCATGCCACCGCCCAAAACCGAAAAGCAAATTTGAGGATTCATTTGCCGGTTGCAATACATAAGTAGGTTCATATCCAAGTTAACCACGATATGCGAACCAATATTCAAGAAGCTTAAGAAAAATGTACCAGTTATATGGGACGATGAGTGTCAAAAAGAGTTTGAAAGGATCAAAGCCTATCTCTCGAATCCTCCTGTATTAGCTCCAGAACTCCCTGGAATACCCTTAAGATTATACTTAACCGTCACAAAGGAAACAATGGGAGCTATGCTTGCACAAGAGGTAGAAAGTAAAGAAAATGCTATTTACTACCTAAGTAAGAAAATGCTCGAGTATGAGACACGCTACACACCATTGGAAAAGTTATGCCTCGCATTGGTGTGGGTCACAACTAAATTAAGACATTACATGCTCGTGCATACCGTTTACGTAGTCTCACGAATGGACCCCCTTAAATACCTATTCGAAATATCTACACTTAACGGGCGTATCTCAAGGTGGATAGTGAATTTGGCCCAATTTGATATAAGGTTTATGCCTCAAAAGGCAATTAAAGGATCAGTGGTCTCGGATTTTCTAGCAGATTTCCCAATAGAAGATTCGACACCCTTAGAAGAGAATGAATTCCCAGATGAAAGTTTAATGATGACGGAGGACGATACATGGACTCTATATTTTGATGGAGCCTCAAATCAAAAGGGATGCGACATAGGAGTCTTACTAGTATCACCTAAAGAAGAACATGTCCCTATATCCATCAAATTAGATTTTGACGTCACCAACAACGCAACCGAATATGAAGCATGTGTAGTAGGTCTCAAAACCGCTTTAGCCTTAGGCGTAAAGAAACTCCGGATATTTGGAGATTCTTCCTTAATCATTAATCAAATCTCCAAAAGATGGAAGGTTAGGAGTGAAAGCTTAGCTCCTTACCAAACATATTTGGAAACTCTCACCGATCAGCTGGAAAAAGTGGAATACACTTACCTACCTAGAGAGGAAAATCAATTCGCCGATGCCTTAGCAAGACTAGCCTCAATGGTTAGAATACCTAAGGAGATTGAGCAAATGCCTTTAACCATAGAAAAAAGGCATAAACCAGCATATATTCAAGCTATAGAAGATGATGAAGTGATTCAAGAAGAAGAACATGAAGAAGAACTGTGGTTCGTAGATATATTTAATTACGTCACCAAAGGAGAATATCCTCCTCAGGCTGACAAAAGAGAAAAAAGAGCACTAAGACTGTTAGCTTCCCAGTTTGTACGCATAGGAGATGAACTACACAAAAGGGTGCCTAAGGGTCGAGCTCTATTATGTGTAGGAAAAAAGGATGCCCAAAGAGCTATGAGAGTAGTCCATGAAGGTATATGTGGAACGCATGTTAATGGAAAAATGCTAGTCTAAAAGATAATGCGAGAAGGATATTACTGGACTACCATGAATAAAGATTGTCATCAATGTGTAAAAAGATGCCCAAAATGTCAAATTTACGCAAATTTACAACATATCCCACCATCTCTCCTCTACACCTACACTTCACCATGGCCTTTCTCTACATGGGGAATAGACATAATTGGAAAGATCACACCTCCCGGAACAAGAGGTCACGAATACATCTTAGTTGCAATAGATTACTTCACAAAATGGGTGGAAGCACAATCATATGCCAAACTCACCGCCAAACATGTAGCACTCTTTATCGAAAGAAACATAATTTGTTGATAAGGAGTCCCACCTGAAATGATAAGTGACAATGGAACTCACTTTCAAGCCGAATGTGAAGAATTGCTACAAAAGTATGGTATTCAACATCACCATTCTTCCCCTTATAGACCTCAAGCAAATGGAGCAGTTGAGGCCGCTAATAAAAATTTAAAAACAATCATTGAAAAAATGACTGAAAATTATAAGGATTGGCCTGACAAACTTCACTTCGCACTGTGGGGTTATCGCACGTCAATCCGAACATCAACAGGAAATACTCCATTCAACTTAGTATATGGAATGGATGTCGTAAACCCCGTAAATCTATAAATACCTTCGCTACGCATCGCGTTAGAAAGTAAACTCGATGAAGTCGAAAGGACTAGAGCACGGTATGAAGAGCTAATCCTACTCGATGAAAAGCGACTAGAGGCTCTACATCACACTCAATGTTATCAAACCCGCATGGCTAGACATTTCAATAAAAAGGTCAAGACTAGAAATATCAAGGTTGGGGACTTGGTATTAAAAGCATTAAGAAAAAATGTTTTGGATCCAAGAGGCAAACTCAGGCCTAATTGGTCCGGACCATATATTGTCAAAACCATCCTGTCAGGAGGCGCGGCTAAATTAACTGACATGGATGGCAATGAATTTTCAAACATGACAAACCTTTACCAACTTAAGAAATACTACGCATAAGTACTTGAGTGAGATACTCAAGAGAGCTACGTTTGGCCTGATTCCTTAAATAAAGGATACGTAGGCAACCCAGACAGGGTGCGGCCACTTTAATCCCTTCAAATTTTGTATCCCCGAAGTAACAAATACGTGTCTGCAAAATTTCAAGACTGGCGCCAGAAGATAGCCTTTGTCGCCAGACGACAGAGCCAAATTGACAGGGACAGCTAATTGGATAGCAGCGCCAAATTCCTGCGAGTGTCTGGGCCAGTTTCGCATATTCTGGAAATTTATTCGACTTTTGTACTCGGATTAATTCTCCGTAAAATAAATATTGTAATTTTTCTCATTGCTTTAATTAAAAGTTAATTGAAATAAAAGCTGAAATTTTATTATTTGATAAAGAAATTACATTATTGGTAAAATAAAAGCTAAAAAAAATTAACTAAAACAAATCAATTTGTCTAATAAATCAAAAGTAAAGCAATGCTCTATTCTTTTTTCTCTTTTTTGATTCTCTTCCAATTTTTGTCTTCATTCTCTTCCTCTTGATCCATAACCTTTGCTAGGAGACAACCGTTAGAAGACCTACACTCTATTTTAGTATGGATAGTTTCCCCCTCTGCTAAAACTCCATGTTTCTTCTCTACCCAAGCTTCCTTTTTCGTAGAATCAACTTTTCTTTTCCCTTGATTTTTCTTAGAACTTTTCTTCCTTGGCATAATAGGAGTTTTGAATTCAATCCTTTCCCCCAGGCGTTCCTTAGCAGGGACCTTTTTGTCACCTAGACGATCCTTCACATTGGTCTTCTCAGTCTTGACTTGAGATTTTTGAACCTTCCATCAAGCCATTGTTTCACTTTATTTGACAACCAAGGTGGTTCCTTGTGGGTAATCACCTCCCATAAGGGCCTACCACTCCAATATCTGTCAAAACGCTCAATCTCTTGTGACACAAGAAATTCATAAGGACGGCGGAGATCTCCTATAGGAATGGTTTGTGCGAGACCATATTGTCTCATAACTCTACAGGGAAAATAAAAGGTTAATCTTGACAAGCTCGGGAGACGACAGTATGCTTGGTTACTACAACCAACCATCGCTTCAATCTTCCACCAAGGAACGATCCAGCTTATGGTAAAATCACCGGCAGCAAACACCTTGCTCCACTCACGGCGACCTATCTTCAAAAATCGTTTCTTTTGCCGGACTATGCAATTTGGGACATATGTGTGTATAACGTCAGGAGGATTAATAAGCTTTGACCTCTCCATGAGCCATATCTGTAAAATATGTATTTAATTAGAATTACAGTGTAAAATAATATTCTTTAGTTCTTGGTAAATTAAAAATAGCATTATTTTATACCTGTAATAAAATTGGAGAACCTCGAAAGGGTGCTCTTGGATTCTTTCTTAATGCATCCAACCATAGCATAGTCTCTCCAACAATTAGCGGCATTGGATTTCTCCCATATTCAACTTGTTCTATAATAGATGTAATCATTGATTGGCCTTCATTATCCTTACCACTAACTAAAAGTAATTGGTTAAACATGCAAAAAAGAAAAGCCCTTCTCTTATGGACACGAAAAGCAGGATTAGGATTATTATAAAAATAATGTGCAAATTTTGTCAAATCAACTACATTTCCATGCACTATATGTTTTAAAGCCGTGCCCCTTAGGTCAAAAAAGCATTCAAAATCTTTATAATAATATTCATTAATTCTAGGCATTACCGCAAGATCTGTGGAATAATAACCTATAATGGCTCCAAATTCTTCCAGTAAAGGGCATATTTCATCATGGAAAAATCTAAAATAGTGAGTATCAATATCCCAATAGTCTATGGCAGAATGAATAAAATCAATGTGAAGACTCATCCCCTTGATTCCAAACATACCCCCCATATGAGAAGTATCTAATGCTTTTTTATCTTTAGCAGTTAAAAAACGACACCACTCATTCATGTACCCAAAAAAAGTTCTTTTAGCTAAAGGCATGTTTCCTAGTTAATTAGCTAATTAATAAACTAGTTAAATTATGCAGTAAACGGACGATTCCGGGGCTATTTATAACCTTTTTTCATGACAGACTTCAATTCCTATAGGAAATAGGAAATTGCGTCTGTCGCCAAGCGACAAAATTGTCGCGTGGCGACAAAATTGTCGCGTGGCGACAAAGGCTGTCGCGTGGCGACAGGATGAATTACGCGGCACCAGTTTACTTCTTTGCAGCGACACCTATTACGCGTAGGAAACCGTGTTTTTTACGTACTTGATTTCGACTTTGACTTGATTTATTTTTATATTTCTATTCCTATTCATACACCCTTAATATTATTATTATTATTATTATTATTATTATTATATCATATTAAGCTTAATTAATTTTAGGCTTATTTTTGGTAATCATACTTTCTTCCTTCATTTTTCTTTTTTTCATTTCTTTTTTGGGGGAGAGAGTCGGTACCCTCCACTAATATCAAAAATGACGGAAATTTTGCGCTTACACTTTCTCACACACTCACATGCACAATACATTCGTTATAAAATAATAAGTCAGGTAAATAAAAGGTTAATAAATAATAAAGTGCATATATATACAAGTTTCTAGTACATAAGACAAAGTCCTACAAAATTCAAAAATAAATAAACACATGTACAACTATGGAGCCGGAGGTCGCAAGTCGCGAGGGATGCCAAATGTATCAAAAAATGTCCTAGTCCGTGGAGTATGTCCATCATCGTCCCCTGAACCACCAGGCGGCGCGAACTGCAGCTCAGGGCCAGGCCACCTAACCTCACCCTGAAACCCGACAGAAAGAGGCTGCGCCTGCAAAGGCTGCTGCGACGACGAGCCAAACTTTAACGTCCCACCACCCATCCCACCTCGAACGGTCGGCCCGGTCGGAACCTCCTCTGGTGATGACGCCGAGTCCTCTACCGCTGCGGCCTCTGAACGACCACCCCGGCCACCTGAAGTAGTCCAGCGACGCCTCGAATCGGACCTAGTACTCTCCCTCCTAGGCTCGGGTCTCGACCGAGTGCGTGGGGAAGGAATAGGCTGCCCCTGGAAAAGTAAATCAATGTTAGCAAGTGCAAACGAAAAAATAAAGTCAAGAATGATAAAAGCAAAAAGTAATACCTCCTTAGCATCATTGCTACGACAAGTAGCGCGGTTCCGCAACCTCACAAGCTGGCTGCGAAAAGCGTCTATGCACCTAGCCATAGCCGTCACCACCTCGCGAGAAAACTGTCAAAGTGACTAAGTCTGTAACAATTACAAAGCGAACATAAAGAGAAATATGCAAGAAATCACTTACTCGAGTCTAATGACGAGGAATAGATCGCTCCACAAACTGCTCTCCCTCTGGAGCTGGTGGAATAAGCTCCTCGATCGGCCCATACGTGCCCTGGTAGCGCATGGACATCCGCGAAGGAATGAACTCCCTAGGGCCAGCCTATTAAGAATAAAAAGTTAGAAAAATACTTGGGGGGCTGCCTAAAGAAAGATAAACCGAATGAACGAAAACATACCGCAGCCTCCTCTAAAAGGACAGGAGCCGGCGCCAACAATAGTAGCAGGTCCTCCTCATAGCTCTGCTCGAGGAGAATGTAAGATCTCCAAGGAGTACCCCGGGTAGGCCCACCAGCACGATCCCGCTGCAAGGCATCGTGGAACATATGCCGAGGTGGAGGAGCAGGAACCACGAAAGTGTCTAAGGAATGCTGGATGGCTACCCTCTCCCCTAGGTAGACCACCGCGTCGTACGTCCCCAGAAAGTAACGACGCTCGGCTGTGTACTGCGCCGCCAGCGCAGAGATAGGAAAAGCAGTCCAAGGTCGATAAGTCGGACTAGGCTCCTGAAAAAACTTACTAAATAAGACACTAACACCAAAAGATGATAAAAGAAAAAGTATGAATTGTAGAGACCTACCGTGAGAATCATCTCTCGAAGGCGCAGCACCTCTGGCGGACCTCTGCGGCCTCCCCAACTGGCAGCAATAGGGAGCACGCGAGAAGAAGGCCTCGCAGGTGCGAGAGAGGGAAAATACTCGTAGAACCAGATCTATACAAAAAGATGAAAATCAGTAAAGATTGTGCTTCTAAATTTAGAATTAAAACCTAAAAAGGGAAAAGGAGATGTACCGCTACGACCCTCCAGAAACTGGAAAGGGCTATCTCTCCAGACAGGGCCTTGTGACGACAGGAACGCCGCAAGCCCAGTAGAAAGTCCTCGTAGGCCATGCTGGCCCAATCATACGTCCCGACCAAGTGAAGGTCGCGAACAGCGGACAGGTAGTAAAGTAGTACTTTACTACCTCGATCAGGGGAAAACGTCCCTAATAGCAGGATCAGCACAAAGATGCGCACCCGCTGCTCTCGGGTGGTCGCATCATCCTCAAAAGCTGCAGCCAGCGTGCAGCGACGAATACATCGGGAACTCAGCTGTCCCGTCTGAGCCTCAGCTTGGGCCCGAACAACGATTGGCCCCAACAATTCCGAAACCTCCGGCGAATAGACGGTGACACCGGCATCGAAAGGCAGGGGAGTAGACTGGAACTCTAGCCCCGTAATGAGGCTGAAGTCAGCTGGAGTGACTGTCATCTCACCCCAAGGAAAATGAAAAGTGTTGGTGGTGTCCCAGAAAACTCCACCAAAGCTCGAACGACGAGGTTACCCCCATCATACGAAAACATGGCCCGGGTGGCCTGCAGCAAGGGAGTCAATCCACATGACTCCCAAAGACGACGAAGCCCCTCATCGCGGCTGATGAAGTTTTCGTATAGATAAATGATGGTGGAATTACCCGAACCGTGGCTACGGGTCCTCCCACTCGCAAGACCTCGTCGGATCCGCTCCGACAGATGATGAACTGGCACGTGAAACAGGGTGAGCTCGTCCCAATCCGGCATGAGACCCAGCCTGGAAGTAGAAGGCACGTCCTCGCCCTCGCTGGTGGGCTCGTCCTCTCGACACGTGCCCCTCGACTGAGAACCGGAACCATGTCGTCTAGCCATGATAAAGTATGTAAAAGTAATTAAATTTAAGGCTCTACAGTATCTAAGGTTCGCCTAGGCCGCATGATACTATGTTCGCAAAACAGAGTACGTAGTACTAAAACAAAAAATTTCAAACAAGCATGGAAGCATTTTTTAAGAAAATAAACAATTTCTTGCAAACATTTGATGAATATTGTGACAAATTGTACAAGTAAAAGCAGTAAAAATGCAAAGAACGACCCACATTGTTCTTCACGACCTTAAGAGGTCCAACAATGGTGAATCCTTCATTTCTTCACCAAATTGAGTTAAACAAGTCTCAAAATACTTCCAAGGTAATATACAAGCGTAATTAAACAAATTCAAGGCATAAAATTCAACGAACAAAGCAAATTAAGTAAAAGTATTTTCGGATTTTTCGAAAATCCTCGAACAAGAATGAACAATTCGTCAAAAACCGAGAAGAGTTTGAGCAATACTTACATAGATCGGGAAAATAGATGAGAAAAGCTTCAATTCGCAACAAGTTTGAGCGAATTTGGTTGAAAAATGAGCAAGAACGAGCGAAATGAAATTTTTTGCGAAATATAAGAAGCAGAGCTGCGAAATGAGAAAGAAGAAGAAGACGGGTTTAAAACCCCGATTCTATCGCCAAACGACAGAATTGTCGCGAGGCGACAGGGGCAAATGCTCGCGACAGGCATTCTTGGCAAGCGCTGGAGCGGCGATAGAATGCTGGGCCCCTCCTTACGGCTTTGTGGGCCTATTTTAGTAATTTGGGTTCCTTGGTACGCCAGTTAGCCCCTTTAAGCAAATTGACATGATTCGGTCAGCTTGATTGCGAATGCATTAAGTGATCGACTTGATGAAAGATCGTCTCACTTAGCTTAGAGCGCCTAAGTATTGGCTCATAATAAGGCACCGAAATATTGGTTCACCGAAATAATGGTTTATAAAGGCAAAAGCACCAAAGTATTGGCACAAATATAAAAGCAATGATAAATAACAGTATATTAAGGATCAAGAAGCAAAGTGATTCTTTGGCAATATCTCAACATAGAGAGGAGTTGTCTAGTGGCGAAGCACGGCCGTGGCGAGGTAGTGTCACAAATCTTGGAGATGGCAAAGTAAGGTCACCTTCGACGGTCCCTCAAAGTAAAGAGGAGATTGTCTATAGCGGCGATGCACTGCCGTGGCGATATACTGCCACACCCTGAAGATGACGACATACAGTTATTTTTGACGATGTTCCCGAAATACTGTGGAGGATTGTCACCAAGAATATTGAAGACGACGACATATGGTTATCTTCAACGATGGCGTTCACGAGGCACTGTGGAGGTTGTCACAAACAACAAATGCAACAAATGGTTACGTTCAGAGACGTGTGCTCGACGGTGCAAGATACGCGTTTCTTAACTCTTTTATCTGTTTTAACTAATGATTAGTTTGCAGGTATCGGCGTTATATAAATGATTTGGAAATGCAGAACATTTTGAATCATTCTCCGTCCCTATCGATACTTTGACTCTCGTTTTTCGAAACCTAAGTTTCTCCAAACTCAGTCAAAGTGGGGGCTTCTGTAGACACCCATTTGTGTCTCCCCAAAACCAAACCCAGTGATGAATGCCTTTCACGTTGTACTGTTATCGAATTAGGTGAAAGTGGTTAAAAGTCAAGTGTTGCGATTTAGTTTTAATTAAAGTTCTTTTCTCTCTGTTTTTGAAAATGACTTTATTTATTTGAAAATAGCCAAACCAGTTTAGTTTGGTCCATAATTAAGGTCCAATAATAGTGTAGTTGGATGGGCCTCAGAAAAACCTTTCCAACGATATATTATAAGCCCAATTCCGATGTATATTGAGGAAGTTATGGCCAAAATACTAAACTAGGCCTGGTTAATTATTTAAGTACGGCCCAATGATCTAGAGGAGGGCCCAATGTTAATTATTATTCCTAAAATTATTAGGATTAATTATAGTTTTCTAGAAGTATCTAGAAAGTTCTTTTTAATTCTAATATTATTAGATTTAATAATTAATTATTTTAAAATAGACTTTTATTTGGAGTAAAATATCGTTTTATTATCTTAAAAATACATATTTTATCTTCTGTATGGATTCCGTAGATCAAGTTGATTTAAGATCGGATTCCGCGTGAAGAAAACGCGCTAATACAGGTTGTCGCCAAACGACAAATCTATCGCCGCGCGACAGACATTGTCGCGTCGCGACAGCATCGATTCCTGGCGACAGCGTGTAGTTTTATTCCTTATCAAATTCTATGATTTTTCCGGACTATTTTCATTATAAATAGGGTCCGAATCCTTGTTTTCAGAATCATCAATTCTTATCATTAATTCTTCCTTAATTCTCTCTTTTCTCTCTTGAGCAATATATGCTTTCTTTCTCCCTCTCTTTTCTAAAACTAGCTTTTTACAAACAATATTCCGCATTCACAAGATCTTGAATCATCTAGCCAAGTTCAAAGTTGCCTTCGCCCTAGACGTGCAAGGTTTAATAATTTCTGAGGGTTTGGTCCAAAGCTAGTCTAAACTTTATTTAATTTGATTTTAATTTAATTCTTTAATTATTGTTTATTATTTGCATTGAAGTTTACTAACTTGTGTATTTTGTTATTAGAAAGAGGTACGAGGCTTCAAAGTACGTAGATTAGCTTACTCCCTATTTCTTTCACAATGTAGATTGCATGTTTATTATTGTTTTATGATTCCTAGTATCATGTTAGGATGCTTTTAATTCCTAGTACCATGTTAGGATGTTATTTTATGATTTCTAGTATCATGTTTAGGGTGCCTTTACTTATTTCTAATATCATGATATCATGTTAGTACCATGTTAGGTTTAAAGCTTTGATCTTTATTGTTTAGTGACATGCTAGGAGTTGTTATTAATCTTGTTTGTATCATGCCTAGGATCTTGCTATTATTATTAAGCTTTATTATGCATTATCATGCTATTATCATCATTGTTATTGTTTAATGATTTATTATGTTGCTTGATTATATTTTTATTGTTATTGCTTGATCACGCCTTTTATGCAGGTTTAAAGGGAATTTGTACTTGAAATCACGCTTAATAAGATTATTAATAATTTGGTTTAGGCTAATGTGATTTTAACTCAAGTGATCGCCAATAATAGTCTTATTTGTGCATTAATTTCAACCAACTTAGATAAACAGGGTAGGTTTAACATAATGTTTGTATGTTATTCAAAAAGCGCGCATGAATACGAGCAGAACAAAGTAGAGGCCTATTTTATAGGGCGGGTCCTTTCTTTTGTAGATTGGATTCGTACCCTCATCCCCGGACCCTGTTTGGTTCAAGACCTTATGGAGTTGATGGTCATTTTGGATTGTCTTTTGGGTTTACAAGTTCCTAAAACTTGTTGGCGACTCTTGTTGCTCTCTTTTCTTTCCCTTTGCAATGCCACCATACTTTAGTGTATGATCACAGTGGGGTTCAAGTTTTGGATCATAATGCTTGAAATATTCCCTACACCTCTTTTCTGATCTGTACTCCTCTTCTTTCCCCCCTCTTCCTCTTTCCCCTCTCTCCTCCTCTATAGTCCGACCTCTCACTCCTCTTCTTTCCCCTCTCTTCTCCTTTCCCCTTTCTTCTCCGACCCCTCTTCTCTCTTCTGTCTTCTGCGCGTAGTTCCTGGCCACTGCCACTAACCACCGCCGCCACCAAGTCCGAGGTAAGTGCATTTTGTTGGGTTTAATTATTCGAGGTTAGGGTTTCTGGGTTAATTGATTTTCGAATTTATTTGGGTTTTTTCGAATTGATTTGGGGTTTTTCGAATTGATTTTGGGGTAATTGATTTTGGTTTTTTTTCGAATTGATTTTGGGTTTTTTCAAATTGATTTTTGGGTTAATTGATTTTCGAAATTAATTCGGGGTTATTTTCGAATTAATCTGGGGTTATTTTCGAATTGATTTTGGGTTGCTGTCTGGTGGGTTTGGCGTCGGGTAAAGTTTTGGTTTGGTTGTGGATTCGGTCAGAGGTCGTGGTGGGTCGTGGGTTGTTGTCGGTTGTGGGTGGGTCGTGGGTTTTGGGTTGTAGGTTCTGGTGGGTTGTGGGTTCTGGTGGGTTGTGGGTGGGTCGTGGATTCTGGTGGGTTGTGGGTGGGTCGTCGGTTAGGGACCTTACTGTGGTTTTTTTGTTTTTGTTTTTTGTTTTATTTTTAAAAAAAAAAAATTAGTATTAGAAATTAGGCCAATTAGCCTAATCCCATACTCATGACATCTTTTATTTATCAGGAAATGCAGCTTGTAATGCTCCAGAGAATCAAGTTTTTCTGATCTAATGGAATTTACAGAGACTAATGCTCCAGAGAACTAATCCTTTGAAGACTAAGCTGATGTTTTAAACATTTGGTTTGTGTAATTTGATAAATTTAGTTCTTGTAAATTGGAATTGTTGTATCATTAATTTATTTGTAATTATAAATTTAGCTTTTTCACTCTTATAAAGTGTACAATTACAAGTTTTTTATGAATATATATGTGTTTTATGTATATTATGTATGTATATATGTGTCCTGTACATTTTAAGTGAAAAAAAAGCAAAAAATTTTTTTTTTTTGTTTTTTTAGGGCATTATTGCCACCGGTTAACCGGTGGCAATACTCATTAATACCAAAAAAAAAAAAAAAAGCGGGACAGATTATTGCCACAGGTTAATCGGTGGCAATACTTGTTTTTGCCACCGGTTTTGAACCGGTGGCTTTTTTAAAAGCTTATTGCCACCCCCCAAATGACCACCGGTTTAAAACTGGTGGCATAAGGGGGTTTTGAACTGGTGGCCAAATGCTTTTTTCTACTAGTGTAACTATGCCCAAACTAATAGGCCTCCGGGTTTCCATTAACTCCAACTTCCTACACCTCAACAACCTCTTCAACTTGAAGTCCCTCCAAATGATCCCGTGATAGCTTAGCTAGATTCCATCATGAAAACGAATGAAGAGGAAAAGAAGAGAAATGAGGAGGATAAAAAACGCACCAATGCTCATATGAAAATGCTTGAAACCCAAATTGCTCAACTTGCTTCTAATTCTTCTTCTTCTTCTTCTTCTTCTTCTTCTACTATCCCAAGCCAAGGATTCAACCAAAAACCTTTGTATTCCGTGACAACAAGGAGTGGGAAGGTAGTAGGGAGTGACCCCTTGGTAGAGGAGGAACCCCAAGATGAGGTAGAGCTAGAGAGAGGGGGTGAGAGAACCAATGAGCCTTTGAGTGTTGAGAAGGAGAAGGATGTTTAGGTGCCAAAGGAGAAAGAAAACACCCCCTTGCCCCTAAATCTCCAACCTTGAGAGGAGAGACTACCTTTTCCCCAAAGATTTATGAGAGCTAAGCTTGATGCTCAATTTGGGAAGTTTTTTGATGTGATTAAGAATTTGCATGTTTCCCTTCCTTTTTGTTGATGCCATGAAACAAATGCCCCATTATTCCAAGTTTTTGAAAGACCTTTTGAGTGGGAGAAGGGAGTGTGAAACGGTGAGCTTGACCGCCAATTGTAGTGCAATTCTTTCCAACAAACTCCCCACCAAGTTGAAGGATCCGGGTAGTTTTTCCATCCCTTGTTCTATTAATGGCATTGAATTTGATAAAGCTTTGTGTGATTTAGGAGCAAGTGTGAGTCTTATGCCCTACTCCGTCTACCAAAAGCTTAGTGTAGCAACCCTTTCCCCCACTAACATTACTCTCCAACTAGATGACCATTCCATTAAGTTCCCCATGGGTAAGGTTGAGGACATTCCCCTTAGGGTAGGAAAGTTCACATTCCCCATGGATTTCTATGTGCTAGAGATGGATGAGGATGAGAGGATTCCTATAATATTGGGTAGGCCATTTCTAGCTACTTCTAGAGCTATAATCGATGTGAAAGAGGGTAAGATATCTTTGAAAATTGACAATGATTCCATTGAATTTGATTTGAATAATGTCATGCAACAACCCTCCTCAAGTGATGAATGTTTTAGAATAGATGTTTTTGATACCGTGCTTAATGAATTTTCTCGCTCTCACTTGAATGCTACTAATGATCCTCTTGAAAGTGTGTTTTTTAATGAATCCAAGATAGGTGCTCACAAGGACGACATACAATTTTATGAGGATTTGCTTGAGGAAAGAAAGAATGAGTGCATGGATGAGAGCATGGAGGAAGAGGCTTTTCACATCTATGATCTCTTTCAAGTTGAAGAAAGAGAAGAGAGCACCAATGGTAAGGGAGCACCAAAGGTAGACTTGAAACCTCTACCTTTGGGCTTGAGGTATGCATTTCTTGGTTCCAATGAGTCTTTCCCCGTAATTGTTAATTCCAACCTGACGGAGGAGCAAACCTCCCTCATGATCAATGTATTGAGAAAACACAAGAAAGCTTTGGGTTATACCATTGATGATATCAAAGGTATAAGCCCTTCTTTATGCATGCAGAAAATTGATCTAGAGGGAGATGCCAAACCCATTAGACAAAGGAAAAGGAAGCTTAACCCTTCCATGCAAGAGGTTGTGCGGAAGGAAGTGGCTAAGCTTCTTGATGCGGGAATTATATACCCAATTGCTCATAGTGATTGGGTATCTCTCGTGCAAGTTGTTCCTAAGAAAGGGGGCATGACGGTAGTGAAAAATGATCATGATCAACTAGTTCCCACTAGGCTTGTCACCGGTTGGTGCATGTGCATTGACTATCGCCAACTTAACATAAGTACATGCAAAGATCATTTTCCATTACCGTTCATTGATTAAATGTTGGAGAGGCTTACAAAGCATTCCTTCTATTGTTTCCTTGATGGTTACTCGGGATTTTTCCAAATCCCGATTGACCCCAAGGATCAAGAGAAGACGACTTTCACATGTCCCTACGGTACTTATGCGTAGCGTAGGATGCCTTTCGAGCTTTGTAATGCTCTCGCAACATTCCAACGTTGCATGATGTCTATTTTCAGTGATATGATTAAGGATGAGGTAGAGGTCTTCATGGATGACTTCTCCGTTGGAGAAGCCACCTATGAAGATTGTCTATCTAATTTATCTCGTTGCTCGGAAAGATGTGAGAGGGCTAACCTCGTGTTGAATTGGGAAAAGTGCCATTTTATGGTAGAAAGTGGGATTGTTCTTGGGCACAAAATTTCCCATGCCGGCATTGAGGTTGATAGAGCCAAGGTAGAGGTCATTGAGAAACTCCCTCCCCCCCCCCCCACCAACGTGAGGGAAGTGAGATCCTTTCTTGGCTATGCCGGGTTCTATCGGCGTTTTATAAAAGATTTTTCATTAATTGCAAAGCCCCTCACATCCCTATTGCAACAAGATAAAGAGTTTATATTTGATGATGCTTGTCAAGAGTCTTTTTGTAGGTTCAAAGAAGCCCTTTGCACTGCCCCTATTTTCCAAGGTCCGGATTGGTGTCTTCCATTTGAGCTCATGTGCGATGCAAGCGACGAGGCTATTGGTTCGGTTCTTGGGCAACGAAAGGATGGAAAACTTCATGTTATACATTATTTGTCTAAAACTCTCAATGGTGCCCAACGAAACAATACAACTACCGAGAAGGAGTTCCTAGCGGTTATTCACTCATTTGAAAAGTTTAGAACCAACCTCATTTGTTCTAGGACAATTGTGTATACCAACCACTCGGCTCTAAAATATTTGATAGGGATAAAGGAAGCTAAACCAAGGTTGTTGAGATGGGTTTTAGTTCTCCAAGACCTTGATTATGAAATGAGAGACAAGAAAGGAGCCGAGAATGTGGTGGCGGATCACCTTTCAAGGTTAGGCGGTGCAAGGTTCAAGGATGATGGTTTGCCAATAGGGGATGCTCTAAGGAATGATGTGCTATATGTTCTTGAGGTGAAGTCGGCGCCGTGGTATGCGAATATTGTGAATTACTTGGCTTGTGGTGCCATACCTCCGGATTTCACTTCACAACAACGTCGAAAGCTCAAGCATGAGGCAAAGAGATATATTTGGGATGATCCGATTTTTTTGAAGAATGGAAAATACTATGTGATAAATTTTAGCCTAAAAAAATGTAGCCATCATCGATTTTTCGATTAAAAAAAAAGGTGTATTTTCGAATAGAGGAATTATATACTTGCTTCCTGATTATGTTGTTGCATGTAAAGGTTTTGCATGGGACATCATCATCCATGACAGCGGCTTTGCTGCATATATGCGCGACGTAGATGTCTTTGCCCCAATTTTAAGAGTAGCACACTCTGTCCATGCCAAAGTCGCTCTTGAGATTTACGGCCATTTTCCTACATCAATACGTCTGGGTGATTATAGCGGAAGAACAGTGTTGCACCATCTATGAACTTCAGTCTTAAAAAAGACGGCATTGGTCAGTTAGAATCGCTCCTAAAACAACTGGAAGATGATTCCATTGTTATGAGTGACCTAATGCCATCACAAGATATTGATGGAAACACACCATTACATGTTGGCATCTTGAATCGTAATTTTTCGGTTGTACATTGTTTTATCAAACATTTCATCAATAATGCAAAATCCAGCTTATAGATGAAGGAGTTGTTTGTACACCTGAAGAACAATGATGGAAAGTCAGTATGGGACATGATTTCAAATGGATCAGACATTCCTCCAATCCTAGTAATCCATCTCATCAATCTATTTTCATTAATTAATTACCATTAATATATTGGTTTATCAATCCGTAATTTTGATTATAATAATTACAACATGCATTAATCTTTTTGCAGAAGAAACTCATGAATCAATTACTGAGTGTAGAAACTACATTGGATGACAAGCTTTATAGGCAGCTATAAATGGGGATATACATGTGTTAGAAGAATTCAGAGTATTTGACGTTAGGCTGAAAGCCCAAACCCCAGATGGAAGTAATATATTTCACATAGCCCTTTGACATCATCAATTTTCCTTTATTCAGCGTGCTTTCCGACATGGAATATATATCTTAATATATAAGGAGGACTCAAAAGGAGATACACCTTTAAATATTGCTGCGAGGCTTCAACCTTCTGATGACGCATTGAAATTCGAGAGAATTTTGCCCCACCGTGGACGGTAAGAAATTCGAGAGGGGATACATTCCTTCATGAAGCAGCAAGGGCGGGTAATACTTACATTATTTCTTTCTTTTGGGCGTTGCTGCATATCGATGACAATAAGATCACGGATCACAATGATACATCTTCATTTTGGGCATTGATTGTGAATGACATTAATGCGCTTGATGAGAATAAATCTGCGTTAAAATAATTTGACATTGTTGGGGAATTTGAGTATGAACAAGGGTCACAAAAATAGAAAACAATTGAACCGGAAAAACTTCGAGGCGTGAACGGGATCACTTTCCCAAAAGTATAATTCCGACCCTAAACAACAACCGGGTTTACACGAAAATTTACTTAGGAGATACAACGAAGAAACAATTGTAATCACAAGTAGGACAATTACAATTCAATGTATAAAAGCTTGTGTATTTATGATGATGAAAAAATTAAGATTACAAAGGTATTCAAGAAAAATAAATCTGATTATTTTTCTCAAGTGTTTTCAACATATGATCAATGAACATATATATATTAAAGCCATAGAAATATCAACAGTCACGAAAGTAACCGTCAAAACCCAAGCAAAACTGACAAAAACTGTCAGCTTCAAACGCTCTCCCTGACTCGCGCCCGATCGGGTCAATTTGAACGTCGGAAATAATGTCCTCTCGCGCCCGATCGGGCAGTGGTGGCCCGATCGGGCGGTTGCCCCAAATTACGGTAGAGAAGAACGAGATTCAGCCTAGCCTCGCGCCCGGTCGGGCGAGCACCACCCTGACCGGGCGGCTGACCAGGCAGAGCACAGTAGCAGTGAACAGGGGCAGCAGCAACTTTGTCAAGGTTCTTTATTCAACCTTTTATCAAGGTTATTAATTCTAATTATTTGCTTTAATAATCTTTGTTAATTAATTTACAACACCTTTGCCTAAGTAAATCAATTAATTAACATGAACTTTGTCTCTAATTCTCAAAATTATTCAACAATCCTCCGCCATTTTGAGAATTAAACTAGACACATTGCAAAACATCATCATCACAACACAATCTTATGCATAAATGAAAGTGTACATAGACTTGAACTCCCACTTAGTGAAATATACAATTCAAGAATCCGTATCGATTTGGTATCGTAAAATGTTTGCACCAAAAGCAACACATTTGGAAACTCGATGATATTACACACACAAGATTAATTACTGAAATACATATTAGCTTGACACTATAAGCCATGTGTCCATATCTATTCATAAGTACATCAAAGCTACACCCTAAATAGCTTCTTAAAGCGGCAAAACCTCGTACTTTTATAGGTAGAGTTCCAACATGCTCCTGTGACAAAGCACTTTTATCACGAATTCTATTAAGTTAAAAACAACCTCTTTTCATCACAGAAAAACCGGAACTTTACCTTGGATGAATAAACTAGTTCCCAATTAACAATTAAGAGAATTAATCTCATTGAACTTAAGACCCAACGTCTTATTGGGCGTTAAGTTGAGATTCTCCTATTTGTAATTATTTAGGGCTCCAATCCTAAACCGATTGCCATTTTTTTTTATTAACATCTCTATTGTAAAACAATCAGCGAGATTAAGATCCGTTCGAACATAATCAATATTGATCACACTATCCTTGATAAGTCCTTGGATGTAGCTATGTCGTACTCCAATGTGCCTTGACTTACATCAAACAACCTATTACTCTAGCATATTCATGTTGTGAAACCGTATAACCTTCATTAGGTATCAACTTTATCCTAGGATCCATAGGTGTTGAATAAAGAGAAGTAGTGTCTTCACTCACATTGAATTTCTTGAGCACTTTCTCAATGTAATGAGATTGTGACAAGATCAACTTTCTTTTTCCTTCCTTATGCCCAAGATGACATCCGCTTCTCCCATGTCTTTCATGGAAAACTTTGAACTAAGGAACGACTTTGTCTTTTCAACTTGTGACAAATCCGTTACAATGATCAACATGTCATCTACATATAGATAAATTATGACACCTTGACCGTTGTCATCAAATTTGCTATAAATACACTTATCTGAATTATTCAGCTTAAATCCATTAGACAACACAACCTCATCAAACTTTTGATGCCATTTCACTACTACAAAAAGCGTGCTTTTTGGACGCTTTTGGTTCGACGCTTTTAATGTGGCGTCAGCGTATGATTTTTGATACCGCCTTTTCTCGACGTTTTTTCTAGTCGAAGATTGTCTCGACACTTAAAAGCGTCGGGAAAATCACGTGCTATGCACGTGAGTTATTGTTTTTGCAATTGTGAAATTTTTAATGAAAAACTTAGCGGGTTGTCACTCCTCACTCGAATTAGGTTCTCAAATTCCCAATTAAACCTCCCACTCTTCTGCTCTCTTCTAAACCTGAACTCCATCATCAGCGACAAAAAAAAAGAATCATTGATTTATAGTTAATTTCTGGGTTTTCCTTGCTAAACTTCAAAGAATTAGGGGGTTTTTTTGCTCGTCACTTTCATAAATTTCATGTATCAACTTACAATTTGCTATATAATAAGCTTGCTAGGTATATATCTATCGCTTTTGTTACCCTAATATCTCACAATTCTCTAAATTTCATTAAAATTGGGAATTATTCTTTGCATGTCTTCGATTTTGAGTAGGTGTAGAACAAGAATCGATCTTTTATTGCGAGGTAATTTTTTGCCCTTAATTAGATAATTCAATTACATTTTATGTTGCTTTTTTCGTGAATTCTGTTTTCAAATCCAAGGTTTCCATGGTTTTTTTTTAAGTAGTTTTTTTGTTTTTGTTATGATTTTTATGTCTTTTTTTAGGGTTTTAGTTTGGAATTTTATGGGTTTTTGATATGAATTTTATAGGCTTTGAATTTTCTAGTTTTTGATATGAAATCTATAGGCTTGAATTATCTGGGTTTTTGATATGAATTTTCTAGGGTAATTTGTTGGTTGTTGATTGCATTTTGTGTTCACATGCTCTGCTCTTAGAAACAATACTCATTCCCTCATAAATCATTAAACAACAACCCCAATACTCACGGCCTGCTGCTGATGAATCAAGTCTTCTTGTTAAGAATGTATAAGTTTGTTTGTTGGTCAGATGATATGTATATTGCTGAAGAATTGGGTTGAGTTGATAATGAAGGTTGTGATAATTAGCAGGTGTGAAGATCAACTATAAGTTGAAATACATTTATAGAGTATAATTTAGAGCTTGATAAATGATAATGCATGAAACTTGTGACACTTTTATAAATTGCTCACTACTGCGGCCTCCCTGGCCTAGTTCTCTTTCATTTCCCATATTTTAGCTATTATTTTGGATCAAGAAACTGAAATATTGACAATTGCTCAGTGACGACACTATAATTGGTTTAATTTTCTATGGACTTTACATGGCTCTTATTATGAAGTATATTTTTTCTATCCTTTTTAGTTGTCCTCATGCTTTTGCTTAAGGAGTTAAAAATGATGAGGTAGTGCTTGTTTTGATACCATCCCCCTTATTTTGTAGTCATCACTATTGAAGTTTGTAGCATGTAATTGCATAATATCTTGCGGGACTGCATTTTTTTTGGTAAAGGGCAGTAGCAGTGTCTCTTTTGGGGTAGTTAGTTACAATATCCTATTCTAATACTAGCTGCATCTTCTTTCTTCTAGTAACATTTGATCTCCTATTGTGTACTTAGAGGATCTATTATATATATTGCTGGAGAATTGTACATTGGTAGTATTGTGCTTGTTTTCTTTTCTTGTAAGTTATTATTAATAGTGTGACTCCAGCATGATAATTAAAATTAAATGAGCATTGTTGCAGGACTTGGATATTTCCGATGTTTCGGTTCTATAGAATGTTGACGAAGCTACTGTTCGAAGTCTAAATGGATGCAGGGTTACATATCAAATTCTTAAGTTAGTTCCTAACATCAAGGTACACATGAAAACTTGGTTTCTTTAGCCTTGAAATGCTTTATCTTCCTTCATTTTTTTTAGTTATTAATGATTTTTTTGTTGTATTTTAGATTTTGTACTTTTAGTACAATATGATTATAGTCCTGGTCCGATCCACTAGCAGCTTTTTGACAAGGGAATAAACGTGTCGTCAATTGTCTATCCCTAGATCAAATACAATTTATACAACCTAAACAAAGCTAATACGAGTATAAGGCAAGCATAGGGGTCGAACCACAGAGAACGGTTAAACACCACCAAATGTTATCGACAATTAAGCTAGTCCGGAATAGGAGATAAATATACTAAAGTCTAAAAATGCTAAAACAAGAAATAAAACATTAAGGGAAATGGTTTAGGTATAGCGTTCACTTGAACATAAACAAAGGCATAGAAATTGAATTAATTATGAACTAAACATGCTCAAATATCGAAATAAAGGGTCCAATCTAGCCGCCTTCCGGGTCAATTGGCTTCTCCTAACATAGCCTCTATGTTTCCACATTAGAACCATATACAAGGAGGTACCATTAAATAACAATCGATAATAATGAACCTTAACTAAGTCAACTTACGTTCCTTGTTAGCAAAGATTCACTCTCAATCAACTAACAACATGCATTTTGCAAGTAGATTAAAGAATATCAAGCATATAAAGACTTTAATCACAAATAAAGCAACTCTAAACCTAGAACATGCTCAAGATCCAACTACACCACAACCATCCCCTTAATGGGGAAATTACTCACTAATCATGATAATAACAAGATTAATTAACAAATAACCAAGAATCAACATGATTAACAAGCAATAACAACAACTAAAATAATAATAAAAATAAAGCAATAAAAATAGAGAAAAGAGAGTTAGAGATTCTCATTGATTGTAGATGTAAATCAATAGAAAAGAAGATCAATTTCTTCTTCAAAATCCAAGTTCAACAATGGTGAAACCCTCACTTTCTCTCTCTAAACTATCCTAACCCTAAGCTAAACCTAGAGAGAGAAGCTCTCCTAAAAACTAAATTAGAGAGTAGAATAATAGCTAAGATGTTCTTCTTCTAATTACCCCAAAAATGGGTATTTATACTAACTTCATAAAACTAGGAAAAATAGAAAAATAAAAGAAGAAAATAAATAAAGAAAGAAAAAGAAATAAAAGGAAATAAAAGAGAAAAGAAATAAAGAGAAAAGAAAATAAGAAAAGGAAAAGGAAAAGAAATAAAAATAAAACCCACAAATTCCCCCAAAAACACTCAGACCCCGAATTCCCCTTCTTCGAAATCTATGGCTGCTGCTATCATCATCATCGAACAACCATCATCAACGGCTCAAATCACATTATAAAAACACCATCATCACCGACATCTTCATCAACTAGCAATCAATCAAGGCCGTTCAATTTTCATTAAAAGTCGCGTGCGAGGCTCGTGATTGAACCCACATTTGCGCGCCCGCGAAGACATCGCGCAGAGGTCGCGCAAATGCTACTGTATCATTCTGTTCTTTGGAGCCCAATTGTGTGCGTCTTCTGACAGGGCTGTGCGCCCGCGGTGGTCTGGGTTGGTGCAATTTCGAATTCGAGCCAATTGATTGCGGTTTGGTGATGCGGGGAGGAGTTGGGAGAAACAGGGGAGGTGCGAATTGGTGGAGGTTGATTGGAGGTGGTTTGGTTGCTGCTGTTGATGTGCGTGGTTGCGATGTTGGGGTTTGGCGGCTGGTTGTAATTGATGTTGATGTTGGTGTTGTTTGTGTTGTGGCTGGTTGTATGTGGTGGTGAGTGGTGCTGCGTGGGTGTTGGTGTTGAGGGGTGTTGATAATTGCTGGTGGTATTATTGATGTTGGGTGGATGTGGTTGAGATGGAGGGGGTTTGGTGGTGGCTGGTGTGTTGTGGCTTGCGTGAGGTGTTGTTGAGGATGGAGCAGGGGTGTGTGGTGGAGGAGTGTGGGTGAGGCAGGGAGCAGCAGCTTGTGCATTTGTGCTATGCGTTGTGGTGTAGGTTAAGAAGATGGGTGGTGTAGGTTAGGCTGGCAGCAAAATTAAGGAAGAGCAGCAGCTTGTGCATTTGCCTCGAACCTCCGACCTCCGAGCCCGATCCTACACAACCAAATAAACATAAGGGAGAATCGGGACAAAGAATAAAATAAGATAAATAAAATAGAAATAAATAAATAAAAATGAAAATAGAAAAAGGACGAAATAAAATAAAACCAAGACAAATAAAATAAAATAAATAAAATAGAAATAAATAAAATAAAATAGGAAAATAGATTAAAACTAATAAAATAAAGAAAATAAACTAAAACACACCAAAATTACCAAAATAAACTAGAAACTTTATTAAAAAGAAAACAAGAGGATAAAAGGAAAAATAAGGGAAAAATAAACACGAAAATAACCTAAACACTACCCCTACGAGTGACATAAATATCACTTATCACTTTTATTTGTTGTTGCTTTGATCCTTGAATGATTATAAATTATAAACTATCTAATGAAAGCAAAAGAAACAAAATAGAAACAAGGAGAAAGAATGTACACTAACTCACTGTCGTAGGAATCACGGTTGTTTTTAGCTACAACAAGCCCTTTAAACCCCAACGTCGCCTATGAGGACAAGTGAGGTCTCGTGAGGGTTTCCTAAGAGCTTACCCCACAACTCTCGACAAAAGCCAAGGCAAGGCAATAAAAGGAAAAGGAAAAGAAACACAAAGAGAAAAAGCAAACACAAGCTCATATATGGACAAGAGATAGGGACAAGTACTAATGAATGCAAACCTTTCTAAATGGACAAATGTATGCACGTTCCAAGATGTCAATGGTTGATTGAAACATAACACATGCTAAGCATAGAGAACTACTTAGGACTCAATCCACCCTAGCCCCAACCAATCGGGCCACGTTCTCTCCACTAGCTTCAAATCAACCCTTAAGCTAGCTTCTCAAGATTCCACGAAGGAACCGGAAAAAGATAAAGAAATGAAAAACTTTGAGAAGGTAATCCCAACGTCTCAACTATGCATACTCTTTCCATAGGTTTGAAGTCTATCTCCCTCCACCGTTCTTTTGACCTAACCCACTAGAGTCTAAGGGTCTTTTTATTGGTTGTAACGTAAGGCTAAGGGTTAAGGCGGGGTAAAAATTTTAAATTTGGTGATAATTCCTAAGTGAAGCAAAAAGTGCGGCCAACACTAAAAAATAACTCAAGAATTCAGTAAATATCAAGCAAAAATACCACTAATGCCATTCCCCAAAGCTTATTCAACACAAACACACAATATTCCCCCCAAGCTTGAACAAAGCATTGTCCTCAATGCATAAACTAAGGATGAAAATGAAACCAACTAAAATATTTTTATTTGCATAGCTAAGGATCCAAATGCGCCACACAACAAAGTGATGAAGGCTAGAACAATGTTACCTCACACGGGATTATAACTAAGCAAATACCAACTAAAGGTGCCAAATCCACTATAGAGAGCAGCACCATCTTACCACATACCCATGAACTAGGGCTTCATGGTGCCCTAAAAGTTCTTAACCTGGCTACCTTAGCATGTAATATCCTAGACTCAACCAATGACACTCTCAAACCGTGCACACATTAACCACTTAGGAAGAAAGGCATTCAAGAGTAAACAAATCCAAAAGATATAATGTCCAAAATAAGTACAAACAAAACACATTTTGCTAAATTTGCCTTGAAGTAAACAAAAATCTTTTTGGATTTTCAAAAAGCATGAAAAACATGGAAATGCATATACTCAAGTGCATGACATATATGAATCAACATCCCACCAAACATGATAGAATACCCTCCCCCAAGCTTGAATGAAACCAAGCTCTCAAATCATAAACGATGAAACCAAGGAGGGGGAAACAAGGAAAAATTAATCCAACATTACCAACATATGATCTCCAAGTCACAATAAGTAAGAGAGAGAGGGAAAAGAAGGATATTACCGGATATGGGATAATTGCAAAATCACACAAAAACCCAAAATAACCTCATATGAGCCACAATCTCTACAAATAAGGCTTGAATTCCACATGATATGTAAGTTGAGGCACATTTCCTTGATTCTTGATCATCAACAATGCGCAAGAGCATATCAAGTTGTGTACCTAGCAAGGAACACAAACACGTCCATGAGAGAAAATCTAATCTAAAAAAGAAAAGAAAATGAAAGCAATAAAACACGGGTTACTTCCCGCAAAGGCTTGTTTAACGTCCAAGCGAGACCGCTCTAGGAAATAATAATTCAACGCACGCAAGAGCTTGTCAAATGCACTACTACACATTTCATGGGGGTGTAAATAGGCAAATGACGGAATAAGGACGTGCAACAAAATCATTGCACGTAAGTGAAAAGGGAGATGCCAAAAGAAAGAAGTAGAAGGATCGAAAGGAAACTCAAGAAAGTAAGAAGTAGAAGGAAAAGAAGAATGGAAAGAAAAGGAAAAAGGCACATCCTCATCACAAATTTTTTTGTTGGCAAAATTCCTCTTATCCTCAACAATGATGGAAAGAGGGACATGAAAATCATCCATAGAGGGCGGCTCCCCAATAGGCTCTTTGAGATAGGAAGGGAGAGAAATAGGGTAAGGAAGGATGTGGTCAAACCTTAGAGAAAAAGGGGTATGAGAAACGGGAAAAGGGGTAGCTACTCCCTCACCACAAGGCCTCACATCGCTAATGAGGGTATGAAAATCAATCATGGAGTCCTCAAACGAAGGGCACTCACGATCTACACCTCCCTCAAGCTCAAAAACTCCAAGGGAATCAACCTTATCCTCCTTTTCACCACAATAGACAACTTTTCCTTCAACTATCTCAAAACCCAAGGTCCCAAAATCGTGCATGAATGGAGGTAGACTCATCTCAAACTCATCTAAGTCCTAAGAAGCGTTCACGATGAAATCATCCTATAATCTATAAGTCCTCATATGACTCTCGAAAAATATATGGGACATTACCTCAAAAGAGTCTATATACTCGTAGATTGAAGGGTCACAAACATACACTTGAGACTCATCAAGATGGGAAAGAGGATTAGGATTTTCAAAATCAACACTCTCTTCATTCTCTACTCCTTCACCATCCCTCGAATGCACTCTAATGGGATCCTCACTCATATGGGGAAGAGAAGAAGAAGGAAGGGCGTTTTCTTGAGAGTTGGCTAATTGGAGAATTTGGCTCTCAAGCATCTTCATTCTAGCTTCCACCTCCCTATTCTCAACTTCCCTCATCTCGTTATACCTCTCCATCATCTCCATTATCTTCATTATCTTCTCTTCCTTCAAATTTTCCATAGAATTACCCTCATAAAAGGATTCATTAGAAGCATAAGGGAAATCATTTGGAGCCATGTAAGAACAAGAAGATGAGGAGGGAGGATCATTCACATTATATACATGAGCATCATCATATTGGGGAAAGGGGGCATAATCAAGCAAATGAGATTCATCATCAACAATAGGAGAAAAAGAGTTGAAATCACTTGTACTAGGTTCACATAAAGGATCACAAGACAAATCATGGGGATTCATGCCACCAATAAAACTATTATCACATTGAGAATCAAAATTAGCAACATTACATGTCCTATTACGTACATCCTTAGCGAAGCGTACAAAAAAGCTCCAAGCATTATGAACCGTTAATGCTTGAAATTCACCATTAAACTTACTTTCAACTTCATATCTCGTTTGTTCATTAATGCCACAATAACAAATCTCACAAGCTTCACAAGGATTACAACCATTATAGTTCAAAAACTCTACAAGTCTATGGAAATAGACATAAAAAGGCTCACTATCATATTGAGGAAAAGAAAAACGTGCCATTTTTCAACAACAAAAACAAAACAAAGAGAACAAAAATAAATCAAAGGAAAAATATATACAATGGACTAGTCTCAATAAGATAACAAAAAGGTAATGGAAGCCGTTCCCCGGCAACGGCGCCAATTTGACAAGGGAATAAACGTGTCGTCAATTGTCTATCCCTAGATCAAATGCAATTTATACAACCTAAACAAAGCTAATACGAGTATAAGGCAAGCATAGGGGTCGAACCACAGAGAACGGTTAAACACCACCAAATGTTATCGACAATTAAGCTAGTCCGGAATAGGAGATAAATATACTAAAGTCTAAAAATGTTAAAACAAGAAATAAAATATTAAGGGAAATGGTTTAGGTATAGCATTCACTTAAACATAAACAAAGGCATAGAAATTGAATTAATTATGAACTAAACATGCTTAAATATCGAAATAAAGGGTCCAATCTAGCCGCCTTCCGGGGTCAATTGGCTTCTCCTAACATAGCCTCTATGTTTCCACATTAGAACCATATACTAGGAGGTACCATTAAATAACAATCGATAATAATGAACCTTAACTAAGTCAACTTCTGTTCCTTGTTAGCAAAGATTCACTCTCAATCAACTAACAACATGCATTTTGCAAGTAGATTAAAGAATATCAAGCATATAAAGACTTTAATCACAAATAAAGCAACTCTAAACCTAGAACATGCTCAAGATCCAACTACACCACAACCATCCCCTTAATGGGGAAATTACTCACTAATCATGATAATAACAACATTAATTAACAAATAACCAAGAATCAACATGATTAACAAGCAATACCAACAACTAAAATAATAATAAAAATAAAGCAATAAAAATAGAGAAGAGAGAGTTAGAGATTCTCATTGATTGAAGATGTAAATCAATAGAAAAGATGATTAATTTCTTCTTCAAAATCCAAGTTCAACAATGGTGAAACCCTCACTTTCTCTCTCTAAACTATCCTAACCCTAAGCTAAACCTAGAGAGAGAAGCTCTCCTAAAAACTAAATTAGAGAGTAGAATAATATCTAAGATGTTCTTCTTCTAATTACCCCGAAAATGGGTATTTATATTAACTTCATAAAACTAGGAAAAATAGAAAAATAAAAGAAGAAAATAAATAAAGAAAGAAAAAGAAATAAAAGGAAATAAAAGAGAAAAGAAATAAAGAGAAAAGAAAATGAGAAAAGGAAAAGGAAAAGAAATAAAAATAAAAGAAAAAGAAATAAAAATAAAACCCACAAATTCCCCCAAAAACACTCAGACCCCGAATTCCCTTTCTTCGAAATCTATGGCTGTTGCTATCATCATCATCGAACAACCATCATCAACGGCTCAAATCACATTATCAAAACACCATCATCACCGACATCTTCATCAACTAGCAATCAATCAAGGCCGTTCAATTTTCATTAACACTCGCGTGCGAGGCTCGTGATTGAACCCACATTTGCGCGCCCGCGAAGACATCGCGCAGAGGTCGCACAAATGCTACTGTATCATTCTGTTCTTTGGAGCCCAATTGTGTGCGCCTTCTGACAGGGCTGTGCGCCCGCGGTGGTCTGGGTTGGTGCAATTTCGAATTCGAGCCAATTGATTGCGGTTTGGTGATGCGGGGAGGAGTTGGGAGAAACAGGGGAGGTGCGAATTGGTGGAGGTTGATTGGAGGTGGTTTAGTTGCTGCTGTTGATGTGCGTGGTTGCGATGTTGGGGTTTGGCGGCTGGTTGTAATTGATGTTGCTGTTGGTGTTGTTTGTGTTGTGGCTGGTGGTATGTGGTGGTGAGTGGTGCTGCGTGGGTGTTGGTGTTGCGGGGTGTTGATAATTGCTGGTGGTATTATTGTTGTTGGGTGGATGTGGTTGAGATGGAGGGGGTTTGGTGGTGGCTGGTGTGTTGTGGCTTGCATGAGGTGTTGTTGAGGTTGGAGCAGGGGTGTGTGGTGGAGGAGTGTGGGTGAGGCAGGGAGCAGCAGCTTGTGCATTTGTGCTGTGCGTTGTGGTGTAGGTTAAGAAGATGGGTGGTGTAGGTTAGGCTGGCAGCAGAATTAGGGAAGAGCAGCAGCTTGTGCATTTGCCTCGAACCTCCGACCTCCGAGCACGATCCTACACAACCAAATCAACATAAGGGAGAATTGGGACAAAGAATAAAATAAGATAAATAAAATAGAAATAAATAAATAAAAATGAAAATAGAAAAAGGACGAAATAAAATAAAACCAAGACAAATAAAATAAAATAAATAAAATAGAAATAAATAAAATAAAATAGGAAAATAGACTAAAACTAATAAAATAAAGAAAATAAACTAAAACACACCAAAATTACCAAAATAAACTAGAAACTTTATTAAAAAGAAAACAAGAGGATAAAAGGAAAAATAAGGGAAAAATAAACACGAAAATAACCTAAACACTACCCCTACGAGTGACATAAATATCACTTATCACTTTTATTTGTTGTTGCTTTGATCCTTGAATGATTATAAATTATAAACTATCTTCCATTTTCAGCAATTCCGCACTACGCTTCGGTGTCTTAAGTTTTGGGCGAAAAAACGAGGTGTTTACTCAAATGTTAGTTTATATGCTGTTCCAAGTTGCTATTGTTGATTATATTCCCAATTTCGTTTTTATTTTTTTATTTTTTCTTCTTCTTCTTCTTCTTTTGCTAATTCCATCAATCTGTTGGCTTAGGTGGCTGGATTTCTTGGAGGTGTAAATTGGGCAATTCTAGTTGCTCGAGTTTGTCAGCTGTATCCAAATGCATAACAAGTATGCTGGTTTCTCGATTTTTTAGGGTCTTTACCCAGTGGCGTTGGCCCAACCCTATGATGCTTTGTGAGATTGAAGAGGAAGAACTTGGATTTCCATTTGGGATCCCCGTAAAAATCATCGGGATTGTACTCATCACATGCCTATCATTACGCCTGCATACCCTTGCATGAATTCTAGCTACAATGTTTCGCCTAGTACTCTCTGGGTAATGATGGAGCAGCTCGAGTTTTGTAACAAGATTTGTCAGGTTAGATGGTTTGAAGCCTTTTTTTTTCTTTTTTTAAGATCACTCGGAAGACACTAATATAGTTTTTTTTTACTTGATTATCATAGGATATTGAGCTTAACAAGGCACGCTGGGGCTCTCTATTTGAGCCATATTTGTTCTTTGAGAGCTATAAAAACTATCTACAAGTTGACATAATTGCTGCTGATGCTGATGATTTGCGTTCTTGGAGAGGTTGGGTAGAATCCCGATTTAGACAGTTGACTCTGATGTTAATTAAGATGTTGGCTTGCTCACTAATGCGAAGGGTGATTTCATGAAGAGCAACGTAGCATTGCAAGATGGATATTAGGTTTTATCTTTTTACTCTTATCTGCTATTATTATATCAGTATTGGCTCCAAAATTTGTGGTTCATTGTTCTTATGTTTATTATACAAACATTGGCCTTTTGCTGCCTGTCCTCTTTCACTGTGTCGATTTCTGCAATTATGCTTATGCTTATGCTTCCTTGATTATTTTAAGTTCTAACTAATAGTTTGAGCAAAAGCTGGCTTGTCACTTCACATACTTCTATTCTTAATTTCCTTGGTCTTTTATGTCTTGAGCTTATTATGTTTCTTTTCTAAACTCTAAGGGATGTACTCATGAACCTTCTTCAACTGCACATTACATTTGTGTTTACCTTTTGTCCTTGTTAGCTACTCTATGAAGGTTTGGATTTATTTGGAATTTTGTTCTATGAACATTCCACGGAGGTCTTTAAAGTCAACACGTTGTCTGTCGTAGGTGTTGTCTTCCAGAATTAATTCTACGTTGCATGGAGGTAAGTGTGTTGTGGTACTGGTAGCCACTCAAATTTTCTGTCATTTGCATTTGAATGGCTAAATGTGCCTATTGTTTGTAATCAGTAGATCCTGAACTCCACTTGTAACTATGTTTGCAAGTACCTGTTTCATTAGTGGAGTTGTTTGAGGTTCCTAACAGGCTTGTCGAGTTGATTGAGCTTGTTGCTTGCCCATAATCAGGATATCTTCATTTATTTATTCAACAGCAACTGCAGGTACACTAATTACCCTAAAAAAATAACTACTTAAATTAAAAAGCTTATCTATTCTTTGTATGTTAGTACTTGCTGATTTTAGTTTATTGGTTATGACATTCATCTTGGTAAGAAGATAATGTAGATCATCCCTACATTTCTACAGCCATCATAAATTTATTGGCTTCTCATCTTATTAGTTTTTAATGCTATGTAGGGATTTGGAGGCTTTTGCTACAAAATGTGAACTTAGGGAGGAAGAGAGATGGCTCCCTAGTGTTCGTAGTTTTGATCTAATATTTTATTTAGATTCACTTGTCGATGTATTGATCGATGCATATGATTAAATGTGTTGCTGGGTCAAAAGATGATGTAGACATCCATGTATAAATACCGAGAAACGGTAGAAAAAGGCTGACAACTAACACTGCAATATTTCAAGGACGGAAGAAAGATATATTTATGCTCTGATCTTTGAAGATATCAATTAGTGATTCGGAATTCGTTCCACTACAAGAATTCACGAATGAATTCTAAGTTTCAATTATAATTGTTGTAATAGAAAACTCAATACTATGAAATATTGTATATATGCTATAATATATTTATATATGCAATATAAAAATTTTGGTATAATTTTGTTGTACTTCTTAATTTTTTTTTGGTAATATATACTAGTATACTAGAAATAATTGTCAGTGAATGAAATATTTTATTTTATTATTTTTGATATTTTTTTTAAAAAATATGGACAAGATAAAGCGTCCCCAAATTAGAAAACGTGGACAGGAAAAAGAGTCGCGAAAATGGTAGATAACAAATGTATGAAAATTTGGACATAGAAAAGCGTCGCCAATCCTAAAATTCTTGACTACAAAAAGCGTCGCCAAAGTTAAGAAACTGCGCCAACTATTGAAAGTTGCGACGCTTCGTATAAAAATTTAGACACAATAAAGCGTCGAGATTCGCGACGCTTTTTGATGTCCAACAAAAATTTTCGACTCACTTATTATTTACGCTTTTTTGAAGCGTCGAGAGAAAATTTTGCGACGCTTTTTAGTGTCGAAAATAAGGCTAAAAAGCGTCTAAAAAGCACGCATTTTGTAGTAGTATATTGCTTAGGTGCTTGCTTTAGCCCATACAAAGATTTAATCAACTTTCAAACCTTTTCTTCTTGACCTTCCACAACAAACCCTTCCGGTTGTCGCATGTAAACTTCTTCCTCTAGATCTCCATTCAAGAATGCTGTCTTGACATCCATTTGATGGATCACATGATTATGGATTTCCGCAAGTGCAATCAATAACCTTATAGTTGAGATTCTAGCAACGGGTGCATATGTATCAAAATAATCGATACCAGGTTTTTGTGTTAAACCTTGTGCCACTAACCGGGCTTTGAACTTTTCAACCGTTCCATCAATCTTCAATTTCTTCTTGAAGATCCATTTACACCCAATTGGTTTATATTTTGGTGGTAATTTAGCTAAAACCCAAGTATTGTTTCCCATGATGGATTCCATCTCATCATTAATAGCTTCCTTCCAAAATGGAGTATCAGGAGACCTCATAGCCTCATCATAGGTCAAAGGATCATCTTCCACATTAAAAATGTACGGAATTTTGTCAAAACAGATTCCCTTGATCCTTCAACTAAGTACACATGAAAGTCCGGGCCAAAAGATTTTTCTTTCCTTGCCCTCTTACTTCTCCTAGGTTGTGATGATGATGTAGATGCCTCTTCTAAATAAGTTTGGTCATCCACTTCTTGATCAATGACAACTTGATCAAAACTTTGAGCAATGGTATTTGGAGTTATATCGTTTGGTCTAGGAATTGATGAAAATCGATTTTCATCAAACAATGCATCCCTTCACTCAATGGTGGTATGTACCGACCAAAAGCCATTTTGCTCTATTACATAGAACCTATAGGATTTACTATGATCCGCATATCCTATAAAAATGCATTCAACTCCTCTTTCACCAAACTTTTTACGTTTAGGTTCCGGCACTTTTCCAATTGCCCTACAACCCCAAACTTTGAGATGACTCAAGTTTGGTTTCCTTTTATACCATAGCTCATATGGGGTTACATCTTTCCCTTTCATGGGAACACGATTTAACACATAACAAGCCGTTAAAAAGGCTTCACCCCAAAAACCATCACTTAAACCTGAATATGACAACATAGAATTTACCAGTTCTTCTAGTGTTCTATTCTACCTTTCTGCTACACCATTTTGTTGTGGTGTATATGCCGCAGTAGTTTCATGTACTAAACCTAAAGATTGGAAATAACTTGGATCATAGTATTCACCTCCTTTATCGATTCTTAACTTTTTAATCTTTTCATTGGTTTGCAAATCTACTTCACTTTTGTAAGTTCTAAATTTTTCAAGGGCTTCATCTTTAGAGAATAACAAATAAATGTAACAAAACCTTGCATAATCATCAATAAAAGTTACCAAATATTTCTTATTCCCTAAAGAAGGTGTGTTGTGAAAATCGCACAACTCACTATGCACTAATTCAAGCAATGAATTATTTTTCTCAACAACTTGAGGAAATGGTTTCCTTGTGATTTTGGTTAACATGCATGTCCTACACTTCTCTATTCTTGGATCAAATACAGGTATCATATCATGCTTTGACATAAAATACAATTTTTTATAATTAACATGACCAAGTCGCAAATACCATAGAGAAGAATTATCATTAACAACATACACAACATCATTTAAAGTATTTGAAATACTTAATTTAAACATACCATTACACAAATAACCAAGTCCTAGAAATTGACCTCCTCTAGAAAAAATATATTTATCTGACTCAAACACCATCTTAAAACCTAATCGATTCAAGACCGCACCGGATACAAGATTCCTCCTAAGTTTGGGAGAATACAACACATCTCTTAAAATAAGAGATTTTCCCGAACTAAAGACTAGCTCCACTTGTCCTTTGCCAAGCCCCTTAGCTTTAGAGTCATTGCCCATATAGAGAATCTCTCCATCATCAACCTCCAAGAAGGTCTTGAACAATGATCTATCCTTTTGCACACATGCCTTGATGCGCCCGAATCGATATACCACGAACAATCAGCCTGTACACAATTGATTTCAGAAATCATACACACATAATCCATAAATGAATTAAATGAAATTTGTGCACAAGATTTACCTTGTTTGTCTTAGGATTGGCTACCATTGTCATTCCCATCTTGAGCCTTCTTCTTGCTCATTTTCTTCTTCCAGATTGTGCAATCTTTCTTGAAGTGTTCGGGTTTTCCACAAACCCAACAAACACGTGACTTTGAACCATCACCACTTTCCTTAGGCTTCTTGCCTTTATTTTTGTTTGAGTCATTACCTCTTTTTCTCACATTTTGTTTGGCATTCTCCACTACATTTACCGTAGTAGAACTAGGATTTCCATCCTTATTTCCCTCTTGCACCCAGATTTCTTCCTCAATCTGAATGTGAGAAGCCAAACTCTCAAGGTTAACATGATCCTTTCTATGCTTTAAACCACTTTTAAAGTCTTTCCAAGAAAAGGGCAATTTGTCTATTATTGATGACACTACAAAAGTCTCATCAAGAACTATGTTATGCTGTCTAAGACTTCCTAATACTCTTTGTACTTCATGAAACTGTTCCATAATTGGCCTACTTTCAACAAACTTATAATTGTTAAATTTACTAACAAGAAATTTCTTGCTAGAAGCATCTTCAGCCATATACTTAGCCTCTAATTCATCCCATAAAGACTTAGCAGAATCATTAAACTGATAAATGTCAAAGAGTTCATTAGACATACCATTGAGAATATGGCCACAACAAATATAATTGTCATTTTCCCACTTGTTGTGTTTCCTTGCATCATCCAAAGTTTCCTCCTCCTTCTCCTCGGGTTTCAGAGTAGCAAGAACATAAGCCACCCCAATTGTAGTCAAGAAGAAATGCATCTTTTTCTGCCATCTACGAAAATCAACTCCCTCGAATTTGTCTAACTTTTGAATGTTGGTCGTCAATTCCTTAACATTTGCCATCTTTGTTGTCTATACTTTTGGATTGTTGGGGAATTTGAGTATGAACAAGGGTCACAAAAATAGCAAAAAATTGAACCGGAAAAACATCGAGGCGTGAACGGGATCACTTTCCCAAAAGTATAATTCCGACCCTAAACTACAACCGGGTTTACACGGAATTTTACTTAGGAGATACAACGAAGAAACAATTGTAATCACAAGTAGGACAATTACAATTCAATGTATAAAAGCTTGTGTATTTATGAAGATGAAAAAATTAAGATTGCAAAGGTATTCAAGAAAAATAAATCTGATTATTTTCTCAAGTGTTTTTAACATATGTTCAATGAACATATATATATATTAAAGCCTTAGAAATATCAACAGTTACGAAAGTAACCGTCAAAACCCAAGCAAAACTGACAAAAACGGTCAGCTTCAAACGCTCTCCCTGACTCGCGCCCGATCGGGTCAACTTAAACGTCGGAAATAATGTCCTCTCGCGCCCGATCGGGCAGTGGTGGCCCGATCGGGCGGCTTCCCCAAATTACGGTGGAGAAGAACGAGATTTAGCCTAGCCTCGCGCCCGGTCGGGCGAGCACCACCCTGACCGGGCGTCTGACCGGGCAGAGCACAGTAGCAGCGAACAGGGGCAGCAGCAACTTTGTCAAGGTTCTTTATTTAACCTTTTATCAAGGTTAATAATTCTAATTATTTGCTTTAATAATCTTTGTTAATTAATTTACAACCCTTTGCCTAAGTACATCAATTAATTAACATGAATTTTGTCGCCAATTCTCAAAATTATTCAACAGACATTGCAGATGTGAACAATCATGGTGAGACTGTTCTTCATGTGATAGCAAGATACGCCACTTACGCTGGTATATTTTTTGTACCTCTCCTTTTTTCTTTTGTATTTAAAATATATCTAACCACGTAAATTTATAACAAAAACTTTTGTGTATACTCGTCCCTTGGTTTATCATAAATCATAATTTTATATGGTACTTAAGCTGTCAAAAACTGACTCGATCTGATAACCCAACCTAAATCGGCAATGATTTAAACCCAACTTATACCTGGACAATGGGGTGAAACTAGTAACCTGTAACCCGACTCGAACTTTACCTATTGTTAACCGACAACCGCTTTGATGCAATACCTTTTTACCTAAATCCGAACCTGCACCCGACTTGATAGTAAGTGTCAATCGATTTAATTTGATCCGACAACAATCCAAACCTGAACTAGTTACCAACCCTATTAAAACTTGTACTCGGGTCATGGAAGGTTTTAATAAATTTTAAATACCTTTTGTCTAGCTTATGTACTGATATAATTCTGTAAATCATCGATCCGGTTCAACTTATATATCTATTGTTCTCTAATACTCGTATATAAGTTTAATAAAATCTTATAATGCTTGATCAAATTATGGAAGGTGTAATTATATAGGTTCAACTTGACCACATCGATATTTATTAGAATTGAACTTGAACCAAAACCCTACTTAACACTAACTCGAACCCAAATGTACCATCCTCTATTAGCCCACCAGGCCAAAACCCGACTTAAAACAACTTGAACCTGAAATTGAACCCGATCTAAATTTTATTCGAATTGAATCTGACCTATACCCGAAAAGGTATACGACAAGGAATAACCTAAAATAAAATTGACCCGACCCGAACTTCAACCGAGGCTAGACTGACTTGAAAAAACCTGATCCTGGTATAACGCAAGACCTGATTTAATCCGACCCAAAACCGACTTGAATACTCAAATTGGCAGCTATATTACTTCATATATCTATATATCGAACTTTTTTAGGGTAACTTTTAGTTAAAGGAATTTTCACTTTTACCACCATCAAATAAGAACTTAATTGAATTTACCACCTCCAAAAAAAAAAAACTTTATTTTACCACCAACAAAAATTCCAAAACTTTGATTTTACCACCAACTAACGGATTCCGTCCATGAATCCGTTAGTAGGGCCCACCTTTTTGATGTTTCTTCTTCATCTTCCCCGATTTCCATATCAACCCCGCCGACAACAAAATTAACTCACCGTGGTTGGTTGGAATTTCGTGTGGGGGCAAGGGAGGGGTCGGAATTTGGTGTAGACTAGGGAGGTGGTCGGAATTAGGTGGTGGTTAGGGTTTTAAGAGTGCAAATTAGTGGTGGCTAGGGTTTTAAGAGTTGTTGGAATTAGGGGGGGGGCTATATGGGTGGTCGGAATTCGGTGGCTAGGGTTTTGAGGTCGGAAATTGGTGGAGAAGGGAGTCGAAATCGATGCGGTGGCTGTGGCTGTGCGGTGCGGTTGGGGGGTTTCGGGGGTCCTTTGGCAGGTGCGGTGCGGTGGTAGTGGTTAGGTGGTGGGTTGGTCATAGCGGTTAGGTGGTGGCTAGGGTTTTGAGGTCGGAAATTGGTGGAAAGGGGATCGAAATTGGTGCGGTGGTTGTGGATGTGCGGTGCGGTGGTAGCTGTTAGGTGGTGGGGTTGGTCATAGCGGTTAGGTGGTGGGGGTTGGTCATAGCGGTTAGGTGGTGGGGGCTGGTCATAGCGGTTAGGTGGCGGGGCTAGTCGTAGCCAGTCCGGTGTTGGGGGTCCCGACGGTGGCAGCAACCACCGGTTGATGGATGAGGATTTTTTTAATTTTTTTTTGTTTTATTTAATTTTTGTTTAAAACTTACCCTATAATATGGTGACACGTGTGCAAGGTAGGCCCCACTAACGGATTTATGGACTGAATCCGTTAGTTGGAGGTGATTGGTGGGAAAATTGATGTTTTATTTTTTTATGAGATGGTAAAGTAAATCTTTTTTTTTTTTTGAGGTGGTAAATTCAATAAAGTCGTTATTTAAAGGTGGTAAAAATAAAAATTTCCTTTAGTTAATTTGGGATAATTTTTAATTTTTATTGGGACAAGTACTCTCTGATTTTTTTAGGTAAATAAGAAATAACCATTGGGTTAAGTTTTATTAGATAGTATAGTTACTTCTATTTAAATTGGGGTAATTCCTTTTTTTCGTTTTGGGATAACTTTTGTTTACTGTAAGATAAATTTACTACGAATGTACAATTGCACCTAATTTTTAAAAATTTTGTGTAATTTTAATTAGATTTTTTTTTTTTTTGATCCAGAAGAGGATAGAAATTCCAAAATAAAAGAAAAGAACAGAACAACTAAAACACAAACAAAAACATAAAAACAAACTCTAAGCTCCTAGGAAGGTACAAATCGAGGCAAAGAAACCCCTCTTGCATCCTCTTCCAGGATCCTACGAAACTCCAACGGAATGAAATTATCAATACTAAAGTTTGTGTCTTGAATGACTCCGTGGTTGGCCAACCAATCCGCCGCGCGATTAGCTTCTTTATAGACATGAAACACCTTGATACTCCAACTCTCATTCTTGATCAAACTTAAGCACTCGTTGATGACATGTGTATTTTCGCCTCCTACTTGCTCCCCTTTGCTTAGAATCTGCACACAAGCTGCATTATCAAGTTGGATCACAAGATTCCTGATTTGGTGATTTTGTGCTAGTTTGAGCCCCTTATACAGAGCTAATATTTCTGCATGAAATGCTGAACATATTCCAAAATTAGCAATAAATCATAAACAAATTGCCCCTCACAATTGCGAATTATACCACCACCTCCAGCTTCTCCTAGATTTCCCTTGGCTGCACCATCAGAGTTAAGCACATACCAACCTTGCTGCGGAGCTTGCCAAGCCACATTGATAGCTACTCTGCTGCACGAGTGATTAGCATTGCCCAATTGATCTCGATCAAGGCTCCGTTTTACCTCCATAACTCTGATTCGAAGGAAAGCTCCCAAGTCAATTGGGATTTCATCACCTCGATTGTGAACACGACAATTTCGCCAACGCCACAAGCACCAAATAGTTGTGCTGAAAATACTTGGCCAATCATCAGCCTTCATACCATCAGCATTCAACAGATTCGAAGTGACCCAATCTTTGAGTGGGCCATGAAAAAATTGGAAAAAAGCGTGGGGTTTAGGAGTTTTTTTCAAACATTCTTGGCAGCTGAGCAATCTCTTATTATGTGAAGAGTTGTTTCCTCGTCAGCCCCACACACATAGCACTTTGCATCATCCCGCATTTTCCTCTTAAACATGTTCATGTTCCCAAGGACCCTATCATGGCAAGTGAGCCAAAGAAAGGCTCGAACTCTTTGCTGAATTGGAGCAGACCAAACCACGTGCCAGCAATCTTTATCTAGCACGTCTGTTTCATGTCTCATGATGCGGAGTGCAGACTTAATGGTGAAGCGGCCTTTCGAATCCTCCTTCCAATATACCAAGTCCCCTATAGAAGGATCAGATCGAAGTTCATGATTTTGGATCAATTTTAAAGCTTCATTTGTGAGAAATTCCGAGAAGATATTCCATCTCCAACCACAATCAACCTCCCACATATCTGCTACTTTTGCTTCAGCAAGCTCCATTGGAATCGGATGAACCAGCATCTCATTTAGGCACTTATTTCCAGCCCACTTATGGCTCCAAAAATAAGTATCTCTTCCATTTCCTACTACCACTTTCATCCCTTCGCCTAAAAGCTTCGCATTCTCCATGATTCCACTCCAAACATTTGACATCCCAGCTTTAGGCTCGAACATATCGATGTCATATCGTCCCTTGCAATACATGGCTTTTAATACTCTCGACCATAAAGCATTAGGCTTGGTAAGGACCCTCCATCCCAATTTCGTTAGGAATGCTGCATTTGCTTGCTTGGCCGAATAAATTTCCACCCCTCCATGTTCCTTAGGCTTTTGAAGAGTTTCCCAAGCCAAGAGATGAGTTTTGCGTTTGTCTTCGTCACCTCCCCAAATAAAACGCCTTCTTCTCTTATCGATATTCTCACAAATTGAGCGGGGAATTTTTGCCGTTTGCGTCGAATACAAAGACGACATTGTAGAAAGAGTAGATTTCGCCAAGGTAGACCCGCAAGGGAAAGATATTTCGATTTCCAACCCGCAAGTCTTCTGTCTATCTTCTCACACAAATGGCTATAGGTATCTTTAGTGACTCGACTTGTCAAAGTCGGCATCCCTAAATAAGTCCCAAGATCCGTGGTAACCTCCATCTCTAAAACTCACTGATTTCCTTTTGTAGCCCACTGTAAACATTTTTCGAGAAGAAAATTCTGGATTTTGGGTTGCTTACTTTTTGATCAGAAGCATTGCAAAAATGATCCATAAAAGCCTTGATGATTTTGGGTAGCCTTGATCAATCGAAGCTTCACCAAATAAAACCACATCATCGACAAAGAAAAGGTTGGAAAGAAGAGGCATATCCCTATTTGCACGAATAGGTTTTCAATACCCATTTACAATAGCCGCTTCAATAACTTGATAAAACCTTTCCATACACATCACAAATAGGTAAGGAGATAGGGGATCTCCTTGCCTTATCCCTTGGCTTGGAGTGAATTTTCTTGAAGGTTCTCCATTCCATAGCACTTGCAACCAAGTCGTGGTAACACACTCCATAATGAGCTCAATCAAGTTAATAGGGAGATTCATTTGAACAAGAGTGTCCCGTATAAATGACCATCGAAGCCTATCATAGGCTTTTTCAAAATCAATTTTAAGGGCCATGTAACCCTTAGCACCTTGCTTTCTTCTCATGGTGCGAAGAACTTTTTGCATGATTACAATGTTGTCCGTTATCTGTCTTCCCGGGACAAAACTCGCTTGAGTGTTAGAAGTCAAATTCGGTAGGATAGGCTTTAGGCGATTAACAATAACCTTGATTATGATTTTATAGGCAACATTACATAGTCCTATAGGTCAAAACTGTGATGCAAGCTCGGGCTTCTCAAGTTAATGCAAGAAACGTTGCATTAAATTCCTCAGGCATTCCTTTTCCCTCTAAAATTGGCATGATAGTATCATAAACTGTTTTTGCCACAATATCTTAATTTTTTTTTATAAAAAAGGGCTTGAAAACCGTCCGGATCCAGGGCTTTAAGGGCTGCCATTCTCTTCACCACTTCATCAATTTCCAGTCTTGAATAAGGGCTAGTGATGAGTGACATTTTTGGCACTCATTTGGTTCCTTTTTGGATGATTTTTATTTCATTTTATCTCTCTTTTCTTTAGTTTTCCTTAGTTTTATTCTTGTTTTCCTCATTTTATGCTTTTTGTAGTTTATTTCTCTTTTTCATGTCTTTTTCTAGTTTACTTGTTATTTTTCTCTTTTACTTGCTTTTTATCTTTTGCTTGTAGGTGGTAATTGATTGTCCAAGAATTCCCGAGCCTTCTCTCTACGAGTTTTCATTGCTTTTATGCCTAAAGAAGGTGCAAGAAGTTCCAAGTCAAAGGTGGATCCAAGGGGCAAGCTTCAAGGCTTTGTTTATGCCTTATTCATGGCTTTTATTCTTCAAGAAATTCAAGAAAGTTTCTGCCCACTTTGTCCTCCATCATCATCATCCTGATGCGTGCACCACTTGAGCTAGGACGAAGAGAAGAAGGGGGGGAAACCCAGCTATGTGCGGGCGCACAAAGGGAGTGTGCGGCCGCACATTGGTCGTGTGCGGCCGCACACCAGGTGTGTGCGGGCGCACATGCCTGGGTGTGTCCCGTGCGCGCCATTCTCCCTCCTCCGAGCGCCCGCACTTACGAGGGTCTATTTTTGGGCGTCATTACCGACCTTCTCCTTGTATATATAGTTATTTCTACCTATTTTTAGAAAGGAAGTTTTAGATTGAATTTGATAGTTAGTTTTTGGGAGAATTTTAGAGAGAGAAACTCAAGAACTAGAGAGAGAAACTCATGATCTTTGGTGTTTGTTCAAGAATTTATCATTGTATTTGATCTTTTGATCAAAGTTTTGTAAGGATCTTCTTCTTAATCTCAATTCAAGTTTGATTTTAGTTGATTTCATTAGTTTTTCATGTTGTTGATGATTGATTTGGTTATTGATTGAATTTTGATTGATTTTGATTGATTGTTGGTTTAATCTTTGAATTCAAGCATGTTGATGATGAATTTGATGAATGTTGTAGTTTTGATCTCCATTTCTATGGTTAGTGAGTAGTTCCCTAGCTAGGGAGATGGTGAAGCATGTATGAATGATGGAATAGTGTAATTTGGGGATAATTGATGGAGTTGATGATATGATTAAATTGGTTGATTTTTCATGTGCATGTGTGTGATTAATTGAGGTTTGGCCATCTTTGATTAATACACTAGATTGCATTGTAAGCTTGCTATGATACGGACCATTGATTAGTAGACTTGCAATTTCACGATTGAGGTGCTTTGTGACGTTCCCTAGTTAGTGTTTAGTGTAGTTGACGCTAGTTAGACCTCTAGGTGAACCACCTTAGTATGCTCTTTTGGATACATGATGATTTTCCTTCATATCGTTTGACTTAGTCGGTTTGACCTCCCAAATTACCGATTCCATTATGATTGCATGTGGATCCATTGCCCTAGTGTCTTAGATTGATTTAATACAAGTTTGCGTTACCTAGTTTAGCTTTAGTACTACTTCAAACCCCTTTTTGATTCCGAAATAGCTTGATCTAGACTTCTTGCACTTGATATCCATTCCCTTGGGTTCGACCTTGACTTGCCACTACGCTATATAGGGGTTAGTTAAGCTATAAATATTGTTTGATAGGGTGGGGTGGTAGCCCAACGACCTACCATTCTCTGCCACATCAAAATGGCGCCGTTGCCGGGGAATGGTGCTTGAGTGTATGTTGTTTTTGAGTCTATTTCATTTTGATAAAATACAAAAAGATTTTGTTTCTCTAGGCTACATTGGTAGCCGTGCTACTAACATTTTTGTGTGATTTTTTCATATTCGGAGCTAGGCGGATGCCGTAATCGCAGAAGCCGGATCAACATCATGACACCCAGGAGCACCCCTTCCTGCATATTCATACAAGACCCGAGTAGGCGAGTCGAGGTCCTACAAGGTACCCGTCCGCTCACTCTAGGCTCCACCACGATCAGGACCGCCGTGCTGCTATATTTTGTTACCCCCGTCGCGTCGCGTTATAGGGTGGATCACTTCGAAAAAGCAACCGTTTCGTCAGTTCGACCGGTATCATGCATGTACGTGGAGGAAGAAGGCCTCCTCGCCCACAACCGACCCCAAAGGGAAGGACCTTTCCCCGAGCCGACCAGAAGAAGCAAAGCTTAGATTACCATATCGTGGACACGTTTCCCCCCAAAACCCCCTCGGGGGGATGTTTACAAGGAATCATTAAGTTGATTTAGACCCAGCAGCTGTCGGTCGGGGCGGGGAGAAGCTTGTGAAGCTTTCCAAGAGTCAGGAGAGCCCGGAAAGTGACTGAAAACTAAATTGCCGACTCTATTTGAAAAGAAAGAACCCGTGATCGTCCCCTTGTTCCCCTTGATCCGGAAATAGAAAGGACTATTTCAAGAAGAAGAGTGGATATTAGATCTTTGGCTTATAGCTCTTCGAGTGAAGAAGAAATTCAAGAAGAACAAGGAATGGGTGAACATCCTAGAATAGCCTTGAAGGAGCTTGGAGTGCCCGGGGCATATAGATTTGAGAGTGGAATTGCTCCACCAACTACCCCGGCAAATGACTTCGAAATCCGTCCGGCAATGATCACCTTGATTGAGAGAAAGCAATATAGTGGGGCTAAGAATGAAAGCCCATTGAACCATTTGAAAGAATTTGAAAAATATTGCAACACTATCAAAGTCAATGGGGTCTCTCAAGAATTCATCCGCCTCAAGTTGTTCCCTTTCTCTCTAATAGGAAGATCTTTGGAGTGGCTAGACAAGGAGGTGAAGCCCAACTCCTTGAGAACTTGGGATGATGTTACAAAGGCTTTCTTGTCCCGTTTCTATCCCCAAAAGAAGACGGTGGAGGCAAGAGCCTTAATTCAAGGGTTCAAGCAAAGGCCGAGTGAAAGTCTCTATGAAGCATGGGAGAGATTTAAAGAGTATCAAAGGGAGTGCCCTCATCATGGAATCCCCACATACCAAGTGATCCAAATCTTCTATGGCGGTTTAAGTCCCCAAGGCAAGTCATGCCTTGATGGAGGGGCCGGGGGCCCTATCATGAACAAAACCGAGGAAGAAGTTGTGGACATCATTGAGGATGTGGTGACATATTATAGGGATTGGCAAGATGGGGAGAGAGACTCTTCAAGCAAACAATCTTCATTGTATTCGGTGGACCATCTCAATGCAATCAACAACCTTTCCTCTCAAATGACAAATTTAGGAAAGGAGGTCACCGCAATCAAAGCTAAGTTGGAGAGCACTTCTACCTCTTCTCAAGCTTCTAATCTTCCCTCCCAATTTAAGGGGAGAGGTACTCCTTCTAACTCTCAACCCCCTCCCTCTTCACATAATATGCCTTTAAGTTGCTTGTTTTGTGATGCATGTGGATCGTATGATCATGACTCTAGTGCTTGTCCTAATGAATGTGTTGATGAGTTTGACAATGAATGTGAACATGTCAATTTTGTGTCAAACAACAATGTTCAAAGGTTTGATAATCAAAAAGGCCAATGGAATAGGAATTACCAAAACCAAGGCAATTTTGACAACTATAATCATAATGGTGGTTATAGGAACCAAGGGAATCAAGGTTCTCGTGGTAACAATAACCAAGGTTATAGTAGCCAAAATCAAGGCCAAAATTATGGTAATCAAAATCATAATTATGGTAATCAAAACCAAGGTTATGTGAATCATAACCAAGGTAATGGAAACCATAATTATGGTGGTGGTAACCATAATCAAGGTTATGGTTCAAATCAAAATAGGAGTAATTGGAACAACCAAGGAAGGGGAAATTTTCAAAACAATGCTCAAAGAGGTCCCCCACCCGGTTTTGCTCCAAAGACTCAAAATGAAAATTCCTATTCACAACCTTCTTCTCCTAAGACAACCTTGGAAGAGTTGATTGATAATCAAACCAAGATAATTAACACCTATATGGCGGTTAGTGATAAGAAATTCAATGAGATGATGACTCACAATAAGATGCTTGAGACTCAAATTACTCAATTAGCAAGCACTATTAAGGATTTTGCTAGTCCTTCATCTTTGCCTTCCCAAGGTGTTGAACCAAAGAAACCCGTGTACTCTATAGCCACTAGTGGTGTATATGATTTTGATGAGGGAGTTTCTTGGTCAAAAGAGGGAAGAGATGAGTGTGGTGCTAAGGAGAATGAAGAGGAAAAAGTTGAGTCTAAGGAGATCTATTGTGAGGTTGACAAAAGAGAAGAGTGTGTTGATGAAAGGATGAGTGAGATAGAGAGAATTCCCGATCTTCCATATCCCCAAAAATACTTGAGATTCAAAATGGATGAGCAATTTGGGAAATTCCTTGAAGCTTTTAAGGATGTTCATGATTCTACACCCCCTACCGAACCAATTCCCGACATGCCTAAGTACTCCAAGTTTGTTAAGGAGATCTTAGAAGAGAAAGAGGATTTTGATGAGGGTAGTTCGGTGGAAGGAGGGAAGTGCTTTAGTGCTCTTATCCATGGTGAACTCCCAAGGAAGATGGAAGATCCGGGGAATTTTTCAATTCCTTGTCAAATTAAGAAAATGATTTTTGAAAATGCTTTGTGTGACCTTGGTGCTAGTGTTAGCATTATGCCTTTCTCGGTTTTCAAGCGGCTTGATCTTGGTGAGCTTCAACCATCCAAGATAACACTTCAATTGGCCGACCGTTCTATTAAGCTTCCTAAGGGAAGAATTGATGATGTCCCCTTAAGGATTGGAGAGTTTGTTTTTCCGGTGGATTTTGTTGTTCTAGAGATTGAGGAAGATGAACATATTCCAATCATCTTAGGGAGGCCTTTCTTAGCTACCTCGGGAGCTCTAATAGATGTCAAAGGGGGTCAAATTACTTTGAGGTGTGGGAATTTAGAAGAGAGTTTTAAGTTGAAACCAATGCATGAGTCTTTGTCTTGTGTCCAAGATATTGCATGTGCTAGCCTTTCTCGTTCCATTGATGGTATGTGCATGGTAGATTCTTCCACTAACAATGTTTTTGAGTTTGTTGACGATGTTTGTGCAAGTATTGATGTTGTTAGTGAAGAAGAATTTGTGATTCAAAAGCCAAAGGATGAGAAAGATATTGGTTTTCCAAATTGGTTCAAACTTAATTCTCATGAGGAAGAGAAAGCTTCCATGACAATGGATGTTGAAGTCAAGCCAAAGAAAAAGGCTCGTGACTCAAAGAAGGCAAGAAAAAGGAAGAAGTTGAGAAGTGAAAAAGAAGAGTTTGAAAAGAAGTTTGTGAGAGTTTCCTCAAGCAACAATGAGAAGTTGCGAAAGGTTGAAGGAAAATTTGCTTTATCAACCACCTTGAAGAAGGTGGTGTTCTTTGATCCTCCGTGATTAGGAGGAAGGGTCGAGCTTAGGACCTTAAGCAAGCGCTTCCCGGGAGGCAACCCGGAGTTTCTAACCTTTCTCTTTGATTTTTGAATTTTCTCATTTTTGTTTCTTTTATTACTTTGTCTTTTCTTTTACTTTTCTCCTTATTTGGATTTTTAGGATGTCCGTTTGTGGGATTGGAATTCAACAAGCATGCATGATGGATGGAAGGTGTTCATAGCACAAATCATATTTTGTTCGATTCTAATCGAAATTTGAGGTAAAAGGGTAAGAATTTTTAGAAAGGTGAGATAGGAAATTCATATTTTGAATAATGGAGGAAATTGATACTTAGTGAATTTTTGAGGTGTGCATATGAATTTTCAACTTTGAGGACTTTGAAAATGATTTTTGCTACTGCCTATGTTGTTCCTCATCACCATCATGATTCATGTGCGCACCCAAATAGGCAGTAAGTATCAAATTTTTGAGAAAAAAAGAAGGAAGGAGCACGCACAAGATGTGCGGCCGCACACGAGGCATGTGCGGGCGCACAGCCTGCGTGTGCGGGCGCACATCAGCTCTGTGCGGCCGCACATGAGCTGAACGTGCCTTTTATGTTCTTCTTCCTCCTTCTTTCCCTTCATTCCTTCATTCCCGTCATTCAACACCACGAGCATCACCCTTCAAACCCTCCTCTTGTGCGCACTCCTCCACCCTCATTCACCATCTAAAATCACTCAAATCCTCACTAAAATCACTCCTTTTTCACTCAAAATCACTCACAAATCTTTCTACACTACAAATTCCTCACAATTTGACCCAAATTTCACTCACTCTCTCTCCTACTCTTGGTGGCCGAAATTGGGGGTTTTGTGTGGAGTTGGAATTGCTTGCTCAAACTTGGTTTATCTTGCTTCTTTTATGGTATAATCACTAATCCTTGCTTTAATTTTTTCAATTATATCATAAATTTGCATGAATTACAAATTTGTATGAGCATGATTAGTGTAGTATTGATTTTGTGATTTTTGATGCTTGTTCTTGATTTTGGTTGTGAATTAGTGATGTTTGTTGATTGATTTTGCATTACATTGTGTTGTTTGTTGATTTTGTAGCAATTTTCATCAATTTTGGTTGAATTCTTGTGAGTTGAAATTTTGGAAAGTTGGTAGTAAGTGGTGATTTTGGAATTGGCTTTGTGTTTGCTCTTGGATTGATTGAAAAGGAATTTTTCTTGGTACATTGGTATTATTGATTGGTTTGGATTTGGTTTGGTTGAAAGAAATTGTGAAATTGGAAGTTTGGTGATTTTGGTAGTAAGCGGTGAATTTGGGTGTGGTGTTCTTGGTTCTTTGGTTGGTTACTTGATTGGTTGTTGGTGATTTTCTATACCTCTCACAATGTCTAAATACCTCAAGAAACTCACCAAAAAGCGAAAAACCGATGTTAGCATCGAGGAGCCTCCCCGCCCAAGTACCTCCTCTAGGCCTAGTACATCTTCAAGGCCTAGTACTTCCAACCCATCTTCCACTCAAACACGACCTCCAACCTCTCTTCCAAAAAAGAAAAATTTCACCGATAAACAAAAAGCCTTTTACCAAAATCTCAAAGATGAAAGAACCCTCAAACAAACCCGCCATTACTTTCAACCCGATATGTTGAAGTTGGGGATCGATAATGATGTGCGGTTATTGCTTTTGAATTTGAGATTGGGGATTTTCATCGCCGATGCTTACCGCACTTACAAGGAGCCTACCTTGGAATTCTTGGCTACCTTGGAGCTTGTACCTGTTGGAGGGGTATATAGAGTGCGGTTCCAATTGCTCAACCACATTTTTGACCAATCTTTGGAGGAGTTCAACGCTGCTTTGGACTTTGATCCCCATGGGGATATTATTAACGTTGAACACTTCATCTTCCCGGATTATGATCAAGATTCTTGGTGGGAAGACATCTCCTGTGGTAGTGAGTTCATTGCCAACAAGGCCATGATCTCGGACGTGTACCAACCTTGTCTTAGGGTTGTACACCGTCTATTGAGCTATGTCTTGTTCCCCAAGCAAGAGATGGGGAAATTGAGTAAATTGGAGCTTAAGGTCCTTTGGCTTTCTACTCGCCCGGAGTTTGTGGGCCGGTTGAACTTGGGCTACATCTTTGCCCAATATTGTTTGGACCTTCGCAAAAGAAGGACGGGAGAGATCCCTTGTGGGGGTATGGTGACTAGGCTTGTGACTCGCCTTCGCCTCAATGATTATCTTCCATTTTGTAAGGAGATAGGGGATGCGGCTTCCATCTATCTTGATATGCAACAATTGGGCCAAATCCAATTTATCTCCAAGGGTTTTAGTGAAGGGAGATATGAGTGGCTAAGGAGCAACGAGCATTGGTGCTTCTTGCCTAACCCTAGCTTGACTTCTTTGGCTAGGATTGCCGACAATGTTTGGCATGTTCCAAGGTCTTTCCGGCATCCCAACTTTGATTTCGAGGAGGATGAAGAAGAAGAAGATGAGGAAGAACAACAAAATCAACAACAACAACAACATCAACAACAACAACATTTTTCTCCACAACAACAAGCTTCTCATGAGCAAGAGCAAGAGCAAGGGCAACATGCTTTTGCCAATGATGACTTGAGAGCTCTTAGTGAGCAAATGAGTGGATTGAAAATCCACATTGATGGCATGTATGATCAAGACTTTGGGGCACTCTATGACCAAATAAGAGGTATTCAAGAGGTGCAACAAGGTATGTTTTCACAACAACAACAACTCTATGATGCGGAAGTTAACCGTGGGAACATCACTCCCCCGGTTAACTATCCGTATTTCCCGCCCCAACAAGGTCCTCTACCTTCGTTTGGGCATCCTTATTGGTTGGGGCCTCCTAACCCCGACACCGAGCGTCACTATTACCCGGATGAGCATGGAAACTATGATTACAAGGCTCCGGGTGGTAGTGACTATAGGGGGGATCCTAACTACCCCCATGTCCATCCCAACCACCCTTTTGAGCTCGCTTTACCCGATAACTACACCCCTCTTGCTCCTTGGCAACAAGATCTTTTCAAGGGGCATTATGGGTGGCCCGATGGGTACACCGGAGGATGGGACCCTTACCCTCATCCCTTCGATGACCCCGAGCGCAACAGAGACCCTGATGGGGCCGGGCCTAGTGGGAGTGGTGGTGGTGATGGTAGTAGTTATTAGTTCCCTTTTAGCTTCTCATGCTTTTTACCTCCATCCCTTATATTTTTTATACTTGCTTTGTTTTGATTTGGGATGTTGAGATGTATTTTCTATCTAGCTTGGGGGAACTAGTAACTTGCTCGGTGACCATGTTGTTGTTGTGTACATATTTTAGTTGCTTGCATGTTTATTTTCTTTCCTCTTTTTGGTTTCCTCATTTTCTTGATCTCTAGGCTACTTTCCTTGTAGCTAGCTTGTTTGCCCTATTCGCTTGGATGTTTGTTGTTTGTGGAGATGTTTTGCTTGACATGTTGTTGTTGATGATCCCTTAAATCCAAATCCCTCAATCCAAATCCCTTAAATCCAAATCTTGTAGTTTAGAGTAGTTCTTTAGTTAGTTTAGATTTTATTTCTTTTATTCTTTATTTTCTTTGGTTAGTTTAGCTTTTCTTTCCTTTAGTTGTATATATTACTTGCTTTGTTTATTTTCTTTTATTTGTTGTTTTCTTTTCTTTGTTTTGAAGTTACTAACCATTTTCTTTGTTCATAGTTTCTTTTATTTCTTTTTCTCACTTGGTTCCTTGAAGAGCTTATGGATATGGAATGCTACGAGGTGGTTTCTTATTGCTTCGTTTATTTTTGCTATGCTTGGAATCCCGGTGAGACCTTTCTTATTTTTCTCTTTATTTTCCTTGGTTGCATAGAATAGGATTAGTTTAGGAGAAGTTGAATGGTTCGAGGATGGATGCTTGTTAACACGTAATGTGTTTGGGATCGGTGACTTTGTTGTCTATCGATCACTTGTTTGTCGATTGGGATTTTTATGTGTTTAACATGCTTTCTAGACCTTTCCTATGTTTTCCTTTCCTATGTCTCCATTTCTTTTCTTTTACTTTCTTTTATTTTACCTTTTTCTCTTATTTTCTTTTATTTTTCTTTTTATTTTTGATGTGATTTTGAGGTATTGTTTTTCATTTCTTTTCTTTTGAGATGAACATTGTACATTGGACTTGTCTTTTGCATGACTTTCTTCCTAGGTTGTAAAGGCATGCACGGTTTGAGACTATGTTTGGTTGACTCTAGGATAGTGTATGCTAGGGTAGTTGGTTTGAACTAGGAGGATCATGAAGCCGGATTCTACTTGTTTGTGGTATGTTGGTAGTTGCTTCCTATAGTTGATTTGACACCATTGGTGAGTTTTTGCCACAACCTTGTGAGGTTACTTGTTTTTCTAGCCTTCAACATTCCTTGTATGAGTGGCGTGGATCCTTGACTATGCAAACCTAATCTAATAAAGCTTGATGTATGATTCTCAAACACGAGACCGAACTATCTAGGAAGGACAAAGGCACATTTTTCGGGGTGGTATTTTTCATTTTTACTATATTTTGTTATTTTCTTTTATTTTGGGTTTACATTTGCCTTCTTGCAACCATTTGATCCTTATCCCTTCTTTTCAAGCCACATCTTTAGTTATTTGACCTTTTGTTTCATTTTCTACCTTACTTGATTTTTGTGAAGCAATATGATCATTTGATGAAGTTTGTGGTGGTTAGGTTGGAAATTTGGTTTTTATGAAAGCAAGATTGTGTTATGATTTCTTTGTAAGTAATGGCAAATGCGTATGAGTAAAAGCCGTCCCATATTATAAAAGGCATGGACAAATAAGTGCAAAAGTTGTAAAAGCCGTCCAAAGTTAAAAAAGGCAAGGACTTTGCAATTACAATATAAAAACAAAAAAAAAGTGAAAAGTGAAAATTCAAAAATATTTTGATGTATTCTTTTCTCCTACTAAGCATTGAGGACAATGCTCCATTTTAGCTTGGGGGAGAAGCGTGTACGCTTTTTGTATATATTTTTGTGAGTATAGCTTCAAGTAAGCTTGGGGGTGTTGTTTTTGTTTGGTAATTTCTTGATTGTGGTGTTAAGGATTGATCACCCTTTTGCTTCAATTTTTAGGAATATCACCAAATTTTTAAATTTTAGCCTACCTTCACCCTTTATGCCTTACGTTACAACCTTGGGGAAAGACCTTTCGACCTAGATAGTTGAGTCACTATTCGGGGGAGGGCATCATGGGTCATTGCCTAAGGAAAGGGGATGCATAGTCAAGATGTCGAGTAGCCTAAAAATATTCCTTTTTCCGGTTCCTTCGAGGAATCATTGGGACACTCACTAAAGGGAGATTTGAGACTAGTGGGAAGAACGCGGTAAGATTGTTTGGGATGAAAGTGAATTGTGATAACTAGTTCCTATGCCTAGCATACCTTATGTTTCAATCAACCTTGGATATCTTGAAACGCGCATACCTTAACTACTTGAGAAAGATTGTCATTCATTTGCTTTATAGTATTTATGTTGATTCATTTCGTAAAGGTTTGTTTTTCTTTCTTTTTCTTCTTTGGTTTGCCTCATTGATGTTTGGTGGAGAGTTATGGGTCAAACTCTACCCTTACGAGACCTCACTCGTCCTCATAAACGCCTTTGGGGTTTAAAGGGCTTGTTGTAGCTAAAAACAACCGTGATTCCTACGACAATGAGTTTTAGTGTATATTCTTATCTTGTGTCTTTCTTTTTCGTTTTCAATAAATTTTTCATCCTCTCTTTTCCTTGCTTTGTTTTGCTCGAGGACGAGCAAAAGTTTAGCTTGGGGGAATTTGATGAGTGACATTTTTGGCACTCATTTGGTTCCTTTTTGGATGATTTTTATTTCATTTTATCTCTCTTTTCTTTAGTTTTCCTTAGTTTTATTCTTGTTTTCCTCATTTTATGCTTTTTGTAGTTTATTTCTCTTTTTCATGTCTTTTTCTAGTTTACTTGTTATTTTTCTCTTTTACTTGCTTTTTATCTTTTGCTTGTAGGTGGTAATTGATTGTCCAAGAATTCCCGAGCCTCCTCTCTACGAGTTTTCATTGCTTTTATGCCTAAAGAAGGTGCAAGAAGTTCCAAGTCAAAGGTGGATCCAAGGGGCAAGCTTCAAGGCTTTGTTTATGCCTTATTCATGGCTTTTATTCTTCAAGAAATTCAAGAAAGTTTCTGCCCACTTTGTCCTCCATCATCATCATCCTGATGTGTGCACCACTTGAGCTAGGACGAAGAGAAGAAGGGGGGGAAACCCAGCTATGTGCGGGCGCACAAATTGAGTGTGCGGCCGCACATTGGTCGTGTGCGGCCGCACACCAGGTGCGTGCGGGCGCACATGCCTGGGTATGTCCCGTGCGCGCCATTCTCCCTCCTCCGAGCGCCCGCACTTACGAGGGTCTATTTTTGGGCGTCATTACCGACCTTCTCCTTGTATATATAGTTATTTCTACCTATTTTTAGAAAGGAAGTTTTAGATTGAATTTGATAGTTAGTTTTTGGGAGAATTTTAGAGAGAGAAACTCAAGAACTAGAGAGAGAAACTCATGATCTTTGGTGTTTGTTCAAGAATTTATCATTGTATTTGATCTTTTGATCAAAGTTTTGTAAGGATCTTCTTCTTAATCTCAATTCAAGTTTGATTTTAGTTGATTTCATTAGTTTTTCATGTTGTTGATGATTGATTTGGTTATTGATTGAATTTTGATTGATTTTAATTGATTGTTGGTTTAATCTTTGAATTCAAGCATGTTGATGATGAATTTGATGAATGTTGTAGTTTTGATCTCCATTTCTATGGCTAGTGAGTAGTTCCCTAGCTAAGGAGATGGTGAAGCATGTATGAATGATGGAATAGTGTAATTTGGGGATAATTGATGGAGTTGATGATATGATTAAATTGTTGATTTTTCATGTGCATGTGTGTGATTAATTGAGGTTTGGCCATCTTTGATTAATACACTAGATTGCATTGTAAGCTTGCTATGATACGGACCATTGATTAGTAGACTTGCAATTTCACGATTGAGGTGCTTTGTGACGTTCCCTAGTTAGTGTTTAGCGTAATTGACGCTAGTTAGACCTCTAGGTGAACCACCTTAGTATGCTCTTTTGGATACATGATGATTTTCCTTCATATCGTTTGACTTAGTCGGTTTGACCTCCCAAATTACCGATTCCATTATGATTGCATGTGGATCCATTGCCCTAGTGTCTTAGATTGATTTAATACAAGTTTGCATTACCTAGTTTAGCTTTAGTACTACTTCAAACCCCTTTTTGATTCCGAAATAGCTTGATCTAGACTTCGTGCACTTGATATCCATTCCCTTGGGTTCGACCTTGACTTGCCACTACGCTATATAGGGGTTAGTTAAGCTATAAATATTGTTTGATAGGGTGGGGTGGTAGCCCAACAACCTACCATTCTCTGCCACATCAGCTAGTGAGTTGTCTCCAATCAGAGCTAAGAAGTTCAGGGAATACATCTTGGGGCACATCAAAATAATTTGACTCACCCTCCTCCTTAAACAAATTTGCAAAATAATCAACCATGTGATTTTTTACGGCATCATTCTCCTTAATCAGGCTCCCCATCATTGCCTTTAATCTCTTGAATTTTATTTTTCCATCTGCGTACAATTGTACTTAAATGAAAAAACGTTGTATTTTGGTTCCCATCTTTGAGCCAATCTATACGAGATTTATGATACTATAAGGTTTCTTCTCTGCTCAATATTTCATCCAACTCTCGAGATAGCTTGCTCTGCAATTTAATTAATCCCCTGTCTTGCCTATTCGAAAGCACCTTTTGGATGCCACCAATTCTTGCAACAAGAGTACGCTTTTGCTTGAAAATATTTCCAAAAGTGTCTCGATTGCAAGATTGCAAATCATTCGACAGTTTAGACAATGCAGGCATTAAAGAGCAATTTTTACCCCATTTATTTGTCACAAATTCAGTGAAATTCTCATGTGACATCCATGTGGCTTGGAACCTAAAGGGTCAATGCATGGCTTGTAGAGGCACAAAGCTATTAGGAGAGATAAAAATAGGATAGTGATCGGAGTGAATGGCTGTGAGGTGTTTCATGGCAGCTTTATTAAATCTTAATGCCTAATTTTCATTGCATAAAGCATGGTCGAGCCTTCCACTTTGCGTTGTTTAATTTTGAGAGAGCGTCCTCGAGCCCAGGTATGAGCAGCCCCGGAGAACTCTACTTCAAGCAGATCCATCTCCTCAATCCAGCTATTAAATAACACTGACCTTCGATCAGTTTCTTTGCACGAAGAGTTACGCTCCGAAGGAAAGCGTGTATCATTAAAATCCCCGGCAATTAGCCAAAGTTTATTGTGTTGCCTAGCAAAATTATGAAGCTCTTCCCATAATTCTCTCCTTTTAATTGGGTCTGGGCTAGCGTAAACTACTGAAAAATACCATGGTAGCGCACCAACACGAGAGATCTCCATTGAGATGTGCTGATTATGTTTGATAATGGGACTGACAGTGAACATTTGATATCCAAAATACCCATATTCCACCACTGATACCCACATCATCAACTTTTTCAAGACCATCATAGCCAATATTATTGGCAATTTTTTCAGCTTGCTTCCCTCCCATATGCGTCTCAACTAAGGTTAGGACATTAGGATTGTGAGTTCGGATCAAGTCCTTCAAGGAAGTGATGAAGTTTCTACTTCCCACACCTTGCACATTCCATACCATACAAGTGATTGGTAAGTTATCCGATGCCAAATTTGGTAGACTTTCTTCCATAGAAACAGGTATGGTAGTGAGATTGGAGACATATGCCTGGCCAATGAGTCTCAACAGTCGTTAAAACTCCATTGGAATCTTCAAGGTTGCCACCAATTCCTTGGGAATCGAGGTTGGTGGTAGGTACGAATCCATCTCCATCTCCAGAACATGAGACATGAAGTGTGTGATCATCATGTAAGGCTGTTCCATTGTGTGTCCAATGAACAGAGTCTTCTCCGGGGGGATGCTCAGAGTGATCGGGTAAGGAATTTGAGACATGGTCTATTGACAAAGATCCCTCCTGATTTACTTGAGTAACTCTCTTGATAGCTTGTGGTTGCGTCTCACTGACTTGTGTTTTCTCAATGGTAGCTTGTGACTTAGCTTGTTGGCTGGCTTCAAAGTGAAATAGGGAATTTTCTTTGCCTTGGCTTACACGTCTGCTAGCTTGAGGAATAGAAACATACGAGTTGACTTTTATTTCCTTAAAAGGTCTTGCTGCATCTTGTAACAAATATTTTCTTGCTTTTTCTTGGAAGGATTTGGTAGCAATTTTCTCAGGCTTCAATTTTTGCAAAATAGATTGGGAATTCTCCTAAATTAATTGATGGAAATTTGTTTCCATCTTTATCTTGAGAATCTAGAATAAAATCTTCCTTTTCCTTATCTTGCTCCACATCTTGCTCCATAATTTCTATCTCCTTAATCTCTAGAGCCACAAATCTAGAACCAATCCCTTGAATTTTGCTTCCATATTTTTCAAATTCTTTTCTTTGTCACCCCTTGGTTGAGATGCATTCATCAGCAGTTTGACTTGACCATGCTAACCACCTTTCTCACCTTGAGCCCCAGTGTCAACCTCTTTAGTCATCTTTGGGTTCCTCTTTCGAACTGGTTTTTAAACAAGCATCCAAGACCCAAAGTCTTCCACCTCCTCTGGCTTATGATTCTATATGCAAAGGATTATTGTGAACAATCATCTCATTCGATTTCCCTTCAGCAACAGTTGGTTGACAATCATCTTCAACGTGTCCTAATTTTCCACACTTAAAACACACCATCTTGATTCCCTCATATTGAATACGCCAAATCTTTCCCTTGAGCCAGAACTTAGATAATAAACGTTTTGATAAGTCAATCTCAACACTAAGTCTTGTGAATTGTCCCCTCTCTGCCTGAGTAGTAGTTTTATCAACTCACAGTACTTTGCCAATTTTTGACCCAATTTTATTGAGAATACTGATATCAAAATATTCAACAGGCAAGTTGGGTATACGAACCCAAGCTATAAGAACCTAAATGGGAGCTTCATCAGGAACAAAATTAGGCACCCATTTGCGGATGGTCAGATAGTTATCATCAATCATCCAAGGTCCTTGCGTGAGAACATAATTATAATCCGCTTGATTAGTAAATTGAGCTATATAGAAATTGCATCCTATATTAGTTAGGGATGATTCCCCTCTAATATTCCATTTCTTCTTGAGCCTCCTCATTAGTCCCATATAGCCAAGTTTGCCACTAAACAATTTGATAATCAGAGATTGATTCCATGGCTGTCGAAGTCTCTTCTTTTCTTCTTTTTGAGAGTTGTATAACAGGCCATCTCTCATCATTAAGGATCTCCTCCGGCACCATTTCATCATCTAAAATATCTTCTATGTCTATCTCATCCATATGGACTTCAGCATGGCTGCTTACTTGAAAATCAACACCTCCTCTCAGCATATCTCAAAATGACCTCATTCCATCTGTAGGGTTTTGCACACTTTTTTTTTTTTTGCAATATCAGCAACCAAGTTAGGACCCTTGGCAATCCCTATAACTTCATCCTCCATCATATCATCAGATTCCATTGAATCGAAACCCACATGATTGATTTTCCGTTTTGGTTTTTTATTAGATCAAATGATTTGATCTTGTTCTTGAATGGTTTGAATTTTCGGGTTGGCTTGGTTTAGGGTTTCACTCGAGAGCGTTTTAAGAGACTTACAATATACATGTTGTTGGTTGTAATTTTAATTAGATAGTATAGTTACTTCTATTTAAATTGGGGTAATTCCTTTTTTCCATTTTGGGATAACTTTTGTTTACTGTAAGATAAATTTACTACGAATGTACAATTGCACCTGATTTTTTAAAATTGTGTAATTCTAATTACTAGAGTAACTATATTTTATAATGCAAGATATCCAACTATATTTTATAAACATCAAATACATTTGTAAACTTGCGTTATCAGTACCCGTTCTTATAAAATATATAGTTGCACAAGAACGGGTACTGACACGACGAGAAAACGTCTATCTCAAAATTAGGGATACAGATACGAAATGTTAAAATTTATATGATATATTTTTTACAAGAATTTAACAGTATATTTGTCATTCCATCCTCTTATTAGATCGTACTATTTATGAAGGCACTCATATTATTTAAGAATTACCTTATTTATCTTTAACTTAAATTTTCTTATCAAAAGAGTTGAACAACTCATATAATAGTAGGATACGGTCCGAGACGCATCGTCGTGTGTCCCATGAGTGTCGGTGTCTAACACGATGTCCGATACAGACACGACATTTGGATGAAGTGTCCATGTAACCTATCAGGCAAATGAGTCAATACAAGAAGAAGATGCACTTTATGATCAACATTTAATTAGATTGAAGAGTCCAGGATTTCATTATCTTTTTTTAAAAGTAAAATAACACAAGTTTAAGCATAATATATTGCACAAGGTTTAAAAAAACAATACTCCCTCCTTTTAATTTGTTTGTCCCATTTGAAATCTTGGAAAATTTTAATTTAATGCAAAAATAAAATCTTATAGAATTTGTTAGATACTCCTAATTTGTTTGGGACAGTTCTGGAACGCGTATGAGGTGCATATGGATATCTAAGTTGGTGATAAAGTGGGGATGGATCCTATCTTGTACCATGTAAGACGGCTATAGATGTGGATATTGTACCCGCCACGAGTGGTAGGGCGGGGATATGTATAAGATTTTTAGGCGGGTATAGACTCGCCCCATTGTCATCCCTAATTCATACCACCCCACTCAACGTCGTATTAGTCCCTTCCGCCATATCAATATATATTATTATATATAAGTATATATTTATTTACTATTTTAAATATAAATTAAGTAAAAGTATAATATTTTGTAATAAACTTAAATTATAAACAAAAAAAAAGTGTAACTTAACAATGATTTTTACTAATCATTATGATGTAATAAAGTTGAATTTGGAAGTTGGGGATTAACAGGCTGGTTTTAGATGGGGATTAGGCGGAGATAGGGCGGGGATAGTTTTGGGATTGTACGTGTCGGGTGGGAATGGAGATAAATTTTGTACCCGTTTCAGGGAAGGGGAATTAAAATATTTACTTTAAATTGTTAGTGATTAGTTAACTCCTAATGTTATTGGAGTCATAATAGTAGTTGGTAAGTTTAGTGGGGGTTAATGTTAGCATAATCATCATATTTCTTATTTTTTAGTTTTATTTTGCACTATATATATGCTGCTATGTTGTACAATTTTTAATAGATTGAATACAACTTTTATTATTCTTTCCTTTTTCTCATCTCTATTTATTATTTTCAATAAGGGAGTGGGGATGGGGATAAGAATATATTAGGCGCGGATGGGCATAGGGATGGGATGGGAAAGCCAACATCCGCCCCGCCCCATTGACATCCCTAAGAACAAAGTTGAAATTTATGTCATTTATGTTCGAAGCCTAACCAACTCTTAGTTCTACACCAATATTATTTGCTTGTTTTCATATATTTGGGGAAAATAACGTTAATTAGTTGAAGTTTGTATGCCATTATCAAAACCATATGGCTCAACAACTACATATTTTTTATTTTTATTCTATTAATGACCAAGAAACTAGTACTGATTATTGTATAATGTTGTAGAAAAGGATTTTCTAGAGAAACATTCTCAACCGATGAAGTCCCTAGTTTACAAGCGTGATAATGAGGGCTTCACTCCAATTTTAAGAGCAGTACAAAGTGGGCGGCGATTCGGGATGGCTAGGCTTCTTGCTCAACAATTTCCTGCATCTGTTGGGCTAAGAGATGATAAAGGTCAAACAATTCTTCACCACCTAAGGGCTTTGGTTGTAGACCGGTCTGGAAGGATTTCTTCAAGCATTCTGAGGTTGATGGTCTTAGAATTGTACAAAATGAAATTGTTGATGCGGATTATACCAAAGCGAAATTTCTCATGGAAGTGTGTCTCCAGTCAAAAAACAAACAGGAATTAAACATTGTTAACAATGATGGTCAATCAGTTTTTGATTTACTTTCAACACAAGCCCATTTGCCTACCATGGTGTGTAATGCTTCAACTCCATCTCTCTTTCTATATGTATCTCTAATTTGTATTAATTTGTGTAGTTATGGATTCACTTGCAGCATTTGTTAAAACTTAAAAGTATCAAATATGGATGTAGCTAGCAATTGATGTACCTCTTACAAGCTTGGAATGCATCGATTGCTTGGATGTCAACAGAAAAAGTTATGCATCCGTTTACAAGCAATTGATGTACCTCTTAGCTTGGAATAAGCATTTGTTAAACACTTTTATCTTCTGAAAATTGGAACGATGCTAATAAATTTTCTCTTTTAAATACTTGTGCAGAAGCAACTGCTACCATTGGTAAGCAGAAGCAATGTGAAAGAGAGGGAATCAATGGATAAATTAATGAATGAAGATCTCTACAAAGCAGCTGTAGAAGGAAGTACTAAAATATTTGAAAAGGCTATGGCTGAATCTCATACAGTGATTGATGTGGAAAGTGGACAACGAGAACTTGATGCAGACTACTTTTGGAGGAAGCCCCAGTTTCTCACCGTGAGAAACGAATTTGTTTCTCATGGGGGCATTTTTGTGAATAAATCAACAACTTTTCAACTTTATTCAACTGTGGAGCCCACAATATTGAAAAAGTTGTTGATTTATTCACGAAAATGCCATCATGAGAAACAAATTTTGTTTCTCACCATGAGAAACAGGGAATTTCCCCTACTTTTGCCGTCAAACTCCGGGTGGAAATAATATTGTTCACATAGCTCTTAGACATGGAAGTGCAAATGCAGATCAATTTGTTAAGATTGCTGTAGAACACTTCCCGAGTCTTAGCATGAGACCGGATAATAATGGAGACACGCCTCTTCACCTTGCTGTGAAGTGCATGGGGAGACTTACTAGTAAATGCATCCAAAGATTTTCTAGGTGAGTTAGATGAAAGACGGAAAGCATTTTATGTTGCCCCATGGACTGTGAAAAATAACAAAGGTAACTTTCCGATTCATGAGGCTTTACAGACCAACAACCGCAATGATTCGTTCATTCTGCTTGATTGTGACGATGAGGCTGCTTTTCGCGTGAATTACTTAGGCGAGACTCCACTCCATTCCTTTTCCAAAAATGGCTTTTCTATTAGTAAGTCTATTTTCCAACCGTGTGTTTAATCTTATAATTTGTCACCCGATATGAGATCTGATCCCTTGACCTCTAAAGTCAAACAAAAATTTAAATTATGATTGGAGTTTGATAATTGATTCTAGATTCAATCATCATAATGGGTTAAACGTATACACCATGCAGATGATGAAGAAGCAAACAAGTTTGTGAATAGATTAAGTGAGACGAGTAATCGAGCAGCTTATGTGCGGGATGATGAAGGCCTAACCCCATTGATGTGCGCAGCTAGGTCTGGTTGTTTCCGAGTTTTACGTGCTATACTTGAACACCATCCTCAATCAGCATACCTCCTAGATTCAAGTGGCAAGACTTTTTTGCATCTATTGCGTTTTATCGGAGAGGATGTTGATGGAAAGCGGTTATTCGATATCACTAAAGCTGATGCACAACGATTAGTGCAAGATTATGACGGAAACACACCCCTCCATCACGCCATTCAGACTGAGAACACTATAGCTACAATTTCATTAGCTAAAAGATGTTTAGAGACAAAAGTAACAGAACTAGAATTGGCAAATAAAAGGGGACAAACAATTCGGGATTTACTTGCATTACATGATGTCCCAAATGAGGTATGTGTATTGTTATTTGTTTACTTGCATGCATGGGCATTGTCGGGTTTTGTTTAGTTTACCTTAGTTTTGCTTATCTAATCTGATCTGATTGTCTGATTTTATCAAAAAATATACTTCCTCCTTTACATATTATTTGCAACGATTTGATATAAAGTAGAAAGGGAAAATGCCTAATCATTGCAAATAATATGTAACGGAGGAAGTATATTTTTTTATCATAAAATTAAAGATTTTTAGCGATAAAAAAGCGCACATAAAACGATGATCTAATGAACTTATTTTTTATCAATTGAATTGACATGATTTTACTTTCTAGAAATATAAGTAAAATCAAAATGAATTAGACCCCTATTGTTTCTGTATTATTGTTTAGTGTTTAATACTTACAGATTGTAAAACAAATTCGTTATATAATGCCGGAGGTAGTATACTTGGCTAAAAGATCATACGGTATTTGCAAGACAGATACGAAAGAGTCTGCCAATGCTCTCTCTGTGGTTGCTGCCCTGTTAGCAACCATAACTTTTGCAGCTGCCTTTCAAGTGTTATATTAATAAGCAATAAAACAGAATTAACTTATCTCTTGATGCGTGAACCAAACTGACAATAGCCGCGTCGTGGAGAACCACTGACCTAAAAGACGATTCCGCGCTACCTCCCGGTGCAGTAGACAATTGCGGTCGCCCTCCAGGATAAGCACGGCGCCGGAGTTTATGTGCACTCACAAACCCGACTGGAACTCAGAATACTTGCCCAGAAAACAGAACGGAAAGAGCATGTGTTAATATAATTTTAGAGAAGAGAGAAGACTGATTGTGTTATATTTTGGCTGAGAAAACCACCGAATATTTATAGGGTGAAGAGGAAAAACGGGAAGCATAAAAGGTGGGAAGAATCTGGCCAAGAAAATGACCAGATTAATCTAGTCAGTCAACAAACGAGGCAAGAAACAAGGGAGTAAATTAATTAGCTAAAATCAAGGGATTAATTCCCACAACAGTTAGAAAATCCCAACAGTCAAAAACGGATACTTGGGAATATTCTGTTAGCAAGAAAAAGGAAATAAAATTTCTCCAAAAAGATAACAAGGACCCACGCATCGCATTCCCCAAGACCCCAAGTCCCGAGTCCGACCCGGCTCGGCTCGGCACGCGCGTGCGTGTGTGTGTGGAGTAACACACACCTCCAACACACTCAACTAAGTAGTGCTAAAGCACTACATTATAAAAACAAGGAAAAACCTTCCTCCCCAATCAATGTGGGACTTTTCTCCTTTCATTGTTTTTCTCTCTCTCTCTTATTTTTTCCCAACACTCTTGTTTTATATCAAGAACTTCCAACATCAAGTACCTGGTGGATTTAATGGCGACGATGGTTCTCCTATTCTTCTCGCAAAGACGGCATTTATCATTTTCGTTACATCAAACTTAGGTGCAATGTGCTGCTCAATGCTTTGCCTTTTCTTACTACTTTGGGTGATGGTTATTGGCAACATACACGACTCTCTCGGGATATTAGATATCGATATACACCTGCTTTGTGCATCGTTCTACCTCACATTGCTTACATTCACAATGGGTGTGTTTTTGGTTACTGCTAATAAGAGTTTATGGTTGGCTCTCTTGGTTTGTGGACTCTGCTTCATTACCTTCCTTCTTACTTGGAAGCAATCAATCAGTTTGGTTGCTAACAATGGCGGTGGTGTTGCTACTGCTATTAACAAGTTTAAAAAGTTCACTGTGGAACCAATTCAAGAGCAATTCAACAAGTTTAAAAAGTTCATTGTGGAACCAATTCAAGAGCAATTCAACAAGTTGAGAGGTCGATGCTATCGTAATCACGACAGTGTTGTGGAGCAGAGAAATTGAAAGAGAGTGATGCCATCGTAATCACGGTGTGTCAGGTATGTTCCTTGTAGCGTTGCTAGCCATGGGACATCAAATAATAGTGACGAGTGTGTTAGGAGTGTTATGTTTTTATTGTGTTTGGTGTTTCTTTTGAACAATACAATTTGAGCTCTATATATTTCTGATATGTGAGTGTTTTCTGATTAGTTCTTAATCTTGCAAAGGTTATTGGGTAACTGATGTACACCAAAATTAAGGATCTTATTTGTTAACTTGTCACTTAATAATTTGTATTTTTATATGTTGTTTTTCTATTTACATACTGATTATGCACACTATTTTCATAAATCCTCTGTTTTTGTATATTAGTAGAAAAAAATTTGATTGACTTTTTACTTGTTCAAACATATTTATTGGTGGAGGTGGATTATTTGTCAAATTTCATACCGAAACCGTTTAACTGTCCGAAACGAACCGACCCAAATGAGAACCGAACCAATTAAAAACCGTTTTCATTTAAACCGAAAACCGACCCGAACCTTAAGTAAATAAACCCGAAACCGAACCGATCCGAATAACGTTACACCGTATAAGAACCGAACCCGTTAATGAACCGAACCAGTTTTCAACCGAACTGAAATCAAACCGAACCGAAAAAGAACCAAACTGTTTCTAACCCAAAACCGCTTTCAACCCAAAACCGTTTGAACCGGGATAAAAACCGTTTACACCGAACCGTTAACAACCCGCAACTCGTTTGCACCGAACTGTATATAAACCTAACTGTTTGCAAACCGAATCGTTTATGAACCGGATCGCTTATAAACGAATCGGCTACAAACAACTTACTATAGAGAGAATATTAAAATCAAGTAAAAAGGTGTTTTAAATGAAATTTAATTATGCACACATGTTTACTACCGATCGAGCATTAATGAACCGAACTAGTTGTAAAGTGAACCGATAAAGAACCGAACTAGTTATAAACGAATTCGAAAAAGAATCGAACCAGTTATAAACTGAACCGAAAAAGAACCGAACTACTTATAAATTGAACCGAAAAAGAACCGAACTGTTTCTAACCTGAAACCATTCCCAACCCAAAATTGTTTGAATCGGAATAAAAACCGTTTACACCGAACCGTTAACAAACTGCAACCTGTCTGCACCAAACCGTTTAAAACCCAAAATGTTAACAACCTGAACCGAATTAAAACCGTTCAAGAATAAATCGAAACCAAATCGATCCAATAACTATTTAAACCGAACTGAAACCGACCCGCAAAATACTTAAACCGATTTCAAACCGACCCGATTTAATACCTAACCGATTTCAAACCCATCCGAACCCGAACTGTCAAACCGTTTTGACAGTTACAGTATCAAATCTAGACAGTTATATCCTAGACGAATCATAATTTAATTCTAAGTTGAATAACACAAAAGCTAACGAACGCCCGAAGGTGTTGGATAAGATAATAAAAAATAGAAAATATTAACTTTAAAAAAATTCATTACACCGATCAATGCGTAGTTTTAACATGCATTTTTTAAATTAATACTATATTTTGAAAAATATTTTAAAAGATTATCCAACATCCCAGAACGTTCAATAGCAAAATCCAAATATTAAATCCAAAATGTAAACAAATGCCCAACGTGTAAGCTCTTTCATAGATCATTTTATTTTCCTAAAATTTAAACTAAACATATGCAAGTATGCAGCAACCCAACATCTATATGCCCAATATTGGATTACTTGGATATTGACTAGTTTAGGCTTATTGCAAAGGTAAAATTGTGGACTATAAAGCCGATTTACATTGTCAGATGGCCCAGTTCTATTGTAAGATGGCCAAATTGACCCAATCACAAATCACAAATCCAAATCCTTATATGAATGCATTATGGTAGATTGGTAGTCATTTTCCGCATATAATCTTATAGTAATGGTCGAGAATAAATTACAAAACTATAACCTCCGTTTAAAAAAATTTAGGAGTATCATAATGACGTTTTGCATCATTCATATCAACTTCGACCCAAATTTTTTCATTACGAGTAATCAATCAATCAATACAATATACTAAAAGACATACCAGCAATGACACGTGTCATTTTCTGGTGTGTCCTTAGTTATTATTTTTTTATATAAAATAAAAAAATCTATTAATTAAGGAAACAAATAAATTTCAAAAATAATTTTATTTGTTGTACATATTCTATATTAATGTAGTATATTTAAAATAAAAATATTTCAAAAATCTTTATAAAACAATAAAATTGGATAACTATAAACCAAAAATTGTATTCTTAAAAATATATTGTGATCTGTTTTATAAATGAAAAAATATTGCTCAGATTTTTTTGCCTACTTTTATTTTATTTGTGTATTAGAAACTACAATTAGCATAGCAAATACCAATTTAACATATCACATACTTTTATTATTCCTCGACTAATTTATGTTTATAATACTTATCTATCAATAATTTATAATGATCACCGTGCATGGCACGGGATCTAACCTAGTATACATAAAACATAACCTATCATATGTCAAATTGCCAATCTATCCATTCTTCACCCAAAGATAGAGATGGCAACAAGTGTAAGGCTCTACCTAGTTTCCTTCCCACATTTTGACACTTAATCCACAAATCATAGGTGATCATTAGGTGGACCAGTTCGGGTTGGGCCTAAACCTTACAAATCAGCCCATCAAGCTGGTGAGGGTCAATGATTGGGCTAAAAATGCTTGCCAAACCAGCAAATTTCGTCGAGGCCTAGCAGCCTTTTCAGTAAAAAATAAATAAATAAATAAATAAATAAATAAATAAAACTAAACAAATTGTAAATTTATGTCCAAGCCCTGCCCAAAAAATTTACTTTCGGGCCGCATTTTCATGCACATGACCGACCTAAAATCAGGTCGGGCCTATATTGATTAGGCCTACTATTAATCAAATAAGCTATTAAGTATTTCAACGGTTGAAGGTTTAAATCTCTATTGTTGTTTGGACATTCACATTGACATATTTAATTTTTTTAATATCCCTATTGTGGTTTGGGCATTTACATCTACATACTTAATTTTTTATATATCTCTATTGTTGTTTGGGCTATTAAATATGAACTTTTATAAATTTTACAAATATTTAATTAAAAATATAATGGTTAAAGTTATGGTTCAACAAATGTGCAGACCTAAGAGTTTTTTTTTTTTTTTTTTTTTTTTTTTTTTTTTTTTTTTTTTGAAAAAAATGTAGTTAAATAAAAAATTGCGAATTTTAATGCGCGTATTTGTGTATTGTCACACCGTGTGACAGGAATTATAAATTTAGTGGTTACTCAATCGGTCAGGGGTTACTTGATCATGAATTATTTGGTCATGGATTACTTGATCAGGAATTATGCAGTCAGTCAGGTTCCTCGATTCGAATAAGCAACCCCGACCTCTCGTAGTTATGGTGTAGCTAGTCACATATGAATTTTTTTTGTAAACTTGTTTATATATGCATTGTAAAGTAATCCGTGATTTATTTAAATAAAAAAAGTACTCCATGATTTTCTGTGATTTTTGTTAAAAACTAAAAAAAATTACAAATTTACAGGTTTTCAACGGCAAAAAAAACTTTTTTTTTCTTTCCGTTGAAGATTGAAGATAATCATTTGATTGATTTTTTTTTTTTCATTGTTTAAGATTGAAGGTAATCATTATAATGATTTTTTTTTTCGTTTAAGATTGAAGATATTCATTATAATGATGCGTCAAATTTTAGTGAAAATGTGAATTGTAACACTAGACGAAAATATGAATTGGCCATCGGTTCAAAACCCCCCTATACCACCGGTTTTGAACCGGTGGCCATTTGGGGGGTGGCAATAATCTAATTAAAAAGCCACCGGTTCAAAACCGGTGGCAAAAACAAATATTGCCACCGGTTGACCGGTGGCAAAAATGCTTCCCGTAATTTTTTTTTTTTAATGTTATTAACAAGAATTGCCACCGGTTAACCGGTGGCAATAATGCCCATAAAAAACTAAGTTTTTTTTTTTTTTTTTTTTTTTTTTTTGCATTTATTTCACTTAAATTGTAGCAGAAACTATATATATATGTAAAATACATAAAAAAAAAACACATATATATTCATCAGTATCTAGTAATTGTACACTTTTTTAGAGTGAAAAAACTAAATTAATAAGTACAATTAAATTACTCATACAACAATTCCAATTTAAAAGAACTAAATTAATCAAATTACACAAAACTAAAATTCCAACATTAAAATCAAAAAAAAATTTACATTAAAAAACCAAAAAAAAAATTACAACATTAAAATTAGAAAACAAACAATATAACACCTAAATCAATAATCCTGCATCTTTATTCTTCGATTTAACATCTACATCTAAATCAATATACTTGCATCAAACAAAAAAAAATCGATTAAATAAAAAAAATAAGCTGCGAAAAAAAAATAAAAACCAGAACAATATTCACGGTACCCATAAATCGATTAAATAAACCCAGAAAAAACACACAAAAATATAAACAAAAACACAGAAAAAATAACCCAGAAAACTAAAACCTAGAAAAAAAAAAAGAAAAAAAAATCCAGAAAAAAATTAAACAAAATTCCCAGAAATGATTTAAATCGAACTAAAAAAAATTGAATTGATGTTCAAAACGAGAATTAAAAACAAAATGAGAATTAAATCGAACTCAAAAAAACAAAATGATTTTCATGAACTCAAAAAAAAAAAGAAAAAAAAAACCCAGAATTAAATCGAATCGGACTCAGAAGGAGATCGACTTAGAATCGATTAAAATCAATTAAAAATCGAATTAAATCGAAGAAAACACTCAAAAAATACAAAATCAACTAATTAACCCGAATTAATTGATTAAAATCGAGTAAAAACCAAATTAAAATCGATTAAGAAACTCAAACAATTCCAAAAATGGTTGATTAAACCTAAATAATCAATCAATTAAACCCAATAAAATCCGACTAATTAACCAAGAAAAATCGATTAATTAAACACAAACCTCATGCCGCTCTTCGTGGTGCATGTCTTCGTGGTGGTCTTCTTGATGATTGAAATGAAAGAGAAGAGAAGAGGGAGAAGGAGACGAAGGAGAAGTGCAAGTGGAGATGAGAAGGAGGAGATCGAAAGAGAAAGAAGGAGATGGAGATGAGAAGGAGGAGATCGAAAGAGAAAGAAGGAGATGGAGATGAGAAGGAGAGAGAAAGAGGAGAGGGAGATGGAGATGAGAAGGAGGAGATCGAAAGAGAAAGAAGGAGATGAAGATGAGAAGGAGAGAGAAAGAGGAGAGGGAGATGGAGATGAGAAGGAGGAGATCGAAAGAGAGAGAAGGAGATGGAGATGAGAAGGAGCTACAAGAAAAATGGGTTTGGGCGACGAGTCATACTAACATGGGCGACTAAATTTTTTTTCGAAGCCCAATACTGATGAAATGGGCTTCTAGTTAAGTTCCGTTGCCCAAATCTGTGTTTTGGGCGACGACTGCATATGCACTCGTAGCCTAAAATAGGTTTTGTGCAACGAGTTGAATTATATGGGCTACTAATTAGTTTTTCCTTGCCCCAGACCTGATAAGGCGACGAAATATTAAAATTTTATCGTTGCCCAAAATCTAAAAAAAAGGCGGAAATTTTGTTTTTGTTTTGCAAAATTCCCACGTTTAGATTAGTACTGGTAGGGTTATCTCGCGGTTTCTTTTTAAAAAAAGAACTCTAATTCAGTTTTCTACTCCCACCCCACCTTATATTCCTTCTTCCCCTCAAATACTCAATTATTAAAATCAATTTTTTTAAGCTATTAAACCATCTCACAAATCTTACCCCTTACATCTGCCATCAAAGACCCCCGCACTTTTGCGATTACGGTGATCACTCCGACTGGGTTTTTCCGGCAGCCTCAAGCGTCTTATACTAGTAGTAGCGACGGCAGCGTCACCTTCTTTTTCCTAGGTAATTCGACCCTATCTTTTATTTTATTTTTTAATTTTTTTTGTTAAATTTGGTTTTACTACTTCACAAATTCAATTGATGGTAGTTTGGAACATATTATTTTGTTTGAATTGATTGATCGCAATTCAATTGTTGGTTGATAATTTAATTGGAGTTTGATTTTATGTTAATCGATACTTACTAATTTGGGGCATTTGATTTATATCAAATCAATTACTGATTGGTATTTTGGAGCAATTAAAGGTAGTATATGATTTTATTTCTTGGTAATTTAGAGTGTTTGACCTGTTTTAATTGGGAAATTGAGAATCAGAGTGTCGTAGAACCATTTAATTATATGGTCTAACTGTTAATTTATGAAGTACTACTTGTTTTTGAGAAAGAATTTTTCAATATATCTTTGCATGCATGTATGATATTTTGCATTATAATATGATATAGAAGGCTATTTTTTCATGTTAGTCGTTATGCCAACAAAAAATACAATACAGAGTAGTAGTTGTATATTGTTGTTGTCAGGGATAATCATAAATTAGAGCTTAGATATAAGGATATGCATAACCTTTATTTAAAATAAGTAACTTTTTGTTAGCTTAGGTTTGATCTAATAGATTCTTAACTGATGACAAGTAACTTTTTGTTTTGTTTGATAAAAGAGCTTAATCAAATAATGTCATCTACAACATCCCACGAGATTAGTACCAAGGAATCTACATCTTATTATTGACAATTTAGTTTTAAAATATTGAAGCATATTTAAAGCAATTAAGTGGTAAAAAATTCTTTCTAGTACCAATTCCATCCTTCTTTTTATCTTATACAATATATCAATATTGTTATTTAATTAGTTTAACCATCTAAATTTATTCCTTACATTAGAAAATCTAGAATTGAAATCACGTTAATCTGCTTACTTTCTTTTAAACTAATTCTACATGTATAGGATACCATGTAACTGTAGTTTATACAGAATTAACATAATTTTGTTATATGTAAAATAGTTCATTCTCCTCCATACTTTTTTCATTTTCCCGCTTTTAATTCTTTTTTAATTTAATACATCATATATAAATTCATATTTACACATAAATCTGCTAAATAAATCATTATAATTTTCTTATTTGTAACCTTTTCTTTTTATTGTGTTTAAGAATGAATATGGATCGAAGTTGGATGAATCATAATGGTGTAAACGATAGACAAAAACCGGAGTACATAGCTGGTGTTAATGAATTTCTACAATATGCTTTTAGGGGGAAAAGTAGCGAAATAATGCTGAAATGTCCTTGTCTTAACTGTCGGCTGGTTTTGTCTCAAAATCTTAAAAATATGCAATGTCACTTACTAGTATATGGCATCGATCATACTTACAACCCATGGGTGAGTCACGGAGAGAGTGTAGAGCAAATTGATAATAATGAAGAACAATATACAGAGGAGGTTTCAGATAATGAGAATGATGAAATGCCTTTTGATGACATGGCCCCGTTTGTTTTTGATGCAACAAATGCGTGGAATTCTATAAACTCTACATATATTAATGAAAATGAGAGAACTACAAATTTAGAATCAAATAATGGCACTAGTGAAACACCTATGTTCCTCCAAAAATTAATGGAGGATATGGAGGCTGATTTGTATCCAGGGTGTAAAACATATAAGAGATTGGAGTTTACTATATCATTGTTGCACATTAAAGTTAGTAACAACTGGAGTGACAAGTCTTTTTCAATGTTATTGAATGCGTTACATAGGGCATTTAATTATGATAATAATTTGCCTTCAAGCTCCTATGAAGCAAAAAAATATACAAAAGCGCTAGGCTTAGACTATGTTAAGATTGATGCATGTGTCAACCATTGTGTTTTATTTCGAAAAGAGTATGCAAATGAAGTTAATTGTCCTAAGTGCTCAGCACCTAGATGGAAGCAGGATGTATGTGAAGATGATGAGAATTCAGATGAGGTTGTGGGTGTCAAGAGAAAAACACGAGTACCTCAATTAGTATTACATCATTTTCCACTTATTCCAAGGCTCCAAAGGATGTTCATGTGCTCCAAGCTAGCAATGCATATGAAGTGGTATAAGAAAGAACATTCGGGTGATGATGATGACGGCATTATGAGACACCCTAGAGATTCGAAATCGTGGAAGTCTTTAGATGAGCTATATCCTGAATTTTCTGCTGATGCACGTAATGTACGCTTGGCTTTAGCTAGTAGTGATGGGTTTAATCCAGGGGCAAACATGAGTAGTAGATATAGCATATGGCCTGTGATGTTAGTACCTTATAATTTACCTCCCTAGATGTGCATGAAAAGTGACAACATGATGTTGTCATTATTAATTCCCGGTCCTAAATCTCCTGGTAATGACATAGATGTATTTCTACAACCTCTAATAGATGAGTTGAAGGAATTATGGGAGAGTGGGGTACAAACTTTTGATGCACACACTAAGGAGACATTTAATATGCGAGCTGTGTTAATGTGGACAATTAGTGATTTTTGGGCATATGCTAATCTGTCTGGCTGGAGCACTAAAGGGGCCATGGCTTGCCCTAATTGCCACAAAGACACGAATTCTAAATGGTTGAAAAATGGCCACAAATGGTGTTATATGTGTCATCGTGTGTTTTTAAAACCAGATCATAAATGGAGACTTAATAAGAGGCTCTTTGGTAAAAAATTTGAAAGGCGTCCACCACCTAATCCATTATCGGGGAACGATGCTTTGGAGCAGCTACATGGATACCCTAATGTGGAGTTTGGGAAAGATGATAAAGGAAAACGTAAAAGAGGCGAAAGATATATTGTTCACCAGTGGAAAAAAATAAGTGTTTTTTTCCTATTGCCATATTGGAGACATCTGCTAGTTCGTCATAACTTGGATGTAATGCATGTGGAAAAAAATGTTTGTGAAAATATATTAGGCACATTGCTTGACTTACCTGGAAAAAAAAAAGACTCCTTAAATGCTCGGTTGGATTTAGAAGCCATTAAAATACATGATGATCTTCGACCAAAGAGTGTAGGGGACAAATATGAAATTCCACGAGCCCCTTTCAACCTGACCTTAAATGAAAGGAGGAAAATAGTCACATTTTTATCGAAATTGGCATTCCCGGATGGTTATTCATCTAATATTTCTCGATGTGCTTCTTTGCATGATGGAAAAATCATTGGAATGAAAACTCATGATTTTCACGTTTTCATGCAAGATTTGCTTACCCCGGCCTTTCAAGGTGTCTTAGATGAAAAGGTTTTAGAACCTTTAAGAGAGCTTAGTTTGTTTTTCAAGCAACTATGTGCCAAGACCTTAAAAGTAGTCGACTTAGAACGAATGGAAGCAAACATAGCAATCACATTATGCAAGTTGGAACGTATCTTTGTTCCAGCTTTCTTTGATGTCATGATTCATCTTCCCATACATTTAGCTACAGAAGCAAAATTGGCTGGGCCTGTGCATTATCGTTGGATGTAGAGATTTGAAAGGTAAAGTATACTTTTTTTTCTCAATATGTAAATGTAAAAGTGATTGTTATTAAACTAATTATAATCTTCATTTTTAGAGCAATGCGGACATTTAAGTCATTTGTAAGAAACAAAGCTCACCCAGAAGGATCAATTGCTGAAGGGTATGTTCAGAAAGAATTTTTGGCATTTTGTGCTAGATATCTTTCTAAGATTGAGACACAATTCAATCGTTTAGATCGAAATGAGGACATAAACTATCCACGACTTCATAGTCTTGCAGTGTTTTATACCACTGGCAAGCCACTAGGAAAGCCAAATTTAAAGCAATTGAGTATTGAAGACCGGAGAAAAGCTCAATTATATGTTTTGCAGAACTGTGATGAAGCACAACCTTTCTTTGATTAAGTTTGTGAAATTATAAATGTATAATTAAGCAAACAAAATGTTTCTTAATAACTTTTGTTTTGTTTAATAGTGAATATGAGAACAGTGTAGGTCATCAAGACGTTGAATTCTGCCAGTGGTTTGAGAATAGAGTAAGATAGTGTGTTATTCATATATTTATGATGTGTAATACATCAAATTTTAGCATGCACATTTATTTTTTTCTTTTTTATTTACATTGAAAAATAGATTACACAACTTTGGGATGATAAGGATGATAGAGTTACAGAAGAATTGTTGTGCCTAGCACGAGGACCAATGAAGAGTATTGTGACTTTTGATGGATATGTTATTAATGGGTTTAGATTTCACACTAAGAAGCGGCAAAGACATCGTAAAACTCAAAATAGTGGCGTTATTGTGAAAAGGGATGCAGAGAGTGGAGGGAAGGACTTTTACGGGAATTTGGAAGAGGTTATTGTGCTAGAGTATGATGCCTTAGAAAACCGAACAAGTCCTAAAGTGGTATTATTCAAGTGTAAGTGGTTTGATGTATTTAGTGAAGGAAGGGGGATAAAAAAAGGACAAATTTGGGTCTATACTTGTCAATGTTTCTCGTACATTGCAAACAAATGAGCCTTTTGCATTAGCTTCTCAGATTGAACAAGTTTTCTATGTCTCTTCTCATGATGAAAGACATTGGAAATCTGTAATTAAAGCTAATCCTCGTAACTTTTTTGATTTCCCAAATGATGAAGACACTAAACAAGATGAATCTATATGGAATATTGTTGAAGAAGGAGCAACTAACCTTGAAGAGTTCGCTGCATTGAGTGATGAGGAAATCAATATGGTTAGAGATGATTTTGAACCCGAGTTGGTTGACGCAAAGGTCATCTTAGAAGCTACTAATAATGCTGACATGGATAATGACGATGAGCAGGATGAAGAAAGTGAAGAGGATGATGAAGATGATCTGGACACAAGCTCTAGTGTACATGAGTTAGATGAGGATCTTGATGATGTAGAATATGACAGCGATAGTTCTACAGATTTTCCCTCTTAGTTCTTGGTAATTGGTGTTATCTAAACTAAAAGGAGTAAATGTGGCACTTGACCTCATGTTTGTCTATTTTAATAAATTTATTGTTTTAATATCATTGTAGGCATCAAGCAGCCGCGGAGATTGTGGTATTTTTAGGCGCTATTTTGATGTATTTATAAAATAAGGGTTATCACATATATTAGTTTCTTGATTGATTTTATTTTATATATAGATTGTTGATTATTATTGTATTCATAAAGTGTTAATGCTAATAAGCAAACTGCTGTTATTTTATCAACAATTCTTTAATGCTTATTTTAATTTACTAATATCGTGGAAAAGAAATTATTACAGTGAAATGGCAATTCAGCAAGTACAACAGTGTGCATCGCAGTTGCGTAAGACAAGGCAATTGTCAAATATAATGCAGGGAAACAACTGAATGAGCAGCAGGTGGATGAGAAGCAGGTGGATGATGCGCAACAACAACATCAGAATACAGAGCGGCAATATCAACCGAATGTGCAGCAGCAACAAGAACAAAGTGAACAACAGCAACAACAGATTGTGGGGTAGGAACAACAACAAAATGTGTAGTATCAACAACAAATAAATGAGGAGCAACAACATGATGCAAAAGCAACAACTAGTGAACAAACTAGAGAGACTAGGTTGACATATCGAGAGAAACGAAGGCTTGAACAAGCACTAAAATTTCCTGATCATAAGAGGCGTGGGCCAACTAGGGGTAAGAAATATGTTAATAGAATGTGGAATCCTAATTCTGAAGAAAAGATTAAAATAAATTTCATGGATGAGCTTCGACGCGTGGTTGGTGAAAAGGCAGATGAATTCATATGTGATTGTAGCAATTGGGTGAAAGAATTTTGTCCCCTCAAGTCATTGTATGTGCTATAACTTATTAGTTTTTCTAATATATGCTGCAAAAGTTATGTTTATGACTTTGACTTTACTTCATTCTTGACAGGAATTGGGCTAAGATGGATTCAGGTTCAAAAGTGATGGGAAGGAGAACGGTAGGTCGTTGGGCTACCACCCCACCCTATCAAACAAAATTTGTAACTTAACAAACCCCTATTCAGCGTAGTGGTAAGTCAAGGTCGAACCCAAGGGAATGGAGATCAAATGCACGATGCCTAAATCAAGCTATTTCGAAGTCAAGAAGGGGTTTATGGTAGAAACTAAGGCTAAACTAGGCGATGCAAAAGCTTATATGAAATCAATCTAAAGACACTAGAGCAATAGATCCACATGCAATTGTAATGGAAACGGTAATTTGGGAGGTCAAACCGACTAAGTCATGTGATATGAAGGAAGATCATCATGTATCCAAAAGAGCATACTAAGATGGTTCACCTAGAGGTCTAACTAGCGTCAACTACGCTAAACACTACCTAGGGAACGTCACAAAGCACCTCAATCGTGAAATTGCAAGTTTACTAATTAATGGTCCGTATCATAGCAAGCTTACAATGCAATCTAGTGTATTAATCAAAGATGGCCAAACCTCAATTAATCACACACATGCACATGAAATATCAACCAAATTTAATCATACCATCAACTCTATCAATTATCCCCAAATTACACTAATCCATTATCCATACATGCTTCACCATTTCCCTAGCTAGGAAACTATTCACTAGCCATAGGAATTAAGATCAAAAATACAACAATCATCAATTTCATCATCAGCATAATTGAAATCAAAGATTAAACCAACAATCAATCAAAATCAATCAAAATTCAATCAATAACCAAATCAATCATCAATAACATGGAAAACTAATGAAATCAACTAGAATCAAACTTGTATTGAAATCAAGAAGAAAATCCGTACAAAACTTTGATCTAAAGATCAAATACAATGAGGAATCCTTGAGCAATCACCAAAAATCATGAGTTTCTCTCTCTAAAGTTCTTGAGTTTCTCTCTCTAAAATTCTCCCAAAAACTAACTATCAAATTCAATCTAAAAACTTCTTTCTAAAAATAGGTAGAAATAACTATATATACAAAGAGGAGGTCGGTAATGACGCCCAAAAATAGACCCTCGTAAGTGCGGGCGCTCGGAGGAGAGAGATGATAACATGTACTCTATTGGTCATGTAAGTATATAATATATTATTCTAAAACTTCCCACTATGGCTTCTTCGTATTCACCCAGGAAGCTTATAGGATCAGTCCATCAGAAGCAACTACCACCAGTCCTTTACCACCTGGTGTTAAATTAGGCTATTTAGCCTGCTAAGGCTAGGTTAAGGAAGATTACATAAGCTTAGTAGAGATGCTGTTTTAAGTACCTTTAGAGTTCTTTCCTGATATGAATACTAGTCTGTCATTGTATTTTTCCAATTTTTTTTGTTCGTTATGGTTTTACATATATCACCTAAAGAATATTTTGAAGTTTCTATCTCCTCTAAACTAGGCTTGTTTCGTTAATCGTTTAAGGTTATGCATATCTGATAATAACTTGCCCTGAAACAAAACATCAGGACATATCTGAATCTTCGTTCCTGCATAAGTTCCGTGTTGTTGCTGAACCGTCCTTATCAAATGACATTTAGTTAGTTCTCCATCCTACAAAGTGACTTGCATGTGATTGTTCAAACTAAAGAGGATTGTCATGTTAACTGTACAGAAGAATATAAGAATATATAGTTGAGGCATTAAATCATCCTTTTGCTTTATATAAAGTGTGACTATGATTAGCTTGGTGTAAGGCTTTAGAATTAGGGTTTTGAATTGCTAGCATTTTATTTTATACTGTTATCTCAGTCTTGTGACTACTGACTAGTGTGTGGTGACTTTTTTCCACCCCATTTTCTTAAGTTTAAAGATCCAAGTGACTTGTTTTTGCGTAGTAGTTCATGACTAATAACTTAATAAGACTCCTGTTAAAAAAATAAAAATAAAACGTAATAAGACAAGATAAGGTAATACCTGCTAGTATGCTATTATTCTAAAACTCCCCACTATGGCTTATATATATACTCTTTTCTCTTCCAACACATTTTTTTTATTTCACTCTATAAATTGTTCATAGTACATAAATTGAAATGGTTCATAGTACATAAACTGAAATTGTTTCTGATGGGTTGTTCGTTTTATGAATGTAGTTAGTTTTGTCAAATTGTTAGTTGTTTTCAAACAAAAATTTGCAGTAGTATGAGGCCGGGAAAATAACCAGTATATATTTTCGAATGTATCAGTTTTAATACTTTTGTGTAATAAAGTCTATATGAAGTTTGCATTTGTGAAAATTTAGGATTCTCTCAATAATTATTTTTATGTTACTAACTTATGTTTCACTTACATAGGAATAACATGGGCTAGCAATGAAAGATGGATGAACGCAACTATTGAAGGTGAAATATATGAGCAGCATTAAGAAGGGGCCGATTGAATTAAGTCTGTAAATAGTGTTATGTTTCTGTTATTTAATTTTTAAAGGATCATGTATCTTGTTGAAAGTTGACAAAGTGGGATTACCTTATAATTTGCACATTTCTTAGTATGTTATTTATAAAATAAATTATTTCATTTAGTCATTATTCAGATAAATTTGAATTTTAATAGGTTATACCAGTATAAAAAATATATATATAAAAAAACACATAAACAAAGCATTGTATGATGCCGACAAATATGGGCAACGAGTAACTTCGTTGCACAAAGTACTATGGGCAACGAGGTAGCACGTATGGGCACAAAGATGGGCGTCGAATAGGTTCGTTGCCCAAACTACTATAGGCAACGAAAAACACTTTGTCGCCCAAAGAATCAAAGATAGGGCAACGAACTTGTTCGTCGCCCAAAATATTATGGGCGACGAAATAGGCAGCGCAAAGGCAACCAACTAGTTCGTCGCACAAAAAACCATTGTGCAACGAAATAAAAAGTCTTCGCCCAATATATAATAGGCTTCGACCTTTGGGTGTCGAACCCATGTCTAGGCCCAATTTGTCGCCCAAAACTTTGGGCGACGAATTAGTTGTTTTGGGCTTCGAGTTTAGTCGTTGCCCAAAGTAGAAATGATGAGGTAGCTAGGGTTTGGGGTTTATAAGGGGGGGCGTTTTTTTTTTAATTGATTAATTGATGGTAACAGGTAATGTCTTGTTTAAAATTAACACCCCCTAAACTTATTTGTAACAATTAGACATTTTTTCGATTTGCACCCAGCCACCTCCTCTCCCCTCCCCCAAACTTACATGCGCGGCACCGACGGTGACGGTACGACCGGTGACCTACATCCTCACCGTCGGCTGACCACTTCCCCCTTAACCCTGACATTCCCCTTTCCTCCATCGCGACATCAGGCCAAACCTTAACCCCTGACAAGCGAGCCTCACCGCGATTCAACACAATAAGGGACGTTTTTTCGATTTGCGCAACTATTTGTCTTGCGCGCAGCTCTATGGTAAGATTCGATTTTCTAATATTTTTATATTCTGAATCTTTTGCGAGCACATCTCCAGAAGTTGCGCGGGTTGCCGCGCGCAACTAAATAAGTTGCGCGCGATTGGTGAGCGCGATTTTTGTGAGTTGCGTGCGACATTTTCTGCGGCAGCTTTTTATTTTAACCTAGACGCTCCTAAATCCGTCATTATTGAGTTTTAAGCACGGACTTAAGCCTAATTATTATCGGGTATAGTTTATTGGTGACGTGGGCAAAACTAGGTCGTTGGGCTAATTCTCCCTAAGCCAAACAAAATTTATAAACACTCAACAAACCCAAATACAAGTATAGAGGTAAGTCAAGGGTCGAACCCAAAGGAACGGTAATGCCTAAGTGCTTCCAATTATATGCCTAAGCTAGGTCGAAGACTAAAGATAAAAGGTGGCTCTAACAACTACTAAAACGAGGAAACCAACCAAATATAAGAGCTAGGGATTAGGATTCACTTATTATAGCAATGAGCAATGCAAATTGGAATGGAAAGTCGACTAAGTCAAGCAATGTGAGGGAAAATCAATCATGCAACCAAAAGAGCATGTCAAGCTATTCTCCTAGAGGTCTAACTAGCGTTAACTACGATAAACTCTAGCTAGGAAACATCACAAGACACCTCAATCGTGTAAATGCAAGCCACAAATCAATGGTCTGTATCAATGTGAACTTACAATGCAATCTAGTGCAATAATCAAAGTTAGCTACTCTCTAATTAATCACACACATGCACATGATCAATTAACCAAGTTTAATCACATCATCAACTCCATCAATTATCCCCAATTTACATCAATTCATTACATCATAAGCTTCACCAAATCCCTAACCGAACAACTACTCAAGCATTATCATCAATTCTACCAATACAAACATGAATAACCAAAATCAATCATCAATTCATCAAAATCCAATCAAAATCAACAATCCAAACAATGAATATTAAACAAAGCAATAAATGGGATAGAGTTAGAAATGCTCTTTGATGATAGAGTAGATCTCCAATACAATTGTCACATTTGAATCTTCAATCTCTCAATCACCATTGAAATTCCTCACTTTCTCTCTCTAAAATCTACTCCTAAAATTAACCCTAAACTAGAGAGAGAAGCTCTCAACTAAGCTAGGAAAATGATCTAAAAATCTAAGCTTAATCTCCCTCTACCCAAAAATGGGTATTTATAAATACAAAGAGTAAAAGAAAATAAAAGAGAAAAGAAAATAAAATAAAAGGAAAAGAAAAGGAAAGAAAAGAAAAGAAAATAAAAATAAGAAAAGAAAATGGAAAAGAAAAATACAAGAATTAAAAGGGAAAATAAAATCAAAGGAATAATAAAAAGAAAATAAATCGGTTGCTACACATTCAAGGGGAAATGATCCCTTGCTTCTCACCGTCTCACGCAACTCATCATCATCAATCAACCTTCATCACAACCGTCATCATCATCAATCAACGGCCAACAATTAAGCTTCCTTGACACGCACAAATTAGACCCAGCTGTGTGCGGCCGCAGGGGCTGCGAGTGCGGCCGCACTTATTGAGGTTTGGGAAGCTTGCTGCTGCGGTGGTGTGCTGGAGGTGAGGTAGGCGTCGCTAGAGGTTGCAGCTGCTGCCAGAAATAGCTACTGTTGTTGCTTGAATTGGTGGCGCAAATGGAGGTTGCTGCAATTGTTGTTGTTGCGTGAAGAGGTGGCTGAATTGGAGTGGAGCAGGGCTGCGTGAGGTGGCTGGTTGTTGCGGGTGGAATCGGAGCTGCTGCCATGGGAGGTGCGGTGGTGATTTGGTGGCTGATATGACGGCGCGATTAATGGGCAGCAAGGACTGCTTTGTGTGGCTGGTGGTTGCGGCAGAGCAGGGGCTGCGGTGGCTGCTTGTGAGGCTGCGTGTGTGGAGGAGTGGCTAGTGATGCGTTGCTGCAGTTGGAGTTGCGAGGTGAGGGAGTGAGGAGCAGCAAAGCTGTTGTTGTTGCGAGGAGTTAGAGGAGCAGGGGAAAGCAGGGGAAGAGAAGTGAGGTAATGGTGTGCGGGAATAGTGCGGGAACAGGGGAGATGGAGTGAGGGAGAGCTGTATTTCCTGCCTACTGTCAACACCATCACCATCATCACCATGATGGTGACGAAGACCCATGTATGCAGTAGCTAGCACCAATTTGGACTTGGAACAAACACCTACAAACACACATAAAACCGAGAGATAAAATAAAGTGAAATAAAACTAAAACCGACAAATAAAGTAAAATAAATAAAATGAAAATGAAAATGAAAATAATAAAAGAAGGAAAAATAATAAAATGAAAATAAAATGAAGTAAGGAAAATGAAATGAAAATAAAATCAAATAAACTAAAATAAAATAAAACTAAATCTATAAAATCTAAAATAAAGAAAAAACAACTAAAATAACGAAAATAAAAGAAATAAAAGAGAAAATACTAGAAAACCATAGAAAGGTAGAAAAAAGAGAGAAAGCATAAAACCGAGCATTTATTAAGCAAGAAAGCAATGAAAAGAGGACAAAAAGGACTTAAATGCACATCAAATGTGTGCCATTTATGACACACATCAAATACCCCCAAGCTTACCTTTTGCTCGTCCTCGAGCAAAACAAAACCAAGGGAGTGAAAATGACGAGCTAATTAAAACAAACTAGAGAAGAGACGAGATGAGAATATACACTAACTCACTGTCGTAGGAATCACGGTTGTTTTTAGCTACAACAAGCCCTTTAAACCCCAAAGTCGCCTATGAGGACGAGTGAGGTCTCGTAAGGGTATCCTAAGAGTTTGACCCATAACTCTCATAATAATACAAACAAGGCAAAGCATGAAAAAGAAAACAAAATACAATAAAAGCAAACAAATGTTCATGAAAGGACTTTTTGCAAATGTACAAATACAAGTGGATGCAAATCTTTCTAAATAAGTAAGGGAGTGCACGTTCCAAGATACCCAAGGTTGATTGAAACATAAATATGCTAAGCATAGGAACTAGCTTTCACAATCCACTTTCATCCCAAACGATCTTACCGCGTTCTTCCTAATAGCTTCAAATCGACCTCTAATGAGCATCCCATTGATTCCACGAAGGAACCGGAAAAAGAGAATTTTTAGGCTACTCGACATCTTGACTTTTGCATTCCCTCTCCCTATTCCTATAACTCACATTCCTCTCCACCGATGAGTGACTCAACCATTTAGGTCAAAAGGTCTTTCCCCAAGGTTGTAACGTAAGGCAATAAGGGTGAAGGTAGGCTAAAAATTTGAAATTTGGTGGTTTTCCTAAAAGTGAAGCAAAGAGGACGCCTTTCTTAGAATCACAATCAAGTAGACACCAATCCAAACAAAAATACTCCCACCCCCAAGCTTATTCAAAGCTATAAACCACAAACATATACACAAAAAGCGTGGGAACGCTTCCCCCCAAGCTTAAATGGAGCATTGTCCTCAATGCTCAAAAAGGGAGAATACTCACATCAAAATATTTTTGAATTTTTCATTTTTCACTTTTTTTTTTCTTTTTTTTAGTAGTGCTTTGTCCTCGCCTCTTTTAACTTTGGACGGCTTTTTCGATTTTGCACTTATTTGTCCATGCCTTTTATAATATAGGACGGCTTTTACTCATACCCATTTGCCATTATTCACAAAGAAGATAAAACACAAACTTGCTTTCATAAGAACCAAACATTTCAACTTCTCCACCACAAACTCTATCAAGAATGATCAATTGCTTCACAAAAACCAAGAAAGAAAGAAAAATGAAACAAAAGGCCAAAGATCTAAAGATGTGGCTTGAAAAGAAGGGATAAGGCTCAAATGGTTGCAAGAAGGAAAATGTAAACCCAAAAATATCAAAAATGAATAAAACTATCCTAAAAAAGAAAAATACCACCCCGAAAAAGGTGCCTTTTTCCTCCCCAAATGGTTCGGTCTCGGATTCAAGTTCTATGATTCAAGTTTCAAGATTAGGTTTGCAAGAAGTCAAGGATCCATGCCGCTCATGCAAGTATAGGTAGAAGGCTAGAAAAACAAAGAACTCACACGGATGTAGCAAAAACTCACTATTGGCGTCAAATCGACTATAGGAAGCAACTACCAAACATGCCACAAACAAGTAGAATCCGGCTTCATGTTCCCACTAGTTCTAAACAACTACCTTAGCATGCTTTATCCTAGAATCAACCAAGCGTACTCTCAAACCGTGCACACCATTACCATTTAGGAAGAAAAGCATTCAATTATACAAGTCCAAATGTTATTATGTCCAAAGCAAGAACAAAACAAAACACATTGCAAATTTGCCTTGATAGAAACAAAAATCTTTTTAGAGTTTTTCAAAATATAAGAAACATGGAAAAGCATATACAAAGGTGCATAACACATAAGAATCAACATTCCACCAAACATGATAGAATACCCTCCCGCAAGCTTGAATGAGACAATACACTCAAACATAAATCATATAATCCATGGGAGGGGAAAATGATGACTGACATTTATGGCACTCATTTGGTTCCTTTTGGGATGATTTCTATTTCATTTTATCTCTATTTTCTTCAGTTTTGCTTAGTTTTATTCTTGTTTTCTTCATTTTATGATTTTTGTAGTTAGTTTCTCTATTTCATGCTTTTTCTAGTTTACTTGCTATTTTTCCCTTTTACTTGCTTTTTATCCTTTGTTTGTAGGTGGTAATTGATTGTCCAAGAATTCCCGAGTTTCCTCTCTATGAGCTTTCATTGTTTTCATGCCTAGAGATGGTGCAAGAAGCTTCAAGTCAAAGGTGGATCCAAGGGGCAAGCTTCAAGGCTTTGTATATGCCTTCCTCATGGCTTATACTTTTCAAGAAATTCAAGAAAGTTTCTGCCTACTTTGTCCTCCATCATCATCACCTAGGATGTGTGCACTGCTTGAGCTAGGACGAAGAGAAGAAGGGGGAAAGACCCAGGGTTGTGCGGGCGCACTAGAGGAGTGTGCGGCCGCACATCTGTCGTGTGCGGCCGCACATCAGGTGTGTGCGGGCGTACATGCCTGGGTGTGCTCCCGTGCGCACCATTCTCTCTCCTTCGAGCGCCCGCACCAACGTGGGTCTATTTTTGGACGTCTTTCCCAACCTCCTCTTGGGGATTGTTAGTTATTTCTTTCCATATATAGAGAGAAGATTAGATCTTCATTAGTAAGGATTAGATTAGATCTTAGAGAGAGAAAACATTGGTTCTTAGCATTTTTAGAGAGAGAAAGTGTGGGTTTGATGATTGATGATTGAAGATTGTTTCATTTGATTTGATTTCTATCAAGTTTGTAAGAATTCTTTACTCTTTAATGCAATTCAATGTTTGATTTCATGAGTATTGTTGTTTGATTTGGTTGATTGATAGTTTGATTGATTTGATTGAATTTGTTGGTTTCAATTTGATTTCAATTGATGAATTTGGGAATGATGATTAGTTTAGCTTTGATTTTGTTGCTCTTTATGGATTGTGAGTAGTTTATTTGCTAGGGTAGTGGTGAAGCACGTATTGATGATGAATTGAGATTAATTTGGGGGAAATTGATTGAGTTGATGATGTGATTAAATTGGTTGATTGATTTTGTGCATGTGTGTGCTTGATTAGGCTTGATCACCCTTGTTATTCACACTAGATTGCATTGTGAGTTCACATTGATACGGACCATTGATTTGTGGCTTACATTTACTTGATTGAGATATCTTGTGATGTTTCCTAGCTAGTGTTTGATGTAGTTGACGCTAATTAGACCTCTAGGAGAATAGCTTGATGTACTCTCTTGGTTGCAATTTCGGTTTTCCCTCACATTGCTTGACTTGATTGGTTAATTCCCCAAGTTTATTGACCTTCATCGTTGATGCATGTGGATCCATTCCCCTAGTGCCTTAGCATTCATTTAGTACAAGCCTTTTGCATCGCCTAGCTTAGCCTTAGTTTCTACCATAAACCCCTACTAGACTTCGGAATAGCTTAACTTAGGCATCGTGCATTTGACCTCCATTCCTTTGGGTTCGACCTTGACTTACCACTACACTAAATAGGGGTTTGTTAAGTTACAAATTTTGTTTGATTGGGTGGGGTGGTAGCCCAACGACCTACCGTTCTCCTTCCCATCAAAATGGCGCCGTTGCCGGGGAATGGTGCTTTGAATGCATGTTGTTGTTGAGTCTATTCCACTTTATTTGCAAAATACAAAAAGATTTTACACTTTAGGCTACACTTGTAGCCGTGCTACTAACATTTTCTTTGAGTTTTGTGTGCTTAGATTCCTAGCCATAGGAAGTAATTCAAGAGTTGCCTTGAAAGAACTTGGAGTGCCCGGTGCTTATAGGTATGAGTGCGGCATAGCTCCACCTACAACACCGGCAAGTGATTTTTAAATTAGGCCGGAAATGATCACCCTAATTGAGAGGAGACAATATAGTGGGGCAAAGAACGAGAGCCCATTGAACCATCTTAAGGAGTTTGAAAAATATTGCAACACTATCAATGTCAATGGAGTTTCTCAAGAGTTTATCCGCCTTAAGTTGTTCCCTTTCTCTCTCATAGGAAGATCTTTGGAATGGCTAGACAAAGAAGTGAAGCCCAATTCCTTGAAGACATGGGATGATGTCACAAAAGCTTTCTTGTCTCGTTTCTACCCACCAAAGAAGACAGCGGAGGCTAGAGCCTTAATCCAAAGTTTTAAGCAATTGCCTAGAGAGAATCTCTATGAAGCATGGGAGAGATACAAGGACTACCAAAGGGAATTCCCTCACCACGGAATTCCAACATATCAAGTGATCAAAATCTTCTATAGAGGTTTGAGCTTTGAAGGTAGATCGAGCCTAGATGCCGGAGCCGGAGGGCCAATCATGAAAAAGACGGAAGAAGAGGTTGTGAATGTAATAGATGATGTGGTAAGGAATTACATGGATTGGCATGATGTAGAGAGGGAATCGGCAAGCACAAGTTGCTCAACCGATCAATCTTATGTCATCAACGAATTGTCCACAATGGTCTCGGAGTTAGGAAAGGAGATGAATTCTCTCAAGAACAAGCTTGAGAGTCCTTCACAAGCTTCTAGTCTTCCCTCCCAATTTAAGGGGAGAGGTATATCTTCTTACTCTAACCCTCCTTTGCTTCTTGTTGCATGATTAGAGAATGCTTGGTTTGTGATATGTGTGGAAAGAATGATCATGATGCTTCTAATTGCTCCAATGTTCCTTGTGATAGATATGATGGATATGAGAATGTGCATGTGAATTGTGATGATAATAATGATTTTGGACCTAGATTTAATGCTCAAAAGATTGTTGGGAATAGGAATTATCACAATAATGGGAGCTATGATAATTAAAACCAAAAGAGTGGTAATGGTAACCGTGTGACCCAAGAATTTTGTGGTAACCATAACAACTTTTGTTGTAATGATCAAAGCTATGACCAAGAATATGGGGATCATGATCAAGGTTATGGTAACCATAATCAAAATTCCGGCCAAAATCATGGTAAGGGTAATTGGAGTAATCAAGGTAGGGGAAATTTTCAAAATGATGTTCAAAGAGATACCCCACCCCAAATTACTCCAAGGACTCAAAGCCAAGGTGATGATTTCTTTACTCAACAATCCCAATTGAATAGGCTAGAAAATTTCATGATGGATCAATCTAAGATGTTGAATGAATTCACATTGTCTTGTAACAAAATGTTTGAGGTCCTATTTACTCATGGAAAGATGCTTGAGAACCAAATTGTTCAACTAGCCAACCCTTTGAAAGATTGTGCTAGTCCATCTCTTTTTCCCTCATAAGAAGTTGATTCTAGGGAACCTATGTGTGCTATGAGCACTAAGAGTGGTAAGGTCCTTAAAGAGAGTGCTCCTATGAAGAGTAAGGAGAGTGAAAAGGAGAATGATTCGAGTGAAGAGAATAAGAATGAAGAGCCTAGCAAGATGAGTGAGGATTCCAATGATAAGCCTAAGGAGAAAGAGCGGAAGCAAGATGAGGTTTACAAACCTAGACTTCCTTACCCCCAAAAGCACAATAGGCATAAATTGGATGAGCAATTTGGGAAATTCATCGACATGCTTAAGTAACTTCATCTTACTCTTCCTTTTACCGATGTTGTAGAACAAATGCCAAACTATGCTAAGTTTCTTAAGGAAATTTTGAGCGGTAAGAGAGATTGCAATTTGGTGGAACCGGCGAATCTAGGGGAGTGCTTTAGTGCCTTTTTTCAAAACGACCTACCCCAAAAGTTGAAGGATCCCGGAAATTTCTCCGTACCTTGCAAAATCAAAGGAAAATTGTTTCAAAATGCTCTTTGTGATTGAGATTGCGGAAGATGACCATATCCCTATCATCTTAGGAAGGCCTTTCTTAGCCACCTCGAGAGCCTTGATAGATGTTAAGAGAGGTCGTATTACCTTGAGAATTGGTAAGAATGAGGAAAGTTTTGATTTGAAACCAACACATGAGTCTTTGTCCCTTGTAAAAGGAATTATGTGTGTTAATTCCCCTCGCCCTATTGATGATGCATGCACAATTGATTCTTCACATACCGATTTTCTTGAGAATTATGATGATGTGCTTTTGAGTTGTGATTGCAAGAAGGTTAGTGAAGATAAAGTGATGATTCCCAAGCTTATGGACGAGGAGGAAGTTGATATTCCTCATTGGTTTGAACTCCATCCTCAAGATGAAGGTGATGTTTCTATGAGTTTAGATGGTGAAGGACCATTTACGAAGAAAAACAGGGCAAAGAAAAGAGCACGAGCTTCTAAGAAAAAGAGAAAGAGGAAGAAGTTGAGGAAAGAAAAGCTTGCATTTGAAAGGTCTTTGTATGAAAGTTCATCAAGCAACAACGAGAAGTTGCTAGAAGTTGAAAAGGAATTTGCTCTTTCTACTACCTTGAAGAAGGTGGTGTTCTTTGACCCTACATGATTTGGAGGAAGGGTCGAGCTTAGGACCTTAAGAAAGCGCTTCCCGGGAGGCAACCCGGAGATTCTAACTTTTCTTTTTGATTTTTGAGTTTTCTTGTTTTTGTTTCTTTTATTACTTTTTCTTTGCTTTCACTTTTCTACTTGTTTGGATTTTTTAGGATGAACTTTGCGAGATTGGATTTCTTCATGAATTCATGGTGAATGGAAGGTGTTCGTGGCACATATCATATCTTGTTCGATTCCAATTGAAATTTGAGGTAAAAGGGGTAAGAATTTTAGAGAGGTAAGATAGGAATTTCATGTTTTAAAGGTTGGAGGAAGTTGATACTTAGTGAGTTTTTGTGGTGAGCACATGAATCTTTAATTTTGAGCTCTTTAAAAATGTTTTTAGCTATTGCCTATGGTGTTCCTCATCACCATCATGATTCATGTGCGCACCCAAGTGGTCAGTAAGTATCAAAAATAAGAGGAAAAGAAAGAACGGAGAAGCACTACAAGCGCGGCCGCACACCCCCTGTAGCCGTGCCCTTTTATTTCTTCTTCCTTTTTCCTTCATTCATTACCTCATTCCTCATCTCCTACCTCACGCTCTCCCTCTCAAACCCTCCTCACTTGTGCACACTCCTCACTCACCATTCACCATCAAAAATCCCTTGAATCCAAATCTTGTAGTTTAGTTTAGTTGTTTAGTTTGTTTAGTTTGCTTTTATTTCCTTTAGTTGTATATACTTCTTGCTTAGTTTAGTTTCCTTTCATTTGTTGTTTTCCTTTATTTGTTTTGAAGTTACTAACCATTTTCCTTGTTCATAGTTTCTTTTATTTCTTTTTCTCACTTGGTTCCTTGAGGAGCTTAGGGATACGGCATGCTACGAAGTGGTTTCTAATCGCTTCATTTATTTTTGCTAAGCTTGGAATCCCGGTGAGACCTTTCTTATTTTCTCTTTATTTTCCTTGGTTGCATAGAATAGGATTAGTTTAGGGGAAGTTGAATGGTTCGAGGATGGATGCTTGTTAACACGTAATGTGTTTGGGATCGGTGACTTTGTTATCTATCGATCACTTGTTTGTCGATTGGGAACTTTATGTGCTTAACTTGCTTTCTAGTCCTTTACATGCTAATTCTCCTATATTTTCCTTTTCTATGTCTCCGTTTCTTTTCTTTTACTCTCTTTTATTTTACTTTTTCTCTTATTTTCCTTTATTTTTCTTTTCATTTTTGATGTGATTTTGAGGCATTGTTTTTCATTTCTTTTCTTATGAAATGAACCTTGCACATTGGACTTGTCTTTTGCATGATTTTCTTCCTAGGTTATAAAGGTATGCACGGTTTGAGACTATGTTCGGTTGACTCTAGGATAGTGTATGCTAGGGTAGTTGGTTTGAACTAGGGGGATCATGAAGCCGGATTCTACTTGTTTGTGGCACGTTGGCAGTTGCTTCCTATAGTTGATTTGACACCATTAGTGAGTTTTTGCCACATCCTTGTGAGGTTATTTGTTTTTCTAGCCTTCAACATTCCTTGTATGAGCGGCGTGGATCCTTGACTATGCAAACCTAATCTAATAAAGCTTGATGTATGATTCTCAAACACGAGACCGAACTATCTAGGAAGGACAAAGGCACATTTTTCTGGGTGGTATTTTCATTTTTGTTATATTTTGTTATTTTCTTTATTTTTAGGTTTACATTTGCCTTCTTGCAAACATTTGAGCCTTATCCCTTCTTTTCAAGCCACATCTTTAGATCTTTGGCCTTTTGTTTCATTTTCTTTCTTTTCTTGGTTTTTGTGAAGCAATTGATCATTCTTGATGGAGTTTGTGGTGGAGAAGTTGAAATGTTTGGTTCTTATGAAAGCATGATTGTGTGATGATTTCTTTGTGAATAATGGCAAATGAGTATGAGTAAAAGCCGTCCTACATTATAAAAGGCATGGACAAATAATAAGTGCAAAGGTTGAAAAAGCCGTCCAAAGTTACAAGAGGCGAGGACAAAGCACTATCAAAATAAAAAAGAAAAAAAAAATTGAAAAATTGAATAAATTCAAAAATATTTTGATGTGAGTTTTCTCCCTTTTTGAGCATTGAGGACAATGCCCCATTTAAGCTTGGGGGGAAGCGTTCTCACGTTTTTTTTGTGTATATGTTTGTGGTATATAGCTTTGAATAAGATTGGGGGTGTGAGTATTTTTGTTTGGATTGGTGATTACTTGATTGTGATTCCAAGAATTGGCCATTCTTTGCTTCATTTTTAGGAAAACCACCAAATTTCAAATTTTTAGCCTACCTTCACCCTTATTGCCTAACGTTACAACCTTTGGGAAAGACCTTTCGACCTAGATAGTTGAGTCACTATTCGGGGGAGGGCATCATGGGTCTTTGCCTACGGAAAGGGGATGCATAGTCAAGATGTCGAGTAGCCTAAAAACATTTCTTTTTCCGGTTCCTTCGGGGAATCATCAGGACGCTCACTAAAGGGAGATTTGAGACTAGTGGGAAGAACGCGGTAAGATTGTTTGGGATGAAAGTGAATTGTGATAACTAGTTCCTATGCCTAGCATACCCTATGTTTCAATCAACCTTGGACATCTTGAAACGTGCATACCTTAACTACTTGAGAAAGATTGTCATTCATTTGCATTGTAGTCTTTATGTTGGTTCATTTCGCAAAGGTTTGTTGTTATTTCATTATCTTTCTTTTATTTTTATGGTTTTGCCTCATTGATGTTTGGTGGAGAGTTATGGGTCAAACTCTTAGGATACCCTTACGAGACCTCACTCGTCCTCATAGGCGACTTTGGGGTTTAAAGGGCTTGTTGTAGCTAAAAACAACCGTGATTCCTACGACAGTGAGTTTTAGTGTATATTCTTATCTTGAGTCTTTCTTTTTCGTTTTCAATAAAATTTTCATTCTGATTCTTTCTTGCTTTGTTTTGCTCGAGGACGAGCAAAAGTTTAGCTTGGGGGAATTTGATGAGTGACATTTATGGCACTCATTTGGTTCCTTTTAGGATGATTTCTATTTCATTTTATCTCTATTTTCTTCAGTTTTCCTTAGTTTTACTCTTGTTTTCTTCATTTTATGATTTTTGTAGTTAGTTTCTCTATTTCATGCTTTTTCTAGTTTACTTGCTATTTTTCCCTTTTACTTGCTTTTTATCCTTTGTTTGTAGGTGGTAATTGATTGTCCAAGAATTCCCGAGTTTCCTCTCTATGAGCTTTCATTGTTTTCATGCCTAGAGATGGTGCAAGAAGCTTCAAGTCAAAGGTGGATCCAAGGGGCAAGCTTCAAGGCTTTGTATATGCCTTCCTCATGGCTTATACTTTTCAAGAAATTCAAGAAAGTTTCTGCCTACTTTGTCCTCCATCATCATCACCTAGGATGTGTGCACTGCTTGAGCTAGGACGAAGAGAAGAAGGGGGAAAGACCCAGGGTTGTGCGGGCGCACTAGAGGACTGTGCGGCCGCACATCAGGTGTGTGCGGGCGCACATGCCTGGGTGTGCTCCCGTGCGCACCATTCTCTCTCCTTCGAGCGCCCGCACCAACGTGGGTCTATTTTTGGACGTCTTTCCCAACCTCCTCTTGGGGATTGTTAGTTATTTCTTTCCATATATAGAGAGAAGATTAGATCTTCATTAGTAAGGATTAGATTAGATTAGATCTTAGAGAGAGAAAACATTGGTTCTTACCATTTTTAGAGAGAGAAAGTGTGGGTTTGATGATTGATGATTGAAGATTGTTTCATTTGATTTGATTTCTATCAAGTTTGTAAGAATTCTTTACTCTTTAATGCAATTCAATGTTTGATTTCATGAGTATTGTTGTTTGATTTGGTTGATTGATAGTTTGATTGATTTGATTGAATTTGTTGGTTTCAATTTGATTTCAATTGATGAATTTGGGAATGATGATTAGTTTAGCTTTGATTTTGTTGCTCTTTATGGATTGTGAGTAGTTTATTTGCTAGGGTAGTGGTGAAGCATGTATTGATGATGAATTGAGATTAATTTGGGGGAAATTGATTGATTTGATGATGTGATTAAATTGGTTGATTGATTTTGTGCATGTGTGTGCATGTGTGGCTTACATTTACTCGATTGAGATATCTTGTGATGTTTCCTAGCTAGTGTTTGATGTAGTTGACGCTAATTAGACCTCTAGGAGAATAGCTTGATGTACTCTCTTGGTTGCAATTTCGGTTTTCCCTCACATTGCTTGACTTGATTGGTTAATTCCCCAAGTTGATTGAACTTCATCGTTGATGCATGTGGATCCATTCCCCTAGTGCCTTAGCATTCATTTAGTACAAGCCTTTTGCATCGCCTAGCTTAGCCTTAGTTTCTACCATAAACCCCTACTAGACTTCGGAATAGCTTAACTTAGGCATCGTGCATTTGACCTCCATTCCTTTAGGTTTGACCTTGACTTACCACTACACTAAATAGGGGTTTGTTAAGTTACAAATTTTGTTTGATTGGGTGGGGTGGTAGCCCAACGACCTACCGTTCTCCTTCCCATCAGAAAATAAGGAGATTAATCCAACAAACCAACATATGTCCGACAAGTCATCATCCACAAGAGAAAGAGCAAGGAAAGATATTACCGGATATTAGGTGGGTGTAAATACCCGCAAATGACCCAATTTAAACCTTTCAAAGCTAATTTCTCAAGAATTAAACCTTGTCTCCATATGCTCGCAAAGATAGGAGTCAACCTTCCTTGATTCTTGATCCAAATCGAAGCACCAAAGTATATCAAGTCATGTACCTAGCAAAAGGCACACAAAAATTTCCATGAGAGAAAATCTATTCTAAAAAGAAAAGGAAAATCTAATCTAAAACACGGGTTACTTCCCGAGAAAGGCTTGCTTAAGGTCCAAGCTTGACCGCTCTAGTAAAATAATATTGCAACGATCGCAAGAGCTTGTCAAATGCACTACTACACATTTCATATGAGAGCAAGTATGCACATGACAAAAATAAGGCAGGCAACGACGCCATTTTGACGTGGGGAAAACTAGGTCGTTGGGCTAATTCTCCCTAAGCCAAACAAAATTTATAAACACTCAATAAACCCAAATACAAGTATAGAGGTAAGTCAAGGGTCGAACCCAAAGGAACGGTAATGCCTAAGTGCTTCCAATTATATGCCTAAGCTAGGTCGAAGGCTAGAGATAAAAGGTGGCTCTAACAACTACTAAAACGAGGAAACCAACCAAATATAAGAGCTAGGGATTAGGATTCACTTATTATAGCAATGAGCAATGCAAATTGGAATGGAAAGTCGACTAAGTCAAGCAATGTGAGGGAAAATCAATCATGGAACCAAAAGAGCATGTCAAGCTATTCTCCTAGAGGTCTAACTAGCGTCAACTACGATAAACTCTAGCTAAGAAACATCACAAGACACCTCAATCGTGTAAATGCAAGCCACAAATCAATGGTCCGTATCAATATGAACTTACAATGCAATCTAGTGCAATAATCAAAGTTAGCTACTATCTAATTAATCACACACATGCACATGATCAATTAACCAAGTTTAATCACATCATCAACTGCATCAATTATCCCCAATTTACATCAATTCATTACATCATAAGCTTCACCAAATCCCTAACCGAACAACTACTCAAGCATTATCATCAATTCTACCAATACAAACATGAATAACCAAAATCAATCATCAATTCATCAAAATCCAATGAAAATCAACAATCCAAACAATGAATATTAAACAAAGCAATAAATGAGATAGAGTTAGAAATGCTCTTTGATGATAGAGTAGATCTCCAATACAATTGTCACATTTGAATCTTCAATCTCTCAATCACCATTGAAATTCCTCACTTTCTCTCTCTAAAATCTACTCCTAAAATTAACCCTAAACTAGAGAGAGAAGCTCTCAACTAAGCTAGGAAAATGATCTAAAAATCTAAGCTTAATCTCCCTCTACCCAAAAATGGGTATTTATAAATACAAAGAGTAAAAGAAAATAAAAGAGAAAAGAAAATAAAATAAAAGGAAAAGAAAAGGAAAGAAAAGAAAAGAAAATAAAAATAAGAAAAGAAAATGGAAAAGAAAAATATAAGAATTAAAAGGGAAAATAAAATCAAAGGAATAATAAAAAGAAAATAAATCGGTTGCTGCACATTCAAGGGGAAATGATCCCCTGCTTCTCACCGTCTCACGCAACTCATCATCATCAATCAACCTTCATCACAATCGTCATCATCATCAATCAACGGCCAACAATTAGGCTTCCTTGACACGCACAAATTAGACCCAGCTGTGTGCGGCCGCAGGGGCTGCGAGTGCGGCCGTAGGGGCTGCGAGTGCGGCCGCTCCTATTGAGGTTTGGGAAGCTTGCTGCTGCGATGGTGTGCTGGAGGTGAGGTAGGCGTCGCTAGAGGTTGCAGCTGCTGCCAGAAATAGCTACTGTTGTTGCTTGAATTGGTGGCGCAAATGGAGGTTGCTGCAATTGTTGTTGTTGCGTGAAGAGGTGGCTGAATTGGAGTGGAGCAGGGCTACGTGAGGTGGCTGGTTGTTGCGGGTGGAATCGGAGCTGCTGCCGTGGGAGGTGCGGTGGTGAATTGGTGGCTGATATGACGGCGCAATTAATGGGCAGCAGGGGCTGCTTTGTGTGGCTGGTGGTTGCGGCAGAGTAGGGGCTGCGGTGGCTGCTTGTGAGGCTGCGTGTGTGCAGGAGTGGCTGGTGATGCGTTGCTGCAGTTGGAGTTGCGAGGTGAGGGAGTGAGGAGCAGCAAAGCTGTTGTTGTTGCGAGGAGTTAGAGGAGCAGGGGAAAGCAGGGGAAGAGAAGTGAGGTAATGGTGTGCGGGAATAGTGCGGGAACAGGGGAGATGGAGTGAGGGAGAGCTGTATTTCCTGCCTACTGTCAACACCATCACCATCATCACCATGATGGTGACGAAGACCCATGTATGCAGTAGCTAGCACCAATTTGGACTTGGAACAAACACCTACAAACACACATAAAACCGAGAGATAAAATAAAGTGAAATAAAACTAAAACCGACAAATAAAGTAAAAGAAATAAAATGAAAATGAAAATAATAAAAGAAGGAAAAATAATAAAATGAAAATAAAATAAAGTAAGGAAAATGAAATGAAAATAAAATCAAATAAACTAAAATAAAATAAAACTAAATCTATAAAATCTAAAATAAAGAGAAAACAACTAAAATAACGAAAATAAAAGAAATAAAAGAGAAAATACAAGAAAACCATAGAAAGGTAGAAAAGAGAGAGAAAGCATAAAACCGAGCATTTATTAAGCAAGAAATCAATTAAAAGAGGACAAAAAGGACCTAAATGCTCATCAAATGTGTGCCATTTATGACACACATCAATTGGACCTTGTGTTGGCCTTGTTTTTTTTTATTTGGGCTAATCTTTTATGTTTTGTGGCTTAACCAATTATCCATAAGCATTTTTCACTTCGATCCAACATGAAGATGGTTTTATTTATCGTCATTGCACTTCTTGTCGGGACAGGATGCCAAAAGTAGATGTCTACAGTTTGTTATTTTAACTTATCTTCTTAAAAAATTCTGTTTTAAACTCCTACCTTTTAGCACAAGGACTTGTTCATCAAGGAACTTGTGGGTGGCATTTGTAACACTGTGCTGATTGCTTTCCTAATAAAAAGGAAGTTATTGGGCAAGTCGTGGAATAACTAATTGACCCATTATTGTTGCTTATGATCAGAATTAGTTTTCTATTCCTGGGGCTAATTTAAAGATTCGGACCACTTCTGATCTTAAGGAACATGGGCAGTTAGTGGGTTTTCTAAATCTTATATAAATATAACGTTTTAATTCTTTCCAAATTGTCTGACTTTAAAGAGTCATTTAAGTGGAATAGTTTTTCATGAGAAATATATTATGTCTTCCACGATTGTGAGCCAATTCCTTTAGGTTCCAAGTTTCTTGCAAGTCTCAAAATATCCAACATATTAGTTTCACATATCTATCTTTTATATGCATTTTAGAATTGTTCAAGGGTTTGAGTGAACTTTTGTATCAAGGAATTTATAAGGGTTTAAGGGAACTCTTGTATTGGGGAATTTGGAAGAATGGAAGTTTGAGTGAACTTCTGTTGAGGAGAAAAAGAAGTGAGAAAAGTGAAGAGAAAGAAAAAGAGAAGAGAGAAAGAGAAGAGAAGAGAAGAGTAACAAGTTGGGTGACTTGTTCCTCGGGGATTTGTGTTTGTTGAGGAACTTGAAGTTAGAATCTTAGTTTGTAATAGGCCATTGCCCTATTCTAGTGGGATAGAGGACTAATAAAAGTGATTGGAATACAAATGGGACATGTAAAGTGGGATAGGTGACTTTTTTCCCTTTTCTCAACGGGTTTAAATCCTCTGTCCTACTTTTCAACTAGTATTATCTCCACTTCCTCCTCTATTTGTGCACTTAATATGGAAAATTTTGACCCAATCCCCGGATTCTCGCCTTCTATGTTTAGTCGTACAGTGTACTACTTTATAGCTAATGTAATACAATATATACTTCCTCCGTCCCCAAAAGAATTACCTTTTAGGTTTATTTAATTTTACAGGTATTAAGAAAGCAAAATAAAAAGAAGTTAAACTATGCTGGAAAGATGAATTACCTGGGGTTTGTAAAAAAGTAGAGAGAGAAAGTAATAAAAGTACATGGAAAAACAAATTTTATATGGGAAATCTAATTTTACACAAATGATGTTGCAAATTGGTGGGTACTTTAATGCAAATGGAATAATCAATTTGGGACTAAAGTTCGGCTATAAGGGTCGAACTTTTGGGGACGAAGGAAGTATTAAATTGCATTTCTTGTAATCCAATGAAGTCGACCAAATTACAATTTTCAAAGTAGGGGCGGAGCCAAGGGCGCTAGTGGGGGCCTTGGCCTTCCCCTTGGATTAAGATATTAATTAAATTTGCTCATAATTGTCATAAATTTTGGTGTAGAGGAGTTTGCAAGATGTTTAAGGATCAAATCTTGTAGCTAATTATATAACAAATCAAGATATGATTACAAAATTTGTAATATTTTTATGTAATCAATTCAACAGTTGCGTAATTATATATTCGTAGGTATAATCTTGGCCCCCTCACTTAGAAATTCAGGCTCCGGCACTATTTCAAAGTACTTAAAAAAGACATGGATAATGATAAGCAGGGCCGACCCTCTTGCAAACAGACCTATTGCACGTGCCACAATTTTATAGGCCCAATTTCAATCAAAGCCCAACCATAGTTAAAAAATAACAAAAAAAAAAATTAAAAAAAAAGGAAAAAAAATCAAAAGTCAGCTATCATCTTTTTCTCTGCAAGACACAATCAATCAACTAGTAAACTACTTTCCATTTTCAATATCAAACTTTCCAAATTTCAATCTCCAATTTAATTTCGCTACTTTGAATATGAAATTTCCATCACTTTTTCTTTTCCATATCTTATTCAATGCTATATTCTCAAGCGTCTTATTTTACCCAAAATAAAAAATTATTAATTAAATCTTCTTCGTCTTCCAATTTTCAATTGAAGAATTAGGGCATGTTCTCATTTACCGAACTGAACTGAACTAATTGGAGCTGAACTGAACTTAACTGAACTAATTGGAGCTGAACTGAAATGAACTGAGCTGAAATGAATATCTTATGAGAGAGGGAAATTAACACCAGCCTAACCACCAACCTAAGCATATACAACCATCAAACCTCCACCAGAACCCCTACCCACCGAACCCTAACCCACCCAAATACAGATCTACCACCCCAATGAACCCAGATCTATAACCATAACCCTAACACCCACCTAAATACACCACTGCCGTCGTCGAAACCCAAAACACCACAGCCAACCACCCTACCACCCACCTAAATCCACCACTGCCACCATCGAAACCCAAAAATCACCACCACAATCCAAAATTAAATGAAAAAAAAATCCCAACCCAACCCTTTAAATTCGAACTCCAACAGCCACCAACAACAAAAAATAAAAAAAATATACATACATTAATTCGGCCACACAAAACCTGAAAATTGGGTTTACAAGGCCAAATTCGACCATGAAAACTCTAGCTCTATAGTTTTCATGGTCGAATTTGACCCGAAAACCTTTGTTTTCATCATGAGGATAGATAAAAGGCGAAAAAGGAGTAAATTGTAGTTAATTTTCGGTGTCAATGTTGGTGTTGTTGTTGGTGTTGTCTGTGGTTACGTTGTAAAGCGGCGATGGATCAGTTGGCACTGGTGGTGGGAGGTAAAGAGGGGAAAGAAGAGGAGAGAGAAGGAGGAAGGAGAAGATGAAGAGGAGAGAGGGGAGAACAAAGAGGAGAGGGCAGAGAACATAGAGGAAAGAGAAGAGGAGAGAGAAGGAGATGTGGAAAGTGAAGGAGAAGGGGGAAAAAGAAAAGTGGAGGCAGAAGAAAGGTGTAGGGTATTAGGGTTTTTAAAAAAGTTTTTCCTTTTTTCTAATAAGATTCTAACGGAAAATTCCGTCGGAACGACGAATTTTTAGTCCATCGGAAATAGTACTTTCCGATGGAATTTCCGTCGGAAAAATCCATATATTCCGACGGATTTATTTTCCATCGGAAATTTCCGATAGATTTCCGACAAAATTATTGAATTCGTCGGAAATATCCGACAGAATAAAAATCCGTCGGAAATTTCGTTTTTTTCGAAGGAATAATGGGTACGGCGGAAGCAGTCCGTCACTATTTCCCTGTTTTCTAGTAGTGTAAGAGCTGAACTGAACTAAACTGATTGGAGCTGAACTGAAATTAAGTAAATGTGAACATGCCCTTAATTATTCAGTCTTTTTACCATTACTTCTCTTGATTTTCGTATACTATCAAACAACTAATTTTTTACCATTTATAAATTTCCAAATAATTTCAGTATTCTCTGCAACTTCTACTCAAAGTCAATTTTGGGAGAAAAAAAGTATAAGATTTATATATTGTTTGAACAGATTCGATCTTTTTGTTTTGGTTGTGGAGTTGTCGATAACCGTTTATAAAAAAATAACTTGAATATTTAGATTAGAATGAAATTGTATATATGTGTGTGTGTGTGTATCACACACACACACAATATATATACATATATATATATATATATACATATATATATATATACGGCGTGGTTCCGCTGAAAAACAAGGCTTATGCTGAAAACAGCAAATCTCAGCAATTCATTATTAGCACAAAAGATCTGACGGTTCAAAATCCCCAACCTTACATATAATCATTTCAATCATTTTTAAGGTCACTATATACGAAATTAAGGTATTATATCTAAATTGACGACATTTACATACAGTCACTATACATAAAAATAACGTGACTATATCAATTTTGAGTTGTTGACAATAATTACAAAGAGGTCACTATATATAAAAATAAGGTAATTATATCAAGTTATATTAATTTTGACGATACTTACTCATACATAGGTCACTATATATAAAAATAAGGTAACAATATCAATTTTGACGACGCTTGCACAAAGGTCGCTATATATAAAAATAAGGTAACTTTATCAATTTTGACACATTTACACAAAGGTCACTATATATAAAAATAAGGTAAATATATACATTAAGGTCACTACATACAAAAAATAAGGTAATTATATCAATTTGACCACATTTTCATTAAAGTTACTATATACTACCTCCGGTTCTTTTTAGTCGCAACAAAGGACAACTTTACGCAAACCAAGGCAAAAAATTGAAAGCATGATTATGAAAAAATAAGGGTAGATGCTTAACTATTAATCCAACCCAAAATTTAAAAAAAACAACCTTAATTAAACTAAAACCACCACCACTACCGACACCACCAAGCATCACCCAAACCACCCACCACCACCACCACCCACCTTCACTGAAACCATCCACCATCACCTAGACCGAACCCAACACCGCCGACGAACCGTGACCACCACCACCACCCCACGAACCCAGCACCCACCGAACCCAGCAACCCCACGAACCCACCACCACCGCCTCTCACGCACCCACGAAACCCACACACTCGCCGATCTTCAACCACAAAACCCACCACCACCGCCCCTCACGCACTCTTCAACCACGAAACCCACCCACAAAACTAAACCCATGAAACCCAGCCACCCCACGAACCCAGCGACCTGCCGACCCACCACCACCACCCCACGCACCGATCTGAAACTGCCGATCCACCACCACGCCAAGTACCCACGAAACTGCCAATCTGAGTTGGTGCACGATCTGCAACCACGAACCCAGTCGATTCACGAACCTAGCATACCCACGAAACCAAACCCAAACCAACCCACCACCACCACCCCACCACCCACAGCCGATTAAAACCAATGAAACCATACCCACGAAACCAAACCCACGAAACCTGCCGATCTAAAACCACAAAACCCAACCCACGAAACCAAACCCACGAAACTTACCCACAAAACCCGCCGATCTGCAAACCCCCACCGCTTGTAACACCATGAAGCCACCATGAAAATGGGGTTGGAGGAGGAGAGAGAATGTTAAATGGGATGGAAGTTTAATTAATTAAGGTTGGGGTTTAATTAAATGAAATCAGATTTATAAATTAATAAGGGTGTTTAAGTAAAAAAGTAAGGGCATATATGTCATTTTGTAGGCCAAAAGTTACTAAATAAGGAAAAAAAAAATTAAATGAGCATTGTTGCAGGACTTGGATATTTCCGATGTTTCAGTTCTATAGAATGTTGACGAAGCTACTGTTCGAAGTCTAAATGGATGCAGGGTTACATATCAAATTCTTAAGTTAGTTCCTAACATCAAGGTACACATGAAAACTTGGTTTCTTTAGCATTGAAATGCTTTATCTTCCTTCATTTTTTTTAGTTATTAATGATTTTTTTGTTTTACTTTAGATTTTGTATTTTTAGTACAATATGATTATAGTCCTGGTCCGATCCACTAGCAGCTTTTTGACAAGGGAATAAACGTGTCGTCAATTGTCTATCCCTAGATCAAATACAATTTATACAACCTAAACAAAGCTAATACGAGTATAAGGCAAGCATAGGGGTCGAACCACAGAGAACGGTTAAACACCACCAAATGTTATCGACAATTAAGCTAGTCCGGAATAGGAGATAAATATACTAAAGTCTAAAAATGCTAAAACAAGAAATAAAACATTAAGGGAAATGGTTTAGGTATAGCATTCACTTGAACATAAACAAAGGCATAGAAATTGAATTAATTATGAACTAAACATGCTCAAATATCGAAATAAAGGATCCAATCTAGCCGCCTTCCGGGGTCAATTGGCTTCTCCTAACATAGCCTCTATGTTTCCACATTAGAACCATATACTAGGAGGTACCATTAAATAACAATTGATAATAATGAACCTTAACTAAGTCAACTTCCGTTCCTTGTTAGCAAAGATTCACTCTCAATCAACTAACAACATGCATTTTGCAAGTAGATTAAAGAATATCAAGCATATAAAGACTTTAATCACAAATAAAGCAACTCTAAACTTAGAACATGCTCAAGATCCAACTACACCACAACCATCCCCTTAATGGGGAAATTACTCACTAATCATGATAATAACAAGATTAATTAACAAATAACCAAGAATCAACATGATTAACAAGCAATACCAACAACTAAAATAATAATAAAAATAAAGCAATAAAAATAGAGAAGAGAGAGTTAGAGATTCTCATTGATTGAAGATGTAAATCAATAGAAAAGATGATCAATTTCTTCTTCAAAATCCAAGTTCAACAATGGTGAAACCCTCACTTTCTCTCTCTAAACTATCCTAACCCTAAGCTAAACCTAGAGAGAGAAGCTCTCCTAAAAACTAAATTAGAGAGTAGAATAATAGCTAAGATGTTCTTCTTCTAATTACCCCAAAAATGGGTATTTATACTAACTTCATAAAACTAGGAAAAATAGAAAAATAAAAGAAGAAAATAAATAAAGAAAGAAAAAGAAATAAAAGGAAATAAAAGAGAAAAGAAATAAAGAGGAAAGAAAATAAGAAAAGGAAAAGGAAAAGAAATAAAAATAAAACCCACAAATTCCCCCAAAAACACTCAGACCCCGAATTCCCTTTCTTCGAAATCTATGGCTGCTGCTATCATCATCAACGAACAACCATCATCAACGGCTCAAATCACATTATCAAAACACCATCATCACCGACATCTTCATCAACTAGCAATCATTATGTTCTTTGGAGCCCAATTGTGTGCGTCTTCTGACAGGCCTGTGCGCCCGCGGTGGTCTGGGTTGCTGCAATTTCGAATTCGAGCCAACGGTTTGGTGATGCGGGGAGGAGTTGGGAGAAACGGGGGAGGTGCGAATTGGTGGAGGTTTATTGGAGGTGGTTTGGTTGCTGCTGTTGATGTGCGTGGTTGCGATGTTGGGGTTTGGCGGCTGGTTGTAATTGATGTTGCTGTTGGTGTTGTTTGTGTTGTGGCTGGTTGTATGTGGTGGTGAGTGGTGCTGCGTGGGTGTTGGTGTTGCGGGGTGTTGATAATTGCTGGTGGTATTATTGCTGTTGGGTGGATGTGGTTGAGATGGAGGGGGTTTGGTGGTGGCTGGTGTGTTGTGGCTTGCGTGTGATGTGTGTCATAAATGGCACACATTTGATGAGCATTTAGGTCCTTTTTATCCTCTTTTCATAGCTTTCTTGCTCAATAAATGCTCGGTTTTATGCTTTCTCTCTCTTTTCTACCTTTCTATGGTTTTATAGTATTTTCTCTTTTATTTCTTTTATTTTCGTTATTTTAGTTGTTTTCTCTTTATTTTAGATTTTATAGGTTTAGTTTTATTCTATTTTAGTTTATTTGATTTTATTTTCATTTCATTTTCTTTACTTTATTTTATTTTCATTTTATTATATTTCCTTTCGTTTATTATTTTCTTTTTCATTTTATTTCTTTTACTTTTATATGTTGGTTTTAGTTTTATTTTACTTTACTTTATTTCTCGGTTTTATGTGTGTTTTGTAGGTGGTTGTTCCAAGTCCAAGTTGAGGTGCTCGCAAGAGTTAGCTACTGCATAGTTATGTCTTCGTCACCATCATGGTGATGATGGTGATGGTGTTTGCAGCAACCAGAAGCTACAGCAACTTCTCCTCGCACTTCCCCTGTTCCTGCTCTCCTCTTCCCCTGCTCCACACTTCCCGCAACAACAACAACTCCTCACAAGCAGCTGCTGCGCCTTCACCTCCAATCCTCACGCAACACCACCACACTCTACCAGCCATCATCACCAACAATCCCCGCAACACAAGCTGCAACACTCGATTGCGTTTAACACCAAATCAGCCACCATTCGCACCTCCAATTCACGCCACCAGTTAACCACCACAACTCCTTTATTTCCTCCAATTGCACCAGCTCCACCTCACCTCCGCAACCCGCAACTACGTCCCTACTTTCCCCCTTCTCAGCCGCAACAAATTACACCACCTATTGCGCCACCAATCTCCTCAATTAACCTCAGAAGCATCTCCAATTGAACCTCTAGCAGAGCAGTGTCGAACCTCAGCAGGTGCGGGCGCACATTCAACGAATGCGGCCGCACCCAGCTGGGTATTGTTTAGGCCGTTGATTGTAGTTGATTAACGGATGTGATGGTGTGTGATTTGATGATGATGAATGATGATGAGCTGCGTGCTTGATGCGTGAGATGCAGGGGATCGTTTCCCCTCAAGTGTGCAGCAAGAAACCGATTGATTTTGTTTTCCTTTTTATTTTCTTTTTATTTTCTTTTCTTAATTTATTTTCTTTTCTTTTCTTTCCTTTTCTTTTCCTTTTATTTTATTTTCTTTTCACTTTTATTTTCTCTTAATCCTTGTATTTATAAATACCCATTTTTGGGTAGAGAGAGAAACAAGTAATAATAGAATTAGATCATATTCTTAGCTTAGTTGAGAGCTTCTCTCTCTAGATTTAAGGGTTAGTTTTAGGAGTAGATTTTAGAGAGAGAAAGTGAAGGATTTCAATGGTGATTGAGAGATTGAAGATCCAATGGTGACAATTGTATTGGAGATCCACTCTATTATCAATGAGCATTTCTAAACTCTATCTCATTTATTGTTTTGTTTAGTATTCATGTTTGGACTGTTTGATTTTGATTAGAATTTGATGATTTGATGATTGATGTTTGATTAGAGTAATTGTTCTTCTTTAATTGTAGATTTTTTGATTGTTGATTGTTGATTACTTTAGATGTTTGTTGAATTGATGATGTTGCTAGAGTAGTTGTTTGGTTAGGGATTTGGTGAAGCTTATATTATGTAATGGATTGATGTAGATTGGGGATTTTAATGGAGTTGATGATGTGATTAAATTGGTTAATTGATTATGTGCATGTGTGTCTTTGATTTAGGCTTGATCACCCTAGTTATTCACACTAGATTGCATTGTAAGTTCACATTGATACGGACCATTGATTTGTGGCTTGCATTTACACGATTGAGGTGTCTTGTGATGTTTCCTAGCTATAGTTTATCGTAGTTGACGCTAGTTAGACCTCTAGGAGAATAGCTTGATATGCTCTTTTGGTTGCATAATTGATCTTCCCTCATATTGCTTGACTTAGTCCACTTCCTAAACCAATTTGCATTGTTCATTGCTATTATAAGTGAATCCTAATCCCTAGCATTTTACTTGTTTGGTTTCTTTGTCTTAGTAGTTGTTAGTGTCCTCTTTTACCCTTTGTCTTCGACCTAGCTTAGGCACATAATTGGAAGCACTTAGACATTATCGTTCCTTTGGGTTCGACCCTTGACTTACCTCTATACTTGTATTTAGGTTTGTTGAGTGTTTATAAATTTTGTTTGGCTTAGGAGGATTAGTCCAACGACCTAATCTTCCCACGTCAGCGTGAGGTGTTGTTGAGGTTGGAGCAGGGGTGTGTGGTGGAGGAGTGTGGGTGAGGCAGGGACCAGCAGCTTGTGCATTTGTGCTGTGCGTTGTGGTGTAGGTTAAGAAGATGGGTGGTGTAGGTTAGGCTGGCAGCAGAATTAGGGAAGAGCAGCAGCTTGTGCATTTGCCTCGAACCTTCGACCTCCGAGCACGATCCTACACAACCAAATAAACATAAGGGAGAATCGGGACAAAGAATAAAATAAGATAAATAAAATAGAAATAAATAAATAAAAATGAAAATAGAAAAAGGACGAAATAAAATAAAACCAAGACAAATAAAATAAAATAAATAAAATAGAAATAAATAAAATAAAATAGGAAAATAGACTAAAACTAATAAAATAAAGAAAATAAACTAAAACACACCAAAATTACCAAAATAAACTAGAAACTTTATTAAAAAGAAAACAAGAGGATAAAAGGAAAAATAAGGGAAAAATAAACACGAAAATAACCTAAACACTACCCCTACGAGTGACATAAATATAACTTATCAAATTCCTCCAAGGTAAACCTTTGCTCGTCCTTGAGCAAAGCTAAGGCAAAAGAGAACAAGATTGAATAATTGAAAGCAAAAGAAACAAAATAGAAACAAGGAGAAAGAATGTACACTAACTCACTGTCGTAAGAATCACGGTTGTTTTTAGCTACAACAAGCCCTTTAAACCCCAAAGTCGCCTATGAGGACGAGTGAGGTCTCGTGAGGGTTTCCTAAGAGCTTACCCCACAACTCTCGACAAAAGCCAAGGGAAGGCAATAAAACGAAAAGGAAAAGAAACACAAAGAGAAAAAGCAAACACAAGCTCATATATGGACAAGAGATAGGGACAAGTACTAATGAATGCAAACCTTTCTAAATGGACAAATGTATGCACGTTCCAAGATGTCAATGGTTGATTGAAACATAACACATGCTAAGCATAGAGAACTACTTAGGACTCAATCCACCCTAGCCCCAACCAATCGGGCCACGTTCTCTCCACTAGCTTCAAATCAACCCTTAAGCTAGCTTCTCAAGATTCCACGAAAGAACCGGAAAAAGATAAAGAAATGAAAAACTTTGAGAAGGTAATCCCGACGTCTCAACTATGCATACTCTTTCCATAGGTTTGAAGTCTATCTCCCTCGACCGTTCTTTTGACCTAACCCACTAGAGTCTAAGGGTCTTTTTATTGGTTGTAACGTAAGGCTAAGGGTAAAGGCGGGGTAAAAATTTTAAATTTGGTGATAATTCCTAAGTGAAGCAAAAAGTGCGGCCGACACTCAAAAATAACTCAAGAATTCACTAAATATCAAGCAAAAATACCACTAATGCCATTCCCCAAGGCTTATTCAACACAAACACACAATATTCCCCCCAAGCTTGAACAAAGCATTGTCCTCAATGCTTAAACTAAGGAAGAAAATGAAACCAACTAAAATATTTTTATTTGCATAGCTAAGGATCCAAATGCGCCACACAACAAAGTGATGAAGGCTAGAACAATGTTACCTCACACAGGATTATAACTAAGCAAATACCAACTAAGGGTGCCAAATCCACTATAGAGAGCAACACCATCTTACCACATACCCATGAACTAGGGCTTCATGGCACCCTAAAAGTTCTTAACCCGGCTACCTTAGCATGTAATATCCTAGAGTCAACCAATGACACTCTCAAACCGTGCACACATTAACCACTTAGGAAGAAAGGCATTCAAGAGTAAACAAATCCAAAAGATATAATGTCCAAAATAAGTACAAACAAAACACATTTTGCTAAATTTGCCTTGAAGTAAACAAAAATCTTTTTGGATTTTCAAAAAGCATGAAAAACATGGAATTGCATATACTCAAGTGCATGACATATATGAATCAACATCCCACCAAACATGATAGAATACCCTCCCCCAATCTTGAATGAAACCAAGCTCTCAAATCATAAACGATGAAACCAAGGAGGGGGAAAACAAGGAAAAATTAATCCAACATTACCAACATATGATCTTCAAGTCACAATAAGTAAGAGAGAGAGGGAAAAGAAGGATATTACCGGATATGGGATAAATGCAAAATCACACAAAAACCCGAAATAACCTCATATGAGCCACAATCTCTACAAATAAGGCTTGAATTCCACATGATATGTAAGTTGAGGCACATTTCCTTGATTCTTGATCATCAACAATGCGCAAGAGTATATCAAGTTGTGTACCTAGCAAGGAACACAAACACGTCCATGAGAGAAAATCTAATCTAAAAAAAAAAGAAAATGAAAGCAATAAAACACGGGTTACTTCCCGCAAAGGCTTGTTTAACGTCCAAGCGAGACCGCTCTAGGAAATAATAATTCAACGCACGCAAGAGCTTGTCAAATGCACTACTACACATTTCATGGGGGTGTAAATAGGCAAATGACGGAATAAGGACGTGCAACAAAATCATTGCACGTAAGTGAAAAGGGAGATGCCAAAAGAAAGAAGTAGAAGGATCGAAAGGAAACTCAATAAAGTAAGAAGTAGAAGAAGGAAAAGAAGAATGGAAAGAAAAGGAAAAAGGCATATCCTCATCACAAATTTTTTTGTTGGCAAAATTCCTCTTATCCTCAACAATGATGGAAGGAGGGACATGAAAATCATCCATAGAGGGCGGCTCCCCAATAGGCTCTTTGAGATAGGAAGGGAGAGAAATAGGGTAAGGAAGGATGTGGTCAAACCTTAGAGAAAAAGGGGTATGAGAAACGGGAAAAGGGGTAGCTACTCCCTCACCACAAGGCCTCACATCGCTAATGAGGGTATGAAAATCAATCATAGAGTCCTCAAACGAAGGGCACTCACGATCTACACCTCCCTCAAGCTCAAAAACTCCAAGGGAATCAACCTTATCCTCCTTTTCACCACAATAGACAACTTTTCCTTCAACTATCTCAAAACCCAAGGTCCCAAAATCGTGCATGAATGGAGGTAGACTCATCTCAAACTCATCTAAGTCCCAAGAAGCGTTCTCGATGAAATCATCCAATAATCTATAAGTCCTCATATGACTCTCGAAAAATATGTGGGACATTACGTCAAAAGAGTCTATATACTCGTAGATTGAAGGGTCACAAACATACACTTGAGACTCATCAAGATGGGAAAGAGGATTAGGATTTTCAAAATCAACACTCTCTTCATTCTCTACTCCTTCACCATCACTCGAATGCTCTCTAATGGGATCCTCACTCATATGGGGAAGAGAAGAAGAAGGAAGGGCGTTTTCTTGAGAGTTGGCTAATTGGAGAATTTGGCTCTCAAGCATCTTCAATCTAGCTTCCACCTCCCTATTCTCAACTTCCCTCATTTCGTTATACCTCTCCATCATCTCCATTATCTTCATTATCTTCTCTTCCTTCAAATTTTCCATAGAATTACCCTCATAAAAGGATTCATTAGAAGCATAAGGGAAATCATTTGGAGCCATGTAAGAACAAGAAGATGAGGAGGGAGGATCATCACTAGGAGAAAAATAGGGTTGGCCACCGGTTTAAAACCCCCCTTTGCCACCGGTTTTGAACCGCTGGCCAGTGGGGGGTGGCAAAACCTAGCACAAAAGGCCACCGGTTCAAAACCGGTGGCAAAAACTAGTATTGCCACCGGTTAACCGGTGGCAAAACCCTTCCCGGTTTTTTTTTGTAATGGTTATTGGCACCGGTTCCTGTTCAAAACCGGTGCCAATAATGGCCCAAAAAAATAAATTTTTTTTTTTTTTTTTGCATTTTTTCCACTTAAATTGATATACAAACACCAACATATATATAAACTTACATATTTTCATTAAAAAAGGCTGTAATATTACAATTTTGGTCCCAAAAAAAAAAAAATACAAGTCACTGTTAAATACAAGTCACACCAAATCACCAATGTAACACCTGTCGAGGCAGCAACTGCAGCAGCGAGCCTTGGCGAGGCAGCAGCGGCGTTGTGTATAGATAACATCTTCCGACAGCCACCTGCATCAACAAACGAAGATAAGAGATAACGAAGTGTGTATTAATCAAAGACAACAAGCAGGGCAATACTACCTTAAATTCAACCATATATACATGCAGTAAGGAAGACCGAGAAGAAAAGCCTTGGCAAAATACATTTTCATACTCTAAAAGATTCTTAACACAGAGAAAGGACCAACCTAATTTTTGATTCAGCCTCTCCTATAACCCACCTCCCCCTCCTCCATCCATTACTTTGCTTTCCTCAAAGGTTATAGATTAATAATCAAGCAAAACAAGTAGAGCATCGGCAAAGTAGTAGCAGTTGCAGCCTTGCTAGGGATGCAGCAGCAGCCTCAGCAGGGCTGCAGTAGCTGCAACTTGGCCAAGCCAGCTGCAGCAACAGGCTTGGCAGGGCAGCAGAATCTGCAGCCTTTCCAGGCCAGCTGCAGCGGTATCCTCAGCATGGCATCAGTAGCTAAGTCAGCAGATTCACCTAATGAGTTACGTATAGCAAATTAAGCAAAATAATTTTTATTTTTTTTACCAAAAACTAAAGTAGCAAGAATTAGTATCTTATCTCAAATTACACTAATTTCTACAAAACATAATGAAAAAATCAACATAGCTAACAGAGTTTCAAAATGCATCATTAACACATGTAAATAACAATAAGATGATAGCCCAAATTGAATATGATATTGGCATTTACTCAACTCAAATTATACCAAAGCATAACCAATTCAATTTCAAGAGAGCCAAATTACACCAAGCATAACAATTCAATGTGATACTTGGCTCCCTTTCTACACAAATTACCACCCCCAAACAATATAATCAAAACCTATTTCAAAATCCACTTTAAAAATTGAATTAATAATCCTAACATAAAGAAAAGAAACAAACCAATATTCACAATATGTTAACCAAATTCGCTCAAGCTATAAGTGTCTCAAAGAAAATCAAGAAGACAACACCAAAGAGATTTGATATTGTTTTAAGCTACTTGTATAGATTAATAACAAAATCATTGTTATTAGGAAAATTATAAAGGGACCAAGCTCATTCACAATATGTTAACCAAATAATACAAAATATTTGCTTCAATGGCAACACGTACTGCAGTTTCATGATTCTCATCAAGTAGCTCCTACCATTGGCTAATAGTTCAATTTATTTATGCATTTCTAATTAGTGGACGAAACATGAAGAACTATTTGATACCTAACTCTTGGCATGAGGGATTACTCTTGGCTGATTAGTTAATGGCGACTATATAAAAGTTAAACATATGTATTGTTGGAAGAAAGAAAAACATTTGAACAAGCATGTAACCAAATAAGCCCTTTGTCCCATCAAATGCAAAGAGAGTAAAGTGATTGTGCAAACCTTGAGCTGTGCCTTGCCAGGAGCAGATATTGCAGGTCTTTCAGGCTCTTTATAATCAAGAGGAGGGGCAAAGTCCACCTCACAGTCTGTCTCGATTATACTGATTGCATGAGAGGGCTTTGTTTCAATAATGTCAACGTAATACTTCTAGTTAATATATGCCACCATGATGCTGTCTCTAGAGGTCAAGCATGAATAATTTCTCAAAAAGTAGTCTTCAAACTGCACAAGGAGATAAGTACACAATGGTAAGAAAAACTGAAGTATATTTACCTAACCACACACCATTATAAAAGATGCAGAGAATTGATGACTAGACTCCAAAATCGTATAGATGATCTACTTGTGATGTGAAAGAAATAGCAAGTGCAACACATTCAACCAAGCAATAACTTGAGTCAAGAAGCATATGGATGCATGAAACTAAAAAGAATCAATATAGCATTCTGCTGACATGCACAACCTCAATCTGCCAATTACATTCTCAAACTGCCAATATTCTAATGTTACTCCAACTTCCTACAGCTCCGGTATAGAATTGGCTCCAATATCCACCACAATCAAATTTCAATATCCAAATCAGATATGACAGGAACTGAAACTATTCAATTAATCATTAAAGCTACAATTGTTCACTCTATCAAATTAATGATCTAAGATAGTTTCTGCCAATACTCCACTTCGATATGCATGCTTAATCCAATGACAATGAAGCCAACTTCACAATAAATCAAACAACATAAGACCAAAAACAAGCTTAATTCAGAATATTATTCACAATAAATCAAACAATATAAGATTTCCACCTTCAAATAAATGCAAGCAGCATAAAGATTATATCTTTAAATAGACATATTAACCAAAGTTCATACAAACAAATGTACAGAAACAAGAGCTTAATTCAGAATATTATTTAGAACATTTCAAATAAAATTCAAAAAAGGCAAAGTAAATAAATATACCTTCAAAATCTTCATCATCTTCAATAGGAAAATCCAACCAAGTCTCAGATGTTGCGCAAAATTCTGAGAAAATGTCAAAACCTCAATAGTTAATCCCACAGCTTCATTAATCCAATTATCATCTTCATCCTCAACTTTCTGCAATAAACGACTAAAATAAATGGGAAACATAAACTCACCAGCACATGCATGTAAATAATTTTCGAATATCTCGCTCAATTAAAATACTGTAGGATTTAGTTATTGTATTTAAAGGCAAAAATATACCCTTAAATTGATAAAAATCTGAAACCCTAGATTACAAATCGAAGAACAACATACCTTCTTGAAGAATTCCACCATATCTGCAAAGATCTGGCACCGGTGAATAAATAGACCGTCAATTACGATAGTGGCGACAACATTCACCACCACCGTCACCCTCAAATCCTCAATTCCAGGGTAGTGCTGCGAAGAGAAGAGTGAAAGAAACAAAGATAAAGGAGGAATTGAGCAGAGAGAAAGGAGCGGCGGTAGATCCGTAGATGAGGCAACTGAAGAGGGAGAAAGAAGGGTTTGAGAAGAGAGAGGAGACAGAGAAATCGAGAGGAGAGAGAGCGAGACGAGAAGAGAGAGAAAACAAAAGAGAGAGTACGAGAAGAGAGAGAGTAGAACGAAAGAATATTAAGAAATGAGGCCCGTTTTTTTTTTTTTTTGTTAACAAAGCTACCGGTTCAAACCGGTAGGATTAATATTTTCCCCACCGGCTCGGTTTGAACCGGTGGCAATACCCCTCCCTCAAAATTCCCCCCATTTTTCCCCTACCGGTTTGTAAAAACCGGTGGCCATTCCTTGGTGCCAATTAGCATTTTTCTACTCACATTATATACATGAGCATCATCATATTGGGGAAAGGGGGCATAATCAAGCAAATGAGATTCATCATCAACAATAGGAGAAAAAGAGTTGAAATCACTTGTACTAGGTTCACATAAAGGATCACAAGACAAATCATGGGGATTCATGCCAACAATAAAACTATTATCACATTGAGAATCAAAATTAGCAACATTACATGCCCTATTGCGTACATCCTTAGCGAAGCGTACAAAAAAGCTCCAAGCATTATGAACCGTTAATGCTTGAAATTCACCATTAAACCTACTTTCAACTTCATATCTCGTTTGTTCATTCATGCTACAATAACAAATCTCACAAGCTTCACAAGGATTACAATCATTATAGTTCAAAAACTCTACAAGTCTATGGAAATAGACATAAAAAGGCTCACTATCATATTGAGGAAAAGAAAAACGTGCCATTTTTCAACAACAAAAACAAAACAAAGAGAACAAAACTAAATCAAAGGAAAAATATATACAATGGACTAGTCTCAATAAGATAACACAATGGTAATGGAAGCCGTTCCCCGGCAACGGCGCCAATTTGACAAGGGAATAAACGTGTCGTCAATTGTCTATCCCTAGATCAAATACAATTTATACAACCTAAACAAAGCTAATACGAGTATAAGGCAAGCATAGGGGTCGAACCACAGAGAACGGTTAAACACCACCAAATGTTATCGACAATTAAGCTAGTCCGGAATAGGAGATAAATATACTAAAGTCTAAAAATGCTAAAACAAGAAATAAAACGTTAAGGGAAATGGTTAAGGTATAGCATTCACTTGAACATAAACAAAGGCATAGAAATTGAATTAATTATGAACTAAACATGCTCAAATATCGAAATAAAGGGTCCAATCTAGCCGCCTTCCGGGGTCAATTGGCTTCTCCTAACATAGCCTCTATGTTTCCACATTAGAACCATAAACTAGGAGGTACCATTAAATAACAATCGATAATAATGAACTTTAACTAAGTCAACTTTCGTTCCTTGTTAGCAAAGATTAACTCTCAATCAACTAACAACATGCATTTTGCAAGTAGATTAAAGAATATCAAGCATATAAAGACTTTAATCACAAATAAAGCAACTCTAAACCTAGAACATGCTCAAGATCCAACTACACCACAACCATCCCCTTAATGGGGAAATTACTCACTAATCATGATAATAACAAGATTAATTAACAAATAACCAAGAATCAACATGATTAACAAGCAATACCAACAACCAAAATAATAATAAAAATAAAGCAATAAAAATAGAGAAGAGAGAGTTAGAGATTCTCATTGATTGAAGATGTAAATCAATAGAAAAGATGATCAATTTCTTCTTCAAAATCCAAGTTCAACAATGGTGAAACCCTCACTTTCTCTCTCTAAACTATCCTAACCCTAAGCTAAACCTAGAGAGAGAAGCTCTCCTAAAAACTAAATTAGAGAGTAGAATAATAGCTAAGATGTTCTTCTTCTAATTACCCCAAAAATGGGTATTTATACTAACTTCATAAAACTAGGAAAAATAGAAAAATAAAAGAAGAAAATAAATAAAGAAAGAAAAAGAAATAAAAGGAAATAAAAGAGAAAAAAAATAAAGAGAAAAGAAAATAAGAAAAGGAAAAGGAAAAGAAATAAAAATAAAAGAAAAAGAAATAAAAATAAGCCCACAAATTCCCCCAAAAACACTCAGACCCCGAATTCCCCTTCTTCGAAATCTATGGCTGCTGCTATCATCATCATCGAACAACCATCATCAACGGCTCAAATCACATTATCAAAACACCATCATCACCGACATCTTCATCAACTAGCAATCAATCAAGGCCGTTCAATTTTCATTAAAACTCGCGTGCGAGGCTCGTGATTGAACCCACATTTGCGCGCCCGCGAAGACATCGCGCAGAGGTCGCGCAAATGCTACTGTATCATTCTGTTCTTTGGAGCCCAATTGTGTGCGCCTTCTGACAAGGCTGTGCGCCCGCGGTGGTCTAGGTTGCTGCAATTTCGAATTCGAGCCAATTGATTGCGGTTTGGTGATGCGGGGAGGAGTTGGGAGAAACAGGGGAGGTGCGAATTGGTGGAGGTTGATTGGAGGTGGTTTGGTTGCTGTTGTTGATGTGCGTGGTTGCGATGTTGGGGTTTGGCGGCTGGTTGTAATTGATGTTGCTGTTGGTGTTGTTTGTGTTGTGGCTGGTGGTATGTGGTGGTGAGTGGTGCTGCGTGGGTGTTGGTGTTGCGGGGTGTTGATAATTGCTGGTGGTATTATTGTTGTTGGGTGGATGTGGTTGAGATGGAGGGGGTTTGGTGGTGGCTGGTGTGTTGTGGCTTGCGTGAGGTGTTGTTGAGGTTGGAGCAGGGGTGTGTGGTGGAGGAGTGTGGGTGAGGCAGGGAGCAGGAGCTTGTGCATTTGTGCTGTGCGTTGTGGTGTAGGTTAAGAAGATGGGTGGTGTAGGCTAGGCAGGCAGCAGAATTAGGGAAGAGCAGCAGCTTGTGCATTTGCCTCGAACCTCCGACCTCCGAGCACGATCCTACACAACCAAATAAACATAAGGGAGAATCGGGACAAAGAATAAAATAAGATAAATAAAATAGAAATAAATAAATATAAATGAAAATAGAAAAAGGACGAAATAAAATAAAACCAAGACAAATAAAATAAAATAAATAAAATAGAAATAAATAAAATAAAATAGGAAAATATACTGAAACTAATAAAATAAAGAAAATAAAATAAAACACACCAAAATTACCAAAATAAACTAGAAACTTTATTAAAAAGAAAACAAGAGGATAAAAGGAAAAATAAGGGAAAAATAAACACGAAAATAACCTAAACACTACCCCTACGAGTGACATAAATATCACTTATCACTTTTATTTGTTGTTGCTTTGATCCTTGAATGATTATAAATTATAAACTATCTTCCATTTTCAGCAATTCCGCACTACGCTTCGGTGTCTTAAGTTTTAGGCGAAAAAACGAGGTGTTTACTCAAATGTTAGTTTTTATGCTGTTCCAAGTTGCTATTGTTGATTATATTCCCAATTTCGTTTTTATTTTTTATTTTTTCTTCTTCTTCTTCTTCTTTTGCTAATTCCATCAATCTGTTGGCTTAGGTGGCTTGATTTCTTGGAGGTGTAAATTGGGCAATTCTAGTTGCTCGAGTTTTTCAGCTGTATCCAAATGCATACCAAGTATGTTGGTTTCTCGATTTTTTAGGGTCTTTACCCAGTGGCGTTGGCCCAACCCTATGATGCTTTGTGAGATTGAAGAGGAAGAACTTGGATTTCCAATTTGGGATCCCCGTAAAAATCATCGGGACTGTACTCATCACATGCCTATCACTACGCCTGCATACCCTTGCATTTTAGCTACAATGTTTCGCCTAGTACTCTCTGGGTAATGATGGAGCAGCTCGAGTTTTGCAACAAGATTTGTCAGGTTAGATGGTTTGAAGCCTTTTTTTTTTTCTTTTTTTAAGATCACTCGGAAGACACTAATGTAGTTTTTTTTTACTTAATTATCATAGGATATTGAGCTTAACAAGGCACGCTGGGGCTCTCTATTTGAGCCATATTTGTTCTTTGAGAGCTATAAAAACTATCTACAAGTTGACATTATTGCTGCTGATGCTGATGATTTGCGTTCTTGGAGAGGTTGGGTAGAATCCCGATTTAGACAGTTGACTCTGATGTTAATTAAGATGTTGGCTTGCTCACCAATGCGAAGGGTGATTTCATGAAGAGCAACGTAGCATTGCAAGATGGATATTAGGTTTTATCTTTTTACTCTTATCTGCTATTATTATATCAGTATTGGCTCCAAAATTTGTGGTTCATTGTTCTTATGTTTATTATACAAACATTGGCCTTTTGTTGCCTGTCCTCTTTCACTGTGTCGATTTCTGCAATTATGCTTATGCTTATGCTTCCTTGATTATTTTAAGTTCTAACTAATAGTTTGAGCAAAAGCTGGCTTGTCACTTCACATACTTCTATTCTTAATTTCCTTGGTCTTTTATGTCTTGAGCTTATTATGTTTCTTTTCTAAACTCTAAGGGATGTACTCATGAAACTTCTTCAACTGCACATTACATTTGTGTTTACCTTTTGTCCTTGTTAGCAACTCTATGAAGGTTTGGATTTATTTGGAATTTTGTTCTATGAACATTCCACGGAGGTCTTTAAAGTCAACACGTTGTCTGTCGTAGGTGTTGTCTTCCAGAATTAATTCTACGTTGCATGGAGGTAAGTGTGTTGTGGTACTGGTAGCCACTCAAATTTTCTGTCATTTGCATTTGAATGGCTAAATGTGCCTATTGTTTGTAATCAGTAGATCCTGAACTCCACTTGTAACTATGTTTGCAAGTACCTGTTTCATTAGTGGAGTTGTTTGAGGTTCCTAACAGGCTTGTTGAGTTGATTGAGCTTGTTGCTAGCCCATAATCAGGATATCTTCATTTATTTATTCAACAGCAACTGCAGGTACACTAATTACCCTAAAAAAATAACTCCTTAAATTAAAAAGCTTATCTATTCTTTGTATGTTAGTACTTGCTGATTTTAGTTTATTGGTTATGACATTCATCTTGGTAAGAAGATAATGTAGATCATCCCTACATTTCTACAGCCATCATAAATTTATTGGCTTCTCAGCTTATTAGTTTTTAATTCTATGTAGGGATTTGGAGGCTTTGGCTACAAAATGTGAACTTAGGGAGGAAGAGAGATGGCTCCCTAGTGTTCGTAGTTTTGATCTAATATTTTATTTAGATTCACTTGTCGATGTATTGATCGATGCATATGATTAAATGTGTCGCTGGGGCAAAAGATGATGTAGACATCCATGTATAAATACCGAGAAACGGTAGAAAAAGGCTGACAACTAACACTGCAATATTTCAATGACGGAAGAAAGATATATTTATGCTCTGATCTTTGAAGATTTCAATTAGTGATTCGGAATTCGTTCCACTACAAGAATTCACGAATGAATTCTAAGTTTCAATTATAATTGTTGTAATAGAAAACACAATACTATGAGATATTGTATATATGCTATAATATATTTATATATGCAATATAAAAATTTTGGTATAATTTTGTTGTACTTCTTAATTTTTTTTTGGTAATATATACTAGTATACTAGAAATAATTGTCAGTGAATGAAATATTTTATTTTATTATTTTTGATATTTTTTTTTTAAAAATATGGACAAGATAAAGCGTCCCCAAATTAGAAAACGTGGATAGGAAAAAGAGTCGCGAAAATGGTAGATAACAAATGTATGAAAATTTGGACATAGAAAAGCGTCGCCAATCCTAAAATTCTTGACTACAAAAAGCGTCGCCAAAGTTAAGAAACTGCGCCAACTGTTGAAAGTTGCGACGCTTTGTATAAAAATTTAGACACAATAAAGCGTCGAGATTCGCGACGCTTTTTGATGTCCAACAAAAATTCTCGACTCACTTATTATCGACGCTTTTTTGAAGCGTCGAGAGAAAATTTTGCGACGCTTTTTAGTGTCGAAAATAAGGATAAAAAGCGTCTAAAAAGCACGCATTTTGTAGTAGTATATTGCTTAGGTGCTTGCTTTAGCCCATACAAAAATTTAATCAACTTGCAAACCTTTTCTTCTTGACCTTCCACAACAAACCCTTCCGGTTGTCGCATGTAAACTTCTTCCTCTAGATCTCCATTCAAGAATGCTGTCTTGACATCCATTTGATGGATCACAAGATTATGGATTGCCGCAAGTGCAATCAATAACCTTATAGTTGAGATTCTAGCAACGGGTGCATATGTATCAAAATAATCGATACCAGATTTTGTGTTAAACCTTGTGCCACTAACCGGGCTTTGAACTTTTCAACCGTTCCATCAATCTTCAATTTCTTCTTGAAGATCCATTTACACCCAATTGGTTTATATTTTGGTGGTAATTTAGCTAAAATCCAAGTATTGTTTCCCACGATGGATTCCATCTCATTATTAATAGCTTCCTTCCAAAATGGAGCATCAGGAGACCTCATAGCCTCATCATAGGTCAAAGGATCATCTTCCACATTTAAAATGTACGGAATTTTGTCGAAACAGATTCCCTTGATCCTTCAACTAAGTACACATGAAAGTCCGGGCCAAAAGATTTTTCTTTCCTTGCCCTCTTACTTCTCCTAGGTTGTGATGATGATGTAGATGCCTCTTCTAAATAAGTTTGGTCATCCACTTCTTGATCAATGACAACTTGATCAAAACTTTTAGCAATGGTATTTGAAGTTATATCCTTTGGTCTAGGAATTGATGAAAATCGATTTTCATCAAACAATGCATCCCTTGACTCAATGGTGGTATGTACCGACCAAAAGTCATTTTGCTCTATTACATAGAACCTATAGGATTTGCTATGATCCGCATATCCTATAAAAATGCATTCAACTCCTCTTTCACCAAACTTTTTACGTTTAGGTTCCGGCACTTTTACAATTGCCCTACAACCCCAAACTTTGAGATGACTCAAGTTTGGTTTCCTTCTATACTATAGCTCATATGGGGTTACATCTTTCCCTTTCATGGGAACACGATTTAACACATAACAGGCCGTTAAAAAGGCTTCACCCCAAAAACCATCACTTAAACCTGAATATGACAACATAGAATTTACCAGTTCTTCTAGTGTTCTATTCTACCTTTCTGCTACACCATTTTGTTGTGGTGTATATGCCGCAGTAGTTTCATGTACTAAACCTAAAGATTGGAAATAACTTGGATCATAGTATTCACCTCCTTTATCGATTCTTAACTTTTTAATCTTTTCATTGGTTTGCAAATCTACTTCACTTTTGTAAGTTCTAAATTTATCAAGGGCTTCATCTTTAGAGAATAACAAATAAATGTAACAAAACCTTGAATAATCATCAATAAAAGTTACCAAATATTTCTTATTCCCTAAAGAAGGTGTGTTGTGAAAATCGCACAATTCACTATGCACTAATTCAAGCAATGAATTATTTTTCTCAACAACTTGAGGAAATGGTTTCCTTGTGATTTTGGTTAACATGCATGTCCTACACTTCTCTATTCTTGGATCAAACATAGGTATCATATCATGCTTTGACATAAAATACAATTTTTAATAATTAACATGACCAAGTCGCAAATACCATAGAGAAGAATTATCATTAACAACATACACAACATCATTCAAAGTATTTGAAATACTTAATTTAAATTAAACATACCATTACACAAATAACCAAGTCCTAGAAATTGACCTCCTCTAGAAAAAATAAATTTATCTGACTCAAACACCATCTTAAAACCTAATCGATTCAAGACCGCACCGGATACAAGATTCCTCCTAAGTTCGGGAGAATACAACACATCTCTTAAAAGAAGAGATTTTCCCGAACTAAAGACTAGCTCGACTTGTCCTTTGCCAAGTACCTTAGCTTTAGAGTCATTGCCCATATAGAGAATTTCTCCATCATCAACCTCCAAGAAGGTCTTGAACAATGATCTATCCTTGCACACATGCCTTGATGCGCCCGAATCGATATACCACGAACAATCAGCCTGTACAGAATTGATTTCAGAAATCATACACACATAATCCATAAATGAATTAAATGAAATTTGTGCACAAGATTTACCTTGTTTGTCTTAGGATTGGCTAGCATTGCCATTCCCATCTTGAGCCTTCTTCTTGCTCATTTTCTTCTTCCAGATTTCTTGAAGTGTTCGGGTTTTCCACAAACCCAACAAACACGTGACTTTGAACCATCACCACTTTCCTTAGGCTTCTTGCCTTTATTTTTGTTTGAGTCATTACCTCTTTTTCTCACATTTTGTTTGGCATTCTCCACTACATTTACCGTAGTAGAACTAGGATTTCCATCCTTATTTCCCTCTTGCACCAAGATTTCTTCCTCAATCCGAATGTGAGAAGCCAAACTCTCAAGGTTAACATGATCCTTTCTATGCTTTAAACCACTTTTAAAGTCTTTCCAAGAAAAGGGCAATTTGTCTATTATTGATGACGCTACAAAAGTCTCATCAAGAACTATGTTATGCTATCTAAGACTTCCTAATACTCTTTGTACTTCATGAAACTGTTCCATAATTGGCCTACTTTCAACAAACTTATAATTGTTAAATTTACTAACAAGAAATTTCTTGCTAGAAGCATCTTCAGCCATATACTTAGCCTCTAATTCATCCCATAAAGACTTAGCAGAATCATTAAACTGATAAATATCAAAAAGTTTATTAGACATACCATTGAGAATATGGCCACAACAAATATAATTGTCATTTTCCCACTTGTTGTGTTTCCTTGCATCATCCAAAGTTTCCTCCTCCTTCTCCTCGGGTTTCAGAGTAGCAAGAACATAAGCCACCCCAATTGTAGTCAAGAAGAAATGCATCTTTTTCTTCCATCTACGAAAATCAACTCCCTCGAATTTGTCCAACTTTTGAATGTTGGTCATCAATTCCTTAACATTTACCATCTTTGTTGTCTATACTTTTGGATTGTTGGGGAATTTGAGTATGAACAAGGGTCACAAAAATAGCAAACAATTGAACCGGAAAAACATCGAGGCGTGAACGGGATCACTTTCCCAAAAGTATAATTCCGACCCTAAACTACAACCGGGTTTACACGGAATTTTACTTAGGAGATACAACGAAGAAACAATTGTAATCACAAGTAGGACAATTACAATTCAATGTATAAAAGCTTGTGTATTTATGATGATGAAAAAATTAAGATTGCAAAGGTATTCAAGAAAAATAAATCTGATTATTTTCTCAAGTGTTTTCAACATATGTTCAATGAACATATATATATTAAAGCCTTAGAAATATCAACAGTCACGAAAGTAACCGTCAAAACCCAAGCAAAACTGACAAAAACGGTTAGCTTCAAACGCTCTCCCTGACTCGCGCCCGATCGGGTCAACTTAAACGTCGGAAATAATGTCCTCTCGCGCCCGATCGGGCGGCTGCCCCAAATTACGGTGGAGAAGAACGAGATTCAGCCTAGCCTCGCGCCCGGTCGGGCGAGCACCACCCTGACCGGGCGTCTGACCGGGCAGAGCACAGTAGCAGCGAACAGGGGCAGCAGCAGCTTTGTCAAGGTTCTTTATTTAACCTTTTATCAAGGTTAATAATTCTAATTATTTGCTTTAATAATCTTTGTTAATTAATTTACAACACTTTTGCCTAAGTACATCAATTAATTAACATGAATTTTGTCGCCAATTCTCAAAATTATTCAACAAACATTGCAGATGTGAACAATCATGGTGAGACTGTTCTTCATGTGATAGCAAGATACGCCACTTACGCTAGTATATTTTTTGTACCTCTCCTTTTTTCTTTTGTATTTAAAATATATCTAACCACGTAAATTTATAACAAAAACTTTTGTGTATACTCGCCCCTTGGTTTATCATAAATCATAATTTTATATGGTACTTAAGCTGTCAAAAACTGACCCGATCTGATAACCCAACCTAAATCGGCGATGATTTAAACCCAACTTGTACCTGGACAATGGGGTGAAACTAGTAACCTGTAACCCGACTCGAACTTTACCTATTGTTAACCGACAACCGCTTTGATGCAATACCTTTTTACCTGAATCCGAACCTGCACCCGACTTGATAGTAAGTATCAATCGATTTAATTTGATCCGACAACAATCCAAACCCGAACTAGTTACCAACCCTATTAAAACTTGTACTCGGGTCATGGAAGGTTTTAATAAATTTTAAATACCTTTTGTCTAGCTTATGTACTGATATAATTCTGTAAATCATCGATCCGGTTCAACTTATATATCTATTGTTCTCTAATACTCGTATATAAGTTTAATAAAATCTTATAATGCTTGATCAAATTATGGAAGGTGTAATTATATAGGTTCAACTTGACCACATCGATATTTATTAGAATTGAACTTGAACCAAAACCTTACTTAACACTAACTCGAACCCAAATGTACCATCCTCTATTAGCCCACCAGGCCAAAACCCGACTTAAAACAACTTGAACCTGAAATTGAACCCGATATAAATTTTATTCGAATTGAATCTGACCTATACCCAAAAAGGTAAAAGACCAGGAATAACCTAAAATAAAATTGACTCGACCCGAACTTCAACCGAGGCTAGACTGACTTGAAAAAACCTGATCCTGGTATAACGCAAGACCTGATTTAATCTGATGAGTGACATTTTTGGCACTCATTTGGTTCCTTTTTGGATGATTTCTATTTCATTTTATCTCTCTTTTCTTTAGTTTTCCTTAGTTTTATTCTTGTTTTCTTCATTTTATGATTTATGTAGTTAGTTTCTCTATTTCATGCTTTTTCTTGTTTACTTGCTATTTTTCCCTTTTAATTGCTTTTTATCCTTTGATTGTAGGTTGTGATTGATTGTCCAAGGATTCCCGGGCTTCCTTTCCATAGTTTTCCATTGATTTTCATGCCTAAAGCTTGTGCAAGAAGTTTCAAGTCAATGTGAGGTTCAAGGAGCATGCTTCAAGGTCTTGTTTATGCCTTCCTCATGGCTTCTATTCTTCAAGAAATTCAAGGAAGTTCCTGCCTACCTTGTCCTCCATCATCATCATCTAGGATGTGTGCACCTCGTGAGCTAGGGCAAAGAAGAAAGGAGGAAGCAGCAGCGTTGTGCGGGCGCACTAGAGGAGTGTGCGGCCGCACATCTGTCATGTGCGGCCGCACATCAGGTGCGTGCGGGCGCACCTGCTTGGGTGTGCTCCCATGCGCACCATTCTCTCTCCTTCGAGCGCCCGCACCGACGTGGGTTTATTTTTGGACGTCTTTCCCAACTTCCTCTTGGGATTGTTAGTTATTTCTTTCCATTTATAGAGAGAAGATTAGATATTCATTAGGAAGAATTAGATTAGATTAGATTCTAGAGAGAGAAAACATTGGTTCTTAGCATTTTTAGAGAGAGAAAGTGTGGGTTTGATGATTGATTATTGAAGATTGTTTCATTTGATTTGATTTCTATCAAGTTTGTAAGAATTCTTTACTCTTTAATGCAATTCAATGTTTGATTTCATTAGTATTGTTGTTTGATTTGGTTGATTGATAGTTTGATTGATTTGATTGAATTTGTTGGTTTCAATTTGATTTCAATTGATGAATTTGGGAATAATGATTAGTTTAGCTTTGATTTTGATGTTCTTTATGGATTGTGAGTAGTTTATTTGCTAGGGTAGTGGTGAAGCATGTATTGATGATGAATTGAGATTAATTTGGGGGAAATTGATTGAGTTGATAATGTGATTAAATTGGTTGATTGATCTTGCGCATGTGTGAGCTTGATTAGGCTTGATCACCCTTGTTATTCACACTAGATTGCATTGTGAGTTCACATTGATACGGACCATTGATTTATGGCTTACATTTACTCGATTGAGATATCTTGTGATGTTTCCTAGCTAGTGTTTGATGTAGTTGACGCTAATTAGACCTCTAGGAGAATAGCTTGATGTACTCTCTTGGTTGCAATTTCGGTTTTCCCTCACATTACTTGACTTTTGGTTAATTCCCCAAGTTGATTGAACTTCATCGTTGATGCATGTGGATCCATTCCCCTAGTGCCTTAGCATTCATTTAGTACAAGCCTTTTGCATCGCCTAGTTTAGCCTTAGTTTCTTCCATAAACCCCTACTAGACTTCGGAATAGCTTAACTTAGGCATCTTGCATTCGACTTCCATTCCTTTGGGTTCGACCTTGACTTACCACTATACTAAATAGGGGTTTGTTAAGTTACAAATTTTGTTTGATTGGGTAGGGTGGTAGCCCAACGACCTACCGTTCTCCTTCCCATCATAATCCGACCCAAAACCGACTTGAATACTCAATTTGGCAACTATATTACTTCATATATCTATATATCGAACTTTTTTAGGGTAACTTTTAGTTAAAGGAATTTTCACTTTTACCACCTTCAAATAAGTACTTAATTGAATTTACCACCTCCAAAAGAAAAAACTTTATTTTACCACCAACAAAAATTCCAAAACTTTGATTTTACCACCAACTAACGGATTCCGTCCATGAATCCGTTAGTAGGGCCCACCTTTTTGATGTTTCTTCTTCATCTTCCCCGATTTCCATATCAACCCCGCCGACAACAAAATTAACTCACCGTGGTTGGTTGGAATTTCGTGTGGGGGAAAGGGAGGGGTCGGAATTTGGTGTAGACTAGGGAGGTGGTCGGAATTAGGTGGTGGTTAGGGTTTTAGGAGTGCGAATTAGTGGTGCTAGGGTTTTAAGAGTTGTTGGAATTAGGGGGGGCTATATGGGTGTTCGGAATTCGGTGGCTAGGGTTTTGAGGTCGGAAATTGGTGAAGAAGGGGGTCGAAATCGATGCGGTGGCTGTGGCTGTGCGGTGCGGTTGGGGGGTTTCGGGGGTCCTTTGGCAGGTGCGGTGCGGTGGTAGTGGTTAGGTGGTGGGTTGGTCATAGCGGTTAGGTGGTGGCTAGGGTTTTGAGGTCGGAAATTGGTGGAAAGGGGGTCGAAATTGGTGCGGTGGTTGTGGATGTGCGGTGCGGTGGTAGCTGTTAGGTGGTGGGGTTGGTCATAGCGGTTAGGTGGTGGGGGCTGGTAGCGGTTAGGTTGTGGGGGCTGGTCATAGCGGTTAGGTGGCGGGGCTAGTCGTAGCCAGTCCGGTGTTGGGGGTCCCGACGGTGGCAGCAACCACCGGTTGATGGATGAGGATTTTTTTAATTTTTTTTTGTTTTATTTAATTTTTGTTTAAAACTTACCCTATAATATGGTGACACGTGTGCAAGGTAGGCCCCACTAACGGATTTATGGACTGAATCCGTTAGTTGGAGGTGATTGGTGGGAAAATTGATGTTTTATTTTTTTATGAGATGGTAAAGTAAATGTTTTTTTTTTTTTTTTGAGGTGGTAAATTCAATAAAGTCGTTATTTAAAGGTGTTAAAAATAAAAATTTCCTTTAGCTAATTTGGGATAATTTTTAATTTTTATTGGGACAAGTACTCTCTGATTTTTTTAGGTAAATAAGAAATAACCATTGGGTTAAGTTTTATTAGATAGTATAGTTACTTCTATTTAAATTGGGGTAATTCCTTTTTTCGTTTTGGGATAACTTTTGTTTACTGTAAGATAAATTTACTACGAATGTACAATTGCACCTAATTTTTAAAATTTTTGTGTAATTTTAATTAGATTTTTTTTTTTGATCCACAAGAGGATAGAAATTCCAAAATAAAAGAAAAGAACAGAACAACTAAAACACAAACAAAAACATAAAAACAAACTCTAAGCTCCTAGGAAGGTACAAATCGAGGCAAAGAAACCCCTCTTGCATCCTCTTCCAGGATCCTACGAAACTCCAACGGAATGAAATTAACAATACTAAAGTTTGTGTCTTGAATGACTCCGTGGTTGGCCAACCAATCCGCCGCGCGATTAGCTTCTTTATATACATGAAACACCTTGATACTCCAACTCTCATTCTTGATCAAACTTAAGCACTCGTTGATGACATGTGTATTTTCGCCTCCTACTTGCTCCCCTTTGCTTAGAATCTGCACACAAGCTGCATTATCAAGTTGGATCACAAGATTCCTGATTTGGTGATTTTGTGCTAGTTTGAGCCCCTTATACAGAGCTAATATTTCTGCATGAAATGCTGAACATATTCCAAAATTAGCAATAAATCATAAACAAATTGCCCCTCACAATTGCGAATTATACCACCACCTCCAGCTTCTCCTAGATTTCCCTTGGCTGCACCATCAAAGTTAGGCACATACCAACCTTGCTGCGGAGCTTGCCAAGCCACATTGATAGCTACTCTGCTGCACGAGTGATTAGCATTGCCCAATTGATCTCGATCAAGGCTCCGTTTTACCTCCATAACTCTGATTCGAAGGAAAGCTCCCAAGTCAATTGGGATTTCATCACCTCGATTGTGAACACGGCAATTTCGCCAACGCCACAAGCACCAAATAGTTGTGCCGAAAATACTTGGCCAATTATCAGCCTTCATACCATCAGCATTCAACAGATTCGAAGTGACCCAATCTTTGAGTGGGCCATGAAAAAATTGGAAAAAAGCGTGGGGTTTAGGAGTTTTTTTCATACATTCTTGGCAGCTGAGCAATCTCTTATTATGTGAAGAGTTGTTTCCTCGTCAGCCCCACACACATAGCACTTTGCATCATCCCGCATTTTCCTCTTAAACATGTTCATGTTCCCAAGGACCCTATCATGGCAAGTGAGCCAAAGAAAGGCTCGAACTCTTTGCTGAATTGGAGCAGACCAAACCACGTGCCAGCAATCTTCATCTAGCACGTCTGTTTCATGTCTCATGATGCGGAGTGCAGACTTAATGGTGAAGCGGCCTTTCAAATCCTCCTTCCAATATACCAAGTCCCCTATAGAAGGATCAGATCGAAGTTCATGATTTTGGATCAATTTTAAAGCTTCATTTATGAGAAATTCCGAGAAGATATTCCATCTCCAACCACAATCAACCTCCCACATATCTGCTACTTTTGCTTCAGCAAGCTCCATTGGAATCGGATGAACCAGCATCTCATTTAGGCACTTATTTCCAGCCCACTTATGGCTCCAAAAATAAGTATCTCTTCCATTTCCTACTACCACTTTCATCCCTTCACCTAAAAGCTTCGCATTCTCCGTGATTCCACTCCAAACATTTGACATCCCAGCTTTAGGCTCGAACATATCGATGTCATATCGTCCCTTGCAATACATGGCTTTTAATACTCTCGACCATAAAGCATTAGGCTTGGTAAGGACCCTCCATCCCAATTTCGTTAGGAATGCTGCATTTGCTTGCTTGGCCGAATAAATTTCCACCCCTCCATGTTCCTTAGGCTTTTGAAGAGTTTCCCAAGCCAAGAGATGAGTTTTGCGTTTGTCTTCGTCACCTCCCCAAATAATACGCCTTCTTCTCTTATCAATAATCTCACAAATTGAGCGGGGAATTTTTGCCGTTTGCGTCGAATACAAAGACGACATTGTAGAAAGAGTAGATTTCGCCAAGGTAGACCCGCAAGGGAAAGATATTTCGATTTCCAACCCGCAAGTCTTCTGTCTATCTTCTCACATAAGTGGCTATAGGTATCTTTAGTGACTCGACTTGTCAAAGTCGGCATCCCTAAATATGTCCCAAGATCCGTGGTAACCTCCATCTCTAAAACTCACTGATTTCCTTTTGTAGCCCACTGTAAACATTTTTCGAGAAGAAAATTCTGGATTTTGGGTTGCTTACTTTTTGACCAGAAGCATTGCAAAAATGATCCATAAAAGCCTTGATGATTTTGGGTAGCCTTGATCAATCGAAGCTTCACCAAATAAAACCACATCATCGGCAAAGAAAAGGTTGGAAAGAAGAGGCCTATCCCTATTTGCACGAATAGGTTTTCAATACCCATTTACAATAGCCGCTTCAATGACTTGATAAAACCTTTCCATACACATCACAAATAGGTAAGGAGATAGGGGATCTCCTTGCCTTATCCCTTGGCTTGGAGTGAATTTTCTTGAAGGTTCTCCATTCCATAGCACTTGCAACCAAGTCGTGGTAACACACTCCATAATGAGCTCAATCAAGTTAATAGGGAGATTCATTTAAACAAGAGTGTCCCGTATAAATGACCATCGAAGCCTATCATAGGCTTTTTCAAAATCAATTTTAAGGGCCATGTAATCCTTAGAACCTTGCTTTCTTCTCATGGTGCGGAGAACTTTTTGCATGATTACAATGTTGTCCGTTATCTGTCTTCCCGGGACAAAACTCGCTTGAGTGTTAGAAGTCAAATTCGGTAGGATAGGCTTTAGGCGATTAACAATAACCTTGGTTATAATTTTATAGGCAACATTACATAGTCCTATAGGTCAAAACTGTGATGCAAGCTCGGGCTTCTCAAGTTAATGCAAGAAACGTTGCATTAAATTCCTCAGGCATTCCTTTTCCATCTAAAATTGGCATGATAGTATCATACACTGTTTTTGCCACAATATCCCAATTTTTTTGATAAAAAAGGGCTTGAAAACCGTCCGGATCCGGGGTTTTAAGGGCTGCCATTCTCTTCACCACTTCATCAATTTCCAGTCTTGAATAAGGGCTAGTGAGTTGTCTCCAATCAGAGCTAAGAAGTTCAGGGAATACATCTTGGGGCACATCAAAATAATTTGACTCACCCTCCTCCTTAAACAAATTTGCAAAATAATCAACCATGTGATTTTTTACGGCATCATTCTCCTTAATCAGGCTCCCCATCATTGCCTTTAATCTCTTGAATTTTATTTTTCCAACTGCGTACAATTGTACTTAAATGAAAAAACGTTGTATTTTGGTTGCCATCTTTGAGCCAATCTATACGAGATTTATGATACCATAAGGTTTCTTCTCTGCTCAATATTTCATCCAACTCTCGAGATAGCTTGCTCTGCAATTTAATTAATCCCCTGTCTTGCCTATTCGAAAGCACCTTTTGGATGCCACCAATTCTTGCAACAAGAGTACGCTTTTGCTTGAAAATATTTCCAAAAGTGTCTCGATTCCAAGATTGCAAATCATTCGACAGTTTAGACAATGCAGGCATTAAAGATCAATTTTTACCCCATTTATTTGTCACAAATTCAGTGAAATTCTCATGTGACATCCATGTGGCTTGGAACCTAAAGGGTCAATGCATGGCTTGTAGAGGCACAAAGCTATTAGGAGAGATAAAAATGGGACAGTGATCGGAGTGAATGGCTGTGAGGTGTTTCATGGCAGCTTTATTAAATCTTAATGCCTAATTTTCATTGCATAAAGCATGGTCGAGCCTTCCACTTTGCGTTGTTTAATTTCGAGAGAGCGTCCTCGAGCCCAGGTATGAGCAGCCCCGGAGAACTCTACTTCAAGCAGATCCATCTCCTCAATCCAGCTATTAAATAACACTGACCTTCGATCAGTTTCTTTGCACGAAGAGTTACGCTCCGAAGGAAAGCGTGTATCATTAAAATCCCCGGCAATTAGCCAAAGTTTATTGTGTTTCCTAGCAAAATTATGAAGCTCTTCCCATAATTCTCTCCTTTTAATTGGGTCTGGGCTAGCGTAAACTACTGAAAAATACCATGGTAGCGCACCAACACGAGAGATCTCCATTGAGATGTGCTGATTATGTTTGATAATGGGACTGACAGTGAACATTTGATATCCAAAATACCCATATTCCACCACTGATACCCACAACATCAACTTTTTCATGACCATCATAGCCAATATTATTGGCAATTTTTTCAGCTTGCTTCCCTCCCATATGCGTCTCAACTAAGGTTAGGACATTAGGATTGTGAGTTCGGATCAAGTCCTTCAAGGAAGTGATGAAGTTTCTACTCCCCACACCTTGCACATTCCATACCATACAAGTGATTGGTAAGTTATCCGATGCCAAATTCGGTAGACTTTCTTCCATAGAAACAGGTATGGTAGTGAGATTGGAGACATATGCCTGGCCAATGAGTCTCAAAAGTCGTTGAAACTCCATTGGAATCTTCAAGGTTGCCACTAATTCCTTGGGAATCGAGGTTGGTAGTAGGTACGAATCCATCTCCATCACCAGAACATGAGACATGAAGTGTGTGATCATCATGTAAGGCTGTTCCATTGCGTGTCCAATGAACAGAGTCTTCTCCGGGGGGATGCTCAGAGTGATCGGGTAAGGAATTTGAGACATGGTCTATTGACAAAGATCCCTCCTGATTTACTTGAGTAACTCTCTTAATAGCTTGTGCTTGCATCTCACTGACTTGTGTTTGCTCAATGGTAGCTTGTGACTTAGCTTGTTGGCTGGCTTCAAAGTGAAATAGGGAATTTTCTTTGCCTTGGCTTACACGTCTACTAGCTTGAGGAATAGAAACATACGAGTTGACTTCTATTTCCTTAAAAGGTCTTGCTGCATCTTGTAACAAAGATTTTCTTGCTTTTTCTTGGAAGGATTTGGTAGCAATTTTCTCAGGCTTCAATTTTTGCAAAATAGATTGGGAATTCTCCTAAATTAATTGATGGAAATTTGTTTCCATCTTTATCTTGAGAATCTAGAATAAAATCTTCCTTTTCCTTATCTTGCTCCACATCTTGCTCCATAATTTCTATCTCCTTAATCTCTAGAGCGACAAATCTAGAACCAATCCCTTGAATTTTGCTTCCATATTTTTCAAATTCTTTTCTTTGTCACCCCTTGGTTGAGATGCATTCATCAGCAGTTTGACTTGACCATGCTAACCACCTTTCTCACCTTGAGCCCCAGTGTCAACCTCTTTAGTCGCCTTTGGGTTCCTCTTTCGAACTAGTTTTTAAACAAGCATCCAAGACCCAAAGTCTTCCACCTCCTCTGGCTTATGATTCTATATGCAAAGGATTACTGTGAACAATCATCTCATTCGATTTCCCTTCAGCAACAGTTGGTTGACAATCATCTTCAACGTGTCCTAATTTTCCACACTTAAAACACACCATCTTGATTCCCTCATATTGAATACGCCAAATCTTTCCTTTGAGCCAAAACTTAGATAATAAACGTTTTGATAAGTCAATCTCAACACTAAGTCTTGTGAATTGTCCCCTCTCTGCCTGAGTAGTAGTTTTATCAACTCACAGTACTTTACCAATTTTTGACCCAATTTTATTGAGAATACTGATATCAAAATATTCAACAGGCAAGTTGGGTATACGAACCCAAGCTATAAGAACCTAAATGGGAGCTTCATCAGGAACAAAATTAGGCACCCATTTGCGGATGGTCAGATAGTTATCATCAATCATCCAAGGTCCTTGCGTGAGAACATAATTATAATCCGCTTAATTAGTAAATTGAGCTATATAGAAATTGCATCCTATATTAGTTAGGGATGATTCCCCTCTAATATTCCATTTCTTCTCGAGCCTCCTCATTAGTCCCATATAGCCAAGTTTGCCACTAAACAATTTGATAATCAGAGATTGATTCCATGGCTGTCGAAGTCTCTTCTTTTCTTCTTTTTGAGAGTTGTATAACAGGCCATCTCTCATCATTAAGGATCTCCTCCGGCACCATTTCATCATCTGAAATATCTTCTATGTCTATCTCATCCATATGGACTTCAGCATGGCTGCTTACTTGAAAATCAACACCTCCTCTCAGCATATCTCGAAATGACCTCATTCCATCTGTAGGGTTTTGCACACTTTTTTTTTTTGCAATATCAGCAACCAAGTTAGGACCCTTGGCAATCCCTATAACTTCATCCTTCATCATATCATCAGATTCCATTGAATTGAAACCCACATGATTGATTTTCCGTTTTGGTTTTTTATTAGATCAAATGATTTGATCTTGTTCTTGAATGGTTTGAATTTTTGGGTTGGCTTGGTTTAGGGTTTCACTCGAGAGCGTTTTAAGAGACTTACAATATACATGTTGTTGGTTGTAATTTTAATTAGATAGTATAGTTACTTCTATTTAAATTGGGGTAATTCCTTTTTTCCATTTTGGGATAACTTTTGTTTACTGTAAGATAAATTTACTACGAATGTACAATTGCACCTGATTTTTTAAAATTGTGTAATTTTAATTACTAGAGTAACTATATTTTATAATGCAAGATATCCAACTATATTTTATAAACATCAAATACATTTGTGAACTTGCGTTATCAGTACCCGTTCTTATAAAATATATAGTTGCACAAGAACGGGTACTGACACGACGAGAAAACGTCTATCTCAAAATTAGGGATACAGATACGAAATGTTAAAATTTATATGATATATTTTTTACAAGAATTTAACCGTATATTTGTCATTCCATCCTCTTATTAGATCGTACTATTTATGAAGGCACTCATATTATTTAAGAATTACCTTATTTATCTTTAACTTAAATTTTCTTATCAAAAGAGTTGAACAACTCATATAATAGTAGGATACGGTCCGAGACGCATCGTCGTGTGTCCCATGAGTGTCGGTGTCTAACACGATGTCCGATACAGACACGACATTTGGATGAAGTGTCCATGTAACCAATCAGGCAAATGAGTCAATACAAGAAGAAGATGCACTTTATGATCAACATTTAATTAGATTGAAGAGTCCAGGATTTCATTATCTTTTTTTAAAAGTAAAATAACACAAGTTTAAGCATAATATATTGCACAAGGTTTAAAAAAACAATACTCCCTCCTTTTAATTTGTTTGTCCCATTTGAAATCTTGAGAAATTTTAATTTAATGCAAAAATAAATCTTATAGAATTTGTTAGATACTCCTAATTTGTTTGGGACAGTTCTGGAACGCGTATGAGGTGCATATGGATATCAAAGTTGGTGATAAAGTGGGGATGGATCCTATCTTGTACCATGTAAGACGGCTATAGATGTGGATATTGTACCCGCCACGAGTGGTAGGGCGGGGATATGTATAAGATTTTTAGGCGGGTATAGACTCGCCCCATTGTCATCCCTAATTCATACCACCCACTCAACGTCGTATTAGTCCCTTCCGCCATATCAATATATATTATTATATATAAGTATATATTTATTTACTATTTTAAATATAAATTAAGTAAATGTATAATATTTTGTAATAGACTTAAATTATAAACAAAAAAAAAGTGTAACTTAACAATGATTTTTAGTAATCATTATGATGTAATAAAGTTGAATTTGGAAGTTGGGGATTAACAGGCTGGTTTTAGATGGGGATTAGGCGGAGATAGGGCGGAGATAGTTTTGGGATTGTACGTGTCGGGTGGGAATGGAGATAAATTTTGTACCCGTTTCAGGGAAGGGGAATTAAAATATTTACTTTAAATTGTTAGTGATTAGTTAACTCCTAATGTTATTGGAGTCATAATAGTAGTTGGTAAGTTTAGTGGGGGTTAATGTTAGCATAATCATCATATTTCTTATTTTTTAGTTTTATTTTGCACTATATATATGCTGCTATGTTGTACAATTTTTAATAGATTGAATACAACTTTTATTATTCTTTCCTTTTTCTCATCTCTATTTATTATTTTCAATAAGGGAGTGGGGATGGGGATAAGAATATATTAGGCGCGGATGGGCATATGGATGGGATGGGAAAGCCAACATCCGCCCCGCCCCATTGACATCCCTAAGAACAAAGTTGAAATTTATGTCATTTATGTTCGAAGCCTAACCAACTCTTAGTTCTACACCAAGATTATTTGCTTGTTTTCATATATTTGGGGAAAATAACGTTAATTAGTTGAAGTTTGTATGCCATTATCAAAACCATATGGCTCAACAAAAACATATTATTTATTTGTATTCTATTAATGACCAAGAAACTAGTACTGATTATTGTATAATGTTGTAGAAAAGGATTTGTTAGAGAAACATTCTCAACCGATGAAGTCCCTAGTTTACAAGCGTGATAATGAGGGCTTCACTCCAATTTTAAGAGCAATACAAAGTGCGCGGCAATTCGGGATGGCTAGGCTTCTTGCTCAACAGTTTCCTGCATCTGTTGGGCTAAGAGATGATAAAGGCAAACAATTCTGCACCATCTAAGGGCTTTGGTTGTAGACCGGTCTGGAAGGATTTCTTCAAGCATTCTGAGGTTGATGGTCTTAGAATTGTACAAAATGAAATTGTTGATGCGGATTATACCAAAGCGAAATTTCTCATGGAAGTGTGTCTCCAGTCAAAAAACAAACAGGAATTAAACATTGTTAACAATGATGGTCAATCAGTTTTTGATTTACTTTCAACGCAAGCCCATTTGCCTACCATGGTGTGTAATGCTTCAACTCCATCTTTCTTTCTATATGTATCTTTAATTTGTTTTAATTTGTGTAGTTATGGATTCACTTGCAGCATTTGTTAAAACTTAAAAGTATCAAATATGGATGTAGCTAGCAATTGATGTACCTCTTACAAGCTTGGAATGCATCGATTGCTTGGATGTCAACAGAAAAAGTTATGCATCCGTTTACAAGCAATTGATGTACCTCTTAGCTTGGAATAAGCATTTGTTAAACACTTTTATCTTCTGAAAATTGGAACGATGCTAATAAATTTTCTCTTTTAAATACTTGTGCAGAAGCAACTGCTACCATTGGTAAGCAGAAGCAATGTGAAAGAGAGGGAATCAATGGATAAATTAATGAATGAAGATCTCTACAAAGCAGCTGTAGAAGGAAGTACTGAAATATTTGAAAAGGCTATGGCTGAATCTCATACAGTGATTGATGTGGAAAGTGGACAACGAGAACTTGATGCAGACTACTTTTGCCGTCAAACTCCGGGTGGAAATAATATTGTTCACATAGCTCTTAGACATGGAAGTGCAAATGCAGATCAATTTGTTAAGATTGCTGTAGAACACTTCCCGAGTCTTAGCATGCGACCGGATAATAATGGAGACACGCCTCTTCACCTTGCTGTGAAGTGCAAGGGGAGTAAGTCAGGAGACTTACTAGTAAATGCATCCAAAGATTTTCTAGGTGAGTTAGATGAAAGACGGAAAGCATTTTATGTTGCCCCATGGACTGTGAAAAATAACAAAGGTAACTTTCCGATTCATGGGGCTTTACAGACCAACAACCTCAATGATTCGTTCATTCTGCTTGATTGTGACGATGAGGCCGCTTTTCGCGTGAATTACTTAGGCGAGACTCCACTCCATTCCTTTTCCAAAAATGGCTTTTCTATTAGTAAGTCTCTTTTCCAACCGTGTGTTTAATCTTATAATTTGTCACCCGATATGAGATCTGATCCCTTGACCTCTAAAGTCAAACAAAAATTTAAATTATGATTGAAGTTTGATAATTGATTCTAGATTCAATCATCATAATGGGTTAAACGTATACACCATGCAGATGATGAAGAAGCAAACAAGTTTGTGAATAGATTAAGTGAGACGAGTAATCGAGCAGCTTATATGCGAGATGATGAAGGCCTAACCCCATTGATGTGCGCAGCTAGGTCTGGTTGTTTCCGAGTTTTACGTGCTATACTTGAACACCATCCTCAATCAGCATACCTCCTAGATTCAAGTGGCAAGACTTTTTTGCATCTATTGCGTTTTATCGGAGAGGATGTTGATGGAAAGCGGTTATTCGATATCACTAAAGCTGATGCACAACGATTAGTGCAAGATTATGACGGAAACACACCCCTCCATCACTCCATTCAGACTGAGAACACTATAGCTACAATTTCATTAGCTAAAAGATGTTTAGAGACAAAAGTAACAGAACTAGAATAGGCAAATAAAAGGGGACAAACAATTCGGGATTTACTTGCATTACATGATGTCCCAAATGAGGTATGTGTATTGTTATTTGTTTACTTGCATGCATGGGCATTGTCGGGTTTTGTTTAGTTTACCTTAGTTTTGCTTATCTAATCTGATCTGATTGTCTGATTTTATCAAAAAATATACTTCCTCCGTTACATATTATTTGCAACGATTTGATATAAAGTAGAAAGGGAAAATGCCTAATCATTGCAAATAATATGTAACGGAGGAAGTATATTTTTTTATCATAAAATTAAAGATTTTTAGCAATAAAAAAGCGCACATAAAACAATGATCTAATGAACTTATTTTTTATCAATTGAATTGAAATGATTTTACTTTCTAGAAATATAAGTAAAATCAAAATGAATTAGACCCCTATTGTTTCTGTATTATTGTTTAGTGTTTAATACTTTTCATTACATGCAGCAGATTGTAAAACAAATTCGTTATATAATGCCGGAGGCAGTGTACTTGGCTAAAAGATCATACGGTATTTGCAAGACAGATACAAAAGAGTCTGCCAATGCTCTCTCTGTGGTTGCTGCCCTGTTAGCAACCATAACTTTTGCAGCTGCCTTTCAAGTGTCATACTAATAATCAATAAAACAGAATTAACTTATCTCTTGATGCGTGAACCAAACTGACAATAGCCGCGTCGTGGAGACCCACTGACCTAAAAGACGATTCCGCGCTACCTCCCGGTGCAGTAGACAATTGCGGTCGCCCTCCAGGATAAGCACGGCGCCGGAGTTTATGTGCACTCACAAACCCGACTGGAACTCAGAATACTTGCCTAGAAAACAGAAGGGAAAGAGCATGTGTTTAGATATGATGTGGAGGAGAATGGTAGGTCGTTGGGCTACCACCCCACCCTATCAAACAATATTTGTAACTTAACTAACCCCTATTTAGCGTAGTGGCAAGTCAAGGTCGAACCCAAGGGAATGGATATCAAGTGCACGATGCCTAAATCAAGCTATTTCGAAGTCTAGAAGGGGTTTGAGGTAGAACTAAGGCTAAACTAGGTAATGCAAACTTGTATTAAATCAATCTAAGACACTAGGGCAATGGATCCACATGCAATCATAATGGAAACGATAATTTGGGAGGTCAAACCGACTAAGTCAAGCGATATGAAGGAAAATCATCATGTATCCAAAAGAGCATACTAAGGTGGTTCACCTAGAGGTCTAACTAGCGTCAACTACGCTAAACACTAACTAGGGAACGTCACAAAGCACCTCAATCGTGAAATTGCAAGTTCACTAATCAATGGTCCGTATCATAGCAAGCTTACAATGCAATCTAGTGTATTAATCAAAGATGGCCAAACCTCAATTAATCACACACATGCACATGAAAGATCAACCAAATTTAATCATATCATCAACTCCATCAATTATCCCCAAATTACACTATTCCATTATTCATACATGCTTCACCATCTCCCTAGCTAGGAAACTACTCACTAGCCATAGGAATGGAGATCAAAACTACAACATTCATCAATTTCATCATCAACATACTTGAATTCAAAGATTAAGCCAACAATCAATCAAAATCAATCAAAATTCAATCAATAACCAAATCAATCATCAACAACATGAAAAACTAATGAAATCAACTAAAATCAAACTTGTATTGAAATAAAGAAGAAGATCCTTACAAAACTTTAATCAAAAGATCAAATACAATGATGAATTCTTGAACAAACACCAAAGATCATGAGTTGCTCTCTCTAGTTCTTGAGTTTCTCTCTCTAAAATTCTCCCAAAAACTAACTATCAAATTTTAATCCCCAAATCTAAAGCTAAAAACTTCCTTTCTAAAAATAGGTAGAAATAACTATATATACAAGGAGGAGGTCGGTAAAGATGCCCAAAAATAGACCCATGTAAGTGCGGGCGCTCGGAGGAGGGAGAATGGCGCGCACGGGACACACCCAGGCAGGTGCGCCCGCACGCACCTGGTGTGCGGCCGCACACGACCAATGTGCGGCCGCACACTCCCTTAGTGCGCCCGCACATTGCTGGGTTTCCCCCCTTCTTCTCTTCGTCCTAGCTCAAGTGGTGCACGCATCTAGGATGATGATGATGGAGGACAAAGTGGGCAGAAACTTCCTTGAATTTCTTGAAGAGTAAAAGCCATGAGTAAGGCATAAACAAAGCCTTGAAGCTTGCCCCTTGGATCCACCTTTGACTTGGAACTTATTGCACCTTCTTTAGGCATAAAAGCAATGAAAACTCGTAGAGAGGAAGCTCGGGAATTCTTGGACAATCAATTACCACCTACAAGCAAAAGATAAAAAGCAAGTAAAAGAGAAAAATAACAAGTAAACTAGAAAAAAGACATGAAAAAGAGAAACTAACTACAAAAAGCATAAAATGAAGAAAACAAGAATAAAACTAAGGAAAACTAAAGAAAAGAGAGATAAAATGAAATAAAAATCATCCAAAAAGGAACCAAATGAGTGCCAAAAATGTCACTCATCAAATTCCCCCAAGCTAAACTTTTGCTCGTCCTCGAGCAAAACAAAGCAAGAAAAAGAGAGGATGAAAATTTTATTGAAAACGAAAAAGAAAGACTCAAGATAAGAATATACACTAATACTCATTGTCGTAGGAATCACGGTTGTTTTTAGCTAGAACAAGCCCTTTAAACCCCAAAGTCGCCTATGAGGACGAGTGAGGTCTCGTAAGGGTATCCTAAGAGTTTGACCCATAACTCTCCACCAAACATCAATGAGGCAAACCATAGAATTAAAAGAAAGAAAATGAAATAAAAGCAAACCTTTACGAAATGAATCAACATAAAGACTATAAAGCAAATGAATGACAATCTTTCTCAAGTAGTTAAGGTATGCACGTTTCAAGATATCCAAGGTTGATTGAAACATAGGGTATGCTAGGCATAGGAACTAGTTATCACAATTCACTTTCATCCCAAACAATCTTACCGCGTTCTTCCCACTAGTCTCAAATCTCCCCTTAGTGAGTGTCCCAATGATTCCTCGAAGGAACCGGAAAAGAATTATTTTAAGGCTACTCGACATCTTGACTATGCATCCCCTTTCCTTAGGCAATGACCCATGATGCCCTCCCCCGAATAGTGACTCAACTATCTAGGTCGAAAGGTCTTTCCCCAAGGTCGTAACGTAAGGCATAAAGGGTGAAGGTAGGCTAAAATTTAAAAATTTGGTGTTATTCCTAAAAAGTGAAGCAAAAGGGTGATCAATCCTTAACACCACAATCAAGAAATTACCAAACAAAAACAACACCCCCAAGCTTACTTGAAGCTACACTCACAAAAATATATACAAAAAGCGTACACGCTTCTCCCCGAAGCTAAAATGGAGCATTGTCCTCAATGCTTAGTAGGAAAAAAGAATACATCAAAATATTTTTGAATTTTTCACTTTTTATTTTTTCTTCATTTTTATATTGTAATTGCAAAGTCCTTGCCTTTTGCTCAATTCGGACGGCTTTTCAAAAATGCAAATTATTAGTCCATGCCTTTTATAGTATTGGACGGTTTTACTCATACTCATTTGCCATTATTCACAAAGAAATCATAACACAATCTTGCTTTCATTAAAACCAAATTTCCAACTTAACCACCACAAACATCATCTCAAATGATCATATTGCTTCACAAAAATCAAGAAAGGTAGAAAATGAAACAAAAGGTCAAATAACTAAAGATGTGGCTTGAAAAGAAGGGATAAGGCTCAAATGGTTGCAAGAAGGCAAATATAAACCCAAAATAAAAGAAAATAACAAAATAAAGCAAAAATGAAAAATACCACCCCGAAAAATGTGCCTTTGTCCTTCCTAGATAGTTCGGTCTCGTGTTTGAGAATCATACATCAAGCTTTATTAGATTAGGTTTGCATAGTCAAGGATCCACGCCGCTCATACAAGGAATGTTGAAAGCTAGAAAAACAAGTAACCTTACAAGGTTGTGGCAAAAACTCACCAAAGGTGTCAAATCAACTATAGGAAGCAACTACCAACATACCACAGACAAGTAGAATCCGGCTTCATGATCCTCCTAGTTCAAACCAACTACCCTAGCATACACTATCCTATAATCAACCGAACATAATCTCAAACCGTGCATACCTTTACAACCTTGGAAGAAAGTCATGCAAAAGACAAGTCCAATGTACAGTGTTCATCTCAAAAGAAAAGAAATGAAAAACAATGCCACAAAATCACATCTAAAATAAAAAGAAAAATAAAAGAAAATAAGAGAAAAAGGTAAAATAAAAGAGAGTAAAAAGAAAAGAAACACATTCAACCAAGCAATAACTTGAGTCAAGAAGCATATGGATGCATGAAACTAAAAAGAATCAATATAGCATTCTGCTGACATGCACAACCTCAATCTGCCAATTACATTCTCAAACTGCCAATATTCTAATGTTACTCCAACTTCCTAAAGCTCCGGTATAGAATTGGCTCCAATATCCACCACAATCAAATTTCAATATCCAAATCAGATATGACAGGAACTGAAACTATTCAATTAATCATTAAAGCTACAATTGTTCACTCTATCAAATTAATGATCTAAGATAGTTTCTGCCAATACTCCACTTCGATATGCATGCTTAATCCAATGACAATGAAGCCAACTTCACAATAAATCAAACAACATAAGACCAAAAACAAGCTTAATTCAGAATATTATTCACAATAAATCAAACAATATAAGATTTCCACCTTCAAATAAATGCAAGCAGCATAAAGATTATATCTTTAAATAGACATATTAACCAAAGTTCATACAAACAAATGTACAGAAACAAGAGCTTAATTCAGAATATTATTTATAACATTTCAAATAAAATTCAAAAAAGGCAAAGTAAATAAATATACCTTCAAAATCTTCATCATCTTCAATAGGAAAATCCAACCAAGTCTCAGATGTTGCGCAAAATTCTGAGAAAATGTCAAAACCTCAATAGTTAATCCCACAGCTTCATTAATCCAATTATCATCTTCATCCTCAACTTTCTGCAATAAACGACTAAAATAAATGGGAAACATAAACTCACCAGCACATGCATGTAAATAATTTTCGAATATCTCGCTCAATTAAAATACTGTAGGATTTAGTTATTGTATTTAAAGGCAAAAATATACCCTTAAATTGATAAAAATCTGAAACCCTAGATTACAAATCGAAGAACAACATACCTTCTTGAAGAATTCCACCATATCTGCAAAGATCTGGCACCGGTGAATAAATAGACCGTCAATTACGATAGTGGCGACAACATTCACCACCACCGTCACCCTCAAATCCTCAATTCCAGGGTAGTGCTGCGAAGAGAAGAGTGAAAGAAACAAAGATAAAGGAGGAATTGAGCAGAGAGAAAGGAGCGGCGGTACATCCGTAGATGAGGCAACTGAAGAGGGAGAAAGAAGGGTTTGAGAAGAGAGAGGAGACAGAGAAATCGAGAGGAGAGAGAGCGAGAGGAGAAGAGAAAGAAAACAAAAGAGAGAGTACGAGAAGAGAGAGAGTAGAACGAAAGAATATTAAGAAATGAGGCCCGTTTTTTTTTTTGTTAACAAAGCTACCGGTTCAAACCGGTAGGATTAATATTTTCCCCACTGGCTCGGTTTGAACCGGTGGCAATACCCCTCCCTCAAAATTCCCCCCATTTTTTCCCCACCGGTTTGTAAAAACCGGTGGCCATTCCTCGGTGCCAATTAGCATTTTTCTACTCACATTATATACATGAGCATCATCATATTGCGGAAAGGGGGCATAATCAAGGAAATGAGATTCATCATCAACAATAGGAGAAAAAGAGTTGAAATCACTTGTACTAGGCTCACATAAAGGATCACAAGACAAATCATGGGGATTCATGCCAACAATAAAACTATTATCACATTGAGAATCAAAATTAGCAACATTACATGCCCTATTGCGTACATCCTTAGCGAAGCGTGCAAAAAAGCTCCAAGCATTATGAACCGTTAATGCTTGAAATTCACCATTAAACCTACTTTCAACTTCATATCTCGTTTGTTCATTCATGCTAAAATAACAAATCTCACAAGCTTCACAAGGATTACAATCATTATAGTTCAAAAACTCTACAAGTCTATGGAAATAGACATAAAAAGGCTCACTATCATATTGAGGAAAAGAAAAACGTGCCATTTTTCAACAACAAAAACAAAACAAAGAGAACAAAAATAAATCAAAGGAAAAATATATACAATGGACTAGTCTCAATAAGATAACACAACGGTAATGGAAGCCGTTCCCCGGCAACGGCGCCAATTTGACAAGGGAATAAACGTGTCGTCAATTGTCTATCCTTAGATCAAATACAATTTATACAACCTAAACAAAGCTAATACGAGTATAAGGCAAGCATAGGGGTCGAACCACAGAGAACGGTTAAACAACACCAAATGTTATCGACAATTAAGCTAGCCCGGAATAGGAGATAAATATACTAAAGTCTAAAAATGCTAAAACAAGAAATAAAACATTAAGGGAAATGGTTTAGGTATAGCATTCACTTGAACATAAACAAAGGCATAGAAATTGAATTAATTATGAACTAAACATGCTCAAATATCGAAATAAAGGGTCCAATCTAGCCGCCTTCCGGGGTCGATTGGCTTCTCCTAACATAGCCTCTATGTTTCCACATTAGAACCATATACTAGGAGGTACCATTAAATAACAATCGATAATAATGAACCTTAACTAAGTCAACTTTCGTTCCTTGTTAGAAAAGATTCACTCTCAATCAACTAACAACATGCATTTTGCAAGTAGATTAAAGAATATCAAGCATATAAAGACTTTAATCACAAATAAAGCAACTCTAAACCTAGAACATGCTCAAGATCCAACTACACCACAACCATCCCCTTAATGGGGAAATTACTCACTAATCATGATAATAACAAGATTAATTAACAAATAACCAAGAATCAACATGATTAACAAGCAATACCAACAACCAAAATAATAATAAAAATAAAGCAATAAAAATAGAGAAGAGAGAGTTAGAGATTCTCATTGATTGAAGATGTAAATCAATAAAAAAAGATGATCAATTTCTTCTTCAAAATCCAAGTTCAACAACGGTGAAACCCTCACTTTCTCTCTCTAAACTATCCTAACCCTAAGCTAAACCTAGAGAGAGAAGCTCTCCTAAAAACTAAATTAGAGAGTAGAATAATAGCTAAGATGTTCTTCTTCTAATTACCCCAAAAATGGGTATTTATACTAACTTCATAAAACTAGGAAAAATAGAAAAATAAAAGAAGAAAATAAATAAAGAAAGAAAAAGAAATAAAAGGAAATAAAAGAGAAAAGAAATAAAGAGAAAAGAAAATAAGAAAAGGAAAAGGAAAAGAAATAAAAATAAAAGAAAAAGAAATAAAAATAAAGCCCACAAATTCCCCCAAAAACACTCAGACCCCGAATTCCCCTTCTTCGAAATCTATGGCTGCTGCTATCATCATCATCGAACAACCATCATCAACGGCTCAAATCACATTATCAAAACACCATCATCACCGACATCTTCATCAACTAGCAATCAATCAAGGCCGTTCAATTTTCATTAAAACTAGCGTGCGAGGCTCGTGATTGAACCCACATTTGCGCGCCCGCGAAGACATCGCGCAGAGGTCGCGCAAATGCTACTGTATCATTCTGTTCTTTGGAGCCCAATTGTGTGCGCCTTCTGACAGGGCTGTGCGCCCGCGGTGGTTTGGGTTGCTGCAATTTCGAATTCGAGCCAATTGATTGCGGTTTGGTGATGCGGGGAGGAGTTGGGAGAAACAGGGGAGGTGCGAATTGGTAGAGGTTGATTGGAGGTGGTTTGGTTGATGCTGTTGATGTGCGTGGTTGCCATGTTGGGGTTTGGCGGCTGGTTGTAGTTGATGTTGATGTTGGTGTTGTTTGTGTTGTGGCTGGTGGTATGTGGTGGTGAGTGGTGCTGCGTGGGTGTTGGTGTTGCGGGGTGTTGATAATTGCTGGTGGTATTATTGTTGTTGGGTGGATGTGGTTGAGATGGAGGGGGTTTGGTGGTGGCTGGTGTGTTGTGGCTTGCGTGAGGTGTTGTTGAGGTTGGAGCAGGGGTGTGTGGTGGAGGAGTGTGGGTGAGGCAGGGAGCAGCAGCTTGTGCATTTGTGCTGTGCGTTGTGGTGTAGGTTAAGAAGATGGGTGGTGTAGGTTAGGCAGGCAGCAGAATTAGGGAAGAGCAGCAGCTTGTGCATTTTCCTCGAACCTCTGACCTCCGAGCACGATCCTACACAACCAAATAAACATAAGGGAGAATCGGGACAAAGAATAAAATAAGATAAATAAAATAGAAATAAATAAATAAAAATGAAAATAGAAAAAGGACGAAATAAAATAAAACCAAGACAAATAAAATAAAATAAATAAAATCGAAATAAATAAAATAAAATAGGAAAATAGACTGAAACTAATAAAATAAAGAAAATAAACTAAAACACACCAAAATTACCAAAATAAACTAGAAACTTTATTAAAAAGAAAACAAGAGGATAAAAGGAAAAATAAGGGAAAAATAAACACGAAAATAACCTAAACACTACCCCTACGAGTGACATAAATATCACTTATCTCTTTTATTTGTTGTTGCTTTGATCCTTGAATGATTATAAATTATAAACTATCTTCCATTTTCAGCAATTCCGCACTACGCTTCGGTGTCTTAAGTTTTGGGCGAAAAAACGAGGTGTTTACTCAAATGTTAGTTTATATACTGTTCCAAGTTGCTATTGTTGATTATATTCCCAATTTCGTTTTTATTTTTTATTTTTTCTTCTTCTTCTTCTTCTTTTGCTAATTCCATCAATCTGTTGGCTTAGGTGGCTTGATTTCTTGGAGGTGTAAATTGGGCAATTCTAGTTGCTCGAGTTTTTGAGCTGTATCCAAATGCATACCAAGTATGTTGGTTTCTCGATTTTTTAGGGTCTTTACCCAGTGGCGTTGGCCCAACCCTATGATGCTTTGTGAGATTGAATTGGAAGAACTTGGATTTCCAATTTAGGATCCCCGTAAAAATCATCGGGACTGTACTCATCACATGCCTATCACTACGCCTGCATACCCTTGCATGAATTCTAGCTACAATGTTTCGCCTAGTACTCTATGGGTAATGATGGAGCAGCTCGAGTTTTGCAACAAGATTTGTCAGGTTAGATGGTTTGAAGCCTTTTTTATTTTTCTTTTTTTAAGATCACTCGGAAGACACTAATGTAGTTTTTTTTTACTTGATTATCATAGGATATTGAGCTTAACAAGGCACGCTGGGGCTCTCTATTTGAGCCATATTTGTTCTTTGAGAGCTATAAAAACTATCTACAAGTTGACATAATTGCTGCTGATGCTGATGATTTGCGTTCTTGGAGAGGTTGGGTAGAATCCCGATTTAGACAGTTGACTCTGATGTTAATTAAGATGTTGGCTTGCTCACTAATGCGAAGGGTGATTTCATGAAGAGCAACGTAGCATTGCAAGATGGATATTAGGTTTTATCTTTTTACTCTTATCTGCTATTATTATATCAGTATTGGCTCCAAAATTTGTGGTTCATTGTTCTTATGTTTATTATACAAACATTGGCCTTTTGCTGCCTGTCCTCTTTCACTGTGTCGATTTCTGCAATTATGCTTATGCTTATGCTTCCTTGATTATTTTAAGTTCTAACTAATAGTTTGAGCAAAAGCTGGCTTGTCACTTCACATACTTCTATTCTTAATTTCCTTGGTCTTTTATGTCTTGAGCTTATTATGTTTCTTTTCTAAACTCTAAGGGATGTACTCATGGACCTTCTTCAACTGCACATTACATTTGTGTTTACCTTTTGTCCTTGTTAGCAACTCTATGAAGGTTTGGATTTATTTGGAATTTTGTTCTATGAACATTCCACGGAGGTCTTTAAAGTCAACACGTTGTCTGTCGTAGGTGTTGTCTTCCAGAATTAATTCTACGTTGCATGGAGGTAAGTGTGTTGTGGTACTGGTAGCCACTCAAATTTTCTGTCATTTGCATTTGAATGGCTAAATGTGCCTATTGTTTGTAATCAGTAGATCCTGAACTCCACTTGTAACTATGTTTGCAAGTACCTGTTTCATTAGTGGAGTTGTTTGAGGTTCCTAACAGGCTTGTTGAGTTGATTGAGCTTTTTGCTTGCCCATAATCAGGATATCTTCATTTATTTATTCAACAGCAACTGCAGGTACACTAATTACCCTAAAAAAATAACTCCTTAAATTAAAAAGCTTATCTATTCTTTGTATGTTAGTACTTGCTGATTTTAGTTTATTGGTTATGACATTCATCTTGGTAAGAAGATAATGTAGATCATCCCTACATTTCTACAGCCATCATAAATTTATTGGCTTCTCAGCTTATTAGTTTTTAATGCTATGTAGGGATTTGGAGGCTTTGGCTACAAAATGTGAACTTAGGGAGGAAGAGAGATGGCTCCCTAGTGTTCGTAGTTTTGATCTAATATTTTATTTAGATTCACTTGTCGATGTATTGATCGATGCATATGATTAAATGTGTTGCTGGGTCAAAAGATGATGTACACATCCATGTATAAATACCGAGAAACGGTAGAAAAAGGCTGACAACTAACACTGCAATATTTCAAGAACGGAAGAAAGATATATTTATGCTCTGATCTTTGAAGATTTCAATTAGTGATTCGGAATTCGTTCCACTACAAGAATTCACGAATGAATTCTATGTTTCAATTATAATTGTTGTAATAGAAAACTCAATACTATGAGATATTGTATATATGCTATAATATATTTATATATGCAATATAAAAATTTTGGTATAATTTTGTTGTACTTCTTAATTTTTTTTTGGTAATATATACTAGTATACTAGAAATAATTGTCAGTGAATGAAATATTTTATTTTATTATTTTTGATATTTTTTTTAAAAAATATGGACAAGATAAAGCGTCCCCAAATTAGAAAACGTGGATAGGAAAAAGAGTCGCGAAAATGGTAGATAACAAATGTATGAAAATTTGGACATAGAAAAGCGTCGCCAATCCTAAAATTCTTGACTACAAAAAGCGTCACCAAAGTTAAGAAACTGCGCCAACTGTTGAAAGTTGCGACGCTTCGTATAAAAATTTAGACACAATAAAGCGTCGAGATTCGCGACGCTTTTTGATGTCCAACAAAAATTCTCAACTCACTTATTATCGACGCTTTTTTGAAGCGTCGAGAGAAAATTTTGCGACGCTTTTTAGTGTCGAAAATAAGGATAAAAAGCGTCTAAAAAGCACGCATTTTGTAGTAGTATATTGCTTAGGTGCTTGCTTTAGCCCATACAAAAATTTAATCAACTTGCAAACCTTTTCTTCTTGACCTTCCACAACAAACCCTTCCGGTTGTCGCATGTAAACTTCTTCCTCTAGATCTCCATTCAAGAATGCTGTCTTGACATCCATTTGATGGATCACAAGATTATGGATTGCCGCAAGTGCAATCAATAACCTTATAGTTGAGATTCTAGCAACGGGTGCATATGTATCAAAATAATCGATACCAGGTTTTTGTGTTAAACCTTGTGCCACTAACCGGGCTTTGAACTTTTCAACCGTTCCATCAATCTTCAATTTCTTCTTGAAGATCCATTTACACCCAATTGGTTTATATTTTGGTGGTAATTTAGCTAAAATCCAAGTATTGTTTCCCATGATGGATTCCATCTCATCATTAATAGCTTCCTTCCAAAATGGAGCATCAGGAGACCTCACAGCCTCATCATAGGTCAAAGGATCATCTTCCACATTAAAAATGTACGGAATTTTGTCGAAACAGATTCCCTTGATCCTTCAACTAAGTACACATGAAAGTCCGGGCCAAAAGATTTTTCTTTCCTTGCCCTCTTACTTCTTCTAGGTTGTGATGATGATGTAGATGCCTCTTCTAAATAAGTTTGGTCATCCACTTCTTGATCAATGACAACTTGATCAAAACTTTGAGCAATGGTATTTGAAGTTATATCCTTTGGTCTAGGAATTGATGAAAATCGATTTTCATCAAACAATGCATCCCTTGACTCAATGGTGGTATGTACCGACCAAAAGTCATTTTGCTCTATTACATAGAACCTATAGGATTTGCTATGATCCGCATATCATATAAAAATGCATTCAACTCCTCTTTCACCAAACTTTTTACGTTTAGGTTCCGGCACTTTTACAATTGCCCTACAACCCCAAACTTTGAGATGACTCAAGTTTGGTTTCCTTTTATACTATAGCTCATATGGGGTTACATCTTTCCCTTTCATGGGAACACGATTTAACACATAACAAGCCGTTAAAAAGGCTTCACCCCAAAAACCAGCACTTAAACCTGAATATGACAACATAGAATTTACCAGTTCTTCTAGTGTTCTATTCTACCTTTCTGCTACACCATTTTGTTGTGGTGTATATGCCGCAGTAGTTTCATGTACTAAACCTAAAGATTGGAAATAACTTGGATCATAGTATTCACCTCCTTTATCGATTCTTAACTTTTTAATCTTTTCATTGGTTTGCAAATCTACTTCACTTTTGTAAGTTCTAAATTTATCAAGGGCTTCATCTTTAAAGAATAACAAATAAATGTAACAAAACCTTGAATAATCATCAATAAAAGTTACCAAATATTTCTTATTCCCTAAAGAAGGTGTGTTGTGAAAATCGCACAATTCACTATGCACTAATTCAAGCAATGAATTATTTTTCTCAACAACTTGAGGAAATGGTTTCCTTGTGATTTTGGTTAACATGCATGTCCTACACTTCTCTATTCTTGGATCAAACACGGGTATCATATCATGATTTGACATAAAATACAATTTTTTATAATTAACATGACCAAGTCGCAAATACCATAGAGAAGAATTATCATTAACAACAGACACAACATCATTCAAAGTATTTGAAATACTTAATTTAAATTAAACATACCATTACACAAATAACCAAGTCCTAGAAATTGACCTCCTCTAGAAAAAATAAATTTATCTGACTCAAACACCATCTTAAAACCTAATCGATTCAAGACCGCACCGGATACAAGATTCCTCCTAAGTTCGGGAGAATACAACACATCTCTTAAAATAAGAGATTTTCCCGAACTAAAGATTAGCTCCACTTGTCCTTTGCCAAGTACCTTAGCTTTAGAGTCATTGCCCATATAGAGAATCTCTCCATCATCAACCTCCAAGAAGGTCTTGAACAATGATCTATCCTTGAACACATGCCTTGATGCGCCCGAATCGATATACCACGAACAATCAGCCTGTACACAATTGATTTCAGAAATCATACACACATAATCCATAAATGAATTAAATGAAATTTGTGCACAAGATTTACCTTGTTTGTCTTAGGATTGGCTAGCATTGCCATTCCCATCTTGAGCCTTCTTCTTGCTCATTTTCTTCTTCCAGATTGTGCAATCTTTCTTGAAGTGTTCGGGTTTTCCACAAACCCAACAAACACGTGACTTTGAACCATCACCACTTTCCTTAGGCTTCTTGCCTTTATTTTTGTTTGAGTCATTACCTCTTTTTCTCACATTTTGTTTGGCATTCTCCACTACATTTACCGTAGTAGAACTAGGATTTCCATCCTTATTTCCCTCTTGCACCCAGATTTCTTCCTCAATCCGAATGTGAGAAGCCAAACTCTCAAGGTTAACATGATCCTTTCTATGCTTTAAACCACTTTTAAAGTCTTTCCAAGAAAAGGGCAATTTGTCTATTATTGATGACGCTACAAAAGTCTCATCAAGAACTATGTTATGATGTCTAAGAATTCCTAATACTCTTTGTACTTCATGAAACTGTTCCATAATTGGCCTACTTTCAACAAACTTATAATTGTTAAATTTACTAACAAGAAATTTCTTGCTAGAAGCATCTTCAGCCATATACTTAGCCTCTAATTCATCCCATAAAGACTTAGCAGAATCATTAAACTGATAAATATCAAAGAGTTTATTAGACATACCATTGAGAATATGGCAACAACAAATATAATTGTCATTTTCCCACTTGTTGTGTTTCCTTGCATCATCCAAAGTTTCCTCCTCCTTCTCCTCGGGTTTCGGAGTAGCAAGAACATAAGCCACCCCAATTGTAGTCAAGAAGAAATGCATCTTTTTCTACCATCTACAAAAATCAACTCCCTCGAATTTGTCCAACTTTTGAATGTTGGTCATCAATTCCTTAACATTTGCCATCTTTGTTGTCTATACTTTTGGATTGTTGGGGAATTTGAGTATTAACAAGGGTCACAAAAATAGCAAACAATTGAACCGGAAAAACATCGAGGCGTGAACGGGATCACTTTCCCAAAAGTATAATTCCGACCCTAAACTACAACCGGGTTTACACGGAATTTTACTTAGGAGATACAACGAAGAAACAATTGTAATCACAAGTAGGACAATTACAATTCAATGTATAAAAGCTTGTGTATTTATGATGATGAAAAAATTAAGATTGCAAAGGTATTCAAGAAAAATAAATCTGATTATTTTCTCAAGTGTTTTCAACATATGTTCAATGAACATATATATATTAAAGCCTTAGAAATATCAACAGTCACGAAAGTAACCGTCAAAACCCAAGCAAAACTGACAAAAACGGTTAGCTTCAAACGCTCTCCCTGACTCGCGCCCGATCGGGTCAACTTAAACGTCGGAAATAATGTCCTCTTGCGCCCGATCGGGCGGTGGTGGTCTGATCGGGCGGCTGCCCTAAATTACAGTGGAGAAGAACGAGATTCAGCCTAGCCTCGCGCCCGGTCGGGCGAGCACCACCCTGACCGGGCGTCTGACCGGGCAGAGCACAGTAGCAGCGAACAGGGGCAGCAACAACTTTGTCAAGGTTCTTTATTTAACCTTTTATCAAGGTTAATAATTCTAATTATTTGATTTAATAATCTTTGTTAATTAATTTACAACACGTTTGCCTAAGTACATCAATTAATTAACATGAATTTTGTCGCCAATTCTCAAAATTATTCAACAGACATTGCAGATGTGAACAATCATGGTGAGACTGTTCTTCATGTGATAGCAAGATACGCCACTTACGCTGGTATATTTTTTGTACCTCTCCTTTTTTCTTTTGTATTTAAAATATATCTAACCACGTAAATTTATAACAAAAACTTTTGTGTATACTCGTCCCTTGGTTTATCATAAATCATAATTTTATATGGTACTTAAGCTGTCAAAAACTGACCCGATCTGATAACCCAACCTAAATCGGCAATGATTTAAACCCAACTTGTACCTAGACAATGGGGTGAAACTAGTAACCTGTAACCCGACTCGAACTTTACCTATTGTTAACCGACAACCGCTTTGATGCAATACCTTTTTACCTGAATCCGAACCTACACCCGACTTGATAGTAAGTATCAATCGATTTAATTTGATCCGACAACAATCCAAACCCGAACTAGTTACCAACCCTATTAAAACTTGTACTCGGGTCATGGAAGGTTTTAATAAATTTTAAATACCTTTTGTCTAGCTTATGTACTGATATAATTCTGTAAATCATCGATCCGGTTCAACTTATATATCTATTGTTCTCTAATACTCGTAAATAAGTTTAATAAAATCTTATAATGCTTGATCAAATTATGGAAGGTGTAATTATATAGGTTCAACTTGACCACATCGATATTTATTAGAATTGAACTTGAACCAAAACCCTACTTAACACTAACTCGAACCCAAATGTACCATCCTCTATTAGCCCACCAGGCCAAAACCCGACTTAAAATAACTTGAACCTGAAATTGAACCCGATATAAATTTTATTCGAATTGAATCTGACCTATACCCGAAAAGGTAAACGACCAGGAATAACCTAAAATAAAATTGACCCGACCCGAACTTCAACCGAGGCTAGACTGACTTGAAAAAACCTGATCCTGGTATAACGCAAGACCTGATTTAATCTGATGAGTGACATTTTTGGCACTCATTTGGTTCCTTTTTGGATGATTTCTATTTCATTTTATCTCTCTTTTCTTTAGTTTTCCTTAGTTTTATTCTTGTTTTCTTCATTTTATGCTTTTTGTGGTTAGTTTCTCTATTTCATGCTTTTTCTTGTTTACTTGCTATTTTTCCCTTTTAATTTCTTTTTATCCTTTGATTGTAGGTTGTGATTGATTGTTCAAGGATTCCCGGGCTTCCTTTCCATAGTTTTCCATTGATTTTCATGCCTAAAGCTTGTGCAAGAAGTTTCAAGTCAATGTGAGGTTCAAGGAGCATGCTTCAAGGTCTTGTTTATGCCTTCCTCATGGCTTCTATTCTTCAAGAAATTCAAGGAAGTTCCTGCCTACCTTGTCCTCCATCATCATCATCTAGGATGTGTGCACCTCGTGAGCTAGGGCAAAGAAGAAAGGAGGAAGCAGCAGCGTTGTGCGGGCGCACTAGAGGAGTGTGCGGCCGCACATCTGTCGTGTGCGGCCGCACATCAGGTGCGTGCGGGCGCACCTGCCTGGGTGTGCTCCCGTGCGCACCATTCTCTCTCCTTCGAGCGCCCGCACCGACGTGGGTCTATTTTTGGACGTCTTTCCCAACTTCCTCTTGGGATTGTTAGTTATTTCTTTCCATTTATAGAGAGAAGATTAGATATTCATTAGGAAGAATTAGATTAGATTAGATTCTAGAGAGAGAAAACATTGGTTCTTAGCATTTTTAGAGAGAGAAAGTGTGGGTTTGATGATTGTTGATTGAAGATTGTTTCATTTGATTTGATTTCTATCAAGTTTGAAAGAATTCTTTACTCTTTAATGCAATTCAATGTTTGATTTCATTAGTATTGTTGTTTGATTTGGTTGATTGATAGTTTGATTGATTTGATTGAATTTTTTGGTTTCTATTTTATTTCAATTGATGAATTTGGGAATAATGATTAGTTTAGCTTTGATTTTGATGTTCTTTATGGATTGTGAGTAGTTTATTTGCTAGGGTAGTGGTGAAGCATGTATTGATGATGAATTGAGATTAATTTTGGGGAAATTGATTGAGTTGATAATGTGATTAAATTGGTTGATTGATCTTGCGCATGTGTGTGCTTGATTAGGCTTGATCACCCTTGTTATTCACACTAGATTGCATTGTGAGTTCACATTGATACGGACCATTGATTTGTGGCTTACATTTACTCGATTGAGATATCTTGTGATGTTTCCTAGCTAGTGTTTGATGTAGTTGACGCTAATTAGACCTCTAGGAGAATAGCTTGATGTACTCTCTTGGTTGCAATTTCGGTTTTCCCTCACATTGCTTGACTTGATTGGTTAATTTCCCAAGTTGATTGAACTTCATCATTGATGCATGTGGATCCATTCCCCTAGTGCCTTAGCATTCATTTAGTACAAGCCTTTTGCATCGCCTAGTTTAGCCTTAGTTTCTTCCATAAACCTCTACTAGACTTCGGAATAGCTTAACTTAGGCATCTTGCATTCGACTTCCATTCCTTTGGGTTCGACCTTGACTTACCACTACACTAAATAGGGGTTTGTTAAGTTACAAATTTTGTTTGATTGGGTGGGGTGGTAGCCCAACGACCTACCGTTCTCCTTCCCATCATAATCCGACCCAAAACCGACTTGAATACTCAATTTGGCAGCTATATTACTTCATATATCTATAGATCGAACTTTTTTAGGGTAACTTTTAGTTAAAGGAATTTTCACTTTTACCACCTTCAAATAAGTACTTAATTGAATTTACCACCTCCAAAAAAAAAAAACTTTATTTTACCACCAACAAAAATTCCAAAACTTTGATTTTACCACCAACTAACGGATTCCGTCCATGAATCCGTTAGTAGGGCCCACCTTTTTGATGTTTCTTCTTCATCTTCCCCGATTTCCATATCAACCCCGCCGACAACAAAATTAACTCACCGTGGTTGGTCGGAATTTCGTGTGGGGGCAAGGGAGGGGTCGGAATTTGGTGTAGACTAGGGAGGTGGTCGGAATTAGGTGGTGGTTAGGGTTTTAGGAGTGCGAATTAGTGGTGGCTAGGGTTTTAAGAGTTGTTGGAATTAGGGGGGGGGGGGGGGGCTATATGGGTGTTCGGAATTCGGTGGCTAGGGTTTTGAGGTCGGAAATTGGTGGAGAAGGGGGTCGAAATCGATGCGGTGGCTGTGGCTGTGCGGTGCGGTTGGGGGGTTTCGGGGGTCCTTTGGCAGGTGCGGTGCGGTGGTAGTGGTTAGGTGGTGGGTTGGTCATAGCGGTTAGGTGGTGGCTAGGGTTTTGAGGTCCGAAATTGGTGGAAAGGGGGTCGAAATTGGTGCGGTGGTTATGGATGTGCGGTGCGGTGGTAGCTGTTAGGTGGTGGGGTTGGTCATAGCGGTTAGGTGGTGGGGGCTGGTAGCGGTTAGGTTGTGGGGGCTGGTCATAGCGGTTAGGTGGCGGGGCTAGTCGTAGCCAGTCCGGTGTTGGGGGTCCCGACGGTGGCAGCAACCACCGGTTGATGGATGAGGATTTTTTTAATTTGTTTTTGTTTTATTTAATTTTTGTTTAAAACTTACTCTATAATATGGTGACACGTGTGCAAGGTAGGCCCCACTAACGGATTGATGGACTGAATCCGTTAGTTGGAGGTGATTGGTGGGAAAATTGATGTTTTATTTTTTTATGAGATGGTAAAGTAAATGTTTTTTTTTTTTTTGAGGTGGTAAATTCAATAAAGTCTTTATTTAAAGGTGGTAAAAATAAAAATTTCCTTTAGTTAATTTGGGATAATTTTTAATTTTTATAGGGACAAGTACTCTCTGATTTTTTTAGGTAAATAAGAAATAACCATTGGGTTAAGTTTTATTAGATAGTATAGTTACTTCTATTTAAATTGGGGTAATTCCTTTTTTTCGTTTTGGGATAACTTTTGTTTACTGTAAGATAAATTTACTACGAATGTACAATTGCACCTAATTTTTAAAAATTTTGTGTAATTTTAATTAGATTTTTTTTTTTTTGATCCAGAAGAGGATAGAAATTCCAAAATAAAAGAAAAGAACAGAACAACTAAAACACAAACAAAAACATAAAAACAAACTCTAAGCTCCTAGGAAGGTACAAATCGAGGCAAAGAAACCCCTCTTGCATCCTCTTCCAGGATCCTACGAAACTCCAACGGAAAGAAATTAACAATACTAAAGTTTGTGTCTTGAATGACTCCGTGGTTGGCCAACCAATCCGCCGCGCGATTAGCTTCTTTATAGACATGAAACACCTTGATACTCCAACTCTCATTCTTGATCAAACTTAAGCACTCGTTGATGACATGTGTATTTTCGCCTCCTACTTGCTCCCCTTTGCTTAGAATCTGCACACAAGCTGCATTATCAAGTTGGATCACAAGATTCCTGATTTGGTGATTTTGTGCTAGTTTGAGCCCCTTATACAGAGCTAATATTTCTGCATGAAATGCTGAACATATTCCAAAATTAGCAATAAATAATAAACAAATTGCCCCTCACAATTGCGAATTATACCACCACCTCCAGCTTCTCCTAGATTTCCCTTGGCTGCACCATCAGAGTTAAGCACATACCAACCTTGCTGCGGAGCTTGCCAAGCCACATTGATAGCTACTCTGCTGCACGAGTGATTAGCACTGCCCAATTGATCTCGATCAAGGCTCCGTTTTACCTCCACAACTCTGATTCGAAGGAAAGCTCCCAAGTCAATTGGGATTTCATCACCTCGATTGTGAACACGGCAATTTCGCCAACGCCACAAGCACCAAATAGTTGTGCCGAAAATACTTGGCCAATCATCAGCCTTCATACCATCAGCATTCAACAGATTCGAAGTGACCCAATCTTTGAGTGGGCCATGAAAAAATTGGAAAAAAGCGTGGGGTTTAGGAGTTTTTTTCATACCTTCTTGGCAGCTGAGCAATCTCTTATTATGTGAAGAGTTGTTTCCTCATCATCCCCACACACATAGCACTTTGCATCATCCCGCATTTTCCTCTTAAACATGTTCATGTTCCCAAGGACCCTATCATGGCAAGTGAGCCAAAGAAAGGCTCGAACTCTTTGCTGAATTGGAGCAGACCAAACCACGTGCCAGCAATATTCATCTAGCACGTCTGTTTCATGTCTCATGATGCGGAGTGCAGACTTAATGGTGAAGCGGCCTTTCGAATCCTCCTTCCAATATACCAAGTCCCCTATAGAAGGATCAGATCGAAGTTCATGATTTTGGATCAATTTTAAAGCTTCATTTGTGAGAAATTCCGAGAAGATATTCCATCTCCAACCACAATCAACCTCCCACATATCTGCTACTTTTGCTTCAGCAAGCTCCATTGGAATCGGATGAACCAGCATCTCATTTAGGCACTTATTTCCAGCCCACTTATGGCTCCAAAAATAAGTATCTCTTCCATTTCCTACTACCACTTTCATCCCTTCACCTAAAAGCTTCGCATTCTCCGTGATTCCACTCCAAACATTTGACATCCCAGCTTTAGGCTCGAACATATCGATGTCATATCGTCCCTTGCAATACATGGCTTTTAATACTCTCGACCATAAAGCATTAGGCTTGGTAAGGACCCTCCATCCCAATTTCGTTAGGAATGCTGCATTTGCTTGCTTGGCCGAATAAATTTCCACCCCTCCATGTTCCTTAGGCTTTTGAAGAGTTTCCCAAGCCAAGAGATGAGTTTTGCGTTTGTCTTCGTCACCTCCCCAAATAAAACGCCTTCTTCTCTTATCAATAATCTCACAAATTGAGCGGGAAATTTTTCCCGTTTGCGTCGAATACAAAGACGACATTGTAGAAAGAGTAGATTTCGCCAAGGTAGACCCGCAAGGGAAAGATATTTCGATTTCCAACCCGCAAGTCTTCTGTCTATCTTCTCACACAAGTGGCTATAGGTATCTTTAGTGACTCGACTTGTCAAAGTCGGCATCCCTAAATAAGTCCCAAGATCTGTGGTAACCTCCATCTCTAAAACTCACTGATTTCCTTTTGTAGCCCACTGTAAACATTTTTTCGAGAAGAAAATTCTGGATTTTGGGTTGCTTACTTTTTGACCAGAAGCATTGCAAAAATGATCCATAAAAGCCTTGATGATTTTGGGTAGCCTTAATCAATCGAAGCTTCACCAAATAAAACCACATCATAGGCAAAGAAAAGGTTGGAAAGAAGAGGCCTATCCCTATTTGCACGAATAGGTTTTCAATACCCATTTACAATAGCCGCTTCAATGACTTGATAAAACCTTTCCATACACATCACAAATAGGTAAGGAGATAGGGGATCTCCTTGCCTTATCCCTTGGCTTGGAGTGAATTTTCTTGAAGGTTCTCCATTCCATAGCACTTGCAACCAAGTCGTGGTAACACACTCCATAATGAGCTCAATCAAGTTAATAGGGAGATTCATTTAAACAAGAGTGTCCCGTATAAATGACCATCGAAGCCTATCATAGGCTTTTTCAAAATCAATTTTAAGGGCCATGTAACCCTTGGCACCTTGCTTTCTTCTCATGGTGCGGAGAACTTTTTGCATGATTACAATGTTGTCCGTTATCTGTCTTCCCGGGACAAAACTTGCTTGAGTGTTAGAAGTCAAATTCGGAAGGATAGGCTTTAGGCGATTAACAATAACCTTGGTTATGATTTTATAGGCAACATTACATAGTCCTATAGGTCAAAACTGTGATGCAAGCTCGGGCTTCTCAAGTTAATGCAAGAAACGTTGCATTAAATTCCTCAGGCATTCCTTTTCCCTCTAAAATTGGCATGATAGTATCATACACTGTTTTTGCCACAATATCCCAATTTTTTTGATAAAAAAGGGCTTGAAAACCGTCCGGATCCGGGGTTTTAAGGGCTGCCATTCTCTTCACCACTTCATCAATTTCCAGTCTTGAATAAGGGCTAGTGAGTTGTCTCCAATCAGAGCTAAGAAGTTCAGGGAATACATCTTGGGGCACATCAAAATAATTTGACTCACCCTCCTCCTTAAACAAATTTGCAAAATAATCAACCATGTGATTTTTTACGGCATCATTCTCCTTAATCAGGCTCCCCATCATTGCCTTTAATCTCTTGAATTTTATTTTTCCATCTGCGTACAATTGTACTTAAATGAAAAAACGTTGTATTTTGGTTGCCATCTTTGAGCCAATCTATACGAGATTTATGATACCATAAGGTTTCTTCTCTGCTCAATATTTCATCCAACTCTCGAGATAGCTTGCTCTGCAATTTAATTAATCCCCTGTCTTGCCTATTCGAAAGCACCTTTTGGATGCCACCAATTCTTGCAACAAGAGTACGCTTTTGCTTGAAAATATTTCCAAAAGTGTCTCGATTCCAAGATTGCAAATCATTCGACAGTTTAGACAATGCAGGCATTAAAGATCAATTTTTACCCCATTTATTTGTCACAAATTCAGTGAAATTCTCATGTGACATCCATGTGGCTTGGAACCTAAAGGGTCAATGCATGGCTTGTAGAGGCACAAAGCTATTAGGAGAGATAAAAATGGGACAGTGATCGGAGTGAATGGCTGTGAGGTGTTTCATGGCAGCTTTATTAAATCTTAATGCCTAATTTTCATTGCATAAAGCATGGTCGAGCCTTCCACTTTGCGTTGTTTAATTTCGAGAGAGCGTCCTCGAGCCCAGGTATGAGCAGCCCCGGAGAACTCTACTTCAAGCAGATCCATCTCCTCAATCCAGCTATTAAATAACACTGACCTTCGATCAGTTTCTTTGCACGAAGAGTTACGCTCCGAAGGAAAGCGTGTATCATTAAAATCCCCGGCAATTAGCCAAAGTTTATTGTGTTTCCTAGCAAAATTATGAAGCTCTTCCCATAATTCTCTCCTTTTAATTGGGTCTGGGCTAGCGTAAACTACTTAAAAATACCATGGTAGCGCACCAACACGAGAGATCTCCATTGAGATGTGCTGATTATGTTTGATAATGGGACTGACAGTGAACATTTGATATCCAAAATACCCATATTCCACCACTGATACCCACAGCATCAACTTTTTCATGACCATCATAGCCAATATTATTGGCAATTTTTTCAGCTTGCTTCCCTCCCATATGCGTCTCAACTAAGGTTAGGACATTAAGATTGTGAGTTCGGATCAAGTCCTTCAAGGAAGTGATGAAGTTTCTACTCCCCACACCTTGCACATTCCATACCATACAAGTGATTGGTAAGTTATCCGATGCCAAATTCGGTAGACTTTCTTCCATAGAAACAGGTATGGTAGTGAGATTGGAGACATATGCCTAGCCAATGAGTCTCAACAGTCGTTGAAACTCCATTGGAATCTTCAAGGTTGCCACTAATTCCTTGGGAATCGAGGTTGGTGGTAGGTACGAATCCATCTCCATCACCAGAACATGAGACATGAAGTGTGTGATCATCATGTAAGGCTGTTCCATTGCGTGTCCAATGAACAGAGTCTTCTCTGGGGGATGCTCAGAGTGATCGGGTAAGGAATTTGAGACATGGTCTATTGACAAAGATCCCTCCTGATTTACTTGAGTAACTCTCTTAATAGCTTGTGCTTGCATCTCACTGACTTGTGTTTGCTCAATGGTAGCTTGTGACTTAGCTTGTTGGCTGGCTTCAAAGTGAAATAGGGAATTTTCTTTGCCTTGGCTTACACGTCTGCTAGCTTGAGGAATAGAAACATACGAGTTGACTTCTATTTCCTTAAAAGGTCTTGCTGCATCTTGTAACAAAGATTTTCTTGCTTTTTCTTGGAAGGATTTGGTAGCAATTTTCTCAGGCTTCAATTTTTGCAAAATAGATTGGGAATTCTCCTAAATTAATTGATGGAAATTTGTTTCCATCTTTATCGTGAGAATCTAGAATAAAATCTTCCTTTTCCTTATCTTGCTCCACATCTTGCTCTATAATTTCTATCTCCTTAATCTCTAGAGCGACAAATCTAGAACCAATCCCTTGAATTTTGCTTCCATATTTTTCAAATTCTTTTCTTTGTCACCCCTTGGTTGAGATGCATTCATCAGCAGTTTGACTTGACCATGCTAACCACCTTTCTCACCTTGAGCCCCAGTGTCAACCTCTTTAGTCGCCTTTGGGTTCCTCTTTCGAACTGGTTTTTAAACAAGCATCCAAGACCCAAAGTCTTCCACCTCCTCTGGCTTATGATTCTATATGCAAAGGATTATTGTGAACAATCATCTCATTCGATTTCCCTTCAGCAACAGTTGGTTGACAATCATCTTCATCGTGTCCTAATTTTCCACACTTAAAACACACCATCTTGATTCCCTCATATTGAATACGCCAAATCTTTCCCTTGAGCCAAAACTTAGATAATAAACGTTTTGATAAGTCAATCTCAACACTAAGTCTTGTGAATTGTCCCCTCTCTGCCTGAGTAGTAGTTTTATCAACTCACAGTACTTTGCCAATTTTTGACCCAATTTTATTGAGAATACTGATATCAAAATATTCAACAGGCAAGTTGGGTATACGAACCCAAGCTATAAGAACCTAAATGGGAGCTTCATCAGGAACAAAATTAGGCACCCATTTGCGGATGGTCAGATAGTTATCATCAATCATCCAAGGTCCTTGCGTGAGAACATAATTATAATCCGCTTAATTAGTAAATTGAGATATATAGAAATTGCATCCTATATTAGTTAGGGATGATTCCCCTCTAATATTCCATTTCTTCTTGAGCCTCCTCATTAGTCCCATATAGCCAAGTTTGCCACTAAACAATTTGATAATCAGAGATTGATTCCATGGCTGTCGAAGTCTCTTCTTTTCTTCTTTTTGAGAGTTGTATAACAAGCCATTTCTCATCATTAAGGATCTCCTCCGGCACCATTTCATCATCTGAAATATCTTCTATGTCTATCTCATCCATATGGACTTCAGCATGGCTGCTTACTTGAAAATCAACACCTCCTCTCAGCATATCTCGAAATGACCTCATTCCATCTGTAGGGTTTTGCACACTTTTTGTTTTTGCAATATCAGCAACCAAGTTAGGACCCTTGGCAATCCCTATAACTTCATCCTCCATCATATCATCAGATTCCATTGAATTGAAACCCACATGATTGATTTTCCGTTTTGGTTTTTTATTAGATCAAATGATTTGATCTTGTTCTTGAATGGTTTGAATTTTCGGGTTGGCTTGGTTTAGGGTTTCACTCGAGAGCGTTTTAAGAGACTTACAATATACATGTTGTTGGTTTAATTTTAGTTAGATAGTATAGTTACTTCTATTTAAATTGGGGTAATTCCTTTTTTCCATTTTGGGATAACTTTTGTTTACTGTAAGATAAATTTACTACGAATGTACAATTGCACCTGATTTTTTAAAATTGTGTAATTTTAATTACTAGAGTAACTATATTTTATAATGCAAGATATCCAACTATATTTTATAAACATCAAATACATTTGTAAACTTGCGTTATCAGTACCCGTTCTTATAAAATATATAGTTGCACAAGAACGGGTACTGACACGACGAGAAAACGTCTATCTCAAAATTAGGGATACAGATACGAAATGTTAAACTTTATATGATATATTTTTTACAAGAATTTAACCGTATATTTGTCATTCCATCCTCTTATTAGATCATACTATTTATGAAGGCACTCATATTATTTAAGAATTACCTTATTTATCTTTAACTTAAATTTTCTTATCAAAAGAGTTGAACAACTCATATAATAGTAGGATACGGTCCGAGACGCATCGTCGTGTGTCCCATGAGTGTCGGTGTCTAACACGATGTCCGATACAGACACGACATTTGGATGAAGTGTCCATGTAACCTATCAGGCAAATGAGTCAATACAAGAAGAAGATGCACTTTATGATCAACATTTAATTAGATTGAAGAGTCCAGGATTTCATTATCTTTTTTTAAAAGTAAAATAACACAAGTTTAAGCATAATATATTGCACAAGGTTTAAAAAAACAATACTCCCTCCTTTTAATTTGTTTGTCCCATTTGAAATCTTGAGAAATTTTAATTTAATGCAAAAATAAAATCTTATAGAATTTGTTAGATACTCCTAATTTGTTTGGGACCGTTCTGGAACGCGTATGAGGTGCATATGGATATCTAAGTTGGTGATAAAGTGGGGATGGATCCTATCTTGTACCATGTAAGACGGCTATAGATGTGGATATTGTACCCGCCACGAGTGGTAGGGCGGGGATATGTATAAGATTTTTAGGCGGGTATAGACTCGCCCCATTGTCATCCCTAATTCATACCACCCCACTCAACGTCGTATTAGTCCCTTCCGCCATATCAATATATGTTATTATATATAAGTATATATTTATTTACTATTTTAAATATAAATTAAGTAAATGTATAATATTTTGTAATAGACTTAAATTATAAACAAAAAAAAAGTGTAACTTAACAATGATTTTTAGTAATCATTATGATGTAATAAAGTTGAATTTGGAAGTTGGGGATTAACAGGCTGGTTTTAGATGGGGATTAGGCGGAGATAGGGCGGAGATAGTTTTCGGATTGTACGTGTCGGGTGGGAATGGAGATAAATTTTGTACCCGTTTCAGGGAAGGGGAATTAAAATATTTACTTTAAATTGTTAGTGATTAGTTAACTCCTAATGTTATTGGAGTCATAATAGTAGTTGGTATGTTTAGTGGGGGTTAATGTTAGCATAATCATCATATTTCTTATTTTTTAGTTTTATTTTGCACTATATATATGCTGCTATGTTGTACAATTTTTAATAGATTGAATACAACTTTTATTATTCTTTCCTTTTTCTCATCTCTATTTATTATTTTCAATAAGGGAGTGGGGATGGGGATAAGAATATATTAGGCGCGGATGGGCATAGGGATGGGATGGGAAAGCCAACATCCGCCCCGCCCCATTGACATCCCTAAGAACAAAGTTGAAATTTATGTCATTTATGTTCGAAGCCTAACCAACTCTTAATTCTACACCAAGATTATTTGCTTGTTTTCATATATTTGGGGAAAATAACGTTAATTAGTTGAAGTTTGTATGCCATTATCAAAACCATATGGCTCAACAAAAACATATTATTTATTTTTATTCTATTAATGACCAAGAAACTAGTACTGATTATTGTATAATGTTGTAGAAAAGGATTTGTTAGAGAAACATTCTCAACCGATGAAGTCCCTAGTTTACAAGCGTGATAATGAGGGCTTCACTCCAATTTTAAGAGCAGTACAAAGTGCGCGGCGATTCGGGATGGCTAGGCTTCTTGCTCAACAGTTTCCTGCATCTGTTGGGCTAAGAGATGATAAAGGCAAACAATTCTGCACCATCTAAGGGCTTTGGTTGTAGACCGGTCTGGAAGGATTTCTTCAAGCATTCTGAGGTTGATGGTCTTAGAATTGTACAAAATGAAATTGTTGATGCGGATTATACCAAAGCGAAATTTCTCATGGAAGTGGGTCTCCAGTCAAAAAACAAACAGGAATTAAACATTGTTAATAATGATGGTCAATCAGTTTTTGATTTACTTTCAACACAAGCCCATTTGCCTACCATGGTGTGTAATGCTTCAACTCCATCTTTCTTTCTATATGTATCTTTAATTTTTATTAATTTGTGTAGTTATGGATTCACTTGCAGCATTTGTTAAAACTTAAAAGTATCAAATATGGATGTAGCTAGCAATTGATGTACCTCTTACAAGCTTGGAATGCATCGATTTGTTGGATGTCAACAGAAAAAGTTATGCATCCGTTTACAAGCAATTGATGTACCTCTTAGCTTGGAATAAGCATTTGTTAAACACTTTTATCTTCTGAAAATTGGAACGATGCTAATAAATTTTCTCTTTTAAATACTTGTGCAGAAGCAACTGCTACCATTGGTAAGCAGAAGCAATGTGAAAGAGAGGGAATCAATGGATAAATTAATGAATGAAGATCTCTACAAAGCAGCTGTAGAAGGAAGTACTGAAATATTTGAAAAGGCTATGGCTGAATCTCATACAGTGATTGATGTGGAAAGTGGACAACGAGAACTTGATGCAGACTACTTTTGCCATCAAACTCCGGGTGGAAATAATATTGTTCACATAGCTCTTAGACATGGAAGTGCAAATGCAAATCAATTTGTTAAGATTGCTGTAGAACACTTCCCGAGTCTGAGCATGCGACCGGATAATAATGGAGACACGCCTCTTCACCTTGCTGTGAAGTGCAAGGGGAGTAAGTCCGGAGACTTACTAGTAAATGCATCCAAAGATTTTCTAGGTGAGTTAGATGAAAGACGGAAAGCATTTTATGTTGCCCCATGGACTGTGAAAAATAACAAAGGTAACTTTCCGATTCATGGGGCTTTACAGACCAACAACCTCAATGATTCGTTCATTCTGCTTGAGTGTGACGATGAGGCCGCTTTTCGCGTGAATTACTTAGGCGAGACTCCACTCCATTCCTTTTCAAAAAATGGCTTTTCTATTAGTAAGTCTCTTTTCCAACCGTGTGTTTAATCTTATAATTTGTCACCCGATATGAGATCTGATCCCTTGACCTCTAAAGTCAAACAAAAATTTAAATTATGATTGGAGTTTGATAATTGATTCTAGATTCAATCATCATAATGGGTTAAACGTATACACCATGCAGATGATGAAGAAGCAAACAAGTTTGTGAATAGATTAAGTGAGACGAGTAATCGAGCAGCTTATATGCGAGATGATGAAGGCCTAACCCCATTGATGTGCGCAGCTAGGTCTGGTTGTTTCCGAGTTTTACGTGCTATACTTGAACACCATCCTCAATCAGCATACCTACTAGATTCAAGTGGCAAGACTTTTTTGCATCTATTGCGTTTTATCGGAGAGGATGTTGATGGAAAGCGGTTATTCGATATCACTAAAGCTGATGCACAACGATTAGTGCAAGATTATGACGGAAACACACCCCTCCATCACTCCATTCAGACTGAGAACACTATAGCTACAATTTCATTAGCTAAAAGATGTTTAGAGACAAAAGTAACAGAACTAGAATTGGCAAATAAAAGGGGACAAACAATTCGGGATTTACTTGCATTACATGATGTCCCAAATGAGGTATGTGTATTGTTATTTGTTTACTTGCATGCATGGGCTATGTCGGGTTTTGTTTAGTTTACCTTAGTTTTGCTTATCTAATCTGATCTGATTGTCTGATTTTATCAAAAAATATACTTCCTCCGTTACATATTATTTGCAACGATTTGATACAAAGTAGAAAGGGAAAATGCCTAATCATTGCAAATAATATGTAACGGAGGAAGTATATTTTTTTATCATAAAATTAAAGATTTTTAGCGATAAAAAAGCGCACATAAAACGATGATCTAATGAACTTATTTTTTATCAATTGAATTGAAATTATTTTACTTTCTAGAAATATAAGTAAAATCAAAATGAATTAGACCCCTATTGTTTCTGTATTATTGTTTAGTGTTTAATACTTTTCATTACATGCAACAGATTGTAAAACAAATTCGTTATATAATGCCGGAGGCAGTGTACTTGGTTAAAAGATCATACGGTATTTGCAAGACAGATACGAAAGAGTCTGCTAATGCTCTCTCTGTGGTTGCTGCCCTGTTAGCAACCATAACTTTTGCAGCTGCCTTTCAAGTGTTATACTAACAAGCAATAAAACAGAATTAACTTATCTCTTGATGCGTGAACCAAACTGACAATAGCCGCGTCGTGGAGAACCACTAACCTAAAAGACGATTCTGCGCTACCTCCCGGTGCAGTAGACAATTGCGGTCGCCCTCCAGGATAAGCACGGCGCCGGAGTTTATGTGCACTCACAAACCCGACTGGAACTCAGAATACTTGCCCAGAAAACAGAACGGAAAGAGCATGTGTTTAGATATGATGTGGAGGAGAATGGTAGGTCGTTGGGCTACCATCCCACCCTATCAAACAATATTTGTAACTTAACTAACCCCTATTTAGCGTAGTGGCAAGTCAAGGTCGAACCCAAGGGAATGGATATCAAGTGCACGATGCCTAAATCAAGCTATTTCGAAGTCTAGAAGGGGTTTGAGGTAGAACTAAGGCTAAACTAGGTAATGCAAACTTGTATTAAATCAATCTAAGACACTAGGGCAATGGATCCACATGCAATCATAATGGAAACGATAATTTGGGAGGTCAAACCGACTAAGTTAAGCGATATGAAGGAAAATCATCATGTATCCAAAAGAGCATACTAAGGTGGTTCACCTAGAGGTCTAACTAGCGTCAACTACGCTAAACACTAACTAGGGAACGTCACAAAGCACCTCAATCGTGAAATTGCAAGTTCACTAATCAATGGTCCGTATCATAGCAAGCTTACAATGCAATCTAGTGTATTAATCAAAGATGGCCAAACCTCAATTAATCACACACATGCACATGAAAGATCAAACAAATTTAATCATATAATCAACTCCATCAATTATCCCCAAATTACACTATTCCATCATTCATACATGCTTCACCATCTCCCTAGCTAGGAACTACTCACTAGCCATAGGAATGGAGATCAAAACTACAACATTCATCAATTTCATCATCAACATACTTGAATTCAAAGATTAAGCAAACAATCAATCAAAATCAATCAAAATTCAATCAATAACCAAATCAATCATCAACAACATGAAAAACTAATGAAATCAAATAAAATCAAACTTGTATTGAAATAAAGAAGAAGATCCTTACAAAACTTTGATCAAAAGATCAAATACAATGATGAATTCTTGAACAAACACCAAAGATCATGAGTTTCTCTCTCTGGTTCTTGAGTTTCTCTCTCTAAAATTCTCCCAAAAACTAACTATCAAATTCAATCCCCAAATCTAAAACTAAAAACTTCCTTTCTAAAAATAGGTAGAAATAACTATATATACAAGGAGGAGGTCGGTAAAGATGCCCAAAAATAGACCCATGTAAGTGCGGGCGCTCGGAGGAGGGAGAATGGCGCGCACGGGACACACCCAGGCAGGTGCGCCCGCACGCACCTGGTGTGCGGCCGCACACGACCAATGTGCGGCCGCACACTCCCTTAGTGCGCCCGCACATTGCTGGGTTTCCCCCCTTCTTCTCTTCGTCCTAGCTCAAGTGGTGCACGCATCTAGGATGATGATGATGGAGGACAAAGTGGGCAGAAACTTCCTTGAATTTCTTGAAGAGTAAAAGCCATGAGTAAGGCATAAACAAAGCCTTGAAGCTTGCCCCTTGGATCCACCTTTGACTTGGAACTTATTGCACCTTCTTTAGGCATAAAAGCAATGAAAACTCGTAGAGAGGAAGCTCGGGAATTCTTGGACAATCAATTACCACCTACAAGCAAAAGATAAAAAGCAAGTAAAAGAGAAAAATAACAAGTAAACTAGAAAAAAGACATGAAAAAGAGAAACTAACTACAAAAAGCATAAAATGAAGAAAACAAGAATAAAACTAAGGAAAACTAAAGAAAAGAGAGATAAAATGAAATAAAAATCATCCAAAAAGGAACCAAATGAGTGCCCAAAATGTCACTCATCAAATTCCCCCAAGCTAAACTTTTGCTCGTCCTCGAGCAAAACAAAGCAAGAAAAAGAGAGGATGAAAATTTTATTGAAAACGAAAAAGAAAGACTCAAGATAAGAATATACACTAATACTCATTGTCGTAGGAATCACGGTTGTTTTTAGCTAGAACAAGCCCTTTAAACCCCAAAGTCGCCTATGAGGACGAGTGAGGTCTCGTAAGGGTATCCTAAGAGTTTGACCCATAACTCTCCACCAAACATCAATGAGGCAAACCATAGAATTAAAAGAAAGAAAATGAAATAAAAGCAAACCTTTACGAAATGAATCAACATAAAGACTATAAAGCAAATGAATGACAATCTTTCTCAAGTAGTTAAGGTATGCACGTTTCAAGATATCCAAGGTTGATTGAAACATAGGGTATGCTAGGCATAGGAACTAGTTATCACAATTCACTTTCATCCCAAACAATCTTACCGCGTTCTTCCCACTAGTCTCAAATCTCCCCTTAGTGAGTGTCCCAATGATTCCTCGAAGGAACCGGAAAAGAATTATTTTAAGGCTACTCGACATCTTGACTATGCATCCCCTTTCCTTAGGCAATGACCCATGATGCCCTCCCCCGAATAGTGACTCAACTATCTAGGTCGAAAGGTCTTTCCCCAAGGTTGTAACGTAAGGCATAAAGGGTGAAGGTAGGCTAAAATTTAAAAATTTGGTGATATTCCTAAAAAGTGAAGCAAAAGGGTGATCAATCCTTAACACCACAATCAAGAAATTACCAAACAAAAACAACACCCCCAAGCTTACTTGAAGCTATACTCACAAAAATATATACAAAAAGCGTACACGCTTCTCCCCGAAGCTAAAATGGAGCATTGTCCTCAATGCTTAGTAGGAGAAAAGAATACATCAAAATATTTTTGAATTTTTCACTTTTTATTTTTTCTTCATTTTTATATTGTAATTGCAAAGTCCTTGCCTTTTGCTCAATTCGGACGGCTTTTCAAAAATGCAAATTATTAGTCCATGCCTTTTATAGTATTGGACGGCTTTTACTCATACTCATTTGCCATTATTCACAAAGAAATCATAACACAATCTTGCTTTCATTAAAACCAAATTTCCAACTTAACCACCACAAACATCATATCAAATGATCATATTGCTTCACAAAAATCAAGAAAGGTAGAAAATGAAACAAAAGGTCAAATAACTAAAGATGTGGCTTGAAAAGAAGGGATAAGGCTCAAATGGTTGCAAGAAGGCAAATGTAAACCCAAAATAAAAGAAAATAACAAAATAAAGCAAAAATGAAAAATACCACCCCGAAAAATGTGCCTTTGTCCTTCCTAGATAGTTCGGTCTCGTGTTTGAGAATCATACATACCACAAACTCAAGATGTCAAATCAACTATAGGAAGCAACTACCAACATACCAACATAGCACAAACAAGTAGAATCCGGCTTCATGATCCTCCTAGTTCAAACCAACTACCCTAGCATACACTATCCTAGAATCAACCAAACATAATCACAAACCGTGCATACCTTTACAACCTAGGAAGAAAGTCATGCAAAAGACAAGTCCAATGTACAGTGTTCATCTCAAAAGAAAAGAAATGAAAAACAATGCCTCAAAATCACATCTAAAATAAAAAGAAAAATAAAAGAAAATAAGGGAAAAAGGTAAAATAAAAGAGAGTAAAAAGAAAAGAAACGGAGACATAGAAGAGGAAATCATAGGAGAAAAGCATGCAAAGGACTAGAAAGCATGTTAAACACATAAAAATCCCAATCGACAAACAAGTGATCGATAGACAACAAAGTCACCGATCCCAAACACATTACGTGTTAACAAGCATTCATCCTCGAACCATTCAACTTCTCCTAAACTAATCCTATCCTATGCAACCAAGGAAAATAAAGAGAAAAATAAGAAAGGTCTCACCGGGATTCCAAGCTTAGCAAAAATAAACGAAGCAATAAGAAACCACCTCGTAGCATTCCATATCCATAAGCTCTTCAATGAACCAAGTGAGAAAAAGAAATAAAAGAAACTATGAACAAAGAAAATGGTTAGTAACTTCAAAACAAATAAAAGAAAACAACAAATAAAAGAAAATAAACAAAGCAAGTAATATATACAACTAAAGGAAAGAAAAGCTAAACTAACCAAAGAATAGAAAGAATAAAAGAAATAAAATCTAGTCTAACTAAAGAACTACTCTAAACTACAAGATTTGGATTTAAGGGATTTGGATTGAGGGATTTGGATACAAGGGATCATCAACAACAACATGCCAAGCAAAACATCTCCACAAACAACAATCATCCAAGCAAATAGGGCAAACAAGCTAGCTACAAGGAAAGTAGCCTAGAGATCAAGAAAATAAGGAAACCAAAAAGAGGAAAGAAAATAAACATGCAAGCAACTAAAATATGTACACAACAACAACATGGTCACCGAGCAAGTTACTAGTTCCCCCAAGCTAGATAGAAAATACATCTCAACATCCCAAACAAAACAAAGCAAGTATCAAAAATATAAGGGATGGAGGTAAAAAGCATGAGAAGCTAAAAGGGAACTAATAACTACTACCATCACCACCACCACTCCCACTAGGCCCGGCCCCATCGGGGTCTCTGTTGCGCTCGGGGTCATCGAAGGGATGAGGGTAAGGCTCCCATCCTCCGGTGTACCCATCGGGCCACCCATAATGCCCCTTGAAAAGATCTTGTTTCCAAGGAGCAAAAGAGGTGAAGTTATCGGGCAAAGTGAGCTCAAAAGGGTGCTTGGGATGGACATGGGGGTAGTTAGGATCCCCCCTATAGTCACTACCACCCGGAGCCTTGTAATCATAGTTGCCATGCTTGTCCGGGTAATAGTGACGCTCAGTGTCGGGGTTAGAAGGCCCCGACCAATAAGGATGCCCAAACGAAGGTAGAGGACCTTGTTGGGGCGGGAAATACGGATAGTTAACCGGGGGAGTAATTTTCCCACGGTTAACTTCCGCATCATAGAGTTGTTGTTGTTGTGAAAACATACCTTGTTGCACCTCTTGAATACCTCTTATTTGGTCATAGAGAGCCCCAAAGTCTTGATCGTACATGCCATCTATGTGGATTTTCAATCCACTCATTTGCTCACTAAGAGCCCTCAAATCATCATTGGCAAAAGCATGTTGCCCTTGCTCTTGTCCTTGCTCATGAGGAGCTTGTTGTTGTGGAGAAAAATGTTGTTGTTGTTGATGTTGTTGTTGTTGTTGATTTTGTTGTTCTTCCTCATCATCTTCTTCTTCATCCTCCTCGGAATCAAAGTTGGGATGCCGGAAGGACCTGGGAACATGCCAAACATTGTCGGCAATCCTAGCCAAAGAAGTTAAGCTAGGGTTAGGCAAGTAGCACCAATGCTCGTTGCCCCTTAGCCACTCATATCTCCCTTCACTAAAACCCTTGGAGATAAATTGGATTTGGCCCAATTGTTGCATATCAAGATAGATGGAAGCCGCATCCCCGATTTCCTTACAAAATGGGAGATAATCATTGAGGCGAAGGCGAGTCACAAGCCTAGTTACCATACCCCCACAAGGGATCTCTCCCGTCCTCCTTTTGCGGAGTTCCAAGCAATATTGGGCAAAGATGTAGCCCAAGTTCAACCGGCCCACAAACTCCGGGCGAGTAGATAACCAAAGGACCTTGATCTCCAATTTACTCAATTTCCCCATCTCTTGCTTGGGGAACAAGACATAGCCCAATAGACGGTGTACAACCCTAAGACAAGGTTGGTACACGTCCGAGATCTTAGCCCTGTTGGTGATGAACTCACTACCACCAGAGATGTCTTCCCACCAAGAATCTTGATCATAATCCGGGAAGATGAAGTGTTCAACGTTAACAATATCCCCATGGGGATCAAAGTCCAAAGCGGCGTTGAACTCCTCCAAAGATTGGTCAAAAATGTTGTTGAACAATTGGAACCGCACCCTATATACCCCTCCAATGGGTACAAGCTCCAAGGTAGCCAAGAACTCTAAGGTAGGCTCCTTGTAGGTGCGGTAGGCATCGGCGATGAAAGTCCCCAATCTCAAAATTTAAAAGCAATGACCGCACATCATTATCAATCCCCAACTTCAGCATATCGGGTTGAAAGTAATGGCGGGTTTGTTTGAGGGTTCTTTCATCTTTCAGATTTTGGTAAAAGGCCTTTTGTTTATCGGTGAAATTTTTCTTTTTTGGAAGAGAGGTTGGAGGTCGTGTTTGAGTGGAAGATGGGTTGGAAGTACTAGGCCTAGAAGATGTACTAGGCCTAGAGGAGGTACTTGGGCGGGGAGGTTCCTCGATGCTAACATCGGTTTTTCGCTTTTTGGTGAGTTTCTTGAGGTATTTAGACATTGTGAGAGGTTAAGAAGATCACCAACAACCAATCAAGTAGCAAACCAAAGAACCAAGAGCATCACACCCAAATTCACCACTTACTACCAAAATCACCAAACTCCAATTTCACAATTCTTTTCAACCAAACCAAATCCAAACCAATCAACAATACCAATGATTCAAGAAAAATTCCTCTTCAACAATCCAAGAGCAAACACAAGACCAATTCCAAAATCACCATAAACTACCAACGTTCCAAAAATTCAACTCACAAGAATTCAACCAAAATTGATGAAAATCACTACAAAATCAACAAACAACACAATGTCATGCAAAATCAAACAACAAACATCACCAATTCACAACCAAAATCAAGAACAAGCATCAAAAATCACAAAATCAATACTACACTATTCATGCTCATACAAATTTGTAGTTCATGCAAATTTATGATATAATTGGAAAAATTAAAGCAAGGATTAGTGATTATACCATAAAAGAAGCAAGATAAACCAATTTCGAGCAAGCAATTTCAACTCCACACAAAACCCCCAATTTTCGGCCACCAAGAGTAGGAGAGAGAGTGAGTGAAATTTGGGTCAAATTGTGAGGAATTTGTAGTGTAGAAATATTTGTGAGTGATTTTGAGTGAAAATGGAGTGATTTTAGTGAGGATTTGAGTGATTTTAGATGATGAATGAGGGTGGAGGAGTGCGCACAAGAGGAAGGGTTTGAAGGAGATGTTCGTGAGGTTGGAGATGGTGAATGAAGGAATGAAGGGAAAAAGGAGGAAGAAGAGGAATATATGGCACGTTCAGCATTTGTGCGGCCGCACAAGACTGTTGTGCGGCCGCACACGCAGGCTGTGCGCCCGCACATGCCTCGTGTGCGGCCGCACATCCTTGTGCGTGCTCCTTCCTTCCTTTTTCTCAAAAATTTGATACTTACTGCCTATTTTGGTGCGCACATGAATTATGATGGTGATGAGGAACAACATAGGCAGTAGGTAAAATCATTTTCAAAGTCCTCAAAGTTGAAAATTCATGTGCACACCTCAAAAATTCACTAAATATCAATTTCCTCCATTTTTCAAAATATGAATTTCCTATCTCACCTCTCTAAAATTCTTACCCTTTTACCTCAAATTTCGACTTGAATCGAACAAAATATGATTTGTGCCATGAACACCTTCCATCCATCATGCATACATGTTGAATTCCAATCCCACAAACGGACATCCTAAAAATCCAAATAAGGAGATAAGTAAAAGAAAAGACAAAGTAATAAAAGAAACAAAAATGAGAAAATTCAAAAATCAAAGAGAAAGGTTAGAAACTCCGGGTTGCCTCCCGGGAAGCGCTTGCTTAAGGTCCTAAGCTCGACCCTTCCTCCTAATCACGGAGGATCAAAGAACACCACCTTCTTGAAGGTGGTCGATAGAGCAAATTTTCCTTCAACCTTTGGCAACTTCTCATTATTTCTTGATGAAACTCTCACAAACTTCTTTTCAAACTCTTCTTTTTCACTTCTCAACTTCTTCCTTTTCCTTGCCTTCTTTGAGTCACGGGCCTTTTTCTTCGACTTGACTTCAACATCCTTAGTCTTGGAAGCTTTCTCTTCCTCATGAGAATTAAGCTTGAACCAATTTGGAAAACCAATATCTTTCTCATCCCTTGGCTTTTGAATCATAAATTCCTCTTCACTAACATCATCAATACTTGAACAAACATCATCAACAATCTCAAAAACATTGTTAGTAGAAGAATCAATCATGCACATACCATCAATGGAACGAGAAAGACTAGCACATGCGATATCTTGGACACAAGATAAAGACTCATGCATTGGTTTCAACTTAAAACTCTCTTCTAAATTCCCACACCTCAAAGTAATTTGACCTCCTTTGACATCTATTAAAGCTCCCGAGGTAGCTAAGAAAGGTCTCCCTAAGATGATTGGAATATGTTCATCCTCCTCAATCTCTAGAACAACAAAATCCACCGGAAAAACAAACTCTCCAATCCTTAAGGGGACATCATCAATTCTTCCCTTAGGAAGCTTAATAGAACGGTCGGCCAATTGAAGTGTTATCTTAGATGGTTGAAGCTCACCTAAATCAAGCCACTTGAAAACCGAGAAAGGCATTATGCTAACACTAGCACCAAGATCACACAAAGCATTTTCAAAAACCATTTTCTTAATTTGACAAGGGATTGAAAAATTCCCCGGATCTTCCATCTTCCTTGGGAGTTCATCATGGATAAGAGCACTAAAGCACTTCCCTCCTTCCACCGAACTTCCCTCATCAAAATCCTCTCTCTCTTCTAAGATCTCCTTAAGAAACTTGGAGTACTTAGGCATGTCGGGAATTGGTTCGGTAGGGGGTGTAGAATCATGAACATCCTTTAGAAATTCAAGGAATTTCCCAAATTGCTCATCCATTTTGAATCTCAAATATTTTTGGGGATATGGAAGATCGGGAAATCTCTCTATCTCACTCATCTCTTCATCAACACACTCTTCTCTTTTGTCAACCTCACAATAGAATTCCTTAGACTCAACTCTTTCCTCTTCATTCTCCTTAGCACCACACTCATCTCTTCCCTCTTTTAACCAAGAAACTCCCTCATCAAAATCATCTCCAGCACTAGTGGCAATAGAGTACACGGGTTTCTTTGGTTCAACACCTTGGGAAGGCAAAGATGAAGGACTAGCAAAATCCTTAATAGTGCTTGCTAATTGAGTAATTTGAGTCTCAAGCATCTTATTGTGGGTCATCATCTCATTGAATTTCTTATCACTAACCGCCATATAGGTGTTAATGATCTTGGTTTGATTATCAATCAACTCTTCCAAGGTTGTCCTAGGAGAAGAAGGTTGTGAATAGGAATTTTCATTTTGAGTCTTTGGAACAAAACCGGGTGGGGGACCTCTTTGAGCATTGTTTTGAAAATTTCCCCTTCCTTGATTGTTCCAATTACTCCAATTTTGACTTGAACCATAACCTTGATTATGGTTACCACCACCATGATTATGGTTTCCATTACCTTGGTTATGATTTACATAACCTTGGTTTTGATTACCATAATTATGATTTTGATTACCATAGTTTTGGCCTTGATTTTGGCTACTATAACCTTGGTTATGGTTACCACGAGAACCTTGATTCCCTTGGTTCCTATAACCACCATTATGATTATAGTTGTCAAAATTGCCTTGGTTTTGGTAATTCCTATTCCATTGGCCTTTTTGATTATCAAACCTTTGAACATTGTTGTTTGACACAAAATTGACATGTTCACATTCATCGTCAAACTCATCAACACATTCATTAGGACAAGCACTAGAGTCATGATCATACGATCCACATGCATCACAAAACAAGCAACCCAAAGGCATATTATGTTAAGAGGGAGGGGGTTGAGATTTAGAAGGAGTACCTCTCCCCTTAAATTGGGAGGGAAGATTGGAAGCTTGAGAAGAGGAAGAAGTGCTGTCCAACATAGCTTTGATTGCGGTGACCTCCTTTCCTAAATTTGTCATTTGAGAAGAAAGGTTGTTGATTGCATTGAGATGGTCCACCGAATACAATGAAGATTGTTTGCTTGAAGAGTCTCTCTCCCCATCTTGCCAATCCCTATAATATGTCACCACATCCTCAATGATGTCCACAACTTCTTCTTCGGTTTTGTTCATGATAGGGCCCCCGGCCCCTCCATCAAGGCATGACTTGCCTTGGGGACTTAAACCTCCATAGAAGATTTGGATCACTTGGTATGTGGGGATTCCGTGATGAGGGCACTCCCTTTGATACTCTTTAAATCTCTCCCATGCTTCATAAAGACTTTCACTCGGCCTTTGCTTGAACCCTTGAATCAAGGCTCTTGCCTCCGCTGTCTTCTTTTGGGGATAGAAACGGGACAAGAAAGCCTTTGTAACATCATCCCAAGTTCTCAAGGAGTTGGGCTTCACCTCTTTGTCTAGCCACTCCAAAGATCTTCCTATTAGAGAGAAAGGGAACAACTTGAGGCGGATGAATTCTTGAGAGACCCCATTGACTTTGATGGTGTTGCAATATTTTTCAAATTCTTTCAAATGGTTCAATGGGCTCTCATTCTTAGCCCCACTATATTGCCTTCTCTCAATCAAGGTAATCATTGCCGGACGGATTTCGAAGTCATTTGCCGGGGTAGTTGGTGGAGCTATTCCACTCTCAAATCTATATGCCCCGGGCACTCCAAGCTCCTTCAAGGCTATTCTAGGATGTTCACCCATTCCTTGTTCTTCTTGAATTTCTTCTTCACTCGAAGAGCTATAAGCCAAAGATCTATTGTCCACTCCGGATCAAGAGGAACAAGGGGACGATCACGGGTTCTATGCATGCAAAACTCAAGCAAAAATGTTAGTAGCACGGCTACAAATGTAGCCTAGAGAAACAAAATCTTTTTTTTTTTTTTTGTATTTTATCAAAATGAAATAGACTCAAAAACAACATACACACAAGCACCATTCCCCGGCAACGGCGCCATTTTGGTGTGGTGGAGAATGGTAGGTCGTTGGGCTACCACCCCACCCTATCAAACAATATTTGTAACTTAACTAACCCCTATTTAGCGTAGTGGCAAGTCAAGGTCGAACCCAAGGGAATGGATATCAAGTGCACGATGCCTAAATCAAGCTATTTCGAAGTCTAGAAGGGGTTTGAGGTAGAACTAAGGCTAAACTAGGTAATGCAAACTTGTATTAAATCAATCTAAGACACTAGGGCAATGGATCCACATGCAATCATAATGGAAACGATGATTTAGGAGGTCAAACCGACTAAGTCAAGCGATATGAAGGAAAATCATCATGTATCCAAAAGAGCATACTAAGGTGGTTCACCTAGAGGTCTAACTAGCGTCAACTACGCTAAACACTAACTAGGGAACGTCACAAAGCACCTCAATCGTGAAATTGCAAGTTCACTAATCAATGGTCCGTATCATAGCAAGCTTACACTGCAATCTAGTGTATTAATCAAAGATGGCCAAACCTCAATTAATCACACACATGCACATGAAAGATCAACCAAATTTAATCATATCATCAACTCCATCAATTATCCCCAAATTACACTATTCCATCATTCATACATGCTTCACCATCTCCCTAGCTAGGAAACTACTCACTAGCCATAGGAATGGAGATCAAAACTACAACATTCATCGATTTCATCATCAACATACTTGAATTCAAAGATTAAGCCAACAATCAATCAAAATCAATCAAAATTCAATCAATAAAAAAATCAGTCATCAACAACATGAAAAACTAATGAAATCAACTAAAATCAAACTTGTATTGAAATAAAGAAGAAGATCCTTACAAAACTTTGATCAAAAGATCAAATACAATGATGAATTCTTGAACAAACACCAAAGATCATGAGTTTCTCTCTCTGGTTCTTGAGTTTCTCTCTCTAAAATTCTCCCAAAAACTAACTATCAAATTCAATCCCCAAATCTAAAACTAAAAACTTCCTTTCTAAAAATAGGTAGAAATAACTATATATACAAGGAGGAGGTCGGTAAAGATGCCCAAAAATAGACCCATGTAAGTGCGGGCGCTCGGAGGAGGGAGAATGGCGCGCACGGGACACACCCAGGCAGGTGCGCCCGCACGCACCTGGTGTGCGGCCGCACACGACCAATGTGCGGCCGCACACTCCCTTAGTGCGCCCGCACATTGCTGGGTTTCCCCCCTTCTTCTCTTCGTCCTAGCTCAAGTGGTGCACGCATCTAGGATGATGATGATGGAGGACAAAGTGGGCAGAAACTTCCTTGAATTTCTTGAAGAGTAAAAGCCATGAGTAAGGCATAAACGAAGTCTTGAAGCTTGCCCCTTGGATCCACCTTTGACTTGGAACTTATTGCACCTTCTTTAGGCATAAAAGCAATGAAAACTCGTAGAGAGGAAGCTCGGGAATTCTTGGACAATCAATTACCACCTACAAGCAAAAGATAAAAAGCAAGTAAAAGAGAAAAACAACAAGTAAACTAGAAAAAAGACATGAAAAAGAGAAACTAACTACAAAAAGCATAAAATGAAGAAAACAAGAATAAAACTAAGGAAAACTAAAGAAAATAGGGATAAAATGAAATAAAAATCATCCAAAAAGGAACCAAATGAGTGCCAAAAATGTCACTCATCAAGATAATTTTAGAGAAGAGAGAAGACTAATTGTGTTATATTTTGGCTGAGAAAACCACCGAATATTTATAGGGTGAAGAGAAAAAACGGGAAGCATAAAAGGTGGGAAGAATCTAGCCAAGAAAATGACCAGATTAATCTAGTCAGTCAACAAACGAGGCAAGAAACAAGGGAGTAAATTAATCAGCTAAAATCAAGGGATTAATTCCCACAACAGTCAGAAAATCCCAACAGTCAAAAACGGATACTTGGGAATATTCTGTTAACAAGAAAAAGGAAATAAAATTTCTCCAAAAAGATAACAAGGACCCACGCATCGCATTCCCCAAGACCCCAAGTCCCGAGTCCGACCCGGCTCGGCTCGGCGCTCGCGTGCGTGTGTGTGTGGAGTAACACACACCTCCAACTCACTCAACTAAGTAGTGCTAAAGCACTACATTATAAAAACAAGGAAAAACCTTCCTCCCCAATCAATGTGGGACTTTTCCCCTTTCATTGTTTTTCTCTCTCTCTCTTATTTTTTCCCAACACTCTTGTTTTATATCAAGAACTTCCAACATCAAGTACCTGGTGGATTTAATGGTGACGATGGTTCTCCTATTCTTCTCGCAAAGACGGCATTTATCATTTTCGTTACATCAAACTTAGGTGCAATGTGCTGCTCAATGCTTTGCCTTTTCTTACTACTTTGGGTGATGGTTATTGGCAACATACACGACTCTCTCGGGATATTAGATATCGATATACACCTGCTTTGTGCATCGTTCTACCTCACATTGCTTACATTCACAATGGGTGCATTTGTGGTTACTGCTAATAAGAGTTTATGGTTGGCTCTCTTGGTTTGTGGACTCTGCTTCATTACCTTCCTTCTTACTTGGAAGCAATCAATCAATTTGGTTGCTAACAATGGCGGTGGTGTTGCTACTGCTATTAACAAGTTTAAAAAGTTCACTGTGGAACCAATTCAAGAGCAATTCAACAAGTTTAAAAAGTACATTGTGGAACCAATTCAAGAGCAATTCAACAAGTTGAGAGGTCGATGCTATCGTAATCACGACAGTGTTGTGGAGCAGAGAAATTGAAAGAGAGTGATGCCATCGTAATCACGGTGTGTCAGGTATGTTCCTTGTAGCGTTGCTAGCCATGGGACATCAAATAATAGTGACGAGTGTGTTAGGAGTGTTATGTTTTTATTGTGTTTGGTGTTTCTTTTGAACAATACAATTTGAGCTCTATATATTTCTGATATGTGAGTGTTTTCTGATTAGTTCTTAATCTTGCAAAGGTTATTGGGTAACTGATGTACACCCAAATTAAGGATCTTATTTGTTAACTTGTCACTTAATAATTTGTATTTTTATATGTTGTTTTTCTATTTACATACTAATTATGCACACTATTTTCATAAATCATCTGTTTTTGTATATTAGTAGAAAAAAATTTGATTGACTTTTTACTTATTCAAACATATTTATTGGTTGAGGTGGATTATTTGTCAAATTTCATACCGAAACCGTTTAACTGTCCGAAACTAACCGACCCAAATGAGAACCGAACCAATTAAAAACTGTTTTTATTTAAACCGAAAACCGACCCGAACCGTAAGTAAATAAACCCGAAACCGAACCGATCCGAATAACGTTACACCGTATAAGAACCGAACCCGTTAATGAACCGCACCAGTTTTCAACCGAACCGAAAAAGAACCAAACTGTTTCTAACCCAAAACCGCTTTCAACCCAAAACCGTTTGAACCGGGATAAAATCCGTTTACACCGACCGTTAACAACCCGCAACCCGTTTGCACCGAACTGTATATAAACCGAACCGTTTGCAAACCGAATCGTTTATGAACCGGATCGCTTATAAACGAATCGGCTACAAACAACTTACTATAGAGAGAATATTAAAATCAAGTAAAAAGGTGTTTTAAATGAAATTTAATTATGCACACATGTTTACTACCGATCGAGCATTAAAGAACCGAACTAGTTATAAAGTGAACCGATAAAGAACCGAACTAGTTATAAACTAAATCGAAAAAGAATCGAACCATTAATAAACTGAACCGAAAAAGAACCGAACTACTTATAAATTGAACCGAAAAAGAACCGAACTATTTCTAACCTGAAACCATTCCCAACCCAAAATTGTTTGAACCGGGATAAAAACCGTTTACACCGAACCGTTAACAAACCGCAACCTGTCTGCACCAAACCGTTTAAAACCCAAACTGTTTACAACCCGAACCGAATTAAAACCGTTCAAGAATAAACCGAAACCAAATCGATCCAATAACTATTTAAACCGAACTAAAACCGACCCGCAAAATACTTAAACCGATTTCAAACCGACCCGATTTAATACCGAACCGATTTCAAACCCATCCGAACCCGAACTGTCAAACCGTTTTGACAGTTACAGTATCAAATCTAGACAGTTATATCCTAGACGAATCATAATTTAATTCTAAGTTGAATAACACAAAAGCTAACGAACGCCCGAAGGTGTTGGATAAGATAATAAAAAATAGAAAATATTAACTTTTAAAAAATTCATTACACCGATCAATGCGTAGTTTTAACATGCATTTTTTAAATTAATACTATATTTTGAAAAATATTTTAAAAGATTATCCAACATCCCGGAACGTTCACTAGCAAAATCCAAATATTAAATCCAAAATGTAAACAAATGCCCAAGGTGTAAGCTCTTTCATAGATCATTTTATTTTCCTAAAATTTAAACTAAACATATGCAAGTATGCAGCAACCCAACATCTATATGCCCAATATTGGATTACTTGGATATTGACTAGTTTAGGCTTATTGCAAAGGTAAAATTGTGGACTATAAAGCCGATTTACATTGTCAGATGGCCCAGTTCTATTGTAAGATGGCCAAATTGACCCAATCACAAATCACAAATCCAAATCCTTATATGAATGCATTATGGTAGATTGGTAGTCATTTTCCACATATAATCCTATAGTAATGGTCGAGAATAAATTACAAAACTATAACCTCCGTTTAAAAAATTTTAGGAGTATCATAATGACGTTTTGCATCATTCATATCAACTTCGACCCAAATTTTTTCATTACGAGTAATCAATCAATCAATACAATATACTAAAAGACACACCAGCAATGACACGTGTCATTTTCTGGTGTGTCCTTAGTTATTATTTTTTTATATAAAATTAAAAAATCTATTAATTAAGGAAACAAATAAATTTGAAAAATAATTTTATTTGTTGTACATATTCTATATTAATGTAGTATATTTAAAATAAAAATATTTCACAAATCTTTATAAAACAATAAAATTGGATAACTATAAACCAAAAATTGTATTCTTAAAAATATATTGTGATCTATTTTATAAATGAAAAAATATTGCTCAGATTTTTTTGCCTACTTTTATTTTATTTGTGTATTAGAAACTACAATTAGCATTGCAAATACCAATTTAACATATCACATATACTTTTATTATTCCTCGACTAATTTATGTTTATAATACTTATCTATCAATAATTTATAATGATCACCGTGCATGGCACGGGATCTAACCTAGTATACATAAAACATAACCTATCATATGTCAAATTGCCAATCTATCCATTCTTCACCCAAAGATAGAGATGGCAACAAGTGTAAGGCTCTACCTAGTTTCCTTCCCACATTTTGACACTTAATCCACAAATCATAGGTGATCATTAGGTGGACTAGTTCGGGTTGGGCCTAAACCTTACAAATCAGCCCATCAAGCTGGTGAGGGTCAATGATTGGGCTAAAAATGCTTGCCAAACCAGCAAATTTTGTCGAGGCCTAGCAGTCTTTTCAGTAAAAAAAAAAATAAAAATAAATAAATAAATAAATAAATAAAACTAAACAAATTGTAAATTTATGTCCAAGCCCTGCCCAAAAAATTTACTTTCGGGCCGCATTTTCATGCACATGACCGGCCTAAAATCAAGTCGGGCCTATATTGATTAGGCCTACTATTAATCAAATAAGCTATTAAGTATTTCAACGGTTGAAGGTTTAAATCTCTATTGTTGTTTGGAAATTCACATTGACATATTTAATTTTTTTAATATCCCTATTGTGGTTTGGGCATTTACATCTACATACTTAATTTTTTATATATCTCTATTGTTGTTTGGGCTATTAAATATGAACTTTTATAAATTTTACAAATATTTAGTTAAAAATATAATGGTTAAAGTTATGGTTCAACAAATGTGCAGACCTAAGAGTTTTTTTTTTTTTTTTTTTTGAAAAAAATGTAGTTAAATAAAAAATTGCGAATTTTAATGCGCGTATTTGTGTATTGTCACACCGTGTGACAGGAATTATACATTTAGTGGTTACTCAATCGATCAGGGGTTACTTGATCATGAATTATTTGGTCATGGATTACTTGATCAGGAATTATGCAGTCAGTCATAGGTTCCTCGATTCGAATAAGTAACCCCGACCTCTCGTAGTTATGGTGTAGCTAGTCACATATGAATTTTTTTTGTAAACTTGTTTATATATGCATTGTAAAGTAATCCGTGATTTATTTAAATAAAAAAAGTACTCCATGATTTTCTGTGATTTTTGTTAAAAACTAAAAAAAATTACAAATTTACAGGTTTTCAACGGCAAAAAAAAAAACTTTTTTTTTCTTTCTGTTGAAGATTGAAGATAATCATTTGATTGATTTTTTTTTCGTTGTTTAAGATTGAAGATAATCATTATAATGATTTTTTTTTCGTTTAAGATTGAAGATATTCATTATAATGATGCGTCAAATTTTAGTGAAAATGTGAATTGTAACACTAGACGAAAATATGAATTGGCCATCGGTTCAAAACCCCCCTATACCACCGGTTTTGAACCTGTGGCCATTTGGGGGGTGGCAATAATCTAATTAAAAAGCCACCAGTTCAAAACCGGTGGCAAAAACAAATATTGCCACCGGTTGACCGGTGGCAAAAATGCTTCCCGCAATTTTTTTTTTAAATATTATTAACAAGAATTGCCACCGGTTAACCGGTGGCAATAATGCCCATAAAAAACAAATTTTTGTTTTTTTTTTTTTTTTTTTTTGCATTTATTTCACTTAAATTGTAGCAGAAACTATATATATATGTAAAATACATTAAAAAAAACACATATATGTTCATCAGTATCTAGTAATTGTACACTTTTTTAGAGTGAAAAAACTAAATTAATAAGTACAATTAAATTACTCATACAACAATTCCAATTTAAAAGAACTAAATTAATCAAATTACACAAAACTAAAATTCCAACATTAAAATCAAAAAAAAATTTACATTAAAAAACCAAAAAAAAAAATTACAACATTAAAATTAGAAAACAACCAATATAACACCTAAATCAATAATCCTGCATCTTTATTCTTCGATTTAACATCTACATCTAAATCAATATACTTGGATCAAACAAAAAAAAATCGATTAAATAAAAAAAAATAGGCTGCGAAAAAAAAATAAAAACCAGAACAATATTCACAGTACCCATAAATCGATTAAATAAACCCAGAAAAAACACACAAAAATATAAACAAAAACACAGAAAAAATAACCCAGAAAACTAAAACCCAGAAAAAAAAAAAAGAAAAAAAAATCCAGAAAAAAAATTAAACAAAATTCCCAGAAATGATTTAAATCGAACTAAAAAAAATTGAATTGATTTTCAAAACGAGAATTAAAAACAAAATGAGAATTAAATAGAACTCAAAAAAACAAATTGATTTTCATGAACTTAAAAAAAAAAAAAAAAAAAAAAAAAACCCAGAATTAAATCGAATCGGACCCAGAAGTAGATCGACTTAGGAATCGATTAAAATCAATTAAAAATCGAAATAAAATCGAAGAAAACACTCAAAAAATACAAAATCAACTAATTAACCCGAATTAATTGATTAAAATCGAGTAAAAACCAAATTAAAATCGATTAAGAAACTCAAACAATTCCAAAAACGATTGATTAAACCTAGAAAATCAATCAATTAAACCTAATAAAATCCGACTAATTAACCATGAAAAATCGATTAATTAAACACAAACCTCATGCCGCTCTTCGTGGTGCATGTCTTCGTGGTGGTCTTCTTGATGATTGAAATGAAAGAGAAGAGAAGAGGGAGAAGGAGACGAAGGAGAAGTGCAAGTGGAGATGAGAAGGAGGAGATCGAAAGAGAAAGAAGGAGATGGAGATGAGAAGGAGGAGATCGAAAGAGAAAGAAGGAGATGGAGATGAGAAGGAGAGAGAAAGAGGAGAGGGAGATGGAGATGAGAAGGAGGAGATCGAAAGAGAAAGAAGGAGATGGAGATGAGAAGGAGCTACAAGAAAAATGGGTTTGGGCGACGAGTGATATTAACATGGGCGACTAAATTTTTTTTTGAAGCCCAATACTGATGAAATGGGCTTCTAGTTCAGTTCCGTTGCCCAAATCTGTGTTTTGGGCGACGACTACATATACACTCGTAGCCTAAAATAGGTTTTGTACAACGAGTTGAATTATATGGGCTACTAATTAGTTTTTCCTTGCCCCAGACCTGATAAGGCGACGAAATATTAAAATTTTATCGTTGCCCAAAATCTAAAAAAAAGGCGGAAATTTTGTTTTTATTTTGCAAAATTCCCACGTTTAGAATAGTATTGGTAGGGTTATCTCGCGGTTTCTTTTTAAAAAAAGAACTCTAATTCAATTTTCTACTCCACCCCACCTCATATTCCTTCTTCCCCTCAAATACTCAATTATTAAAATCAATTTTTTTAAGCTATTAAACCATCTCACAAATCTTACCCCTTACATCTGCCATCAAAGACCCCCGCACTTTTGCGATTACGGTGATCACTCCGACTGGGTTTTTCCGGCAGCGTCACCTTCTTTTTCCTAGGTAATTCGACCCTATCTTTTATTTTATTTTTTAATTTTTTTTGTTAAATTTGGTTTTACTACTTCACAAATTCAATTGATGGTAGTTTGGAACATATTATTTTGTTTGAATTGATTGATCCCAATTCAATTGTTGGTTGATAATTTAATTGGAGTTTGATTTTATGTTAATCGATACTTACTAATTTGGGGCATTTGATTTATATCAAATCAATTACTGATTGGTATTTTGGAGCAATTAAAGGTAGTATATGATTTTATTTCTTGGTAATTTAGAGTGTTTGACCTGTTTTAATTGGGAAATTGAGAATCAGAGTGTCGTAGAACCATTTAATTATATGGTCTAACTGTTAATTTATGAAGTACTACATGTTTTTGAGAAAGAATTTTTCAATATATCTTTGCATGCATGTATGATATCTTGGAATATAATATGATATAGAAGGCTATTTTTTCATGTCAGTCGTTATGCCAACAAAAAATACAATACAGAGTAGTAGTTGTATATTGTTGTTGTCTGGGATAATCATAAATTAGAGCTTAGATATAAGGATATGCATAACCTTTATTTAAAATAAGTAACTTTTTGTTAGCTTAGGTTTGATCTAATAGATTCTTAACTGATGACAAGTAACTTTTTGTTTTGTTTGATAAAAGAGCTTAATCAAATAATGTCATCTACAACATCCCACGAGATTAGTACCAAGGAATCTACAACTTATTATTGACAATTTAGTTTTAAAATATTGAAGCATATTTAAAGCAATTAAGTGGTAAAAAATTCATTCTAGTACCAATTCCATCCTTCTTTTTATCTTATACAATATATCAATATTGTTATTTAATTAGTTTAACCATCTAAATTTATTCCTTACATTAGAAAATCTAGAATTGAAATCACGTTAATCTGCTTACTTTCTTTTAAACTAATTCTACATGTATAGGATACCATGTAACTGTAGTTTATACAGAATTAACATAATTTTGTTATATGTAAAATAGTTCATTCTCCTCCATACTTTTTTCATTTTCCCGCTTTTAATTCTTTTTTAATTTAATACATCATTTATAAATTCATATTTACACATAAATCTGCTAAATAAATCATTATAATTTTCTTATTTGTAACCTTTTCTTTTTATTGTGTTTAAGAATGAATATGGATCGAAGTTGGATGAATCATAATGGTGTAAACGATAGACAAAAACCGGAGTACATAGCTGGTGTTAATGAATTTCTACAATATGCTTTTAGGGGGAAAAGTAGCGAAATAATGCTGAAATGTCCTTGTCTTAACTGTCGGCTGGTTTTGTCTCAAAATCTTAAAAATATGCAATGTCACTTACTAGTATATGGCATCGATCATACTTACAACCCATGGGTGAGTCACGGAGAGAGTGTAGAGCAAATTGATAATAATGAAGAACAATATACAGAGGAGGTTTCAGATAATGAGAATGATGAAATGCCTTTTGATGACATGGCCCCGTTTGTTTTTGATGCAACAAATGCGTGGAATTCTATAAACTCTACATCTATTAATGAAAATGAGAGAACTACAAATTTAGAATCAAATAATGGCACTAGTGAAACACCTATGTTCCTCCAAAAATTAATGGAGGATATGGAGGCTGATTTGTATCCAGGGTGTAAAACATATAAGAGATTGGAGTTTACTATATCATTGTTGCACATTAAAGTTAGTAACAACTGGAGTGACAAGTCTTTTTCAATGTTATTGAATGCGTTACATAGGGCATTTAATTATGATAATAATTTGCCTTCAAGCTCCTATGAAGCAAAAAAATATACAAAAGCGCTAGGCTTAGACTATGTTAAGATTGATGCATGTGTCAACCATTGTGTTTTATTTCGAAAAGAGTATGCAAATGAAGTTAATTGTCCTAAGTGCTCAGCATCTAGATGGAAGCAGGATGTATGTGAAGATGATGAGAATTCAGATGAGGTTGTGGGTGTCAAGAGAAAAACACGAGTACCTCAATTAGTATTACATCATTTTCCACTTATTCCAAGGCTCCAAAGGATGTTCATGTGCTCCAAGCTAGCAATGCATATGAAGTGGCATAAGAAAGAACATTCGGGTGATGATGATGACGGCATTATGAGACACCCTAGAGATTCGAAATCGTGGAAGTCTTTAGATGAGCTATATCCTGAATTTTCTGCTGATGCACGTAATGTACGCTTGGCTTTAGCTAGTGATGGGTTTAATCCAGGGGCAAACATGAGTAGTAGATATAGCATATGGCCTGTGATGTTAGTACCTTATAATTTACCTCCCTGGATGTGCATGAAAAGTGACAACATGATGTTGTCATTATTAATTCCCGGTCCTAAATCTCCTAGTAATGACATATATGTATTTCTACAACCTCTAATAGATGAGTTGAAGGAATTATGGGAGAGTGGGGTACAAACTTTTGATGCACACACTAAGGAGACATTTAATATGCGAGCTGTGTTAATGTGGACAATTAGTGATTTTCCGGCATATGCTAATCTGTCTGGCTGGAGCACTAAAGGGGCCATGGCTTGCCCTAATTGCCACAAAGACACGAATTCTAAATGGTTGAAAAATGGCCACAAATGGTGTTATATGTGTCATCGTATGTTTTTAAAACAAGATCATAAATGGAGACTTAATAAGAGGCTCTTTGGTAAAAAATTTGAAAGGCGTCCACCACCTAATCCATTATCGGGGAACGATGCTTTGGAGCAGCTACATGGATACCCTAATGTGGAGTTTGGGAAAGATGATAAAGGAAAACGTAAAAGAGGCGAAAGATATATTGTTCACCAGTGGAAAAAAATAAGTGTTTTTTTCCAATTGCCATATTGGAGACATCTGCTAGTTCGTCATAACTTGGACATGTGGAAAAAAATGTTTGTGAAAATATATTAGGCACATTGCTTGACTTACCTGGAAAGAACAAAGACTCCTTAAATGCTCGGTTGGATTTAGAAGCCATGAAAATACATGATGATCTTCGACCAAAGAGTGTAGGGGACAAATATGAAATTCCACGAGCCCCTTTCAACCTGACCTTAAATGAAAGGAGGAAAATAGTCACATTTTTATCGAAATTGGCATTCCCGGATGGTTATTCATCTAATATTTCTCGATGTGCTTCTTTGCATGATGGAAAAATCATAGGAATGAAAACTCATGATTTTCACGTTTTCATGCAAGATTTGCTTACCCCGGCCTTTCAAGGTGTCTTAGATGAAAAGGTTTTAGAACCTTTAAAGAGCTTATTAGTTTGTTTTTCAAGCAACTATGTGCCAAGACCTTAAAAGTAGTCGACTTAGAACGAATGGAAGCAAACATAGCAATCACATTATGCAAGTTGGAACGTATCTTTGTTCCAGCTTTCTTTGATGTCATGATTCATCTTCCCATACATTTAGCTACAGAAGCAAAATTGGCTGGGCCTGTGCATTATCGTTGGATGTATGGATTTGAAAGGTAAAGTATACTTTTTTTTCTCAATATGTAAATGTAAAAGTGATTGTTATTAAACTAATTATAATCTTCATTTTTAGAGCAATGCGGACATTTAAGTCATTTGTAAGAAACAAAGCTCACCCAGAAGGATCAATTGTTGAAGGGTATGTTTAGAAAGAATTTTTGGCATTTTGTGCTAGATATCTTTCTAAGATTGAGACACAATTCAATCGTTTAGATCGAAATGAGGACATAAACTATCCACGACTTCATAGTCTTGCAGTGTTTTATACCACTGGCAATCCACTAGGAAAGCCAAATTTAAAGCAATTGAGTATTGAAGACCGGAGAAAAGCTCAATTATATGTTTTGCAGAACTGTGATGAAGCACAACCTTTCTTTGAGTAAGTTTGTGAAATTATAAATGTATAATTAAGCAAACAAAATGTTTCTTAACAACTTTTGTTTTGTTTAATAGTGAATATGAGAACAGTGTAGGTCATCAAGACGTTGAATTCTTCCAGTGGTTTGAGAATAGAGTAAGATAGTGTGTTTCTTAGCATGCACATTTATTTTTTTCTTTTTTATTTACATTGAAAAATAGATTACACAACTTTGGGATGATAAGGATGATAGAGTTACAGAAGAATTGTTGTGCCTAGCACGAGGACCAATGAAGAGTATTGTGACTTTTGATGGATATGTTATTAATGGGTTTAGATTTCACACTAAGAAGCGGCAAAGACATCGTAAAACTCAAAATAGTGGCGTTATTGTGAAAAGGGATGCAGAGAGTGGAGGGAAGGACTTTTACGGGAATTTGGAAGAGGTTATTGTGCTAGAGTATGATGCCTTAGAAAACCGAACAAGTCCTAAAGTGGTATTGTTCAAGTGTAAGTGGTTTGATGTATTTAGTGAAGGAAGGGGGATAAAAAAGGACAAATTTGGGTCTATACTTGTCAATGTTTCTCGTACATTGCAAACAAATGATCCTTTTGCATTAGCTTCTCAGATTGAACAAGTTTTCTATGTCTCTTCTCATGATGAAAGACATTGGAAATCTGTAATTAAAGCTAATCCTCGTAACTTTTTTGATTCCCCAAATGATGAAGACACTGAACAAGATGAATCTCTATGGAATATTGTTGAAGAAGGAGAACTAACCTTGAAGAGTTCGCTGCATTGAGTGATGAGGAAATCAATATGGTTAGAGATGATTTTGAACCCGAGTTGGTTGACGCAAAGGTCATCTTAGAAGCTACTAATAATGCTGACATGGATAATGACGATGAGCAGGATGAAGAAAGTGAAGAGGATGATGAAGATGATCTGGACACAAGCTCTAGTGTACATGAGTTAGATGAGGATCTTGATGATGTAGAATATGACATCGATAGTTCTACAGATTTTCCCTCTTAGTTCTTGGTAATTGGTGTTATCTAAACTAAAAGGAGTAAATGTGGCACTTGACCTCATGTTTGTCTATTTTAATAAATTTATTGTTTTAATATCATTGTAGGCATCAAGCAGCCGGGAAGATTGTGGTATTTTTAGGCGCTATTTTGATGTATTTATAAAATAAGGGTTATCACATATATTAGTTTCTTGATTGATTTTATTTTATATATAGATTGTTGATTATTATTGTATTCATAAAGTGTTAATGCTAATAAGAAAACTGATGTTATTTTATCAACAATTCTTTAATGCTTATTTTAATTTACTAATATCGTGGAAAAGAAATTATTACAGTGAAATGGCAATTCAGCAAGTACAACAGTGTGCATCGCAGTTGCGTAAGACAAGGCAATTGTCAAATATAATGCAGGGCAACAACTGAATGAGCAGCAGGTGGATGATGTGCAACAACAACATCAGGATACAGAGCGGCAACATCAACCGAATGTGCAGCAGCAACAAAAACAAAGTGAACAACAGCAACAACAGATTGTGGGGTAGCAACAACAACAAAATGTGCAGTATCAACAACAAACAAATGAGGAGCAACAACATGATGCAGAAGCAACAACTAGTGAACAAACTAGAGAGACTAGGTTGACATATCGAGAGAAACGAAGGCTTGAACAAGCTGAACATCGACTAAAATTTCCTGATCGTAAGAGGCGTGGGCCAACTAGGGGTAAGAAATATGTTAATAGAATGTGGAATCCTAATTCTGAAGAAAAGATTAAAATAAATTTCATGGATGAGCTTCGACGTGTGGTTGGTGAAAAGGCAGATGAATTCATATGTGATTGTAGCAATTGGGTGAAAGAATTTTGTCCCCTCAAGTCATTGTATGTGCTATAACTTATTAGTTTTTCTAATATATGCTGCAAAAGTTATGTTTATGACTTTGAATTTACTTCATTCTTGACAGGAATTGGGCTAAGATGGATTCAGGTTCAAAAGTGATTGGAAGGAGAACGGTAGGTCGTTGGGCTACCACCCCACCCTATCAAACAAAATTTGTAACTTAACAAACCCCTATTCAGCGTAGTGGTAAGTCAAGGTCGAACCCAAGGGAATGGAGATCAAATGCACGATGCCTAAATCAAGCTATTTCGAAGTCAAGAAGGGTTTTATGGTAGAAACTAAGGCTAAACTAGGCGATGCAAAAGCTTATATGAAATCAATCTAAAGACACTAGAGCAATGGATCCACATGCAATTGTAAAAGAAACGGTAATTTAGGAGGTCAAACCAACTAAGTCAAGTGATATGAAGGAAGATCATTATGTATCCAAAAGAGCATACTAAGATGGTTCACCTAGAGGTCTAACTAGCGTCAACTACGCTAAACACTACCTAGGGAACGTCACAAAGCACCTCAATCGTGAAATTGCAAGTTTACTAATTAATGGTCCGTATCATAGCAAGCTTACAATGCAATCTAGTGTATTAATCAAAGATGGCCAAACCTCAATTAATCACACACATGCACATGAAATATCAACCAAATTTAATCATACCATCAACTCTATCAATTATCCCCAAATTACACTAATCCATTATCCATACATGCTTCACCATTTCCCTAGCTAGGAAACTACTCACTAGCCATAGGAATTAAGATCAAAACTACAACAATCATCAATTTCATCATCAACATAATTGAAATCAAAGATTAAACCAACAATCAATCAAAATCAATCAAAATTCAATCAATAAGCAAATCAATCATCAATAACATGGAAAACTAATGAAATCAACTAGAATCAAACTTGTATTGAAATCAAGAAGAAAATCCTTACAAAACTTTGATCTAAAGATCAAATACAATGAGGAATCCTTGAGCAATCACCAAAAATCATGAGTTTCTCTCTCTAAAGTTCTTGAGTTTCTCTCTCTAAAATTCTCCCAAAAACTAACTATCAAATTCAATCTAAAAACTTCTTTCTAAAAATAGGTAGAAATAACTATATATACAAAGAGGAGGTCGGTAATGACGCCCAAAAATAGACCCTCGTAAGTGCGGGCGCTCGGAGGAGAGAGAATGGTGCGCACGGGACACACCCAGACTGGTAAGCCCGCACGCACCTGGTGTGCGGCCGCACACGACCAATGTGCGGCCGCACACTCCCTTGGTGCGCCCGCACCTGGCTGGGTCTTTCCCCCTTCTTTTCTTCGTCCTAGCTCAAGCGATGCACACATCCAGGATGATGATGATGGAGGACAAAGTAGGCAGGAACTTTCTTTAATTTCTTGAAGAGTATAAGCCATGAGGGAGGCATAAACAAAGCCTTGAAGCTTGCCCCTTGGATCCATATTTAGGCATGAAAACAATGAAAACTCGTAGAGAGGAAACTCGGGAATTCTTGGACAATCAATTACCACCTCCAAACAAATGATAAAAAGCAAGTAAAAGAGAAAAAATAACAAGTAAACTAGAAAAAGCATGAAATAGAGAATCTAACTACAAAAAGCATAAAATGAAGAAAACAAGAATAAAACTAAGGAAAACTAAAGAAAAGAGAGATAAAATGAAATAAAAATCATCCAAAAAGAAATCAAATGAGTGCCATAAATGTCACTCATCAAATTCCCCCAAGCTAAACTTTTGCTCGTCCTCGAGCAAAACAAAGCGAGAAAGAATGAGGATGAACATTTTTATTGAAAATGAAAAAGAAAGACCCAAGATAAGAATATACACTAAAACTCATTGTCGTAGGAATCACGGTTGTTTTAGCTACAACAAGCCCTTTAAACCCCAAAGTCGCCTATGAGGACGAGTGAGGTCTCGTAAGGGTATCCTAAGAGTTTGACCCATAACTCTCCACCAAACATCAATGAGGCAAACCATAAAAGGAAGGAAAACGAAATAAAAACAAACCTTTGCGAAATGAATCAACATAAAGACTATAATGCAAGTGAATGACAATCTTTCTCAAGTAGTTAAGGTATGCACGTTTCAAGATATCCAAGGTTGATTGAAACATAGGGTATGCTAGGCATAGGAACTAGTTATTACAATTCACTTTCATCCCAAACAATCTTACCGCGTTCTTCCCACTAGTCTCAAATCTCCCCTTAGTGAGTGTCCCAATGATTCCTCGAAGGAACCGGAAAAGAATTATTTTAAGGCTACTCGACAATCTTAACTATGCATCCCCTTTCCTTAGGCAATGACCCATGATGCCCTCCCCCGAATAGTGACTCAACTATCTAGCTCGAAAGGTCTTTCCCCAAGGTTGTAACGTAAGGCATAAAGGGTGAAGGTAGGCTTAACATTTAAAAATTTGGTGATTTTCCTAAAAAGTGAAGCAAAAGGGTGATAAATCCTTAACACCACAATCAAGAAATTACCAAACAAAAACAACACCCCCAAGCTTACTTGAAGCTATACTCACAAAAATATATACAAAAAGCGTACACGCTTCTCCCCCAAGCTAAAATGGAGCATTGTCCTTAATGCTTAGTATGAGAAAAGAATACATCAAAATATTTTTGAATTGTTCACTTTTTCATTTTTTTTTTGTGTTTTTATATTGTATTTGCAAAGTCCTTGCCTTTTGCTAAATTCGGACGGCTTTTCCTAAATGCAAATTATTAGTCCATGCCTTTTGAGAAGTAGGACGGCTTTTCCATATATATTTGCCATTATTCACAAAGAGGATGAAATCACAAACTTGCTTTCATAAAAACCAAAATTCCAACTTAACCACCACAAACTTCTTCTCAAATGATCATATTGCTTCACAAAAATCAAGAAAATATAGAAATGAAACAAAAGGTCAAATAACTAAAGAGATGGCTTGAAAAGAAGGGATAAGGCTCAAATGGTTGCAAGAAGGCAAATGTAAACCCAAAAATAAAGAAAATAACAAAATATAACAAAAATGAAAAATACCACCCCGAAAAATGTGCCTTTGTCCTTCCTAGATAGTTCGGTCTCGTGTTTGAGAATCATACATCAAGCTTTATTAGATTAGGTTTGCAAAGTCAAGGATCCACGCCGCTCATACAAGGAATGTTGAAGGCTAGAAAAACAAGTAACCTCACACGGTCGGTGCAAAAACTCACTAGTGGTGCCAAATCAACTATAGGAAGCAACTACCAACATACCACAAACAAGTAGAATCCGGCTTCATGATCCTCCTAGTTCAAACCAACTACCCTAGCATACACTATCCTAGAGTCAACCGAACATAGTATCAAACCGTGTGTAGGGAATATTTCAAGCATTATGATAACTCCAAACTTGAACCCCACTGTGATCATACACTAAAGTACGGTGGCGTTCCAAAGGGAAAGACAAAGAGCAAAAAGAGTCGCCAACAAGTTTTAGGAACTTGTAAACCCAAAAGACAATCCAAAGGACCATCAACTACTCCATAAGGTCTTGAACCAAATAGGGTCCGGGGATGAGGGTACGAATCCAATCTACAAAAGAAAGGACCCGCCCTATAAAAATAGGCCTCTACTTTGTTCTGCTCGTATTCATGCGCGCTTTTCGAATAACATACAAACATTATATTAATCCTAACCTATTTATCTATGTTGGTTGAATATTAATGTACAAATAAGACTATTATTGGCGATCACTTGAGTTAAAATCACATTAGCCTAAACCAAATTATTAATTATCTTATTAAGCGTGATTCCAAGTACAAATTCCCTTTAAACCTGCATAAAAGGCGTGATCAAGCAATAACAATAAAATATATATCAAGCAACATAATAATAAACGATATTAAATAATAATAATAATCATGATAATAGCATGATAAGGCATAATAAAGCTTAATAATAATAGCAAGATCCTAGGCATGATACTAACAAGATTAATAACAAATCCTAGCATGTCACTAAGCGATAAAGATCAAAACTTTAAACCTAACATGGTACTAACATGATATTAGAAAGAATAAAAGGCACCCTAAACATGATACTAGAAAGCATAAAATAACATCCTAACATGATACTAGGAATTATAAACATCCTAACATGATACTAGGAATCAAACATTAATAAACATGGAATCTACATTGTGAAAGAAATAGGAAGTAAGCTAATCTACTTACTTTGAAGCCTCGTACCTCTTTCTAATAACAAAATACACAAGTTAGTAAACTTCAATGAAAATAAATAAAGAATAATTAAAGAATTAAATTGAAATCAAATTAAATAAAGTTTAGACTAGTTTTGGACCAAACCCTCAGAAATTATCAAACCTTTCACGTCTAGGGCGAAGGCAACTTCGAACTTGGTTAAGAGATTCAAGATCTTGTGAATGCGGAATATTGTATTTGTAAAAAGCTAGTTTAGAAGATGGAGAAATAAAGCATATCTTGCTCAAGAGAGAAAAGAGAGAGAATTAAAGAAGAGTTGATGAGAATTGATGAGAGTTGATGAGAGTTGATGATTGATTGTTGAAAGAATCGATGAGAGATCATGAATAAAAACAGAGGTTCGGACCCTATTTATAAGAAAACAGTCCGGAAAATCATAGAATTTGATAAGGAATAAAACTCCACTCTGTCGCTAATCAAACCGACCTTGTCGCCAAAGATTGATCTTGTCGCCAGGCGACAGAGTCTGTCGCGAGGCGACAGAGTCTGTCGCGAGGCGACAAGCCTGTCGTTTCGCGACAAGACAGTTTTTTGCGGATTTTGTTTTAATCATATCTTTTGATCTAGAAGTCCAAATAAGTCATATTATATGTAGTTGGAAAGATCTTGAAGTCTACTTTCTAATGCAATTGGAATTAGATTAAAATCTTTCGTAGATAAAAAGATATGGACAAAATAGTAGGACGATGTCAGTTTTGGATAGAGTTTCGTATATCTTTCATATCTTTTTCGTTATAGCTCGGATTTATTATTATAATATATCATTGGAAAGATAATTTCAAGATCTATCCAACCATATAAAATTTGGATAAAAAATATGAGGCACAAAAATAATATCTGACTATCTTTGAACATGTTTGAATTCAAATAGAATTAGGAAAGTTTATAAAAAAGGAAAGTTTATATTCAAATCAAATTCCATGATATTATCTTTTCAAAAAAGGATAATTAAGATATTTTAGAAACTTATAGAAGATTCTAATCAATCCTAATTAGTTTAGGAATAGGATTAAACCTTTGGACCCTCCTCATGATCATTGGGTCGTAGGTAAAATCCGGTTTGGGCCCAGTTTAGTATTTTGGCCATAACTTCCTCATTATTCTTCGGAATTGGGCTTATAATATATCGTTGGAAAGGTCTTTTAAAGCCCCATCCAACTACACTATTATTGGACCCTTATCATGGACCAAAATAAACTGAATTGGACGTTTTCATAAAATAGAAATGGTTTTCGAAAACAGAAAGAAGGATTTTAATAAAAACTAACCGCAACACTTGACTTTTCACACTTTCACCCCATTCGATTATGATTTGACGTGACAGGTATTCATCACTGGGTTTGGTTTTGGGGAGACACAAATGGGTGTCTACACCGTGCATACCTTTACAACCTAGGAAGAAAGTCATGCAAAAGCCAAGTCCAATGTACAAGGCTCATCCTATAAGAAAAGAAATGAAAAACAATGCCTCAAAATCACATCAAAAATAAAGAGAAAAATAAAGGAAAGTAAGAGAAAAAGTAAAATAAAAGAGAGTAAAAGAAAAGAAACGGAGACATAGAAAAGGAAAACATAGGAGAAAAAGCATGCAAAGGACTAGAAAGCATGTTAAACACATAAAATTCCCAATCGACAAACAAGTGATCGATAGACAACAAAGTCACCGATCCCAAACACATTACGTGTTAACAAGCATCCAACCTCGAACCATTCAACTTCTCCTAAACTAATCTTATTCTATGCAACCAACGAGAATAAAGAGAAAATAAAAAATGTCTCACTGGGATTCCAAGCTTAGCAAAAATAAATGAAGCGATTAGAAACCACCTCGTAGCATGCCATATCCATAAGCTCTTCAAGGAACCAAGTGAGAAAAAGAAATAAAAGAAACTATGAACAAAGAAAATGGTTAGTAACTTCAAAACAAATAAAAGAAAACAACAAATAAAAGGATACTAAACTAAGCAAGAAGTAAAGAACTACTCTAAACTACAAGATTTGGATTTAAGGGATTTGGATTAAGGGATTTGGATATAAGGGATCATCAAAAACAACATGCCAAGCAAAACATCGCCACAAACAACAAACATCCAAGCAAATCGGGCAAACAAGCTAGCTACAAGGAAAGTAGCCTAGAGATGAAGAAAATGAGGAAAACAAACAAGAGGAATGAAAATAAACATGCAAGCAACTAAGATATGTACACAACAACAAAATGGTCACCGAGCAAGTTATTAGTTCCCCCAAGCTAGATAAAAAATACATCTCAACATCCCAATCAAAACAAAGCAAGCATCAAAAATATAAGGGATGGAGGTAAAAAGCATGAGAAGCTAAAGGGAACTAATAACTACTACCATCACCACCACCACACCCACTTGGCCCGGCCCCATCGGGGTCTCTGTTGCGCTCGGGGTCATCGAAGGGATGAGGGTAAGGCTCCCATCCTCCGGTGTACCCCTCGGGCCACCCATAATGCCCCTTGAAAAGATCTTGTTGCCAAGGAGCAAGAGGGGTGAAGTTATCGGGCAAAGTGAGTTCAAAGGGGTGGTTGGGATGGACATGGGGGTAGTTTGGATCACCCCTATAGTCACTACCACCCGGAGCCTTGTAATCATAGTTACCATGCTCGTCCGGGTAATAGTGACGCTCGGTGTCGGGGTTAGAAGGCCCCGACCAATAAGGATGCCCAAACGAAGGTAGAGGCTTGTTGGGGCGGGAAGTACGGATAGTTAACCGGGGGAGTAATGTTCCCACGGTTAACCTCCGCCTCATAAATTTGTTGTTGTTGTATAAACATACCTTGCTGCATCTCTTGAATACCTCTTAGTTGGTCATAGATGGCCCCAAAGTCTTGATCGTACATGCCATCCACGTGGATTTTCAATCCACTCATTTGCTCACTAAGAGCCCTCAAATCTGCATTGGCGAAAGCATGTTGCCTTTGCTCTTGCTCTTGCTCTTGAGGAGCTTGTTGTTGTGGAGAATAATGTTGTTGTTGTTGATGTTGTTGTTCTTGATGTTGTTGTTCTTCTTCATCATCTTCTTCCTCATCCTCCTCGGAGTCAAAGTTGGGATGCCGGAAGGACTTGGGAACATGCCACACATTGTTGGCAATCCTAGCCAAAGAAGTCAAGCTAGGGTTAGGCAAGTAGCACCAATGCTTGTTGCCCCTAAGCCACTCATATCTCCCTTCGCTAAAGCCCTTGGAGATAAATTGGATTTGACCCAATTGTTGCATATCGAGGTAGATAGAAGCTGCATCCCCGATCTCCTTACAAAATGGGAGATAATCATTGAGGCGAAGGCGAGTCAATAGCCTAGTTACCATACCCCCACATGGGATCTCTCCCGTCCTCCTCTTGCGAAGTTCCAAGCAATATTGGGCAAAGATATAGCCCAAGTTCAACTGGCCCACATACTCCGGGCGGGTACACAACCAAAGGACCTTGAGCTCCAATTTACTCAACTTCCCCATTTCTTGCTTGGGGAACAAAACATAGCCCAAAAGACGGTGTACAACCCTAAGGCAAGGTTGGTACACCTCTGAGATCTTAGCCCTGTTGGTGATAAACTCATTGCCACCGGAAATGTCTTCCCACCATGAATGTTGATCATATCCGGGAAAATGAAGTGTTCAACGTTGATAATATCCCCATGAGGATCAAAATCTAGAGCGGCGTTGAACTCTTCCAATGATTGGTCGAAGATGTGGTTGAACAATTAGAAACGCACCCTATATACCCCTCCTACGGGTACAAGCTCTAAGGTAGCCAAGAACTCCAAAGTAGGCTCCTTATAGGTGCGGTAGGCATCGGTGATGAAAGAACCCAATCTGAGATTTAGAAGCAACGACCGCACATCATTATCAATACCCAACTTCAGCATATCGGGTTGGAAGTAGTGGCGGGTGTGTTTAAGGATTCTTTCATCTTTCAAGTTTTGGTAGAAGGTCTTTTGTTTGTCGGAGAAGTTTTTCTTTTTGGGAAGAGAGGTTGGGGGTCGTGTTTGAGTGGAGGAAGGGTTGGAAGTACTAGGCTGACGTGGGGAAAACTAGGTCGTTGGGCTAATTCTCCCTAAGCCAAACAAAATTTATAAACACTCAACAAACCTAAATACAAGTATAGAGGTAAGTCAAGGGTCGAACCCAAAGAAACAGTAATGCCTAAGTGCTTCCAATTATATGCCTAACCTAGGTCGAAGACAAGAGATAAAAGGTGGCTCTAACAACTACTAAAACGAGGAAACCAACCAAATATAAGAGCTAGGGATTAGGATCCGCAAATAATGGCAATGAACGATGCAAATTGGGATGGAAAATCAACTAAGTCAAGCAATGTGAGGGAAAATCAATCATGCAACCAAAAGAGCATGTCAAGCTATTCTCCTAGAGGTCTAACTAGCGTCAACTACGATAAACTCTAGCTAGGAAACATCACAAGACACCTCAATCGTGTAAATGCAAGCCACAAATCAATGGTCCGTATCAATGTGAACTTACAATGCAATCTAGTGCAATAATCAAACTTAGCTACTCTCTAATTAATCACACACATGCACATGATCAATCAACCAAGTTTAATCACATCATCAACTCCATCAATTATCCCCAATTTACATCAATTCATTACATCATAAGCTTCATCAAATCCCTAACTAAACAACTACTCAAACATGATCATCAATTCTTCCAATACTAACATGAATATCCAAAATCAATCATCAATTCATCAAAATCCAATCAAAATCAACAATCAAAACAATGAATATTAAACAAAGCAATAAATGAGATAGAGTTTAGAAATGCTCATTGATAATAGAGTAGATCTCTAATACAATTGTCACATTTGAATCTTCAATCTCTCAATCACCATTGAAATTCCTCACTTTCTCTCTCTAAAATATACTTCTAAAATTAACCCTAAACTAGAGAGAGAAGCTCTCAACTAAGCTAGGAAAAATGATCTAAATTCTAATTCTCTAATTGTGTCTAATTGTTTCTCTCTCTACCCAAAAATGGGTATTTATAAATACAAAGATAAAAGAAAATAAAATAGAAAAGAAAATAAAATGGAAAAGAAAATGAATGAAAAGAAAATAAAAGAAAAGAAAGTAAAAATAAATAAGAAACTAAAAGGAAAATAAAAGAAAACTAAAATAAAAAGAAAACAAACTAAAAGAAATAAAAAAACGGAAACGGGAAGCTGCTTCTTCAAAGGAATTGATCCCCTGCTTCTTCATGAATTTGCTGCTCCATCAAATGTGGGAATTAATCCCATGTTTCGCACACATCAAGCCCCAATCACAAACAATCACACCCACTCATCATAATCAATCAACGGCCTAGGGATTAAGCTTCCTTCCCACGCACAAAACAGGCCCAGCTACGTGCGGCCGCAAGGGCTGCGAGTGCGACCGCAGCTGCTGAGGTTCGAATTGAAGGCGGTGCTGCAGCGGCGATTGCGGAGGAGAATGGTGGCGCAATTGGTGGTCGGAGCAATTAGTGTCGTTGCGGGAGCAGGGGAGAAAGTAGGGAGGCTGCGGTGGTGCATTGGTGGCTGATATGACGGCGTTTGAATTGGGGAAATAAGGGGGTTGCGGTGGCTGGAGAACAGGGGAAGTGAGGGCTTGGTGGCTGCGTGAGGTTGCGGGATTTGTGGCAGCAGGGGCTGCCTTGGCGGAGTTGCTTGGAGTTGGTGGCTGATTTGGGGATTTGATTGGTGGCTGCGATTAGTGGAGCAGGGGCAGCAGGTGGTTGTTTTGTGTGGTGGTGGAGTGTGCATTGAGGGGTTGTTGTTGGTGTTGATGCTGCTGCTGTGAAGTTGTTGCTGCTGCTGAAATGTGGAGCAGGGGAAATAAGGGGGCAGTTACTGGTTGCAAGCATCACCATCACCATCATCACCATGATGGTGATGAAGACTCAACTATGCAGTAGCTAAGCACCAAATCACACTTGGAACAAATACCAACAAACACACATAAAACCGAGGAATAAAATAAAATAAAATAAAACTTAAACCAACAAATAAAAGTAAAAGAAATAAAATGAAAATGAAAATAACAAAAGAAAGAAAAAAAATAAAATGAAAATAAAATAAAGAAAAGAAAATGAAATAAAAATAAAATTAAATAAACTAAAATAAAATAAAACTAAATCTATAAAATCTAAAATAAAAAGGAAACAACTAAAATAAAGAAAATAAAAGAAATAAAAGAGAAAATACTAGAAAACCAAAGAAATGCTCAAAAGCCGTAAAATAAGAGAACAAAGGTAGAATAGAGAGAAAAAGCATAAAACCGAGCATTTATTGAGCAAGAAAGCAATGAAAAGAGGACAAAAAGAACCTAAATGCTCATCAAATGTGTGCCATTTATGACACACATCAAATACCCCCAAGCTTACCTTTTGCTCGTCCTCGAGCAAAACAAAACCAAGGGAGTGAAAATGACGAGCTTATTGAAACAAACTAAACAGGAGACGAGATGAGAATATACACTAACTCACTGTCGTAGGAATCACGGTTGTTTTTAGCTACAACAAGCCCTTTAAACCCCAAATTCGCCTATGAGGACGAGTGAGGTCTCGTAAGGGTATCCTAAGAGTTTGACCCATAACTCTCATAATAATACAAACAAGGCAAAACATGAAAAAGAAAACAAAATACAAGAAAAGCAAACAAATGTTCATGAAATGACTTTTGCAAATGTACAAGCACAAGTGGATGCAAATCTTTCTAAACAAGTAAGGGAGTGCACGTTCCAAGATACCCAAGGTTGATTCAAACATAAATATGCTAAGCATAGGAACTAGCTTTCACAATCCACTTTCATCCTAAAGGATCTTACCGCGTTCTTCCTAATAGCTTCAAATCGACCTCTAATGAGCATCCCATTGATTCCACGAAGGAACCGGAAAAAGAGAATTTTTAGGCTACTCGACATCTTGACTTTTGCATTCCCTCTCCCTATTCCTAAGACTCACATTCCTCTCCACCGATGAATGACTCAACCATGTAGGTCAAAAGGTCTTTCCCCAAGGTTGTAACGTTAACGCAATAAGGGTGAAGGTAGGCTAAAAATTTGAAATTTGGTAGTTTTCCTAAAAGTGAAGCAAAGAACGGGCCCTTTCTTAGAATCACAATCAAGTAAACACCAATCCAAACAAAAATACTCACACCCCCAAGCTTATTCAAAGCTATAAACCACAAACATATACACAAAAAGCGTGAGAACGCTTCCCCCCAAGCTTAAATGGAGCATTGTCCTCAATGCTCAAAAAGGGAGAAAACTCACATCAAAATATTTTTGGATTTTTTCATATTTCACTTTTTTTTCTTTTTTCTTAGTGCTTTGTCCTCGCCTCTTTTAACTATGGACGGCTTTTTCGATTTTGCACTTATTTGTCCATGCCTTTTGTAATGTAGGACGGCTTTTACTCAAACTCATTTGCCATTATTCATAAAGAAGATAAAACACAAACTTGCTTTCATAAGAACCAAACATTTCAACTTCTCCACCACAAACTCCATCAAGAATGATCAATTGCTTCACAAAAACCAAGAAAAGAAAGAAAATGAAACAAAAGGCCAAAGATCTAAAGATGTGGCTTGAAAAGAAGGTATAAGGCTCAAATGGTTGCAAGAAGGCAAATGTAAACCCAAAAATAAAGAAAATGAATAAAAACTATCCTAAAAATGAAAAATACCACCCCGAAAAAGGTGCCTTTGTCCTTCCTAAATGGTTCGGTCTCGGATTCAAGATCTATGAGTCAAGTTTCAAGATTAGGTTTGCAAGAAGTCAAGGATCCATGCCGCTCATGCAAGTATAGGTAGAAGGCTTGAAAAACAAAGAACTCACATGGATGTAGCAAAAACTCACTATTAGCGTCAAATCGACTATAGGAAGCAACTACCAAACATGCCACAAACAAGTAGAATCCGGCTTCATGTTCCCACTAGTTCTAACCAACTACCTTAGCATGCTTTATCCTAGAATCAACCAAGCGTACTCTCAAACCGTGCACACCGTTACCATTTAGGAAGAAAAGCATTCAATTATACAAGTCCAAATGTTATTATGTCCAAAACAAGAACAAAACAAAACACATTGCAAATTTGCCTTGATAGAAACAAAAATCTTTTTGGAGTTTTTCAAAATAAGAGAAACATGGAAAAGCATATACAAAGGTGCAAAGCATATATGAATCAAAATCCCACCAAACATGATAGAATACCCTCCCCCAAGCTTGAATGAGACAATACACTCAAACATAAATCATATAATCCATGGGAGGGGAAAACAAGGAGATCAATCCAACAAACCAACATAAGTCCAACATGGCATCATCCACTAGAGAAAGAGCAAGGAAAGATATTATCGGATATTAGGTGGGTGTAAATACCCGCAAATGACCCAATTTAAACCTTTCAAAGCTAATTTCTCAAGAATTAAACCTTGTCTCCATATGCTCGCAAAGATAGGAGTCAACCTTCCTTGATTCTTGATCCAAATCGAAGCACCAAAGTATATCAAGTCATGTACCTAGCAAAAGGCACACAAAAATTTCCATGAGAGAAAAATCTATTCTAAAAAGAAAAGGAAAATCTAATCTAAACACGGGTTACTTCCCGAGAAAGGCTTGCTTAAGGTCCAAGCTTGACCGCTCTAGTAAAATAATATTGCAACGATCGCAAGAGCTTGTCAAATGCACTACTACACATTTCATATGAGAGCAAGTATGCACAAGACAAAAATAAGGCATGCAACAAGCATAGTGCACACCTATGGGGTTGAGAAGAAGTATGCCAAGAAGAAGAAGGAGAGAAGGGAAAAACAAGAATATAAGAAAAAGGAAGAGAAATTAAAGAAAAAGAAGAAGGCATACTCTTCCCAACAAAATATTTTTGGTTGAAAATCCCACCATCATCCTCAAAAGTCATCAAATGAGGCACTTGGGGGACTAAAGGCTTTTCAAGAGGAGGGGATATGAGAAAAGAAGGTAATGACATGGGGTAAGAGGGAACAAGATCAAGCTTTCTTGAAAATGAGGTGTAAGGTGAAGTAATAGGAATTGGTTGCTCACTTACACCACTATCCATTGACACACAAGCTCTTTCATCCAATGAACTCACATCCAAAGGGTTCTCCTCCAACTCATCATCATTCAAATCAAGCTCATTCTCAATCACATCCTCCTCACAAACTTCACATCCTAAGAGAGCTCTCAAAAGCTTCAAATCACGATCAAGGTTCAAAGGAAGCTCATCAAAGGGTTGAGGGTCAAACTTGGGAGGTAGCTCAAAATAATCATGAGAAGTACAATCTCCCTCTAAAAAGGCCTCATCCATCTCAATGGTAGAAAATGTAGAAGAGAAAGGGTCATCAAAGGTGAAAAAGGAGGGCAATGGTTGAAAATTTGAGATAGGAGTTGGAGATTCAACCTCACCAAACACTTCACTCTCATCTTCACAATCATCTAAAGTAGGATCTACCTCCTCAACCTTATCACATGGAACCTCTTCTTCATCAAAATCATCGAAGCTCAAGGCCTCACCCTCAAAGAAACCATGGTCATCATGCAAAGGAGATGGGGTGGAAGAAGGTTGGTCTTCAAAATTAAGGGATGGGGGAATGAAATTGCAATCAAGGGAGGTAGGTGGGGAAATGGACTCTTCAATTGGTTTTTCAACACTCAAAACCTCTTGGTTCTCATCACCCTCAAACATCCAATCTCCCATGGAGACTACTTCATCCTTCTCATCCTCACTCTCTCTCCTCAAAACTTCTCCACGCTTCAAAAATTGCAATGTCCCATCCTTCTTAACTTGAATTAATGTTTCCTCAAAATTAGGAGAAGTCAACCATTTTAGCTTCTCTACAACTCCATGTAAAGGGTCAATGGAACAAAATTCAAGTTGGGAAGGAGGTTCAAAATGCAAACTCTCTTTTGGAACATCCATCTCTACAACCTTTTCCTCACTCATAGGCTCTCTAATGTCCTCCTCACACACCTTAGGCCTCTCAAAACAATCATCATCATCTTTCTCCACATCTACCAAAGTAGTAGAAACTTCATTTACATTCAATATTGATGACAATTTATTCTCCATCTCCTCATTCCTTCTAGAAACAACCTCATTGCTCTCTTCCAACTTTTTCAACAATTCCATTTGGCTTCTTAAAATCTCCAAATGTCTCATCTCATTTGGTTCCAAATTAGAATTCATCTCCAATTTTCTCAAAGAACCACTAATTTGATTATAAGAAGACTCAATGTTAGGCTCCAAGGTTTTCAAAGGTGAAGAGAGTTGAGGAGCATAATGAGGAAGCGGTTTTGAACCCCCCAATGGCAAGCGGTTTTGAACCGCTCCCTAATGGGGGGCTTGCCAATGACCATTTAAATTGCAAGCGGTTCAGAACCGCTTGCCTTTTGATGAGATTGGCAAGCGGTTTTGGCGCCAAACCGCTTGCCATTTTCTTCAAATGGGAAGCGGTTCTTTACCTAAACCGCTTGCCATTCTATTTTTTTTTTTTCCTAAATTATTATTAATTTGTAAATATATAATATAATTATTGACCTGTTTTAATATAAAGTCATGTCTTAATTATAATAGGGACCTGTCACAATAATATTAATATTAATAATAATAATAATAATATTATTATTATTAATATTAATATTATTAATAATAATAATACAATATAATATATAACATGAAATAAAAATTACATATATATATATATATCATATCAAAAGTAACATCATTGTAATATTGAATTAACAATAATATGTAAGTACAACAAAATGTGTAAAGATATATAACACCATCAATAGCTACGTACTAATCATAATGAATGTTAATATAAAAAAAACATATACTAACTAAAATAATGTTCATCATACTAATAACTAATAAACTCAAGCTCACTAATTAAGTTGGTGTGTGTGCACCCACTACGACAATACTAATAGATTCCATCAAATGTCACGAAATAAGCCCACATGTCGCGAATTTCATCGATTTCTTTGCTTGTTAACGGGCCTTCCCTTTGAATCGCGCAAACCTTTAGGGAAAAAAAAAACAAACATTATATATATAACACTTGACTATTATAAAAAAAATTAAAATAATTAGCTAGCTAGGACTAATTGATGCCATTTACAAATCACATCAAAAGAGCATTATGCCATTTACAAATCACATCAAAAGAGCATTACGCATTTTACCCATTGATGCCCCATTATAAGTCCTATATGACTTGTACTTTTCCCATTTTCTACATTTCATATCATATGCACTAATTCTCTATCAAAACAAGTCAATATTCCCTAATCTTAGGTGTCTAAGGCTTCAAATCACATCAAAAGAAAATTTTACTAAGTTTTAGGACGCAATTTATACAAGATGCCCCAAAAAAGGCCTATATGACTTATACTTTGTCCATTTTCTACATTTTTTATCAAATGCACTAATTCTTTAACATAACATGTCAATATTACGTAGGATTTGGTGTCTAAAACTTGAAATCACATCAAAAAAACATTTTACTAAGTTTTAGGGCCTATTTTATCCAAGGATGCCCCAAATAAGGCCTATTGTACTTCTACTTTGCCCATTTTCTACTATTCTAGTCAAATGCACTAATTCTCTATCAATACAAGTCAATATTACCTAGTCTTAGGTGTCTAAGGCTTGAAATCACATCAAAAGAACATTTTACTAAGTTTTAGGACGCAATTTATACAAGATGCCCCAAAAAAGGACCATATGACTTATACTTTATCCATTTTCTACATTTTTTATCAAATGCACCAATTCTTTATCATAACATGTCAATATTACCTAGGATATGGTGTGTAAGACTTGAAATCACATCAAAAAAACATTTTACTAAGTTTTAGGGCCTATTTTATCCAAGGATGCCCCAAATAAGGCCTATTGTACTTCTACTTTGCCCATTTTCTACTATTCTAGTCAAATGCACTAATTCTCTATCAATACAAGTCAATATTACCTAGTCTTAGGTGTCTAAGGCTTGAAATCACATCAAAAGAACATTTTACTAAGTTTTAGGACGCAATTTATACAAGATGCCCCAAAAAAGGACCATATGACTTATACTTTGTCCATTTTCTACATTTTTTATCAAATGCACTAATTCTTTATCATAACATGTCAATATTACCTAGGATTTGGTGTCTAAGACTTGAAATCACATCAAAAAAACATTTTACTAAGTTTTAGGGCCTATTTTATCCAAGGATGCCCCAAATAAGGCCTATTGTACTTCTACTTTGCCCATTTCTACTATTCTAGTCAAATGCACTAATTCTCTATCAAAACAAGTCAATATTACCTAGTCTTAGGTGTCCAAGGCTTGAAATCACATCAAAAGAGCATTTTACTAAGTTTTAGGACGCAATTTATACAAGATGCCCCAAAAAAGGACCATATGACTTATACTTTGTCCATTTTCTACATTTTTTATCAAATGCACTAATTCTTTATCATAACATGTCAATATTACCTAGGATTTGGTGTCTAAGACTTGAAATCACATCAAAAAAACATTTTACTAAGTTTTAGGACACATTTTATACATGGATGCCCCAAATAAGGCCTATATGACTTCCACTTTGCCCATTTTCTACATTTCTTATAAAATGAATTAATTCTTTCTCATAACATGTCAATATGTCCTAGTCTTAGGAGTTTAAGGCTTGAAATTCCATCAAAATGCATTTTACCAAGTTTTAGGACGGATTTCATCCAAAATGGCCCAAATAAGGCATATGTGACTACTACTTTGCCCAATTTCTACATTTTTTATCAAATGGACTATTTCTTTCTCATAACATGTCACTATTACCTAGTCTTAGGTGTATAAGGTTTGAAATCACATCAAAATAACAATTTACTTAGTTTTAGGACGCAATTTACCCAAAATGGCCCAAATATGAAATGTATGACTTCATTACCAAATTCACTATCAATTATGCAACAAGTTCAAAAAATTTTACCACAATGGCCAAATTCACTTTCATTTACGCACCAAGTTCATAAAATACTACCACATTCCCAGGGCTGCTACCAACGCTGCTGCCATATGGCTGCTGCAGCTAGCTGGGCTGCTGCCGTGGCTGCTGCAGCTGCCTGGGCACCTGCCTGGGCTGCTTCTGCTGCTGCAGCTGCCTGGTCTGCTGCTGCCGTGGCTGCAGCACCTGCCTGGGCACCTTCCTGGGCTGCTGCTGCTGCTACCGTGGCTGCTGCAGCTGCCATGAGAAGCAATTATTGATCTGGAGAATAAAAAAAAAAAAAAAAAAAAAAACACATACCTCCTCAACGTGTTGAACTTCCGTGCAACAATTGATTATGGCAAACATAAACCTCATCACGTATAGGGCACAATCAACTCCGTTGTCTTGTTGCGCACACTTACATGACACAAATTAAAGGTATTCTAGTCATGCATAGCCATAATCAAAGCCAAGTTTACTAAACAAAGCGTTGTTCAAAGCATTACCTTTGCATATTTCCACGTTGGACCGGCAACAGAACGACAATTTAGCTTCTTCATCACACTTTAGGAAAATAAGTTCAAAGTAAGAAACATAAATACTCAATAACTTAGGTGAGGATATTCAACAACAGGAATCAATATTTACCCATTCAGTAGGCTCTGCACTAGCAACTTCCGTGGTGGCCAAGTACTAGCTGAATCAAAGTAGTAGATTGTGTTATTAGCAACACATACCACCATAAGGCTCCAATGATGACTGCATATATATTTTCACCAAATAACAATCCATCAGTGTTAGACGTCAACATATATACTTAACAAAGAACTAAAGTATGACATATTTAAACGTACTCCTCAAAGCATGGGGCTAATATGAACTTGTCTCCCGCATGCGTTGATTCTTTCAAACTCCGCGCAAGGTAATCTACCACCTCACGAGGGTTATGTAAGCATCTGGTTTTGGAGGTCTGCTCGGGGCATAACCACCCAACTGCAGCCTGAGAATTGGGTTTACTAAGAATGAGCACCTGTAGTGACCTTCATAAGAGTAATGTGGGAAAATTATTAGTATTTGCATTTTTTTCATTCAGAAATATCAAGAAAACAATATCATTAGGAATGGTAGCATTGCATTACCTCATGAACGCTTGAATAATGGAAATGTTAAGCTCTGAACCGGTGAGAAATTCCTTCACATCGACTCTTGAAATAAATGCGATTGCATCCTCATCATAGTGGAACAATGCCTTAGGTAAAAACACTTGAATTTGTTTGTCCATGGGTAATTCACTAACACGGTTGTGAAGAAAATAACAAGCTTTTGAGAACGACTTAAGGACATCGGCTTCTACGAGTGGAGTCGAAGGAGCTCTCGAACTCTTATTCGACAAGTGTTCACCCTTTGACCCTTGTCCTTGTTCCATGATCTTTGGAGGTTGGACATCCTTGGATTTTGGCTTCTCCACCTTCTTCCTTTTAGCGGGCTGATTTTCCTTTGTAACCTAGTAACATAAAAACACATGGTCATATTAGAAGTTATTGTTTATGTAGACATGATTTAATTAAAAACAAGTTATTGTTTACCACTCCTAACAACCTCACCCGATCACGTGGCCATTGCACAAAGCTACCTTTCGCATCAATCAGGTTAATGAAATCATATTCCTCTCTAGGCACCGGTAGTGGTAAGTCCTCAAACCCGACTACTATAGAATTGATCCCGACCGAGATATAGTGGGTACTAGTATTAGACTTGAAATGGACCTTGTCAAACGGTTGTGCGCTACCATACCCCACCAAAGGCAACTCTCCATCCTTGTTTTCCCCGGGGTGAAGAAGCTCACAAGGCGTCTCTTCCTACACAGTTGATAAGGACATTAGTTATGAACTAACCGACGAAAGTTTAATAGAAGCACATATGATTAGCTACTGAAGTTTACCTTAAGATCAGGGAAAGGTTCTGGTGTTGGATTTGCAATCTTCATTAACTCTGCATGCGGAGGACTATGAATCTGCAATGGTAATAGTTACACCAAGTTCTTAAAGAGACCAATTAAGTTCATATTTTAAATTTTGATTGTAATGAAATTACCTCGCTCTCAACAACTAGATCGTCCACGACGTGGTCTGGGTGAGTACTACATGAGTCCACCGGGGTAATCGAGGGTAACAGCAAGTTTGGCAAGTTCATGTGCTTCAAAATGGCATTGAATTGACTTTGCATTTGTTCTTACATCTCTGCGCGTATCTCCGCCTTAAGTGATTCCTTTTCCTTGTCATCCAAATGATATGGTGAATTAACACTTGATCTACTTCTTCCCGATCTAGTGTATTCTGAACCCATCACCTTTTCCCACCCTAGTTGTTTCCCTCCTGAACCAATAACTCGCCCAGGGTGGTATGGTTTTCCCAAAGCCAAGGTAAAAGGATCATTCTCGATGCTTGGAGTCAGCTTGCCTTCAATTACTTCCGATGTATGATCAAGCTGTAACGAAACAAGAAGTTACAAATTCCAAGTAAGAAGTAGTTTATATGAAAATATTTAATAATAAGGGTGTAATAATAGCAAAAGTAGCTTAGGTTGCTTACAAGTGCATCTGCTACTGCTTTTGTATCCGGATGCATGACATACTTGCCTGTGTTCTTGTCAATCCCATGCATAGCACACCACCAGTCAATTGCACGACATACCAAACTGGAGACCGTGGAAGAAAGCGGTTTATCAGATTTTGAAAATTTGTCTATGGGGTATAGACCCTCTTTGATCCACTTTGGTCTAGATTCCGCAAATGTCTTACAACCCATATGATGGCTATACAATTTCTTCCGAGCATTGGTTCTAGCTTTTTCACTTTTTTCCTACGACATATCAAGAAATGTTAGCATCCATATTTGTAGTAAACCAAAATCACATCAAAAAACTACTCAAACAGATATATATATAAACAAAACATACAAGTGCAGCCGCGGTAACTGATTACGCCACAAACTTGTTCCAGTCATCCGGAAGTATTTGTAGATATAGCTCCCACGGTTTGATATCGGGTTTCTCCTCTCCTTCAGTAGCTTGTTTATTTTTCTTCGGTCTTTTCCTTTTTTTTCTTATGGATCCATCTAGTTCTCAAGTAACTTTTGAAATTTTTGAATCTCTCTTGTACAAAAGATTCAAATGATTTTCTCTTGGCTGGCTCATCAGGAATGTTAAACACACTCTGTAAGAATGACAACTGTCAACGTTAATAGTTTTTTATAAAAAAAAAAAGCAAAAACAGAAGGAGAAGCAGGCCCAGCAGGCCCAGGCAACTGCCGCAGCCCAGGCAACTGCCCAGGCAGCAGCAGCAGCCCAGGCAACTGCCACGGCAGCAGCAGCAGCCCAGGCAGCAGCAGCAGCAGGCCTGGCAGGCCCAGGCAGCTGCAGCATGCCCAGGTAGCTGCAGCAGCCCAGGCAGCAGCCCTGGCAGCAGCAGCAGCCCTGGCAGGCCCAGGCAGCTGCAGCAGGCCCAGGCAGCTGCAGCAGGCCCAGGAAACTGCCCAGGCAGCTGCAGCAGGCCCAGGAAACTGCCCAGGCAGCTGCAGCAGGCCCAGGCAACTGCCCAGGCAGCTGCAGCAGGCCCAGGCAACTGCCCAGGCAGCTGCAGCAGCCCTGGCAGCAGCCAGGTAGCAGCAGCAGCCCTGGCAAGCCCAGGCAGCTGCAGCAGGCCCAGGCAACTGCCCAGGCAGCTGTAGTAGGCCCAGGCAGCTGCAGCAGGCCCAGGAAACTGCCCAGGCAGCTGCAGTAGGCCCAGGCAACTGCCCAGGCAGCTGCAGCTGCCCTGGCAGGCCCAGGCAGCTGCAGCAGGCTCAGGCAACTGCCCAGGCAGCTGCAGCTGCCTGCAGCAGGCCCAGGTAGCTGCAGCAGGCTCACGCAACTGCCCAGGCAGCTGCAGCAGCCAGGCAGCAGCAGCAGCTCTGGCAGGCCCAGGCAGCTGCAGCAGGCTCAGGCAACTGCCTAGGCAGCTGCAGCAGGCCCAGGCAACTGCCTAGGCAGCTGCAGCAGGCCCAGCCAACTGCAGCAGCCCTGGCAGGCCCAAGCCGAGGGGAATTGCGGGTTTTGCCTCTTTCATGTACTACATGATTTGTAAGCTAAAATAAAAAAGCAAATTCAAAACACTTACCATTGTATCGTCCCAAGCCGTTTGAAGCAACCCGGGTGGTACCTCGGCCCAATCAAGTGTAATGGGTATTTTACGAGTTAGTATGCCAACGTGTTGGGAATATTTGTCACGCCATTGGCCAGCAGGTTGACCGAACTCGTCATACTCAAGAACCATGGGTACCCCGGGTTTCTTAAAAGCTTTTGTTGCACCCCTAGCTTTTCTCTTCACCGGTTCCTTTACCCGCCCTCCACCACCGGTGGTTTTCACTTGACTTTGCATGTGACTTTGTCCTTGTGAATCACATACAAACTCAAAAACAACATTATCATTAATAGGGGGGGCACATTCAGCTGATATCTCATACTCCACAAGCCTACGTTGCAACTCGTCATGAGCTTGGTCTTCCTCTTCACCTAAATCTGTCTCCTTATTAACATCATACTCCAGGTCAACAGAGTGAGAACTTCTACGGTCTTCATCATCCACATCCTCATCCAAATGAAGGTTCTCATCACTACCCATGATGTGTACACACCTACGATCACAAGCAAAGCAAATTGTTAGTCATAACTAAAAGTAATCAAAGGTGCTTCACCAAAATATCAAACACTTACCCAACTTCTTTGTTTTCACAACAAATTCACATGTTATCCTCTTTACAATTCATATTTAGTGTATATTACATGTATATAAGTTGAAAATGCTTAAAAGTCAAATATTTCATGCAAAAACAAGCCGCTAAGAGCGAAAGATATTTGTTATATATAACATGTTCTAACTTTCCCAACTTCTTTCTTTTCATTCCACCTTTACATCTAATCCTTCTAACAATATATATTTGGTATACATAACATGTTTATAAGTTGAAAATTCTTATAAGTCATTGATTTCATGCAAAAACAAGGTTTTAGGAGAGATATAAGCTCAAAATGACATAAATGAGATTCTAATTTTTCCAACATCTTTATTTTCATGAATTTATAGTTCACATCTAATCAAGCTAGAGATTTTTATAATCATGCATCAATAAAAGTACCTCATTCGAGTATTCCCTCGTTGTGGTCTGATCGAATATAAGTAGTGTCATTGTCTACATCATTTGCTACATCAAGTCTAGGAGTAGTGAAAGGGGGTGAATCATCAAATGCATCATATTCTTCCTCGTCTTCAACATCTCCAACCCCTAAAATTCTTCTTTTGCCAGCAAGGACAATGGACCATTTAGGATCGGCTGGGTCAGTTACATAGAACACTTGCTTAGCTTGAGATGCAAGGATGAATGGTTCCAAACTATCCCGCAAGTGGCCAAGGTCTACAAGAGTGAAGTCGTCATGTCTGACGTTGCGCCTGTTATTATCGACCCATTTACACTTGAATAGACCTACCTTGAACTCACGGTAATCTAGTTCCCATACTTCCTGAATTCGTCCATAGTAGGATAATAGTGCCTCAACTGGTGATGTATCCTTTGCACTTGCAAATTCTGTTGATGAAGCCACAAGAGTGACACCACTGTTTTGAGTCGATGAGGATTTCTGATCCCGACGCTCAGTCCAGAATGTGTATCCATTTATGTCATATCCCTCAAATGAATGAACATCTTCCTTTGGACCATAAGCTAGCCATTTTATTGTACTAGAGACACCCTCATCCAATTCCAATTGATGCATCACACGATCATGGAACCACTTCACAAACATCTTATTATGCAACTGCATTAGTGCCCTTTCCCCTTTAGATGGAAATTCGACACGCAACCTATCCATATGCTCTTCTAAATAAGGGTGAACCTCAACAACATGATGAAGCACAAATAGGTGAGCTTGCAAGAACTGATCTCGAGTAGGTGAGATCCGTTTCGACCCGATTGTGCCATGACTATCAAGTCTCCCTTCATGTCGGGAAGTGGGAAGCCCAATAGGTTCGGCAACGGCAACATACTCTGCCACGAAATTACCAATCTCCTCAGCCACTATTCCTTGTACCATACTACCTTCCGGATGGGCTGGATTTCTGACTTTATCTTGCAATGTACCCATGTGTCTTTCAAAAGGATAGCACCACCTCATAAAGACTGGACCACACAACTTAATCTCTCGAACCAAATGAAGAATCAAATGCACCATTATGTCAAAAAGTGACGGTGGAAAATACATCTCAAATTTGCACATAGTTACAACAACATTCGCCTGGAGCGCATCAAGTGTAAAGGGATCAAGCACTTTGCTGCATATAGTATTGAAAAACGAACAAAGGCTTGTAATAACTTCTCTCACGTGCTTCGGTAAAATACCACGAATTGCAATCGGTAGGAATACTTGCATCATCATGTGACAATCATGGGATTTCATACTTGTCAACTTCAATTCTCCATTTAAGGACACAAATCTTTTCATGTTTGACGAGAACCCAGATGGAACTTTAATGTCATACAAACAAGCACAAAACTTTCGTTTTTCTTCCTTTGACAATGTGTAGCAAGCTGGAGGTAAATAAACCTTTTTATTCTTGCCTTTTCCATCAACTTTCTTCTTTGAGCTACCCGTGGCCTTGTCCTTGCGCTTCCCCTTACGTTTTTTTCCACCATCTTCGCTTCCCTTTTCCTTTACCATTGCCTTCACTACCTTTGTGTTAACCCACAATTCCGGACGAACCCCCCAAGCTTGCAAATCTAATCGTGCACTCTTTCCATCCTTTGTTTATCCAGAAATGTTCATAATTGTCCCAACAATTGCATCACAAACATTCTTCTCTATATGCATCACATCGAGACAATGTCTAACATCGTGTTCTTTCCAGTACTCAAGCTTCCAAAAGATTGATTCCTTTTTAAAAAGAGCATGTGGGTCTATTGGTTTCGTTGTTTTACCAAAAACACATGGTATACCCTTCACTCTAGCATAAACCTCTTTTCCACTCAATGCCCTAGGTGCAACCCCCTCTTCCACTTTCCCATTGAAGGCCTTTTTCTGCCTACAATATGGGTGATCGCGCCTAAGCAATCTTCGGGTCCTCACGTACACATCTTTGCCCCAGTTGTGAAGGTACACGCTTGGTGTGTCATCGATACATATGGGACATGCTTTCTTCCCTTTGTTCTTGTACCCGGACAAGTTGCCATATGTGGGAAAATCATTGATGGTCCACATAAGGGCAGCACGCAATATGAACATCTCGTTCGTATGGGCATCAAAAACGGAAACTCCTTCATCCCACATCTTTCTCAAATCATCAACAAGGGGCTCAAGGTAAACATCTATGTCGTTTCCAGGTTGCCTTGGCCCCGTTATCAAAAGTGAAAGCATTATGTACTTCCGTTTCATGCACAACCACGGAGGCAAGTTGTAGATCACTAAAAGTACCGGCCATGTGCTATGTTTGGTACTAAGAATGCCAAATGGATTCATACCGTCCGTGCACAACCCAAGCCTTAAATTTCTAACTTCATCACCAAATTCCCTAAACTTCATATCCATGTTCTTCCATTGTGGAGAATCAGCCGGATGCTTCAACAAACCATTTTTCTTTCTCCCCTCTGCATGCCATCTCAAGTTCTTAGCATCTTTTGGTATTGAGAATAGACGCTTTAACCTTGGAATAATGGGAAGATACCACAACACCTTGGCAGGAGGTCCATTCATACCAACATTGCAGCTTGTTTGCTTGTAGCGCGACTCACCGCAACGTGGACACTCCTCCAATTCTTCATATTCGTTTCGATACAGAACACAATCATTAGGACATGCATGTATCTTCTTATATTCCAAACCAAATGGACACATGAGTTTCTTTGCATAATAGTAGGAATTAGGAAGTTCATTCCCATCAGGAAACATGTCACATAACGCGGTCAACAAAGAAGTAAAACTAGTGTCGCTCCAGTTATGCTTCGACTTAATATTAAAAAGTGTTAGCACGGCTGAGAGTTTTGTGTATTTTTTGGACCCAGGATACAAAGGCTTTTTGGCAGCCTCTGATAATGAGTCAAATACATCAGATCGGTCACCAAATTCACCTTCAACATCACGCATCATCTCATCCAAGTGATCATAACCAACATCTTCGATCTCATCCCCATCCTCATCCCCATCTCCATCATCATCACTCCCATATTCTTCTTCCACACGAATCTCGGCACTTTTACAATGCGTCTCATTCCCAACAACATTCTCTCTATACGATCCCTTTTCACCGTGCCAAACCCACACATGATATTAAGGCCTAAACCCATGACATTGTACATGAGCCATGATGGTATCAACACTATCGACCCTTGTGACATTATTACAATTGACACAAGGACAATAAAGGTAATTTTCACCCGTACTGAGCTGATACTGTGAAGCACTCTTGCAAAACTCTTGAAGCCCATTAAAGAATTCGAATGTATCACGTCTACCATACATCCAACCACGATCCATTGTCGTTTTAAATTGCCTTTAAATATACCGACACATTTCAAATAATGTATAAATGTAACATGAATTATGTTAATCAAAGTACATATATCATATAATTCATCCATATCGCGTAAAAATGAATGCTCCCAAAAGGTCCTTATCACTCCAACCTAACCCATCCTTGAACGTCTAATCTCACTAGTGAAGGTATGTCAACTTTTCAATTTTAAGGAAAATCCGGCAGCATTTCCCCCCAGTTCTCCAAGTACACAATGTAGGTAATTACTTACCTACATATGCACCCAGAGAACATGGTGAGAAAATGATAAGCCGAGATTTCCTTTAAATCGAAAAAGAGACATACATTCACTACCTAAGTGAGATTAAACGTCCAAGAACAGTCCCAACCGGGGACTATTCAAGACTTTCTCCTAATGAGAAAGACTCGAACGGGTATCTAGGCAAATGATGATGCAAGCATTCAATAATTTGCATTTATATGACATTCAACTAACAATACACAAGTTCATTCATTCATGTATTGCTAATTAAATTACCTAAAATCAAACTAAGGTTTACATTCCATTAATTCATTCATAGCAATCCATTCAAACATTATAATTTACTAACCAAATTTAACAAACTAATTAACATGTTAACTAAATGTGTTCACTAAATTTAAACAATTAAAGTAACAATTAACATACTTTATGGAAAAAAATCACAATTAATAAAACAATTAAGATAAATGTGTTCACTAAATTTGAAACCCTAACTTTAAAGTTTGGAATAAACAAACAATTAATACATATTGAAGTAAAGTTTAGCAAGAGCTTACCCTAATTTGAGAGTGAGAGTTAATTAGAGGTAGTAGATTCAATTAGGGCAGAGAGAGAGAGGTGTGGTGGTGACAGCCAGGCACCAGCCACTGCACCCACGAACTGATGACACCCACACCCACGAAAACACCAGCAACCACCAACAACAGTACACCTCCCCACGAGCGCAGCAACATGCAGCCACGAACACCACCAGCGACCTTGAGCAACACCTCCCCACGAACGCTGCAAATTTTCGCACAGGAGCAGCTACAAACAAACCCACGAAAATTTAAAAAAAAAAGAGAGAAAAGGGAGTGAAAGGAGTGGTGGTGGCGACGGCGGCGGTGGTGGAGTATGCTTGAGAGTGGAGTTGGAATTGAAGCAAGAAAAGAGAAAGAGAGGGGAAGTGAATTAGAGCTACTGTATGTTCGAATTTTTTGACAAAAATTCGACTAAGTGCCGCTACTGAATGCTGAGTTAATTTCTCCCGCAATTTTTTTTTTGGAATTGGCAAGCGGTTCGGGTTTGAACCGCTTACCATTACACCAAATGGCAAGCGGTTCAACCCCGAACCGCTTGCCAATACATGTAATGGGAAGCGGTTCGCGCCTAAATCGCTTGCCATTCTAAAAAAGAGTTTTTTTTTTAAAAAAATAGGGTCTTTAGAAGCGGATTTGAAAAACCGCTTGCCAATTGGGGCTTCCCATTTAGTTTTTTCTACTAGTGAAGATCATCATGTATCCAAAAGAGCATACTAAGATGGTTCACCTAGAGGTCTAACTAGCGTCAACTACGCTAAACACTACCTAGGGAACGTCACAAAGCACCTCAATCGTGAAATTGCAAGTTTACTAATTAATGGTCCGTATCATAGCAAGCTTACAATGCAATCTAGTGTATTAATCAAAGATGGCCAAACCTCAATTAATCACACACATGCACATGAAATATCAACCAAATTTAATCATACCATCAACTCTATCAATTATCCCCAAATTACACTAATCCATTATCCATACATGCTTCACCATTTCCCTAGCTAGGAAACTACTCACTAGCCATAGGAATTAAAATCAAAACTACAACAATCATCAATTTCATCATCAACATAATTGAAATCAAAGATTAAACCAACAATCAATCAAAATCAATCAAAATTCAATCAATAACCAAATCAATCATCAATAACATGGAAAACTAATGAAATCAACTAGAATCAAACTTGTATTGAAATCAAGAAGAAAATCCTTACAAAACTTTGATCTAAAGATCAAATACAATGAGGAATCCTTGAGCAATCACCAAAAATCATGAGTTTCTCTCTCTAAAGTTCTTGAGTTTCTCTCTCTAAAATTCTCCCAAAAACTAACTATCAAATTCAATCTAAAAACTTCTTTCTAAAAATAGGTAGAAATAACTATATATACAAAGAGGAGGTCGGTAATGACGCCCAAAAATAGACCCTCGTAAGTGCGGGCGCTCGGAGGAGAGAGAATGGTGCGCACGGGACACACCCAGACTGGTGCGCCCGCACGCACCTGGTGTGCGGCCGCACACTCCCTTGGTGCGCCCGCACCTGGCTGGGTCTTTCCCCCTTCTTTTCTTCGTCCTAGCTCAAGCGATGCACACATCCAGGATGATGATGATGGAGGACAAAGTAGGCAGGAACTTTCTTTAATTTCTTGAAGAGTATAAGCCATGAGGGAGGCATAAACAAAGCCTTGAAGCTTGCCCCTTGGATCCATCTTTGACTTGGAGCTTCTTGCACCTTCTTTAGGCATGAAAACAATGAAAACTCGTAGAGAGGAAACTCGGGAATTCTTGGACAATCAATTACCACCTCCAAACAAATGATAAAAAGCAAGTAAAAGAGAAAAAATAACAAGTAAACTAGAAAAAGCATGAAATAGAGAATCTAACTACAAAAAGCATAAAATGAAGAAAACAAGAATAAACTAAGGAAAACTAAAGAAAAGAGAGATAAAAAGAAATAAAAATCATCCAAAAAGAAATCAAATGAGTGCCATAAATGTCACTCATCAAATTCCCCCAAGCTAAACTTTTGCTCGTCCTCGAGCAAAACAAAGCGAGAAAGAATGAGGATGAACATTTTTATTGAAAATGAAAAAGAAAGACCCAAGATAAGAATATACACTAAAACTCATTGTCGTAGGAATCACGGTTGTTTTAGCTACAACAAGCCCTTTAAACCCCAAAGTCGCCTATGAGGACGAGTGAGGTCTCGTAAGGGTATCCTAAGAGTTTGACCCATAACTCTCCACCAAACATCAATGAGGCAAACCATAAAAGGAAGGAAAATGAAATAAAAACAAACCTTTGCGAAATGAATCAACATAAAGACTATAATGCAAGTGAATGACAATCTTTCTCAAGTAGTTAAGGTATGCACGTTTCAAGATATCCAAGGTTGATTGAAACATAGGGTATGCTAGGCATAGGAACTAGTTATTACAATTCACTTTCATCCCAAACAATCTTACCGCGTTCTTCCCACTAGTCTCAAATCTCCCCTTAGTGAGTGTCCCAATGATTCCTCGAAGGAACCGGAAAAGAATTATTTTAAGGCTACTCGACAATCTTAACTATGCATCCCCTTTCCTTAGGCAATGACCCATGATGCCCTCCCCCGAATAGTGACTCAACTTTCTAGCTCGAAAGGTCTTTCCCCAAGGTTGTAACGTAAGGCATAAAGGGTGAAGGTAGGCTTAACATTTAAAAATTTGGTGATTTTCCTAAAAAGTGAAGCAAAAGGGTGATAAATCCTTAACACCACAATCAAGAAATTACCAAACAAAAACAACACCCCCAAGCTTACTTGAAGCTATACTCACAAAAATATATACAAAAAGCGTACACGCTTCTCCCCCAAGCTAAAATGGAGCATTGTCCTTAATGCTTAGTATGAGAAAAGAATACATCAAAATATTTTTGAATTGTTCACTTTTTCATTTTTTTTTGTGTTTTTATATTGTATTTGCAAAGTCCTTGCCTTTTGCTAAATTCGGACGGCTTTTCCTAAATGTAAATTATTAGTCCATGCCTTTTGAGAAGTAGGACGGCTTTTCCATATATATTTGCCATTATTCACAAAGAGGATGAAATCACAAACTTGCTTTCATAAAAACCAAAATTCCAACTTAACCACCACAAACTTCTTCTCAAATGATCATATTGCTTCACAAAAATCAAGAAAATATAGAAATGAAACAAAAGGTCAAATAACTAAAGAGATGGCTTGAAAAGAAGGGATAAGGCTCAAATGGTTGCAAGAAGGCAAATGTAAACCCAAAAATAAAGAAAATAACAAAATATAACAAAAATGAAAAATACCACCCCGAAAAATGTGCCTTTGTCCTTCCTAGATAGTTCGGTCTCGTGTTTGAGAATCATACATCAAGCTTTATTAGATTAGGTTTGCAAAGTCAAGGATCCACGCCGCTCATACAAGGAATGTTGAAGGCTAGAAAAACAAGTAACCTCACACGGTCGTGGCAAAAACACACTAGTGGTGCCAAATCAACTATAGGAAGCAACTACCAACATACCACAAACAAGTAGAATCCGGCTTCATGATCCTCCTAGTTCAAACCAACTACCCTAGCATACACTATCCTAGAGTCAACCGAACATAGTCTCAAACCGTGTGTAGGGAATATTTCAAGCATTATGATAACTCCAAACTTGAACCCCACTGTGATCATACACTAAAGTACGGTGGCGTTCCAAAGGGAAAGACAAAGAGCAAAAAGAGTCGCCAACAAGTTTTAGGAACTTGTAAACCCAAAAGACAATCCAAAGGACCATCAACTACTCCATAAGGTCTTGAACCAAATAGGGTCTGGGGATGAGGGTACGAATCCAATCTACAAAAGAAAGGATCCGCCCTATAAAAATAGGCCTCTACTTTGTTCTGCTCGTATTCATGCGCGCTTTTCGAATAACATACAAACATTATATTAATCCTAACCTGTTTATCTATGTTGGTTGAATATTAATGTACAAATAAGACTATTATTGGCGATCACTTGAGTTAAAATCACATTAGCCAAAACCAAATTATTAATTATCTTATTAAGCGTGATTCCAAGTACAAATTCCCTTTAAACCTGCATAAAAGGCGTGATCAAGCAATAACAATAAAATATATATCAAGCAACATAATAATAAACGATATTAAATAATAATAATAATCATGATAATAGCATGATAAGGCATAATAAAGCTTAATAATAATAGCAAGATCCTAGGCATGATACTAACAAGATTAATAACAAATCCTAGCATGTCACTAAGCGATAAAGATCAAAACTTTAAACCTAACATGGTACTAACATGATATTAGAAAGAATAAAAGGCACCCTAAACATGATACTAGAAAGCATAAAATAACATCCTAACATGATACTAGGAATTATAAACATCCTAACATGATACTAGGAATCAAACATTAATAAACATGCAATCTACATTGTGAAAGAAATAGGAAGTAAGCTAATCTACTTACTTTGAAGCCTCGTACCTCTTTCTAATAACAAAATACACAAGTTAGTAAACTTCAATGAAAATAAATAAAGAATAATTAAAGAATTAAATTGAAATCAAATTAAATAAAGTTTAGACTAGTTTTGGACCAAACCCTCAGAAATTATCAAACCTTTCACGTCTAGGGCGAAGGCAACTTCGAACTTGGTTAAGAGATTCAAGATCTTGTGAATGCGGAATATTGTATTTGTAAAAAGCTAGTTTAGAAGATGGAGAAAGAAAGCATATCTTGCTCAAGAGAGAAAAGAGAGAGAATTAAAGAAGAGTTGATGAGAATTGATGAGAGTTGATGAGAGTTGATGATTGATTGTTGAAAGAATCGATGAGAGATCATGAATAAAAACAGAGGTTCGGACCCTATTTATAAGAAAACAGTCCGGAAAATCATAGAATTTGATAAGGAATAAAACTCCACTCTGTCGCTAATCAAACCGACCTTGTCGCCAAAGATTGATCTTGTCGCCAGGCGACAGAGTCTGTCGCGAGGCGACAAGCCTGTCGTTTCGCGACAAGACAGTTTTTTGCGGATTTTGTTTTAATCATATCTTTTGATCTAGAAGTCCAAATAAGTCATATTATATGTCGTTGGAAAGATCTTGAAGTCTACTTTCTAATGCAATTGGAATTAGATTAAAATCTTTTGTAGATAAAAAGATATGGACGAAATAGTAGGACGGTGTCAGTTTTGGATAGAGTTTCGTATATCTTTCATATCTTTTTCGTTATAGCTCGGATTTATTATTATAATATATCATTGGAAAGATAATTTCAAGATCTATCCAACCATATAAAATTTGGATAAAAAATATGAGGCACAAAAATAATATCTGACTATCTTTGAACATGTTTGAATTCAAATAGAATTAGGAAAGTTTATAAAAAAGGAAAGTTTATATTCAAATCAAATTCCATGATCTTATCTTTTCAAAAAAGGATAATTAAGATATTTTAGAAACTTATAGAAGATTCTAATCAATCCTAATTAGTTTAGGAATAGGATTAAACCTTTGGACCCTCCTCATGATCATTGGGTCGTAGGTAAAATCCGGTTTGGGCCTAGTTTAGTATTTTGGCCATAACTTCCTCATTATTCATCGGAATTGGGCTTATAATATATCGTTGGAAAGGTCTTTTAAAGCCCCATCCAACTACACTATTATTGGACCCTTATCATGGACCAAAATAAACTGAATTGGACGTTTTCATAAAATAGAAATGGTTTTCGAAAACAGAAAGAAGAATTTTAATAAAAACTAACCGCAACACTTGACTTTTCACACTTTCACCCCATTCGATTATGATTCGACGTGACAGTTATTCATCACTGGGTTTGGTTTTGGGGAGACACAAATGGGTGTCTACACCGTGCATACCTTTACAACCTAGGAAGAAAGTCATGCAAAAGACAAGTCCAATGTACAAGGCTCATCCTATAAGAAAAGAAATGAAAAACAATGCCTCAAAATCACATCAAAAATAAAGAGAAAAATAAAGGAAAGTAAGAGAAAAAGTAAAATAAAAGAGAGTAAAAGAAAAGAAACGGAGACATAGAAAAGGAAAACATAGGAGAAAAGGCATGCAAAGGACTAGAAAGCATGTTAAACACATAAAATTCCCAATCGACAAACAAGTGATCGATAGACAACAAAGTCACCGATCCCAAACACATTACGTGTTAACAAGCATCCAACCTCGAACCATTCAACTTCTCCTCAACTAATCTTATTCTATGCAACCAACGAGAATAAAGAGAAAATAAAAAAGGTCTCACTGGGATTCCAAGCTTAGCAAAAATAAATGAAGCGATTAGAAACCACCTCGTAGCATGCCATATCCATAAGCTCTTCAAGGAACCAAGTGAGAAAAAGAAATAAAAGAAACTATGAACAAAGAAAATGGTTAGTAACTTCAAAATAAATAAAAGAAAACAACAAATAAAAGGATACTAAACTAAGCAAGAAGTAAAGAACTACTCTAAACTACAAGATTTGGATTTAAGGGATTTGGATTAAGGGATTTGGATATAAGGGATCATCAAAAACAACATGCCAAGCAAAACATCGCCACAAACAACAAACATCCAAGCAAATCGGGCAAACAAGCTAGCTACAAGGAAAGTAGCCTAGAGATGAAGAAAATGAGGAAAACAAACAAGAGGAATGAAAATAAACATGCAAGCAACTAAGATATGTACACAACAACAAAATGGTCACCGAGCAAGTTATTAGTTCCCCCAAGCTAGATAAAAAATACATCTCAACATCCCAATCAAAACAAAGCAAGCATCAAAAATATAAGGGATGGAGGTAAAAAGCATGAGAAGCTAAAGGGAACTAATAACTACTACCATCACCACCACCACACCCACTTGGCCCGGCCCCATCGGGGTCTCTGTTGCGCTCGGGGTCATCGAAGGGATGAGGGTAAGGCTCCCATCCTCCGGTGTACCCCTCGGGCCACCCATAATGCCCCTTGAAAAGATCTTGTTGCCAAGGAGCAAGAGGGGTGAAGTTATCGGGCAAAGTGAGTTCAAAGGGGTGGTTGGGATGGACATGGGGGTAGTTTGGATCACCCCTATAGTCACTACCACCCGGAGCCTTGTAATCATAGTTACCATGCTCGTCCGGGTAATAGTGACGCTCGGTGTCGGGGTTAGAAGGCCCCGACCAAAAAGGATGCCCAAACGAAGGTAGAGGCTTGTTGGGGCGGGAAGTACGGATAGTTAACCGGGGGAGTAATGTTCTCACGGTTAACCTCCGCCTCATAAATTTGTTGTTGTTGTATAAACATACCTTGCTGCATCTCTTGAATACCTCTTAGTTGGTCATAGATGGCCCCAAAGTCTTGATCGTACATGCCATCCACGTGGATTTTCAATCCACTCATTTGCTCACTAAGAGCCCTCAAATCTGCATTGGCGAAAGCATGTTGCCTTTGCTCTTGCTCTTGCTCTTGAGGAGCTTGTTGTTGTGGAGAATAATGTTGTTGTTGTTGATGTTGTTGTTCTTGATGTTGTTGTTCTTCTTCATCATCTTCTTCCTCATCCTCCTCGGAGTCAAAGTTGGGATGCCGGAAGGACTTGGGAACATGCCACACATTGTTGGCAATCCTAGCCAAAGAAGTCAAGCTAGGGTTAGGCAAGTAGCACCAATGCTCGTTGCCCCTAAGCCACTCATATCTCCCTTCGCTAAAGCCCTTGGAGATAAATTGGATTTGACCCAATTGTTGCATATCGAGGTAGATAGAAACTGCATCCCCGATCTCCTTACAAAATGGGAGATAATCATTGAGGCGAAGGCGAGTCAATAGCCTAGTTACCATACCCCCACATGGGATCTCTCCCGTCCTCCTCTTGCGAAGTTCCAAGCAATATTGGGCAAAGATATAGCCCAAGTTCAACTGGCCCACATACTCCGGGCGGGTACACAACCAAAGGACCTTGAGCTCCAATTTACTCAACTTCCCCATTTCTTGCTTGGGGAACAAAACATAGCCCAAAAGACGGTGTACAACCCTAAGGCAAGGTTGGTACACCTCTGAGATCTTAGCCCTGTTGGTGATAAACTCATTGCCACCGGAAATGTCTTCCCACCATGAATGTTGATCATACTCCGGGAAAATGAAGTGTTCAACGTTGACAATATCCCCATGAGGATCAAAATCTAGAGCGGCGTTGAACTCTTCCAATGATTGGTCGAAGATGTGGTTGAACAATTGGAAACGCACCCTATATACCCCTCCTACGGGTACAAGCTCTAAGGTAGCCAAGAACTCCAAAGTAGGCTCCTTATAGGTGCGGTAGGCATCGGTGATGAAAGAACCCAATCTGAGATTTAGAAGCAACGACCGCACATCATTATCAATACCCAACTTCAGCATATCGGGTTGGAAGTAGTGGCGGGTGTGTTTTAGGATTCTTTCATCTTTCAAGTTTTGGTAGAAGGTCTTTTGTTTGTCGGAGAAGTTTTTCTTTTTGGGAAGAGAGGTTAACGTGGGGAAAACTATGTCGTTGAACTAATCCTCCCTACGGTCAAACAAATTTATAATCACTCAACTACCTAAATACAAGTATAGAGGTAAGTCAAGGGTCGAACCACTAGGAACGGTTATGTTCAAGTATTTCTAATTAACGCCTAAGCTAGGTCGAAGTCTAAAGTGAAAGGTAACATTATTCTACTTCCTAAATCAAGAACCAAACAAATGAAACACTAGGGAGTGGGGATCAACATGCATTCATGATAATCAAGCTAATTAGGGAGTCAAGCAATCCAAGCAATGCAAAGACAAATAGTAGGAGCAATTAGGGGCATTAAACTAATCATCCTCACACTCTCTAACATAGATTTCTCTAGTGCTAAACAATATGAAGAAACATAATCAAATACTCAACTAATTATGATCAAACCGATATCAAGTGGTCATGTCAATCAATTCAATCATGCAATCAATGCTAGCAATCATGGTTAGCTACTCCAATCAAACTTATGCAACTTGCAAACCTCTATGAATCAATTTAATCACAACACAAGAACTACTCAAATTCCCAAATCAACCTCAATCCATCAACCACACATGTTTACCCACACCCTAGCAAGTAAACTACTCAAGAAACATCATCATCAAATCTACTATCAACTATAGAGAACAAGAATCAACAAAATATCAAGAACAATTACTCTAATCAAACATCAAATATCAAAATCAAACCAAACAAACATCAAATTAAACAAAGCAATTGAATGAGATAGAGTTTAGAAATGCTCATTGATAATTAGGAAGATCTCCAACACAATTGTCACACTTGCATCTTCAATCTCTCAATCACCATTGAAATTCTTCACTTTCTCTCTCTAAAACTACTCCTAAACTAGCCTAATCTAGAGAGAGAAGCTCTCAACCTAAGAGAGAGAAAACTATTCTAAAACTAAAGAATTACATGAATGAAGAATAAAGGAAACCAAAAACTATATAAACAAAAGGAGAAAAGAGGCTTAAAATCGTAAAAGACCCAGAAACCCGCGCCCGCGGAGAAATCGGCCGCGCCCGCGGAGAAGAACGGACACCCCGATAGCCGCGCCCGCGGCCCAAGCCCGCGCCCGCGGGGCCAAGGCCCGCGCCCTCGGGGAGCCCTTGGGACAACCGCGGGTGCTTACTGCCCAAAAACGGCAGTTTTGGAGCTGCAGCAACCCCGCGCCCGCGGCAGAATTTCAGGGCTAACTTCGGAAGGCTTTAACTCTCAATCTATGAATCGTATGAGGGCGTGCGACCTATCATTGGAAAGCTCTTTAAGTCTAGTTTCCAACCCAACTTGAATCACATCAATCTGAGTTGTAGAAATTGAGATATGGCTGAAACAATGAACAAAGGTCCTATTTGAAACTTTGCAATCCTTCGTTTTCCTTTGTTTCAAACTCAAATTCAATTCCGAAAAGTGCATATTGATGCTAGTGGGTGCTATTTTCAATTTCCATGCATATAGCCCGCGACGTAGCTACAAAACAACACAAAGAAGTGGAGAAGCGAGAGAAATAGTCGAGAAATGAATAAAATGATAAGAAAACCATTAAAAGCATGCATTTCTCTAAACCAACACAAAATAACACAAATCGAGCATTATTCTCTATAAACACGACACAAACGACTAAAAACGAGCATAGAAATATAAAGAAAACATAGCCTAAAGGTGCCATAAATGGCACGGATCAAATTCCCCCAAGCTAAACTTTTGCTCGTCCTCGAGCAAAACAAAATCCAACCCAAGGGAAAAATGATGACATTATTCAAGGAAAGAAAGAAACGAGAAAACTAGAGAAGATGGGAATATACACTAACTCACTTTCGTAGGAATCACGGTCAATTTTAGCAACTAAAGACAAGCCATTTAAACCCCTAGATCGCCCTAGAGGACGAGTGATGCTCTCGTAAGGGTATCCTAAGAGTTTACCCATAACTCTCATAATAATACAAACAAGGCAAAGCATGAAAAAGAAAACAAAATACAAGAAAAGCAAACAAATGTTCATGAAAGGAATTTTGCAAATGTACAAGCACAAGTGAATGCAAATCTTTCTAAACAAGTAAGGGAGTGCACGATATAAGATACCGTACCTAAGGTTGATTGAAACATAAATATGCTAAGCATAGGAACTAGTTATCACACTCCACTTTCATCCCAAACGGTCTTACCGCGTTCCCCCTACTAATCTCATATCTCCCCTTAGTGAGCATCTCATAGATTCCGCGAAGGAACCGGAAAAAGATCAAATTTTTGGGCTACTCGACATCTTGACTTCGCATCCCCTTTCCTTAGGCAATGACCCATGATTCCCTCCCCCGAATAGTGACTCAAATTTCTAGGTCGAAAGGTCTTTCCTCAAGGTTGTAACGTAAGGCATAAAGGGTGAAGGTAGGCTAAAATTTTTAAAATTTGGCGGTTTTCCTAAAAAGTGAAGCAAAAGGGTGATCAATCCTTAACAACACGATCAAGAAATCACCAAACAAAAGCAACACCCCCAAGCTTATTTGAAGCTATACTCACAAGAAATATATACAACAAGCGTAAACGCTTCTCCCCCAAGCTTAAATGAGGCATTGTCCTCAATGCTTAGAAGGAGAAAAGAATACATCAAAATATTTTTGAATTTTTACTTTTTTCAATTTTTTTTTTCTTTTTTTTTACTTAAACTTGCAATGTCCTCGCCTTTTGCTAAATTCGGACGGCTTTTTCTATAATGCAATTTATTAGTCCATGCCTTTTATGATTAAGGACGGCTTTTACTCAAACACTTGCCATTATTCACAAAGAAGACTTAATCACAAACTAGCACTCATAAAAACCAAATTTCCAACTTATCCACCACAAACTCCATCATGAATGATCAATTTGCTTCACAAAAAACCAAGAATAGAAAGAAAATGAAACAAAAGGCCAAAGAACTAAAGATGTGGCTTGAAAAGAAGGAAATAGGCTCAAATGGTTGCAAGAAGGCAAATGGAAACCCAAAAACAAAAATGAATCAAACTAACCTAAAAATAAAAAATACCACCCCAAAAAAGGTGCCTTTGTCCTCCCTAGATAGCTCGGTCTTGGGTTTAAGAATCATACATCAAGCTTTATAGATTAGGCTTGCAAAGTCAAGGATCCATGCCACTCATGCAAGAATATGATGAAAGCTTGAACAAATATAAATCTCACATGGTTGTAGCAAAAACTCACTAAGGTTGTCAAATCGAAGATAGGGAGCAACTACCAAACATGCCACAAACAAGTAGAATCCGGCTTCATGATCCCCCTAGTTCTAGACAACTACCTTAGCATGCTTTATCCTAGAATCAACCAAACGTAATCTCAAACCGTGCACACCACTACCATTTAGGAAGAAAAGAATTCAATTATACAAGTCCAAATGTTATTATGTCCAAAGCAAGAACAAAACAAAACACATTGCAAAATTGCCTTGATAGAAACAAAAATCTTTTTGGAGTTTTCAAAATATAAGAACATGGAAAAGCATATACAAAGGTGCATAGCATACATGAATCAACATCCCACCAAACATGATAGAATACCCTCCCCCAAGCTTGAATGAGACATTACACTCAAACATAAACCAAAAAAAAAAATCCATGGGAAGGGAAAACAAGGAGATCAATCCAACAAACCAACATATGTCCAACAAGTCATCATTCACTAGAGAGAGAGCAAGGAAGGATATTACCGGATATTAGGTGGGTGTAAAAACCCGCAAATTACCCAATTTTACCCTTTCAAGGCTAACAACCTCTAGTATTGAATTTGCCTTCCTTATGCTAGCAAAAATAGGAGTCAACCTTCCTTGATTCTTGATCCGTATTGAAGCACCAAAGTATATCAAGTCATGTACCTAGCAAAAGGCACACAAACATTTCCATGAGATAAAGTCTATTCTAAAAATAAAAGAAAATGAAAGCAATAAAACACGGGTTACTTCCCGAGAAAGGCTTGCTTAGGGTCCAAGCTTGACCGCTCTAGAAAATAATAATTCAACGCACGCAAGAGCTTGTCAAATGCACTACTACACATTTCATATGACAGTAAGTATGCACATGACAAAATAAAGGCATGCAACAAGCTTAGTGCACACCTATGGAATTGAGAAGAAGTATGCCAAGAAGAAGGAGAGAAGGGAAAAACAAGAATATAAGAAAAAGGAAGAGAAATTAAAGAAAAAGAAGAAGGCATACTCCTCCCAACAAAATATTTTTGGTTGGAAATCCCACCATCATCCTCAAAAGTCATAAAATGAGGCACTTGGGGACTAAAGGCTTTTCAAGAGGAGGGGATATGAGAAAAGAAGGTAATGACATGGGATAGGAGGGAGCAAGATCAAGCTTTCTTGAAAATGAGGTGTAAGGTGAAGGAATAGGAATTGGTTGCTCACTTACACCACTAACCATAGAAATACAAGTTCTCTCATCCAATGAACTCACATCCAAAGGGCTCTCCTCCAACTCATCATCATTTAAATTAAGCTCATTCTCAATCACATCCTCCTCATTAACTTCACACCCTAAATGAGCTCTCAAAAGCCGCAAATCATCATCAAGGTTCAAAGGAAGCTCATCAAAGGGTTGAGGGTCAAACTTGGGAGGTAGCTCAAAATAAACATGAGAAGTACAATCTCCCTTTAAAAAGGCCTTACCATTCTCAATGGTGGAAAATGTAGAAGAGAAAGGTTCATCAAAGTTGAAAGAGGAAGGCAATTGTTTAACATTAGAGATAGGAGTTGGAGACTCAACTTCACCAAACACTTCACTCCCATCTTCATAATCATCAAAAGTAGGCTCTACCTCCTCAAACTTATCATATGGAACCTCTTCTTCATCAAAATCATCTAAGCTCAAGGCCTCACCCTCAAAGCAACCATGGTCATCATGCAAAGGAGATGGGGTGGAAGAAGGTTGGTTTCCAAGATTAAGGTATGGAAGAATGAAATCACAATCAAGGGAGGTGGGTGGGAGAATTGACTCACTAATTGGTTTGTCAACACTTAAAACCTCTTGGTCCTCATCACCCTCAAACATCCAATCTCCCATAGAGACTACTTCATCCTCCTCATCCTTACTCTCTTTCCTAACAACTTCTTCACGCTTCAAAAATTGCAATGTCCCATCCTTCATAACTTGAATTACCGTTTCCTCAATATTAAGAGAAGCCAAAAATTTTAGTTTCTCTTCAACTCCCTCTAAAGGCTCAATGGAACAATATTCAAATTTAGAAGGAGGTTCAAAATGCAAACTCTTTTTAGGAACGTCCATCTCTACACCCTTTTCCTCACTCATAGGTTCTCTAACATCCTCCTTGCATACTTTGGAGCTCTCAAAACAATCATCGTCATCATCTTCCATATCTACCAATGTGGTAGAAACTTCATTTACATTCAATATTGATGACAATTGACTCTCCATCTCCTCATTCTTTCTAAAAACAACCTCATTACTCTCTTCCAACTTTTTCAACATTTCCATTTGGCTTCTTACAATCTCCAAATATCTCATCTCGTTTGGTTCCAAATTAGAATTCATCTCCAATTTTCTCAAAGAACCACCAATTTGATTATAAGAAGACTCAAAGGTAGGATCTAAAGATTGGAAAGATGGAGAGCATTGAGGAGCATCATGGGGGAAAGAATTATGTTCAAGCATGCAAGGATCAACATTAGAGTTATGAGTGGCATCATCAAATTTGGGAATGGGGGCACAAGTAGGCATGCAAGATTCATCATTCATGGAACATGGACCATAACAATCATCAATGGAAACATTTGAATAACCATGACCACGATCATAACTATCTCTAGCAAACCATACATAAAAGTCCCAAGCATCATCGATTGACAATGCCCGAAATCTACCATTATACATGCTTTCAACAATGTCTCTAGTTTGCTCATTCAAATTATGATAACAAATCTCGCAAGCCTCCCAAATATCCCAACCATGGTAACTAATGAAGTTCTCTAATCTATTAAAGTACACCCAAAATGGCTCATCCTCTAATTGAGGAAACGAGAAATTTTCCATTTTATACAAAACAAGCAAAAATCAAATAAAAGAAAAGTATACACAAAGACCTAGACTCAAGCAATTAAAAACACTCAAACATAGACACCGTTCCCCGGCAACGGCGCCATTTTAACGTGGGGAAAACTATGTCGTTGAACTAATCCTCCCTACGGTCAAACAAATTTATAATCACTCAACTACCTAAATACAAGTATAGAGGTAAGTCAAGGGTCGAACCACTAGGAACGGTTATGTTCATGTATTTCTAATTAACGCCTAAGCTAGGTCGAAGTTTAAAGTGAAAGGTAACATTATTCTACTTCCTAAATCAAGAACCAAACAAATGAAACACTAGGGAGTGGGGATCAACATGCATTCATGATAATCAAGCTAATTAGGGAGTCAAGCAATCCAAGCAATGCAAAGACAAATAGTAGGAGCAATTAGGGGCATTAAACTAATCATCCTCACACTCTCTAACATAGATTTCTCTAGTGCTAAACAATATGAAGAAACATGATCAAATACTCAACTAATTATGATCAAACCGATATCAAGTGGTCATGTCAATCAATTCAATCATGCAATCAATGCTAGCAATCATGGTTAGCTACTCCAATCAAACTTATGCAACTTGCAAACCTCTATGAATCAATTTAATCACAACACAAGAACTACTCAAATTCCCAAATCAACCTCAATCCATCAACCACACATGTTTACCCACACCCTAGCAAGTAAACTACTCAAGAAACATCATCATCAAATCTACTATCAACTATAGAGAACAAGAATCAACAAAATATCAAGAACAATTACTCTAATCAAACATCAAATATCAAAATCAAACCAAACAAACATCAAATTAAACAAAGCAATTGAATGAGATAGAGTTTAGAAATGCTCATTGATAATTAGGAAGATCTCCAACACAATTGTCACACTTGCATCTTCAATCTCTCAATCACCATTGAAATTCTTCACTTTTTCTCTCTAAAACTACTCCTAAACTAGCCTAATCTAGAGAGAGAAGCTCTCAACCTAAGAGAGAGAAAACTATTCTAAAACTAAAGAATTACATGAATGAAGAATAAAGGAAACCAAAAACTATATAAACAAAAGGAGAAAAGAGGCTTAAAATCGTAAAAGACCCAGAAACCCGCGCCCGCGGAGAAGAACGGACACCCCGATAGCCGCGCCCGCGGCCCAAGCCCGCGCCCTCGGGGAGCCCTCGGGACAACCGCGGGTGCTTACTGCCCAAAAACGGCAGTTTTGGAGCTGCAGCAACCCCGCGCCCGCGGGTACTGTAGCCCGCGCCCGCGGCAGAATTTCAGGGCTAACTTCGGAAGGCTGTAACTCTCAATCTATGAATCGTATGAGGGCGTGCGACCTATCATTGGAAAGCTCTTTAAGTCTAGTTTCCAACCCAACTTAAATCACATCAATCTGAGTTGTAGAAATTGAGATATGGCTGAAACAATGAACAAAGGTCCTATTTGAAACTTTGCAATCCTTCGTTTTCCTTTGTTTCAAACTCAAATTCAATTCCGAAAAGTGCATATTGATGCTAGTGGGTGCTATTTTCAATTTCCATGCATATAGCCCGCGACGTACCTACAAAACAACACAAAGAAACGGAGAAGCGAGAGAAATAGTCGAGAAATGAATAAAATGATAAGAAAACCATTAAAAGCATGCATTTCTCTAAACCAACACAAAATAACACAAATCGAGCATTATTCTCTATAAACACGACACAAACGACTAAAAACGAGCATAGAAATATAAAGAAAACATAGCTGAAAGGTGCCATAAATGGCACGGATCAGAGGTTGGGGGTCGTGTTTTAGTGGAGGAAGGGTTGGAAGTACTAGGCTGACGTGGGGAAAACTAGGTCGTTGGGCTAATTCTCCCTAAGCCAAACAAAATTTATAAACACTCAACAAACCTAAATACAAGTATAGAGGTAAGTCAAGGGTCGAACCCAAAGAAACAGTAATGCCTAAGTGCTTCCAATTATATGCCTAACCTAGGTCGAAGACAAGAGATAAAAGGTGGCTCTAACAACTACTAAAACGAGGAAACCAACCAAATATAAGAGCTAGGGATTAGGATCCGCAAATAATGGCAATGAACGACGCAAATTGGAATGGAAAATCGACTAAGTCAAGCAATGTGAGGGAAAATCAATCATGCAACCAAAAGAGCATGTCAAGCTATTCTCCTAGACGTCTAACTAGCGTCAACTACGAAAAACTCTAGCTAGGAAACATCACAAGACACCTCAATCGTGTAAATGCAAGCCACAAATCAATGGTCCGTATCAATGTGAACTTACAATGCAATCTAGTGCAATAATCAAAGTTAGCTACTCTCTAATTAATCACACACATGCACATGATCAATCAACCAAGTTTAATCACATCATCAACTCCATCAATTATCCCCAATTTACATCAATTCATTACATCATACGCTTCACCAAATCCCTAACTAAACAACTACTTAAACATGATCATCAATTCTTCCAATACTAACATGAATATCCAAAATCAATCATCAATTCATCAAAATCCACTCAAAATCAACAATCAAAACAATGAATATTAAACAAAGCAATAAATGAGATAGAGTTTAGAAATGCTCATTGATAATAGAGTAGATCTCCAATACAATTGTCACATTTGAATCTTCAATCTCTCAATCACCATTGAAATTCCTCACTTTCTCTCTCTAAAATCTACTCCTAAAATTAACCCTAAACTAGAGAGAGAAGCTCTCAACTAAGCTAGGAAAAATGATCTAAATTCTAATTCTCTAATTGTGTCTAATTGTTTCTCTCTCTACCCAAAAATGGGTATTTATAAATACAAAGATAAAAGAAAATAAAATAGAAAAGAAAATAAAATGGAAAAGAAAATGAAAGAAAAGAAAATAAAAGAAAAGAAAGTAAAAATAAATAAGAAACTAAAAGGAAAAAAAAAGAAAACTAAAATAAAAAGAAAACAAACTAAAAGAAATAAAAAAACGGAAACGGGAAGCTGCTTCTTCAAAGGAATTGATCCCCTGCTTCTTCATGAATTTGCTGCTCCATCAAATGTGGGAATTAATCCCATGTTTCGCACACATCAAGCCCCAATCACAAACAATCACACCCACTCATCATAATCAATCAACGGCCTAGGGATTAAGCTTCCTTCCCACGCACAAAACAGGCCCAGCTACGTGCGGCCGCAAGGGCTGCGAGTGCGACCGCAGCTGCTGAGGTTCGAATTGAAGGCGGTGCTGCAGCGGCGATTGCGGAGGAGAATGGTGGCGCAATTGGTGGTCGGAGCAATTAGTGTTGTTGCGGGAGCAGGGGAGAAAGTAGGGAGGCTGCGGTGGTGCATTGGTGGCTGATATGACGGCGTTTGAATTGGGGAAATAAGGGGGTTGCGGTGGCTGGAGAACAGGGGAAGTGAGGGCTTGGTGGCTGCGTGAGGTTGCGGGATTTGTGGCAGCAGGGGCTGCCTTGGCGGAGTTGCTTGGAGTTGGTGGTTGATTTGGGGATTTGATTGGTGGCTGCGATTAGTGGAGCAGGGGCAGCAGGTGGTTGTTTTGTGTGGTGGTGGAGTGTGCATTGAGGGGTTGTTGTTGGTGTTGATGCTGCTGCTGTGAAGTTGTTGCTGCTGCTGAAATGTGGAGCAGGGGAAATAAGGGAGGCAGTTACTGGTTGCAAGCATCACCATCACCATCATCACCATGATGGTGATGAAGACTCAACTATGCAGTAGCTAAGCACCAAATCACACTTGGAACAAATACCAACAAACACACATAAAGCCGAGGAATAAAATAAAATAAAATAAAACTTATCCCAACAAATAAAAGTAAAAGAAATAAAATGAAAATGAAAATAACAAAAGAAAGAAAAATAAATAAAATAAAAATAAAATAAAGAAAAGAAAATTAAATAAAAATAAAATTAAATAAACTAAAATAAAATAAAACTAAATCTATAAAATCTAAAATAAAAAGGAAACAACTAAAATAAAGAAAATAAAAGAAATAAAAGAGAAAATACTAGAAAACCAAAGAAATGCTCAAAAGCCGTAAAATAAGAGAACAAAGGTAGAATAGAGAGAAAAAGCATAAAACCGAGCATTTATTGAGCAAGAAAGCAATGAAAAGAGGACAAAAAGAACCTAAATGCTCATCAAATGTGTGCCATTTATGACACACATCAAATACCCCCAAGCTTACCTTTTGCTCGTCCTCAAGCAAAACAAAACCAAGGGAGTGAAAATGACGAGCTTATTGAAACAAACTAAACAAGAGACGAGATGAGAATATACACTAACTCACTGTCGTAGGAATCACGGTTGTTTTTAGCTACAACAAGCCCTTTAAACCCCAAATTCGCCTATGAGGACGAGTGAGGTCTCGTAAGGGTATCCTAAGAGTTTGACCCATAACTCTCATAATAATACAAACAAGGCAAAGCATAAAAAAGAAAACAAAATACAAGAAAAGCAAACAAATGTTCATGAAATGACTTTTGCAAATGTACAAGCACAAGTGGATGCAAATCTTTCTAAACAAGTAAGGGAGTGCACGTTCCAAGATACCCAAGGTTGATTGAAACATAAATATGCTAAGCATAGGAACTAGCTTTCACAATCCACTTTCATCCCAAAGGATCTTATCGCGTTCTTCCTAATAGCTTCAAATCGACCTCTAATGAGCATCCCATTGATTCCACGAAGGAACCGGAAAAAGAGAATTTTTAGGCTACTCGACATCTTGACTTTTGCATTCCCTCTCCCTATTCCTAAGACTCACATTCCTCTCCACCGATGAATGACTCAACCATGTAGGTCAAAAGGTCTTTCCCCAAGGTTGTAACGTTAACGCAATAAGGGTGAAGGTAGGCTAAAAATTTGAAATTTGGTAGTTTTCCTAAAAGTGAAGCAAAGAACGGGCCCTTTCTTAGAATCACAATCAAGTAAACACCAATCCAAACAAAAATACTCACACCCCCAAGCTTATTCAAAGCTATAAACCACAAACATATACACAAAAAGCGTGAGAACGCTTCCCCCCAAGCTTAAATGGAGCATTGTCCTCAATGCTCAAAAAGGGAGAAAACTCACATCAAAATATTTTTGGATTTTTTCATACTTAACTTTTTTTTCTTTTTTCTTAGTGCTTTGTCCTCGCCTCTTTTAACTATGGACGGCTTTTTCGATTTTGCACTTATTTGTCCATGCCTTTTGTAATGTAGGACGGCTTTTACTCAAACTCATTTGCCATTATTCATAAAGAAGATAAAACACAAACTTGCTTTCATAAGAACCAAACATTTCAACTTCTCCACCACAAACTCCATCAAGAATGATCAATTGCTTCACAAAAACCAAGAAAAGAAAGAAAATGAAACAAAAGGCCAAAGATCTAAAGATGTGGCTTGAAAAGAAGGTATAAGGCTCAAATGGTTGCAAGAAGGCAAATGTAAACCCAAAAATAAAGAAAATGAATAAAAACTATCCTAAAAATGAAAAATACCACCCCGAAAAAGGTGCCTTTGTCCTTCCTAAATGGTTCGGTCTCGGATTCAAGATCTATGAGTCAAGTTTCAAGATTAGGTTTGCAAGAAGTCAAGGATCCATGCCGCTCATGCAAGTATAGGTAGAAGGCTTGAAAAACAAAGAACTCACATGGATGTAGCAAAAACTCACTATTAGCGTCAAATCGACTATAGGAAGCAACTACCAAACATGCCACAAACAAGTAGAATCCGGCTTCATGTTCCCACTAGTTCTAACTAACTACCTTAGCATGCTTTATCCTAGAATCAACCAAGCGTACTCTCAAACCGTGCACACCGTTACCATTTAGGAAGAAAAGCATTCAATTATACAAGTCCAAATGTTATTATGTCGAAAACAAGAACAAAACAAAACACATTGCAAATTTGCCTTGATAGAAACAAAAATCTTTTTGGAGTTTTTCAAAATAAGAGAAACATGGAAAAGCATATACAAAGGTGCAAAGCATATATGAATCAAAATCCCACCAAACATGATAGAATACCCTCCCCCAAGCTTGAATGAGACAATACACTCAAACATAAATCATATAATCCATGGGAGGGAAAAACAAGGAGATCAATCCAACAAACCAACATAAGTCCAACATGGCATCATCCACTAGAGAAAGAGCAAGGAAAGATATTACCGGATATTAGGTGGGTGTAAATACCCGCAAATGACCCAATTTAAACCTTTCAAAGCTAATTTCTCAAGAATTAAACCTTGTCTCCATATGCTCGCAAAGATAGGAGTCAACCTTCCTTGATTCTTGATCCAAATCGAAGCACCAAAGTATATCAAGTCATGTACCTAGCAAAAGGCACACAAAAATTTCCATGAGAGAAAAATCTATTCTAAAAAGAAAAGGAAAATCTAATCTAAACACGGGTTACTTCCCGAGAAAGGCTTGCTTAAGGTCCAAGCTTGACCGCTCTAGTAAAATAATATTGCAACGATCACAAGAGCTTGTCAAATGCACTACTACACATTTCATATGAGAGCAAGTATGCACAAGACAAAACTAAGGCATGCAACAAGCATAGTGCACACCTATGGGGTTGAGAAGAAGTATGCCAAGAAGAAGAAGGAGAGAAGGGAAAAACAAGAATATAAGAAAAAGGAAGAGAAATTAAAGAAAAAGAAGAAGGCATACTCTTCCCAACAAAATATTTTTGGTTGAAAATCCCACCATCATCCTCAAAAGTCATCAAATGAGGCACTTGGGGGACTAAAGGCTTTTCAAGAGGAGGGGATATGAGAAAAGAAGGTAATGACATGGGGTAAGAGGGAACAAGATCAAGCTTTCTTGAAAATGAGGTGTAAGGTGAAGTAATAGGAATTGGTTGCTCACTTACACCACTATCCATTGACACACAAGCTCTCTCATCCAATGAACTCACATCCAAAGGGTTCTCCTCCAACTCATCATCATTCAAATCAAGCTCATTCTCAATCACATCCTCCTCACAAACTTCACATCCTAAGAGAGCTCTCAAAAGCTTCAAATCACGATCAAGGTTCAAAGGAAGCTCATCAAAGGGTTGAGGGTCAAACTTGGGAGGTAGCTCAAAATAATCATGAGAAGTACAATCTCCCTCTAAAAAGGCCTCATCCATCTCAATGGTAGAAAATGTAGAAGAGAAAGGGTCATCAAAGGTGAAAAAGGAGGGCAATGGTTGAAAATTTGAGATAGGAGTTGGAGATTCAACCTCACCAAACACTTCACTCTCATCTTCACAATCATCTAAAGTAGGATCTACCTCCTCAACCTTATCACATGGAACCTCTTCTTCATCAAAATCATCGAAGCTCAAGGCCTCACCCTCAAAGAAACCATGGTCATCATGCAAAGGAGATGGGGTGGAAGAAGGTTGGTCTTCAAAATTGAGGGATGGGGGAATGAAATTGCAATCAAGGGAGGTAGGTGGGGAAATGGACTCTTCAATTGGTTTTTCAACAATCAAAACCTCTTGGTTCTCATCACCCTCAAACATCCAATCTCCCATGGAGACTACTTCATCCTTCTCATCCTCACTCTCTCTCCTCACAACTTCTCCACGCTTCAAAAATTGCAATGTCCCATCCTTCTTAACTTGAATTAATGTTTCCTCAAAATTAGGAGAAGTCAACCATTTTAGCTTCTCTACAACTCCATGTAAAGGGTTAATGGAACAAAATTCAAGTTGGGAAGGAGGTTCAAAATGCAAACTCTCTTTTGGAACATCCATCTCTACACCCTTTTCCTCACTCATAGGCTCTCTAATGTCCTCCTCACACACCTTAGGCCTCTCAAAACAATCATCATCATCTTTCTCCACATCTACCAAAGTAGTAGAAACTTCATTTACATTCAATATTGATGACAATTTATTCTCCATCTCCTCATTCCTTCTAGAAACAACCTCATTGCTCTCTTCCAACTTTTTCAACAATTCCATTTGGCTTCTTAAAATCTCCAAATGTCTCATCTCATTTGGTTCCAAATTAGAATTCATCTCCAATTTTCTCAAAGAACCACTAATTTGATTATAAGAAGACTCAATGTTAGGCTCCAAGGTTTTCAAAGGTGAAGAGAGTTGAGGAGCATAATGAGGAAAAGAATTATGAGCAAGCATGTGATGAGGATCAACACTAGAGTTATGAGTGGCATCATTAACATGGGGGATGGGGGCACAAGAAGGCATGCAAGATTCATTATTCATGGAACATGGACCATAACAATCATCAATAGAAGCATTTGAACAACCATGACCACGATTATAACTATCTCTAGCAAACCATACATAAAAATCCCAAGCATCATCAATTGACAATGCCCGAAATCTACTATTAAACATGCTTTCAACAATGTCTCTAGTTTGCTTAGTCAAATTATGATAACAAATCTCACAAGCCTCCCAAAGATCATAACCATGGTAACTAATGAAGTCCTCTAGTCTATTAAAGTACACCCAAAATGACTCATTCTCAAATTGAGGAAACGAGGTATTTTCCATTTTTATACAAAACAAGCAAAAATCAAATAAAAGAAAAGTATACACAAAGACCTAGACTCAAGCAATCAAAAACACTCAAACATAGACACCGTTCCCCGGCAACGGCGCCATTTTGACGTGGGGAAAACTAGGTCGTTGGGCTAATTCTCCCTAAGCCAAACAAAATTTATAAACACTCAACAAACCTAAATACAAGTATAGAGGTAAGTCAAGGGTCGAACCTAAAGGAACAGTAATGCCTAAGTGCTTCCAATTATATACCTAAGCTAGGTCGAAGACAAGAGATAAAAGGTGGCTCTAACAACTACTAAAACGAGGAAACCAACCAAATATAAGAGCTAGGGATTAGGATCCGCAAATAATGGCAATGAACGACGCAAATTGGAATGGAAAATCGACTAAGTCAAGCAATATGAGGGAAAATCAATCATGCAACCAAAAGAGCATGTCAAACTATTCTCCTAGAGGTCTAACTAGCGTCAACTACGATAAACTCTAGCTAGGAAACATCACAAGACACCTCAATCGTGTAAATGCAAGCCACAAATCAATGGTCCGTATCAATGTGAACTTACAATGCAATCTAGTGCAATAATCAAAGTTAGCTACTCTCTAATTAATCACACACATGCACATGATCAATCAACCAAGTTTAATCACATCATCAACTCCATCAATTATCCCCAATTTACATCAATTCATTACATCATAAGCTTCACCAAATCCCTAACTAAACAACTACTTAAACATGATCATCAATTCTTCCAATACTAACATGAATATCCAAAATCAATCATCAATTCATCAAAATCCACTCAAAATCAACAATCAAAACAATGAATATTAAACAAAGCAATAAATGAGATAGAGTTTAGAAATGCTCATTGATAATAGAGTAGATCTCCAATACAATTGTCACATTTGAATTTTCAATCTCTCAATCACCATTGAAATTCCTCACTTTCTCTCTCTAAAATCTACTCCTAAAATTAACCCTAAACTAGAGAGAGAAGCTCTCAACTAAGCTAGGAAAAATGATCTAAATTCTAATTCTCTAATTGTGTCTAATTGTTTCTCTCTCTATCCAAAAATGGGTATTTATAAATACAAAGATAAAAGAAAATAAAATAGAAAAGAAAATAAAATGGAAAAGAAAATGAAAGAAAAGAAAATAAAAGAAAAGAAAGTAAAAATAAATAAGAAACTAAAAGGAAAAAAAAAGAAAACTAAAATAAAAAGAAAACAAACTAAAAGAAATAAAAAAACGGAAACGGGAAGCTGCTTCTTCAAAGGAATTGATCCCCTGCTTCTTCATGAATTTGCTGCTCCATCAAATGTGGGAATTAATCCCATGTTTCGCACACATCAAGCCCCAATCACAAACAATCACACCCACTCATCATAATCAATCAACGGCCTAGGGATTAAGCTTCCTTCCCACGCACAAAACAGGCCCAGCTACGTGCGGCCGCAAGGGCTGCGAGTGCGGCCGCACCTGCTGAGGTTCGAATTGAAGGCGGTGCTGCAGCGGCCATTGCGGAGGAGAATGGTGGCGCAATTGGTGGTCGGAGCAATTAGTGTTGTTGCGGGAGCAGGGTAGAAAGCAGGGAGGCTGCGGTGGTGCATTGGTGGCTGATATGACGGCGTTTGAATTGGGGAAATAAGGGGGTTGCGGTGGCTGGAGAACAGGGGAAGTGAGGGCTTGGTGGCTGCGTGAGGTTGCGGGATTTGTGGCAGCAGGGGCTGCCTTGGCAGAGTTGCTTGGAGTTGGTGGCTGATTTGGGGATTTGATTGGTGGCTGCGATTAGTGGAGCAGGGGCAGCAGGTGGTTGTTTTGTGTGGTGGTGGAGTGTGCATTGAGGGGTTGTTGTTGGTGTTGATGCTGCTGCTGTGAAGTTGTTGCTGCTGCTGAAATGTGGAGCAGGGGAAATAAGGGAGGCAGTTACTGGTTGCAAGCATCACTATCACCATCATCACCATGATGGTGATGAAGACTCAACTATGCAGTAGCTAAGCACCAAATCACACTTGGAACAAATACCTACAAACACACATAAAACCGAGGAATAAAATAAAATAAAATAAAACTTAAACCAACAAATAAAAGTAAAAGAAATAAAATGAAAATGAAAATAACAAAAGAAAGAAAATAAAATAAAATGAAAATAAAATAAAGAAAAGAAAATGAAATAAAAATAAAATCAAATAAACTAAAATAAAATAAAACTAAATTTATAAAATCTAAAATAAAAAGGAAACAACTAAAATAAAGAAAATAAAAGAAATAAAAGAGAAAATATTAGAAAACCAAAGAAATGCTCAAAAGCCGTAAAATAAGAGAACAAAGGTAGAATAGAGAGAAAAAGCATAAAACCGAGCATCTATTGAGCAAGAAAGCAATGAAAAGAGTACAAAAAGGACCTAAATGCTCATCAAATGTGTGCCATTTATGACACACATCATAGGCCTAGAAGATGTACTAGGCCTAGAGGAGGTACTTGGGCGAGGAGGTTCATCGATTTCATCATCAACATAATTGAAATCAAAGATTAAACCAACAATCAATCAAAATCAATCAAAATTCAATCAATAACCAAATCAATCATCAATAACATGGAAAACTAATGAAATCAACTAAAATCAAACTTGTATTGAAATCAAGAAGAAAATCCTTACAAAACTTTGATCTAAAGATCAAATACAATGAGGAATCCTTGAGCAATCACGAAAAATCATGAGTTTCTCTCTCTAAAGTTCTTGAGTTTCTCTCTCTAAAATTCTCCCAAAAACTAACTATCAAATTCAATCTAAAAACTTCTTTCTAAAAATAGGTAGAAATAACTATATATACAAAGAGGAGGTCAGTAATGACGCCCAAAAATAGACCCTCGTAAGTGTGGGCGCTCGGAGGAGAGAGAATGGTGCGCACGGGACACACCCAGACTGGGGCGCCCGCACGCACCTGGTGTGCGGCCGCACACAATTAATGTGCGGCCACACACTCCCTTGGTGCGCCCGCACCTAGCTGAGTCTTTCCCCCTTCTTTTCTTCGTCCTATCTCAAGCGATGCACACATCCAGGATGATGATGATGGAGGACAAAGTAGGCAGGAACTTTCTTGAATTTCTTGAAGAGTATAAGCCATGAGGGAGGCATAAACAAAGCCTTGAAGCTTGCCCCTTGGATCCACCTTTGACTTGGAGCTTCTTGCACCTTCTTTAGGCATGAAAACAATGAAAACTCGTAGAGAGGAAACTCGTGAATTCTTGGACAATCAATTACCACCTACAAACAAATGATAAAAAGCAAGTAAAAGAGAAAAAATAACAAGTAAACTAGAAAAAGCATGAAATAGAGAATCTAACTACAAAAAGCATAAAATGAAGGAAACAAGAATAAAACTAAGGAAAACTAAAGAAAAGAGAGATAAAAAGAAATAAAAATCATCCAAAAAGAAATCAAATGAGTGCCATAAATGTCACTCATCAAAAAGAGAGGTTGTATAAAAAGATTCGGGTAAGTTTTTAAGTATTTGAGACCATTTAAAATGTCTGAATGTGTTTAGCATGGATGGATATTTATTATGATTTATGTTGGCTGGGTAAATGTGATTTACCTGATAAAGTTGCTGGTGTTGATGTTAAAGAAGCGTTGAGCTTTCAGTGCTCCATGTTGTATAAACATTGGAGATTCAGGCTTAAAGAGCAATACTTTAGAAAAAAAGTCCATTGCAGATGCAATAAACAGCAAACCAGATAATATTGATGCTAACCAATGGACATGGCTAGTATGTGAGTATTGGAATGATGAAAAGCAAAAGGTAAAATTCCCTCTAACTCTTTTCTTTATTTTTAACTGACATTAATTGAACTTATATTTCGATAATATGCTAGTGCCTTGTTTATTATTGCTTGTAGCGTATTAGTAAAGTTAACACGGAAAATAAGCTTAAGCAAATTGAAACTCCTGCAAATGGTGCAAGGTCTACCGCAAGAATTTTCCATGAACTGGTACGATCTCTATATTTTTGCAATGATCTACATTATAATTTGTTTAAAGTGGTGCATGTCTGCTTTAGGAAAAGCTCAGAAAATGTTAATAAACTAATTTATGCTTAAAGGCGAATGAATTATTTCATGGTAGATCATTTCTGCTAGCTTTTGAACTGTTACTATTATTTTAGCACTGATCACATTTCATTGTATAATTTGACATTGCTTATCATAAATGCAGATGAATGTGCAACAAACTCAAGGTAGTCAAGAACATGAAGGATCATCAGATAATCCTCTTGAAACTCAACAGGATCCTCTGTACATCACCTTATTTGAAAGAACTAAAAAGTACTCAATGTTCCCTTGGTGGATTTTTTTTTTATTATCTTTTTATATAAGTTTTTTTAAAAAAAAATTTTAAAAATTATTGAATTAGGTTGTTTATTGTTGTGCCTGATTTAATATGCTAGGCATAAAGACAGGGGATTTGATCCTAATGCTAAAAAAGATTATGAAGCGCTTAGAAACCTTCATGAAAAAGAAGTGGAGGAGAATGGTGTGGATACACTAAGTGTCAAAGCAGCATACATGGAGGCTTTCAAACCAAAGTCTGGATATGTTAAGGGACTTGTTCCTGGAGCTCGTCCACCAAAGAAAAGAAGAGTTGAAGGAGAAACTAATGAAGTTAGAGTGGAATTATCGGCTGAGATTCAACAATTAAAAGAGGATGCCGCAACACGTGAGGGTGTACTTGTATCTCAAATTGAAACCCTGAAGGAATCTAATGAAGAGCTTAGAACCTCAAATGAAGAGCTTATAGCATCAAATGATGAACTTTAAGCGGCCGTATCTAGAATCAATATAGAAGCTCAAAAACGTGAAAAGAAGCTCTGAGATGATATGATGAAAATGTTTGAGCAACTTAGGTATGACACTTTCTCATCTTCAAAATGAGATATATATTTTAGCTATTATCAAAACAATATGTTGATGCGTGTTGTTGCTGTCATGGTTCCTTTTAGTGTCTATTAGCTATTTCTTTTCCACCAGTTGCACTAAAGATTAGAATTGACGATGACAAGTCACTATTGAACATCAGAATTAAATTAGGACTGGAATATAGAAATAAATGAATATTTAATAGAATATCAGAATTATATATGGATGAGGTTAGGTGACCTTAACTATTGAACTTAATAAGCTTAAGCAAACTGAATGCTTGGATGGAGTATGCAGTCAAATAGAATCAATACACAGATGATAACATGTACTCTATTGGTCATGTAAACATATAATATATTATTCTAAAACTCCCCACTATGGCTTCTTCATATTCACCCAGGAAGCTTATAGGATCAGTCCATCAGAAGCAACTACCACCAGTCCTTTACCACCTGGTGTTAAATTAGGCTATTTAGCCTGCTAAGGCTAGGTTAAGGAAGATTACATAAGCTTAGTAGAGATGCTGTTTTAAGTACCTTTAGAGTTCTTTCCTGATATGAATACTAGTCTGTCATTGTATTTTTCCAATTTTTTTTTGTTCGTTATGGTTTTACATATATCACCTAAAGAATATTTTGAAGTTTCTATCTCCTCTAAACTAGGCTTGTTTCGTTAATCGTTTAAGGTTATGCATATCTGATAATAACTTGCCCTGAAACAAAACATCAGGACATATCTGAATCTTCGTTCCTGCATAAGTTCCGTGTTGTTGCTGAACCATCCTTATCAAATGACATTTAGTTAGTTCTCCATCCTACAAAGTGACTTGCATGTGATTGTTCAAACTAAAGAGGATTGTCATGTTAACTGTACAGAAGAATATGAGAATATATAGTTGAGGCATTAAATCATCCTTTTGCTTTATATAAAGTGTGACTATGATTAGCTTGGTGTAAGGCTTCAGAATTAGGGTTTTGAATTGCTAGCATTTTATTTTACACTGTTATCTCAGTCTTGTGACTACTGACTAGTGTGTGGTGACTTTTTTCCACCCCATTTTCTTAAGTTTAAAGATCCAAGTGATTTGTTTTTGCGTAGTAGTTCATCACTAATAACTTAATAAGACTCCTGTTAAAAAAATAAAAATAAAACGTAATAAGACAAGATAAGGTAATTAAAATTATGTCGAGAACACTACCTGCTAGTATGCTATTATTCTAAAACTCCCCACTATGGCTTATATATATACTCTTTTCTCTACCAACACATTTTTTTTATTTCACTCTATAAATTGTTCATAGTACAGAAATTGAAATGGTTCATAGTACATAAACTGAAATTGTTTCTGATGGGTTGTTCGTTTTATGAATGTAGTTAGTTTTGTCAAATTGTTAGTTGTTTTCAAACAAAAATTTGCAGTAGTATGAGGCCGGGAAAATGACCAGTATATATTTTCGAATGCATCAGTTTTAATACTTTTGTGTAATAAAGTCTATATGAAGTTTGCATTTGTGAAAATTTAGGATTCTCTCAATAATTATTTTTATGTAACTAACTTATGTTTCACTTACATAGGAATAACATGGGCTAGCAATTATTAATTAAATCTTCTTCGTCTTCCAATTTTCAATTGAAGAATTAGGGCATGTTCTCATTTACCGAACTGAACTGAACTAATTGGAGCTGAACTGAACTTAACTGAACTAATTGGAGCTGAACTGAAATGAACTGAGCTGAAATGAATATCTTATTAGAGAGGGAAATTAACACCAGCCCAACCACCAACCTAAGCATATACAACCATCAAACCTCCACCAGAACCCCTACCCATCGAACCCTAACCCACCCAAATACAGATCTACCACCCCAATGAACCCAGATCTATAACCATAACCCTAACACCCATCTAAATACACCACTGCCGTCGTCGAAACCCAAAAAACCACAGCCAACCACCCTACCACCCACCTAAATCCACCACTGCCGTCATCGAAACCCAAAAATCACCACCACAACCCAAAAATTAAATGAAAAAAAAAATCCCAACCCAACCCTTTAAATTCGAACTCCAACAGCCACCAACAACAAAAAATAAAAAAAATATACATACATTAATTCGGCCACACAAAACCTTGAAATTGGGTGTACAAGGCCAAATTCGACCATGAAAACTCTAGCTCTATAGTTTTCATGGTCGAATTTGACCCGAAAACCTTTGTTTTCATCATGAGGATAGATAAAAGGCGAAAAAGGAGTAAATTGTAGTTAATTTTCGGTGTCAATGTTGGTGTTGTTGTTGGTGTTGTCTGTGGTTACGTTGTAAAGCGGCGATGGTTCAGTTGGCACTGGTGGTGGGAGGTAAAGAGGGGAAAGAAGAGGAGAGAGAAGGAGGAAGGAGAAGATGAAGAGGAGAGAGGGGAGAACAAAGAGGAGAGGGCAGAGAACATAGAGGAAAGAGAAGAGGAGAGAGAAGGAGATGTGGAAAGTTAAGGAGAAGGGGGGGAAAGAAAAGTTTTTCCTTTTTTCTAATAAGATTCTGACGGAAAATTCCGTCGGAACGACGAATTTTTAGTCCATCGGAAATAGTACTTTCCGATGGAATTTCCGTCGGAAAAATCCATATATTCCGACGGATTTATTTTCCATCGGAAATTTCCGACAGATTTCCGACAAAATTATTGAATTCGTCGGAAATATCCGACGGAATAAAAATCCGTCGGAAATTTCGTTTTTTTCGACGGAATAATGGGTCCGGAGGAAGCAGTCCGTCACTATTTCCCTGTTTTCTAGTAGTGTAAGAGCTGAACTGAACTAAACTGATTGGAGCTGAACTGAAATTAAGTAAATGTGAACATGCCCTTAATTATTCAGTCTTTACCATTACTTCTCTTGATTTTCGTATACTATCAAACAACTAATTTTTTACCATTTATAAATTTCCAAATAATTTCAGTATTCTCTGCAACTTCTACTCAAAGTCAATTTTGGGAGAAAAAAAGTATAAGATTTATATATTGTTTGAACAGATTCGATCTTTTTGTTTTGGTTGTGGAGTTGTCGATAACCATTTATAAAAAAATAACTTGAAGATTTAGATTAGCATGAAATTGTATATATGTGTGTGTGTGTGTGTATCACACACACACACACACAATATATACATATATATATATACATATATATATACATATATATATATATATATATATATATATATATATATATATATATATATATATATATATATATATATATATATATGCTGAAAACAGCAAATCTCAACCATTCATTATTAGCACAAAAGATCTGACGGTTCAAAATCCCCAACCTTACATATAATCATTTCAATCATTTTTAAGGTCACTATATACGAAATTAAGGTATTTTATCTAAATTGACGACATTTACATACAGTCACTATACATAAAAATAACGTGACTATATCAATTTTGAGTTGTTGACAATAATTACATAGAGGTCACTATATAAAAAAATAAGGTAATTATATCAAGTTATATTATTTTTGACGATATTTACTCATACATAGGTCACTATATATAAAAATAAGGTAACAATATCAATTTTGACGACGCTTGCACAGAGGTCGCTATATATAAAAATAAGGTAACTTTATCAATTTTGACACATTTACACAAAGGTCACTATATATAAAAATAAGGTAAATATATACATTAAGGTCACTACATACAAAAAATAAGGTAATTTTATCAATTTGACCACATTTTCATTAAGGTTACTATACTACCTCCGGTTCATTTTAGTCGCAACAAAGGACAACTTTACGCAAACCAAGGCAAAAGATTGAAAGCATGATTATGAAAAAATAAGGGTAGATGCTTAACTATTAATCCAACCCAAAATTAAAAAAAAAAAAAAACAACCTTAATTAAACTAAAACCACCACCACTACCGACACCACCAAGCATCACCCAAACCACCCACCACCACCACCACCCACCTTCGCTGAAACCATCCACCATCACCTAGATCGAACCCAACACCGCCGACGAACCGTGACCACCACCACCACCCCACGAACCCAGCACCCACCGAACCCAGCAACCCCACGAACCCACCACCACCGCCTCTCACGCACCCACGAAACCCACACACTCGCCGATCTTCAACCACAAAACCCACCACCACCGCCCCTCACGCACTCTTCAACCACGAAACCCACCCACAAAACCAAACCCACGAAACCCAGCCACCCCACGAACCCAGCGACCTGCCGACCCACCACCACCACCCCACGCACCGATCTGAAACTGCCGATCCACCACCACGCCAAGTACCCACGAAACTGCCAATCTGAGTTGGTGCACCGATCTGCAACCACGAACCCAGTCGATTCACGAACCCAGCATACCCACGAAACCAAACCCAAACCAACCCACCACCACCACCCCACGCACCCACAGCCGATTAAAACCAATGAAACCATACCCACGAAACCAAACCCACGAAACCTGCCGATCTAAAACCACAAAACCCGACCCACGAAACCAAACCCACGAAACTTACCCACAAAACCCGCCGATCTGCAAACCCCCACCGCTTGTAACACCATGAAGCCACCATGAAAATGGGGTTGGAGGAGGAGAGAGAATGTTAAATGGGATGGGAGTTTAATTAATTAAGGTTGGGGTTTAATTAAATGAAATCAGATTTATAAATTAATAAGGGTGTTTAAGTAAAAAAGTAAGGGCATATATGTCATTTTGTAGGCCAAAAGTTACTAAATAAGAAAAAAAAAAATTTTGTTGCAAGTAATATGAACCACCCCAAAAAGGAAATTGTTGCAAGTAAAATGAACCGGAAGTAGTACAAAAATAAGGTAACTATATCAATTTTGACCATATTCTCATAGAAGTCACTATTATACAAAAGTAGGGTAACTATATCAATTTTGACCGCATTTATATAAACGTCACTATATACTAAAATATCAATTTTGACGTCGCTTGCACAGAGGTCACTATATATATATATATAAAAAAGGTAACTTTATCAATTTTGACTAGATTTACACAAAGGTCACTATATATAAATGTAAGGTAACTATACACAAATAGAGGTAACCATATCATTGATAATTATATTAATGGTGCATATATGCGAAATTGTAGATAGAGGTCACTATATATAAAAATAAGGTATCTATATCATTATAACTATATACGAATACCTGTCAACAAAAAAAAAAAAAAAAAACACACACAAAAAAAAACACTATATACAAATAGAGTTTACTATTTATAACAACAAAGATATCATTACATGTCAAAATAGAGTTACTATATGTAAGCCTATGTAGGATTTGAACCCATCTCATGTGTACCCGTAATTACACATTGCTCGGCCACTTGAGCTAATAGGCTTTCAATGCACCAACCTAGAAAAAACTACCTCATCTTCGTAATTTACAAAAGGTTTGTAAATAAAGTCATTATGAATTTGTGTTTATGATGATGTCTAAGATGTAATTTTTCAATAACCATTGCTCTTTGTAATTTTGATATTTTGCACAAATATACCAATTTATTTTGCCATCTAGCAATGATCCAACTGATTAGTTTTGTAGTTTGAGCATCAAGTATATACCAAGCATCATTGAATAAAACTTTGAAAGAGTACTATGACAATAGTGGACTTCGACACAATAGCTGTTCTTAGTTTCCTCATATAATCAGTAATACACTATCTAGCAACTAATCTCATTAGTGTGGTAAAATTAGTCAACCCACACAGAAATAATAATAGGCTCGGTTAGTCTATTCATTACTGCCTAAAGCAACAGTACATCATAATAGCTATGTTTTAACAGTACATAATTTACCAAACCTAGGCCTGTTAATCTCTCTCCTCCTCCTATACTCTATGCAATATCCTTTCAAAAAAAAAAAAAAATATACTCTATGCAATATGAAGAGTTCGAAGAATTTTTTGTGCTCTAATATCACTAATTAATAATACTATCCAATTTTACTCAAATCAAGCTAAAATCAAGCTAAAATCACGAGTAAAATGCATTTTAGGGGATTCACCTTCCGTACTTTTTATCGTTTGGGGGCCCATCTTTCACTTTTCATCGTTTGGGGATTGCCAATAGATATTAAAATTTTCCGGTGAAGTAATTATTATTATTATTTTTTGTACAACTAAATAAAAATAATGACACATACCCAACAATCAGTTAATCACAATCAGTAATTATTATTATTTCATCATCAAACCGTGGCTTCATTTCTCTGAATGGCAGAAATTACATAACAACTCAAGCACTAAGGATATTATTTTCATTTTTTTTTTGCTCCACTCATGACAATTCAGTATAAAGTTCAAGTAATATATAGACTATATGCTAATTTGATGGCTAACAAAAATACTAGACCTTACAACCATAATCTCAATCAATGTTATGAAAAGTTACTTAATAAATCAAACTTGAGGTAAACTCATCCGCTCTACAATACTATAATATATGCTATGGGATTTTTTTGAGTTAATCAAAATATTATTGTGTTAATATATTCTCATTACTAACCTAGTTATTATTTTCATTTATTTATTTATTTATTTATTTTTTATTATTACTTTTTTTTTGCAGAAAATTTAACATTTTGGGGTTATGCAGTTACAATTTTTAACATTTTGGACTCTACAAGGATTTCTTGCCAATGTATTTTTTTGAGTTAAGCACAAATTCTGGTACTCAATTCTTTCTTTTTTCACCGTTTAGGTACTTAATTTTTTTTTACTTTGCTTTTGGGTACCGAGTTAAGAATTCCGGCCAAAAAAAATAAATCAGCCTAAGAATTTAATACCTTTGGTTAAAAAATTCAGTACCTTGCTTAAGAGAAAGTGGGTCCCACCCGATTAAAAAATTCGCGGGTCACCCTTAATTTTTTCCCCTTCTTATTCTTTATTCCCCCTTTTTGCACCCTTTATTATTTCCTTTTCTGGAAATTTTGCTGCGTCATTGTCGAAAAACACGAGCAAGCTTGGGCTTGATTATGGGGAAAACGACATCAAAGCCGCCATTTTATTGAGGTAAGCTCAATTACTCATGGATTATGTTGATATTTTGATATAAATTTTGAATTTTTTTCCCATTTCTTGATGTTATTTGCAACTTAGGGTTTTCGATTTTTTGGGGTTTTTTTTGAACAAATTTATGATGTCGATTTCTTGTGTATTTTGTGCTAAATTTGTTGCTTTGTTGTTGTTTGTTGTTGGATTAAGCAGCAGCAGGGGAAGAACCTAGCAGCTTCTGAATCTGTTTTTTTTTTTTTTTTTTAAAAAAAAAAATTCTAAAAAATCTGGGAAAACCTTGTTGAAGAACTTGTGCCTAAATAGACATGGTGAATAAACATGTTTTGATGATATTTGTTGCTGGTGTACTGCTACAGCTTCTGCGTTGCTGTTTTTTTTTTTAGGGAAAATCGTTTTGGATGAATTTTGTTAAGAAAACATGGTGTGCTGCAAGTGTTTTGTAGGTGTTTCCATGGCATTTTTTGGCCAAGTTCATGCCCCTTTAAATAGAGTAATAACGGCTAGTTTATGAGTCAAAGTTAAGAATTTAGGGAGTTTTTTTGTTTTTTTTTTTTGTTTTTTTTTTGTTTTTTTGTTTTTTATCAAGTGACCGGATTTTTGAATTCCAGTGATCGGTAATCCCCAAACGATGAAAAGTGAAATGTGAGTCCCCAAACGAAGAAAAGTACAAAAGGTGAATCCCCAAAAATGCATTTTACTCCTAAAATCACACATAAAGCCGTACAAAAAAATTAAGTTGAATTTGAACATAATTTTCCAAACTAGGCCTGCTAATCTCTCTCCTCCTCCTATACTCAACATAACACAAAACCATATGCAAATACACTGAAATCCACATCCAACAAGCCACAATCTCAACAAAACCTCCGTTCTCATTGCCGCTTCAGATCATATAATAATTATGGCAACAACCACAAAAATCGTGAAAATTAAATTAAGGAAATTTTGTCAGAAACCACACGTTAAAAACACTTTTTTGTCAAAAACCACCCGAAATAAAATTTGTTGTTTGGAACCACCCAATATTAAAAATTAGTTGTCAAACGTCACTAGAGTCTATTTTCCGGCATTGACTTAGAATTCCGGCGTTGACCCTTCCCCAATTCCTCCCTTCTAGGCTTCTATTTCCCGTCTTTCTTCTCTCCTCTTCTCCTTCGTATATGCTGGTCTCCTTTTCTCTTCTCCTTCCATTTCTCTTTCCTCTTCTTCATTATCTGCTGCTCTTCTCCTTCTTCTTTCTCTCTTTTCTTTCCTCTTCTCCTTCTCTTTTTTTCATCTCTTTCCTCTTCTCCCTCCCTTTCTCTTTTCTCTTTTCTTTGTCGCTGGCAAAGGGGTTGGGTCACAACGCTAATTCTGTCCTCTTTCTCGCCGGCGTCGCCTGGAGGTACGATGGTCGACACGAAATTGATGGTTATTTAGGTCAAATTCGACCATGAAAACTCTAGATCTAGAGTTTTCATGGTCGAATTTGACCATATTAAACCAAATTCGAGGTGACATTCAAAGCCAAATTCGATGATAGGTATGTTTTCTTGTTTTGAATTTTTCTTTAAAAAAAGAATTTATGTTAAGTTTTGGGTTGTGGTTGTGGTTTTGGGCGGTTGTGGTGGGTGGTTTTTGGTGGGTAGTTGGTCGAAATAGGTAGGGTTAGGGTGGTAGTCCTGGGTTTTGTTTGTGTGGGTTTAGGTGATAGATTTGGGTTAGGGTGGATGGGTTCGGATTGGGTTAGGGTTAGGTTGGTTAAGGTGGTGATTTTGGTTAGGTGGGTTAAGGTGGTGGTTCTGGTGGGTGGGTTCGGGTTAGGTGGGTTAAGGTGGTGGGTTGGTTACGGTTAGGAGGGTAAAGGTGGTGGGTGGGTTCGGGAGGGGTGGGTTAAGGTGGCGAGTTAGGGTTAGGTGAGTCTGGTGGGTGGTTTAAGGTGGTGCGATTGGTGGGTCAAGGAAAATGAATTGCTTAAGCGCAGTGGCGGTGGGAGAGTGGTGGTGCGGGGCTTTTTTTTATTTTCTTGGTTGGAGTCAACGCCGGAATTCTGAATGAATGCTGGAAAATAGACTCTAGTGGCGTTTGACAACTAATTTTTAAAATTGGGTGGTTCCAGACAACAAAATTTTTTTCGGGTGGTTTCTAATAAAAAAGTGTTTTTAAAGCGTGGTTTCTGACAAAATTTCCTTAAATTAAACAAGCCACAAATTGAAATTTATATCAAAACTCAAAAAAAAATCAAATCGATAATTAGTTTGATTTCAGAAAAGCATAGAAAATACAAAATTAAACTTAGATATAGAACCTAAAATAACATTATAGCTCAAAAACAACAATATGAAGAAATTAATTTAATTTTAAAAATAAACTCACTGAATTGTGACCTAAGAGGGCGTTTGGCAAGTGGAAATTGAGGGTGGGATTGGGAATATTAATCCCAACCTATGGTAATTCCTATGTTTGGTTCATGGGAATGGGAAAATAAAGGGGAAGAGGAATGGGAATAAAATGTTTCTATTCCCATCATTCTATTATCTAGGGGGGAGTAGGTAATAGAGGAGGTTGTTTAATCGGAGTGTTGTGAGATATAGCTATATGTCTCACAAGTGGTCCCGTTTTTTTTTTAGTACTACTAGGACACTCTACTATGCTACTGGAACTTTTAATAGTAATACTACCAACACTCTATATTATATATACTGCTGATGCTATTATAAGTACCACTCACGGAAAGATTTATCAACGATTTATAATTAAGAGTAATAATTACTTGTTTTTCAATTAATGACTTTACTGGTACTAGCTATCACAACTCTACTACTTATATATCAAAACAGATTATCCTTTTAGTTGAATAGCCCACCATGCTTCGCAACAAGAATTATCTAACTAGAGAGTTTTGACTAATACCTGAACTTAGTCGACACTGGAATCTCCGGCGTTCTGAGCTTCCGGTTTTACCAAGGTAGCTAAACCCAACCCTGTCTTCCTTAGATAAAGCACAGCACAGATCTAATTCGTTTCCTACCTTAGACCGTAGTCTCTATTTAAACAATTCTTATTGTGTTTATGATAACACTCTTTAAACAGAAAGATAATTCATTTAATATATAAGGTTCAAGGGGATAACGTTCCCTTTTTAAAATTTTATTTAATTTGAAAGGATTAAAACACTCATATATTACAACACACACACTGAAAGCTTAAACAGACATAAGCTAAACTAAAGTTTCCTCTACTTTAAGAGAGATGGAGAACCAATCTGTCTCTTAAGGTGAGTATTTTTCTCTAGAGGACTCTCTAATACTTTTAGAGTAATTCTCTAGCTAACTCTTCCAACTCTGCCTTCACTTCTTGGTCTAAGTCCCTTTATATAGGGAAACAAAGTTACATAGGATTCTTATCAAGAAATTCTACACCATTACTTTTTACAGAGATATTTTGAAACAGAAACCATTAGTAAAACGTGGCTACAGTGAAGATTCCTTGCATTATTGCTAGTGTGGGCTCAAGCCTTTATAATTTCATCCATCATTATTTCTTGTAGGCCTCCCTCACTGTCTTTGTTGTCTTCATACATAGGATTCTCTCTGCAAAGGTCTGCAACACATTTGGCTGCATACTCCTCATCCCAACTCATGAATGCTTCAAACAGATACTCATGGCCTTCAAATGACAAAAACTTTCCACTTTCAATATCTTCTAAATATTTGTAGATTGACTCGGTGTTGTTTATGCCATCTACTAAATATTCTTTCATCTCGCTTGGCGCCACAATCGTAGTGTTACCAATATGAAACAAGACAAGAGAAATTCGTTTCCTTTTTATAAAATCATTAAGATATTGTGAAATGTAGAAAAATCCCAGTGCACTGGCTTCAGTTGGATTTCTAACAGTCTTCTTACTAATTAGTATGGGATCTTTGCAACACCTTATTCTTCCAAACATTATCAAGTAATGCGGTGGACTAACTTTTCCTTCCTTAACTTCGATATTAGCACATTGCACCTTTACACTTAGTTGAAACTCATCCTTTTTGTCATCACAATATTTTCGAACTCTGTTGAATGCATACTGTTGGAACTTCGTGAGTCTTGGAAAGAAAGAGTCATTGGGAGTAGGGAATTCATAGAAATCGTGTACCATCCCATAATCCCAAGCCTTGTAATGTATATCAATGAATGAAGCATTTTTATCAAGAGGATATGGATAGAGTCGCACTGATGCAACTTTAGAGTTTTTGGGAAACTCTATCCTATCTCCCCATAGATCTCGAACATCAAAGAATTTACTGGACCTCGTGACCACCAACTCGTACCATGTCCTAAAATCGTTATCTCTTATTTTATTTAATATTATATTTCGTACATCAGGAATGAGCTGAAATAACATAATTGTTATTTCAAACATTAATAACCTCTGGACTGCCCGATGGCAAACCTTAATTAAACCATCTCGTGAACGTTGTTTTGATGATATGATTAAGCCTTGCATTAAGGCCCAACTGGAGGGTGAAACCCACTCCATTGCCTTTTCGGTCTCATCAATGAGAGTTTCCTCTCTACATCCATTTTTTGAAGTTGGTATGCAGGAGGTTTTTGTGCAGTCTTGAGCTTCTTGGACGACATTGGCTAATTCTTTGGTTAAGCTGCCTGCCAAAGAATTCTTTGTTCCCTGTATATGTTCAACAGTAAAAGAGAATTGGTTAAGAACTTCTCGATCCCTCTAATAACTACAAGGATTTCCTTTTGCATTGTAGGATAATTTAACTCAGCTTTATTAAAACTTCCACTGCTATATCTGCAATGTTTTTCTCCTTCTTTTTTTTTTAACACAGCGCTCCAGTGTTCATTACTAGCATCTGTTTCAAGGATTAAATCATCTTCACTGGTAGGTAGTGTTAGTACAGGAAGATCTTTACACATAGCTTTTAAATTCTGAACAATTTTTGACTCACAATCCTTCCTGCTCCAAGTTAATTCTTTCTTGAGTTTTTATTGTAATCGTTTTCTTAATAGAGCAAGATTTTCTATGAAATCAAAAGCATAGGTTAAGCATCCAAGAAATCCTTTTAGTTGTTTTCTATCTTCAATTTTATTTGGAAATTTTTCAATCTTTTCTAGGATATGTTTTTGCAATATTCTTTGTCCTGCTTTAATTTCTAATCCTAGAAACTAATTTTTTGTTTAGCATATACACATTTATCTTTTCCAAGGATTATTCCATGTTCAGCAAATTTTTGAGTTACAGCTTTAAGATCATTCTTATGCTGTTCTAAATCCTTTGAGAAGATTAAAATATCATCTATGTAAACCAAACAACAATGATTAAGTTCTCTAAAAATAATATCCATTCTTCTCTGAAATATTTGTAGAGCATTTTTTAATCCAAAAGGCATGACTAACCATTCATAATGCCCTTGAGGGGCACTAAATGCAGTTAATGGAATGCTTTCCTCTTCCATTTTAATTTGCCAATAACCGCTCTTACAATCCATTTTAGAAAACCATGTGGCTCCTTGTATTCTATTAAATAACACAGTTTTATTAGGAATATAGTAGCCATCAAAAATAGTATTCTCATTTAATTGCTTATAATTGATGACCATTCTAGCCTTACCTCGTTTTTCTTCTGCATGGTTTCTAACCATGAACGCTGGACTATTATGAGGACTCTTGCTATTCCTAATTAACTTCTTATTCAACAATTCTTTTATTTGATCATTGAATTCTAATATATCTTGGTAAGTGTAGGGAATATTTCAAGCATTATGATCCCAAACTTGAACCCCACTGTGATCATACATTAAAGTACGGTGGCGTTCCAAAGGGAAAGAAAAGAGAGCAAAAGAGTCGCCAACAAGTTTTAGGAACTTGTAAACCCAAAAGACAATCCAAAAGGACCATCAACTACTCCATAAGGTCTTGAACCAAACAGGGTCCGGGGATGAGGGTACGAATCCAATCTACAAAAGAAAGGACCCGCCCTATAAAATAGGCCTCTACTTTGTTCTGCTCGTATTCATGCGCGCTTTTCGAATAACATACAAACATTATATTGAACCTACCCTGTTTAATCTATGTTGATTGAATATTAATGCACAAATAAATCTATTATTGGCGATCACTTGAGTTAAAATCACATTAGCCTAAACCAAATTATTAATTATCTTATTAAGCGTGATTTCAAGTACAAATTCCCTTTAACAATCATAAAAGGTGTGATCAAGCAATAACAATAAAATAAATCAAGCAACAATAATAATAAGCAATAAATAATCATAATATAATTAGAATGATGATAATAGCATGATAAGGCATAATAAAGCTTAATAATAATAGCAAGATCCTAGGCATGATACTAACAAGATTAATAACCAATCCCTAGCATGTCACTAAACAATAAAGATCAAAGCTTTAAACCTAACATGGCACTAACATGCTAACATGATATTAGAAAGAATAAAGGCACCCTAAACATGATACTAGAAAGCATAAAATAACATCCTAACATGTACTAGGAATTAAATACATCCTAACATGACACTAGGAATCATAAAACAATAATAAACATGCTTTCTACATTGTGAAAGAAATAGAGAGTAAGCTAATCTACTTACTTTGAAGCTTCGTACCTCTTTCGAATAACAAAATACACAAGTTAGTAAACTTCAATGAAAATAATAAATAATAATTAAAGAACTAAATTGAAATCAAATTAAATAAAGTTTTGACTAGTTTTGGACCAAACCCTCAGAAAATATCAAACCTTGCATGTCTAGGGCGAAGGCAACTTCGAACTTGGCTAAGAGAGTCTAAGTCTTGTGAATGCGGAATATTGTGTTTGAAAAAGAGAGAGAAAGAATTAAGCTATATTGCTTAGAGAGAGATTAGAGAGAATTGATAGTAAGAATTGATGAAAGTTGATGATTGAAAAAGTGGAGATACGACCTCTATTTATAAGAAAAAAGAGAAGATCGAAGAATAAGAAAAGAAATCCGAATTAAAATCGAAATAAAACTCGTAGACAGCAGTTTTTACGAATTTTGTTTTTATCATATCTTTTGATCCAGAAGTCCAAATAAGTCATATAATATGTCGTTGGAAAGCTCTTGAAGTCTACTTTCCAATGCAATTAAAATAGGATTAAAATTTTTTGTAGATAAAAAGATATGGCCGAAATAGTAGGACGGTGTCAGTTTTGGATAGAGTTTCGTATTCTTTTCATATCTTTTTCGTTACAGCTCGGATTTATTATTATAATATATCATTGGAAAGATAATTTCAAGATCTATCCAACCATATAAGGCACGAAAATAATATCTGACTATCTTTGAATATCTTTAAATCCGAATAGAATTAGGAAAGTCTTAAAAAAGGAAAGTTTATATTTAAATCCAATTCTATGATCTTATCTTTTCAAAAAAGGATAATTAAGATATTTTAGAAACTTATAGAGACTCTAATTAATCCTAATTAGTTTAGGAATAGGATTAAACCTTTGGACCCTCCTCATGATCATTAGGTCGTAGGTAAAATCCGGTTTGGGCCCAGTTTAGTATTTTGGCCATAACTTCCTCATTATTCATCGGAATTGGGCTTATAATATATCGTTGGAAAGGTAATTTAAAGCCCCATCCAAATGCACCATTATTGTACCCTTATCATGGACCAAACTAAACTGGAATGGACGTTTTTATAAAATAGAGTGGGTTTTCGAAAACAGAAAGAAGGATTTAATAAAAACTAACCGCAACACTTGACTTTTCACACTTTCACCTCATTCGATTATGGTTCGACGCAAAAGGTATTCATCACTGGGTTTGGTTTTGGGGAGACACAAATGGGTGTCTACAATAGGTATAAACCATTTGTCTTACTCTGATAATCTTATTAGGGTTTGTTAGAGTTATCTTAGCAAATGCTTTATCCTTTTCCCAATGTTTCAAAGGATTTGTTGAATATAATTTTTCACATAACTTTTCTTGTTGCTTATTAATTTGTTCTATTGATGATGATTCACACTCATAAATTCTAAGTGCAACCTCTCGTTGTGTAGGTGTAACCCTATCACCACGCTGGCTGCGCGTAAATTCCATCGTCTGATGGGTATAAGCCTTTGATATCTTCTGTATAGGGACAGAATGACCATTAATAGTAAAGATTATCTGATCAATTGTTTGAGTGCATGGGGAGTATCACCTTTGAAAGTTATTTCCTATTATCATATCATGACTTGGCTGATCAGTCGCCCATAAAATAGGAATAACACATCGAACTCCTCCAATTTCTATTTTTAAATCTTCAATTATCTCTGTATGCATCATGACACTATTATTAGCAATTCTAACTTGCATAGGATTTTTGGCCTTTCTCCATAAGAATTCTGGAAATAATGATCTTTTTCCAAAACACGTAGAACAACCACTATCAATATACGCACATAATTTATATTTATTATAGTCTTCAATGCATATATCAATTGGAATATAAATGTTATTAGGATCAGTACTGGTTACTTCATTACAAGTTTCCATTTGCATAATAACTTCATCTTCATATACTGGTTCACTCACAGTTTTAGTCTTATATCCAATTACTTTTCTTTCATCAATAGGATTATATAGATCTTCATTTAACTCAAAACTAGAACATGATCCCATATCAATGCTATGCCTTGCAGGTTGTTTTAAAGCCTTTTTATTCTCATATTTTTCATTTAGTTTCGTTAGTAGAACTAATATTTCTTCTTCATCTTCTTCTGGCTTCTCATCATACCTCTTTTTCAATTTTATAATCGTTGAGTTTTGTCTACTTAGACTTGGTGTTCTAAGACTCATATTTCTCTGCATCATAGGTTTTATAGCTACTCCAATATGAAGTAACCCTGATTCATCAATTAACATTTTATTTTATCTATTACTAACTGCAGGATTCATAAAGAATTCTTCCCACCTTTTTTCAATTTCGATTTCGTTAGGATTTACTTTTATAGGTGTAATTTTCTTCTTAGGGCCTCCTCCTTGCTCATACTTCTGAGCATCGACTATTTGTTTCTTAAAAGATAAGTCTATAGTGTTTACCAACTTGTAAACCACTTTCCATCTTAATTGTATGGGTCGTGTTCCAATATGCATTTTTACTCCTTCTGTTAGTAGTTTGATAGCTAAAAACTTAGCCGCATATGAATCTTCTAAGCTCACATAATATCTATGTTCACATATGTAGCTTACTGTACCTTGACTTAAATTACATGTGATACCACTAATTATTTGAATATTCAGCTCTTTTTAGTTGACCTATAGTCATTTTGCTTTTATCCTCACCATTGTCATCTGATTCTGAGTTTTCTACTTCTTCTCCTTCCATCATATTATTTAATTCTTCGTAATTTTCATCTTCAAACTCACTGTCTTCAGGTTCTTCATTATACTCATTTTTGTTCTTCTATTATTTCTACTATTCCTTTATTATTACTTAAAGCTAATTCTAAAGCCTCGTCTTCTGGTATCTCTATGTAATCCCAACTACCTAAGGCTTCCATTAATTTATGATTAGCTTTCTTACATTCATTAGCATAATGTCCTAGTTCTCCACAAGACCAACATTTGCATGTTTTCTTTTTATCAGGACAATATGTTGCTTTTCTAAAAAACCTACTTGGTTTTCTATATTTATGTTTATAGTACTTCTTTTTATAAGTTTCTCCTCTTGATCTGTCAAATTTATTTTTCTTATAATTCCTTCTCTTATTATAGTTTTTTCTTTCACATCCATAGTTATTTGGGAAATCCCAACAAGTGAGAAATTGTCTCTTCATTTGTTGAGTTCCTGCAGCCTCTCTACATTTCTTTTCAATCCATTTTCTTAAAAAAGCAATTATGTTTCCTAGGGCATCCCTAGCTAAGAATTTTTCTTTCCATTCTTGATATTTTTCACTAATTTCTTCATTAAGGGGACTTGGTAATTTATCATAGAACATTCCAAGATTTGTTTCATTTTCGCCAATTTTATAATAATATGTCTTAAACTCCATAATGTAACTTTCAACATATTTCATATTACAGATGGACAAATTACTTAACATTCTTTGATATTCTATTCGTTTTTCACTAGGATCAGCTTTTCGACCAATGAACTCCACCTCAATGTATTGACATAACTGCCTAAACATTCTAGTAGGAGATTCACTAGTTCTTAAAGTAGCTTTGACTTCTTCATCTATACCATCGTACCAATCTTCTACACAGCCATAAAAACTATGTTCGATATAATTTAAAAAATTCTCAGAAGTCCAGTCAGTGTTTAGGTTGAGTACACTACTCATGCTCTTCTTCCACTGATCTAGAACATTTTGTCTATTTCTTACTCCGTCTAACTTAAGCTTATATCCAGTTTGACTTATGGGTTCAAGAGTTACTTCTTCTTGTTTAGGAATTTGGTTTGGCATAACCTTGACACTAAACTGGGTAGTCTTCCCTTGTTTAGGTTGAGTACACTACTCATGCTCTGATACCAATCGACGTCAACCTGGCACTTAAGACCTAACACTTATAACTAATTGATGAATTAGGAGTGATAACTACAATAACTAGTAAGCTTGTTTTAGAGACAAGTTTTTATAAGATGTTCCACTGGATACTTATTTTATATCACTGGACAATAAGGTTGTATTATTGAGATACAAAAGTATGCTGCTGAGAGTTGAAGGCTTTTAAAGATTAACTTAGGTTTTTCCAATTCTTAGATCAAACTTAATCGTTTATTACTAATGAACCCTCTAATAAGAGCAGCCCAATTTGGCCATGTCCTTGTTGTTCATCGGATTCTAGTTGATCATACACATTCAATTGAATGTCGTGATCAGAATGGAAGGAACTTTTTGCACCACTTGCGGCTAAAAATGGCTGATCTTAATGCAAGTAATAAAGACCATACATTGTGGATGTGTGAGAAGATCCTTGAAATAGCTGGCGTTGATGCTCTTACTGTTTCATGTGACCAAGATGGAAACACACCATTGCATAAGGCTGTTTTGGATCGAGAATTTGATCTTGCATACTTGATCCTCCAATCATGTGTTGATATTATAGCATCCAATGGGAAAGTATTTAAGCTGGCACGGTTAAAAGAAAGGAAAGAGTTGATTTTGCACATAAAAAGTGACGAGGGGAAAACAATCATTGATTTGATTACATCTGGTTCAGACATCCCTGCAAATCTTGTCAGTACATGTAATCTTCTCGAAGGCTATGCCTGAGTCATTTGATTTTGTCTAAAATTACACTTATCATTTGAAGCTATTTTACTATTTGTTTGAACTACACCTGGCAAATGAGTCATTCGGGTCGGGTCTGGATTGGGTCACTTCGGGTCAGCTAATACTCGAGTAAGGTATGGGTCGGGTCTGGTTTTGGGTCAACTTCGGGTCATGTGTCGGGTTGAGTTCGGGTCGGGTCAATTTTAGGTCAAGTATATTCTGGTCATATTCGGGTTAGGTCAAATCTGGTCTTATCATGATCAAGTTGTTTCATTTGTGGATCAAGCTCAAATCAATATTTTTAAAAAGAGTATATTTTAGTTTATGAGCTTAGCTACGGTAGAAAATGAACAATTTGAGTTATTTTTGGCACAAGACATTTTTTGTTTAATTATATGGTAATTTTAATTCGGGGCATTTTTAGTATTGGGTTTGTTTGGGTCAATTTCGAGTATCGAGTCCATTTGGGTCAATTTCGGGTCGGGTTAACTTCGGGTCGGGTCATGATCGGGTCAACTCCATTTTCAAGTTGGGTCGGGTCATTTTCGGGGTCAATGTTTTCAGATCATGGGTCGGGTCATTCGGGTTGGGTCAACGGTTTTGGGTCAGAATTGCCAGGTCTAGTTTGAACCTTCTTAAATTTACTATCAACATTGCTTTATCTAAACTCATATTGTATACGAAGTATCATTTTGCTTGAGCTCATGTATTTATATTATTTTTTTTAATCGTATTCAAAATAATCAAATAATTTGGAATTGTACCTCATATATGAAATAACCTAAAAAAAAAAAACTTGTGTGAACTTAGGACCTGTTCTCTTAGCTTCATTTCAGTCCAATTTAATTTAGTTCTTAATTTTTTTCTCTCATAAAAAATTCAATTCACTTCAGTAAATCACAACCGACCCTTATTGTATCTTATCTTGAAAAAGACAATATTATTAGTAAAAACAAAATAAAATAAATAGGAACTAGTGACTACAATTAATATCGTCTTTTTTTTTCCTAATAATTTCTTGCGGATCTGTTTATTCATCTTATATAAACTCTTGTCAAAAAAAAAATATTCAAAAAAATGAAAAACTTTTGTATACACCGGATTTACACTAATAATAATGTACATCGAGCAGTATAAGGGTAATTTTTAGCTAATTTTAAGGTAACTTTTGCCTTTTTTTTTATAACTTTAAAGATAATACTATTTTTATATAAATAGACAACAAGAAAAGTTTTATAAAGGTAATTAAATTACATTCAATCACTAATAATTGATTTTTAGTCATTTAAAATGTGATTGTTTACTAATAAAGTATAGATTATCTTTCTTGGGATACTTTTATGCATATATATTGGGATAACTTTTATTCATTTCAAGGGTAACTTTTAATTATTTTACGCTACTTTTATAATGGATCTACAATAAAACACCCGATTTTTTAAAAATTTGTTCAAAAAAAGCGATTTTTATCAACTCAATCTGGCTATCAGGGATCTCTTACTCCGGGGTGCTTAACCTTAGCTTATAAGTTTAGCTAATTTCAATTAATTTAATATAATTTCAAATGAAAACAATACAAAATATGTTTAAAAAATACAAATAAAGTAAAATAAAATAAAATAAAATATGTTTGGAAATATAAATAAGGAAATTTTGACAATTACCACCTTGTGTTATGTCCATTTTAGCAATTACCACCTTCTATTTTTTTTTTAAAAAATTACCACCTATTTTCAAAAACATCAAAAGTTATCACCTTCTTGTCCCCCAACTAGCACGTGATGTCATTTTGGGCCAATTCTTTCCCTTCCCTCCATATTTCCCTCACATTTCTCATTTCTATTTGAATTATCATCTCCCCTTTCACTTTTTTCCCCCAAACCACCAATAATTGTTCGTCAATTTTGATTTGGAGGAGTGAATTGAAGAGTTTCTGAATTTTGGGGGGAAAATAAGTGAATGAGAAGGTAAGAATCGAGTTATGGAAGAGAAATGGGAGAGAAATAGGGAGGAAAAGGAAATAATGAGCCCAAAATGACGTCATGTGGTAGTTGGGAGGCAAGAAGGTAGTAACTTTTGATATTTTTGAAAATAGAAGGTGGTAATTTTCAAAAAGAAAAATAGAAGGTGATAATTGCTAAAATTGACATAACAGAAGGTGGTAATTGTCAAAATTTCCTATAAATAAAACACTTTTTGACAACATTAAATGAACCAAACATAGGCTTAGTCTTAAATTTTCTTAGTAGTCGATCAGTTTGGACAAGTATAATTGGTTGGTGCAGCATTGAATAATAATATGTGGTATTTATTATTGCATGTACAATTAGTTTGCATGTACAATAAGTGAGTTGTACAATTATGAAGATTAAACTGTCTTTTATAATTTGCATTCAGATTCTAGCAGTAAAGAACCTTAATCTAACTTGTACTTTATGCTTTGTAGAAAAGTATGATGGATAGGGTCAATGTGGGAAAGATCACAAATTGGACCAAATACTCTAAAGCTATGCATTCTGATGGAGATAAATGTATAAACGATTTGATTTCTGAAGGAAATGGAAGCGACGTTATGTATATAGCCCTACATCAAGGGAAAGAAGAGTACTTTGAGAAAGCTATTGAAAGAATTCCAAATGTGATATACCAGAAAGACTCAAATGGTGATACTCCATTGCACATTGCTGCAAGGGTACCATCGGATGCAGCAAGGAAAGTGTTGAAGATATCTCTCGAGCATTGGATTCATCACAATAGGCAATCTCTAAGCGTACCGCCGTGGAGGCTGAAAAATTAGAGAGGCAATACAATTTTCCGTGAAGCCGTGCGCACCAGTAACTCCGGTGCAACAAAGATATTGGAGGAATTATGTGTCACCGAAACAATGCTAGACATAAACGACAACGGTGAAACTGTTTTTCATTTGATTGCAAGATACTGCCATCATGTGGACTGTGAGGTTCTGTTCTCGTACTATTCCAAATTTTTACTAAAATCGAAAAATAAATAGCAAAACATTTGTTAAAGGAATTAAAAATAAACTTGATCATCAACCTATGTCATCTTCATGCTTAATTTGTGAATCTAACTGCACTACAAAACATTTAAATTATTCAATTCAATTGTAGGAATAATAATAAATTGAATTAATCAATTATAGTAATGTGATTCGAAAATGAGGTATTGTATTCACTTTTGTTAACTTTATACATATAACATATTTCTTTCGAATAAGCATATGCAGAGTACTATGTTTTACAATTTTGTTTTTTTTTTTTTTTTATTTAATTAGTTATATGTCTGCCATTATTGTATGTTAAACCTCTCAAATTAATTATAAACAATATGCCATTGTTAAAGGTTGAACAACTCAAAGATAATAAAATTATTATTATTTTTTTTTTTAGGAAAGATGATAAAATTAAATTAAGAAGGTGAAGGCATAGTTCTAGATAAAATATTATAAAAGATTTATTTGTTTGATTAATAAAAAAATTTAGAGAAAATCTTTATTTAAGGGAGAAATTTACCTAAAAAATATTTTAGGTAAGAAAATTTTGCAAAAAACCACCTTTTATAAGCAATTTTTTTGCAAGAAACCACCTTATTAATTTTTTTTTTGCAATGACACACCTTAATCAATTTTTTTTTTTTGCAAATCAATACCTTTATGTCGGAAAATGAGGTTTGACCCCATTTTCCAGCGTTGACTACCCCAATCTACCCGCGAAACCACCTCTCTCTCAAGCCCACCCACGAAACCACCTCCCTCCTAAGCCCCACCTACAAAAACCACCCTTTCATAGCGTTGACCACCACAAACACACCCCTTTTTACGGCGTTGACCACCCTAAACACACCCCTTTAACGACGCACGTTGACCACCCTAAACCCTCTGTTGTAGCCCTAGCCACTCTTCTCCCCTCCACTGTCAGTTTCGTGGGAGCAAATGGTGTAGTCAACGCCAAACCCTGTTTTTCGGCATAAAGGTATGGTTTTGCAAAAAAATTTTGATTAAGGTGTGTCTTTGCAAAAAAAATTTATAAGGTGGTTTCTTGCAAAAAAAATGCTTATAAAAGGTTGTTTTTTGTAAAATTTCCTTTAGGTAAACTATTTAAATAGATTTATTTATTTAATAAAAAAATTAACTTATCTTTTCCAAAATTCAATTGATTTAATTCAAAAAACTACATCTTTTCAAAAATTTAATTGATTCAATTAAAGTGATAAAAAATACTCGTATTTTTTAAATCTAAACATAAAAAAATTAGTACTACTTATATTATTTATTTATCGATATACTATGATCAACTTAGTATAGATTAGTCTAATTAAGATTATTAATTATTAATTTACCATATTAGCTCCCGTGCGATACACGAATATAATAAAAGAAACTAGTGTGTATCCCAGGCCATGCCCCAGATTGTTTCTGATTATTTATAATTAGATAAGCACATTCATTCTTTGTTTTTTTTCCCTATTATTTACAGTATATTTTGATAAAACTTATGATTTTGAATGAATAGTGCTCTAGTTTGATTGATTGTGAATTGTATGAATTTGGTTTTTTATTTCTTTTTTTTTTTACCTTTGATCCTTATGTTGTATTTTTATGTCTATTGATGTTATGATTCTAGTACATCAACAACTATTGACTAACTATCGATAAAAAAAAACTATATTTATATTTATATTTTTGAAAACAAAGACATAATATAATTATCAAGATAATTAAAAAACTAAATTAAGTTATTTTAGAACAATATTTTACCAATCTTGCATTTATTATCACAATGAGTGTTAGTAAATAATAGAATTGATTTCAAAAAAAATAGTTGTAATCAAATGCTCTCCAGTCCTTACACAAAAGTATATATGTTTATGTGTTGAATATAAATACATGATTAATCATTTTTTTTGGCGTTTAGGAGCCACAGGGGCGGGAGTGAGAATCGTTCTCAGTATTAACTAAAATCGGGAGGAAAGATCTAACCACTTGAGCTATCCCTCACTCTCAATACGTGATTAATCATTAGTTGAGATGGTAATGTTTTAAATTCACTCTTAGTGGTCTAAAGTTCAAACTTTATGCTAAGCATTTTTGACTTTATTAGTTGAAAGATGGTGATGTGGCGATGAGTTTAATGTAGGAGGGTGCCACGTGACACTTAAACGTTTTTAGGAACGCTTTTTAATATATACTATATAGATAAATTTATAATTGTGTACATTTTCAAGTCATATTATCACTAAAAGTATCTAAATTATTTGTTTTAGAGTTCCAAGAAACAAGTTGTTATTCCTCAACCTGCTACTCTTCTCTTCCTCATTTTCTGTTCTTTTCGAGCTTCACTCAAAGCTAAATACCCAGTTCACTTAAAATCCCCGATTCCCCAATTACAACTTATTAAAAAATAAGTCTAATAGAAGTAAACAAGAATGGTCGTTGGTAACTTATGCAGAAGAAGACTCTTGACTTAAAAGATAAAAAAATACTTCCTCCATTTCTATTTACTGACCCATAGTCTTTGCACATTATTTATAGAGAGGAGAAAGAAATCGTAGTTTGTGGCCCTTATTTCATATGGCTTATTTTATCACCCCAAACGTTATCCTTTATGCATTATGAGGATGATTTTAAACAATTTGTTAGTCAAGTATACTTGCATTATGAAGTTGGGTCAATTAATATGGCATTTTCATTTTTTTTTACGAATGTTAATCAAGTATACTTGTTTCCTGATTATGGTGTTCCATGTTGAAGTAAATAGATTGCACATCATCGCCTACTCCTACAAAACTGCAGCATACATGCGCGATGTAGATGGCTTAACCCCAATCTTAAGAGCAGCACCCTCTGGGCATTCCGGGGTACTTAAAAATATTTACAGCAAATCTCCATCATCAATACGAATAAGTGATTATAGCCGTAGAACGGTGTTGCACCATATATGCACTTCATTCTTAAAAGACGGCATTGGGGATTTAGAATCGCTCTTAAAAAAACTTGGAGATGATTCCATTGTTATGAGTGACCTAATGTCATCACAGGATATTGATGGAAACACACCATTACATGTTGGCATCTTGAATCGTAATTTTGAGGTTGTTCAATGTTTCATCAAACACTACATCAAAGCAAAATCGAACGTGAAGATGAAGGAGTTGCTCGTACACCTGAAGAACAATGATGGAAAGTCAGTATGGGACATGATTTCAAATGGATCAGACATTCCTCCAATCATAGTAATCCATCTCATCAATCTATTTTCATTAATTAGTTACCATAAACATAGAGCCAGACCCAGTTAATATCCGATATTAACATAAGTTGTTAATATCAACAGTAAGAAGTTTTTTTTTATTTTTTAATTTCATCTTCTTCCTCTCAGCGCAACAGCAACACAGTAGCAAACCAGTACACCACCATCACCACACTTACATGAATAATGTAAACACCATCACCACACCTCCATGAACGCCACCAACAATCCCCGTCTTCCATGAATATCGGCAAGACGGCGGCTTCGCCGCTAAATTTAAAGAAAACCCTAACAATTAATACATAAATTAGGGGAATTGGTTAACCCAAAATGGTAAGTAATTTCCGACGGTACTTAAGCTACAACAATGGAGCTTTGTTAATTTTCGATTTGATGAAAATCAAGCGTGAAGAAGCTTCGTGCTGGGTTTTATTGTTGATGAGATTGCTTAGAATATGTTTGAAGAAAGTACAATTGCATCGTTTTGGTGGTTCGACGGGAAATCTTGATAAAGGATTGTGGGTATGGTGGTGGTTGTGGGGGTGGATACTCACAGTCACATCCATTGTAGTAGAAGGTTGAAGATTTAATGAACACTATCCCTGAATAGTTTGTAGAAATGACATTTATACCCTGATATAAACAAACTTTGTTAATATCGGATATTAACTTGTATTTTCTCATAAACGTATATCTTAATTTTGATTATAGACCGGAATAATTATAGCAATGCATTAATCTTTTTGCAGAAAAAACTCATCAATCAATTACTGAGCAGTGTAGATTCTACATTGGATGACAAGCTTTATGATGCAGCTATAAATGGGAATATAGATGTGTTTGCTGAATTAAATCACTATGACCCTAGGCTGAGAGCCCGAACCCCAGATGGAAGTAATGCATTACACGTAGCCCTTCGACATCATCAATTTTCTTTCATTGAGAATGCTCTCAAAGTTTACTTTCACGGAATTAATGAGGAGGACTCGAAAGGAGATACACCTCTACATATTGCTGCAAGGCTTCAACCTTGTGATGATGCATTGAAATTCTTTAAGTCTTGTATTCATATATGGATGAAATGGACTACTCCTTGCCCACCGTGGAAGGTGAGAAATTCAAGAGGGGATACATTTCTTCATGAAGCAGCAAGGGCGGGTAATACTAACATTATTTCTTTCTTTTGGGCGTTGCCGCATAACGATAACAATGAGATCACAGATCACAATGATACATCTTCATTTTGGGCGTCGATTTTGAATCACATTGATGGACTTGATGTGAATAAATCTGCATTAAAAGAATTTGACATTGCAGATGTGAATGATCATGGTGAGACTGTTCTTCATGTGATAGCTAGATACGCCACTTTCGCTGGTATGTTTTTTGTACCTCTTCGTTTTTTTTCTTTTGTAAAAGCTAAGAGGTACACGTGTACCATTAAAAATATTAGAAGGAAAATAAAAGAATCAACTAACAAAATGAGGGCAAATAAGTAAATGAATAATTTAAAGGAAATTTTGACAATTACCACCTTCTACTTTGGTCATTTTAGCAATTATCACCTTGTATTTTTTTTCGAAAATTACCACCTTCTCTTTTGCAAAACACTAAAACTTACCACCTTCTCTCCCTTTAACGGCCACATGACGTCATGCATGGCCCACCAGTTACCTTCCCCTCCCATTTCCATCCTATTTATTTTTCCTAACTCGATTCTTACTTCTCAGTCACTATTTTTCGCCCAAAAATTCCACAAATCTTCATCTCTCTCCTCCTAATCAAATTTTATCAACAATTAGCTGTGGTTACTGCAACATGACTTTGATTCCGAAAAGGCTGGTATGTTTTCTTCATCATAATCTTTGTTTTTTGGGGGTATCAATTTCTGTTAGGGTTTGTGGTTGCGATTTTGGGGATTATGGTAATGTAGTTGAAATTAGGGTTTTACGATTTCAATTAGGGGTTAGGGTGTTCAATTGGTGAACTAATTAACCACAATTTATGAATAATTACCTGGTTCTGTAACTTATAACCACAATTGGTGAACTAATAATGAAGTAATTAACTAATTAACCACAATTTATGTTTTTTTGCAGACTGAATTTCACATCTACAAGTGTGGGTATCCTGCTTCAAATTTGACTTTGTGGACCAAGCAGAATCCAGGGAGAAGGTTTCAAGCTTGCCAATTTTATGAGCAGGACACTGATAGTAGGGGTTGTGACTATTTCAAATGGGTGGACCTTGAAATGACTGAATGGCAAAAGGATGTGACTAATTCACTCATGGCTGATGTGAATGCTCAGAAGCTGGAGTTGAGGATGATGAAGAAGGAAATGGATGATGTGAAAGCTGAAAAAAGAAGCCTTGCACTTGAGAATGAAGCACTGAAGAAGGAGGTCAAGTTCATGAAGAAGCATGGACTCATGCTCCCTGCATTTTGATGTGTGCTAGTGTTTGTGGTTGTTGTTGTCATTCTATTGTTAGAAAAACCTTTTTGGTTTTTTTCTTTTGTTGAATTAGGAATAAATTAGGCAATGTTTTGCCTAGAATGAAGTGTATTGTATTGAATGAAAAAAATGTATCTTTTGGATCCTTAAATGAAAAATGACACTTTCATTCACTTTCTTGTGTGTTGCTTAATGCTTTTACATTTTGTATGCAACATAAACCAAATAAAATGAGCATAAAAATTAAACCATAATGGGCATGCACTTTAATTAATCATGGTAATCATAAGATTTTTCAACAAAATACCATTGTTTCCAAAAGCATACATGTGGTGGTATAACCATTGTTCCCAAAAAATTACAGACCACTTAAGTGCATTAGAAATTGTTAAAACATACCCCACTCCTACTTGTACAAGCTACCTAGAGACTTTGTCTTTCCTTTCCTAACAAGCCTCTTCTCCCTAGCCCTGCTTGGTGTTTGTTGATGTGGTTGAGGTTGGTTCTGACTTTGCTAAGTCAATTGAATTGGGTGGTCAACAGCAGAATGTGAAGCATGCTGAGAAGAAGAAGCAGCAGCAGCAGTAGAAGCTTGCTGGGATCCACTTGCAGCCACCTGTCACATAGAACAGAACATAATTAGATCCTGAAATAGTGTGTAAAAGCTTGACAACCTTAGGCTAAATAGATTACCTTACTCAATGCCCTAACTTCCCTCTTCTTCCTTTGCTCTTTAACCCAAGGTGTGTCTGAAGGAGGTCTTCCACCTTTGTCAACTTCTTTGACCAGCTCAACAACAGCTTCATTCTTGCAGGTCTTCTTGTTGTGACCCAATTGCTTGCACTTGCTACATCTTGTAGTCTTTTTAGGAGGGGCAGCCTTATCTTGATCTTCACGTTGCTCTTTCTTCCTTTTCCTTGACTTAGGTCTTCCTGGTAAGATCCTTATGGTAGGAGGCAATGGTTTCCTGAATCCCATCTTCTCCTAGTGCTTAGCACCTGGTACTGGAAGTATAGGAGTGCCATAAGCTTGCAGATAAGTCTCCCTACTGTATGCCTCATCAACATAATCATTTGGATCTACTCTTTTATCCATCAAACAAGCATAGGCATGTATGCAGGGAATTCCAGTGAGCTGCCAATGGTAGCATGTATAGGTCCTTTCTTGGATATCAACAACAACTTGGTCACCACCAAACTCCACCTCATAGTTGTCATCCCTTGACAGCTGCACAATGCATCCTCTAGCCACATGTTCAATCCTTTCAAGTGTCTTGGTGATGTAGGACATATTCTTCCCATTTAGTTTTTGCACTCCCTCCCATTTCTCATTACACCTCCTCATCATATACCTTCTCATCCACTCCATTTGAGTGAGAATAGGTTTATCTCTTGCCTCCCTTATCACTGAGTTGAATGTTTCACACATGTTGTTCAGCAACATGTTTGTTCAGCAACATGTTTGACTTGCAATTGGTTGAGAAGGCATGCCTACACCAATGCCTTGTTGGGATGTTCACGAAGTATTCATATGCATCTTCATTGAGAAATTTGATACTCTCCATTGCAATTTCATGATCAACCTTGAAAGACAGAAGAAAATAAGAAAAAAAAAAAAAAAGAAAAATAATGCTGAATTTACAAGAACAGGAGGAACAGGGCATATATCAATGTTGTTGCCCTTGCTGCTTGCCAAAATAGGTCTTTGAAAAGGGTCCTAGTGAACTGAAGCTTGAAGTTTGCCCAGATATGTCTTACACAATATCTGGTTTCTGCTTTGGGCACTACTTGGTTAAATGCTTCAAGTAATCCCTATTGGAAAAGACACACAAACACACATCCAATTAGTAACATGTTAAGTAAGCAAATTCAGCAATTGTAATTGAAAAAAATGTATGTAAATGAAGCTGGAATGCCTTCTGTCACATAAAGGTCCATCCTTCACCTTCCTCACCAGACAAGTCTTTCATCAGCATTTGCAGAAACCAAACCCAAGTTTCAGTGTTTTCCACCTCCACAGTTGCCCAAGCAAATGGAAATATGTTGTTGTTTCCATCCTTCCCAACAGCAACTAAAATCTGTCCTGGGTATGCACCTTTCAAGTGACAGCCATCAACCCCTATGATAGGCCTACACCCCTTTGTAAACCCCTCTATCAAGCCATTTAGAGCCATATACATTCTCATGAATATAGGTGGCTCTGGCCCATCCAAACCATCAACTGCTACCCCCACCCTACTGCCCTTGTTGTATTTGGTAATTGTTTTCCCATAATCCCAAACTCTCTCATATTCTTCAGCTGCAGAACCATAGATCTTGTGCTTTGCCCTAGCTCTAGCCAACCATGCAGTCCAATAAGTGATTTTAATCCCAGTTTCAATTAACACCATCTGCCTAAAAGCTTTCAATTTCCAACTAGGATCAGCTTTCCAGTGCTCTATGTACTTATCTCCTAAGTACTCTGAATTCATCTTCTTGTTTACTGTTGTTCTTACACAAGTGTGGTCTAGTCTCATAGAATAGATTACCCAGTAACTTTCCCCAGGATTGAACCTAACATACACTGTGAAAGGGCATTGGTTTTCACAGCTACACATGGGTTTTCTACAAGCCTTTGGATTCCATGGACACCCACATTTGAACATACTGTAAGTCCTAATTCTAGACTTATCATTGTGCAAGAAATAAAAGTCATACATATTTTCTACAGAATGTTGTCTTAAAGCTTGCCTAGCAACTGTACTTGAAGTAAACCTCAGCCCCACCTTCAATGTAATTGGTTTGCTGAAATCAGTTAGGGCATTAAATGTTGTGTATGGTTCATTTTCAGAATCTGAACCATGCAAGCTCCTTAGCTCCTCAGAATCATCACCTTCTTCTTCTCTCACTTCTGCCCTGCCTTGACCTGGAACCCCATCTCTTCTAAGCCCCTCTGCTAAACTGCTCTGTACCTCCTGCAATATACCATCCCCTCCTTTGCTTGCAAAAAATTCATCAACATTCAATTCACACTCTTCTTCACCAAGATTCCAATCAACATCTAGATCACTTGGCTCAGAACTAGATGAGCCAGATTCTTTGTCATCCTTTTCAAACAATCTCCTCTTTGTCTTCTTCACCTTCTTATGCTTATCAACCTTATCATGTTTCCTTGCCTTGATCACTTTCTTACCCTTTCCTTTCTGTGCAACATGCTTCACCCTAGGACTAGATCTAATCCCTTTCAAAGTGTTCACATGCCAATTGAACTCTCTCTCTAATATCAACACAGCCTCCTCAACCTCCCTAGGTTTTCTGATGGGTTTTAATTTCTGAGGTTTGGGCTTGGAAATTGGTTGTGTAGTAGGCAAGTTGGGCTGAGATTGAGCTACAGTTGGGCCTTGCTGGTTGGGCCCAGGTTCACTAATTGTGAGGGATGTCAATTTTGTCCTATATGTTGGCATACTCAAAGGAAAAGATTCTGGTGTGGGCACCAAAACAGGCTCAATTGTGCAATACAACTCCACTATCCCCATCTTATCAACAGTGTCCAGGAATTTGTCAATGTCCAAATCTTCCTTAAACTCTCTCCTCCCACTGCCAAGAGTTCTTCCCTTCAGCCTATACCATATCTTAAACCTTTGGGGAACCTCCATTCCTGCACTCCTAAACCCAATAGCAGTAGTATATCTGAGTGTTGAAACCCTCATGTCTCTCACACTAACTCCAGTAGTTAAATATGTCCAACCACCTTGATACTCTACAACCCTCCTATTTTTATGAGTCTTAGTAACAAATTCACCTCCTAATCTAACCCTTAAATCAACAAACTTGGGATATATACTTTCTTCCATACTACAGCACCCAATGAAATAAAAAAAGCAAACAATATATAATCAATTGCTTGTGGTCAACAACATACACACCAAGCACAGTAAACAACAAAAATATAAGCATGCATAACAATTTTAAGCAATATTCTAATGCCAGACCAACCAATACTCAAATCGAAACATGCAACTTTCAATTTTTAATTATTTCCACTAATTAAACAAATCAAAACCCTAATTTACAACTAATTGATGAATATAAAACCAGATTGCACAAATTAACATGAAAATACAATGTCAAGTTCTAGGGTTTGTCAATTACACTTTACAGCAAAAAATTACCTCGCTTTTTAACTCAGTTTTGCAATTTCCGAACAGAAAAAGCTCCTAGCTTGGTCCCCCCTTCAACAATGACGTCTCAAACCCTATGCTAGCCTCTTACAGCTCCAGGAATAATGTACTATTCTGGGCAATTTAGCAAGTACTTTGACCAAGAATAATGAGGAGAGAGAGAGGAAGTGACAAGAGAGAGTAAAATCTCAGAAATTTTTAGGTGGGTGAGGATGAATTGATGACATTAATGGTGAATGAGAGAGAAGAGAGACAGGGGAGAAGAGTGTCGAAATAGAAATGAAAATAAGGAGGGAAATGGGAGGGGAAGGTAACTGGTGGGCCCTACGTGACGTCACATGGCAGTTAAAAGGGGAGAAGGTGGTAAGTTTTAGTGTTTTGCAAAAGAAAAGGTGGTAATTTTCAAAAAAAAAATACAAGGTGGTAATTGCTAAAATGACCAAAGTAGAAGGTGGTAATTGTCAAAATTTCCTAATTTAAAGGGTATAATTTTCCTAACACAAATTATAAGAATTATCTCAAAATTTTAAAAAGATAAGGAAGAAAATACCAAAAAAAAAAAAAAAAAAAAAGAATGAATATTTCATGTAGTAAAACTACAAGAATTACTATATTATTAAGCGTCTATTCTGTTCACCTTAAATTCACTTATTTCAGGTGTAATAAGTTCAATTAAGTCAGAAAAATTCGGTCAGGTTTAATGAATTATGATAAAATTACCCAAGTACAAATTACAACTAAAATAAGTTTTAATAACAACTAATGAATTGATAAATTCAGATTAATTCAAACAAGTTAAGATAAGTTCAAATCAATCAATATTAGGTGGATAGAACACAACATAACTATCTCGAATATAAAATGCACAAACTTTCTTATCAAGGTTACAGGGGTTAGATTAGTTTTATGGAGGATACTCAGTTAGTGTTATCAAGGTTACTTTCTTATTTTACAAGAGGTCACATGGTGTGGCATGGCACATACAAAACACAGTGAATAAAATATTTTAATAAGATGACATAATTTAACAATAAGAATTATTTTATGATCTTAAATTTATTTTTAAAATTATAGCTAGAAAAGTTTGCCTCAATCATGTCATATTCATGTAATAAAAATGTATTTATATCTTGATAACGAAAGATGAAAAAACAATCATGTGACATTTATAAAAAAAAAAAAAAAAAGTCCAACTAACAAAAGAATTTAATTTTATGGAAACACTATTCTGAATGAATTTTTTAAAACCAAATAAGAAAATAATTCATTTTTCTTGAACAATAGAGTTCAAATTATTTAAGGACACAACTTTACAAAAGTATTTGATGCAGTGATGCTTATAAAATGTAGTTGGATATGGCTCAACAACTAAATACGGAGTATTAGTTATTTTTATTCTATTATTGACCAAGAAACTAGTACTGATAAATGTATAATGTTGTAGCAAAGGATTTTCTAGAGAAACATTCTCAACAGGTGAAATCGCTAGTTTACAAGCGTGATTATGAGGGCTTCAGTCCTGTTTTAAGAGCAGTACAAAGTGGCCGACTCGGGATGGCTAGGCTTCTTGTTCAACAATCCCCTCCATCCGTTGAGCTAAGAGATGATAAAGGCCGAACAATTCTGCACCACCTAAGAGCTTTGGTAGTAGACCTTGCTGATGATTTGAGAGATATATTACTAGTCTGGAAGGATTTCTTCGAGTATTCTGAGGTTGATAGTCTTAGAATTGTACAAAATGAGGATGGGAACACACCCTTGCATTTAGCCATTATTGATGCCGATTATACTAAAGCGAAATTTCTCATGGAAGTGTGTCACCAATCAGAAAACAAACAGGAATTAAACATTGTTAACAATGATGGTCATACAGTTTTCGATCTACTCTCAACACGAACCATGGTGCGTAATGCTTCAACTCTCTCCTTTTCAATATGTATGTGTCTTTGTGTTTATGGTTTTAGTCATTTTGTTAGAAGTGTGGTCATATCTAGATCAAACGAAAGGAACAACAATAAGGCTTTTTTATTTTTTTTGAATAGACATTATGGCTATTTTGTTGTTAACTACCTTTTATAAACCATATAAGTTCTAGCATAGTTTTTGTCAACGGACGACTATTTTCGAATATGATAAAGAGGGCTGCCCAGTTAATCTTCATGATTAACGTTTTTTGTCAATCTTTGCAGCCACGTCAGCGTGTTGGCTTTGAGGGAGCCCAGTCAGCAATCAAGTCAGCAGCCCAGTCACATGTTGAAGAAGACACTTAGATGGATGTCGATAACGGCTCCGTCACTTCTTTTTTTTTTCTTTTTTTTAATTAATTTTTTATTTTAAAATTGCTTAGTCAAAAGATGAATTAATTGTTGGTATTGACCATGCAAATACAAGGCTTTCACTCATATTTCTTCCCAACCAAGCATCATTTCTTGATTACAAAAATTCAAAAACAAAAAACTTGAGTGAGCGATTGAGAACGGAAAGATGGTGAGGAAAAATCAACATCACAAGTCCGAACAAATGGTGCAATCGTTTGTTTAAAGTTATCTTTGTAAGTTATTTAAATTTGTATTATTATTAAAGGATTTTTTGATTGCATGTAATATGAATAAATAAACCTATACTAAATGATTATTTCCCTAAAAAAAATGATTATTTGAAACATTTTGTAATCAATTATAATTAAAATGGACAATATTGAGAAATTTAGATCGATGAAGTTTATAATATGTGTGGCAATTGGTCATTTATTTTATTGTGGGAAAATGCTTAATTAGATAGAAAATAGAAGTGATTGACTTGATTCTCTTTTTTTGGGCTTAACACCAATATATAAAATACAAGGTAATCCTAATAGATAGGATTAGGAAACTAAAATAAGGAAAAGATATCAAAAACATTAACTAGGCTTAAAACAATTCCGTCTATTTTTTTTTTTTTTTTTTTTTTTTTTTTGAGCATCTTGATTGTTTTTTAGCATCTTGATGCTAGGCTTAAACAATTTCGTCTATTTTTTTTAAAACAGAAACAAAAATGGGATTAAAGTAATAGTTTAAATGGGACTACATATATTTTAATGGGATTAAAAATAATCACAAAAATGGTAGCCCGGATGAAATAACTTCAAGTTAAATTAATTGTTTGTTGAATTTTAATATTAATTATTGTTAATAATTTGTACACATATATAATTGATTTGGTGTCATTATAGCTAAGAATTAGTTGATTGAAAGTTTGGAATTATAATTGCATTCTTTCGTGAAAAAATAACAATTAGTGTGAGTGATGAAATTTACTATAATATTCAAAATCTATTTTAATAAAAGTCAAGCAACATTTGCTTGTTGATCTATACAAATAAAGAAAGTTAATATACAAAGGGAATATGCCTCCTTCTTCCCAAATCATATCTGCCATTTGTGGGGTAATTACATTGAAACAAATTTGCATGAATTAATGAATGATGAAGTTTATATGTGAAAAGGGAATATGCCTCCTTCTTCCCAAATCATTCTTGTGTTTATATGTTTTGCTACTTTGTTTGGATTCTAAGACCTGTTTTCTTGGTTGTTTTTGAGCATCTAGATGCTTGATCTTTTATTGTATCTGCTTTAATTTGTATTACATTGAACCTTGTTTTTATTTAAGTTGAACATGCAAATAATGAGATAATTTTGTCATATGATTAAGAAGCCAAACGTGTTTATTTGGTTGGTCCAATTTGGCAATTGCCAGCTAAATGGACATTTAGTGTTTGTATCCATAAATAGAATTTCATAATAATTAAATTAGTGTATATACATTTAGTGTTTGTATCCATAAAAAAGAAGTGAAAGCATAAATCAGACACAGGAGAATACAATTGCAGATCTTGATATGGATATTGCAGATTTGTTTCCTCCTAGTGATGTGACAGTGAAGGATCCCATATTAAACAAAAAACCTCGTGGTAGGCCGAAGGGATCTAGAAATAAAACTCTCGCAGAGATGGGTTTCAAAAAATCAGGCAACAATAAGAAGAGTGCAGCAACAGGGAAAACAAAGAACAAAATCAAACTCAGCAATAATAATTGTAGAGGGAAGGTGACTAATGAATCAATGGTCAAAGGGAAGAAATATGGTAGTAAGGGTCAAGTGAAGAAAAATAACCCTACCACAGGAAAGTCAAAAGTCAAAGACAAGGATAACACTACCAAAGGGTCTGCCAAGTGTAAGCTGACAAAGAAGTCAACAGTCAAAGACAAGGAAAAAAGAGTCAAGGTAACAATAAACAATTTATAATGATAGTTTATTATTATTAATAAATTAATCCATATAAGTTTTGTTAACGTTAACATTGATTTTTGAATTGTAGGTGCATAAGGTTAAATTGCTTGAGGATTTGGTGCCGTTAGTGGATCTTACAAAAAAGGTAAGATAAGGAAAAAATATGTTCTATAAAAGCCATACGTTTAATGTAACTTGTAACTAACTCCGTACAATTTTGTTTTTATAGAATAAGCGTAAGGGGACAAAAGAGATGAACATTGGTCGTCCTTCAAGTGATGGAGCAAAGAAAAGACGCACTTAAATTGATGTGGGGAGCATCCAAGATTTCCTTTCTTGACAGATTTTAATGTTTCGTTACATAGACTTTGGCTTACAAGTTTTTACCTTTCACTTGAAAGGGTTTTTCTTGTTTTAAGCACCTTAGGATTTCTTTATTAGTTTTGGTTGTCTATGTAATACCATCATACTTATGGATTTGGATTTGACTTATGGATTTGGATTTGGTATGCTTTGCTTAATATCAGACTTTGCTTTGCTTAAAATACCATAAACTTTGGAAGCAACCAAGTTGCTCAATTATCATTTATACTAGAATAAGTAACATAATGAAAGGATTAGAAGCCTAGCTCAAATGATTAGGATAAATTATTAAGATATCTCTAGAAATATAGCAAACTAATTAAGTGGGATTGGCTTGTATATGTGTCAAGGTGTTATGAATTCATAATCTTTGTTACCATTGAATTCATAAATCAGCGAATAGATAATTCTGACTATATCTTGATAAATTGAGTAGAACAACAAATTCATGGTGCTAGCACTACAACAAAAACTAGAATAAGAAACGCAAGATATAGAACGGTTGACATAGATAGGCGATCTCCAAGATTATATAGAACGTCTGTCTAAGTTAACCGTTCTATTTGATTTATTTATTATTTTTATTAAATTGTAATTTTATTATATAGAACGCATTTCTTAGTTAACCGTTCTATTTGATTTAAAAAAAAAAAAAAAAAACTAGCAAACCCTATTTCATACCTTGTGGATTTGAACGCCTTTCTCATTTTCTCAAACCCTATCTCATTCTATTAGCCGTTAATGGCTTCTTTCCCTTTCCCTTCTTCAATTTTTTTTTCTAATCTGGTTTAGAGTTCCTTGCTTGCTCTAACCCTAACTCCATCACATACTCTTATTGCAAAACACCCATCTTGTCTTCTGTCAAAAATGCCCAAATTTGGACCTTCGACAATGGCAGAACAACCGGCAACAAAGACAAAACTCAAAGATTATCTCCCCTGAACGATTATGGCTGTCCGATTTCCACACTCCAATTTCAATTCTTCCATCAATGATTTCGTTAAGAAGGTCAACTTCTCTCTCCCCTCTTCGATTTTACATTAATTAACATCAATTTCGAATTTATTTTCAAATTCTTATGAGCATAAGTTTTTGTTTGAAAATGTGTTAATGACTTTAAATTGGAGTTCTGTTAGTTCATTTTAATTATCACGTATTTTGTGTTTATTCTTTCGCCACATCTATTTTTATTTGTTAATTGTTCATCCGATTAATGTGACATCTTTTGATTTTAATCATTGAATTTTTGTGTTTGTTGATTAATTTTGAAATGATGTTTATTTTTGTGTTCAGTTATTGTTCTGTTTTGTTATTGATAAGATAGATCGTTCATCTACTGTTTGTTAACATACTATTGTTAAAGAGTTTTTTTTTTTTTTTTTTTTTATTATCAATGTATCTCATATGATTGAACATACTATTGATTTATAACTTCTTTTTTTTTTTATTTCAACAGATTCATCGGACATAATCGGACATAAAGGGAGAAGAAATTCTTAAAGATCTTCCTGGAATCATTTATCAATATCATGTTCTTCAATTTTTATTCACATGAATTGTAACAAAATGCACTATGTACTGGAGATGTATTTAGTTGAATATAAAGTTTGTTTTTATTTAGTACTCCGTATTTGATTGACTTCGTGTTTTACAATTTAAATTCAATTTGATTTATTGATTGATGATGTAGATTAGTGTGGATCCAACCTCCGTGTTGCAAAATTATTATATATTTTTTTTTAAAAAAAAAAAAAATCATCAAAGAGAACGGTTATATTAGCTAACCGTTCTCTTTTATTCATTTTTTATAAGCATATGAAGTAGGAAAGAGAACAGTTATCTTTTGCATATAGAACGCTTCTTGTACCCGTTCTCTTTTCCCTTGCATATAGAACGCCTCTTGTGACCGTTCTATAAACTTTACACATCGCTTAGCAGAAGAACGCCTCTGAGATGTTCTATAAGGCCTATTTCAACCGTTCTCTAATCCCTTTTTTGTAGTAGTGTAGGTAGTTCTACTTATATGTCTTAAAATCAAACTATTCAGTTCATTTGTAAGAATTGTGTACTTTAGAGGTACCATGTTATCCACAAACACTATAACACTAAATCACCATATTCATTGTATCCCCTTCCCAATTTCCAATTTCATGCCTCCCTTTTAAAATAGTTTTCAGATTGTTGGGATAAAGTAATTTAATTAAGACTCATTTCCTCATAGCTCTAGCAATCCCTGTCCATAAAGACTCTGACCACACAAGGAAATTTAGCATCCAATTTTTCAAGTCATAAATTCCAAAATAAAAAACAAAAAAAAAAAATTGCACGGATAATGTCTGAAAATGCAAATACAAGAGCTTCCAACCAAGTAGAACAATACTTTACATTATCAAACTGTCTAATATTAATATTAAGTGCAACGGATCATGTCCTATTATGCAAAAACAACACGTCAACACCCATCAACCATTGAGAGTCATAGACTTGCTACTAGGTAAGTAATGTCCAAAATACATACAAAAACCATCTTGTCAACTACGAAGGATCAAGTGAATGTAAGGCTAAAATATGTGGGATCCGTACCTTCCAACTCAACAAAAGCCTTTTCATCTTGTACGACCCCTTCACCCTTAATCATTTCCGACACTCCTTTCTTGATGTCGCAAGTCATAATCCTGTTGTTGATATCAAACGTAATACGCATTGTTGCATTCCACCACTTAGTCACATACAATTCAACTTCTGTCGGGTCTTCAAATTCTTGGAAATGTGCACGGGCAAAGTGCACCGGAATGTTCTGATTTACATTAAACATAAATATTAAATAGGATAGGATAAAGACATTAAATTAATAGCAAACAAAAGAAGAATAATATCAATTCAATTAGAATTCGGATAAGATAGAATAAACTCACGATTTTAGGTTTGTCCATGTAACCCTTGGAGAAGGTGAATTCAAAAGAAGGTAGTTTTAAAAAAACCTCCATGGGCACATACTCGGTAGAGTCGACGTCACTTATTGAACCGTCATTGTCTATGAGTACAAAAGGGTCCACTACAGTGATTTCTTCATTGTCACGCCAAATCCTAACCATATACAGCATTTCATCATCGTCTTCTAAGGTTAATAGGATGCGGTCTTGCATTTTTAAATTGTTTGAGTTGACAAACTCCCTCCATCCCTGTTCTAAAAATGTTTCGAACTTCCCTGGACCCGTAAATACATGTCTAAAACGCACGGGGTACACCTTCTTCTCAGTACCTCGGTGAAGATGTAACACACGATCTGTAACATCATTCTTCACCCATACTTCTTGCACCTCTCTATTCATTCGCTTTGGGACATGCTGGTAACATTTAAATATTAGTTCAATACTACCAATGCATAAGGGTTTAAAAAAAAGTTCCAATGTAGAGTGAAGAAACTACACTAGGCAAACTCACCACTTTTGAAAACTTCTAAGGAGTATCGAGCCTGACTTCTAATCGCCAAAGTGACATTGACCTTTTTTAGCACTACAATTATGAATGTACAAATTTTAAGCAATGCATATAGGACAAGCAATAATTGATAATGTATACATGTACTATGAAATACTATTAACTTATTAAGTACAAATTCCCAAATGTACAAATTTAAGGCAATACATAAAGACAAGTAAAATTGGTAGGAATAAGGAATATAAATATTACATGTACTATTAAGTACAAATTCCCAAATGAATGTCAAAATGGGACAACAATCCCCACAAATAACCACATCTTGTTGCTAATTTTATCAACAACAGCAAGAATCAATTAACATTTTATTCACATATAATCACTAAACCCATTTCTTTGCCATATTCATAATAATATACTGCAAGCTTTAAGCCAACACCTTCCTAACTAAGCTAAAAAAGAAAGTGACACTATTATTGCTGTAATTTTGTCAGTAACAGACCAAATCAGCATAACCAAATCATCATAAAAATGCAATTGCTAATATTGAACAGGTTAATAATGGTTCTTATTCAATACTGTTCTGGAACCTTATTTATTCATTTGGAGCAGGGTCACAGCCCAAATCGCCATACACCATAGATAAGCAGAGCAAATCAGCATAAAAACTATGAAAACAGAGGAGAGGGTTTTGGTTTATCCTTGTATATTCAGGGAACCGATTCCATAATCACCCCCAAACCAAACGCAGGACAAAACTTGTACCAAATGTTCAGGCTACAGTTCAAAGACGAAAGTAGTGCATCAATTTTCCAGAATTCGACCAGCAATTGATAGTCATATTAGAAGGTCAAGGTGCATGCAATGTATAAATCCTTATCAAACACAAGAATTCTTACTCTTTATCAATCAAACACAAATTCCGAATTGATTATCAAATTTCAAGATTACTAAGTTTTAAAATTCAAGATTAAACACGATTATGAAATACTTTTCGAAAGGAGATTGGGAGACGTACCTGGTCGGAGATGATTTGGCTTGGATCAACGTTCACGGCCGGCAATAGGGAAGTGAAGGAAGAGTTTCGGAAAATTTTGAGTCAATGACAGTTAAGTTAGGGTTTAAAAGTGAATGAGAGTGAATACAAATATTAAATTGTGCAAATTGGCCTTTTCAATCCGCCCGTTACATGTGTATAAAATGGGTGGATAGGGTCAATTGCTTTAGATCCTCCCTTTGCACGTGTTGCAAATCAGTGGATAGGGTGAATCAATTTTGTTCAACCTATGAAACTTCTATTCTTAAAAAAAAAACAAAAAAAAAAAAAACATATTAACATATATTTTACATACTTTTTTTTATTGTGAACATATTTTATATATTTTACATACTAGGAATCTTTTACTTACAAATATACTAACATAGATTATAACTAAGGTATTAAATTATTAGAGGTTTATTAAATCATTTGAATCAAGTGTTTCATAAAGTTTATTTTTTATTTTTATTTTATTATTTTTATTTTATTTTTTATGATTAGATGTTGTTACAAACTAAAAAAATGTCCAAATACTTAATTTTAAATGTGCTTATATGCGAGTACGTTCCCGTGGAGTTTGCAAGAGAGAATTTGTATGGATACCCCCCGTCATGTGATGTGCAAATCCTTGTTGGATGTAACACTTGGAAGGCAGTTATGAAGATCAAGTATGATGCCAATAAGAACATAGTGAAATGTTTGATCAAGGAAGGTGTGAATTCTATCTTTACAAAAGAATGTTTTAAGGCCGGCCAGAACATGACTTTCATATGAAGATCAAGTATGATGCTAATAAGAACATAGTGTATTTGACTTTCATTTGATTCAAATAGGTTTGTTTTGTTTGGAATGTGTTTGACTTTCGTATGACTTTATTAGATATTGTTAAATGCAATTGATCGACTTTCACTTTATTCAAATAACTTATTTGAATGTGTTTGTTTTTTTATTTGACTCAATTAGTTTTGTCGAATGCATTTTACTTTCATTTTATTCAAAAATTTGTTTGCATGAGTTTTACTTGCATTTGATTCAATTAGCTCTTTTGAGTGTAATTGACTTTCATTTGACTCAATTTGTTTTTGTTAAGTGTATTATCTGACTTTCATTTGATTCAAATAGGTTTGTTTTGTTTAAAATGTGTTGACTTTCTTGTGATCTAGATTTTGTAGTATGTATGTCTTTTAAATGGACATTGTTAGTGTTTAATTTAATTTTAATTTTCAATTACCCTAACCCTTTTTTTTTCTGCAAACCATACTTTATAATTTTTCTGTCATTTAAATTTTAATTTTCAAAACAAAGGAATTAAAAAAAATATATATTAAAAATCTTATAAAAAATAAAATCTGATTACAAAAAATTAAAAGACCTCTTATCTATGTAATTAAATAGATACTACAAGACAGTAATAATCCTTAGGGTTATTATTTTCTTAATTTAAAATTGTACATTCTCCACAGCAATCCCTTAAATAACAATTTAATACGACGCAATTAAAAGTAAGAGCATCTTTTTATTATTATAACATACATTACAACTTTATAACCCTTAACTTCTAATCTAAAGTTATGGATTATAAATTAATTATACTAATGTGTAATATTATTTATTCTGATGTATAACTTATAATCGAGGTTACCGATTATAAAAATTGATGTTGCCGAATATAAGGTATGGATTCTAAATTAATGGAAGAAACTACTTCTTGAATTATTGTTCATGGCATATATGTAACGGTTCCAGCTACTTATCAAATTCCGTGATTTTGGGAGTTAAGTAAACCTTTTTTTTTTTTATTAAAGTAAACTTCTCTTTTTATAAACCAAGCAAAAAAAAATCAACTTTCTTTATTTTTTGAAAAAAAAAAATCATTTTACAGCAAATTAATCAGAATTATAAATTTTTAAATATATAAAGAAAATTTTGGAACGTAAAATTTACAAAAATGAACAAAAAATTGCAAAACATAAAATAAAGGACGTCTGGGGTTTAGCAAGAATCGAACCTTTGGTGTTGAGTTCAATATGGAATGGTGAATGAAGACCATTGGGGCAATGTGACGACTTTGATTCATTGTCATTAAAGAATTTTTTATTTTTGCCCAAATAATTTATTGTTTTTGTGGTTTTAGGATATTTGTCACATTTTACTCTCTGGTCTCTCTCTGAGTCTTATAATTTCCATTCCTTTGAAACAAAACACAAACACTACTAACTTCAACCCCAAACCCTAACCCCTGTTCATCATCGAATCTCTCTCTCTCAATTGAGGTCTTGCACCCTATTTTTCGGTTCACTTCAATCATGTACTAGTCCGAATGTTCCCAATCACTTCAATCAGGTTCACTTCAATCAGGTACTATTATTACTCATCGATCACTAGCTCGGTCTCACTTATATAGGTATGATAAGTTATCGATAATTATTCAATCTCAATTTTCCTTTAAGATAAAAATTGATGGGAAGGAGAACTGGTAGGTCGTTGGGCTACCACCCCACCCAATCAAACAAAATTTGTAACTTAACAAACCCCTATTAAGCGTAGTGGTAAGTCAAGGTCGAACCCAAAGGAATGGAGGTTGAATGCACAATGTCTAAATCAAGCTATTTCGAAGTCAAGTAAAAGGGGTTTATGAAGGAAATTAGAACTAGAGCTAAATGATGCAAGAACTTATATGAAATCAATCTAAAGACACTAGGGCAATGGATCCACATGTAATTGTAATGGAAAATGGTAATTTGGGAGGTCAAACCGACTAAGTCAAGTGATATGAAGGAAGATCATCATGTATCCAAAAGAGCATACTAAGATGGTTCACCTAGAGGTCTAACTAGCGTCAACTACGCTAAACACTACCTAGGGAACGTCACAAAGCACCTCAATCATGAAATTGCAAGTTACTAATCAATGGTCCGTATCATACCAAGCTCACAATGCAATCTAGTGCAATAATCAAAGATTGCCAAACCTCAATTAATCACACACATGCACATGAATTATCAACCAAATTTAATCATATCATCAACTCCATCAATTATCCCCAAATTACACTAATCCATTATTCAAACATGCTTCACCATTTCCCTAGCTAGGAAACTACTCACTAGCCATAGGAATCAAAATCAAAACTACAACAATCATCAATTTCATCATCAACATAATTGAAATCAAAGATTAAACCAACAATCAATCAAAATCAATCAAAATTCAATCAATAACCAAATCAATCATCAATAACATGGAAAACAAATGAAATCAACTAAAATCAAACTTGTATTGAAATCAAGAAGAAAATCCTTACAAAACTTTGATCTAAAGATCAAATACAATGAGGAATCCTTGAGCAATCACCAAAAATCATGAGTTTCTCTCTCTAAAGTTCTTGAGTTTCTCTCTCTAAAATTCTCCCAAAACTAACTATCAAATTCAATCTAAAAACTTCTTACTAAAAATAGGTAGAAATAACTATATATACAAAGAGGAGGTCGGTAATGACGCCCAAAAATAGACCCTCGTAAGTGCGGGCGCTCGGAGGAGAGAGAATGGTGTGCACGGGACACACCCAGACTGGTGCGCCCGCACGCACCAGGTGTGCGCTGCACCCGACCAATGTGCGGCCGCACAATCCTTTGGTGCGCCCGCACCTGGCTGGGTCTTTCCCCCTTCTTCTCTTCGTCCTAGCTCAAGCGGTGCACACATCCTAGATGATGATGATGGAGGACAAAGTAGGCAGAAACTTTCTAGAATTTCTTGAAAAGTATAAGCCATAAAGAAGGCATATACAAAGCCTTGAAGCTTGCCTCTTGGATCCACCCTTGACTTGAAGCTTCTTGCACCATCTCTAGGCATGAAAACAATGAAAGCTCATAGAGAGGAAGCTCGGGAATTCTTGGACAATCAATTACCACCTACAAACAAATGATAAAAAACAAGTAAAAGAGAAAAATAACAAGTAAACTAGAAAAAGCATGAAATAGTGAAACTAACTACAAAAAGCATAAAATGAAGAAAACAAGAATAAAACTAAGGAAAACTAAAGAAAAGAGAGATAAAATGAAATAAAAATCATCCAAAAAGGAACCAAATGATTGCCATAAATGTCACTCATCAAAAATTAAACATAACTTTATCAAATGAGAAAACTAAAACTTCGTGCTTCATAATTAATAATCTATTGAACCAATAATAAGGTAAAAACTCAATAATATATCTAGATTAAAAATAACCTTATTTGGATATGAATTTGGTCAGCTCAACCAAAATCGAGCAAACACAAAAAGGAATTGAATCGAAACTGACCAATTAATGAATCAACGGATCAACCTTATCTTAATCAAATCGAACTTGACCGAACCGAAATCAACCCGACCCAAATTCATCCGATCCGAAGTTATAAGGTTAAACCCGTTTTAAACCCGATCCAAATTTATCCGAACCGAAAGTGAACCGATTTGGAGTTGACCCGACCCATATCCGACCCGGACTCGATATACCATGACCCGAATTTAATCAGACCCGATCTGAGTTAAAAGGATAATTTTGATCCGAACATATCCGACCCGAAAAGACCCGACCCAAACTCCATCCGGTTATCCGAATTGACACCTCTATTTGTAATAATGAGTACAAAATTAAAATGTGTACTCAATTCCACCCAAACTACCCATTTTAGTCAATTTGAAAAATCTGAAGCAATAATAAATTTGCCACATATACTCCCAATGCCCATTTTACTTAATTTGAAAGAAGGATCCTTGTTAGACTTTGTCAAAGAGTTTCCCAATTTACTCCATATTCCAAAACACTTTCCTCAATATTCGACCACACCCACCGCCGTTCAAGAGCTCTGCAACTCCGTCAACTACCGACCCACTACAAATCTCATGTAATTTAATAAACCCTAAATCACTAATCTTTTTTTAAAAAAAAAATTACTAAGCAATTTCTTTGTTTCCTTTTGCTCTCAGCCGACACCAACATACACACTTCCTCACGCTGCACCGCCCACCAGGCCACCAGCACGGAAACCCCCCTGCTTCCCTACAAGCTTCGTCGCTGCATCAGCCACCATTGGGAATTGTAAGTTTTTTTTTTGTTTTTTTTTAATTAAACCTAATTATGTTTGGGATTTTTGTATTTGCAATGATGAATTAAATGTGAGAATTTATATGTTTATTCATGTTTCAAATGGTTATATTGATTGTTTGATGTTTGTAGTTTTTTGTAGTTAATTTTTTTTTTTTTCGAATTCATGTTTTTTCTAATTTTTTTTTTTAATTTTTTTTAAAATTTTTTTTTAAATTTTTTTTTTTTTTTTTGGTAAAGAGAGTAATAAGCATGAACTGATCTATCTGATTAATGCCATTCCCCTGTTTTTCAGTTAATTTTGGTTTTTTTGATTTTAAATGACTGTTATCGAATTATTTTAGGTCATATGTTTCGAATTCATGTTGAATTTTGGTTTCTTTTGAGTTGTGAGTTTAAAATCACATTTTTAAAAAAATCTGCTAATTGCTTTAAAGCTTCTTCTTGTTGTTGTTGTTCTAATCCAGTTTATAAAGCTAATAAATCATTAATTGAAGGTATTGCTTTGGATTAATAATTAGTTATATTCACAATAAGGGTTGACATTGATTAGTTATTGTATACATGGTGTAATTGTCTGATTGTGTGGTTGAAAATACAGTTGAGAATAGGAAATTAAAGTATCATTGCTATTGAAATTGTTTGTTAATTGAGAATTTGTGAATTGTGAATAGACTTGCAAGTAAAATTTTGAAAGTAAAATCCACTTTATATACTCCCATTAGTTTTATTCATGTCAATCTCAGGAGTGCAGATTCTTTGTGTATGTACCGAATCTCAAATTTGTGCTTAAGATTTTCTTTTTTTCCTTTTTTTTGAATGGTGAGTTCCTGAACCTGCCTTGTCCCCAGGCCCATTACCCCCACCAAGACCCTTTTTTCCCTTCAAGCATTATTTAGATGGTATGGGCGTGTGGCTATGTTAGTACCTCTGTGTAAATTACAGCTGCTTGTTTTAATTACCTCATAGGCCTTAATCAAGTTGCCCACCAAGATTTGGATTGTAGGAGTAGTCTCATATGCAGCCCTATTTTTATGTAAATTCTTATTTCAGAATGTTGTTGTCTTGACATGGACTATCATGGAATTTCGAACTCTACTTGACATGGACTATCATGGAATTGAGTTGCTTACTTTTGGCTTATAAATGGTATTTCAATTGGATAGAAGTATAAGAAACTGATATAATTTTGATTGCTTGTGTGATGTCCAGAAAATGGCTGAAATAAACCCCCTTTTTTGGTTTCAATGCATGGTTGATGAGTCAACTCAATTACAGCTGGTGAGTAATCGAATTCTAACCTCACTTATGTAAACTAGTTTTGTTTTATTAATAGAATTTACGTAAAAGTAGAGTTACTAATTGAATTTTAATAGATTCTACCTGAAAGGATCATGGAGCATATGCAAACGACATCTGGGAAATTTTTCGTAGGAAAAGGTCACCGTGGTAGACCTTTTCCTATTATCGTTAGATTGGTACGAATAGGAAAACAATCCTTGTGTGTAATCGAGGATGGATGGTCAGATTTCATGGAAGATAATGACATCAAGAATGGAGATATCATGGAGATGTACTATTATGGAAATTTCCATTTCAGGGTAAAAATTCTCCGTGACTGCTGGGTGGTGTCGGATAATGAGGAGGATGGAGATGACAACAACTTTAAAATTCCCATGACTGATCAAAATATGTTCCATACTCGATTTACAAATGATTACATCAAAGTTGGGAGAATGGTATGAAATTAAGGGTGTATGCAACCTTTTGAATACATCAAAATTACATAACTTGTTTTATTCTCATATCTTTTAATCTCAAACATTATTTCTTACTAATGTTATTTTAATGATATATTTTGACAGTATGTCCCGGTTGAATTTGCAAGAGTGAACTTGAGTGGCTACCCAGAGTCATTTGAAGTTGATATCCTTGTTGGTAAATCTAGTAAAGCCTATCGTGCAAGTGTGAAGATCAAGTATGGCCGAACCAAAAAAAAAGTATGGCCGAACCAAAATCATAAGGGGGTGTGTAATCAAGGAAGGTGTGAATAAGATGATAAACGAAGAAGGATTTAGGCATGGTCAGGTCATCACAGTGGAGTTCTTTGGTGATGTTAAACCACCAATATTCTACATACCCAACTAATTAAAGTTGAAACTTATGGTTTATCTTGAACATCATAGGCAATGGAAATTTATTATCATCTAGAAAAACTCACGTTGTTTCTGTTGTGTTTTTGTTGTTGGATTGCAAGAAGATATTCTTAATTTGTCTTTTATTGTATTAAAGGAATTGATTTAGTTTTACTTTGAATTTAGTCTAAAGTTGAATCATTAAGTAATGCATCCATAGTAGTATGAGAGTAAACAGTACATTAGTTGAACTTTATAAATTAAATTATTTTATTTAATCAATTTTATTTAGTATATACATCTACCTACTACAAACCCAAATTTATGGAAGTAATAAGCCCAAAGTGCAATTACAAAGTAACAACAAATAATGTTTCAAAAAATTAAATTACTACTTTGACAACTTACTGAAAAATTCACGTTTAGGTTTGACCTACGAAACTTTTAGTCAAATTGACCTACAAGACTTTTCATGCAAGTAGCCTATATGGTGGTACTTGTGCATACTTGACTACTTGTTGTCCAAGTTTAGGTTTTCTTGTGATTATTTACTTGATGTCCAAGTGTAGGTTTGCATGTGATGATGTGACTATAAATTGTATGGAGGACTATGGACCATTGGACCTACAATTTTATAATTCACCAATCATGTATCATTACAAATACTTCACTATTTTAGTCAAAACTTTTCATGCAAGTAAGCCTATATGAACTAGTCTAGAAATCTATTGTCGATGCAAGTGTTCTCCATGCAATTAGTCAAATATTCAAATATTTTATTGTTGTCTAAGAGATAATTTACAATTTTTAATGTAAATGTAATCACATTTTTTTTCCCTTATCCAATATTTAAAATTTAAAATATATTTGATCCCATTTAATTTCTAAATAAGGAAAAGTAAAATAAAAAATTAATAATAAAAAAGATAAAAGAACCAAGTTTGCTAATGAACTAGGAACTCTGTAACAACTAACAAAAAATCCTAACCAACTTTTTTTTTTTCTGCAAGCCATACTTTATAATTTTTTTCCTGTCATTTTAATTTTAATTTTCAAAACAACGGAATTAAAAAAATATATTAAAATTTTTTTAAAAAAAATAAAATCTGATTACAAAAAGAAAACAAAAAAAAAATTTGGGGGGGTGGGGTATTAGGGGTTTAGCAGGATTCGAACCCCTGATGTGTAGTAGGGGAGATGGAGTAAAGCGTGTAGTAGCAAGTGCCATTGGGACAGTCATCGACCGTGTTGATTTTGGCACAAATAAATCTTTTATACCAAACTTTGTCTGTGTGAACGCTCACAAAATATCCTAACCCTTTTTTTTTTTTTGCGAACCATACTTTATTATATTTTTCTGTCATTTTAATTTTAATTTTCAAAACAACCGAATTAAAAAAAACATTAAAATTTTATAAAAAATTAAAATCTGATTACAAAAATAAAAAAAAAAAAGGGGGAGGGGTGGTGTGACCGTGTGAGGGGTTTAGCAGGATTTGAACCCCTGATGTGTGGTATGGGAGATGGAATAGAGCGTGTAGTAACAAGTGCCATTGGGACAGTCATCGACCGTGTTAATTTTGGTACAAATAAATCTTTTATACTAAACTTGTTTTGTGTGAACGCTCACAAAATATCCTAATTCTTTTTTTTTTCTGCAAATCATACTTTATTTTTTTTTTCTTTCATTTTAATTTTAAAAACAACGGAATTTTAAAAAAAATATTAAAGTTTTATAAAAATATTAAAATCTGATTACAAAAATAAAACAAAAAAAAAATGGGGGGGGGGGGAATGAGGGGTTTAGCAGGATTCGAACCCCTGATGTGTTGTAGGGTAGATGGAGTAGAGCGTATAGTAGAATTGCCATTGGGACAGTCATCGACCGTGTTGATTTTGGCACAAATAAATGTTTTATACCAAACTTTGTCTGTGTGAACGCTCACAAAAAATCCTAACCCTTTACAAAATATATTAAAAATTTATAAAAAAAATAATTAAAATCTGATTACTTGTGATTATATACTTAATTGATGTCCATGTGTAGGTTTGCATGTGATGATGTGATTATAAATTGTATGGAGGACTATGGACCTACAATTTTACAATTTCACCAATCATGTATCATTACAAAATACTTCACTATTTTAGTCAAAACGTTTCATGCAAGTAAGCCTATATGAACTAGTCTAGAAATCTATTGTCGATGCAAGTGTTCTCCATACAATTAGTCAAATATTCAAATATTTTATTGTCGTCTAAGAGATAATTTACAATTTTTAATGTAAATGTAATCACATTTTTTCCCTTATCCAATATTTAAAATTTAAAATATATTTGATCCCATTTAATTTCTAAATTAGGAAAAGTAAAAAAAAAAATTACTAATAAAAAAGATTAAAAGAACCAAGTTTGCTAATGAACAAGGAATTCTGTAACAACTAATTTAACAAGGTTTTAGCAAGTGACTTCACTATTTAAGTCAATATTGTTAGTGCAAGTTTAAGCAAATATTTTGGATATTCAAATTGCCACACCTTGTCTAATAATATTACAACATTGCAATAATACTAAAATTTAAAACACAACTAAAAGCTTATTTTTTTAAAAGGTTACATAACTATTTTTAAATTGTTGAAGACTTTGGTTCCTCTTTTTTGTTGCTTTCTTGTGGTGCACAAGGACTAGTACAACACTTCTCATCAGTACGATCTTCGGATGATTCATCAGATAATTCCTCAAAACATTTCTTTTCAGTACATATTGGATCTATGTTTTTGTCGCTTCTGCGTATAAAAATTGGAACAGTTATCTTGATCCTTTGAGTACCACCACTACCCTCACCAAATTCTTCCCAAGCAACTCCTCCATCTAGTTGCAAACTACCTATAGATCGAACTTTTCTCTTTCTCCTGGATCTAGTACTTGACTCAGAACCTTCCGAACTACTACTTGAATCACTACTTAAATGGGAAGGTTTTTTCCTCATTATCACTCTCTCTGGTCTCCATCTCTTATAATTGACCAGAATAATACAAGAACTTTTGTAAATTATAGACCTTTTAAGCCCAATTAGCTTGTTCGTGAACATATTTACATGATATTCCTCGAACTTTACATTATGTTTCATTTTAGCAATCATTCCCATTCTTTCACCAAGTAATTTTTTCATATCACACACGGTGACCTTAATTACAAACATCCGATTCATGTCCAATTCTACCACACACTGTGCAGAATATGAATACATGTTCCTAACGAAGGTACACCCATATAAACTCCCCTGGGATAGCTTCGAAATAAAAACCTGGAATAAGCGACAATTCTAAAGGGATACGCATTCTTACTCTTAGGAATTCCTTAGTCCCAGCCCCAATGACTCTTCATCAAAATAAATAACTCTCCCTATTTCATTCAAAATAGGCGTTACAAAATTTGGAGTTGCAGCAGTAAGAGGTAGTCCTTCAACACGGACCCATAAACATGCATACTTAAACTCGAACGCCTGCACAGATGCCCGAGGATACCATGGTGTCATCACAAACAAGGCACCTTCCAACGAAGCCGACTCCTGATCGACTAAATTATCCCTATCTCTAAAATCAGAGCAATGAAGCATGAATTTCAACCCAACCTTCTCAACAACAATCTTTCCAAAAGTTCTCCACCTACGATTAATCCACTCATGTACCCTCCTCTGAGAGAAACTTCTATCATCTACAAACATTCCCACCACTACCATTGGGAATACACGGTCAGACGGACGTGAAGGTTGATCCTTTAACCAAACCTTAGGGCCGTGTCGAGACAAGCCTCTAAGAGATATTGGGCAATTATCGTAGTTTATGTTAGAATCTGAATTTTCCATTATTGATATATTTATAAATTAGCTAATTTCATTTGGATTTATAGAATTTTTATATTTATAAGAATAGGACCTCAAAAGAGGAAGGACATTTTTTCTAATTGGCTTACGTAATAATACACATAAAAACTATGTTTATATAGGCAATATGTGGGTATATACTATTCAAGTTAATAAATTATTATAATAATATTATTTGATTCAATGTTCAATTAATTAATTGTTTTTACTAAGTGTCTCAAATATATTTGGTCTAATATATTTGGTCAAATTTTATTAAGTGACATTTGTCAGACATGTGATACCTTTTAAAAAAACACACCTGCTAGCTAATATAAACATTTAATCATTTATGTAAAACTTATTATGTGTTACAAATGACTACAATTAAATTGTGATAATCATAAATGATTGAATCTCAACCCTCTATTTAACAAAATACATCACATCCATCCATGTAGTTGACTTTGTAATACACCTTTCTAAGTGAAAAAAAATACAAATAAAAATTAAATAAAAAATTGCTATGAATTTGATTATAGGATGAAACTTTATTTTTGGATTAAACATTCTAAATAAATGGACCTAGCAATATAAATTGTCGCAAAGTACTAGTTCATAACATTATTATTGATAAATTAAACTAGCTTTGTTTTTAATGGAGATGATATAATCCTATGAATTTGTATATTTCAAGTATGTTTGTCAATGGCAATGTTAAATGAAATATATTTCACATGCCTTTGAACCCTTTTTATTCATACATTTTTATATTATGTTAGCTAATATCATGAGTTCTCAAAGTTATCATATAAAGTCTTCCCCAAAAAAAAAAAAAAAAAAAAAGTTATCATATAAAGTTAGACATTCATTAAAACTTAGATATAATTAAATATGCTATACTAAACCTTTTTGTATTTTTATTTTTGAGTTGAACATTATAAAGCTCATGCTACACTAAAGCTCATGTTGTAGGCTAAAACATCTTCATTAATTTATTTATTTGTAGCTATAATTTTTTTTTTGAATGGAGACTATAGAGGCATAATAAATTATAGTACCCAACATTGATATATTTATATGTATTTAGTGTTATTATTAATAAATCAAATATAATCAAAATATATTTATATTAATTGCTAATTTGCTAATAACCCTATATTTTTTTAAAAAAACCTAACAGCATCCTTATTAAAATCAAGTCATCTCTTATTTGTTTTCAATTATTATATTGTTTTTTTTTGTTTTTGTTTTTGTTTTGTTTTGTTTTGTTTTTATTTTTTATTTTTTATTTTTTTTTTTTTTTTTTTGAGGGATCAATTATTATATTGTTGTACTATTAACTTTTTTACTTTTAACACTACTAGTACTATTAAACTTAGATTAGTAGATACATGATGCTCAAAATTTTAATTTTAACTTTTAGTTCTCATGGAAATATTACATTGAATTATGGGCCCCATCATTTAATGTTGCAATAACATAAAGCAAAATTTTGTTGTCATTTTTTAGTCATAAAGCAAAGTATATTACCTCGATTGTATTTTTATTGTTGATAAATTCAAACCTTATCATTAAACCATGAATTTATTGCTTGATTTCAAATACATTTTTTCGTATTCTGCTCTAACGAAATTTAACTCAATTTTTATATCAAAAATAATCATGTTAATGTAAATAAAAAATCAGTGGACTTATTTTGGATTTATAAAATAAATAAATAAATAAAATCTCAACCACACCCATGTAATAGTAACACTAAATACATAGCCATTAGTCATTACATAATCACCCACAAAGATCCATCATTACAAGAGAAAATAAAGCAAAAGCAACAATAGAAAATACACTTTCATTACATAATCAAAGACTAATAAAAATTAAAGGTGCAACAAGCATTGTTCATGATATATTTAATACATCACATTCCTAATAAATTACACAAACAAGGTAGTAAGGTCTTCATTAACATTCCGAGTTCAAAATTCTTGTGGGTGAGCAAGACTTTGATCTACATGTCAAAAATATATTTATATATTAATCTTAAAAAAGGATATATATATATATATATATATATATATATATATATATATATATATATATATATATATATATATATATATATATATATATATATATATATATATATATATATATATATATATATATATATATATATATATATATATATATATATATATAATAAAACCAGAATTATTAAACATAAATTAAATAATGAACTAAATTGGGACAATTTTCTCAGCTTACCTTATTTTGGAATCACATAACACTTGAAGAGATAAAGCCGAACTTCCACCATATGCCAATTTTTTTGGGATTCTTCACCGTACCGTCGCCATCTACAACATTCATATCGACCTCAACATCTCCATTTGAACGGCTTGGGACCATATACCCTTCATTGAGCTGTTCCAACCGAAGTAACTTGATTACTAGTCTCTTAATTACATGTTATGTGCCCATGTCAAAATTAGGCCTCTGATGAGCGTCATTTATGGCGCTCAAAAGAATAAGATTTAGGTTCTTTTTCTCTATTTTCTTTCTTTATTTTCCTTTATTTTTCTTAGTTTTATTTGGTTTTCCATTTTAATAACTCATTTTGAGTTTTGTTTAGTTTTTATGTGTTTTTCGTTATTTTAGTCCTTAATTCATAGATTTAGTTTTATTTCTTTTATTTCTATTTTATTTATTTTTATTTTATTTATTTTACTTTATTTGTCTTCTATTTCTCCCTCATGTTTGGTTGTTTGTGTAGGTGACTGCTCGGGACAAGACACGAGTTACATTGTCATATTCGGAATTCCGATATTCAAGCTTGATGTTTCGAGGTCTTAAGTACAAAATCAATTAAGCATTGCAACGAAAACAAGCCAACTTGTCTTATCCCCTTGCTGCCATCTTATCCTACACCCCACCATATCCTATCCTACACCACACCATTTATCTCCCCTGCTCCTCCATTACCCCAATTCACTAACTATAGCAGCAGCACCCAAGTGTAATCACCACCTGCTGCCCCTTTAATCAGCCACTAACATACCTCACGCAATTCCCTTACCACCAGCCGTAGCTTCCAGCTCCAATCATCACCATCACCCACCAGCCACCTTCACCACTTTCAATCCCGCAAACATCAACACCAAAGCAGCTGCTGCCACCGCACACTCCACCACCAGCAAACACCAAATCCGCCACCAATCATCTCGCAATAATCATCCTCACGCAGCTCCCCTGCTCCCGCAACAACCACCAATTGCCCGTGCTCCAGCCGCACCCAATCACCTCCAATTACACGCCACCAGCCGTTAAACACCCGCAAGCAACCACCAAAATCCCGCAGCAACCACAGTCGCAAGACCACCCAAAACCGCCACCACTCTCGCAACCTCCTTCATTTCCCCAAATTCAATTGGATTTCCCCGAGGACGCGGGTGTGAGAGGAGCGGACGCGGGCTCGATGTCACAAATCAGGCAGTAAGTAGCCGCGGTTGTCCCGAGGTCTTCCCGCGGACGCGGTGGCTATGGAGAAGGCGCGGCTTAGACCACCGCGGGCGCGGCTTTGTGGGTTCAATTTGAACCGTATCACAAGCTCCTCACGTGGTATTAATGAAGATCAACGGCCTCGATTGATGCTTGATGATAGATGATGAAGATGAGTGGTGTTGATGATGGTCGATGGACGGTGATGATGGTGATGTGCTTCAATGGAGATCAAGCAGCCAATACATCGAAGAAAAAGGAATTATTTGGGGTCTGATGATTTGGTTTTGGGTGGGGGATTTGTTTTCTTTTTCTTTTCCTTTTATTTATTTATTTATTTATTCATTTCCTTTTCTTTTTATTTTTCCTTTCTTTTTTCTTTTCTTAATCTATTTTCCTTTCTTATTTCTATTTTTCCTTATCTTAGTTATTTTATTTATTTCCCTTCTTTTATTATTTTTCTTAGCTTAGTTTAAATACCCATTTTTTGGGGATTATTAAAAAGAACTTTTATTCTATTTGAATTAGCTTAGTTTTCTCTCTCTTAGGTTGAGAGCTTCTCTCTCTAGATTAGGCTATTTTAGGAGTAGTTTTAGAGAGAGAAAGTGAGAGATTTCAATGGTGATTGAGAGATTGAAGATGCAAGTGTGACAATTGTGTTTGAGATCTTCTCTATTATCAATGAGCATTTCTAAACTTTATCTCATTTAATTGCTTTGTTTAATTTGATGTTTGTTTGGTTTGATTTTGATATTTGATGTTTGATTAGAGTATTTGTTCTTGATATTTTTGTTGATTCTTGTTCTCTACAGTTGATAGTAGATTTGATCATGTTTCTTGAGTAGTTTACTTGCTAGGGTTTGGGTAAACATGTGTGATTGATAGATTGAGATTGATTTGGGAATTTGAGTATTTCTTGTGTTGTGATTAAATTGATTCATAGAGGTTTGCATGTTGCATAAGTTTGATTGGAGTAGCTAACCATGATTGCTAGCATTGATTGCATGATTGAATTGATTGACATGACCACTTGATATCGATTTGATCATAATTAGTTGAGTATTTGATTATGTTTCTTCATATTGTTTAGCACTAGAGAAATCTATGTTAGAGAGTGTGAGGATGATTAGTTGAATGCCCCTAATTGCTCCTACTATTTGTCTTTGCATTGCTTGGATTGCTTGACTCCCTAATTAGCTTGGTTATCATGAATGCATGTTGATCCCCATTCCCTAGTGTTTCATTTGTTTGGTTCTTGATTTAGAAAGTAGAATAGCGTTAACTTTCACCTTGGACTTCGACCTAGCTTAGGCGTTAATTAGAAATACTTGAACATAACCGTTCCTAGTGGTTCGACCCTTGACTTACCTCTATACTTGTATTTAGGTAGTTGAGTGATTATAAATTTGTTTGACCGTAGGGAGGATTAGTTCAACGACATAGTTTTCCCCACGTTAAAATGGCGCCGTTGCCGGGGAACGGTGTCTATGTTTGAGTGTTTTTGATTGCTTGAGTCTAGGTCTTTGTTTATAGTTTTCTTTTATTTGATTTCTTTTGTTTGCTTTATATAAAATGGCATGTCTCTCATTTCCTCAATTTGACAATGAGCCTTTTTGTGAATATTTTAATAGACTAGAGGGATTTCTTTATTGTAATTGTTGTACTATTTGGGAGGCTTGTGAGATTTGTTATTTTGGTTTGAATGAGAAAACTAGGGAAGAAGTTGAATGCATGTATAATGGTGAATTTAGAGCATTGTCAATTGATGATGCTTGGGATTTCTATGTTTGGTTTGCTAGGGATGTTTATAATAGGGGTAATCATGATCCTAGTATTGATATGCAATGTGTTTATTCTTCTAATATTAGCATGATTTCCCATGATTTGTCACGTGATCCCATTAGTGAACCTAGAACACATGATTTCAACTCTATTTCCCCTTTTGTTCATAATGATGAAGTACATGCTCAAGTTGATGCTAATGGTGTGTTTCAATATTCTTCATTATTTACCATGCCTTCTTGTGATGTGCTTCGTTCCCTTGATGATGAATCTCATGTTCTTGATTGTGCCCCCACTCCCCAATGTGATGTATATGCTCATGATCTTAATGTTGATTCTTCCAATCTTGGTTGTATTTCTTCTCCTCTTATTGAACCTCAACCTTCTACATCTTTTGAATTTCTTGTTGATGTATTTGAATCTCAAATTAGGCACATTGAGCTTGATAATGAGTTTGGGCCTAGTAAGGAGATGATTCTTAATTCTATGAGAGGTCAATTAGAGATAATGAAAAAGAGTGAGGAGCGTCTTGAGGAGGGAAAGAGAAGAAAAGAAGAGTTAGAAGGCCAATTGTCATCCTTGATGCTTATTTGTGAAAAATCCCAATTTAATTTGTGTATTGAGGATGATGATGATTTTGAGCAACCAAGAGAGTGTGAGGATCCCATTTGTGAGCATTTGAGTGATGGTGAAGGAGTTGAGAATGAAGAGAGTGTTGATTTTGAAAATCCTATCCTTCTTTCCCATATTGACGAGTCTCTAGTGCATGATTGTGATTCTTCTATCCATGAGTATTTAGATTCAATTGAGGTTATGTCTAATATGTTTTTTGAGTGTCAAATGAAAACCCATAGCCTCTTGAGTAAGTTTATTAAGAATGCTTCATGTGAGAGAGATGAGTTTGAATGAATTTACATCCATTCATGCATGGGTTTGAGACTTTAGGCTTTAAGGAAGTTGAGGGAGCTATTGTTCATGAAGGTAGTGGAGGAGATTATGTGGTTCCTCTTGGGAGTTGGATGTTTGAGGGAGATGGTGATCATGAGTGTTCTTCTTTTGAGGATTCTATGATTGATTTTCATGCCCTCATTGGCGATGTGAGACCTTGTGTTGAGGGAGTCGCGAACCCTTTACCTATTTCTCATACCCCTTTCTCTCCAAAGTTTGACCACATCCCCTATTGCCCTATTTTTCTCCCTTCCTTTGTTGGTAAGCCTATTGGGGACCCTTTTGTCTATGAGGATTTGCTTGCGGCTCATTTGTCTCAAATTGAGGAAGAGGGTGATGTTGCCACCCAAAAATATTTTAGTGAGGAGGATTTGCCTTTTTCTTTTTCTTTTCCCCCTTCTTCTTCTTATTTTCTTGTTTTTCCTTTTGATCCTTCTTCTTCTTTCTTTTGGCACCTCCCTTCTCACTTGCGTGCAATGATCTTGTTGCACGTTTTTCTTCCGTCATTTGCCTACATTCTATCTTATGAAATGTGTAGTAGTGCATTTGACAAACTCTTGCGATCGTTGTAATATTATTTTACTAGAGCGGTCAAGCTTGGACCTTAAGCAAGCCTTTCTCGGGAAGTAACCCATGTTTTAGATTAGATTTTCATCACTGTTTAGAGTAGATTTTTCTCTCATGGAAATTTTTGTGTGCCTTTTGCTAGGTACATGACTTGATATACTTTGGTGCTTCGATTTGGATCAAGAATCAAGGAAGGTTGACTCCTATCTTTGCGAGCATATGGAGACAAGGTTTAATTCTTGAGAAATTAGCTTTGAAAGGTTTAAATTGGGTCATTTGCGGGTATTTACACCCACCTAATATCCGGTAATATCTTTCCTTGCTCTTTATCTAGTGGATGATGACTTGTTGGACATATGTTGGTTTGTTGGATTAATCTCCTTGTTTTCCCCTCCCATGGATTATATGATTTATGTTTGAGTGTATTGTCTCATTCAAGCTTGGGGGAGGGTATTCTTTCATGTTTGGTGGAATGTTGATTCTTATGTGTTATGCACCTTTGTATATACTTTTCCATGTTTCTTATATTTTGAAAAACTCCAAAAAGATTTTTGTTTCTATCAAGGCAAATTTGCAATGTGTTTTGGTTTGTTCTTGCTTTGGACATAATAACATTTGGACTTGTATAATTGAATGCTTTTCTTCCTAAATGGTAATGGTGTGCACGGTTTGAGAGTACGCTTGGTTGATTCTAGGATAAAGCATGCTAAGGTAGTTGGTTAGAACTAGTGGGAACATGAAGCCGGATTCTACTTATTTGTGGCATGTTTGGTAGTTGCTTCCTATAGTCGATTTGACGCCAATAGTGAGTTTTTGCTACATCCATGTGAGTTCTTTGTTTTTCAAGCCTTCTACCTATATTTGTATGAGCGGCATGGATCCTTGACTTCTTGCAAACCTAATCTTGAAACTTGACTCATAGATCTTGAATCCGAGACCGAACCATTTAGGGAGGAAAAAGGCACCTTCTTCGGGGTGGTATTTTTCATTTTTAGGATAGTTTGTTTCATTCTTTATTTTTGGGTTTACATTTGCCTTCTTGCAACCATTTGAGCCGTATCCCTTCTTTTCAAGCCACATCTTTAGATCTTTGGCCTTTTGTTTCATTTTCTTTCTTTTCTTGGTTTTTGTGAAGCAATTGATCATACTTGATGAAGTTTGTGGTGGAGAAGTTGGAATATTTGGTTCTTATGAAAGCAAGATTGTGTTCTATCTTCTTTGTGAATAATGGCAAATGAGTATGAGTAAAAGTCGTCCTATATTATAAAAGGAATGGACAAATAAGTGCAAAGTCGAAAAAGCCGTCCGAAGTAAAAAAAACGAGGACAAAGCATTTTTGAAAGTAAAAAAAAGAGAAAAAAAAAAGTGCAAAATGAAAAAATCCAAAAATATTTTGATGCGAGTTTTCTCCCTTTTTGAGCATTGAGGACAATGCTCCATTTAAGCTTGGGGGGAAGCGTTCTCACGCTTTTTGTGTATATGTTTGTGATTTATAGCTTTGAATAAGCTTGGGGGTGTTAGTTTGTTTTTGTTTGGTGACTACTTGATTGTGATTCTAAGAATTGGCCGTTCTTTGCTTCACTTTTAGGAAAACCACCAAATTTTAAATTTTTAGCCTACCTTCACCCTTATTGCCTTACGTTACAACCTAGGGGAAAGACCTTTTGACCTAAATGGTTGAGTCGTTCATCGGTGGAGAGGAATGTGAGTTTTAGAAATAGGGAGAGGGAATGCAAAAGTCAAGATGTCGAGTAGCCTAAAAATCCTCTTTTTCCGGTTCCTTCGTGGAATCATTGGGATGCTCATTAGAGGTCGATTTGAAGCTATTAGGAAGGACGCGGTAAGATCGTTTGGGATGAAAGTGGATTGTGAAAGCTAGTTCCTATGCTTAGCATATTTATGTTTCAATCAACCTTGGGTATCTTGAAACGTGCACTCCCTTACTTGTTTAGAAAGATTTGCATCCACTTGTGCTTGTACATTTGCAAAAGTCCTCTCATGAACATTTGTTTGCTTTTCTTGTATTTTGTTTTCTTTTTCATGCTTTGCCTTGTTTGTATTATTATGAGAGTTATGGGTAAACTCTTAGGATACCCTTACGAGAGCATCACTCGTCCTCTAGGGCGATCTAGGGGTTTAAATGGCTTGTCTTTAGTTGCTAAAATTGACCGTGATTCCTACGAAAGTGAGTTAGTGTATATTCCCATCTTCTCTAGTTTTTCTTGTTTCTTTCCTTGCTTGAATAATTTCATCATTTTTCCTTGGGTTGGATTTTATTTTGCTCGAGGACGAGCAAAAGTTTAGCTTGGGGGAATTTGATGAGCGTCATTTATGGCGCTCAAAAGAATAAGATTTAGGTTCTTTTTCTCTATTTTCTTTCTTTATTTTCCTTTATTTTTCTTAGTTTTATTTGGTTTTCCATTTTAATAACTCATTTTGAGTTTTGTTTAGTTTTTATGTGTTTTTCGTTATTTTAGTCCTTAATTCATAGATTTAGTTTTATTTCTTTTATTTCTATTTTATTTATTTTTATTTTATTTATTTTACTTTATTTGTCTTCTATTTCTCCCTCATGTTTGGTTGTTTGTGTAGGTGACTGCTCGGGACAAGACACGAGTTACATTGTCATATTCGGAATTCCGACATTCAAGCTTGATGTTTCGAGGTCTTAAGTACAAAATCAATTAAGCATTGCAACGAAAACAAGCCAACTTGTCTTATCCCCTTGCTGCCATCTTATCCTACACCCCACCATATCCTATCCTACACCACACCATTTATCTCCCCTGCTCCTCCATTACCCCAATTCACTAACTATAGCAGCAGCACCCAAGTGTAATCACCACCTGCTGCCCCTTTAATCACCCACAACCATACCTCACGCAATTCCCTTACCACCAGCCGTAGCTTCCAGCTCCAATCATCACCATCACCCACCAGCCACCTTCACCACTTTCAATCCCGCAAACATCAACACCAAAGCAGCTGCTGCCACCGCACACTCCACCACCAGCAAACACCAAATCCGCTACCAATCATCCCGCAATAATCATCCTCACGCAGCTCCCCTGCTCCCGCAACAACCACCAATTGCCCGTGCTCCAGCCGCACCCAATCACCTCCAATTACACGCCACCAGCCGTTAAACACCTGCAAGCAACCACCAAAATCCCGCAGCAACCACAGTCGCAAGACCACCCAAAACCGCCACCACTCTCGCAACCTCCTTCATTTCCCCCAATTCAATTGGATTTCCCCGAGGACGCGGGTGTGAGAGGAGCGGACGCGGGCTCGATGTCACAAATCAGGCAGTAAGTAGCCGCGGTTATCCCGAGGTCTTCCCGCGGACGCGGTGGCTATGGAGAAGGCGCGGCTTAGACCACCGCGGGCGCGGCTTTGTGGGTTCAATTTGAACCGTATCACAAGCTCCTCACGTGGTATTAATGAAGATCAACGGCCTCGATTGATGCTTGATGATAGATGATGAAGATGAGTGGTGTTGATGATGGTCGATGGACGGTGATGATGGTGATGCGCTTCAATGGAGATTAAGCAGCCAATACATCGAAGAAAAAGGAATTATTTGGGGTCTGATGATTTGGTTTTGGGTGGGGGATTTGTTTTCTTTTTCTTTTCCTTTTATTTATTTATTTATTTATTTATTCATTTCCTTTTCTTTTTATTTTTCCTTTCTTTTTTCTTTTCTTAATCTATTTTCCTTTCTTATTTCTATTTTTCCTTTTCTTAGTTATTTTATTTATTTCCCTTCTTTTATTATTTTTCTTAGCTTAGTTTAAATACCCATTTTTTGGGGATTATTAAAAAGAACTTTTATTCTATTTGAATTAGCTTAGTTTTCTCTCTCTTAGGTTGAGAGCTTCTCTCTCTAGATTAGGCTATTTTAGGAGTAGTTTTAGAGCGAGAAAGTGAGAGATTTCAATGGTGATTGAGAGATTGAAGATGCAAGTGTGACAATTGTGTTTGAGATCTTCTCTATTATCAATGAGCATTTCTAAACTTTATCTCATTTAATTGCTTTGTTTAATTTGATGTTTGTTTGGTTTGATTTTGATATTTGATGTTTGATTAGAGTATTTGTTCTTGATATTTTTGTTGATTCTTGTTCTCTACAGTTGATAGTAGATTTGATCATGTTTCTTGAGTAGTTTACTTGCTAGGGTTTGGGTAAACATGTGTGATTGATAGATTGAGATTGATTTGGGAATTTGAGTATTTCTTGTGTTGTGATTAAATTGATTCATAGAGGTTTGCATGTTGCATAAGTTTGATTGGAGTAGCTAACCATGATTGCTAGCATTGATTGCATGATTGAATTGATTGACATGACCACTTGATATCGATTTGATCATAATTAGTTGAGTATTTGATTATGTTTCTTCATATTGTTTAGCACTAGAGAAATCTATGTTAGAGAGTGTGAGGATGATTAGTTGAATGCCCCTAATTGCTCCTACTATTTGTCTTTACATTGCTTGGATTGCTTGACTCCCTAATTAGCTTGGTTATCATGAATGCATATTGATCCCCATTCCCTAGTGTTTCATTTGTTTGGTTCTTGATTTAGAAAGTAGAATACGTTAACTTTCACCTTGGACTTCGACCTAGCTTAGGCGTTAATTAGAAATACTTGAACATAACCGTTCCTAGTGGTTCGACCCTTGACTTACCTCTATACTTGTATAGGTAGTTGAGTGATTATAAATTTGTTTGACTGTAGGGAGGATTAGTTCAACGACATAGTTTTCCCCACGTCATAACTCACCCAAGGTAATAAAGTTAAGATACTCTGACTCAGATGAGTCAGATCCACACCTCGAATGAGGAGGTGTTGGATTTTTCTCCCTCAAACCCAAGGAATTAAAAACATCAGGAGACAATAAAGGAAAAGAAAAGCTTGATCCCCTCCCAACCAAGTACCAATTTTCGGACAAAGGTTCGATATTTGGTGAAAGAGGGGGTGACTTAATTTCGACTTCATGAAGTTGATGATGGTAAATTTCACTCAATAGCAAGTTATCAAGATCATCGTCAGTTGGATTTGGACCACCTGCAGGGCCGAATTCAGAAGAGGGGATGAGTGGATCACTAAAATCCAATCTTTTAGGCACTAGTAATCGACCTCTAGAACAAAACCTTACAAGCTTTTCAGGCTGATAATTACTGTGGTACCCTTCCATATTTTTATTTTTTTAATTTTTAGAGGTTGACAATGGAGGTAGTATATAAGATAGGGTATTAGCTCTCTGTCTTCTGATATATTCTTTATAAATAGAGGGGGAAATGATAGTTGTCTTTCTCACTCTTGTCAGTCACTATATCTCACTTAATTAATAGATTTCTACTACTCGTAGTTTCTTGTGGGGTATGTTTTCTTTTTTTTTTTGTTTTTTTCTTTTTGAAGAATGTGGGGTATGTTTTCTAAATATTGTCAATGAGTTTTTTGTAAATATTATACACAAAGCACAACCCTAACCCTCATTTCATGATGACGTCATATGTAATGGTTGATGTTACAAAATATATTTTTCCAGAGTGTTTTTTTTTTTTTTTTTTTTAAAAAAAACATTATTGTAAATTTTTATTAGTTATGGAAATTTGAATATTGACATAATTCTCAAAATGGTTCCATTACTATTATTTAGCACCTTGAATTACGATTAAAGTTTTGGTTATGTTTTATATGTTTCTAATGTAAGTGAATGATTTCATTATATTAATCAAGTGACAAAGTACATTATCATCATTTTTTTGGTTACATTTTATATTTTTCTAATGTAAGTGAATGATTTCATTTACTATTACTCAAGAGACAAATTAAATTACATGATCATCATTTTTTTGTCACGTTTTATATGTTTCTAATGTAAGTGGAATGATTTTATTTACTATTAATCAAGTGACAATATTGTGATAGGAATGTTTCTAATGTTTATTGTGAAAAGATATATATGATATATATTGTGAATAGATTTAGAAAGTTAAGATATATATGATATATTAGGGTTAGTTATTTCTTTTAGTCTATATATATTGTAATGTGGCATGAATAGGAAAATACAATGAAATATAGGAACTATTTTTCCTATTCATTATATTAGGCCACACTACAATTTATATAGACAAATACGAATAACAAACCCTAAGTTTCCTTATTATCCTAACTTCCTAAATCTATTCATAATAAATATTATATACTTCACAATAATATCTCATATGATATTATTCTCACAATAACACATCACAATATACATTCCTATCACAATAGACAAAGTACATGATCAATGATCATCATTTGTACTATTTGATCGAGATAAGTTTATACATTACAGCATATTCTAGGAAACAATGTATCATAATTTGAATAGTTGTATTGGAATAAATTAATAATTTTGATTAACATTATTATGTAATACATTAAGTCATTGATTTACGTAGCATAGTTGAGTAGTGGAATGGATATGTTTTAAATTTACATAACATTATTAGATTCCTAGAGCTTTGTATTTAAGGCAATAAATGAGCTAGTTTAGTTTAGGCAATAAATGATCAGCTAGAGCTTTGTGTTTCCATAAAAAAGCCTTTAAAAAAATGACATGCATGGAAGCCACAATAAAATTATACATTATATATAAATCAATAAATAAATCAAAAAATAAATGGAAAAGTAATAATAAGGGTATTAATCAAATGGAAAGGTAAATGGATATGCAACAACTCCTTCAGTCTAGATTTAGGTGTGTTATCGAAAATTTGTACAAAAGAAATTATCGAAATTGTTTATGTTGATAGTTCTTATGTAAATACGTGAACACTATAGTTTACAAATTGTAAAATAATTATGCTGTTACATGTACTAGTTATAATGAATGGGATTAGTGACACAATGATATACTATATTTGGAAAAGATAATAGAGTATCTTAGTAATATCTTATTATTTGGCAAAGATAATTATATACATTGTCATTATTAGGAAAAGATAATAGAGTATCTTAATAATATCTGATTGTTAGAGGCAAGGATAATTGTCGAATCATCTTAGGCAAGTATGATCAACTTCCTAAGTATGATAGACTTTAATCCTTGTAGCTCAAGGCAATAGCTTGTACAAATATCATATGATGGTGAATGAATAAACCAAGATTTGATTTGCAATTATCTTAACATATACTAATAAGTAATAACGGATAATGAAATCTTTATCAATAATACTATGGACTATGGAGTAACGTTTTATGAGTTTTCTACATATAGGTTTGACTATTATTATTTGAATGAACAAGTATAGTTGGTGAAATTGAAAAAAGGCCAAAATTAGATCATTTTCATTTGTTTAAGCATTTGGTCAATCCGACTCATGACGTCAACAATTTTTTTTTTTTTGACGGGAACGAAGTAAAAGCAACCTCTTATCTTTTTTCTTCTTTTTATTTATTTTATTTATTTATTTATTTATTTCTTACTTTTAATTTTGTTTTAACTAAGTTGACATCTTTCTTGGTTCAAATTCAAAAAAAAAAAAAAAAGTTGACATCTTTCTTATTTATTGTTTTGTCAGTGAATTTGGTTAGTAATAATAATTTAATCTATAGTGCTCATAGTTAACATTATTTAAAGTAAATAATAATGTATTTTTTTTTTTTTTAAAAAAAGGGGGAACGCATGTAATAAAAGACAATTGGACCATCCCATGAAAGAATCGAGCACATCTGCACATCATTAATTTAGTACATCAACAACTTGGAATACGCTTCAAAAATAAACCAAAAAAAAAAAAACAAATTGGGGGGATGAGGACACTGTTAGGATTTGAACCTCTGATGTGTGGTGGGGAGATGGATTAAGTGTAGTAGCATGTGCCATTGGGACTCATTTACTTGCTTTTTGGATTAATCATGTGTTCTCGTCCTCATAGGCGACTTTGGGGTTTAAAGGGCTTGTTGTAGCTAAAAACAACCGTGATTCCTACGACAATGAGTTTTAGTGTATATTTTTATCTTGAGTCTTTCTTTTTTGTTTTCAATAAAATTTTCATCCTCTCTCTTTCTTGCTTTGTTTTGCTCGAGGACGAGCAAAAGTTTAGCTTGGGGGAATTTGATGAGTGACATTTTTGGCACTCATTTTGTTCCTTTTTGGATGATTTCTATTTCATTTTATCTCTTTTTTCTTTAGTTTTCCTTAGTTTTATTCTTGTTTTCTTCATTTTATGCTTTTTGTAGTTAGTTTCTCTATTTCATGCTTTTTTCTAGTTTACTTGTTATTTTTCTTTTTTACTTGCTTTTTATCATTTGTTTGTAGGTGGTAAATGATTGTCCAAGAATTCCCGAGCTTCCTCTCTACGAGTTTTCATTGTTTTTATGCCTAAAGAAGGTGCAAGAAGCTCCAAGTCGAAGGTGGATCCAAGGGGTAAGCTTCAAGGCTTTGTTTATGCCTCCCTCATGGCTTATACTCTTCAAGAAACTCAAGAAAGTTCCTGCCTACTTTGTCCTCCATCATCATCATCCTGGATGTGTGCACCACTTGAGCTAGGACGAAGAGAAGAAGGGGGAAAGACCCAGCCAGGTGCGGGCGCACCAAGGGAGTGTGCGGCCGCACATTGGTCGTGTGCGGCCTCACACCAGGTGCGTGCGGGCGCACCAGTCTGGGTGTGTCCCGTGCGCGCCATTCTCTTTCCTCCGAGCGCCCGCACTTACGAGGGTCTATTTTTGGGCGTCATTACCGACCTCCTCTTTGTATATATAGTTATTTCTACCTATTTTTAGGAAGTTCGTTTTAGATTGAATTTGATAGTTAGTTTTTTGGGAGAATTTTAGAGAGAGAAACTCAAGAACTTTAGAGAGGGAAACTCATGATTTTTGGTGATTGCTCATGGATTCCTCATTGAATTTGATCTTTAGATCAAAGTTTTGTAAGGATTTTCTTCTTGATTTCAATACAAGTTTGATTTTAGTTGATTTCATTAGTTTTTCCATGTTATTGATGATTGATTTGGTTATTGATTGAATTTTGATTGATTTTGATTGATTGTTGGTTTAATCTTTGATTTCAATTATGTTGATGATGAAATTGATGATTGTTGTAGTTTTGATCTTAATTCCTATGGCTAGTGAGTAGTTTCCTAGCTAGGGAAATGGTGAAGCATGTATGAATAATGGATTAGTGTAATTTGGGGATAATTGATAGAGTTGATGATATGATTAAATTTGGTTGATATTTCATGTGCATGTGTGTGATTAATTGAGGTTTGGCCATCTTTGATTAATACACTAGATTGCATTGTAAGCTTGCTATGATACGGACCATTGATTAGTAAACTTGCAATTTCACGATTGAGGTGCTTTGTGACGTTCCCTAGGTAGTGTTTAGCGTAGTTGACGCTAGTTAGACCTCTAGGTGAACCATCTTAGTATGCTCTTTTGGATACATGATGATCTTCCTTCATGTCACTTGACTTAGTCGGTTTGACCTCCCAAATTACCGTTTCCATTACAATTGCATGTGGATCCATTGCCCTAGTGTTTTTAGATTGATTTCATATAAGCTTTTGCGTCGCCTAGTTTAGCCTTAGTTTCTACCTTAAACCCCTTCTTAACTTTGAAATAGCTTGATTTAGGCATCGTGCATTTGATCTCCATTCCCTTGGGTTCGACCTTGACTTACCACTACGCTAAATAGGGGTTTGTTAAGTTACAAATTTTGTTTGATAGGGTGGGGTGGTAGCCCAACGACCTACCGTTCTCCTTCCCATCAAAATGGCGCCGTTGCCGGGGAAAATCAGGTCGTTGGACTAATCCTCCTAAGCCAAAAAAAATTTATAAACACTCAACAAACCTAAATACAAGTATAGAGGTAAGTCAAGGGTCGAACCCAAAGGAACGGTAATGTATAAGTGCTTTCAATTATGTGCCTAAGCTAGGTCGAAGAAGAAGGGTAAAAGAGGACACTAACAACTACTAAGACAAAGAAACCAAACAAATAAAATGCTAGGGATTAGGATTCACTTATAATAGCAATGAACAATGCAAATTGGTATAGGAAGTTGACTAAGTCAAGCAATGCGAGGGAAGATCAATTATGCAACCAAAAGAGCATATCAAGCTATTCTCCTAGAGGTCTAACTAGCGTCAACTACGATAAACTCTAGCTAGGAAACATCACAAGACACCTCAATCGTGTAAATGCAAGCCACAAATCAATGGTCCGTATCAATGTGAACTTACAATGCAATCTAGTGTGAATAACAAGGGTGATCAAGCCTAAATCAAACACACACATGCACATAATCAATTAACCAATTTAATCACATCATCAACTCCATCAAAATCCCCAATCTACATCAATTCATTACATTATACAAGCTTCACCAAATCCCTAACCAAACAACTACTCTAGCAACATCATCAATTCAACAAACAACTAAAGTAATCAATAATCAACAATCAAAGAATCTACAATTAAAGAAGAACAATTACTCTAATCAAACATCAATCATCACATCATCAAAATCTAATCAAAATCAAACAATCTAAACATGAATACTAAACAAAACAATAAATGAGATAGAGTTTAGAAATGCTCATTGATAATAGAGTAGATCTCCAATACAATTGTCACCATTGGATCTCCAATCTCTCAATCACCATTGAAATTCTTCACTTTCTCTCTCTAAAATCTACTCCTAAAACTAACCCCTAAATCTACAGAGAGAAGCTCTCAACTAAGCTAAGAATATGATCTAATTCTGTTCTGAAAACTTCTTACAAAAATTGGGTTCAAATAGGTATAAGAAGAGAGAGAAAATCGTCGAAATCTGATCGGAAAAGACCCACGTTGGTGCGGCCACACAACAGGGGATGTGCGCCCGCACCACGATGATGTGCGCCCGCACCACCATGGTGTGCGGCCGCACATCCTTCGTGTGCGCCCGCACCTTCTGCGAGTGCGGCCGCACTTAGCTGGGTTTCTTCGAATCTTCAACTCTTCAAGCTCAAGGGGTGCACACATGATTTATGATGGTGATGGAGGACAAGGTAGGCAGTAGCTAAGGCTTAATATTGAGGGCACACACTTCCTTTGAAGGGAGCACAAGAGAAGAGCCAAGACTTGGAACTTCCACTTCTTTGCATCTTGAGCTTCCCAAACTCCATGAACTTGATCCAAAAGCTTCTTCCACCATAGTGGATCACCAAAATCAAGACCCGAACCTCGTCCAATACCTAAAACCACGAAAATAGAGCAAATAAAGAAGAAAAGGCTAGAAAACCAACGAAAAGCACAAAAGCTACAAAATAATAGAAGAAAGGTCAAACTAAGCAACAAAGCATAAAACTAAGCACTTATTAAGCATGAAAGCTATGAAAAGAGAATAGAAAGGACCTAAATGCTCGTCAAATGTGTGCCATTTATGACACACATCAGACAGTCTTCGACCGTGTTGAATTTGTCACAAAAACATGTTTTATACTAAGGTTAGTCAGTGTGAACGACTTAATAATAATTTTTTTCTATCAATTTTATTTTAATATACAAATAACGGAATAAAAAAAAATATTAAAAATATTTAAAAAAATTTTGAATACATTGGAATGCGCAACAAAAATAAACCAGAAAAAGGGGGGGGGGATGAAGGGGTTTAGCAAGATTCGAACTGCTGATGTGTGGTGAGGTGATGGGAAGGAGAACTGTAGGTCGTTGGGCTACCACCCCACCCTATCAAACAAAATTTGTAACTTAACAAACCCCTATTTAGCGTAGTGGTAAGTCAAGGTCGAACCCAAGGGAATGGAGATAAAATGCACGATGCCTAAATCAAGCTATTTCGAAGTCAAGAAGGGGTTTAAGGTAGAAACTAAGCCTAAACTAGGTGATGCAAAAGCTTATATAAAATCAATCTAAAGACACTAGGGCAATGGATCCACATGCAATTGTAATGGAAACGGTAATTTGGGAGGTCAAACCGACTAAGTCAAGTGATATGAAGGAAGATCATCATGTATCCAAAAGAGCATACTAAGATGGTTCACCTAGAGGTCTAACTAGCGTCAACTACGCTAAACACTACCTAGGGAACGTCACAAAGCACCTCAATCGTGAAACTGCAAGTTTACTAATCAATGGTCCGTATCATAGCAAGCTTACAATGCAATCTAGTGTATTAATCAAAGATGGCCAAACCTCAATTAATCACACACATGCACATGAAATATCAACCAAATTTAATCATATCATCAACTCTATCAATTATCCCCAAATTACACTAATCCATTATTCATACATGCTTCACCATTTCCCTAGCTAGGAAACTACTCACTAGCCATAGGAATTAAGATCAAAACTACAACAATCATCAATTTCATCATCTACATAATTGAAATCAAAGATTAAACCAACAATCAATCAAAATCAATCAAAATTTAATCAATAACCAAATCAATCATCAATAACTTGGAAAAACTAATGAAATCAACTAAAATCAAACTTGTATTGAAATCAAGAAGAAGATCCTTACAAAACTTTGATCTAAAGATCAAATACAATGAGGAATCCTTGAGCAATCACCAAAAATCATGAGTTTCTCTCTCTAAAGTTCTTGAGTTTCTCTCTCTAAAGTTCTCCCAAAAACTAACTATCAAATTCAATCTAAAAACTCACTTCCTTCCTAAAAATAGGTAGAAATAACTATATATACAAAGAGGAGGTCGGTAATGACGCCCAAAAATAGACCCTCGTAAGTGCGGGCGCTCGGAGGAGAGAGAATGGCGCGCACGGGACACACCCAGACTGGTGCGCCCGCACGCACCTGGTGTGCGGCCGCACACGACCAATGTGCGGCCGCACATTTCCTTGGTGCGCCCGCACCTGGCTGGGTCTTTCCCCCTTCTTCTCTTCGTCCTAGCTCAAGTGGTGCACACATCCAGGATGATGATGATGGAGGACAAAGTAGGCAGAAACTTTCTTGAATTTCTTGAAGAGTATAAGCCATGAGGGAGACATAAACAAAGCCTTGAAGCTTGCCCCTTGGATCCACCTTTGACTTGGAGCTTCTTGCACCTTCTTTAGGCATGAAAAAAATGAAAACTCGTAAAGAGGAAGCTCGGGAATTCTTGGACAATCGATTACCACCTACAAACAAATGATAAAAGGCAAGTAAAAGAGAAAAATAACAAGTAAACTAGAAAAAAGCATGAAATAGAGAAACTAACTACAAAAGGCATAAAATGAAGAAAACAAGAATAAAACTAAGGAAAACTAAAGAAAAGAGAGATAAAATGAAATAGAAATCATCCAAAAAGGAACAAAATGAGTGCCAAAAATGTCACTCATCAAATTCCCCCAAGCTAAACTTTTGCTCGTCCTCAAGCAAAACAAAGCAAGAAAGAGAGAGGATGAAAATTTTATTGAAAACGAAAAAGAAAGACTCAAGATAAGAATATACACTAAAACTCATTGTCGTAGGATTTACGGTTGTTTTTAGCTACAACAAGCCCTTTAAAACCCAAAGTCGCCTATGAGGACGAGTGAGGTCTCGTAAGGGTATCCTAAGAGTTTGACCCATAACTCTCCACCAAACATCAATAAGGCAAACCATAAAATTAAAAGAAAGAAAATGAAATAAAAACAAACCTTTGCGAAATGAATCAACATAAAGACTATAATGCAAGTGAATGACAATCTTTCTCAAGTAGTTAAGGTATGCACGTTTCAAGATATCCAAGGTTGATTGAAACATAGGATATGCTAGGCATAGGAACTAGTTATCAAAATTCACTTTCATCCCAAACAATCTTACCGCGTTCTTCCCACTAGTCTCAAATCTCCCCTTAGTGAGTGTCCCAATGATTCCTCGAAGGAACCGGAAAAGATTTATTTTAAGGCTACTCGACAATCTTGACTATGCATCCCCTTTCCTTAGGCAATGACCCATGATGCCCTCCCCCGAATAGTGACTCAACTATCTAGGTCGAAAGGTCTTTCCCCAAGGTTGTAACGTAAGGCATAAAGGGTGAAGGTAGGCTTAAAATTTAAAAATTTGGTGTTTTTCCTAAAAGGTGAAGCAAAAGGGTGATCAATCCTTAACACCACAATCAAGAAATACCCAAACAAAAACAACACCCCCAAGCTTACTTGAAGCTATACTCGCAAAAATATATACAAAAAGCGTACACGCTTCTCCCCCAAGCTAAAATGGAGCATTGTCCTCAATGCTTAGTAGGAGAAAAGAATACATCAAAATATTTTTGAATTGGTCACTTTTCATTTTTTTTTGTTTTTGTGTTTTTATATTGTAATTGCAAAGTCCTTGCCTTTTGCTAAATTCGGACGGCTTTTCCTAAATGCAAATTATTAGTCCATGCCTTTTGAGGAGTAGGACGGCTCTTCCAAATATATTTGCCATTATTCACAAAGAGGATGAAATCACAAACTTGCTGTCATAAAAACCAAAATTCCAACTTAACCACCACAATCTTCATCTTAAATGATCATATTGCTTCACAAAAATCAAGAAAAGTAGAAAATGAAACAAAAGGTCAAATAACTAAAGATGTGGCTTGAAAAGAAGGGATAAGGCTCAAATGGTTGCAAGAAGGCAAATGTAAACCCAAAAATAAAGAAAATAACAAAATATAGCAAAAATGAAAAATACCACCCCGAAAAATGTGCCTTTGTCCTTCCTAGATAGTTCGGTCTCGTGTTTGAGAATCATACATCAAGCTTTATTAGATTAGGTTTGCATAGTCAAGGATCCACGCCGCTCATACAAGGAATGTTGAAGGCTAGACAAACAAGTAACCTCACAAGGTTGTGGCAAAAACTCACTAGTGGTGCCAAATCAACTATAGGAAGCAACTACCAACATACCACAAACAAGTAGAATCCGGCTTCATGATCCTCCTAGTTCAAACCAACTACCCTAGCATACACTATCCTAGAGTCAACCGAACATAGTCTCAAACCGTGCATACCTTTACAACCTAGGAAGAAAGTCATGCAAAAGACAAGTCCAATGTACAAGGCTCATCCCATAAGAAAAGAAATGAAAAACAATGCCTCAAAATCACATCAAAAATAAAGAGAAAAATAAAGGAAAGTAAGAGAAAAAGTAAAATAAAAGAGAATAAAAGAAAAGAAACGGAGACATAGAAAAGGAAAACATAGGAGAAAAAGCATGCAAAGGACTAGAAAGCATGTTAAACACATAAAATTCCCAATCGACAAACAAGTGATCGATAGACAACAAAGTCACCGATCCCAAACACATTACGTGTTAACAAGCATCCAACCTCGAACCATTCAACTCCTCCTAAACTAATCCTATCCTATGCAACCAAGGAAAATAAAGAGAAAATAAGAAAGGTATCACCGGGATTCCAAGCTTAGCTAAAATAAGTGAAGCGATTAGAAACCACCTCGTAGCATGCCATATCTATAAGCTCTTCAAGGAACCAAGTGAGAAAAAGAAATAAAAGAAACTATGAACAAAGAAAATGGTTAGTAACTTCAAAACAAATAAAAGAAAACAACAAATAAAAGGAAACTAAACTAAGCAAGAAGTATATACAACTAAAGGAAAGAAAAGCTAAACTAACCAAAGAATAGAAAGAATAAAAGAAATAAAGCTAAGCAAACAATAAAGTCTAGACTAACTAAAGAACTACTCTAAACTACAAGATTTGGATTTAAGGGATTTGGATTAAGGGATTTGGATATAAGGGATCATCAACAACAACATGCCAAGCAAAACATCGCCACAAACAACAAACAACCAAGCAAATCGGGCAAACAAGCTAGCTACAAGGAAAGTAGCCTAGAGATCAAGAAAATGAGGAAACCAAAAAGAGGAATGAAAATAAACATGCAAGCAACTAAGATATGTACACAACAACAAAATGGTCACCGAGCAAGTTATTAGTTCCCCCAAGCTAGATAGAAAATACATCTCAACATCCCGATCAAAACAAAGCAAGCATCAAAAATATAAGGGATGTAGGTAAAAAGCATGAGAAGCTAAAGGGAACTAATAACTACTACCATTACCACCACCACTCCCACTTGGCCCGGCCCCATCGGGGTCTCTGTTGCGCTCGGGGTCATCGAAGGGATGAGGGTAAGGCTCCCATCCTCTGGTGTACCCCTCGGGCCACCCATAATGCCCCTTGAAAAGATCTTGTTGCCAAGGAGCAAGAGGGGTGAAGTTATCGGGCAAAGTGAGTTCAAAGGGGTGGTTGGGATGGACATGGGGGTAGTTAGGATCACCCCTATAGTCACTACCACCCGGAGCCTTGTAATCATAGTTACCATGCTCGTCCGGGTAATAATGACGCTCGGTGTCGTGGTTAGAAGGCCCCGACCAATAAGGATGCCCAAACGAAGGTAGAGGACCTTGTTGGGGCGGGAAGTACGGATAGTTAACCGGGGGAGTAATGTTCCCACGGTTAACTTCCGCCTCATAAATTTGTTGTTGTTGTATAAACATACCTTGCTGCATCTCTTGAATACCTCTTATTTGGTCATAGATGGCCCCAAAGTCTTGATCGTACATGCCATCCACGTGGATTTTTAATCCACTCATTTGCTCACTAAGAGCCCTTAAATTTGCATTGGCGAAAGCATGTTGCCCTTGCTCTTGCTCTTGCTCTTGAGGAGCTTGTTGTTGTGGAGAATAATGTTGTTGTTGTTGTTGATGTTGTTGTTCTTAATCTTGTTGTTCTTCTTCATCATCTTCTTCCTCATCCTCCTCGGAGTCAAAGTTGGGATGCCGGAAGGACTTCGGAACATGCCACACATTGTTGGCAATCCTAGCCAAAGAAGTCAAGCTAGGGTTAGGCAAGTAGCACCAATGCTCGTTGCACCTAAGCCACTCATATCTCCCTTCGCTAAAGCCCTTGGAGATAAATTGGATTTGACCCAATTGTTTCATATCGAGGTAGATAGAAGCTGCATCCCCGATCTCCTTACAAAATGGGAGATAATCATTGAGGCGAAGGCGACTCAATAGCCTAGTTACCATACCCCCACATGGGATCTCTCCCGTCCTCCTCTTGCGAAGTTCCAAGCAATATTGGGCAAAGATATAGCCCAAGTTCAACCGGCCCACATACTCCGGGCGAGTAGACAACCAAAGGACCTTGAGCTCCAATTTACTCAACTTCCCCATTTCTTGCTTGGGGAACAAAACATAGCCCAAAAGACGGTGTACAACCCTAAGGCAAGGTTGGTACACCTCTGAGATCTTAGCCCTGTTGGTGATAAACTCATTACCACCGGAGATGTCTTCCCACCATGAATGTTGATCATACACCGGAAAAATGAAGTGTTCAACGTTGACAATATCCCCATGGGGATCAAAATCTAGAGCGGCGTTGGACTCTTCCAGTGATTGGTCAAAGATGTGGTTGAACAATTGGAAACGCACCCTATATACCCCTCCTACGGGTACAAGCTCTAAGGTAGCCAAGAACTCCAAGGTAGGCTCCTTATAGGTGCGGTAGGCATCGGTGATGAAAGAACCCAATCTGAGATTTAAAAGCAACGACCGCACATCATTATCAATACCCAACTTCAGCATATCAGGTTGGAAGTAGTGGCGGGTTTGTTTTAGGATTCTTTCATCTTTCAGGTTTTGGTAGAAGGTCTTTTGTTTATCGGTGAAGTTTTTCTTTTTGGGAAGAGAGGTTGGGGGTCGTGTTTGAGTGGAGAAAGGGTTGGAAGTACTAGGCCTAGAAGATGTACTAGGCCTAGAGGAGGTACTTGGGCGAGGAGGTTCATCGATGCTAACATCGGTTTTCCGCTTCTTGGTGAGTTTCTTGAGGTATTTAGACATTTTGAGAGGCTAAGAAGATCACCAACAACCACCAAGAAGCAAAACCAATGAACCAAGAATACCACACCCAAATTCACCACTTACTACCAAAATCACCAAACTCCAAATTCACACTTCTTTTCAATCAAACTAATTCCAAACCAATCAACAATACCAATAATCCAAGAAAAACTCCTTTTCAACAATCCAAGAACAACCACAAGACCAATACCAAAATCACCATATACTACCAATACTCCAAAAATTCAACTCACAAGATTTCAACCAAAAATGATGAGAATCACTACAAAATCAACAAACAATACAATGTTATGCAAAATCAATCAACAAACATCACCAAATCACAACCAAAATCAAGATCAAGCATCAAAAATCACAAAATCAATACTACACTATTCATGCTCATAAAAATTTGTAATCCATGCAAATTTATAATATAAATGGCAAAATTAAAGCAAGGATTAGTGATTATACCATAAAAGAAGCAAGATTAACCAATTTTGAGCAAGCAATTTGAATCCTCAAAGAAAGCCCCAAATTCGGTCACCAAGAGTAGGAGAGAGAGTGAGTGAAATTTGGGTCAATTTGTGAGGAATTTGTAGTGTAGAAAGCTTTGTGAGTGATTTAAATTGAAATTGGAGTGATTTTGGTGAGGATTTGAGTGATTATTGATGATGAATGAAGGAGTAGAAGGTGCGCTTATGAGGGTTTAGCGTGACGATGAGCGTGAGGAAGATGAAGGAAATGAGGAAATGAAGGGAAAAAGTAGGAAGAAGGGGGTAATATGCACGTCCAGCCAACGTGCGGCCGCACAAGACTGATGTGCGCCCGCACACGCAAGCTGTGCACCCGCACCAGCCTCGTGTGCGGCCGCACACCCCTGTGCGTCTCCCTTCCTTCTTTTTTTCTCGAGAATTTGATACTTACTGCCTATTTTGGTGTGCACATGAATCATGATGGTGATGAGGAACAACATAGGCAGTAGCTAAAATCATTTTCAAAGCCCTCAAAGTTGAAAATTCATGTGCTCACCACAAAAATTCACTAAGTATCAATTTCCTCCAACTTTCAAAACATGAATTTCCTATCTTACCTCTCTAAAATTCTTACCCTTTTACCTCAAATTTCGACTAGAATCGAACAAAATATGATTTGTGCCATGAACACCTTCTATTCATCATGCATACTTATTGAATTCCAATCCCGCAAAAGGACATCCTAAAAATCCAAATAAGTAGAAAAGTAAAAGAAAAGACAAAGTAATAAAAGAAACAAAAATGAGAAAATTCAAAAATCAAAGAGAAAGGTTAGAAACTCCGGGTTGCCTCCCGGGAAGCGCTTGCGTAAGGTCCTAAGCTCGACCCTTCCTCCTAATCATGGAGGATCAAAGAACACCACCTTCTTCAAGGTAGTTGATAGAGCAAAATCTTCTTCAATTTTGAGCAACTTCTCATTGTTGCTTAATAAAACTTTCACAAAATTCTTTTCAAATTCTTCTTTTTCATTTCTCAACTTCTTTTTTTTTCTTGCTTTCTTCGAGTCACGGGCCTTTTTCTTCGGCTTGACTTCAACATCTTTAGTCATGGAAGCTTTCTCTTCATCTTGAGAATTAAGCTTGAACCAATTTGGAAACTCAATTTCTTTCTCATCCCTTGGCTTTTGAATCACAAATTCCTCTTCACTAACATCATTAAGACTTGCACAAACATCATCAACAATCTCAAAAACATCGTTAGTAGAAGAATCAATCATGCACATACCATCAATGGAACGAGAAAGACTAGCACATGCTATATCTTGCACACAAGATAAGGACTCATGCATTGGTTTCAACTTAAAACTCTCTTCTAATTTTCCACACCTCAAAGTGATTTGACCTCCTTTGACATCTATTAAAGCTCCCGAGGTAGGTAAGAAAGGCCTCCCTAAAATGATTGGAATATGTTCATCCTCCTCAATCTCTAAAACAACAAAATCCACAGGAAAGACAAACTCTCCAATCCTTAAAGGAACATCATCAATTCTTCCCTTAGGAAGCTTAATAGATCGATCGGCCAATTGAAGTGTTATATTAGATGGTTGAAGCTCACCTAGATCAAGCCTTTTGAAGACCGAAAAGGGCATAATACTCACACTAGCCCCTAGATCACACAAAGCATTCTCCAAAACCATTTTCTTAATTTGACAAGGGATTGAAAAATTCCCCGGATCTTCCATCTTCTTCGGAAGTTCACCATGGATAAGAGCACTAAAACACTTCCCTCCTTCCACCGAACTACCCTCATCAAAATCTTCCTTCTCCTCTAATATCTCCTTAAGGAACTTGGAGTACTTAGGCATGTCGGGAATTGGCTCGGTAGAGGGTGTAGAATCATGAACATCCTTAAGAACTTCAAGGAACTTTCCAAATTGCTCATCCATTTTGAATCTCGAATATTTTTGGGGATATGGTAGATCGGGAAATCTCTCTACCTCACTCATCTTTTCAACAACACACTCTTCTCTTTTGTCAACCTCACAATAAATTTCCTTAGACTCAACCCTCTCCACTTCATTCTCCTTAGCACCACTCTCATCTCTTCCTTCTTTTGAACAAGAAACTCCCTCATCAAAATCATTTCCGCCACTTGTGGCAATAGAGTACACGGCTTTCTTTGGTTCAACACCTTGGGAAGGCAAAGATGAAGGACTAGCAAAATCCTTTATAGTGCTTGCTAATTGGGTAATTTGAGTCTCAAGCATCTTATTGTGGGTCATCATCTCATTGAATTTCTTATCACTAACCGCCATATAGGTGTTAATGATCTTGGTTTGATTATCAATCAACTCTTCCAAAGTAGTCCTAGGAGAAGAAGGTTGTGAATAGGAATTTTCACCTTGAGTCTTTGGAACAAAACCGGGTGGGGGACCTCTTTGAGCGTTGTTTTGAAAATTTCCCCTTCCTTGATTTTACTCCTATTTTGATTTGAACCATAACCTTGATTATGGTTACCACCACCATGATTATGGTTTCCATTACCTTGGTTATGATTTACATAACCTTGGTTTTGATTACCATAATTATGGTTTTGATTACCATAATTTTGGCTTTGATTTTGGCTACTATAACCTTGGTTATGGTTACCACGAGAACCTTGATTCCCTTGGTTCCTATAACCACCATTATGATTATAGTTGTCAAAATTGCCTTGGTTTTGGTAATTCCTATTTCATTGGCCTCTTTGATTATCAAACCATTGAACATTGTTGTTTGACACAAAATTAACATGTTCACACTCATTGTTGTCAAACTCATCAACACATTCATTGTTGCAATTTCTAGAATCATGGTCATATGATCCACATACATCACAAAACAAACATCCCATAGGCATATTATGTGAAGTAGAAGGAGTTTGAGAGTTAGGAGGAATACCTCTCCCCTTAATTTGGGAGGGAAGACTTGGAGCTTGTGAAGAGGAAGAAACACTCTCCAACTTTTCCTTGATCACCGTCATCTCCTTTCCCAAGTTTGTCATTTGAGAGGAAAGATTGTTGATGGCATTGAGATGGTCCACCGAATACAACGAAGATTGCTTATTTGAAGAATCTCTTTCCCCATCTTGCCAATCTCTATAATAAGTCACCACATCCTCAATTATGTCCACAACTTCTTCTTCGGTTTTGTTCATGATTGGACCACCAGCCCCTCCATCAAGGCATGCCTTGCCTTGAGGACTCAAACCACCGTAGAAGATTTGGATCAATTGATATGTTGGAATTCCGTGGTGAGGACACTCTCTTTGGTACTCCTTGAATCTCTCCCATGCCTCATAAAGACTCTCATTTGGTTTTTGCTTGAATCCTTGAATTAAAGCTCTTGCCTCCGCCGTTTTCTTTTGAGGATAGAAACGGGACAAGAAAGCTTTAGTAACATCATCCCATGTTCTCAATGAATTGGGCTTCACCTCTTTGTCTAGCCATTCCAAAGACCTTCCTAAGAGAGAGAAGGGGAACGACTTAAGGCGGATGAATTCTTGAGACACTCCATTAACCTTGATCGTGTTACAATATTTTTCAAACTCCTTAAGATGGTTCAATGGGCTCTCGTTCTTTGCCCCACTATATTGTCTCCTCTCTATTAGGGTGATCATTGCCGGCCGAATTTCAAAGTCGTTTGCCGGTGTAGTAGGTGGAGCTATGCTGCTCTCGAACCTATATGCACCAGGAACTCCCAATTCTTTCAAGGCAACTCTTGGTTGTTCTCCCATGATTTGCTCTTGTTCAATCTCTTCTTCGCTTGAGGAACTATAATCCAAGGTCTTGTTTGCTACTCTCCTCCTTGAGAGAGTTCTTTCAATCTCCGTATCAAAGGGAACAAATGAGCGATCTCGGGACCTATGCATACAAAACTCAAAGAAAATATAAGTAGCACGGCTACAAGTGTAGCCTAAAGTGTAAAATCTTTTTGTATTTTGTAAATGAAATGAAATAGACTCAACAACAACATGCACTCAAAGCACCATTCCCCGGCAACGGCGCCATTTTGATGGGAAGGAGAACGGTAGGTCGTTGGGCTACCACCCCACCCTATCAAACAAAATTTGTAACTTAACAAACCCCTATTTAGCGTAGTGGTAAGTCAAGGTCGAACCCAATGGAATGGAGATCAAATGCACGATGCCTAAATCAAGCTATTTCGAAGTCAAGAAGGGGTTTAAGGTAGAAACTAAGCCTAAACTAGGTGATGCAAAAGCTTATATGAAATCAATATAAAGACACTAGGGCAATGGATCCACGTGCAATTGTAATGGAAACGGTAATTTAGGAGGTCAAACCGACTAAGTCAAGTGATATGAAGGAAGATCATCATGTATCCAAAAGAGCATACTAAGATGGTTCACCTAGAGGTCTAACTAGCGTCAACTACGCTAAACACTACCTAGGGAACGTCACAAAGCACCTCAATCGTGAAACTGCAAGTTTACTAATCAATGGTCCGTATCATAGCAATCTTACAATGCAATCTAGTGTATTAATCAAAGATGGCCAAACCTCAATTAATCACACACATGCACATGAAATATCAACCAAATTTAATCATATCATCAACTCTATCAATTATCCCCAAATTACACTAATCCATTATTCATACATGCTTCACCAATTCCCTAGCTAGGAAACTACTCACTAGCCATAGGAATTAAGATCAAAACTACAACAATCATCAATTTCATCATCAACATAATTGAAATCAAAGATAAAACCAACAATCAATCAAAATCAATCAAAATTCAATCAATAACCAAATCAATCATCAATAACTTGGAAAAACTAATGAAATCAACTAAAATCAAACTTGTATTGAAATCAAGAAGAAGATCCTTACAAAACTTTGATCTAAAGATCAAATACAATGAGGAATCCTTGAGCAATCACCAAAAATCATGAGTTTCTCTCTCTAAAGTTCTTGAGTTTCTCTCTCTAAAGTTCTCCCAAAAACTAACTATCAAATTCAATCTAAAAACTCACTTCCTTCCTAAAAATAGGTAGAAATAACTATATATACAAAGAGAAGGTCGGTAATGACGCCCAAAAATAGACCCTCGTAAGTGCGGGCGCTCGGAGGAAAGAGAATGGCGCGCACGGGACACACCCAGACTGGTGCGCCCGCACGCACCTGGTGTGCGGCCGCACACGACCAATGTGCGGCCGCACATTTCCTTGGTGCGCCCGCACCTGGCTGGGTCTTTCCCCCTTCTTCTCTTCGTCCTAGCTCAAGTGGTGCACACATCCAGGATGATGATGATGGAGGACAAAGTAGGCAGAAACTTTCTTGAATTTCTTGAAGAGTATAAGCCATGAGGGAGGCATAAACAAAGCCTTGAAGCTTGCCCCTTGGATCCACCTTTGACTTGGAGCTTCTTGCACCTTCTTTAGGCATGAAAACAATGAAAACTCGTAGGGAGGAAGCTCGGGAATTCTTGGACAATCGATTACCACCTAAAAACAAATGATAAAAGGCAAGTAAAAGAGAAAAATAACAAGTAAACTAGAAAAAAGCATGAAATAGAGAAACTAACTACAAAAGGCATAAAATGAAGAAAACAAGAATAAAACTAAGGAAAACTAAAGAAAAGAGAGATAAAATGAAATAGAAATCATCCAAAAAGGAACCAAATGAGTGCCAAAAATGTCACTCATCATGAGGAGATGGAGTAGAGTGAGTAGTAGCATGTGCCATTGGGACAGTCTTCGACTGTGCTAAATTCGGCCCAAAAAAAATGTTTTGTACTAAGTTTAGTAAGTGTGAATGACTTAATAATAATTTTTTCATGTCATTTTAATTTTAATTTTCAAAACAATGGATTAAAAAAAATATATATAAAAAAATTTTGAATACATTGGAGTACACAATAATCTCAAATGAAATCTTGTCTAGAGTATTTCTAAAAGCAACTCTAGGTTAACTCGATTTGCTTAAGGTAGAGTTCGATCAATCAAGTTTCAAATTAAACGAAACTAGCCCGACTTTATCTAAGTGGTGAGTCGACAAATTTCAATTAAGAGGTGACAAACATGTGCATGGTTTGATCTAAATGCAATTTCTAAAGTAATTAAAACTAGTCTAGCTACACTCTACACCTTAAACATGCAAAAATTTATATTGGATATCCAAGACTTAAATTCAACATGCAAGAGTAGTTTGTGTTCCACATACAAGGATTGTTTGAATTCAACATGCAAGACTATGACCTCATGATGACTTTGGCTATTGACTTCAACAAGAAGACTTAAGCAACAAATTTTTGGTTTGTTTATTATTTTATTTTAAGTAAATGATGTTAGCAAATTTAACCTTTAATTGTATAGGATTAAGTGAGGTAATATCTCTCATTATTTTTATGATCAGTTTGTATTTTTTCCAATTCATTTTAGGTAAATAAACTTAAATCAATTGTTGGTTTACTATGGAAATTGAATACAAAAAAATTCAATAATAGAGCCATTTAATAATTTGAACTCAAATACTAAGCAGTTTTAAGGTAGACAAGATAAAAATTTACTTGGTGAAATAATGGGAATTGCACATGCTTTATATATTATATTATCAATTTACCATCTACTAAAAGTGCTTGATTTAGTGAGTGAATACACATAGGTGAGTTTTCGCCAAAAAAAATAAAAATTATTTTCTACAAGACTATCTTAATAATATCTTATTGCTACATTGGTGATTTTTAGGAAAAGATAATAGAGTATCTTAATAATATCTTATTGTTAGAGGAAAGGATAATTATCGTATTATCTTAGGCAAGTATGATAAACGTCCTAAGTTTGATAGACTTTGATCCTTGTAGCTCAAGGCAATAGTTTGTATAAATATCGTATGATGGTTAATGAATAAATCAAGCTTTGATTGCAATTAGCTTAACAGTGATTGATTTGAAAAAACTCACCAAAAATGATGTTATATTAATTAAGTTCAATAATTTACCTTTTACATTTTGAAGGGACTAAATTTTTACAACAATGACAACATTTCTATAATTTTAATACTGATTTTAGCTATGCAATTGCTATTGCAGATATTAACAATTGACATAACAAGAATACTATATATCATTATAAATTCATATATTAAACATTACCATATTATACAATATGACTCACACGGTCATATGAATTACAAATTTTACTAGAAAGCATAACTTTAACCTCACAATTCTAGACAGAGTAATACTACTTACTCCAATTAAAAGTAAAACAACATCAACACATTAATGAAAAACACACATTAACACAAATGATTACAAATTAAAAACAGCATAGCCGATAATTTTTAAACCACACACGTCATGAAAATTTGTTGCATTTGCCCTCCTCTGACATCATCCAGCGTTATTCCACATAAACACGTCATCTTCATTTCTGATTTTTGCATCAGCTACGGTGTTGAACTTAGTGAGGAGCTTCTTCTCGGAAAACATGATTAAATCATCTCGATTCAAATTTTCATACTCACTCCACATGGCCAGTATCGTACTTAAAGAGCCACTTAATTAACCGCTAAACTTGACAAACGTGGGGCTAGTAGAGTGTTCCCTAAGATAGAAGTGCTTAACTGAGGTGTTCAAGATAACATGAGGTATCTACACATTAAGGCAAAAAAATTATATAAATACTTTAAACATACAATAAAAAAAATATAACAAATTTATAAAATGCAACAATTCAAATACCACAATAAAATGTTAATAGATCTTTTCGTGAGTTTAATAAATAGTACCTTGCTAATAACCTCAAGTACATTAGCATTAAATAAGTGAAGTCCCATGGGTGTATCCATCATGTCGATGTATGACCCGTTTGAGTGATAAATCATGATTTCATAAACAAAACGGTCGGTTCTTTTAGCGTAGTCATAGCAGACACGTTGGAATGTTTCATTTCCTGTTACATAATATATGACACCTATGTCATTGTGAGCCATGCTTTTAACTTTAAAAGCATACAAAGGCACCTGATGGGAAGGAGAACGGTAGGTCGTTGGGCTACCACCCCACCCAATCAAACAAAATTTGTAACTTAACAAACCCCTATTTAGTGTAGTGGTAAGTCAAGGTCGAACCCAAAGGAATGGAGGTCGAATGCACGATGCCTAAGTTAAGCTATTCCGAAGTCTAGTAGGGGTTTAAGGTAGAAACTAAGGCTAAACTAGGCGATGCAAAAGGCTTTTACTAAATGAATGCTAAGGCACTAGGGGAATGGATCCACATGCATCAACGATGAAGTTCAATCAACTTGGGGAATTAACCAATCAAGTCAGGCAATGTGAGGGAAAACCGAAATTGCAACCAAGAGAGTACATCAAGCTATTCTCCTAGAGGTCTAATTAGCGTCAACTACATCAAACACTAGCTAGGAAACATCACAAGATATCTCAATCGAGTAAATGTAAGCCACAAATCAATGGTCCGTATCAATGTGAACTCACAATGCAATCTAGTGTGAATAACAAGGGTGATCAAGCCTAATCAAGCACACACATGCACAAAATCAATCAACCAATTTAATCACATCATCAACTCAATCAATTTCCCCCAAATTAATCTCAATTCATCATCAATACATGCTTCACCACTACCCTAGCAAATAAACTACTCACAATCCATAAAGAACAACAAAATCAAAGCTAAACTAATCATCATTCCCAAATTCATCAATTGAAATCAAATTGAAACCAACAAATTCAATCAAATCAATCAAACTATCAATTAACCAAATCAAACAACAATACTAATGAAATCAAACATTGAATTGCATTAAAGAGTAAAGAATCCTTACAAACTTGATAGAAATAAAATCAAATGAAGCAATCTTCAATCATCAATCATCAAACCCACACTTTCTCTCTCTAAAAATGCTAAGAACTAATGTTTTCTCTCTCTAAAATCTAATCTAATCTAATTCTTTAATTGTCTAATTGTTTTTCTCTCTACCCAAAAATGGGTATTTATAAATACAAGGATTAAAGAAATAAAATTAGAAAAGAAAATAAAAAGGAAAAGGAAAGGAAAGAAAAGAAAATAAATAAAATAATAAAAGAAATTGGAAAAAGAAAATTAAAAGAAATAAAAAGGAAAAATAAATCAGGGAAATAAGAGTTAAACGGAAATCATCTTGCTGCTCAAGTCAAATGCATCACACGCATCAATTCATCACAGCCGTTCATCAACATCAATCAACGACTCAAGACATTCCCAGCTGGGTGCGGCCGCACTCATCGAATGTGCGCCCGCACCTGCTGAGGTCCGAAGGAACTCGATTGCGGAGGTTCAATTGGAGTTGCTGCTGTGGCTGGGAGATGCTTCAAGGGCGGCGCAATTGGTGGTTGCGGCTGGAGAAATGTGCGACGGTGGCAGGTTGAGTAGAACTGGTTGCGGGTTGCATTTGTGGTGCGAATTGGAGGTAATTGCAGGTGACGAAGGTGGTTGTTGGTAGTCGGAGTGTGTGTTGTGGGGGCTGCTTGTGTGGCTGCGTGTGTGGTGGTGTTGCGTGAGGTAGGTAGGCGCAATTGGTGGCTGTTGGTTGATGCGGGAGCTGCGGTGGCAGTTAATTGAGGGGTGAAGGGGCAGCAGCTGTGGTTGGCTTTGTTGCTGCAATTGGTGCTGTTGCGTGAGGTAGTGGTGGCTGGAGTTTGTGTTGAGAGGTTGGTGCTGGGTAAAGTAGCTGCGCGAGTTGTTTCGGGGTATGAGGCAGCAGGCGTTTCATTGAGAGGAGTTGAAGTTGAAGCAAGGAGTGTGGGAACAGGGGAGTTGGAGGAGTTCCTGGATGCTTTAATCACCATCACCATGATCACCATGATGGTGATGAAGGTTCAACTATGCAGTAGCTAACTCTTGTGAGCACCTCAACTTGGACTTGGAACAAACACCTACAAAACACACATAAAAACCAAGAAAATAAAATAAAGTAAAATAAAACTAAAACTAACAAATAAAAGTAAAAGAAATAAAATGAAAATGAAAATAATAAAGGAAAGAAAATATAATAAAATGAAAATAAAATAAAGTAAGGAAAATGAAATAAAAATAAAATCAAATAAACTAAAATAAAATAAAACTAAATCTATATAATCTAAAATAGAGAGAAAACAACTAAAATAAAGAAAATAAAAGAAATAAAAGAGAAAATACTAGAAAACCATAGAAATGCTCAAAAGCCGTAAAATAAGAGAAGAAAGGTAGAATAGAGAGAGAAAGCATAAAATTAAACCGAACATTTATTGAGCAAGAAAGCTATGAAAATAGGATAAAAAGGAACTAAATGCTCATCAAATGTGTGCCATTTATGACACACATCAGCACCACGGCACCACCAACTTCGAAATCAACAATAATAGGCTCCGAGACATTTTTGGGAAATTTTCGGACATGTGGCACGTCTTCGGCCTGAAATACACCCAAAATAGAAAACCCATCACGAGGGAGTGGAATAAAATTTGGCAACAAGATTTGCCCGAAATTTCCAGGTTGAATTTGGGGTGCAACTGGAGGTTTAAGTTGGGGTGCAACTTGAGAAGCTACATTATTCACCTCAACTATAGCATTAAAGATTTGTGCTCTAACACGATTCTTCCTATAGCGAGCTAGAGCTTTAGAAATCATAGATGATTTCGTGTTTGGCCTAAATTTTTTAATGATTGATTTTTTTGAGCTACGTCGATTGATGCGATGTGAAGCACTCGTGACTTTTTTAGGGCCGCTAATGGAAATAAAAGAAGAAGAAGAAGCACCAATGACTTTTTTAGGGCTACTAATGGAAAGGAAAGAAGAAGAAGATGACATGATAATAGGATTATTTTGAGACATCTTTAAAAACAAGAGGAAGATGGACTTATGTGTTTATGGCTTCAAGAAATGATAAATCCCAAGGGGAGAGAGTATCATTTATATAATAGTAGAATACCTTGATTTTTTTTTAGGAAGTAGAATACCTTGATTAGGTATTTAGGTTATATAGGAGTTTTGGTCCCTTCACATGTGTTGTGGTTAGAGCTTTCAAAAACCAACCCGAAATTGTGAATACGAACCATTTCAAACCGAACCGCTAAGAACCTGCTGTTTTAAAACCATTAACCGGCTTGATTTTTCAAAACCTGAAACTGCAACGTTCTGAATGTTTAAGAAATTTTAATGAACTGTATTCGTTATCAAATCGAACTGATACAACCCGAAACCAAAAACAACCCGGACCGATTACAACAATAGTCTTACCATATTGGAGTACTCTTACCATATTGAAAACAGTAGTCTTTTTTGAAGTCAATTGGTTGATTTCTTCAACTTAACTTTTCTTTATTAATGTTTCTAAACTTCCTTTCTTAAAAGTCATAGTTGAACTCTCTTTTATTATTATTATTATTATTATTATTATTTATTGATAATTATTATTATTTTTATTATTACTAAAAGAATGAAATTTGGCTTTATATCATTAGACATAAATTAAGAGATGAGCTGAACTGAAATGAACCAAATTTCAACAGAAGAGAACATTAGAGTTTAACTTTAAAAAAAAATGTTATTAGGGTTATTACAAGGTGACATGCAAAAACACTGACATGCAACAATTGAATACTAAACTTTTTTTTTTTTTTGGAAGACAATTAAACACTAACTTGTTATACAAGAAATTGCAAAGTGTCATATACTCATTAGCTAAAATTGCCTTCATCCTTGATGATTGAATTTGACATAAATTTGCAAGTCAAACCCATTTCTTTTTCCATAATAGCTGTCTTTGCATGCAACCTGTTAAGTAATAAGTATATGGGTATAGCATAGTCAAAGGAGTTTTTTTGTTTTTATTATATATATATATTTTTTAATTTAGTCAAAGGAGGTAATTAGTTTCCTGATATATCTTATAGTTGTTATATATATTCGTTGTTAATTAGTATAGCTTTGTGATTATCTTAGAGTTCCAAAGAAATAAAAAACATATATAATTATATATTATGAGTAAAACACATAAGTTCATATTAGAAGGAATCTTTTCAATAAAGTACCTCATTATGAAATGTAAACACATAAGTACATAACCCCCATGAAATGATTATTCTCGTCAAACCGCAAATAATTTTATTGGAGTTTTATATTTCAGGTTAAGGAGGAATATAAAATGTACTACCTCCGTTTTTATTTAGTTGACAAGTTTTGACTTTAGCAATATTCACACACCTCTCTTTGACCGCGTTTTGTGCTTTATACAAACGTAATGAAAAATATAGTCATGTGGGATCAACTAAAAAGATATTAATGATTTAATAAGTGAAGTGCATTGACAAACGTGACTAAAGAAACGTGTCAACTAAAAAGAAACGGAGTAAGTAAAATGACTATGAAAAAAAAAATCAAGCTTAAAATAATTAATTAAATTAGTGAATGTATAATTTGCCAAATACAAACCTAAGAAACCTTGTGGGACCTTCATTATAAACAAGAAAAACATTCCCACTTCAAACTTCAGGAATAAAAATCCACAACTTTCAGATTAATGCATGACAAATTGACAAGTATACTTTATAACATGCATGCAAGAGTATTCACTAGGGAAACATGCATGCAAGAGTATTCATTGGGGAGGAGGTATTAGAGAAGCTTTGGAAAAGTAAATTCTCCCCACCCTAATACTGACTAACGTCATAACATGACGTGAAAAGAAGTTGCTTAGCTCATAGCTGTCGTTTTCATGAGTGCCCTAGTTCCCTCTACACTCGATAGTCATAGACTCATAGGCATTATAAAAAATTTCATTTCATATAAATACCAAGAATAGTCTATAGTCATTTTAGGTGAAACATTTATTTATAATTGTTAAAAGATTAAATGAATGAGTTTGCTAAAACATATTGCTTCATTTTTGCCTTTTTGGTATTACATTAAATATATGTGATAATTCTACATTTAAATTTTGGGGAATAAATATTTGTAACAAAAATATATTATTTTTTATAAAATAATCAATTACCTTGGGGATAGAGTATCATTTATATAATAATAGTATTTGGCTCATGATTGCCCTAGAACCTACTATGCTTGAAAGTCAAGGCACTAGCTATAGCCTATTTAAAATTTTTAGCCACAACTCTTTTTAGGTTAAACATTAATTCCCCTCTTTAGGTAAATTTGATACTCATAGCAATCATATTTTTAGCCATCATTTTTAGTAAAAATTTTTATGATTGTGCTTGCTTTAAAATTATACTATGGTTGTAAATAGCTTAAAGAAGCTTGATGAATGATTATAACTTTTTTCCATTAGTCCATGCTTATAAAGTTTATCAAGGGTAATATTATTACATAAATATACAAGAATACTGCATACCGACCCTTGATGATATACATTACTCTATTACATTTTATTTGCTTCGTTTTAAATAATCGCAACATACCTAGTAATATAATTTTGTATACAATAATCCGTGTTTTTATAAAAGTTTTTATATATACAGTTTCATATACTATTATATATAATTTCGTATACAATAATCCGTGTTTCTTTGTATCGTTTGTATATAAAGTTTACATTTCACTATGCTCTTATTGGCACCAAATATTAATCTATAGTACTCATAGTTAACATTATTTAACGTAAATAATAATGAAATAAAAAAAATTAAGAATTAAAGCGTCTTCATCTTCACAAATAATAATTTTAATCTATAGTACTCATAGTTAATTAACAAAAATTCTTTACATTTTATTGGAAAACAAAATCCAAATCTTCATTTTCTGTGTTTATATTACTTTTACTAGGTCCATTAAAATGTCTTTTAATTAAATTACGTGTAATTATAGTCCTAGTTTATACATTTTACTTATAAATTATCTTAGTTTCATCTATTGTCTTTTCAATTTCAATTATCTTATCCATTTTATTTTTTTTTTCAATTTCATCTAAATTATCAACTTGACAATCCCTTGACAAATCGAGCACATTATTAAGTATATCAACAACTTACATTCTCTCCGCAACCAATTTCACATTACTACGACAATAAGAATAATTTCACACTTCAATACTACGTGGGAAGTAGGAGTTTTATGTATAATGAATATTATACATACACTATACTATTTAAGTATTTCTTGGCTTAATGATTTGTATCTTAATTAATATACTTATGAAATAAAAAGATTTCACTACCATCCACCTACTTATACTTTGCATTTAATATGAGCATTTGGAAGTTTTGGTCAATAGTAAAACATTGTAGTATATGAATCATTTATTCCAAAGTCCACCAAAACACTCTTCCTTTATTTTTTTTGAAGCAACCAAAACACTCTTCCTCATTAGTCATTTCATATGCAATATGTTAAATTATTAAATACTATAAAAGTAATACTTTCCCTAAAAAAAAATAAAAAAAAAGTAATACTTGTATTATGAAATTATATATTACGAGACATTTAAATTAAGATCTAACATGACTTTGATTTTTTTTGCGTGTTTTGTAAAGTCGTAAATCATAATATATGGTCAATGATGATAGATAAATAATTAAATAGGGTACAAAACAAAAATTTATCAAGTGAGTAGAGTAGTAGACACACAACATTTGTGTAAAGTACTTATTCCTTCAATCAATGTCATCCCACAAAACCAACCTTCTGGTCAACTATAGTCAAAAATACAAAAACCACTCTCTTTTTCCAGTTCTCTCTTTCTCAATTTCCTAACAATATTTGATTTTTAAAGAGAATAAAAAACTCACATCTAATTTCTCTTTTCAAATCCCTCAAAAAAATTTCTCTTTTCAAACACGAAACTATTCTCCATAATTTTACATTTTCAGTTTTTTCTTAATTTTTTGCCCTTTATTTCCTCACTTTTTTCCCCTGCAATTTTTTTTTTCTTTTCAATGGAGGCAGAAATAAAAACCCAGATAAAAACTAACCCAGAATTAAATTCTGAAACCAAAAATAATTTATCTAAATCAAAATCTGTAATTGCATCTTCATCTTCTAAGCTGTTAGAAGGTGTTGTTATGCCGGCTAATTCTGCCATTTTTTCTAACCCTCCAGTCAAAACGACTTACTTTCAGGTAAATTCTTTAACTCCCTTTTAATTTCTTTTAATTTTATTTGTTTGGTAATTTTATCCTTAATAGTCATAGATTGTTATAATAATATGTACCTTTATGAATTTTATGTGTTCATCCTTTTGATTTATACTTGGTAATTCAATTTTTGTTTATTGATTGTTTGTATTATTGTTGATGTTTGCCACTTTATTAATGACAATTTCTTATTGCCTAAAGATTATATATTTTTCGAAATTGGGTCTAGCTAGATTTGTTTAGATTTGCTCTTTGAACATGTATATGCTAGATGTATATTTACTACTATTTTAGGCTATTTTCCTTGGACTTGGTTAGAGTATATACTAGTGTTAGAGTAACATAGATTCTAAGAATTGAAATATAGTGATATCTAAACTAGATTATTATTGCTTAATTTGTTGATTTTGTATAAGTCACTATGTTTTAGTAGTAAGAGTAGTATCTTTTAGCATGAACCTTGGACATATTTATTTCTATCTTGTTATCAGTCGTGTGAGAGTTTTGGGCCATGAACAATGTTATATGCATCCATTGACTCAAATTGTACTTGTGTTTGGTACTTCTATGCTGGTGTGGACACTTAGGATCTTCGATTTTGGCCACATATATGAAAATAATAGTACTGTAAATGGCTGATTCTTTTATGCATTTGGATTTCTGGTGGATTGTGGCTTTAAGGTATTCAATTGCATATGTATACTGGCCATAGAGTATAGACTATACTCTTTAGAAACATGTTAATGTCAATTTATCTCATTTTTATTGAAATCTAAACAAAAACGAAGAAACAGAAAAGAAGAATTAACAATAATTCTGGTTTACTTCTATTTGATGTTCTAAAGGTGAGTGATATACATGAAGTTTGAATATAGCCGATGCAAAATATGTAGCAGTAAAACCTACTAAGGATGCTTTAATCATCAGTGTTTTGGGGGGCTAAGAGTTCTCATGTCACAATAATATTTCTACATAAAGCTAAACTTTAGATATAGGTTGGTATGGATCGATCACATACTTGCATCTAGGCTTATTGTGCCAGGTCTTGGTGGCTAATGCTATGCGACTTGCTAAATTCTACCAGAATTTGGATACGTTAATACTCTAATACAAATGATAGTGGTACTTTTGGTGGTTGCATAAGGTCTAGACTTGCTCAAAATATATACTTTTCAGTAGCATACCTTGCTGTGTATTTAGTAATGATTGAATTTTCAGCTTATAATTTGATTTCATGAGCTTTTAGCCTATGATCAATCGGCAGTCATTGTATAGTGATGACGACTGAGTGACTTATTTTTTACCTTATAGTGGTATGCCCTAAATATAATCCTACTTCTATGTATTGGTTCGTAATTATTAGCATACTTCTTCCTTTTATGGATAATAGGGACAATATGGAATGTCTCATCAAGAAGCCTTGGCAAATGTTACCGCTAAGGCAGCTCAAGCTCATCCTGAGATGCAACTTCAAACTGCAGATACAAAGCCTTTGATCAAACCTCTTCCAAAGGATGAAGTTGAAGAGCCTGAGATAAAGATAATGAACTCCTCATGCAATGCAGATAATTCTCCAGATGATACTCCAATTATACTAATATCAGATGGTTATAACTGGAGGAAGTATGGCCAAAAGCAGATGAAAAGAAGCTCTGGAATTTCTAGAAGCTATTACCGATGCACTGATCTATCTTGCTGTGCAAAAAAGAAGGTTCAGCAATTGGGCGTACCTGGAAAATTAATTGATGTGGTTTATAAAGGTGAACATAATCATAAACCTCCTCAAATTCTTAGGAGTTCCATCAGCCGTAAGAAGGATTATGCACCATTATACCGAACTTTCAAGGATCCTATAATTGTAACACATGAGGCTGAGGGTGGTGAAATGCTTAATGATGGGTACCGATGGCGCAAGTATGGGCAAAAGATGGTTAAAGGAAATCTAAGGTATGCTGTTTTTCTTATATACCTTGACTTTTACACATATTTGATCTTTATAATGATCTTTTTTAGCTATATATTTGATACTAGACTTTATGATTTTATGCACTAATAATTATATTTGACCTATAATCATAAAAAAGTTTTTCCTTTCTTTTTAAAAGGTGTCTTATGTCCTTTGTTACTGTGGTTTCAATTATACTGCCCTGTGGATAGTAATATCTGAAGAACTTTTCCATATAAGATTGTTTTGACATATTTTCTTTTTCCCTTTGTTCTTCCTATATCATCGATATGAACACTAAAGTTTGAAACTTATTAGCTTTTATTGATATTATTAAACCAAAGTGGTTGAAGGCGTTGAAGCTTAGTTATTAATTGAGGAAGATATGTTTCTTTCACAAAGTATAATTATGTTTACTTCTCTCTCTGATGTAACCACATTGGAACGCATTTCAGGAGCTATTATATGTGCTCATCTGCTGGTTGTCCTGTCCGCAAGCATGCTGAAAGGGCTACAGACAATTCAACAGCAATCATCCTTACTTATGAAGGCAAACATGACCATGATGTTCCTATTCCCAAGAGGCAATATTATTTTGCCTCACCTAATGCTTCTGAACCCCATGGAGCTGTTGAAGAGCGGCCCAAAGATTTGGAAAGTGACCTTGGAGAAGAGAAGGGTTCGGAAGTTGGTGCAGATAAATTATTAGAGTATGCTCGAACACTGATGAGCATTGGAATTGAACTTAAATTATGCTGAGAATTGTTAACATACTTAACATTGTTGTACATAGTATGGTTCATTTACAAGTTGTTACTTCTGTATTGGGCTATCTATACATTGGGTATTGAGTTACAAATTCGATATTTTTTTTTGGTAGGCATAGTTTGAGTTTTTATCAAATGATATATTTTTATAACGGAAATGTTTATTTATTTATATTTGATCGAAAATCAAATAAAATTATTTGAAAAAAATAACATAATGTCATAATCGATAAAAAAAAAAAAACAGGGGGGAGGGTGTTGGGAGGTATCGAACCCTGACCATTTTGGTTAGCAGAATGTTGAGAGATGTGAGTTAAAAATTTATAAAAAAAATAAAATCTGATTACTTGTGATTATATACTTGATGACTTGATGTCCAAGTGTAGGTTTGCATGTGATGATGTGATTATAAATTGTATGGAGGACTATTGGACCTACAATTTTACAATTTCACCAATCATGTATCATTACAAATACTTCACTATTTTAGTCAAAACTTTTCATGCAAGTAAGCCTATATGAACTACTCTAGAAATCTATTGTCGATGCAAGTGTTCTCCATGCAATTAGTCAAATATTCAAATATTTTATTGTTGTCTAAGAGATAATTTACAATTTTTAATGTAAATGTAATCACATTTTTTCCCTTATCCAATATTTAAAATTTAAAATATATTTGATCCCATTTAATTTCTAAATAAGGAAAAGTAAAAAAAAAAATTAATAATAAAAAAGATAAAAGAACCAAGTTTGCTAATGAACAAGGAACTCTGTAACAACTAACAAAAAATCCCAACCATTTTTTTTTCTGCAAACCATACTTTATAATTTTTTTTCTTGTAATTTTAATTTTAATTTTCAAAACAACGAAATTAAAAAAAATATATTAAAATTTTATAAAAAAATAAAATAAAATCTGATTACAAAAATAAAACAAAAAAAAAACAAATTGGGGGGGGGGGGTATTAGGGGTTTAGCAGGATTCGAACCCCTGATGTGTAGTTGGGGAGATCGAGTAAAGCGTGTAGTAGCAAGTGCCATTAGGACAGTCATCGACCGTGTTGATTATGGCACAAATAAATCTTTTATACCAAACTTTGTCTGTGTGAACGCTCACAAAATATCTTAACCCTTTTTTTTCTTTTTTTTTTTTTTTTTTTTTGCAAACCATACTTTATTATTTTTTTTTTGTCATTTTAGTTTTAATTTTGAAAACAACCGAATTAAAAAAAATATTAAAATTTTATAAAAAATTAAAATCTGATTACAAAAATAAAACAAAAAAAAAATTGGGGGGGGTGGTGTGACCGTGTGAGGGGTTTAGCAGGATTCGAACCCCTGATATGTGGTATGGGAGATGGAATAGAGCGTGTAGTAACAAGTGCCATTGGGACAGTCATCGACCGTGTTAATTTTGGTACAAATAAATCTTTTATACTAAACTTTTTTTTGTGTGAACGCTCACAAAATATTCTAATTCTTTTTTTTTTTCTGCAAACCATACTTTATTATTTTTATTTCTGCAAACCATAGTGATAGAATCTAGGATGCTTCAAGACAAGAAAAAAGCTCAGGTTGATAAAGAGGAAAAGGAGTTTTTAGCTCGTATTGCCAAGGTTAAGCAAGAAATAGAGGAGGATATCGCCTGTTTGTCTGCTAAGTTTCCTTTTTCGGAGGTGATAAATCTTGATGATTGCTTAGGAAGCGGACTATTTTGATGGTGCGCGCAACTGGCATTGTAGTCTTAGGCACTCCTTAGATGTTTTTGCTAAGTAGATATGATTTGTTTAGGCAGTTTCAATGCAGAGTAATGTTTTTTTTGAAGGACTGATTCCATAATACATAAGTGATCTTTTCTAATCATAAGCGCAGGAGCATACATGTAATATGTTTTAGCTTGGTTTCTAATCATAAGTGCGAGAGCTTACATGTAATGCTTTGTATGTTTTAGCTTGGTTTAAATGTGAAAAGTAGATGTCTATAATATCCCTCTTTAGAATACATTTTGGGTAATTTGATTCAATGATCAGAATGAATTAATGAGATTTTCTTTACCTAGTATAATTGAAGTCGTCACACAATTATTGGTGGGTTTAAAGATGTTATGACTTTCAACTTACTCTTTGTTGGGATAGTTCAACCTAATCCCACATGGAAGGAGTAATGAGGTGAAGAGCTCCTTAAAGGAGTGCACACTACATTAGTAAGAAGCCTTTTGGAAAGGTGCTCAAAAACAAAAACAAATCTGTGCGGGCTAGGCATAAAGCGGACAATATCACATTAATGTGGAGTGGAGTACGTGTGCGTGTGACCCGTCAATGTGGGTGACTTAGGCCCAACAAGACAATTATTGGGGACGGAGCAACAAATAAACACAATATCGAGAAGAATAATAAAATACGAAACAAGAGAATAACACTTTTTTTTATGGGGAAAATAAAACATTATAGTAGTATATAGTCTGTATAAGCTTCCTCCAACTACATGCATCATTGTATATACACCAAAGTCAATACCTATAGTCTAAACTAGGCATCTGACACCATTTATCACTATCATTTCACTGACTTCAGACTTTCATGTACACTTATGACTTCAGACTTTCATGTGTATATACTTTATAATTTTTTTACATAAAGCTATTATAAAGTTGTTACATATATTTTTATAACGAAAATTTTTATTTATTTAATTTTGTTCGAAAATCAATAAAAATTATTTAGAAAAATAACATAATGTCATAGGGGAAAAAAAAATTGTGGGGGGGGGGGGGGGGGAGGAATCGAACCTTGACTATTGTGCTAAATCATATGTTGAAAGTTGTGAAGTACTGAAGTATGTGGACCATTGAGATAGTGAATAGTCAACAAATGAATTTACACTGGTTTTATACATAAGAAAATAAATCGCCAAAATTTTTAACATGTAATCTATTACTGACATTTTTTTTATATGAAAAACTCATAAATTGTGATTCAAAAAAATAATCGTTATTTCCGCTATTTAAATTGGTAATACATAACTAAATACTATCCGATCTGATTAACCCTTCATCTCAAAGGCTACAAAAGATGTCACAATTTAGCAAAATACATTCGTTAATATGCGAAAGATCATTTCACTAGTAACTACATAAGATACGGTATCAAACTACATAACATACGATATACTACCACATAACCATAGCCGCCACCATCCGATTAAAAAATAAGGTGTAGCCATATCCACCACCTTCCACATGGCCTCACGTATCCGACGACCTACTTGGAGCACTCACCCTTATATTTCTTGCAAACAAAGGAGTGGATGGCCTTCCTACCCTACAAATGTTAAAAAAAAAGGAATAAATGATAAAATGTTAATTGTAATTAATCTATTACGTATAACACTTTATGCATACATAAGAAAATACCAGAAGAACAACATCTTCTATAGCACATGTCGGGCAAATGGGATTTCCAACCAGCTTGATTAGGTCCTCCTTGTAGAGTATTGCGGTACCACCAGAGCATGAGTCGATGAACGATGTCCTCACTTTGAATCGCCATGGCAAATTCCTCACCACCTCATTGACATTTTCATCAAGATGCCTTGTTTCCAAAAGCACAACCACGGAAGGGTTGTAAGCGGCATGCATCAGCCTGAAATTCTCAGGGAATGGGCCCCTAGCAATTCCCCGAACATTCCAACAAACAATACGAGTGTTCAATGGGACATTTTTAAGATGAGGAACCCAACTAGGGCACCTGACAGTATCAAAAGCCACAATGTTGAAAGGATCCCTCTCCTCAGATTCCTTGGCTTTGTAAATTTGGATTATCACCATGGATCAAATATGGGTACTTCCAAAACTTGGATAGCGTCGGTATACGTTCCCATGCATAGATACACAGTATGCAAGCATAACCGTACAGCCGGTACATTCAAATCAAGAACCGGCTTGGGATCAATCAAGTGCTGCAAGTTGCGGGGGATGGTCTTCAAGTATTCCAAACACCACTTGATCACCGACTTTCCTTGAATAGAGACTGGGTATAGGTCTTCAATGTTAGGGATGTGCGCAGGCTTGGTGTGTTCATGGAAATCTCTAGGTCTCATTTTAAGAGTAGAGATCTCTGGGGTGGGTGCTTTAGGGTTGAGAATCATCTGGGAAATGGTCTTACGCGACACATAGGCGGGTGAATCAGAGGAATCACGGCAGAGGAAAAACATGGAGTTGAGATCCTTTTCCGTTTCAATTCCTTGAGTAGGGCGGAAGTACAAAAACACACGGTTCATTGTATTGGTGTAAGCTACTCTTGGGTAAGGTATGGATGGACACTTAGAGGATGAAGGGTTGCCGAGAGGGTAGAAGGGAAAAAAAAAGAAGTGACTTTGTGGTGCGCTATTTCATCCACAAGTCTAACATATATATCTCTTTACATAGAATATAGCTTAAAGAAATAAACGCATTTAATCATTTAACCACATACACCAAATGATTAATAATAAATGTGTACCATGTTAATATTACATTGAACTTTTAAATACTCTATCTAATGTGTTCACAATGAAGGATTACATTGTAAATCACAATTCGGCGTGCTGATCCAAGAGTTGATATAGATGTTATTGGGTTCCAATAATCATATATATATAATACCTACTTCGTATAAAGCTATATACGAAGTATTAGAGTTTGAAAAAAAATTAAGGGTTATTACAAGGTGACATGCAAAAGTTAAATGAACAATAGTACACAATGACATGCAAAAGTTAAACTTTAACTTGTTATACAAGGATTTGCGAAGTTTCATATACTCATTAGCTAAAATTGCCATTCTTCCTTTACTCATTGTCTCGGCATTAACATTTGTCAAAAATTATGCAAGTCAAAGCCAATTTTATATTCAAGTCAAAGCCACATGAACTAAAGAAAAGCAGTAAAAACATTCCCACTTCAGACAAATGTACTTCAGGAATAAAATCAAGAATGTTCAGAGCAATGCATGCAAAGTGTACTAACATGCAAGATCATTCATTGGGGAGGAGGTACTATAGAAGCTTTGGAAAAGTAAACTGATGTGTGTCATAAATGGAACACATTTGATGAGCATTTAGGTCCTTTTTATCCTATTTTCATAGCTTTCTTGCTCAATAAATGCTCGGTTTTATGCTTTCTCTCTCTTTTCTACCTTTCTATGTTTTTCAAGTATTTTCTCCTTTATTTCTTTTATTTTAGTTGTTTTCTCTTTATTTTAGATTTTATAGATTTAGTTTTATTTTATTTTAGTTTATTTGATTTTATTTTCATTTCATTTTCCTTTACTTTATTTTATTTTCATTTTATTATATTTTCTTTCGTTTATTATTTTCATTTTCATTTTATTTCTTTTACTTTTATTTGTCGGTTTTAGTTTTATTTCACTTTATTTTATTTCTCGGTTTTATGTGTGTTTTGTAGGTGTTTGTTCCAACTCCAATTTGAAGTGCTCGCTAGAGTTAGCCACTGCATAGTTTGGTCTTCATCACCATCATGGTGATGATAGTGATGGGGATGAAAGTGGGCAGGAACTCCTCACTTCTCTTCCCCTGCTTTCCCCTGCTTCAACTTCAACTTCCCCTGTTCCCCGACCTCACGCAACACCACCAAATCAGCCACTCCACCACCTCTTCCAGCAAACGCTAACAACACCACCTCCAATTACACACCACCACTCAACCACCAACAACCGCAACACAAACACCAGCCACACACGCAGCCACCTCCCTGCTCCTTAATTCTGCCAGCCACCACACACGCAACACACAACAACAAATCCCGCAAACCACCTCACAACGACAATAGCAGCACCCAAGTGTAAACACCACCTGCTGCCCCTTTAATCAGCCACCAACACACCTCCAATTCCGCCACCAACCAACCGCAACCTCAAGCCTTCATACCTCCAGCCACAACCACTAATTGCGCCGCCCTTGAAGCATCTTCCACCAGCCGCAGCTCCTTAATGCCTCCATAACCTCCGCAGCTCCACCTTCATTCGAACCTCAGTAGGTGCGGGCGCACACTCATCTAGTGCGGCCGCACTCAGCTGGGTTCGAATTGAAGGTTAATTGATGAAGTTTGATGATGATGAGCGGCAATTTGATTGTTCGTGATTAGAGGTTGGCTGTGCGAAGCATGGGATTTCGTCCCAATTGAAGAGCAGCAAATGCGTGGCTGATGATCTTCTCTTTTCAATTTCTTTTTACTTTATTTTCCTTTTAGTTTTAGTTTTCTATTTTCTTTCTTTTTCTTTTATTGTTTTATTTTATTTTCTTTTCTTTTCTTTTCCTTTTCCTTTTCCTTTTCCTTTTTTTATTCTTTTTCTTTTATTTTATTTTCTATTTTATCTTCTTCTAATCCTTGTATTTTATAAATACCCATTTTTGGGTAGAGAGAGAAACAAGTAGAAGTAGAATTAGCTTAGATTTTTAGATCAATTTTCCTAGCTTAGTTGAGAGCTTCTCTCTCTAGTTTAGGGTTAATTTTAGAAGTAGATTTTAGAGAGAGAAAGTGAGGAATTTCAATGGTGATTGAGAGATTGAAGATCCAATGGTGACAATTGTATTGGAGATCTACTTTATTATCAAAGAGCATTTCTAAACTCTATCTCATTTATTGCTTTGTTTAATATTCATTGTTTTGATTGATTTATTTGATTGGAATTTTATGATTTGATAATTGATTTTGGATATTCATGTTTGTATTGGTAGAATTGATGATAATGTTTGAGTAGTTGTTTGGTAAGGGATTTGGTGAAGCTTTGATGTAATGAATTGATGTAAATTGGGGATAATTGATGGAGTTGATGATGTGATTAAACTTGGTTGATTGATCATGTGCATGTGTGTGATTAATTAGAGAGTAGCTAACTTTGATTATTGCACTAGATTGCATTGTAAGTTCACATTGATACGGACCATTGATTTGTGGCTTGCATTTACACGATTGAGGTGTCTTGTGATGTTTCCTAGCTAGAGTTTATCGTAGTTGACGCTAGTTAGACCTCTAGGAGAATAGCTTGACATGCTCTTTTGGTTGCATGATTGATTTTCCCTCACATTGCTTGACTTAGTCGACTTTCCATTCCAATTTGCATTGTTCATTGCTATTATAAGTGAATCCTAATCCCTAGCTCTAATATTTGTTTGGTTTCTTCCTTTTAGTAGTTGTTAGAGTTACCTTTTATCTCTTGTCTTCGACCTAGCTTAGGCATATAATTGGAAGCACTTAGGCATTACCGTTCCTTTGGGTTCGACCCTTGACTTACCTCTATACTTGTATTTAGGTTTGTTGAGTGTTTATAAATTTTGTTTAGCTTAGGGAGAATTAGCCCAACGACCTAGTTTTCCCCACGTCAAAATGGCGCCGTTGCCGGGGAACGGTGTCTATGTTTGAGTGTTTTTGATTGCTTGAGTCTAGGTGTTTGTGTATACTTTTCTTTTATTTGATTTTTGCTTGTTTTGTATAAAAATGGCATGTCTCTCATTTCCTCAATTTGACAATGAGCCTTTTTGTGAATATTTTAATAGATTAGAGGGATTTCTTGATTATAATTGTAGTAGCCTTTGGGAGGCTTGTGAGATTTGTTATTTTGGTTTGAATGAGCAAACTAGGGATAAAGTTGAATGCATGCACAATGGTGAATTTAGAGCATTGTCAATTGACGATGCTTGGGATTTTTATGTTTGGTTTGCTAGGGATGCCTATAATAGGGATAATCATGTTCCTAATATTGATATGCAATGTGTTGATTCTTCTAATGTTAGCATGATTTCCCATGATTTGTCACATGATCCCATTAGTGAACCTAGAACACATGATTTCAACTCTATTTCCCCTTTTGTTCATGATGATGAAGTACATGCTCAAGTTGATGCTAATGGTGTGTTTCAATATTCTTCATTATTTACCATGCTTTCTTGTGATGTGCTTCGTTCCCTTGATGACAAATCTCATATGTTTGATTGTGCCCCCACCCCCTAATGTGATGTACATGCTCATGATTTCAATTTTGATTCTTCCAATCTTGGTTGTGCTCCTTCTTCTTTTGTTGAACCTCAATCTCCTACATCCTTTGAATCTCTTATTGTTACCTTGGAAACTCGAATTAGGCATGTTGAGCTTAGTGATAATCTTGGGCCTAAAATGGAATCTACTCTTAATTGTTTGAGAAGTCAATTGGACATGATGAAAAAGAGTGAGGAGCGTTTTGAGGAGGGAAGAATGAGAAATGAAGAGCTAAAAAGCCAATTGTCATTTTTGATGCTTGTATGTGAAAATAACAAATCCAATGTGTGTGTGAGGATACCATTGGTGAGAATATGAGCGATGGTGAAGGAGTTGAGAACGAAGAGAGTGTTGAATTTGAAAATCCCAACCCTCCCACCCTTTGTAATGAATCTCAAGTGTATGAATGTGACTCTTTTATCCATGAGTATTTGGACTCGTTTGAGGTTATGTCAAATGTGTTTATTGAGTGCATAAGGAATAGCCATAGCCTTTTAAGCAAGTTGATTAAGAAAGCTTCATGGGAGAGAGATGATTTTGAGTTATATTTGCCTCCATTCATGCATGGTTTTGAGACTCTAAGCTTTAAGGAAGTTGAAGGAGCTATTGTTCATGAAGGTAGTGGAGGAGATTATGTGGTTCCTCTTGGGAGTTGGATGTTTGAGGGAGATGGTGATCATGAGTGTTCTTCTTTTGAGGATTCTATGATTGATTTTCATACCCTCATTGGTGATGTGAGACCTTGTGTTGAGGGAATCGCGAACCCTTTACCTATTTCTCATACCCCTTTCTCTCAAAAGTTTGACCACATCCCCTATTGCCCTATTTTTCTCCCTTCCTTTGTTGGTAAGCCTATCGGGGACCCTTTTGTCTATGAGGATTTGCTTGCGGCTCATTTGTCTCAAAATGAGGAAGAGGGTGATGTTGCCACCCAAAAATATTTTAGTGAGGAGGATTTGCCTTTTTCTTTTTCTTTTCCCCCTTCTTCTTCTTATTTTCTTGTTTTTCCTTTTGATCCTTCTTCTTCTTTCTTTTGGCACCTCCCTTCTCACTTGCGTGCAATGATCTTGTTGCACGTTTTTCTTCCGTCATTTGCCTACTTTCTCTCTTATGAAATGTGTAGTAGTGCATTTTACAAGCTCTTGCGTGCGTTGAATTATTATTTTACTAGAGCGGTCAAGCTTGGACCTTAAGCAAGCCTTTCTCGGGAAGTAACCCGTGTTTTAGATTAGATTTTCCTTTTCTTTTTAGAATAGATTTTTCTCTCATGGAAATTTTTGTGTGCCTTTTGCTAGGTACATGACTTGATATATTTTGGTTCTTTGATTTGGATCAAGAATCAAGGAAGGTTGACTCCTATCTTTGCGTGCATATGAAGACAAGGTTCAATTCTTGAGAAATTAGCTTTGAAAGGTTTAAATTGGGTCATTTGCGGGTATTTACACCCACCTCAAATTCGGTAATGTCTTTCCTTGCTCTTTCTCTTGTGGATGATGACTTGTTGGACATATGTTGGTTTGTTGGATTGATCTCCTTGATTTCCCCTCCCATGGATTATATGATTTATGTTTGAGTGTATTGTCTCATTCAAGCTTGGGGGAGGGTATTCTATCATGTTTGGTGGAATGTTGATTCTTATGTGTTATGCACCTTTGTATATGCTTTTCCATGTTTCTTATATTTTGACAAACTCCAAAAAGATTTTTGTTTTTATCAAGGCAAATTTGCAATGTGTTTTGTTTTGTTCTTGCTTTGGACATAATAACATTTGGACTTGTATAATTGAATGCTTTTCTTCTTAAATGGTAACGGTGTGCACGGTTTGAGAGTACGCTTGGTTGATTCTAGGATAAAGCATGCTAAGGTAGTTGGTTAGAACTAGTGGGAACTTGAAGCCGGATTCTACTTGTTTGTGGCATGTTTGGTCGTTACTTCCTATAGTCGATTTGACGCCAATAGTGAGTCTTTGCTACAACCATGTGAGTTCTATGTTTTTCAAGCCTTCTACCTTACTTGTATGAGCGGCATGGATCCTTGACTTTTTGCAAACCTAATCTTGAAACTTGACTCATAGATCTTGAATCCGAGACCGAACCATTTAGGGAGGACAAAGGCACCTTTTCGGGGTGGTATTTTTCATTTTTAGGATAGTTTTATTCATTTTCTTTATTTTTGGGTTTACATTTGCCTTCTTGCAACCATTTGAGCCTTATACCTTCTTTTCAAGCCACATCTTTGATGAGTGACATTTTTGGCACTCATTTGGTTCCTTTTTGGATGATTTTTATTTCTTTTTATCTTTCTTTTCTTTAGTTTCCCTTAGTTTTATTCTCGTTTTCTTCTTTTCATGCTTTTTGTAGTTAGTTTCTCTATTTCGTGCTTTTTCTCGTTTACTTGCTATTTTTCCCTTTTACTTGCTTTTTATCCTATGATTGTAGGTTGTGATTGATTGTCCAAGGATTCCCGGGTTTCCTTTACATAGTTTTCTATTGATTTTCATGCCTAAAGCTTGTGCAAGAAATTTCAAGTCAATGTGAGGTTCAAGGAGCATGCTTCAAAGTCTTGTTTATGTCTTCTTCATGGCTCATTTTCTTCAAGAAATTCAAGGAAGTTGCTGCCTACCTTGTCCTCCATCATCATCATCTAGGATGCGTGCACCTCGTGAGCAAGGGCAAAGAAGAAAGGAGGAAGCAGCAGCTCTGTGCGGGCGCACCAGAGGAGTGTGCGGCCGCACATCTGTCGTGTGCGGCCGCACATCAGGTGCGTGCGGGCGCACCTTCCTGGGTGTGCTCCCGTGCGCACCATTCTCTCTCCTTCGAGCGCCCGCACCAACGTGGGTCTATTTTCGGACCTCCTTCTCAACTTCCTCTTGGGATTGTTAGTTATTTCATTCCATTTATAGAGAGAAGTTTAGATCTTCATTAGAGGGAGAGAATTAGATTAGATTAGATCCTAGAAAGAGAAAACATTAGTTCTTAGCATTTTTAGAGAGAAAAAGTGTGGGTTTGATGATTGATGATTGAAGATTGCTTCATTTGATTTGATTTCTATCAAGTTTGTAAGGATTCTTTACTCTTTAATGCAATTCAATCTTTGATTTCATGAGTATTGTTGTTTGATTTGATTAATTGATAGTTTGATTGATTTGATTGATTTTGTTGGTTTCAATTTGATTTCAATTGATGAATTTGGGAATGATGATTAGTTTAGCTTTGATTTTGTTGTTCTTAATGGATTGTGAGTAGTTTATTTGCTAGGGTAGTGGTGAAGCATGTATTGATGATGAATTAAGGTTAATTTGGGGGAAATTAATTGAGTTGATGATGTGATTAAATTGGTTGATTGATTTTGTGCATGTGTGTGCTTGATTAGGCTTGATCACCCTTGTTATTCACACTAGATTGCATTGTGAGTTCACATTGATACGGACCATTGATTTGTGGCTTACATTTACTCGATTGAGATATCTTGTGATGTTTCCTAGCTGGTGTTTGATGTAATTGACGCTAATTAGACCTCTAGGAGAATAGCTTGATGTACTCTCTTGGTTATAATTTCGGTTTTCCCTCACATTGCTTGACTTGATTGGTTAATTCCCCAAGTTGATTGAACATCATCGTTGATGCATGTGGATCCATTCCCCTAGTGCTTTAGCATTCATTTAGTACTAGCCTTTTTGCATCGCTTAGCTTATCCTTAGTGTTTACCATATACCCCTTCTAGATTTCGGAATAGCTTAATTTTGGCATCGTGCATTTAACCTCCATTCCCTTGGGTTCGACCTTGACTTACTACTACACTAAATAGGGGTTTGTTAAGTTACAAATATTGTTTGATAGGGTGGGGTGGTAGTCTAACAACCTACCGTTCTCCTTCTCATCAAAATGGCGCCGTTGCCGAGGAATGGTGTTTTGAGTGTATGTTGTTGTTGAGTCTATTCCATTCTATTTGCAAAATACAAAAAGATTTTACACTTAGGCTACACTTGTAGCCGTGCTACTAATATTGTCTTTGAGTTTTGTGTGTGTAGATCCCAAGTCATGGGAGGTAGTTCAAGAGTTACCTTGAAGGAGCTTGGAGTGCCCGGGGCTTATAGGTATGAGAGCGCCATAGCTCCACCTATATCACCGGAGAATGACTTTGAAATAAGGCCGGCAATGATCACTCTTATTGAGAGGAGGCAATACGGTGGGGCGAAGAACGAGAGCCCATTGAACCATCTTAAGGAGTTTGAAAAATATTGTAACACAATCAAGATTAATGGAGTGTCTCAAGAATTCATCCGCCTTAAGTTGTTCCCTTTCTCCCTCATAGGAAGATCTTTGGAATGGTTAGATAAAGAGATGAAGCCCAATTCATTGAAAACTTGGGATGATGTCACCAAAGCTTTCTTGTTCCGTTTCTATCCTCAAAAGAAAACGGCGGAGGCAAGAGCTTTGATTCAAGGGTTCAAGCAACAGCCTAATGAAAGCCTTTATGAAGCATGGGAAAGATTCAAGGATTATCAAAGGGAGTGTCCACACCATGGGATTCCTACCTATCAAATCATACATATCTTTTATGGTGGGTTGAGTTCTCATGGGAGAGCAAGTTTGGATGCCGGAGCCGGAGGCCCAATCATGAACAAGACGGAAGAAGAAGTGGTTGATGCTATTGATGAAGTAGCTCGTCATTATATGAATTGGCAAGAAGTGGAAAGAGAGCCAACAAGCAAGGGTTACTCGATTGAACAACTTAGTGTCATTAATGATTTGACCACTTTGATTGCGGATTTAGGGAAAGAAGTTATGTCCCTCAAGGAAAAGCTTGAGAAGCCTCCTTCCCAAGCTCCAATTATTCCCTCCCAAATTAAGGGGAGAGGTACATCTTCTCACTCTAACTCCAATCTTTCTACTTGTTACATGATTGTGGAATGTTGGCCATGTCAATTATGTGGAATGAATGATCATAATGCTTCTATGTTCCCAAATGTTTCTTGTAGTGAATGTGATGGAAGTGAAATGGAACATATGAATTATGTCAAGAATCATGCTTGTGAACCTAGAAATGATGTTCAAAGGAATATTGGAAATATGAATTATCATATGAATCATGATGATTATAACCAAAATGGAGGTTATAGAAATCATGAATGCCAAGAGATTCATGGTAACTATAATCATCATGGTTGTAATGGTCATGGTCATGGCTATAGACATGGGGATCATAACCAAGGTTATGATAACTATGGTCAACAAAGGAGCCAAAATGAAACTAGGGGTAATTGGAATAATCAAGCTAGGGGATATTTTCAAGCAAGTTTTCAAGATGGTTCCCCAATTGATTTAGTTCCAAATGCTCAAAGTTTAAATGATAATTCCCATGACCAATCATTTTCTTCTAGGGAATTTTTGGAAAGTGTCATTGAGAAACAAGCCAAGACTTTGGAAATGTGTATGGTTTTGAATGAAGAGAAATTTAATTACATGTTGGCTTATAACAAAGATTTGAGTGAAAAACTTTCTCAATTGACTAGTATATTCAAGGAATATGCAAACTCTTCTTCTTTGACTCCACCTAGCTTAGGTTCTAGGAACCCTATGGATGCCATTGTTACTAGAAGTGGTAAGGTCCTTGAGGGAGGTGTGCCTAAGAAGAGTGTTGCTAATGAGAGAACTAGTAAGAATTCCATTGAAATTGAAGGTGATGAATGCCCCTTGAGCAAAAATGTTGGTGAGGAACAAGTAGAGAAGGTGATAGAGAAAGAGAGAGAGGTTTGCAAACAAAGGCTCCCCTATCCTCAAAGATATAATAGATATAAGTTGGATGAGCAATTTGGGAAATTTGTAGAGATGCTTAAGCAACTTCATTTAACTCTTCCTTTCACCGATGTTGTTGAACAAATGCCAAATTATGCTAAGTTCCTTAAGGAGATTTTGAGTGGAAAAAGGACTTGTGATGTGGCGGAGACTATTAGCCTTACCGAGCATTGTAGTGCAATCATCATGAATAAGATGCCTCCTAAGTTGAAGGATCCCGGAAATTTTTCCATCCCTTGTGCTATCAACAAGACCCAAATTGATAATGCCTTATGTGATTTAGGAGCTAGTGTTAGCCTTATGCCATATTCGGTTTATCAAAGGTTAGGTCTAGGAGAACTTCTACCTTCAAAGATTACCTTGCAATTAGCCGATAGATCAATCAAGATTCCTAAGGGGAAGGTAGAAGATGTGCCTTTAAGGGTTGGAAAATTTGTTATTCCGGTTGATTTTGTAGTGTTGGATATGGATGAAGATGCTACAATACCTATCATCTTAGGTAGACCTTTCCTTGCTACATCGGGGGCTATGATAGATGTGAAAAGTGCTAAGATATCTCTTAAGATAGGAGATGAGGTAATTGAATTTGATTTGAATGAAGGAATGAAATATCCTTCCTCTTCTTTAGAAAATTGCATGAGAGTTGAAGTGCTTGATAATATTGTGAATTCCATGCATGAGCACTTGCTCACATCTAACGATCCTCTTGAGTGTGTCTTGTTGAACAAGGAAAAGATAGGTATCTCAACCAAGGAAGAGCAATTGTATGAAAATTTGCTTAATGAAGGCGATATAGGGAATGGAGAAGAAACTTGCATGGGGATATCAAGTCAAGATGCTTTGCAAGTGGCCTCAACCAAAGAAGGTAAAGGTGTTCCCATGGTAGAGCTAAAACCTCTACTATCACACCTTAGGTATGAATTCTTAGGCCCTAATTCTACATATCCCGTTATTGTTAGTGCATCCTTGAGTGAGAGCCAAGCTCAAGCGTTATGTGGTGTTTTGAGAAAGCACCAAGGTGCTTTGGGGTACACAATTGATGATCTTAAAGGCATAAGCCCCGCCTTGTGTACACACCACATAACACTTGAGGAAGGCACCCTTCCTTCTACCGAACGACAAAGGAAACTACATCCCCAAATGGGAGAAGTAGTCAAGAAAGAGATCACCAAGATTTTGGATGCGGGAATTATATTCCCCATTTCAAGCTAAAGGTGGGTCTCTCCCGTTCATGTCGTTCCTAAAAAGGGGGGCATGACCGTAGTTGAGAATGAGAAAGGTGAGCTCATTCCAACTAGAACGGTCACCGGTTGGAGGATGTGTATAGACTATAGACGTCTAAACACGTCAACCAAAAAGGATCACTTCCCTCTCCCTTTTATTGACCAAATGCTTGAAAGGTTGACTAGGCACAAATTCTATTGCTTTCTTGATGGATATTCGGGATTCTTTCAAATTCCTATTCACCCCGAGGATCAAGAAAAGACAACCTTCACATGCCCCTATGGTACCTTTGCATATAGAAGAATGCCCTTTGGATTGTGTAACGCTCCGGCGACCTTTCAAAGGTGTATGATGAGCATTTTTGGGGACATGCTTGAAGAGGAAATGGAAGTCTTCATGGATGATTTTTCCGTGGGAGGTGTTTCATTTGAGGATTGCCTCAAAAATCTTGAAAGATGCCTAGAGAGATGTGAAAAGGTCAACTTGGTGCTTAATTGGGAAAAATGCCACTTCATGGTGGAAGAAGGGATTGTTCTAGGCCATAAAATTTCCAATAAAGGCATCGAGGTTGACAAGGCTAAGATTGAAGTGATAGAGAAGTTGCCTCTCCCGGTCAATGTGAAAGGGGTAAGATCGTTTTTGGGTCATGCCGGATTTTATAGAAGGTTTATCAAAGACTTTTCTCTTATTGCTAAGCCCTTAAATGATCTTCTCCAAAAAGATGTTGATTTTGTCTTTAATGATGCTTGCTTGGAAGCTTTTAATAAGTTGAAGAAAGCTTTGACTTCTACTCCTATTGTCCAAGCCCCTAGATGGGATTTGCCATTTGAGCTCATGTGTGATGCAAGTGATACGGCTATAGGAGGTGTGTTGGGTCAAAGAATTGACAAGAAGCTCCATGTCATCTATTATATGTCAAAGACTCTCAATGGTGCTCAAAGAAATTACACAACAACGGAAAAGGAATTCTTGGCTATTGTTCATTCTTTTGAGAAATTCCGTTGTTACTTGTTGGGGTCTAAGACTATAGTTCTCACCGATCATGCGGCTTTGAAGTATCTCTTTGGGAAAAAAGAATCAAAACCGAGGTTAATTCGTTGGGTCCTTGAGCTTCAATCTTTTGATCTTGAGATCCGGGATAAAAAAGGTGCTGAAAATGTTGTTGCGGATCATTTGTCTAGACTTGAAGATTTTCAAGTTCAAGACGATGGTTCTCCTATAGAGGACCGGATGTTGGATGATTCTTTGTATGTTATCAATATGAAGGAGCTCCATTGGTTTGCCGATTTGGTGAATTTTCTTTCTTGTGGGGAGTTCCCTCTTTCTTTTTCCGACAATCAAAAGAGAAAGCTTAAGAGAGAAGCAAGGCACTATGTATGGGATGAACCAATCTTGTAAAAAAGAGGTGTGGATGGATTGTTACGCCGATGTGTGCCAAATGAGGAAATACCAAATGTTTTGAAGATGTGCCACTCGGATCCTAGTGGTGGTCATATGGGTGTTTCAAGAACGGCTTCTAAGGTGCTTCAATGTGGATTATGGTGGCCTAACCTCTTTAAGAATGCTTGGGAGTATGTCAAAAGTTGTGATCAATGACAAAGGACCGGGAATATTTCGAGGAGGAATGAGATGCCCCAACAACCAATACTTGAATTGGAGATATTTGATGTTTGGGGTATAGATTTTATGGGTCCTTTTCCATCCTCTTATGGGAATCAATATATCCTTGTTGCCGTTGATTATGTGTCAAAGTGGGTGGAAGCCATTGCTTCTCCCACTAATGACCATAAAGTGGTGATGAAATTGTTCAAAAAGATAATATTCCCTAGTTTTGGCATCCCCAAGGCGGTTATAAGTGACAATGGTTCACATTTTGTGCACTATGCTTTCCAGAAGATGTTGAAGAAGCATGGAGTGAACCAACGATTTGGTCTTTCCTATCATCCTCAAACTAATGGGCAAGTTGAGGTATCTAATCGTCAAATTAAGTTAATTCTTGAGAAGACGGTTGCAAGGAGTAGGAAAGATTGGGCAAATAAGCTTGATGATGCTCTATGGGCATATAGAACGGCTTTCAAAACTCCTATTGGTACCACTCCTTATCGCTTGGTTTATGGGAAGTCTTGTCACCTTCCGGTTGAGCTTGAGCACCACACTCATTGGGCTATTAAAAAGATCAATTTTGATTTGGCTAGTGCGGGTGAGCAACGTTGGTTAGATCTTCATGAGTTAGAAGAGCTTCGGTTGGATGCTTATGATTGTGCTAGCTTGTACAAAGCTAGAACTAAGGAGGTGCATGATAAGCTCATTGAGAAGAAAGAGTTTGTTCCGGGGGATAAGGTGCTTCTTTTCAATTCCAAAATGAGGCTTTTTCCCGGAAAATTGATGTCTCGTTGGACCGGCCCTTTTGTTGTTCAAGAGGTGTTTTCAAATGGTTCTATCGAAATTTCTCCTTTGGATTTTTCAAGAACTTTTAAGGTTAACGGACATAGATTAAAGAGGTATTATGATGGGGTGTTTGTGGGGGTCATTCATGACATGACTCTCTATATCCGCCTTGAAAGAGGTGGAGGATGTCTAGCTTAAGACTCTAAATTAAGCGCTTCACGGGAGGCAACCCGTGTTTTCTAAATTTTTCTTTCTTTTTCTTTTGGTTTTTCTTTGGGTTTTGATGATGTTTTTGTGATCTAATTTTGTTGTGTTTGATGTTGTAGGATGGTTTGAGTCGAATTCCAACAATTTTGATGCCAACTTTGAGGTAAACTTGTCCCAATTTTTAAGTTGGAAAGGTGGGTAAGTATGGAGAATGGTGAATACTTGTGTTTATTTTCATGATTTTCATGTTTTTCTTTCTCCAATATGAAGTGTAGCTACTGCCTATGTGGTTCCCCATGACCATCATGGGGTGTGCGCACATGATGAGGGAGGAAGAAAATCGGGAAAAAAGAGCCTAGTTTTTGTGCGCCCGCACACCAGCACTGTGTGGCCACACACGAGCACTGTGCGGGCGCACAGCTCTCTTGTGCGGCCGCACATTGCTGGGTGAACGTGGGGTGGTTTTCCCTCCTCTCTTAAGCCCGATTTCTCCTTCTCTCTCTCCTATTTCATTCTCCTTCCTCCTTAGGTATATTGTGGTTGCTCATAGTTGCTCTCCATTCTCCTCATAATATTTTTCATTTTTCCTCATCAAATTTTCCATAATTCTCACTACTTTGCTCCCCAAGTCTTCAATCTACATCCTTAAAGGTAATTTTCTCACTCCTAGTTTGAAAATTTTGGGTACTTTTTAATTGAAACTTGTTGGTATGATTGTTGGAGATCTTTATGTGTAGTGGTGTTTTTCTTGCTTAATTGTTGTGATTTTCAATCAATTGAAAGTATAATTGCATGTTTTATCTGATAAAGTTTCAATTTTCATATCTCTTGAGAATTTGAGCATGACTAGTACTACCCTCATACTCTCCACCATTACTACCACTTGTTTTTATGATGATGATTATGGAATTGTTGATGATGGTTTGTGAAATCTAATTATGATGATGATATTACTTGAGCATTTACGAATTTTGGCATGAACCTTGTTGGATTTTCATATGTTTAGTTTTAGGGTGTTTTGTTGATGTTGATGGTGATAATGGAGAAAGTGGTTGTTGGTAGTATGGTATATAGTTGCTTTTGTTAATTGTGATTTGGGGTAATACTTGTGTCAATTGTGATGCCTTGATTATGCATTATTCACCTCTATTGAACTTTTGCTTAACTCATGTCATATTTTCCTTTTATTTTTCCCCATGCACATGATTAATTTTTGGCACACTATTCTTACTATTGAAATCATTTTCTTTGTGCATTATCTTATAGATGGGTGGTTCAAGACAAGCTAAGCGCACTAAGGTTACAAATTCGAGGAAGACAATTGATCCACCTTCCTCCATCAAAGAAACTTATGGCATCAAGTTCACGGTTCAAGAGCATTGGGATAGATTTGAGAGTCTTTCTTCACGGAAACTGTATTCTACAAGATTCTATGATCGAGACACCACTACTCTTCTTGGGATAGACGACGATGTGCGGATGTTAGCTCGAAATTTGGGTCTTGAGCAATTCATTGACCTTAATGCTCCCACCTATGCAAGGCTCACCTATGAATTCCTATCTTCGCTCGAAGTGCAAGAGGATGGTGACGATAATGAATGTCCAACACTTACCTTCCAAGTATTCAATGAAGACTATTCTATTCCCCTTTCATTCCTAAACAAGATGTTCAACTTTCCGGAGCCCATTGATGGCAAGCCTTTGTTTTATCCGGCCTATGAAGCTCTCCATCGCAACCATAGGTATGATGAGAATGATTGGTGGGATGATATTTCTATTGAGGATACTTATTGCGCCCAAACTTCCAAATCGGCCTCTATAGTCCATGGAACGATGCGCTACTTTAGCCGCATACTTACTTATGCATTTTTCTCCAAGGAATCTCTTGGAGCTATTTCTCAAGAGAAATTAAGTTGGCTATGGTTGGCTCATCGATATAGGGATGATATGTTGGAGGACTTTGATGTAATTGATTTTTCTAGGCATTTGCTCGATCGCTTCATCGATATTCGTGACGGTTTCTTTCTCTCGGGAAGCATTCAAATTGGGGGTATGATCACCCTCATCGTGCTATCGCTTAACAAAAAATATGCTTCTATGATTGGAGATCTTGTGGAGATTAAGGACCCTAGAGAGAAGTCTCCGTCTTGTTTGTTGGGCACGTTTGCCTTAATCAATCAAAAGTTCATTGAGCGCACTATCATGGACGATTTGTTATTTGGAAGGTGTCTCGGACAACCGATTGGTGCCTCATTCCCTACGAAGGGTCGATGGTGAGAGACAAGAGTTCGCCCTACCCTTGGAAGCCGCCTAAGAGAGATATTCCGGTTTCTTTTCGTCGGGTTTCCATGCCTTCTTCGGGTAATGCTCTTCCAAAGTCTAAGGCCTCTTCATCTAAGGAAGGTATCCCTCAAACTTCTTCTCCTATTCCTCTTCCTCCTTCATCCCCTCCCTTGCATGATTTATCTAGCTTGCATGCCAAGATTGATGCCCTTTCTGTTGCATTGTCTTCTTCTTCTATGGGGAATACTTGTTTTTTGGGTGGTTATGATTATCATGCTAGGAGGGTGTATGACTTTCATGTTTCTAGAGGGGATATTGAGCCTTATGTGAATTATCCATACCTCCCGGTCCAAGAGGGCCCTGTCCCACAGTGGGAGCCTTTTGACAAGGCGGTGGGGCCCCGTCTTTGCTATCCCTACAGGGAGGGCCCACATATGGCGCATAGTGCCATTCGTGGGACCTCTAAGGGGGATTACGATTACAGGAGGCCGGGAGGATGTGACTGGACTTATGATCCAGCAAATCCTGCTCCTTTCCCTTGCCCTGAGACTGAGGGGAGATGGGGTCGTTCAGGGCCCCCTGTCTTGGATGACTGGTCTGACTATTTTGCTGCTGATTCCCTTAGGAGGTTGGGTAAGGCTAAAGGGAAGGAAGTTGTTTCGTCAGGTGGGGGGAGTACTAGTTCTACCCCCTACTTTAGTGCCGAGTGAGCCATTTTGGCTACCCCCCTCCGTATGCATGCTTTATGATTGTTCTTTGTGTTTGCCCTATGGTTGGGTTTAGCTTGGTGGAGGGGTGGCTAATTTCTAGCTTGGGGGAGTTGGTTTAGGTTGGTTATGTTTTGCATGGTTCTCCTCCTTGTTAGTGGTTTACTTCGCATTTTTCCTTCTTAGCTTCTATGTCCTCTGTCTGCTCTGATGTCTCTGTGATGTTTTATCTGCTGTTTCTTTGATGATGACTCGCTCTGTTCTTTATCTGTCTGCTCTGCTATTACTCTGATGATTCTTGTTGCTGATGATGTTTCCTGATGTTTCACTATCTCTGATATATATTTTTCATTTCCTGTCGTTATGCTGCCAAATATTAGGCTGATTTCTTTTGGAAGTTACTGACAATTTTCTTTGTATATAGATTCTTTTATTCTCTTTTTCTCACTTGGTTTTTGGTCGAAGCTTTTGTTTATGGAATGCAACGAGGTGGCTTCTACTTACTTCGTTTATTTTTGCTAAGCTTGGAGCCGGTGAGATCTTTCTTATTTTTCTCTTTATTTTTCCTGGTTGCATAGATTAGGATTGGTTTAGGGGATGTTGAATGGTTCGAGGATGAATGCTTGTTAACACATAATGTGTTTGGGATTAATGACGATGATGTCATTCGATCACTTGTCTGTCGATTGGGATTCTTATGTGTTTAACTTGCCTTCTAGTCCTTTCATATTATCTCTCCTATTTTCCTTTTCTATGTTCCATTACTTCGCTTTTATTTTCTTTTATTTTCTCTTTCTTTTATTTCCTTTCTTTTTCTTTGTGGTATAATTTTGAGGCTTTAATTTTCACTTTTCTTTTGAATTGGACCTTGTACATTGGACTTTGTCTTTTGCATGATTTTCTTCCTAGGTTGTAAAGGTATGCACGGTTTGAGACTATGTTTGGTTGACTCTAGGATAGTGTAAGCTAGGGTAGTTGGTTTGAACTAGGGGGATCATGAAGCTGGATTCTACTTGTTTGTGGCACGTTGGTAGTTGCTTCCTATAGTTCATTTGACACCATTAGTGAGTTTTTGCCACATCCTTGTGAGGTTACTTGTTTTTCTAGCCTTCAACATTCTTTGAATGAGCGGCGTGGATCCTTGACTATGCAAACCTAATCTAATAAAGCTTGATGTATGATTCTCAAACACGAGACCGAACTATCTAGGAAGGACAAAGGCACATTTTTCGGGGTGGTATTTTTCATTTTTAGGATAGTTCGTTTATTTCTTTATTTTTGGGTTTACATTTGCCTTCTTGCAACCATTTGAGCCTTATACCTTCTTTTCAAGTCACATCTATAGATCTTTTGGCCTTTTGTTTCATTTTCTTTCTTTTCTTTGTTTTTGTGAAGCAATTGATCATTCTTGATGGAATTTGTGGTGGAGAAGTTGAAATGTTTGGTTCTTATGAAAGCAAGATTGTGTTAAGATCTCCTTGTGAATAATGGCAAATGAGTATGCGTAAAAGCCGTCCTACATTATAAAAGGCATGGACAAATAAGTGCAAAATCGGAAAAGCCGTCCAAAGTTAAAAGAGGCGAGGACAAAGCACTATTAAAAAAGGAAAGAAAAAAAGTGAAAAATGAAAAATTCAAAAGCATTTTAATGTGAGTTTTCTCCCTTTTTGAGCATTGAGGACAATACTCCATTTTAGCTTGGGGGAGACGCGTTCTCACGCTTTTTGTATATATTTTTGTGAGTATAGCTTCGAGTAAGCTTGGGGGTGTTGTTTTTGTTTGGTGACAACTTAGTCTTGGTGTAAAGATATGCGCAATCTTTGCTTCACTATTAGGAAAACCACCAAATTTTAAATTTTAGCCTACCTTCACCCTTATTGCCTTACGTTAAAACCTTGGGGAAAGACCTTTTGACCTAGATAGTTGAGTCACTATTCGAGGGAGGGCATCATGGGTCATTGCCTAAGGAAAGGGGATGCATAGTCAAGATTGTGGAGTAGCCTTAAAATAATTCTTTTCCGGTTCCTTCGAGGAATCATTGGGACACTCACTAAGGGGAGATTTGAGACTAGTGGGAAGAACGCGGTAAGATTGTTTGGGATGAAAGTGAATTGTGATAACTAGTTCCTATGCCTAGCATACCCTATGTTTCAATCAACCTTGGATATCTTGAAACGTGCATACCTTAACCACTTGAGAAAGATTGTCATTCATTTGCATTGTAGTCTTTATGTTGGTTCATTTCGCAAAGTTTTGTTTTTATTTCATTTTCTTTCTTTTATTTTTATGGTTTGCCTCATTGATGTTTGGTGGAGAGTTATGGGTCAAACTCTTAGGATACCCTTATGAGACCTCACTCGTCCTCATAGGCGACTTTGGGGTTTAAAGGGCTTGTTGTAGCTAAAAACAACCGTGATTCCTACGACAATGAGTTTTAGTGTACATTCTTATGTTGAGTCTTTCTCTTTCGTTTCCATTAAAATTTTCATCCTCTCTCTTTCTTGCTTTGTTTTGCTCGAGGACGAGCAAAAGTTTAGCTTGGGGGAATTTGATGACTGACATTTTTGGCACTCATTTGGTTCCTTTTTGGATGATTTTTATTTCTTTTTATCTTTCTTTTCTTTAGTTTCCCTTAGTTTTATTCTCGTTTTCTTCTTTTCATGCTTTTTGTAGTTGGTTTCTCTATTTCGTGCTTTTTCTCGTTTACTTGCTATTTTTCCCTTTTACTTTCTTTTTATCCTATGATTGTAGGTTGTGATTGATTGTCCAAGGATTCCCGGGCTTCCTTTCCATAGTTTTCCATTGATTTTCATGCCTAAAGCTTGTGCAAGAAATTTCAAGTCAATGTGAGGTTCAAGGAGCATGCTTCAAAGTCTTGTTTATGTCTTCTTCATGGCTCATTTTCTTCAAGAAATTCAAGGAAGTTGCTGCCTACCTTGTCCTCCATCATCATCATCTAGGATGCGTGCACCTCGTGAGCAAGGGCAAAGAAGAAAGGAGGAAGCAGCAGCTCTGTGCGGGCGCACCAGAGGAGTGTGCGGCCGCACATCAGGTGCGTGTGGGCGCACCTTCCTGGGTGTGCTCCCGTGCGCACCATTCTCTCTCCTTCGAGCGCCCGCACCAACGTGGGTCTATTTTTGGACGTCCTTCTCAACTTCCTCTTGGGATTGTTAGTTATTTCATTCCATTTATAGAGAGAAGTTTAGATCTTCATTAGAGGGAGAGAATTAGATTAGATTAGATCCTAGAAAGAGAAAACATTAGTTCTTAGCATTTTTAGAGAGAGAAAGTGTGGGTTTGATGATTGATGATTGAAGACTGCTTCATTTGATTTGATTTCTATCAAGTTTGTAAGGATTCTTTACTCTTTAATGCAATTCAATGTTTGATTTCATGAGTATTGTTGTTTGATTTGATTAATTGATAGTTTGATTGATTTGATTAATTTTGTTGGTTTCAATTTGATTTCAATTGATGAATTTGGGAATGATGATTAGTTTAGCTTTGATTTTGTTGTTCTTAATGGATTGTGAGTAGTTTATTTGCTAGGGTAGTGGTGAAGCATGTATTGATGATGAATTAAGGTTAATTTGGGGGAAATTGATTGAGTTGATGATGTGATTAAATTGGTTGATTGATTTTGTGCATGTGTGTGCTTGATTAGGCTTGATCACCCTTGTTATTCACACTAGATTGCATTGTGAGTTCACATTGATACGGACCATTGATTTGTGGCTTACATTTACTCGATTGAGATATCTTGTGATGTTTCCTAGCTAGTGTTTGATGTAGTTGACGCTAATTAGACCTCTAGGAGAATAGCTTGATGTACTCTCTTGGTTACAATTTCGGTTTTCCCTCACATTGCTTGACTTGATTGGTTAATTCCCCAAGTTGATTGAACTTCATCGTTGATGCATGTGGATCCATTCCCCTAGTGCTTTAGCATTCATTTAGTACTAGCCTTTTTGCATCGCCTAGCTTATCCTTAGTGTTTACCATATACCCCTTCTAGATTTCGGAATAGCTTAATTTTGGCATCGTGCATTTAACCTCCATTCCCTTGGGTTCGACCTTGACTTACCGCTACACTAAATAGGGGTTTGTTAAGTTACAAATATTGTTTGATTGGGTGGGGTGGTAGTCCAACGACCTACCGTTCTCCTTCTCATCAATCTTTAGATCTTTGGCCTTTTGTTTCATTTTCTTTCTTTTCTTGGTTTTTGTGAAGCAATTGATCATTCTTGATAGAGTTTGTGGTGGGGAAGTTGGAATGTTTGGTTCTTATGAAAGCAAGATTGTGTTTTATCTTCTTTGTGAATAATGGCAAATGAGTATGAGTAAAAGCCTTCCTATATTATAAAAGGCATGGACAAATAAGTGCAAAGTCGAAAAAGCCGTCCAAAGTAAAAAAGGCGAGGACAAAGCATTTTTGAAAGTAAAAAAAAAGAAAGAAAAAAAGTGAAAAATGAAAAAAAATCAAAAATATTTTGATGTGAGTTTTCTCCCTTTTTGAGCATTGAGGACAATGCTCCATTTAAGCTTGGGGGGAAGCGTTCTCACGCTTTTTGTGTATATGTTTGTGATTTATAGCTTTGAATAAGCTCGGGGGTGTTAGTTTGTTTTTGTTTGGTGATTACTTGATTGTGATTCTAAGAATTGGCCGTTCTTTGCTTCACTTTTAGAAAAACCACCAAATTTTAAATTTTTAGCCTACCTTCACCCTTTTGCCTTAACGTTACAACCTTGGGGAAAGACCGTTTGACCTAAATGGTTGAGTCACTCATCGGTGGAGAGGAATGTGAGTTTTAGGAATAGGGAGTGGGAATGCAAAAGTCAAGATGTCGAGTAGCCTAAAAATTCTCTTTTTCGGGTTCCTTCGTGGAACCATTGGGATGCTCATTAGAGGTCGATTTGAAGCTATTAGGAAGAACGCGGTAAGATCGTTTGGGATGAAAGTGGATTGTGAAAGCTAGTTCTTATGCTTAGCATATTTATGTTTCAATCAACCTTGGGTATCTTGGAACATGCACTCCCTTACTTGTTTAGAAAGATTTGCATCCACTTGTGCTTGTACATTTGCAAAAAGTCCCTTCATGAACATTTGTTTGCTTTTCTTGTATTTTGTTTTCTTTTTCATGCTTTGCCTTGTTTGTATTGCTATGAGAGTTATGGGTCAAACTCTTAGGATACCCTTACGAGACCTCACTCGTCCTCATAGGCGACTTTGGGGTATAAAGGGCTTGTTGTAGCTAAAAACAACCGTGATTCCTAAGACAGTGAGTTAGTGTATATTCTCGTCTCATCTCTTGTTTAGTTTGTTTTAATAAGCTCGTCATCTTCACTCCCTTGGTTTTGTTTTGCTCGAGGACGAGCAAAAGGTAAGCTTGGGGGTATTTGATGTATGTCATAAATGGAACACATTTGATGAGCATTTAGGTCCTTTTTATCCTATTTTCATAGCTTTCTTGCTCAATAAATGCTCGGTTTTATGCTTTCTCTCTCTTTTCTACCTTTCTATGTTTTTCAAGTATTTTCTCCTTTATTTCTTTTATTTTAGTTGTTTTCTCTTTATTTTAGATTTTATAGATTTAGTTTTATTTTATTTTAGTTTATTTGATTTTATTTTCATTTCATTTTCCTTTACTTTATTTTATTTTCATTTTATTATATTTTCTTTCGTTTATTATTTTCATTTTCATTTTATTTCTTTTACTTTTATTTGTCGGTTTTAGTTTTATTTCACTTTATTTTATTTCTCGGTTTTATGTGTGTTTTGTAGGTGTTTGTTCCAACTCCAATTTGAAGTGCTCGCTAGAGTTAGCCACTGCATAGTTTGGTCTTCATCACCATCATGGTGATGATAGTGATGGGGATGAAAGTGGGCAGGAACTCCTCACTTCTCTTCCCCTGCTTTCCCCTGCTTCAACTTCAACTTCCCCTGTTCCCCGACCTCACGCAACACCACCAAATCAGCCACTCCACCACCTCTTCCAGCAAACGCCAACAACACCACCTCCAATTACACACCACCACTCAACCACCAACAACCGCAACACAAACACCAGCCACACACGCAGCCACCTCCCTGCTCCTTAATTCTGCCAGCCACCACACACGCAACACACAACAACAAATCCCGCAAACCACCTCACAACGACAATAGCAGCACCCAAGTGTAAACACCACCTGCTGCCCCTTTAATCAGCCACCAACCCACCTCCAATTTCGCCACCAACCAACCGCAACCTCAAGCCTTCATACCTCAAGCCACAACCACTAATTGCGCCGCCCTTGAAGCATCTCCCACCAGCCGCAGCTCCCTAATGCCTCCATAACCTCCGCAGCTCCACCTTCATTCGAACCTCAGTAGGTGCGGGCGCACACTCATCTAGTGCGGCCGCACTTAGTTGGGTTCGAATTGAAGGTTGATTGATGAAGTTTGATGATTGTTTGGGCTAAGTCCATTGTCCTAAGCCCATTGACCTGGAATTACGAAAATACCCCTCCATTATCCAGCCCATTATTAGTCAGCACCAAGTACGGATTTACCCCTAATCAATCCAACTAAGTACAACTTCTGCCACCCGAAAGTACATCTATAAATAGCTCTCCAATCATTAGCAATGGTAACTTTTTCCTAATTCTCTAATTCTCTCTCTATTTTCTCTCTCTACTTTCTCTCTCTAAAGTACGATCGCTGACTTAAGCATCGGAGGGGCTTTCCCAGGTCACACCCCCGGGGCAGTTAACCTTCTCTCTCTTTTGCAGGCCTAGCTCTCGGACAGCAAGGCATAGAGGAGGGAAATTCGGACACTATTAGGACTTTTGCCTTAAGACATCTTGACACTATTACCGTAACCCCTAGGAATACTCTAAGACTCCCAGGAGCAACTCTGTTTTCCAGAAAAAGGTGGCGCCGTCTGTGGGGATTACTAACAAAAAGTCATGGTAAACACCAGGCGTCCCCGCAGTACATACCAAGATGCTACTAGGCGAGCTCCTATTCTCTCGGCTAGGCATGCTCATGTAGTCGACGAGATAATACCCCAGGCTCGCAGTGACCCCGTCGGGGAAGTGACTAGCCCCCAGGTGGTCACCCGCCGAGACTTGGATCAGTTGGCCCTCCAAATCAACAGAAACTTGGAAGAAAGCCTCAGGGCACTTGTCATCCCAGGCGGGGGGCAAGGTGGGATGGAGAACGCTCAACAGCTTAACCTCCAGCCTCATGTATCCCAGCTCCATCAAGCCTCCTCCCGGCCTCAGCATCAGGAGTCTCATCGCTCTCAGCCAAGACAATCTCCCAACTCCCGGCGGGGGTCAAGGCAACCCACCCAGCCGAGAGATGCTAGAGAGATAATCAATGACCGAAGGCTGAGGGAAGGAACTTTGGATGCCCGACAGATAATCAACTCAAGGAGGGATAATTCTAAGGAAGAAGAGGATGCACCCCCGAGAGGTCGAACAAGAGTTCACTCTCACCATGGTTCCACCAGGTATCGAGATAGCATAGCTAACTCAGCTACTTCAAGGCAAAGAAGGACTTCTCCTAGGCCTGCATCTTCACCAAGAAGAAGCCCGGAGCGATCTCCACCTCCCAGGACAGGAAGACTTGGAATTGTCAAGAATATCACCCCCTTCAGTGAGGAGATCATGAACACACCCATTCCGCCTAAGGTCAAAATCCCTACGTTGGACCCATATGATGGAAAGACAGACCCGAAGGACCATCTGAACGCTTACAAAGCACCGATGGGAGTCCAGACAGGATGTGAGGCCTCGTGGTGTAGATTTTTCCCCACTACACTCAAGGGTATACCCCAGACTTGGTTTAACAACCTTACCCCCGGGAGCATCAGAACATTTGATATGCTGGCTACTCAATTCACGAAACACTTCATTGCTGGGAGTAGACAAACGAAGACCAGCGTGCACTTGATGACTGTCAAGAAGGGAGAGAACGAAAGTCTGAAGGACTATATCAAGAGGTTCAATACCGAGTCTCAGCTTATCCCCGACCTCCAGGATATTGTTGCTTTCACAGCCCTTCTCTTCGGGCTCAAGTCCAACAAGCTAAAGTTTGAACTTGTGCATGATAAAGTCAGTACCTTCTCTAAAGCTATGGAAAGAGCTGAAAGGATCATTGAAGCAAGTGAGGTGTGCAAGGCACCCTTGGCTAACAACAAGGGGAAAAGAAAGCAAGAAGACAACTATCATGAGAACAGGAATAGAAGGCCAAGAAGGACTGAGAGTGATGATGAAGGGCTCAAGTACAATGCTGATAGGCGTGAGATCTATTTGGACATAAAGAACAAGGCTATCCTCCCCAAGCCTAATCCAATGAATACACCGATGGAACAAAGGAACAAGAGGCTCTGGTGTGAATACCATAGGGAGTGTGGTCACGTCACCCGAAACTGCAGAGAACTCAAGAAAGCCCTAGATAAGCTAGCAGAAGAAGGAAAGCTTAACCGTTACCTGAAAGACCCTCCGAAAGACAAGCAAAGGAGTAAGGCTTCAAGGGTCGTGAATGAGGCCCACAGCTCAGCCGATACCAACATATCTATCCATGTCATAGCCGGGGGATATGCCTCTGGGGGCTTATCTAATAGAGCACGCAAAGGTCATTTGCGGTCGCTAGGGGAAGCTATCTATGATATTGACACCCCTTCATCTACTCGAAAGGACCCTCTCATGGTCTTCGGGGGGGATTCGGCAAAGAAGATTCAAAGGCCCCATGATGACCCTCTGGTGATCAGCATGAAGGTGGCAAATGCCAAGGTCAGCAAAGTTTTGGTAGATAGTGGAAGTTCAGCTGACATAATCACTTGGAATTGCCTCGTACAAATGCGTTTTGGCAAAGGAGATCTCTCACCCCTTGACAAGCCCTTAGTAGGTTTCGGGGGAAACCATGTCTACCCCTTGGGTAAAATCAAGCTCCCAATCCGCCTAGGGGAGAAGAAGAAAGGGAGAAGCTTGATATTCACATTCTTAGTTGTGGACACCCCTCTGCCATACAACATGATCATAGGCCGACCCCTGCTCAACGAGGTTAAGGCTGCAATCTCAACTTACCATCTACTCCTTCAATTTGAGACCGACGATGGCTCGGTAGGGAAAATATATGGAGATCAGTTTGAGGGACGAAAATGCTATGTAGACAGCCTGAAACAGCTTGAAGGCTCAGATAATCAGGAAGACAAGGGGCCTAAGCGAAAGGCAATGGATGTAGATGACCCTCAGCTCCCCATAATGAACATATACATGGTTGAAAATCCCAAGCTCTATGGCAGGCCTAAGCCTATCGAAGAGGATGAAAGCATACCCTTGGGAGATGACCCCGCTCGGGCTGTGAGAGTGGGAAAGAACTTAGACCCCCAGCTCAGGGAAAGTATCATTCAAGTACTTAGAGAGTACAAAGACATCTTCGCTTTTACAGCAGATGAAATGCCGGGCATAGACCCCGAAGTGATGACGCACGAATTGAATATCAAGGACGGCTACAAGCCTGTGAAGCAAAAACTCCGTCATGCTGGGCCGGAGAGAAACAAAGCCGCAGCTGCTGAGGTCAAGAAGCTTCTCGAAGCGGGTTTCATTTGAGAGTGCCAATACACTGAGCAGTTATCTAATGTTGTGCTTGTTAGGAAGCCCAATGGTCTTGGCGTATGTGTGTGGACTTTACGGATTTAAACAAGGCATGCCCCAAGGATGATCATCCTTTGCCTAAGATTGATAGGTTGGTGGATTCGACCGCTGGTCACGCCCTCCTAAGCTTCATGGATGCCAATGCGGGGTATCATCAGATACCCATGTCTGAAAAAGATCAAGCTCACACGGCCTTCATCACTAGTCAAGGGGTCTATTGTTATAATGTGATGCCATTCGGTTTGAAGAATGCTGGGGCTACGTATCAGCGCCTGATGAATAAAATCTTTGAAGGACAGCTAGGCCGGAATGTGGAGGCCTATGTTGATGACATGATCGTTAAAAGCAAAGGAAGCTCAGACCATATAGCAGACCTAAGGGAAACATTCACTACCCTTAGAAAATACAAGATGAAACTCAATCCTAGCAAGTGTGTCTTCGGGGTACAAGGAGGAAAGTGCCTGGGGTTTATGGTAGATCAGCGGGGTATTGATGCCAACCCGGAGAAGATTCAAGCAATTCTTGATATGGAATCCCCCCGGAATGTTAAAGAAGTGCAACGCCTTACAAGCTGCGTAGCTGCTTTAGGGAGATTCCTATCCCGATCAGCTGATAAGAGTTTATCATTTTTCAAGGCCCTCAAGAGGCCCAAGTTCTTATGGGATGAGGAGGCTGAGAAAGCCTTCCAGCAATTGAAAGAGCATCTTACCAACATCCCGAAGCTTGTTAGCCCCCTACCCGGGGAAACATTGTTTGTGTACTTGGCCATATCAGACTATGCCTTGAGTGCGGTTCTTGTTGCCGAGAGAGAGGAAGGCCAAGTACCCGTCTATTTTGTCAGCCATGCTCTAAGGGGGGCTGAGACAAGGTACACCCTTATTGACAAGGTGGTGTATGCTTTAGTGATGGCAAGCAGAAAGCTAAAGCCCTATTTTCAAGCACACTCCATCAAGGTTCTCACCAGCCAACCAATCAAGAAGGTGCTAGAGAGCAAAAACCACTCATCCCGAATGACAGATTGGTCGGATCAGTTGGCTGATTTTGGAATTGAGTTTGAGCCCCGCAAGGCCATCAAAGCCCAGGCTTTGGCCGACTTCATAGCTGAATGCGCTCATAGGCCAACCCCAATAGACACCTCCGCCCCTTGGGCTCTTTATGTGGATGGGTCGTCTAGTAAGGCTGGAAGTGGAGCTGGGCTAGTTATTACATCCCCGGAGGGGGAAAAATTTGAATATGCAGTTAAGTTCGCCTTCTATGCATCAAATAATGAAGCTGAGTATGAAGCTCTCATCTTGGGGCTAAACTTGTGCCAATTCATGAAGATCAAATCAGTTCAAGTATGCTCAGATTCACAACTCATTGTGGGGCAATTAACAAAAGATTTTAAAGTAAAGGAGGAAAACATGAAGGCCTACTTTGAGAAGGCTGAGAGCTTGACAAAAACGTTTGAAAACTTTGAGATCAAGCACATCCCCCGCTCAGAGAATCAACAAGTTGATGCTCTTGCACGCTTAGGAAGCTCAGCTGAGGGGATAGCCCCCCGGAACATCATGTGGGAAGTGTTGGAGAAGCCAAGTACCCAAAGGCCCATCATCATGGAAATTGATAGGGGGGAGAATTGGATGGATCAGATCATTCTATGCTTAAAAGGGGAATTGCCTGAGGATACCCCTGACTTCAAGATGATTAAGAAACGGGTTGAATGGTTCGTGCTTCATGAGGGGACACTTTATAAAAAGTCTTTCACTCACCCGTTGCTCAAATGCATTACCCCGGAGGAGGGGAACTATGTCCTAAGAGAAATTCATGAAGGGGCATGTGGTAGTCATCAGGGTGGGAGGACTATAGCTGGAAAGGCGCTAAGGGCCGGATTCTATTGGCCAACCCTAAGGCATGACGCCATGAAAATTGTTAAGAAGTGTGAAAGATGTCAAATGTTTGCTGATGTGCCTCATATCCTAGCCAACGCCCTCACAAGCATTCAATTAGTCTTGCCTTTCGACCGGTGGGGCATGGACATCCTAGGACCTTTTCCTGTGGCCTCGGGGCAAAGGAAGTTTTTGATAGTGGCTGTTGATTATTTCACTAAGTGGGTTGAGGCCGAGCCCGTAGCAACAATCACCGACAAGCAAGTCCAAAAATTCATCTGGAGAAATATCATCACCCGCTTCGGGGTACCTCGCATTTTAATCTCAGATAATGGCCGGCAATTCAATAGTGGGCCAACCATAGAGTATTGCGGGCGTGTTGGAATCAAAACAAGGTTTTCGGCTGTGTGCCGACCCCAGACCAATGGCCAAGCTGAGGCAGCAAACAAAACAATCTTGAAGGGGTTAAAGACAATGTTGGAGGGTACGAAAGGCTCTTGGGTGTATGACTTGCCTGGGATTCTGTGGTCCATTCGTACCACCACCAAAGAAGCTACGGGGCAAACTCTTTTTGCCTTAGTATATGGAAGTGATGTTGTACTCCCCGTGGAGGTTGGAATCCCATCTCCCAGGGTAACCTTCTATGACTACGCCCAAAATGATCAACTAAAGCCTTTGGCCTTAGACCTACTCCCAGAGATAAGAGAAGATGCTTTGCTTCGCTCTATAGCATACAAGCAAAGAATAACTCGTTGCTACACCAACAAAGTCAAGACAAGACCCCTAGCTGAGGGTTATTGGGTACTCCGAAAGTGTGAGGCAGCTGGCGAACCCCCGACATTGGGAAAACTGAGCCCAAATTGGGAGGGGCCTTACAAGATTAAGGAGGTGATTCGCCCGGGGACCTTTTGCTTACAAACTCCTAATGGCAAGGACCTCCCCAGGCCATGGAATGCTGATAACCTAAGAAGGTTTTATGTCTGAACTTTCCCTTACAATGATGCCCTAGGGGCAATAAGAGCCGATACGAGGAAATCAACTTTTCTATATAGTGCATCATTGTAATGTCTTTTTGCATCAATGTTAATATAATGAAAAACCCCTCAGCTGGGATGTTTGCCCTTATTTGTTTTTGTTTTTACTCTTACTTAGCCTATTTTTTCAATTTTCATATCGCTTGTTAGCATAGCACCATATGCCCAGCATAAGGCATTTTGGTTTCGCTAAAATTTGTTCCAATGTTTGGGGCAAGATGCTAGCCTATACTCAAATATTTGAGATAGAGTCCTGGCCGGAAAATCACTTATAACTTGAGGCTCGTTTAGCGCTCAGCTTACCTCAAAGAGTTGGAAGGCCCGACTCTCTTATGATTTGCAACTTGGGGTTAATTTTAGCCCCAGGATTGTTTACGCTATCAACAATAAGTTGGAATAGCCCAGCTCTCATACAATTCTTAAACTTGGGGCTCGTTTTTAGCCCCTAGCTCATTTACATTATCTTTACAAATTTTATAACTAAGGGCTCGTTTAGCCCCCGGGTGATCATGAAATTCTTATAAGAATAACATAAGGCTCGTTTTAGCCCTCAGCAAGCAATAATAGATATGCTAAAGACTCTTCAAACGCTAGGGACTTATTTTGGCCCCTAGGGGTAAATGATCAAGCAAGAAACAAATAAACAGCAAGGAGTAGTAAGGAGAAAAGCCTACAAGTTCCACAGCATCATATAAGCAAAGGCGAAACCGAATATACGTTTACAAGTCATCCAAAAAGACAAAGTTAATGTTCGAAATTTAAAGCAAAGAACCATAAGTATTATACATCCCAGAGAATCAGTACATCATAAAAAGATAAGTCAAGTCTGAACTTAAAGCTAGAGAAACTACTCCTGAGCCTCACCCTGCTCGGCTAGCAACCTCCTGTGCTCCTCCTCCTCAGCTGCGCGAACAAGGTCCCTAACCTTATCCCGTACCATGGGATATGAATCCTGGAGACCAAGGGAAGTGAAAGCAGTCTCCATGTGAGTAATGGCGTCGGTGATCCCCGCCTCAAAAGCCTCACTCCCTATCATGGCCTGATAATCAGCACAATCAGGACTCTGCTTCCATTCAGCAATCACCTCCTCATGGGTTCGCTCCAACTTCTCCCGGGCCTCGGCCAGCTCACTCTTCATCCTCTCCACCTCGGCCTTCTTCTCCTTGAGCTCGGCGGCGATCCTTGCTTTCTCATCCAAGGCCTCCTTCAGCTTGGTCTCTGCGGCGGAGAGGCTAGACTTTCCGGCCTCCTGATCATCAGAAAGCTCCTTCTTGGCCTTCTTCACCTCCTCCTGGGCCAAGTGAAGCCCCTCCTTGAGATCATGGATCTCGGTTCTTACCTGCGAAAGCTCCATCTTGAGGCCTTTCACATCCTTTATGGCCTCCTTCTGATAGTCCTCTGCAAGAACACTCAGGGTCATGCCAGCCTACACCAACACAAAAGACAAGGAAAGGGTTAATACAACCTCAAGGATAGAAGAACATAATGATATTATAAGATAGGTATACCTTCATGACGCCATCAAAAGCGGAGGTAATGGCCCTTGAGGGTTTTGCCCTCATCACCTCAAAGTCCTTGGCCGTGGGGAAGCGGGACATGGTCTTCTTCATCATCTTCTTCCGACCCCGCTTGGTCAGGCCCAGAATAGACTGAGGAAAGTTAGGAGGAACCTCAGTGTCACCATCCTCCTCCTCATCATCATCTTCAATCGAATCATCAAACCGGGTCTGCTTCCCCCGGTCCACAAAGCCCTCAGCCTCCAGAAGATCAATGTGCTGAGAGACCGCCGGTGAAGCATGCTGGGATCCCTGGTCATCCACTATCGTCGTAGACTGGGATGACCTTCCCCTTTCTCGATGGCCTTCCTCCTGAGCTTGGAGTTCTTTGGGTTCTGAAAAGGCAAATCACAAGTAAAGTTAGCCAAAAAGAAAAAAAAAATTTTTAGAAGGAATCAACTTTAGAGAAGTAATTTTACCGGGGGAGGAGGAGGGATGCTCATGTTTCCCCTCTTCAAGGAGAGCTTGAGTTTTCCAGCTCGAAAGTTGATCTGAGACATCTTGTTTTGAAGCTTCTCCGATAACTGGTTGAAAGCAACACCTGAAATCATCATTCATACAAGGTCGTTAGTCAATGGTTAGCCCAGGAGAAATCACAAAAAGTATAAAACATACATGAATAAATATACAAGTCCTACCACTATCATAGGTGTGGCTCAGGCCCACGACACTCAAGAACCGCTCTTTCTTGAAGTGCTTATCCTTCACAATCCACATGGTGGGAAGCTTATCCTTGGACCCTCTTTCCTTATTAGATTGCAACCAAACAGCCGTCACGGCTTCATCCACCCCCATGGCAGGAACATTATTATTCAAGCCAATACTAGGCACACCGCTATGATCTCGGGGAATCCTCCAACCCCCAGCACGGTAGATGAAAAGAAAGGTGTGGCGAAAACCCTTTTGACTTGTGGGTTTTGTGTTTATGGTAAGATAAAACTCCCTATCATGAAAAGCATAACACCCGTGGCTATCTACATTACCCGGGACCTCCTGAAGCCTATGAGTGTTCCTAAAGGCGGTTCTGGTGCAAGGGGCTCCAAGTAAACTACAAGTGGCTATGTACGCATTTGTTGTCAACCAAGAGTTAGGAACAATTTGGGTTATACTAAGGTTATACTCGATCAACAACTCCTCAATGAAACGATGAAGCGGAAATCTCAACCCATTATCCAAATCATGCTTATATACAGCTATACACCCGGGGGGAGGGTTATCTACAGTGCTATCACCCCTAGAAGAAGAAATGAGAAAAGGGTCCCTAATATGGTACTCTGTCTGCAAATGCCTAGTCCCCTCTGACAAAGATCTAAGCCAAGTAGCGGAAGGGTGGCACATAGAGGGGCTAATCCTCCTAATAGGGGGTTTAAAAGTCACTGGCGCCCCAATAGAAGTAGAAGTATCATCCTCACTTGACATAGTCACCACACCGTCAACAAGCAATCTGTTCAAAGAACCCCTAGAAGTCGGTTCACGTGCAAGAGAAACTTCCCAAGGGGAAGGAGGTAAAAAATAATTAAAGCCTAAATCATGCTCAAGGGGCGGGGATGGCACACAAGGAAAAGGCACACCCAAAGGAATAGATGAATCAATGCTACTACCAATTACATTTGTTATAAGTACTCCCCCCGACCAGATTTCCTTAGACAAGTCATAAGATGAAGGGCCGGGGAGAAAGTCTAGGTAATCTTGAGTCGCTTGGTCGTTCATAATACATGCATAGCTCAACTCAAGATTACCCCCAAGAATTTTCAATGTACATACAAAAATACAACAAGCGTACCTCTAAGCCTAACATCATCACAAGCGCAGCCGAGGAACAAGCAAGCATACAAGGAAAAATAGCAAACAATTACTAAGCATGGAGATATGATACTTAGAGCATAAAAAACTAAGTATAGAGTGCTTACCAAGTGGTCAGAGAGGCCGGAGAAGCTACCCTCAAGCAAAATCAAGTGAACCCCGGAGAGAAGTACTCCTGCAAATATCAACGAAAAGTTTCAAGTCTTAGAAAAATTTCTCAAAAAACAAGTCTAGCTGAGGAGCATGATTAAAAAAAAATAAATAAAAAATAAAAAAAATAAAAAATAAAAAAAATTTACTTCAGAAATGCCGAAAGCTAAGGGTAACAACACCCCTGAGAGCATGCCCTCTTTTCACTTTCACTCAATACTCCTTCACCCCGGGGTATAGCTCCCTCACCCCGAGGTATAGCTCCTTCACCCCGGAGAGCATGCCCTCTTTTCACTCTTACTCAATGGTCCCTCACCCCGGGGTATGGCTCCCTCACCCCGGGGTATGGCTCCCTTACCCCGGGGTATAGCTCCTTCATCCTGGGGTATAGCTCCCTCACCCCGGGGTAGCATACCTTACTCTTCCTCTCATTTACTCCTCCCTCACCCCGGGGTAAAACTATATCTCTTTCGCTCCACCCTCACCCCGGGGTAAAAATTCAAGTTTCTCACCATCTCACTCCCCTCGGCGCATCAACCCCCTCGGCTGGGTCATGACCCCCCTCGGCACACCTCCATTCCTCTCAACATCTCACTCAACTCCCTCAGGTGTGACAGCCTCACCCCTCAGATCAGCTCACGCAAGCTTCAAGTTTTCCCTTAAGTTTCTCGGCCTCACCTAGCCTACCACGCACACCTACCCCCTTAATCTCGCTGCTATACCCCCTCAGCTTCTCACATTCCTAGCCAACCCCGCCCAGCCACCCCTTCGGCAAAGGCAGCAAGGCCCTCGGCTTGCACCTCCCTCGGCCTAAACTGACCCGGGGTGCCTTCCTCTCACCTCCTCCCCGGCGTTCTTGCCTCACACTCAAGTTTTCACCCAAGCATATCCTCGAAAATTCAGAAAAATTCACATACACATCCGAAATTGAATCACATAAAACCACATTCAAACCCGAAATTCAGCTCAATGTACCCCAGGAACCCAAAAATTAAAAACAAATATTCTAAAAATTCTCAAGCAACACCCCAAGTTTCAGCTTGTATACCCCCGTAAAATCCGAAAATTGAACACCAAATTTCGTACTCATCCTAGCCGAAATTTAAGCATGCATAGCCAAAAATAAAGCTAAAATTCTAGAAAATCCCATTCAAAATTCAAGGCAGCAAATTCGAAATTCAAAATTCACGAACACCCATCATGCATTTCGGATCAAAAGCTGAAAGTTTTCACATACCTCTTGAAGATCTTGAAGAACTTAGATGAACACCGATTGATGTGACTTGAACACTCAAACTCTCAAGAACTCTTGGGAAAAATTGGAGAGGATTTTTGAGATTTTCTCTAAGGCAAGTGATGAGTGAGATACAAATGAAGGCATAGTGGGAGTTCATATGTTCCAAGCTAAGGAGATGGAAACTCCTCAAAACCCTGGTTCAGTTGGGCCTAAAGTAATACTTGAGCCCAGAATATCACCATTGAAGGATTAAAGCTGAATTACAAGCTTAATTAGCATTAAAATATCATCAGCTTATCTCAAAAAGCCCTAAGGGTAGGGGAGATGGAGATAAGACATGCCTTCAGCAAAATACATGGAGCTGAGGAAAAATTCTAAAAAGGGAAAAATCATCAGTTGTGCCTAAGCCCTCATCAGGCTTAGCCCCCCAAACTGCTCAATCATCTGAGTTAAAGTACTCTTAATGCATTGCTTGGGGCTGGTTTTCACCCTTGCAAGTCGATTGGGGCTTGTTTTAAGCCCTCGGATGAACCTCGGGATTCTCTCTAGTATATCATACATTCTCTCTTATTTTTATTCCGCATGATATCCGAACTTCATGTGATCTCGTTCCCACATCACGCGTGGGGCTAAATGTTTGGGCTAAGTCCATTGTCCTAAGCCCATTGACCTGGAATTACGAAAATACCCCTCCATTATCCAGTCCATCATTAGTCAACACCGAGTACGGATTTACCCCTAATCAATCCAACTAAGTACAACTTCTGCCACCTGAAAGTACATCTATAAATAGCTCTCTAATCATTAGCAATGGTAACTTTTTCCTAATTCTCTAATTCTCTCTCTATTTTCTCTCTCTACTTTCTCTCTCTAAAGTACGATCGCTGACTTAAGCATTGGAGGGGCTTTCCCGGGTCACACCCCCGGGGCAGTTAACCTTCTCTCTCTTTTGCAAGCCTAGCTCTCGGACAGCAAGGCATAGAGGAGGGAAATTCGGACACTATTAGGACTTTTGCCTTAAGACATCTTGACAGTATTACCGTAACCCCAAGGAATACTCTAAGACTCCCAGGAGCAACTCTGTTTTCCAGAAACAATGATGATGAGCGGCAATTTGATTGTTCGTGATTAGAGGTTGGCTGTGCGAAGCATGGGATTTCGTCCCAATTGAAGAGCAGCAAATGCGTGGCAGATGATCTTCTCTTTTTAATTTCTTTTTACTTTATTTTCCTTTTAGTTTTAGTTTTCTATTTTCTTTCTTTTTCTTTTATTGTTTTATTTTCTTTTATTTTCTTTTCTTTTCCTTTTCCTTTTCCTTTTCCTTTTTTATTCTTTTTCTTTTATTTTATTTTCTATTTTATCTTCTTCTAATCCTTGTATTTTATAAATACCCATTTTTGGGTTGAGAGAGAAACAAGTAGAAGTAGAATTAGCTTAGATTTTTAGATCAATTTTCCTAGCTTAGTTGAGAGCTTCTCTCTCTAGTTTAGGGTTAATTTTAGAAGTAGATTTTAGAGAGAGAAAGTGAGGAATTTCAATGGTGATTGAGAGATTGAAGATCCAATGGTGACAATTGTATTGGAGATCTACTCTATTATCAAAGAGCATTTCTAAACTCTATCTCATTTATTGCTTTGTTTAATTTTCATTGTTTTGATTGATTGATTTGATTGGAATTTTATGATTTGATAATTGATTTTGGATATTCATGTTTGTATTGGTAGAATTGATGATAATGTTTGAGTAGTTGTTTGGTTAGGGATTTGGTGAAGCTTTGATGTAATGAATTGATGTAAATTGGGGATAATTGATGGAGTTGATGATGTGATTAAACTTGGTTGATTGATCATGTGCATGTGTGTGATTAATTAGAGAGTAGCTAACTTTGATTATTGCACTAGATTGCATTGTAAGTTCACATTGATACGGACCATTGATTTGTGGCTTGCATTTACACGATTGAAGTGTCTTGTGATGTTTCCTAGCTAGAGTTTATCGTAGTTGACGCTAGTTAGACCTCTAGGAGAATAGCTTGACATGCTCTTTTGGTTGCATGATTGATTTTCCCTCACATTGCTTGACTTAGTCGACTTTCCATTCCAATTTGCATTGTTCATTGCTATTATAAGTGAATCCTAATCCCTAGCTCTTATATTTGTTTGGTTTCTTCGTTTTAGTAGTTGTTAGAGTCACCTTTTATCTCTTGTCTTCGACCTAGCTTAGGCATATAATTGGAAGCACTTAGGCATTACCGTTCCTTTGGGTTCGACCCTTGACTTACCTCTATACTTGTATTTAGGTTTGTTGAGTGTTTATAAATTTTGTTTGGCTTAGGGAGAATTAGCCCAAAAACCTAGTTTTCCCCACGTCATAAACTCTACCCACCTCACCCTAAAAATGACCAATAGCATAATATGACGTGAAACAAATGTAAAAATTGGTCATAGCTGTCGTTTTCATATATATTTCTTCCGTTTCAATAGTCACGTTTGTCAATGCATTCATTTAATTATTATTTCTTTAATTATCAATAAGCAAAAATTATGAAAAGTTGATATTTTGAAAGTATATAACGTGACGTGTCTAACAAGATTACACATGACTATATTTTTATTACGTATAAAACACAAAACACGGTCAAAGGAAGGTGTGTGAATAGTGTTAAAGTCAAAGACGAGTTAGTATATATTTGCATCTAATGTTAGCATTTAGAAGTTTCGGTCAACAAGTAAACTATTATAGTATCTATTATTACTACAAAATACTATTTCTCCGTTCCTAAATAACATTTGAACTCATTTTTAATTATTATGTAAAGAATAAATGTTATAAATAGGAATGCAATTTAGGTACGGAGCTAGGGAGTGCACAATATATGAACCATTTACTCCAAAGTCAACTCAAACACTCTTCCTCATTCAAGCTATTTTATTAGAAAAAAAAAGGCTATTTCATACAACTAGGTTTGGGAGTGGCAGCTGCTCCTCCTATTCATCTCCCACAAGAGGTAAACTAATTTCCTTCATATTTAATTTCAAAGTCAATAATTACTTGGCTTAGACAATGCATTAGTACAGATTATATAGGTTTTTGTTTTTAAATTTGTAGAAATTATAATAAAATATGAACTGATTTGCTTAGGATATTGAAATAAATATTGATATTGTAATCTATATATAATTAGCTCCATGTTCAGGATAAAATTAGGGATTAATTTTTTAATTTATATCTAGTTCAGTTTTTTTCGACTAAATTTACAAAAAATATTAATATAATAAATTTATATCTGAAACTATTTATGCATTCAAAAATATTTATTTTATTGAATTTAATAGTTATAAACGACAAAATTTTATCTGGAGTCCGACTCTTGTGCTTTCTAAAGAGAATGTACATATTTGTGTACTCGTACAAGTACATTGTTAAAGAATAAAGATAATGTGAATATATTCCAGCGAGTTAATGGAAATCCCTTGACTCCTTGAGGAATTATTTCTATTATTCATTCAGTAATGATAATATAACACTAAGTGTCTTAAATATCTTGTAAAATCTGAAGCATAATAAACTTGCCATAATTACTCCCAATGCCCTTGTTTTTTTTGGGTATTTCTATTAATAAGGGTTGTTCTTGCTAAGAAGCAATTATTTGTTTCCTTATGCCAATTGCTTTAAAGATTCTTGTTGTTCGATTTGGTACTTTGGCATAACAAAAATACATAAAATCATTATACATTTGTGATATATAATTAAATCATAGATGCTAATTTTTGTTCCTTAATATTATTTTAAAAAACAGGTTATGGATGATGATTCTCTAATTTGGTTTCAATGCTTGGTTGATAAAACAACACGCTTAAGACTGGTGAGCTTTGTAAATTTAAGCCTAATTTGTGAATACAATTATATAAATCGTAAAAAACTGAATAAATTCACATAAGTGATTTTCGTTGTATCAGTTTGTACCTGATAGGGTGAAGAAATCGATAGGGAATACACCTGGAAAATTTTTTGTTGCTATAGGCTACCGTGGTACACCTTACCCAATTATCACCAGCTTGGTGAAGATAGGTAAACGTGTGCAGTGTGTCATTGAGGATGGGTGGACAGATTTCATGGAACAAAATGACATCCAAATTGGAGATACCTTGGAGATGTACTATTTTGGAACTTATTATTTTAGGGTAAGAGTTATTCGCAACGGTCGTCAAGTCTTTTCAGATATTGATGAAAAAAGCGAAGATGTTGCGGAAGATAACGAAACTGTTTTGGGTGTTTTTGTCCCTTGGGAGAGTTACAACTCGAAGATTGGTCCTGAGAGCCTCTATACCTGCAAAATCAACGGAGACACCGTTTGGGGTGGTGCTCCGCCTCCAACGCTCAAGTTAGTAACTTGAAGGAGAGTAAAAAAGTGCGGAATTTAAGGTGGGGATCTGCTTGGATTCCAAGCTCAGGTGTTCTCTGATGAGAGAGAAAATAGGGTGTAATAAATGTTGGGTGAATTTCTGAATGTCCCTCATTTTGGGGGAATATCTCCCTATTTATAGGGTCATTGGGAAAAGCGCCCCTCCCTAGGTCATTCTGACCTAGGACTAATGGGCTGCGCCGCCAAATGGCGGATTTTGGGGAATTGGGCCCTTGAAGGCCGTAATTCTAAGGAAGCCTCTGGAGAGGCCACGTGTCAGCTGGAGATTGTCCAAGGGTGACCTGCCAGCCTCTGACACGTGGCACCTCCTCATTGGTCCACGTGTCTAGGGTAAAAATTCCCTAGTGTTTTTGTCCCTTGGGAGAGTTACAACTCGAAGATTGGTCCTGAGAGCCTCTGTACCTGCAAAATCAACGGAGACACCGTTTGGGGTGGTGCTCCGCCTCCAACGCTCAAGTTAGTAACTTGAAGGAGAGTAAAAAAGTGCGGAATTTAAGGTGGGGATCTGCTTGGATTCCAAGCTCAGGTGTTCTCTGATGAGAGAGAAAATAGGGTGTAATAAATGTTGGGTGAATTTCTGAATGTCCCTCATTTTGGGGGAATATCTCCCTATTTATAGGGTCATTGGGAAAAGTGCCCCTCCCTAGGTCATTCTGACCTAGGACTGATGGGCTGCGCCGCCAAATGGCGGATTTTGGGGAATTGGGCCCTTGAAGGCCGTAATTCTAAGGAAGCCTCTGGAGAGGCCACGTGTCAGCTGGAGATTGTCCAAGGGTGACCTGCCAGCCTCTAACACGTGGCACCTCCTCATTGGTCCACGTGTCTAGGGTAAAAATTCCCTAAACATTTGCCCCTCACAGGTGCCACGTGGCAGGCCACGTGGTACCTGTGACACGCGTCACCCCATGAAGGGTGAACAGTAAAAATGGCTAGGGTTAACGGTCATTTTTCCGTTTACCCTGCCTATAAATAGAAGTTTACCCCCCCCCTTTCTCTCCCCTCACTTTCATCATTTTCATTTTCTAGAGAGAGAAAGAGAAGTTTTTAGAGAGAGGTGCTCTGACTCCGACTGCGTACTCGTCATTTCCAGATTCCCGCGTGCTCACTCAAGAACACCCGGTCACCGGCTGTAGCTGCTTTCAGAGTTTTCAGAGCTTTTTCTCAAAGTAAGTTAACTATCCGTTCCCTTCCTTAAATTTTCTTTTACTTGTATACATTCTTTTTTCTAAACAAAATAAATGGACTATTTATCCACACACTCGACACGGCCTAGGACGCTCAGCCGGTCTCCTGGTACGGCTGAGTCTAGAACCGGGGGTGCCCTTTCCAGACAGTCAGATCTCCTTTGCTCATCCCCAAATCCCTCCCTCTCTGTGTCTGTGCAGGACACAATGGCCAGAGTTAAGCAAACGGCTGTCAAGCCGAGACACCGGCGCGCTAAAAGAGTGCGCGCTGACGAGGTTTCTAGGGAGGAGGACTATGAGAGTCCGGATGAGCAGGAGGTTTCTGAGAGTGGCGCCTCCTCACAAGAAGTAAGTGAGTCAGGCGGCGAAGAGGCCGCCTCATCCTCCGAACCAGAGGAAGGAAATGGGTCAGGCGGCGAGGAGGCTGCTGAGAGATCAGGGTCGGAAGCTTCCGGCTCTGCACAAGAGAACTTCGTGGCTGACTATCAAGTGCCGGCGAAGACGGCAGATAAACCTGACCCTAGACAAATAAGGATGCTGCCGGCTGACAGGGCCCTTCTAAAGAGTAGCTTCAGGGCCTTCAAGGAAAAGCACCCATTTGGGAAAGGGTGGTATATGACGGTTCCGCCTACGGATGCCGTCATGGCCTGGAAGGACGATATCCCAAACGCAGACAATTACTTCGTCTGCTATGAGGCGGTTATTGAAGCCGGCCTCCGGTTCCCCCTTCATACTGGGATCAGGAAGATCCTCAAGGGGTATGATCTGTGGGTCTGGCAGTTGACTCCAAATTCGTGGGGGAATATACTCGGGTATATTGCCGCCTGCGAGTTCCAAGATTTAGAGCCTAGTTTTTCGGCCTTTGCTCATATGCACTATTTGAGCAGGGCCCCAGGCGGTCCTGGGGCTTGGTACACACTCACCACCTTGCCCCAATATCAAATAACCTTGGACAAAGTGTCAAAATGGGCTGGGTGGAGAGAAAGGTTTTATTTAATTTCCTCCCCATCCCTTGCACACAACCGGACTCTGCACCGGTACAATCAGGAGCCGGCGCTCCTAGGGAGGAAATGTGCTCTCCCGGAGCTTTCTGCAAGAGCCCGTCGGTAAATTATTGATCCTGGTTTCTTCGAGACCACCACGACGCATATGGACGACGGGACGGAGATAATTGTCCCTAAGAATTGGATTCCCTATCCGGATTTTTTCAAAGATGAGAGATTCCTTTCCGCCTGTGGGCCCTATACTTGAAAAACTTTGCCTTGCTTTCAGTAATAATTCTTCTATTCTCTTTTTTTTTTCTGTAACTGACATTCCGTCTGACCTTGCAGCCGAAGCTAAAAGGATGGTGGACCCGGCAAAGACTCCGGCTAAGCCTGCTGCTCAGCTGCGCAAGGAGCAGCTGATGGCCAAGAAAGCGTCCTTGGAGGCCAAGGATGCAAAGAAAGGCGGGGTAAGACCGCCTGCCCCAATGCTCATTTTAATGAATTTGCATAAGTATTTTGCCGGCTACTAACATTTTGTTTTCCTTACTGCAGGGCACCAACAAGGTTATTCCACGCTCCTTCACCAAGCACGTAAAAAGAACTGGTGAGGAGCTCAAAACTCCGGCTGCCAAGGTCAGGCGGACACCTTCCCAGACAACCTCTTCTGCTAAACCAGATCGTCCTACGACTGGTGGCAAGCCTCCATCCAAAGTACAAGCTTTGAGCGAAAGCTCAAAGAAGACGGAGGAGAAAATGCCGGATGCCTCAAAGGAGGCATCGAAGAGTGGCGTGCCACTCAATGCTGCAGCCGGCACTGCAGCGGCTGGGGAGGGTTCAACTCCGCAGCCCAGAACTCAAGGTAAGGCTACCATTGAAATCCCTTACCCACTTGACTTTATGAGGGTCAAGACTAAGGTAGACCCATCCGGTGGCTCTGTGAGCAGCTGGGGACGGATGAATGATGCCTATGCCGCTTCCCTCTCACCAAGTACTTCTTTTGGTGCAGATGCTACCTCCGGGGCACCTGACTTTCCGGGCTTTGCCAAACGGATGGTGAGGACCCTCACCCGGACAGAGAAAGCCTCAGTACCTGCTCTGCAGGTAGTGGACTTTGACCGGATAATGGGCCAGCTGGCGGAGGTAAACTGTCTTAACTTAGCTTTAAATTTTCATTTCATTGTGTCAAGTGCTAACTTTCCTGGCTGGCTTACTCAGGTAATGCTGAGAGTAGACGGGCTCCGAGTGCCCTTCAGGTGGAAGCAAGAAGAGGTAAATGACGCCAAAAGAAGGGCAATCGAAAATCTCAACTCTGCTGAACATGCATATTATATGTCAGAACTTTCAATTAAAGTAGTGGAGTTGAAACAGGAGGAGCTGATTCAGACCCTGACGGCTGCTAACGAGGCTGCGAACAACCGGGGCAACGACCTTGAGAAAAAATTGAAGACTGCTGAATCTAACCTCAAGGCGTTGGAAGGGGTTGATACTGAAAATACCCAACTCCGGGCGGACAACTCTCGGTTGGTGGTGGCCCTGACCAAACAGAAGACTGAGCATCAGGAGGAGCTTGCCAAGGAAATTGCCAACGAGCAGGCCCGGCTGGTCCAGGAAAATGAGAAAGATACAGAGGCCCGCCTGCAGCTAGCCTGGAAACTCCTCAACCCAGAAGTGGACTTTGAATATTACAAGCTGAGGTATGATTATGCCACGGCTGTGTATGATGCTGAAGTTCTAGGAGAGGAGGCACAGCCTCGCTTCAAAGTTTGGGCTGATCAACAAGGATATGATGTCTCCGACGAGGAGGAGGAGCAGGCGGGAGGGCAGGAAGAAGGTCAGATCGAAGAGAACCAGCCTGAAGAGGCTGTGAATGCAGAAGCAGATCTTCCCCCGACACAAGACCAGCCGGAGCTCCAGCAACCAGCACAGCAGCCGGAGCAGCAACCTCCCCAAGAGTAATCAAACTCTTGGATTCAGAGGCAGTATGCCAACCAATCAAGCTTAATTTCTACTTTCTTTTTGAATTTCCGGCCTGCGTGCCGAGTAACTGATGTATCTTTTACCGACCATGGGGTCGGGAACAGTGGTTTCTTTACCGGATGTATTTCCGGGTAACAATTATTTTGGCCTTTTGAGCCAACTCAACTTATGAAGTATACCGACTCAGTCGGTTTTTCTTATGCTTGTTATTTTTCAATTTTTTGCAATTTTTTCACTTTTGCATATATACTCAATATACACTTGTGAATTTGCCTAACAATTTGCCTAACTTATAAAAAGCATGCGGCAGAAACATATCCGGCTGTCTTTGCCCCTGGACGGCTGTGTGGTTGGTTTAATCCGAACAAAAAGAGAATTGATTGCCTTGGAAACTTCTCGTACTTAAAAAAGTATGGGATGTTTGTAAGGCAATCAATCATAATAGTGATTGCCCCAAACCAAGTACACAGCCGGCCAAATAACGGGCATGCAACCTCTGCCCCAGTCGGTGTCAAACCGTCTGGGTATGCTTCATAGCCGTTTACGCAAAAAAGGGTTTGCCCCAGAAGTACGTAACTTGAGGAAAATTTCTCTAAGTAAAAAACATTCGATGTTTCAATTAACGATTACTTAGGAGAAATAATATGCACGGACAGCTATGAGTTGGCTGCTTTAGCCACTCAATTGTTGCCGCCTGCATGGGCTTACAGAACAAGCATGGTGGCTGTTCTCTGCGACGATTGCACCCGGAGGGGTGTCGCCGGACGCCTATAGCCACATAGGAATAGACGAATTTTGAAAAAATGGACAACCATCTGGCCCTTGGCCTCAGGTCTAGCCTTTAGACCGGCTGATAGCTGCTAAACGGTTTTGTGCTTAGCTTAAGGATCCGGCTATTAGCCTCTTGTCACTATAGACTTTTTGGTTTCATATACTAAGTATCAAACTTAGTTTTTATCTGGCCATTGGCCTCAGGTTATTCATACGTTAAAATTACTACTGTACTTTTTCAACATTAGCATGGGTAAACCCAAACGGAAATAAAAAGACAAAAAATGAAACAAAAGCATTTCTCATTAATACTTCTTGTTACAAAAAAATTACAATACTCAGAAGTAGTACTTTTTTAAGTTGTCTACATTCCAAGTTCTAGGCAGGCGTCTACCGTCTGAGGTTTCCAGGCGGTATGTGCCATCCCTAACTTCCTCGTATATCCGGTAGGGGCCTTCCCAGTTAGGAGTTAGCTTCCCAAGCTCATTGGCCCTACCGGTTGCCTCCATTTTCCGTAACACAAAATCATCCACTTTCAAAGGGCGTTTGTGCACTCTTTTGTTGTAGGCTCTCGTCATTCTCAGACGGTATATCTCATGTCGTAGGGCAGCATTGCCCCTACGTTCCGGGAGGGAGTCCAATGCCAGCCGCATGGCCTCCCAATTTGCCTCTTTATCATAGAGCATCACTCTGAGCGTAGGCTCATAGTGTTCAATGGGTAAAACGACTTCAGCCCCGTATACCATGAGAAACGGGGTTTCTCCGGTTGACCCCTTAGCAGTTGTCCGGATGGCCCATAACACATGAATTAATTCTTCAGCCCATAGGCCACCGACTCTTTCAATTTTCTTTTTGATTCCGTCTGAGATGAGTTTGTTGAATGCCTCAACCTGACCATTTGCTTGAGGACGGCCGACTGAGGCAAAGTAACTTGAGACGCCTTGATCTCCTAACCAAGTCTTGAGCTGAGGCGTTTCAAACTGAGGGCCATTATCAAACACCATAGACATAGGTACCCCAAACCGGGTGATAATATTCTTCCATATGAAGGAGATGACATCCTTTGTCTTGATATTCTTGACTGCCTCCGCCTCTACCCATTTGGTGAAGTAATCCACAGCCACCAAGATATAGCGCTTTCCGCCTGGAGCAGGTGTATATGGACCCAATATGTCCATCCCCCATTTAGCAAACGGGACTGGACTGTGGATTGCCGTCAGATCAGTAGCCGGGCGATGTATTAGCTTGCCAAACCTTTGGCATTTATCACATTTCTTCACAAATTCCTTGGCATCGGCCTCAAGGGTAGGCCAAAAGTAATGCCGCCTGGCTCTGACGGCTAGGGATTTGCCGCCTATATGGGAGGCGCAAAATCCCGCATGCAGCTCTTCGAGTACTTCTTTCCCCTTTTCTGGGTAACACATTTCAACAAGGGCTTGAGAAAACCAGCCTTGAAGAGTTCTCCGTTTCTCAACTCGAAGTTCGCTGCCCTCTTCTTCATGACGGCTGCTTCCTGAGGTGTATCAGGGAGCGTGCCGTCTGCAAGATATGCCCGGATGCCATCCATCCAAGTCGAACTTCGATCCAGGATTCCAATGGGCTCTTCATAAATACTTCGTTTTTCAAGAACTTCCCAAAAGACTGACCGAGGCGTATCATGGCAGGCGGATGAGGCCAATTTTGATAATGCATCCGCCGGGTGGTTATCTGACCGAGGCACTTGATTCAATCTGAAATCCTCAAGTGTCCCAGCCTTAGTTTTGACTGCCTGAAGATATTTGATCATTGCCGGATGGGTCGCTTCATAAGTGCCCTCATACTGGCTAACAACCAACTGAGAATCAGAGTGGGCGTCAATCTTTGTTGCCCCTGCTGCCTTACACATGCGGATTCCGGCTAGCAGGGCTTCATACTCCGCCTCATTATTCGAGGCTTGAAACTTGAACCGTACTGCATACTCATATCTATCTCCTTCTGGAGATTCACAAACTATGCCTGCACCACAGCCGTTCTTTGTAGAGCTCCCGTCTACATACACCTTCCAAACCTGATCAACATTATCCGGAAGAACCGGACGAGTCATTTCAACAATGAAGTCGGCAAACGCCTGACCTTTCACCGCTTTCCTTGGTTCGAAGGATATTGCAAGACTTTGCATTTCAATAGCCCATTTCAGCATTCTGCCGGATGACTCCAAAGTGGACATTGGCCGCTTGAGGGGCTAGTCGGTGTAGATTACCACCGGATGTGCCAGAAAGTATGGCTTCAACTTTTTGAAGGCCATATATAGAGCAAGACCAAATTTTTCCACCATGGGGTACCGGAGTTCAGCATTTTTTAACACATGACTAATGAAATATACCGGGAGCTGCGTATTGTCTCGTTCAGCAAGGAGAACGGCAGTGAGAGCATGGTCTGAGACGGCTAGGTACATGTATAACTTCTCTCTTGGCAAAGGACTAACAAGTCTTGGCAAAGAGTGCAAGTGTTCTTTCAACTTCTGAAATGCCGCCTCAGCATCATCCCCCCATTCAAATCTAGTCTTCTTCCTGATTGCTTGGAAGAAATAAAGGCATTTGTCACCTGACCGGCTGAGGAACCTCCCCAAGGCGGCCAGGCAACCGGTGAGTCTTTGAACTTCCTTTACAGTGCGGGGTGACTTCATGTCAATCACCGCCTGTATCTTCTCAGGGTTAGCCTCTATCCCCCTTTGATCAATCAGGAATCCGAGAAACTGCCCAGACTCAACACCAAAGACGCATTTCTTAGGATTTAACATAACCTTATGCCGCCTGAGTGTGGTGAAGGTTTCTCGGAGATCAGCAAGATGATCCGCCTGCTGCTTGGATTTGACTATCATGTCATCAATATACGCCTCTACATTCCTCCCAATTTGATTAATGAAGACTGTATTAATCATCCGTTGGAATGTAGCCGGCGCATTCTTCAAGCCAAACGGCATCACAGTGTAACAGAATAACCCCTGATCAGTGACGAAGGCCGTCTTTTCTTGATCTTTTTTCCACAGAGGTATCTGATGGAAGCCGGAATAGGCATCCATAAAACTCATCAAGGCATGACCGGCTGTTGAATCGACTAGACTGTCAATTATTGGAAGTGGATAACTATCCTGTGGGCATGCCTTGTTGAGATCTGTGTAATCTACACACATCCCCCAGGTACCATTCGGCTTCTTTACAAGCACAACGTTTGCCACCCAGTCGGGGAAATTACAAGGCCGAATGAACCTAGCATGCAACAGCTTTTTTACTTCGGCAGCTGCCGCCTGACTTCTTTCCTCACCGTGGTTTCTCTTCTTTTGCCGGATGGGCTTCATTTTTGGATCCACGGTGAGTTTGTGCACAGCAAGATCCGGGCTGATGCCTGGCATCTCTTCCACTTCAAAGGCAAACACATCTTTGAATTCTTTCAGCAAGAGGTGCAAGTCTGCACCTAGAACAGCGTTAGCAACCGTCCCAACCTTAACAATTCGTTCTGGACGGCTGTCATCCAGAACGAGATCAATACTCTCTCCAGCCGGTTGGGGACGGAGCTCCTCTGACCGTTCACCGGTCAGTGATTGCTATTTCTTTTCTTTCTTCACCACCACCAGCTCTGCAGCTTTTCTCTTTTTTCCGGCTGCTGGTGGAGGTGAGGAAGCGTCCTTGACGTTGTCAAGGTCTATTGGTTCCTTCCCTTGGCCGTCTGCGGCCACAGTATCCTTGACGGCTGAGAGATAGCACTCCCTAGCCGTCTTCTGATCCCCGTTCAGGGAACCAACCGAACCATCATCCCTCTCATACTTGATGAGCATGAGAGAAGGGATGATTACAGCCTTGGCTTCGTTGAGGGTTGGCCTCCCAAGAATAATTTTGTAGGCGGTCAACTCCTCAACGACCAAGAATCTGACGACCATGTGTCGTCCCTGGCCCTTCTCACCCAGCCGGATGGGTAAGTCAATTCTGCCGGCTGGATAGACCATCCCACCCCCAAAACCAACCAGGGGGTGGGTGACCGGATGCATGCTGCTGGAGTTGTATTTCAGCTTCTGCAAGCACCGGAGGCTGATGATTTCTGACGAGCTGCCGGTGTCAATAAGGATGCGCCCAACTAACTGGTTGGCAACTTTGCATTCAATGACAACCAGATCGTCATGCGGGCGGCGGACGCTGCCCCTGTCCTTCTCAGTAATGAGGACATCCGGAAAAGTGGAGCTGGCAGACGCCTGCTCCTCATCATCCTTATCCATCTTTCGAAGATGGCTTTTGGTGCCCCGGATGGTAGGGCCACCACAAGAGAACCCGCCTGTAATGGTGTAGACCGGATCCTTGTCGGTTTCCGAACTACTTGCCGGCTGGGAGGCAGCCTTAGAGGACTGACCCTTGTTCTTCTTCTTTGCCCCGGCTGGGGACTTAGAAATATAGGACTTCAGATGTCCTTTGTCAGCCAGACGATCCAACGTCCGCTGTAAACTGAAGCAGTCGTTGGTGTCATGGCCAATTTCCTCATGGAATTGACAATATTTGCCCTTGTTCCGGGATTGAACGGAACTCTTCATTGGATTCGGCTTCTTAATGGACAGCCGCTCCTTTACCTCCATGAGGATGGAGGTACAATCCTTGTTAAACTCGTACCGGGGAACGTACGGTTTAAATTCTTTTTTCTTTTTCTTGGACGGCTGCTCAGAATCACTGACCGCCCAGACTTCTTTTCTTTTCTTGCTCTCTTCTTTTTTCTACGCCGGCTGAGCTGACCGGCTCTCTTTTTGCTTGTCAGACTTCTTAGAGTCCGACTGGTTACCAGGCATGCAGAGGTCGGTTGCTTGTATATAGCTTTCCGCCTCCCTCAGGGCCGCCTGTAGCGTAAAAGCCTCTTTTCTGACAAGGTCCAACTTAAAAGTCGACCCGTCTCTCAGACCTTTGAAAAAGTCTGTAAATGCTACCTCGTCAGACAGCCCCTGGATTTGAATTCTTACCAGGTTGAACCGCCTGACATATGAGCGTAGCCCTTCTCTCTCTCCCTGCTTAATGGTGCTCAAGTCTAAACTTGTCTTCTTAGCAGGGATGTTCATTGAGAAGTTGGTGGCAAACAAGAAGGCTAGCTTCTTGAAGCAATCAATAGATCCGGCTGGCAGGTTGCCAAACCATTGCTGGGCAATGCCCTTCAATGTAGCCGGAAAGCAGCGGCACCAGGTAGCATCATCCCAACCTTGTAAACACATTAGGTTGGTGTATGCCATCAGGTGATCTTCAGGGTTGGTGGTGCCATCATAGGCACCAACCAAGATGATCTTAACCTTGGCCGGCTGAGCCGCCTCGGTTATATTGGCTGCAAAGGCAGACGGCTGTTCGCCTAGCCTCATCAGCCGGAGCTGCCAGTCCAGTGGCTGGGCACTGGTATATGCCGCCTGACCTCCGAATGGGGGTGGCTGCATGAATTGGAGGCCATATTGCCCATACTGCGCCTAGGGTGCGTATGGCATAGACCCTATCATCAGCTAAGGTTCGGTGTTGACGGATTTACCGCCTGTCCGACTCTCATGCAAGGACATAGAGTTCCTTGCATAAGCTTGCTTGAAGCTGTCTGGAAACCTTGAGGTAGAAGCTGACTCAGACTGCTCCTGCCTCCTACAATTGATGACTTCTCGAGCATTAAAGGTGGAGGCTTTTTCGCCATCCGGCTGGGGTTGCCGGGGCATCAGAATCTTAGACCAATCAAGTTTTGCGGCTGCCTTCTCCTTTGGGTGAGGAGTTGGCTGCCTGTCCTTGACCGGCTTCTTCTTCTTCCCATTATTGGGAGTCTTTTTAGCCGGCTGACTCTTGGAAGAGCCTTCCTTGTTGTTGATCATGTCTTTGATCTCACCCTTGAAGGAGTTCATGAACTTCATGAGCTCATTCCGGGTGACTGGAGCTTCTCCTCTGGCCTTCCGGGTTTCCCCGTCTGACCTCCCAGTGGGCCGGCTACTAGGGCCCGCCTGATCCAGATTTCGTTCCAGCTGATCTCTGGAACGGATGGATTTAGAGATGAGAGAACCATCCCTAGAGATGTAAGTCTCAACATCATTGTCTTCTTCTTCATCCTCCTCCTCAGTGAATACCTCTGGCTGAGGCTGAGGTAGAGGCCAGGGGATTTCGAATCCCACCGGCTGAATAACCGGTTGCAAGTCTTCCGGGGTACCCGTCTGAGTACCCGGACGTAGAGAGGTAGAATTGAGAATTGGTACAGAATTTTGAACCATCTTGAGGTACTCTCCCCACAGACGGTGCCAAATGTTTTGGGTGTTTTTGTCCCTTGGGAGAGTTACAACTCGAAGATTGGTCCTGAGAGCCTCTGTACCTGCAAAATCAACGGAGACACCGTTTGGGGTGGTGCTCCGCCTCCAACGCTCAAGTTAGTAACTTCAAGGAGAGTAAAAAAGTGCGGAATTTAATGTGGGGATCTGCTTGGATTCCAAGCTCAGGTGTTCTCTGATGAGAGAGAAAATAGGGTGTAATAAATGTTGGGTGAATTTCTGAATGTCCCTCATTTTGGGGGAATATCTCCCTATTTATAGGGTCATTGGGAAAAGTGCCCCTCCCTAGGTCATTCTGACCTAGGACTAATGGGCTGCGCCGCCAAATGGCGGATTTTGGGGAATTGGGCCCTTGAAGGCCGTAATTCTAAGGAAGCCTCTGGAGAGGCCACGTGTCAGCTGGAGATTGTCCAAGGGTGACCTGCCAGCCTCTGACACGTGGCACCTCCTCATTGGTCCACGTGTCTAGGGTAAAAATTCCCTAAACAGAAACTATACGCTTTATGGATGCCGATCCACCTACTTTCAAGTGTCGTTTTACAAAGCATTACATCAAAAGTGGGAGATTGGTAAGATATTTGAGAAGTATTAGAGGTTTATTAAATAATTTGAATCAAGTGTTTCATAAAGTTTTTTTTTTTTTTTAAATGATTAGATGTTACAAACTAAAAAATGTCCAAATACTTAATGTTAAATGTGCTTATATGCCAGTACCTTCCCGTGGAGTTTGCAAGGGAGAATTTGTATGGATACCCCCCGTCATGTGATGTGCAAATCCTTGTTGGATGCAACACTTGGAAGGCAGTTATGAAGATCAAGTATGATGCCAATAAGAGCATAGTAAAATGTTTAATCAAGGAAGGTGTGAATTCACTGATTACAAAAGAATGTTTTAAGGCCGGCCAGACCGTGACGGGAGAGTTTTTTGGTGACGTGAAACCACCAGTTTTCTTCCTGTCAAAACCTCGTAAATGATTATGTTTTTTAATCTTATGTTGGGTTGTAATAAGAGAAACAACTCATGCTTTAAGTATCCTAATTGATTAGGTTTTTTTTATCTTGTCTACCTTAAAAATGCTCAGTATGGCTCTATTATTGAAGTTTTTTGTATTCAATTTCCATTGTAAGCCAACAATTGATCGATTTAAGTTTATTTGCCTAATATGAGTTGGAAAAAAATACAAAACTGATCATAAAAATAATGAGAGATATTACCTCACTTGATCCCGTACAGTTAAAGGTTAAATTTGCTAACAACATTTAATTAAAATAAAACAATAAACAAACCAAACATTTAGGTCAAACCATGCACATGTTCGCCCCCTCTTAATTGAAATATATCGACTCACCACTTAGATCAAGTCGGGCTAGTTTCGTTTAATTTTGAAGATCAAACTCTACCTTAAGCAAGTCGAGTTAACCTAGAGTTGCCTTTAGAAATACTCTAGACATATATTTCATTTGAGATTAATGGGCAACAAAAAGCTCCAATATCATTGTCAGACCATTTCATTAATTAATATATCCTATAATAAATTATAAATAACCTTATTTAATTATTTTTCATTAAAAAAAACAAACAAGATGGCAGCAGTAATCGAACCGCTGATGTGTGGAGGGGAATATGAACATAGTGTTATAGCATGTGCCATTGGGACAATCTTCGACTGAGTTGAATTTCGCACAAACATTTGTTTTATACCAAGCAGGATTGTTAACATACTTAACATTGTTGTACATAGTATGGTTCATTTACAAGTTGTTACTTCTGTATTGGGCTATCTATACATTGGGTATTGAGTTACAAATTCGATATTTTTTTTTTTTTTTGTAGGCATAGTTTGAGTTTTTATCAAATGATATATTTTTATTACGGAAATTTTTATTTATTTATATTTGATCGAAAATCAAATAAAATTATTTGAAAAAAAATAACATAATGTCATAAACGAAAAAAAAAATAGAGGGGTGTTGGGAGGTATCGAACCCTAACCATTTTGGTTAGCAGAATGTTGAGAGATGTGAGTATGTGGACCACTAAGACAGTGCTAGCACCGTGTTTTAATTACCCAAAGAAATTCATTTATAGTTTCCAAATGTATTTGGAAATAGAGAAACGTATGTAATAGTAATACTACTTCAAAAGTTATTGGACCCTTTTTTTTCTGCAAACCATACTTTATAATTTTTTTTCCTATCAATTTAATTTTAATTTTCAAACAATGGAATTAAAAAAAAAATATTAAAAATTTATAAAAAAAAAATCAAATCTGATTACTTGTGATTATATACTTGATGACTTGATGTCCAAGTGTAGGTTTGCATGTGATGATGTGATTATAAATTGTATGGAGGACTATTGGACCTATAATTTTACAATTTCACCAATCATGTATCATTACAAATACTTCACTATTTTAGTCAAAACTTTTCATGCAAGTAAGCCTATATGAACTACACTAAAAATCTATTGTCGATGCAAGTGTTCTCCATGCAATTAGTCAAATATTTTATTGTTGTCCAAGAGATAATTTACAATTTTTAATGTAAAGTAATCACATTTTTTCCCTTATCCAATATTTAAAATTTAAAATATATTTGATCCCATTTAATTTCTAAATAAGGAAAAGTAAAAAAAAAAATTAATAATAAAAAAGATAAAAGAACCAAGTTTGCTAATAAACAAGGAACTCTGTAACAACTAACAAAAAATCCCAACCAACTTTTTTTTTTTTTTCTGCAAACCATACTTTATAATTTTTTTCCTGTCATTTTAATTTTAATTTTCAAAACAACGGAATTAAAAAAATATATTAAAATTTTATAAAAAAAAAAAAAATCTGATTACAAAAATAAAACAAAAAAAAAAAAAAAACTAAAACAAATTGGGGGGTATTAGGGGTTTAGCAGGATTCGAACCCTTGAAGTGTAGTAGGGGAGATGGAGTAAAGCGTGTAGTAGCAAGTGCCATTGGGACAGTCATCGACCGTGTTGATTTTGGCACAAATAAATCTTTTATACCAAACTTTGTCTGTGTGAACGCTCACAAAATATCCTAACCCTTTTTTTTCTTTTTTTTTTGCAAACCATACTTTATTATTTTTTTCTGTCATTTTAATTTTAATTTTCAAAACAACCGAATTAAAAAAAATATTAAAATTTTATAAAAAATTAAAATCTGATTACAAAAATAAAACAAAAAAAAAAATTGGGGGGGGGGGGTGGTGTGACCGTGTGAGGGGTTTAGCAGGATTCGAACCCTGATGTGTGGTATGGGAGATGGAATAGAGCGTGTAGTAACAAGTGTCATTGGGGCAGTCATCGACCATGTTAATTTTGGTACAAATAAATGTTTTATACTAAACTTTTTTTGTGTGAACGCTCACAAAATATCCTAATTCTTTATTTTTTTTCTGCAAACCATACTTTATTAATTTTTTTCTTTCATTTTAATTTTTATTTTCAAAACAACGGAATTTAAAAAAAAATATTAAAATTTTATAAAAAAATTAAAATCTGATTACAAAATTAAAATTGGTGGGGGGGGGGGGAGGGGAATGAGGGGTTTAGCAGGATTCGAACCCCTGATGTGTGGTAGGGGAGATGGAGTAAAGCGTGAAGTAGCAAGTGTCATTGGGACAGTCATCGACCGTGTTAATTTTTTGGCACACAAAAATCTTTTATACCAAACTTTGACAGTGTGAACGTGACGTGGGGAAAACTATGTCGTTGAACTAATCCTCCCTACGGTCAAACAAATTTATAATCACTCAACTAACTAAATACAAGTATAGAGGTAAGTCAAGGGTCGAACCACTAGGAACGGTTATGTTCAAGTATTTCTAATTAACGCCTAAGCTAGGTCGAAGTCCAAGGTGAAAGTTAACGCTATTCTACTTTCTAAATCAAGAACCAAACAGATGAAACACTAGGGAATGGGGATCAGCATGCATTCATGATAACCAAGGTAATTAGGGAGTCAAGCAATCCAAGCTATGCAAAGACAAATAGTAGGAGCAATTAGCGGCATTCAACTAATCATCCTCACACTCTCTAACATAGATTTCTCTAGTGCTAAACAATATGAAGAAACATAATCAAATACTCAACTAATTATGATCAAATCGATATCAAGTGGTCATGTCAATCAATTCAATCATGCAATCAATGCTAGCAATCATGGTTAGCTACTCCAATCAAACTTATGCAACATGCAAACCTCTATGAATCAATTTAATCACAACACAAGAACTACTCTAATTCCCAAATCAATCTCAATCCATCAATCACACATGTTTACCCAAACCCTTGCAAGTAAACTACTCAAGAAACATGATCAAATCTGCTATCATCTATAGAGAACAAGAATCAACAAAACATCAAGAACAAATACTCTAATCAAACATCAAATATCAAAATCAAACCAAACAAACATCAAATTAAACAAAGCAATTAAATGAGATAAAGTTTAGAAATGCTCATTGATAATAGAGAAGATCTCAAACACAATTGTCACACTTGCATCTTAAATCTCTCAATCACCATTGAAATCTCTCACTTTCTCTCTCTAAAACTACTCCTAAAATAGCCTAATCTAGAGAGAGAAGCTCTCAACCTAAGAGAGAGAAAACTAAGCTAATTCAAATAGAATAAAAGTTGGTTCCTAATAAGCCCCCAAAAATGGGTATTTAAACTAACTTAATAAAAACTAAGTAAAATAAAAGAAAATGAGAAAATAAGGAGGAAAAACAAAGGAAAATAAAATGGAAAAGAAATAAGAAAGGGAAAAGGCAAAGAAATAAAAATAAAAGAAAAACAAAAATAAACCCAAAATCCCACAAAACACATCAGACCCCTGTCTTCCTCTAATTCGATTTGGCTGCTCTAATATGGGGTTTGATCCCCTACTTTGCGCTTCACCAAATTAAACCAACAACCATCATCATCAAATCACCACCGCTCATCATCATTGAAAATTGGCATCAAGAAAACACCACGTTCGATCTTCATTAACAACCACGTGCAAAGCTCGTGATATGGTTCAAAATGAACCCATAAAGCCGCGCCCGCGGTGGTCTAAGCCGCGCCTTCTCCATAGCCACCGCGTCCGCGGGAGGACCTCGGGACAACCGCGGCTACTTACTGCCTGATTTGTGACATCGAGCCCGCGTCCGCTCCTCTCACACCCGCGTCCTCGGGAAATTTCAATTGAATTAGGGGAATGATTGATGTTTGCGGAGCTGAGGTTGCTGCGGGATGTTGGTGGTTCGTCCTTTGGCGGCGGACGGTGGTTCTGGTGCAATTGTCAGCCGCAATTGAGTTGCGGGTTGGTCAGAGGTTGAATGGTGTTATTATTGTTGTTACTGTGGAAAGCAGGGGTGGTTTGGTGGCTGTTGTTGTTGCGATGTGTGGTGGAGATTGATGGTGGTTTTGGCAGTGGCTTGTGCTGAGGGTTGCGAAGGTGTTGCTGCCATTGTTGTTATTGTTATTGGTGTTGCGAGTGGGTTGCGTGGCTAATGGTTGTTGGTGGTTGCGAGTGGTAATTGCTTGTGATGATTTTGGGTGGTCTTGCGACTGGTGGTTGTTGCGGGATCTTGGTGGTTGTTCTGGGGAAACAGGGGAGCTGCTATTACGGATTGCGGATTTGTTGTTGCTGTAGAAGATGGAAATTGTGGTTGTGGGGCTGGTGGTGACGTAGTGATGGTGGCTGATTGGTGTTGATTGCGGGAGCAGGGGAAGTAATTGGTGTGGTGTAGGATAGGATATGGTGGGGTGAAGGATATGTTGCAGCAAGGGTGATGAGATGGAATAAGACTCGTTGGCTTGTTATCATTGCAACACTTAATTGATTTTGAACTTAAGACCTCGAAACATCAAGCTTGAATATCGGAATTCCGAATATGACAATGTAACTCGTGTCTTGTCCCGAGCAATCACCTACACGAACAACCAAACATGAGGGAGAAATAGAAGACAAATAAAATAAATAAAAATGAAAATAAAATAAAGTAAAGAAAATGAAATGAAACTAAAATCAAATAAACTAAAATAAAATAAAACTAAATCTATAAAATCTAAAATAAAGAGAAAACAACTAAAATAACGAAAATAAAAGAAATATGGGAGAAAATACTAGAAAACCATAGAAAGGTAGAAAAGAGAGAGAAAGCCTAAAACCGAGCATTTATTGAGCAAGAAAGCTATGAAAAGAGGATAAAAAAGGACCTAAATGCTCATCAAATGTGTGCCATTTATGACACACATCTGATTACAAAATTAAAATTGGTGGGGGGGGGGGGAGGGGAATGAGGGGTTTAGCAGGATTCGAACCCCTGATGTGTGGTAGGGGAGATGGAGTAAAGCGTGAAGTAGCAAGTGTCATTTGGACAGTCATCGACCGTGTTAATTTTGGCACACAAAAATCTTTTATACCAAACTTTGACAGTGTGAACGCTCACAAAAAATCCTAACCTTTTTTTTTTTTCTGCAAACCATACTGTATAATTTTGTTTCCAGTCATTTTAATTTTAATTTTCAAAACAACGGAATTAAAAAAAAAATATTAAAATTTTATTAAAAAAATAATATCTGATTACAAAAATAAAAATAAAAAATTGGGGGGGGGGGGGTTTGAGGGGTTTAGCAGGAGTCGAAACCTTGATGTGTGGTAGGGGAGATGGAGTAGAGCGTGTAGTAGCAAGTGCCATTGAGACAGTCATCGACCGTGTTGAATTTGGCATAAAAAAATCTTATATACCAAACTTTGTCTGTGTGAACGCTCACAAAAAATCCTAACCCTTTTTTTTTCTGCAAACCATACTTTATAATTTTTTTCTGTCATTTTCATTTTAATTTTCAAAACAACGTATTAAAAAAAAAATCTGATTACAAAAATAAAACAAAAAAAATTGGGGAGGGTATGAGGGGTTTAGCAGGATTCGAACCCCGGATGTGTGGCCAGTGGAGATGAGTAGAGTGTATAGTAGCAAGTGCCATTGGGACAGTGTTCGACTGTGTTTATTTTGGCACAAACAAATGTATTATACCAAAATTTGTTAGTGTGAACGCTCACAAAAAATGCTATTCCGTAACACCTTTTTTTTTAAAAAAAAAACACTAAAACTTATAAATTTTATTTTTTTCTCCAAAAAATCCGTGGGTTCATGATTTTAATGGCAACCTAATACATTGGATCTTAATTTTTGGACATTTAACTTTGTTTTGCTTCCCAATATGCATTCTAAACCAGAAATAACAAGAAAATACTAACTTAACTACAATTAAGTTCAAAAAACTATCAATGAAACAGAAAACTAATTAAACAACCCATTAATCACTTTTATTAAAACAAACCAACATTTATTTTTTAGGAAATATCTCTGATTATAGATAGCCAAATAAATGAACATTTTTGACAAACATATTGATGAAACCTTTAATAATGAACATTCCAAACATAATGTGCATATAAAATAGAAATATCAAAGTCATTACACCTACATAATATATATAGAGGCCAGAATTTCAACAACAAAATTACTAACTACTAATTAAGTGGCCCTTGAATTACTAACTACTTAACCAAAATATAAACTACTTGCTTAAATTAATCAGAGTCAGAGTTGTCTTCAAAAATAAATAAAATTAAAAAAAATTAATTAGAGTCAAACCCATATGCACCATCATCATCACCAGAAACTTCAGGTGAATGATAATGGTGGGTAGCCAATGTCCTCTTCAGATTCTTCAGAATCAAATTCTTCCTGCTGCTGCTCATCTTCCTCCTCTTCGCCTTCTTCCTCTTCCTCTGAGCCCCTCTCCTGATTAATCTGTGGTTGTTGTTGCTCTTGCTGCGCCACACCAACATTTCCCTCACCAATTGCAGGTTGCTCCTGCACTCTTTCAGCTTGAACAAAAACAGTTGAAGAGATTACCTGTTTCACAACAGGCTCTTCATCACTGATTTCCATGTCCGCTTCCCCTCCCTCGACACCAACTCCTAAAACATCATTACCCTTGCTACACTGACCCCTGCTTTTGGAAGATTCCCCCTCAAAACCCACAATTCTCCTCTTTCTGGCAGGTTCTTCGTCGCTGTCGCTGTCAACTTGAATCAAAGAAGTAGAGGTGTTGCCAATTACAATTCCCTTATTCTTGTTCTTTTCCTGAGCAACTAGAATCGGAGGAGCAGAATTGCTGCCAATTTTAAGCCCCTTATCCTTCTCCTTATTCCGAGCAACCTCAGCACACTTTGCAAGTTTTTCATCGATAAATGTCATCTCCTTCACCAATGTCTGTATTTTTTTGGTTGCATTTTAACGAGCCTCAACCGCTGCAAAATATTGACCCCGAAGGTTTTCTTTTCATCTTTCTAAGAATTCACGGTACCATTCTGAAAATGTAGTGTCATCGTCGCTTCCGGCCATGTGAGATGTTTAGTTTTGAGGTTTAATGGAAGATGAGAAAGTGAAACAAAAAGCACTTCCTTTTGAATTTGCATCAAAATGAAAGAGAGGGTTTTAGGGGATGTGTAACTGATCACTCTTCCTTTTTAATACACCCCAAGCCGTCACTTGATATGTCTTTTCGAATGTCTTCATTGAATCATACCATATGCAGAAGAAGAAAGGTCGCCTTGTTTCACACAATGCACAATGACCGAGGAGACACATCAGTTTTAAAAACTATTGCTCCAATCTTTTTTCTTTTTTTTTTGCAGTAATCTTGTTTAAAATTACGAGTTGGATCGGATTCGGACTCGGACTTTTCGGATTCGGACTCGGATTCGGATCCGAATCCAGGGTCCGTTTACTAAACGGATCGGATTCGGATTTAGCCAAATCCGACCCGAATCTGATCCGTTGCCATTCCTACTCCGTACTACTATATAAGAATATCCAAAATAGAAAGCAAGTTTCTTTTGGATTTATTTAATACCAAACACAACTTATACACTCATATCATAAAATTTACCCGAAATTACTGTTTAGTACAAAACGTTACCTACAATAAAATCACAACTAGCCTCATAAATTAAAATGATTGTTTATTTGTTTTAACTTAAACCCAATTAACCTCATAAATTAATATGATAGTTTTAACTTAATTTGACTATAATTAAGTAGCATTTTGACTTAATTTGATGTGAGTATTATAATATACACACAATCACAAACACTAAGGTTGGATTAAAGTTCATGTTCTATCTACAATTTAAGTATGTATATGGTTCAAATTGGTATACATGATACATCTAATTTCAAAGCTATATACTCTTAGTCTCTTACTAATTTTGCTCTTACTCCTTTTTTTAAGGAGGTCCCTACATCAAGTCCTATAGCTCATCAAGTCCTAAAGCTCACATGTGTAAATTATTTAAATATATATTAAAAGGATATTTTGTGAGCGTTCACACTGAATAAAATTAGTATAAAAGATTTTTTTTGTGCCAATATCAACACAGTCAAAGATTGTCCCAATGGTACAATACACACTCTAATCCTTCTCCCCATCTCTCATCATGGGTTCGAATCCTGCTAAACCCCCACCCCCAATTTTCTTTTTTTTTGTTCCATATTCCAATGCATTTTAAATTGAATAATTTTTTTTTTCTTTAACTCCGTTGTTTTTGAAAATTAAAATTAAAATGACAGGAAAAAAAAATAAAAAATTGTTATTATGTCATTCACAATTTCACACTGTCTAAGTTAGTATAAAATAATTTTTTATGCCAAATTAAACACGGTCGAAGACTGTCATAATGGCACATGTTACTACACACTCTATTCCTTTACCCCACCATACATCAGAGTTCGAATCCTGCTAGACCACACCCAATTTTTTTTCTTTTTTTGGTTTATTTTAGTTGAGTATTCCTATCATCCTATGTATTCAGGTTTTTTGTTTTCCAAATTTTTAATTTTTTTTTTAATTCCGTTGTTTTAAAAATTAAAATTAAAATGACAGAAAAAAAAAATTATTTTTAAGTGGATTTATAATCTTGTTATTTGTGAAAAAAACTAAACTTACTGAGTAATTATTACTCACTAAAGAAGATAAAAAAAAAAAGCTAGACAATAAGCTAACTTGTATATAATCAAGTTTCAGTAATATTTATTTGAAAATTTAATATCTTTTTTGAATATTTATTATTACAAATATACAATTAACTACTAAGAATCATGCTATGAATAGATAAGCAAAAAAAATTTATTAAATGGATTTATACTCTTGTTGTACACGTTCCGAAGTGGTTTTGCATGTATCAAATATAAACTATGATATATTTGATTATTCTCTAATAACTTGTCATAGAAGCCAAGATCATCTATTGGTCAATGGACAAAAAAAATCAAAGGGTGTGACAAGGGAATAAACGTGTCGTCAATTGTCTATCCCTAGATTAAATATAATTTATACACCTAAACAAACCTAATACAAGTATAAGGCAAGCATAGGGGTCGAACCACAAGGAGACATGCATAAACACCACATTCACTACTTAATACTTAAGCTACCTCGGAACGAGAAGTGTGAAAAGCTAAGAAATTAAACTAGAGAGTAAGAATGATTAAAAATCAATATAACTAAGCACCAAGGGAAGTAGGTAGATGTAGTTGCCAATTGATCATGCAAAAACACGGAAGCAAAGCAATGGTAAACTAAGCATGCAAGAATATCAAATTAAAGCTCAATCTAACCGCCTTCCGGGGTTAATCAATTTCTCCTAACATAGCTTCCATGTTTCCACACTAGAACCATATATTAGAAGGTGCAATCAAAGAACTATCGATAACAATGAACCTTAACTAAGTCAACTTCCGTTTCTTGTTAGCAAAGATTCACCTTTAATCAACTAACAATGTGCACTTGCAAGAGGATTAAAGAATATCAAACATTCAAAGACTTTAATCACCATTAACAAAACCCCAACATCATAGGCATGAATCAATCAACAACTACACCATCCCCACACCCTTGGCTAGGTGACTACTCACAAATCATATTGAAAACAATATCAATCATCAAATCAATAAGCATCAACATGATTGATAAGCAAAGAAAAATAAATCAAAATAACCAAGCAAAACAAAATGCAAAGGTAAAGAGAAAGAGTAAGAAATTGCTCATTAATTGAAGTTGAAGATCTACAAAGGTTGATCAAATTCCTTCTTCAAAATCCAAGCTCATCAATGGAGAAATCCACACTTTCTCTCTCTACCCAAGGTAAACTAAGAGTGTTTCTCTCTCTACAATTAGGGAAAAATAAGTCTAGTACAAAGAAAAACGTCACCCCCCTTAAAAGGGAAAGAAAAGGGGTTTAAATAACAAATAAAACGAAGAGGGACGGAGGAAGTGGTGCGTGCGCGCAGCAGGTCCCGTGCGCGCGCACAGAGGGGTCTGCACGCACGCACAGGAGGGTGTGCACGCACGCACCCCTCTGGTGCTGCTGCAAGCCCTCCCTCGAGCCAAGAGGGCACGACTGCTGGTGCTCACGAGTGCGCTCTCATGCATCATGCTCGTACGATGGTGATGAACATGGCAGCCCAAAATCCTTCACTCTTGCGCTCTCAAGACTATAGCAAGTGATGATGGTGATGCACGAGAGCGCTAGCCATGAGTGGAAGCTTGCTCCTTGCCTTGAACTCTAGCCAACCAAACGATACGAGGCCGCTTCTCGAGCATCTGAAACACTTAGAGATCCTTCCAAACAAGATCCTGAGCCTCGAACAACACCTACAATAAAAGAGGGAAAAGCAAGTAAAGTGGAAAAGACGAAAATACCCCTAAAAAGCAAGAAAACACAAAAATGGACTACAAACCTTACTAGCAAGAAAACAAGGGAGTAAAAGGGGAAAACACGAGAAAGAAAGCATAAAAGGACTTTAAACTACTTCCTAGGAGTGACATAAATGTCACTCATCAGGGTGCATGGGACAATGAGTCCATGAGAGTACACTTTGCAAGTCTTCATTTGTTACTCATGTCTTCATGTTGAAGTCAATAGCCAAAATCATCATTGAGGTCATAGTTTGAATTCAAACAAGCCTTGCATGTGGAACACAAACTACTCTTGCATGTTGAATTGAAGTCTTGCATGTCCAATACAAAGCTTTGCATGTTTGAGGTGTAGAGTGTAGAGTAATATCTATCCTTAAATGACCTACTCTATACTACATACTAGCTTCTTATGCATCACTAATTTACAACCTATAATTTTTTTTGAAATTTAAACAATGTATTAAAAATGACTTTTGCTAAATTTACAAACATATACTTAACTTTTGAATAATTTACAAAATCATGTATTGATATCAGTACTTATACTTATTTAGATATAATAATTGATATTAATTTGGTTAGTTCGATACTTTCTCAAATAAAATAACATTCAATATTTTATAATTACATTCGTATTTCAATGAGATATAAAATATAATTTAACTCAGTAATTCAATTTTATATATTACTACAAAGTCACACAATGACACAATAGTACAATACCATGTACGATTATATACATTTTATTTGAAGTTAGAGGAGTATATACATTTTAGGAAGTTAGAGGATTATATACATTTTAGGTTTTAATTATTTGAAAAATTCTATAGCTATACTTTATAATACTTAATTAATATAGGAAAAAAAATTTCATCATAGTTGCAGCAAAATTTAATTTATTTTGTGTAAAAAAACATTATTTCAATAATTCAATTATTTAAAGTCAAACAAAAAAACATCCAGTATTTAATATTTCTAGAATTAATTACTTAATTTAGCTAGCTTAAAATCCAAAAACCTGAACCAAGCAAGTTGTTTATATATATATATATATATATATATATATATATATATATATAATTAGTTTACCTAGCTAGTTTTGGAATTAACAAATATGAATGGTCATTTTGGTAAATACTTTTGTTAAATGGGCATTTTGGTAAAAGATCCAAAACAAATTGCTGTTCAATAACACTGTATACACACATGAACCCAGCATTATATATCAAGACTTCGCATTATTGCAATTTATTATTACATCTAAAGATACAATCATTCAAAGATGAGTTCTTCAAGCTCAAGCCCTTCATACGCGACTAATCTCACCTGCGCGCATGGTGTGCACGCTAGAATCGCAACAGTCCGTAGAGGTCCTAATATTGGTAAACGTTTCTATATTTGTCCCTTTTGGAAGGTAATACATGTATGATTTTTCTAAAATTGCAAGATAATTATTATTTTCTGATAATTGTTTGTAGAGGTCCTAATAATTGTTTATGATTCTTTATTGTTTTTATTTTCCAGGATAGATCTAAGGATTGTCGTTTTTTTAAGTGGGAAGATGATTTACCAACAACCCTTATCGGAGCTCAAGAACAAATTATCATGCTTCAAAGGGATAACGACACACTTACAAAGGAAAATGAGGAACTGATAAGAGAATTACAAAGATTGGTAACTTTGGTTGAGAAGACTCAAATAAGGACTGTCAACTTGAGGGCAAAGAATAATTGTCTACTTATAGCAATAATAATATTACTATTTGTAATTTTTATTTTGTTTATGTAAGTTATGCCTAATCAATCAAACAATGTACTTTGTTTGATTTGAAGTTGTCAAATTCAATAGTCATTTCAGTTTGATTACGCCTAATTCGGAAAGATTGTTAAAATTTTTAGATTAATTTATGAAAACCCTAATATGGTGTTATGTGTTTTCATCAATTTCAAAATCTTATTTTATCACTTTATGTGACTTAATAAATGGAACACAAAGTAAATACATTTGTACAATAAATCTTGTAAGAAAAAAAAAAAATTCACACTTAATCATTGTACATCAATAAATTGTACATGAAATCCATAATAACTTAAACCAAAAATGCATGAAAAAACACAATTAATATTTTTTAAAGGAAATAAAACATTCATTAAGAACTGAAATAAAATACATTACGCATAGGGTACCTTTTTAAGATAACACAAATCATAAAATGTTGAATAACAAGACATATTTTGAAAATTCCCAAATTAATGCAACAATAACACCAGTTGGTTAATTTCCACGATCTACTACAGCTTCATTCAAGTATTTAAGCTTGATGTCCTTTCTTTCAGACTTGCAATGTCATACCATTCAAAATAAAGCACGCTTGCAACCGGATGTCCCTTAAATTAACAAATATAATATAATTAGCAAATACATTTAATTTGGATTGTACTTCTTACAAAATAGTAAAGTGTATATAATTTAATTACAACAAATATAAATTTGATTTTAAAATATTCCATACCTTAAAAAACATATCCACCTTCACGTAATCCGAGTGTACATGTCTTTGGTCTCCCGCAATAATGTCATCCCTCCAAAGAACAATAACACCTCCAGAGACACCATTAGGGGATATAAATGAGAAGCGATAACTACCTGGTAGTTCCCTTACAATTAGTTGAACATTCTCAACACTTTGCCTTGTTTCCAACAAGACAACTACACCAGGTGCATGAAGGCCATATAATTGCTTAAAATATTCAACAAATGATGGCCTTGCAAGTCCTCTAACATTCCAGCAACATATAATTGTGTCACTTGGCATCGCAATACATGGAGTATTAACAAGTGCTACCGCTGTTGTGCCGTGAAAGGTAGTAAAATCGACTATATAATAACCTGCAACATACTCAGCGAAAATGTCAAATCCAACCCATATATGAAGAACATGGGGATATGATTGAGTTTTCAAAAGTTGAAATGCATCTGTAAACGGGCCCATCAACAACCTAATAGGGTTATGATCTAATTTCAATATAGGAGAATCTATATTTATAATAGGCCTCGGATCTAGAACATGCAAAGCTGGAGCTAAATTGTTTGGGTTGAATTGTTGGTATCCAAGACACCACCTCAAAAAAATTTCAAATTCATAACGTATTGGATATATGTCGTGAATGTTGGGTAAATGAGCGGGTCGTGGTTTACCACTTCCATCAATTGGGGTCATAAAATGGTTGTTTAGTGTGTTGTTACCTTTTGCTTGTAGGTGGTAATTGATTGTCCAAGAATTCCCGAGTCTCCTCTCTACGAGTTTTCATTGCTTTTATGCCTAAAGAAGGTGCAAGAAGTTCCAAGTCAAAGGTGGATCCAAGGGGCAAGCTTCAAGGCTTTGTTTATGCCTTACTCATGGCTTTTATTCTTCAAGAAATTCAAGAAAGTTTCTGCCCACTTTGTCCTCCATCATCATCATCCTGGATGCGTGCACCACTTGAGCTAGGACGAAGAGAAGAAGGGGGGGGAAACCCAGCTATGTGCAGGCGCAATAAGGGAGTGTGCGGCCGCACCTTGGTCGTGTGCGGCCGCACATCAAGTGCGTGCGGGCGCACCTGCCTGGGTGTGTCCCATGCGCGCCATTCTCCCTCCTCCGAGCACCCGCACTTAAGAGGGTCTATTTTTGGGCGTCTTTACCGACCTCCTCCTTGTATATATAGTTATTTCTACCTATTTTTAGAAAAAAAGTTTTAGTAAGTTTTTAGTTTGAATTTGATAGTTAGTTTTTGGGAGAATTTTAGAGAGAGAAACTCATGATCTTTGGTGTTTGTTCAAGAATTCATTATTGTATTTGATCTTTTGATCAAAGTTTTGTAAGGATCTTCTTCTTAATTTCAATACAAGTTTGATTTTAGTTGATTTCTTTAGTTTTTCATGTTGTTGATGATTGATTTGGTTATTGATTGAATTTTGATTGATTTTGATTGATTGTTGGTTTAATCTTTGAATTCAAGTATGTTGATGATGAAATTGATGAATGTTGTAGTTTTGATCTCCATTCCTATGGCTAGTGAGTAGTTTCCTAGCTAGGGAGATGGTGAAGCATGTATGAATGATGGAATAGTGTAATTTGGGGATAATTGATGGAGTTGATGATATGATTAAATTTGGTTGATCTTTCATGTGCATGTGTGTGATTAATTGAGGTTTGGCCATCTTTGATTAATACACTAGATTGCATTGTAAGCTTGCTATGATACGGACCATTGATTAGTGAACTTGCAATTTCACGATTGAGGTGCTTTGTGACGTTCCCTAGTTAGTGTTTAGCGTAGTTGACGCTAGTTAGACCTCTAGGTGAACCACCTTAGTATGCTCTTTTGGATACATGATGATTTTCCTTCATATCGCTTGACTTAGTCGGTTTGACCTCCCAAATTACCGTTTCCATTATGATTGCATGTGGATCCATTGCCCTAGTGTCTTAGATTGATTTAATACAAGTTTGCATTACCTAGTTTTAGCCCTAGTTCTACCTCAAACCCCTTCTAGACTTCGAAATAGCTTAATCTAGGCATCGTGCACTTGATATCCATTCCCTTGGGTTCGACCTTGACTTGCCACTACGCTAAATAGGGGTTACTTAAGCTATAAATATTGTTTGATAGGGTGGGGTGGTAGCCCAACGACCTACCATTCTCCGCCACATCAAAATGGCGCCGTTGCCGAGGAATGGTGCTTGAGTGTATGTTGTTTTTGAGTCTATTTCATTTTGATAAAATACAAAAAGATTTTGTTTCTCTAGGCTACATTTGTAGCCGTGCTACTAACATTTTTGTGTGAGTTTTGCATGCATAGAACCCGTGATCGTCCCCTTGTTCCCCTTGATCCGGAAATAGAGAGGACTCTTTCAAGAAGAAGAGTGGACAATAGATCTTTGGCTTATAGCTCTTCGAGTGAAGAAGAAATTCAAGAAGAACAAGGAATGGGTGAACATCCTAGAATAGCCTTGAAGGAGCTTGGAGTGCCCGGGGCATATAGATTTGAGAGTGGAATAGCTCCACCAACTACCCCGGCAAATGACTTCGAAATCCGTCCGGCAATGATCACCTTGATTGAGAGAAGGCAATATAGTGGGGCTAAGAATGAGAGCCCATTGAACCATTTGAAAGAATTTGAAAAATATTGCAACACTATCAAAGTCAATGGGGTCTCTCAAGAATTCATCAGCCTCAAGTTGTTCCCTTTCTCTCTAATAGGAAGATCTTTGGAATGGCTAGACAAGGAGGTGAAGCCCAACTCCTTGAGAACTTGGGATGATGTTACAAAGGCTTTCTTGTCCCGTTTCTTTCCCCAAAAGAAGACGGCGGAGGCAAGAGCCTTGATTCAAGGGTTCAAGCAAAGGCCGAGTGAAAGTCTTTATGAAGCATGGGAGAGATTTAAAGAGTATCAAAGGGAGTGCCCTCATCACGGAATCCCCACATACCAAGTGATCCAAATCTTCTATGGAGGTTTAAGTCCCCAAAGCAAGTCATGCCTTGATGGAGGGCCGGGGGCCCTATCATGAACAAAACCGAAGAAGAAGTTGTGGATATCATTGAGGATGTGGTGACATATTATAGGGATTGGCAAGATGGGGAGAGAGACTCTTCAAGCAAACAATCTTCATTGTATTCGGTGGACCATCTCAATGCAATCAACAACCTTTCTTCTCAAATGACAAATTTAGGAAAGGAGGTCACCGCAATCAAAGCTAAGTTGGAGAGCACTTCTTCCTCTCCTCAAGCTTCTAATCTTCCCTCCCAATTTAAGGGGAGAGGTACTCCTTCTAACTCTCAACCCCCTCCCTCTTCACATAATATGCCTTTGGGTTGCTTGTTTTGTGATGCATGTGGATCGTATGATCATGACTCTAGTGCTTGTCCTAATGAATGTGTTGATGAGTTTGACAATGAATGTGAACATGTCAATTTTGTGTCAAATAACAATGTTCAAAGGTTTGATAATCAAAAAGGCCAATGGAATAGGAATTATCAAAACCAAGGCAATTTTGACAACTATAATCATAATGGTGGTTATAGGAACCAAGGGAATCAAGGTTCTCGTGGTAACCATAACCAAGGTTATAGTAGCCAAAATCAAGGCCAAAATTATGGTAATCAAAATCATAATTATGGTAATCAAAACCAAGGTTATGTAAATCATAACCAAGGTAATGGAAACCATAATCATGGTGGTGGTAACCATAATCAAGGTTATGGTTCAAGTCAAAATAGGAGTAATTGGAACAATCAAGGAAGGGGAAATTTTCAAAATAATGCTCAAAGAGGTCCCCCACCCGGTTTTGTTCCAAAGACTCAAAATGAAAATTCCTATTCACAACCTTCTTCTCCTAGGACAACCTTGGAAGAGTTAATTGATAATCAAACCAAGATCATTAAAACCTATATGGCGGTTAGTGATAAGAAATTCAATGAGATGATGACCCACAATAAGATGGTTGAGACTCAAATTACTCAATTAGCAAGCACTATTAAGGATTTTGCTAGTCCTTCATCTTTGCCTTCCCAAGGTGTTGAACCAAAGAAACCCGTGTACTCTATTGCCACTAGTGGCGGAAATGATTTTGATGAGGGAGTTTCTTGGTCAAAAGAGGGAAGAGATGAGTGTGGTGCTAAGGAGAATGAAGAGGAAAGGATTGAGTCTAAGGAATTCTATTGTGAGGTTGACAAAAGAGAAGAGTGTGTTGATGAAAGGATGAGTGAGATAGAGAGATTTCCCGATCTCCCATATCCCCAAAAATACTTGAGATTCAAAATGGATGAGCAATTTGGGAAATTCCTTGAAGTTCTAAAGGATGTTCATGATTCTACACCCCCTACCGAACCAATTCCCGACATGCCTAAGTACTCCAAGTTTGTTAAGGAGATCTTAGAGGAGAGAGAGGATTTTGATGAGGGTAGTTCGGTGGAAGGAGGGAAGTGCTTTAGTGCTCTTATCCATGGTGAACTCCCAAGGAAGATGGAAGATCCGGGGAATTTTTCAATCCCTTGCCAAATTAAGAAAATGGTTTTTGAAAATGCTTTGTGTGATCTTGGTGCTAGTGTTAGCATAATGCCTTTCTCGGTTTTCAAGCGGCTTGATCTAGGTGAGCTTCAACCATCTAAGATAACACTTCAATTGGCCGACCGTTCTATTAAGCTTCCTAAGGGAAGAATTGATGATGTCCCCTTAAGGATTGGAGAGTTTGTTTTTCCGGTGGATTTTGTTGTTCTAGAGATTGAGGAGGATGAACATATTCCAATCATCTTAGGGAGGCCTTTCTTAGCTACCTCGGGAGCTTTAATAGATGTCAAAGGAGGTCAAATTACTTTGAGGTGTGGGAAATTAGAAGAGAGTTTTAAGTTGAAACCAATGCATGAGTCTTTATCTTGTGTCCAAGATATCGCATGTGCTAGTCTTTCTCGTTCCATTGATGGTATTTGCATGATTGATTCTTCTACTAACAATGTTTTTGAGATTGTTGATTATGTTTGTTCAAGTATTGATGATGTTAGTGAAGAGGAATTTGTGATTCAAAAGCCAAGGGATGAGAAAGATATTGGTTTTCCAAATTGGTTCAAGCTTAATTCTCATGAGGAAGAGAAAGCTTCTATGACAAAGGATGTTGAAGTCAAGCCAAAGAAAAAGGCCCGTGATTCAAAGAAGGCAAGAAAAAGGAAGAAGTTGAGAAGTGAAAAAGAAGAGTTTGGAAAGAAGTTTTGTGAGAGTTTCTTCAAGCAACAATGAGAAGTTGCCAAAGGTTGAAGAAAAATTTGCTCTATCGACCACCTTGAAGAAGGTGGTGTTCTTTGATCCTCCGTGATTAGGAGGAAGGGTCGAGCTTAGGACCTTAAGCAAGCGCTTCCCGGGAGGCAACCCGGAGTTTCTAACCTTTCTCTTTGATTTTTGAAGTTTCTCATTTTTGTTTCTTTTATTACTTTGTCTTTTCTTTAACTTTTCTCTTTATTTGGATTTTTAGGATGTCCGTTTGTGGGATTGGAATTCAACAAATATGCATGATGGATGGAAGGTGTTCATGGCACAAATCATATTTTGTTCGATTCTAATAGAAATTTGAGGTAAAAAGGGTAAGAATTTTAGAGAGGTGAGATAGGAAATTCATATTTTGAAAAATGGAGGAAATTGATACTTAGTGAATTTTTGAGGTGTGCACATGAATTTTCAACTTTGAGGACTTTGAAAATGATTTTAGCTACTGCCGATGTTGTTCCTCATCACCATCATGATTCATGTGCGCACCAAAATAGGCAGTAAATATCAAATTTTTGAGAAAAAGGAAGGAAGGAGCACGCACAGGGATGTGCGGCCGCACACGAGGCATGTGCGGGCGCACAGCCTGCGTGTGCGGGCGCACACCAGTCCTGTGCGGCCGCACATGGCTGGACGTGCCATTTATCTCCTTCTTCCTCCTCCTTTCCCTTCATTTCCTTCATTCTTCATCTCCTACCTCACGAACATCTCCTTCTAACCCTCCTCTTGTGCGCACTCTTCCACTCTCATTTATCATCAAAAATCACTCAAATCCTCACCAAAATCACTCCATTTTCACTCAAAATCACTCACAAATCTTTCTACACTACAAATTCCTCACAATTTGACCCAAATTTCCCTCAATCTCTCTCCTACTCTTGGTGGCCGAAAATTGGGGCTTTTGTGTGGAGTTGAAATTGCTTGCTCGAAATTGGTTTATCTTGCTTCTTTTATGGTATAATCACTAATCCTTGCTTTAATTTTGCCAATTATATCATAAATTTGCATGAATTACAAATTTGTATGAGCATGAATAGTGTAGTATTGATTTTGTGATTTTTGATGCTTGTTCTTGATTTTGGTTGTGATTTGGTGATATTTGTTGATTGATTTTGCATGACATTGTGTTGTTTGTTGATTTTGTAGTGATTTTCATCAATTTTGGTTGAATTCTTGTGAGTTGAAATTTTGGAACGTTGGTAGTATATGGTGATTTCGGTATTGGTCTTGTGTTTGCTCTTGGATTGATTGAAAAGGAATTTTTCTTGGAACATTGGTATTTTTGATTGGTTTGGAATTGGTTTGATTGAAAGAAATTGTGAAATTGGAGTTTGGTGATTTTGGTAGTAAGTGGTGAATTTGGGTGTGGTGCTCTTGGTTCTTTGGTTTGCTACTTGATTGGTTGTTGGTGATCTTCTATACCTCTCACAATGTCTAAATACCTCAAGAAACTCACCAAAAAGCGAAAAACCGATGTTAGCATCGAGGAACCTCCCCGCCCAAGTACCTCCTCTAGGCCTAGTACATCTTCTAGGCCTAGTACTTCCAACCCATCTTCCACTCAAACACGACCTCCAACCTCTCTTCCAAAAAAGAAAAATCTCACCGATTAACAAAAGGCCTTTTACCAAAATCTGAAAGATGAAAGAACCCTCAAACAAACCCGCCATTACTTTCAACCCGATATGCTGAAGTTGGGGATTGATAATGATGTGCGGTCATTGCTTTTGAATTTGAGATTGGGGACTTTCATCGCCGATGCCTACCGCACCTACAAGGAGCCTACCTTGGAGTTCTTGGCTACCTTGGAGCTTGTACCCATTGGAGGGGTATATAGGGTGCGGTTCCAATTGTTCAACAACATTTTTGACCAATCTTTGGAGGAGTTCGACGCTGCTTTGGATTTTGATCCCCATGGGGACATTGTTAACGTTGAACACTTCATCTTCCCGGATTATGATCAAGATTCTTGGTGGGAAGACATCTCCGGTGGTAGTGAGTTCATCACCAACAGGGCTAAGATCTCGGACGTGTACCAACCTTGTCTTAGGGTTGTACACCGTCTATTGGGCTATGTCTTGTTCCCCAAGCAAGAGATGGGGAAATTGAGTAAATTGGAACTCAAGGTCCTTTGGTTATCTACTCGCCCGGAGTTTGTGGGCCGGTTGAACTTGGGCTACATCTTTGCCCAATATTGCTTGGACCTCCGCAAAAGGAGGACGGGAGAGATCCCTTGTGGGGGTATGGTAACTAGGCTTGTGACTCGCCTTCGCCTCAATGATTATCTCCCATTTTGTAAGGAGATCGGGGATGCGGCTTCCATCTATCTTGATATGCAACAATTGGGCCAAATCCAATTTATCTCCAAGGGTTTTAGTGAAGGGAGATATGAGTGGCTAAGGGGCAACGAGCATTGGTGCTACTTGCCTAACCCTAGCTTGACTTCTTTGGCTAGGATTGCCGACAATGTTTGGCATGTTCCCAGGTCCTTCCGGCATCCCAACTTTGATTCCGAGGAGGATGAAGATGAAGATGATGAGGAAGAACAACAAAATCAACAACAACAAAATCAACAACAACAACAACATCAACAACAACATTTTTCTCCACAACAACAAGCTCCTCATGAGCAAGAGCAAGAGCAAGGGCAACATGCTTTTGCCAATGATGATTTGAGGGCTCTTAGTGAGCAAATGAGTGGATTGAAAATCCACATTGATGGCATGTATGATCAAGACTTTGGGGCACTCTATGACCAAATAAGAGGTATTCAAGAAGTGCAACAAGGTATGTTTTCACAACAACAACAACTCTATGATGCGGAAGTTAACCATGGGAACATTACTCCCCCGGTTAACTATCCGTATTCCCGCCCCAACAAGGTCCTCTACCTTCGTTTGGGCATCCTTATTGGTCGGGGCCTTCTAACCCCGACACCGAGCGTCACTATTACCCGAACGAGCATGGCAAGTATGATTACAAGGTTCCGGGTGGTAGTGACTATAGGGGGGATCCTAACTACCCCCATGTCCATCCCAACCACCCTTTTGAGCTCACTTTGCCCGATAACTTCACCCCTCTTGCTCCTTGGCAACAAGATCTTTTCAAGGGGCATTATGGGTGGCCCGATGGGTACACCGGAGGATGGGAGCCTTACCCTCATCCCTTCGATGACCCCGAACGCAACAGAAACCCCGATGGGGCCGGGCCTAGTGGGAGTGGTGGTGGTGATGGTAGTAGTTATTAGTTCCCTTTTAGCTTCTCATGCTTTTTACCTCCATCCCTTATATTTTTGATACTTGCTTTGTTTTGTTTGGGATGTTGAGATGTATTTTCTATCTAGCTTGGGGGAACTAGTAACTTGCTCGGTGACCATGTTGTTGTTGTGTACATATTTTAGTTGCTTGCATGTTTATTTTCTTTCCTCTTTTTGGTTTCCTCATTTTCTTGATCTCTAGGCTACTTTCCTTGTAGCTAGCTTGTTTGCCCTATTCGCTTGGATGTTTGTTGTTTGTGGAGATGTTTTGCTTGGCATGTTGTTGTTGATGATCCCTTAAATCCAAATCCCTCAATCCAAATCCCTTTAATCCAAATCTTGTAGTTTAGAGTAGTTCTTTAGTTAGTCTAGATTTTATTTCTTTTATTCTTTATTTTCTTTGGTTAGTTTAGCTTTTCTTTCCTTTAGTTGTATATATTACTTGCTTTGTTTATTTTCTTTTATTTGTTGTTTTGTTTTATTTGTTTTGAAGTTACTAACCATTTTCTTTGTTCATAGTTTCTTTTATTTCTTTTTCTCACTTGGTTCCTTGAAGAGCTTATGGATATGGAATGCTACGAGGTGGTTTCTTATTGCTTCGTTTATTTTTGCTAAGCTTGGAATCCCGGTGAGACCTTTCTTATTTTTCTCTTTATTTTCCTTGGTTGCATAGGATAGGATTAGTTTAGGAGAAGTTGAATGGTTCGAGGACGAATGCTTGTTAACACGTAATGTCTTTGGGATCGGTGACTTTGTTGTCTATCGATCACTTGTTTGTCGATTGGAATTTTTATGTGTTTAACATGCTTTCTAGTCCTTTGCATGCTTTTCTCCTATGATTTCCTCTTCTATGTCTCCGTTTCTTTTCTTTTTACTCTCTTTTATTTTACCTTTTTCTCTTATTTTCTTTTATTTTTCTTTTTATTTTAGATGTGATTTTGAGGCATTGTTTTCATTTCTTTTCTTTTGAGATGAACCTTGTACATTGGACTTGTCTTTTGCATGACTTTCTTCCTAGGTTGTAAAGGTATGCACGGTTTGAGATTATGTTCGGTTGACTCTAGGATAGTGTATGCTAGGGTAGTTGGTTTGAACTAGGAGGATCATGAAGCCGGATTCTACTTGTTTGTGGTATGTTGGTAGTTGCTTCCTATAGTTGATTTGACACCTTTGGTGAGTTTTTGCCACAACCTTGTGAGGTTACTTGTTTTTCTAGCCTTCAACATTCCTTGTATGAGCGGCGTGGATCCTTGACTATGCAAACCTAATCTAATAAAGCTTGATGTATGATTCTCAAACACGAGACCGAACTATCTAGGAAGGACAAAGGCACATTTTTCGGGGTGGTATTTTTCATTTTTGCTTTATTTTGTTATTTTCTTTTATTTTGGGTTTACATTTGCCTTCTTGCAACCATTTGAGCCTTATCCCTTCTTTTCAAGCCACATCTTTAGTTATTTGACCTTTTGTTTCATTTTCTACCTTTCTTGATTTTTGTGAAGCAATATGATCATTTGAGATGAAGTTTGTGATGGTTAAGTTGGAAATTTGGTTTTTATGAAAGCAAGATTGTGTTATGATTTCTTTGTGAATAATGGCAAATGAGTATGAGTAAAAGCCGTCCTATATTATAAAAGGCATGGACAAATAAGTGCAAAAGTTGTAAAAGCCGTCCAAAGTTAAAAAAGGCAAGGACTTTGCAATTACAATATGAAAACAAAAAAAAAAGTGAAAAGTGAAAAATTCAAAAATATTTTGATGTATTCTTTTCTCCTACTAAGCATTGAGGACAATGCTCCATTTTAGCTTGGGGGAGAAGCGTGTACGCTTTTTGTATATATTTTTGTGAGTATAGCTTCAAGTAAGCTTGGGGGTGTTGTTTTTGTTTGGTAATTTCTTGATTGTGGTGTTAAGGATTGATCACCCTTTTTCTTCACTTTTTAGGAATATCACCAAATTTTTAAATTTTAGCCTACCTTCACCCTTTATGCCTTACATTACAACCTTGGGGAAAGACCTTTCGACCTAGATAGTTGAGTCACTATTCGGGGGAGGGCATCATGGGTCATTGCCTAAGGAAAGGGGATGCATAGTCAAGATTGTCGAGTAGCCTTAAAAATAATTCTTTTCCGGTTCCTTCGAGGAATCATTGGGACACTCACTAAGGGGAGATTTGAGACTAGTGGGAAGAACGCGGTAAGATTGTTTGGGATGAAAGTGAATTGTGATAACTAGTTCCTATGCCTAGCATACCCTATGTTTCAATCAACCTTGGATATCTTGAAACGTGCATACCTTAACTACTTGAGAAAGATTGTCATTCACTTGCTTTATAGTCTTTAAGTTGATTCATTTCGTAAAGGTTTGTTTTTATTTCATTTTCTTTCTTTTAATTCTATGGTTTGCCTCATTGATGTTTGGTGGAGAGTTATGGGTCAAACTCTTAGGATACCCTTACGAGACCTCACTCGTCCTCATAGGCGACTTTGGGGTTTAAAGGGCTTGTTGTAGCTAAAAACAACCGTGATTCCTACGACAATGAGTTTTAGTGTATATTCTTATCTTGAGTCTTTCTTTTTCGTTTTCAATAAAATGTTCATCCTCTCTTTTTCTTGCTTTGTTTTGCTCGAGGACGAGCAAAAGTTTAGCTTGGGGGAATTTGATGAGTGACATTTTTGGCACTCATTTGGTTCCTTTTTGGATGATTTTTATTTCATTTTATCTCTCTTTTCTTTAGTTTTCCTTAGTTTTATTCTTGTTTTCTTCATTTCATGCTTTTTGTAGTTAGTTTCTCTTTTTCATGTCTTTTTCTAGTTTACTTGTTATTTTTCTCTTTTACTTGCTTTTTACCTTTTGCTTGTAGGTGGTAATTGATTGTCCAAGAATTCCCGTGTCTCCTCTCTACGAGTTTTCATTGCTTTTATTCCTAAAGAAGGTGCAAGAAGTTCCAAGTCAAAGGTGGATCCAAGGGGCAAGCTTCAGGGCTTTGTTTATGCCTTACTCATGGCTTTTATTCTTCAAGAAATTCAAGAAAGTTTCTGCCCACTTTGTCCTTCATCATTATCATCCTGGATGCGTGCACCACTTGAGCTAGGACGAAGAGAAGAAGGAGGGAAACCCAGCTATGTGCGGGCGCACTAAGGGAGTGTGCGGCCGCACATTGGTCGTGTGCGGCCGCACATCAGGTGCGTGCGGGCGCACCTACCTGGGTGTATCCCGTGCGCGCCATTCTCCCTCCTCCGAGCGCCCGCACTTACGAGGGTCTATTTTTGGGCGTCTTTACCGACCTCCTCCTTGTATATATAGTTATTTCTACCTATTTTTAGAAAAAAAGTTTTAGTAAGTTTTTAGTTTGAATTTGATAGTTAGTTTTTGGGAGAATTTTAGAGAGAGAAACTCAAGAACTAGAGAGAGAAACTCATGATCTTTGGTGTTTGTTCAAGAATTCATCATTGTATTTGATCTTTTGATCAAAGTTTTGTAAGGATCTTCTTCTTAATTTCAATACAAGTTTGATTTTAGTTGATTTCTTTAGTTTTTCATGTTGTTGATGATTGATTTGGTTATTGATTGAATTTTGATTGATTTTGATTGATTGTTGGTTTAATCTTTGAATTCAAGTATGTTGATGATGAAATTGATGAATGTTGTAGTTTTGATCTCCATTCCTATGGCTAGTGAGTAGTTTCCTAGCTAGGGATATGGTGAAGCATGTATGAATGATGGAATAGTGTAATTTGGGGATAATTGATGGAGTTGATGATATGATTAAATTTGGTTGATCTTTCATGTGCATGTGTGTGATTAATTGAGGTTTGGCCATCTTTGATTAATACACTAGATTGCATTGTAAGCTTGCTATGATACGGACCATTGATTAGTGAACTTGCAATTTCACGATTGAGTTGCTTTGTGACGTTCCCTAGTTAGTGTTTAGCGTAGTTGACGCTAGTTAGACCTCTAGGTGAACCACCTTAGTATGCTCTTTTGGATACATGATGATTTTCCTTCATATCGCTTGACTTAGTCGGTTTGACCTCCCAAATTACCGTTTCCATTATGATTGCATGTGGATCCATTGCCCTAGTGTCTTAGATTGATTTAATACAAGTTTGCATTACCTAGTTTTAGCCCTAGTTCTACCTCAAACCCCTTCTAGACTTCGAAATAGCTTAATCTAGGCATCGTGCACTTGATATCCATTCCCTTGGGTTCGACCTTGACTTGCCACTACGCTAAATAGGGGTTAGTTAAGCTATAAATATTGTTTGATAGGGTGGGGTGGTAGCCCAACGACCTACCATTCTCCGCCACATCAAAGTTCTCCATAGTAATGTAGTACAAATGTACAATATGAACTCCTCATTTTTAAATAGTGTTTCAATTAGATCACAAAATAAATTACTTCCTCCGTTTCTATTTAGTTGACGCGTTTGATTTAGGCACATATATTAAGGAGAGGAGAGAGAGTGATAGAAAATGAAAAAGCAAGTGGGGTAGCTTGTAAATGCAAGGTAAAAAATTTACCCAAAAAGGAAACGTGTCAACTAAAGAGAAACTTCCTAAAAAGGAATACGTGTCAACTAAAAAGAAACGGAGGTAGTATATCTTAATAATTGAATGAAGGAATTTAAACATACTTAAAATTTTTGTGAAAAATAAATAAATCAAGTGGGTTTCATAGTACATTGAAACTAAGATATTGAGAAAGAACATTTCATACATTCATATTACTTTTCGATTACCATGGAGATCGAGTATTGAGGTGGACTATGTGAATTGTTAAATTAATATTTAATGTAGGATATGGAAAAAAAGAAATGTGACACGAGCGAAAATCCATTCCAAAATATTTAGATAACAACCGTGAGCATAAATTAATAGTTGGACATGTTCATTTTCGTTTATCGAAATAGTTATAAAATAAAGTTTTTTTTGTTCATTTCCCTAATAATAAAAATGAATTTTGACTTTCATTTTATTCAACTAGCTAGCTTTGTTCAATGCATCCTAATAACAATTCGAATTCAAAAAGCTTTGTATTAATGTGTTTAACTTTCTTTTTTATCAATAAGCTTACTTGAATGCATTTGACGTTTATTAGATTTTAAAATCATTGTTTGAATATGTTTTACATTGATTTGATTCAATTAGCTTAGTTGAGTGCATTAAACTTTCAATGATTCAAAAAGCTTTGTTTGAATGAGTTTGAAATTCATTTGATTAGAAAAACTTTGTTTGAATGTTTTCGACTTCCATTTTGAGTCATTAAACTTTGTTTGAATGTTTTCGACTTCCATTTTGAGTCATTAAACTTTTTTGAACGCATTTCACTTCATTTGATTCAATTTGATTTGTTGAATGTATTTCACGTTCATTTGATTCGGTTTAAGAATGTGTTCTACATAAGCTTGTATTGTTTAAGTTAACCAATTATCCTACACGGAACAAATAAGCATTAAAGTGAACTAGGTTAATTAAGAATGATATTAGTCTTATGCTATTGTTGAAGGCAAAAGGAATCATATAAAACACAAAGAAGACTATTCAATGGCTACATAAAAATTGTAGCCATTGTAACTAATTTTAATCTCAAACGTTTAAATATCAAAGATTAGTCTTGTCAATTCATTAATTGACTTTTACATTAAAAACAAAATTAATTAATTTCAAAAGCTACTTTATTTAAAAAAAAAACGAAAAAAAAACTGCTTGTTGCTGCCATTGATATAGTTCTAAGAGCATCTCCATTCTCCAATGGTATACAAAAAGAACTTGCTTGCAAATTAAATTAAATTGTAAGCAGGTAAAATAAAAAAAAAAAATTAATAAAAAAATAATAAGAATTGGATAAAATCTAAAGTGTTGGGAACATGGAGTATAGATCAATCTGCTGCATATATACATATACGTAGTATCTCTCACTCAAGTTGGTTCATCATTCAGTCAACAATGTAGGATTAAGTTTTTTTTCTACAAAATTTGTTTTAAAACTTTAAACAAATAAGCACACATAATCTAAAAATTTGGCTTTAAATGACACTTATAGCTTATACTCTTAGAAAAAAGGTGATGTGTACAATGTGATAATGCAAAAATTTAAAGAGAATGAAAATTGTGATATATTTTAATTCAGTATGAGCTTTATCATTAAACTTTTAGTATAACATATTTATCTTAATTACTAATTTTTATTGGTCAAAATAATATTTTAATTAACCATCAATTTATAAGATAATATTTTATTTTTACCTATTTGTTTGCTAACATACGTTTTTTTTTAATATCCAATTCATCAATTATAATACAAAAAAGATAAATTCGATCTTTTTCTTTTGTGTAAAATTGATTTTATTTAATTCAAAAATAAAATAGATTTCTAACTTTTGATAGGTCGAAATAATATTTTTTATGTATATATATATATATATGTATATGTATATATATATGTATATATATATATATATATATATATATGTATATGTATATGTATATATATATATATATATATATATATATATATATATATGTATATGTATATATATATGTATATACATATATATATATATATATATATATACATATGCATATACATATACATATATATATATATATATATATATATATATATATATGTATATGTATATGCATATGTATATATATATATATATATATATATGTATATATATATATATGTATATGTATATATATGTATATGTACATACATATACATATATATACATATATATATATATGTATATATGTATATATATATGTATATATGTATATATGAAGAGGGGAAAACTATGTCATTGAACTAATCCTCCCTACGGTCAAACAAATTTATAATCACTCAACTACCTAAATACAAGTATAGAGGTAAGTCAAGGGTGGAACCACTAGGAACGGTTATGTTCAAGTATTTCTAATTAACGCCTAAGCTAGATCGAAGTCTAAGGTGAAAGGTAGCGCTATTCTACTTCCTAAATCAAGAATCAAACAAATGAAACACTAGGGAATGGGGATCAACATGCATTCATGATAACCAAGCTAATTAGGGAGTCAAGCAATCCAAGCAATGCAAAGACAAATAGTAGGAGCAATTAGGGGCATTCAACTAATCATCCTCACACTCTCTAACATAGATTTCTCTAGTGTTAAACAATATGAAGAAACATAATCAAATACTCAACTAATTATGATCAAATCGATATCAAGTGGTCATGTCAATCAATTCAATCATGCAATCAATGCTAGCAATCATGGTTAGCTACTCCAATCAAACTTATGCAACATGCAAACCTCCATGAATCAATTTAATTACAACACAAGAACTACTCAAATTCCCAAATCAATCTCAATCCATCAATCACACATGTTTACCCAAACCCTAGCAAGTAAACTACTCAAGAAACATCATCATCAAATCTACTATCAACTATAGAAAACAAGAATTAACAAAATATCAGGAACAATTACTCTAATCAAACATCAAATGTCAAAATCAAACCAAACAAACATCTAATTAAACAAAACAATTGAATGAGGTAGAGTTTAGAAATGCTCATTGATAATTAGGAAGATCTCCAACACAATTGTCACACTTGCATCTTCAATCTCTCAATCACCATTGAAATTTCTCACTTTCTCTCTCTAAAATTACTCCTAATCTAGAGAGAGAAGCTCTCAACCTAAGAGAGAGAAAACTATTCTAAAACTAAAGAATTACATCAATGAAGAAAAAAGGAAACCAAAAACTATATAAACAAAAGGAGAAAAGAAGCTTAAAAATCGTAAAAGACCTGGAAACCCGCGCCCGCAGACAACTCGGCTGCGCCCGCGGAGGAAGACGGAAACCCCGATAGCCGCGCCCGCGGGGCCAAGGCCCGCGCCCTCGGGGAGCCCTCGGGACAACCGCGGGTGCTTACTGCCCAAAAAAGGCAGTTTTGGAGCTGCAGCAACCTCGCGCCCGCGGGTACTGTAGCCCGCGCCCGCGGGTACTGTAGCCCGCGCCCGCGGCAGAATTTCAGGGCTAACTTCGGAAGGCTGTAACTCTCAATCTATGAATCGTATGAGGTCGTGAGACCTATAATTGGAAAGCTCTTTAAGTCTAGTTTCCAACCCAACTTGAATCACATCAATCCGACTTGTAGAACGTGAGATATGGCTGAAACAATGAACAAAGGTCCTATTTGAAACTTTGCAATCCTTCGTTTTCCTTTGTTTCAAACTCAAATTCAATTCCGAAAAGTGCATACTGATGCTAGTGGGTGCTATTTTCAATTTCCATGCATATAGCCCGCGACGTACCTACAAAACAACACAAAGAAACGGAGAAGCGAGAGAAATAGCCGAGAAATGAATAAAATGATAAGAAAACCATTAAAAGCATGCATTTCTATAAACTAACACAAAATAACACAAATCGAGCATTATTCTCTATAAACACGACACAAACGAATAAAAACGAGCATAGAAATATAAAGAAAACATAGCCTAAAGGTGCCATAAATGGCTCGGATCAAATTCCCCCAAGCTAAACTTTTGCTCGTCCTCGAGCAAAACAAAATCAAACCCAAGGGAAAAATGATGACATTATTCAAGCAAAGAAAGAAACAAGAGAACTAGAGAAGATGGGAATATACACTAACTCACTTTCGTAGGAATCACGGTCAATTTTAGAAACTAAAGACAAGCCATTTAAACCCCTAGATCGCCCTAGAGGACGAGTGATGCTTTCGTAAGGGTATCCTAAGATTTTACCCATAACTCTCATAATAATACAAACAAGGCAAAGCATGAAAAAGAAAACAAAATACAAGAAAAGCAAACAAATGTTCATGAAAGGACTTTTGCAAATGTACAAGCACAAGTGGATGCAAATCTTTCTAAACAAGTAAGGGAGTGCACGTTCCAAGATACCCAAGGTTGATTGAAACATAAATATGCTAAGCATAGGAACTAGCTTTCACAATCCACTTTCATCCCAAACGATCTTACCGCGTCCTTCCTAATAGCTTCAAATCGACCTCTAATGAGCATCCCATTGATTCCACGAAGGAACCGGAAAAAAAAGAATTTTAGGCTACTCGACATCTTGACTTTTGCATTCCCTCTCCCTATTCCTAAAACTCACATTCCTCTCCACCGATGAATGACTCAACCATTTAGGTCAAAAGGTCTTTCCCAAAGGTTGTAACGTAAGGTAATAAGGGTGAAGGTAGGCTAAAAATTTAAAAGTTGGTGGTTTTCTTAAAAGTGAAGCAAAGAACAGCCAATTCTTAGAATCACAATCAAGTAGTCACCAAACAAAAACAAACTAACACCCCCAAGCTTATTCAAAGCTATAAATCACAAACATATACACAAAAAGCGTGAGAACGCTTCCCCCCAAGCTTAAATGGAGCATTGTCCTCAATGCTCAAAAAGGGAGAAAACTCACATCAAAATATTTTTGAATTTTTCATTTTTCGCTTTTTTTTTTTTTTTTTTTTGTGCTTTGTCCTCGCCTCTTTCTACTTTGGACGGCTTTTTCAATTTTGCACTTATTTGTCCATGCCTTTTATGATGGAGGACGGCTTTTACTCATACTCATTTGCCATTATTCACAAAGAAGATATAACACAATCTTGTTTTCATAAGAACCAAACATTTCAACTTCTCCACCACAAACTCCATCAAGAATGATCAATTGCTTCACAAAAACCAAGAAAAGAAAGAGAATGAAACAAAAGGCCAAAGATCTAAATATGTGGCTTGAAAAGAAGGTATAAGGCTCAAATGGTTGCAAGAAGGAAAATTGTAAACCCAAAAATAAAGAAGAAACAAACTATCCTAAAAATGAAAAATACCACCCCGAAAAGGTGCCTTTTTCCTCCCTAAATGGTTCGGTCTCGGATTCAAGATCTATGAGTCGAGTTTCAATATAAGGTTTGCAAAAAGTCAAGGATCCATGCCGGTCATGCAAGTATAGGTAGAAGGCTTGGAAAACAAAGAACTCACACGGATGTAGCAAAAACTCACTATTGGCGTCAAATCGACTATAGGAAGCAACTACCAAACATGCCACAATCAAGTAGAATCCGGCTTCATGTTCCCACTAGTTCTAACCAACTACCTTAGCATGCTTTATCCTAGAATCAACCAAGCGTACTCTCAAACCGTGCACACCGTTACCATTTAGGAAGAAAAGCATTCAATTATACAAGTCCAAATGTTATTATCTCCAAAACAAGAACAAAACAAAACACATTGCAAATTTGCCTTGATAGAAACAAAAATCTTTTTGGAGTTTTTCAAAATATAAGAAACATGGAAAAGCATATACAAAGGTGCATAGCATACATGAATCAACATCCCACCAAACATGATAGAATACCCTCCCCCAAGCTTGAATGAGACATTACACTCAAACATAAATCATATAATGCATGGGAGGGGAAAACAAGGAGATCAATCCAACAAACCAACATATGTCCAACAAGTCATCATCCACTAGAGAAAGAGCAAGGAAGGATATTACCGGATATAAGGTGGGTGTAAATACCCGCAAATGACCCAATTTAACCTTTCAAAGCTAATTTCTCAAGAATTGAACCTTGTTTCCATATGCTAGCAAAAATAGGAGTCAACCTTCCTTGATTCTTGATTCAAATCGAAGCACCGAAGTATATCAAGTCATGTACCTAGCAAAAAGGCACACAAAAATTTCCATGAGAGAAAATCTATTCTAAAAAGAAAAAGGAAAATCTAATCTAAAACACGGGTTACTTCCCGAGAAAGGCTTGCTTAAGGTCCAAGCTTGACCGCTCTAGTAAAATAATAATTCAACGCACGCAAGAGCTTGTCAAATGCACTACTACACATTTCATCAGAGAGAATGTAGGCAAATGATGGGATAAGGACGTGCAACAAGATCGTTGCACGCAAGTGAGAAGGGAGATGCCAAAAGAAAGAAGAAGAGGGATTAAAAGGAAAAACAAGAAAATAAGAAGAAGAAGAAGGGGGAATAAAAGAATGGAAAGAAAAAGAAAAAGGCAAATCCTCCTCACTAGAATATTTTTGGGTGACAATATCGCCCCTTTCCTCAATCGGGGACAAATGAGCCACTTAAGAACCGTCATAGACAAGAGGGTCCCCAATAGGCTCATTAACAAAGGTAGGGAGGGACATATGAGTGTAGGGGATATGGTTGAAATTCCTCGAAAAAGGGACATGTGAGGAGGGAATAGGAGCTATGGTCTCGCAAATGAACTCTTCCTCACCACCATGCCTCAAATCACCAATTAGAGTATAAAAATCAATCATAGAATCCTCAAAAGAAGAACACTCATGATCAACATCTCCCTCAAACATCCAACTTCCAAGAGGAACTACATAATCCCCTCCATCACAACCATGAACAACAACTCCCTCAACTTCCTTAAAGCCTAAAGTCTCAAAGCCATGCATGAATGGATGTAAATTCATTTCAAACTCATCTCTCTCACATGAAGCATTCTTAATAAACTAACTCAAAAGGCTATGGGTTTTCATTTGACACTCAAAAAACATATTAGACATAACCTCAAGTGAATTCAAATACTCATGGATAGAAGAATCACAATCATGCACTAAAGACTCGTCAAGATGGGAAAGAGGGGTAGGATTTTCAAAATCAACACTCTCTTCATTCTCAACTCCTTCACCATCACTCAAATGCTCACAAATGGGATCCTCACACTCTCTTGGTTGCTCAAAATCATCATCATCATCCTCAATACACACATTAAATTGGGATTTTTCACAAATAAGCATCAAGGATGACAATTGGCCTTCTAACTCTTCTTTTCTTCTCTTTCCCTCCTCAAGACGCTCCTCACTCTTTTTCATTATCTCTAATTGACCTCTCATAGAATTAAGAATCATCTCCTTACTAGGCCCAAACTCATTATCAAGCTCAATGTGCCTAATTTGAGATTCAAATATATCAACAAGAGATTCAAAAGATGTAGAAGGTTGAGGCTCGACAAGAGGAGAAGAAATACAACCAAGATTGGAAGAATCAACATTAAGATCATGAGCATATACATCACATTGGGGAGTGGGGGCAAAATCAAGAACATGAGATTCATCATTACGGGAATGAACCACATCACAAGAAGGCATAGTAAATAATAAAGAATATTGAAACACACCATTAGCATCAACTTGAGCATGCACTTCATCATTATGAACAAAAGGGGAAATAGAGTTGAAATCATGTGTTCTAGGTTCACCAATAGGATCATGTGACAAATCATGGGAATTCATGATAATATTAGAAGAATCAACACATTGCATATCAATATTAGGATCATGATTATCCCTATTATAAACATCCCTAGCAAACCAAACATAGAAATCCCAAGCATCATCAATTGACAATGCTCTAAATTCACCATTATACATGCATTCAACTTCTTCCCTAGTTTGCTCATTCAAACCAAAATAACAAATCTCACAAGCTTCCCAAAGGCTACAACAATTACAGTCAAGAAATCCCTCTAGTCCATTAAAATATTCACAAAAGGGCTCATTGTCAAATTGAGGAAATGAGAGACATGCCATTTTTATAAAGCAAACAAAAAGAAATAAAAGAAAAGTATACACAAAGACCTAGACTCAAGCAATTAAAAACACTCAAACATAGACACCGTTCCCCGGCAACGGCGCCATTTTGACGTGGGGAAAACTATGTCGTTGAACTAATCCTCCCTACAGTCAAACAAATTTATAATCACTCAACTACCTAAATACAAGTATAGAGGTAAGTCAAGGGTCGAACCACTAGGAACGGTTATGTTCAAGTATTTCTAATTAACGCGTAAGCTAGATCTAAGTCTAAGGTGAAAGGTAGCGCTATTCTACTTCCTAAATCAAGAATCAAACAAATGAAACACTAGGGAATGGGGATCAACATGCATTCATGATAACCAAGCTAATTAGCGAGTCAAGCAATCCAAGCAATGCTAAGACAAATAGTAGGAGCAATTAGGGGCATTCAACTAATCATCCTCACACTCTCTAACATAGATTTCTCTAGTGCTAAACAATATGAAGAAACATAATCAAATACTCAACTAATTATGATCAAATCGATATCAAGTGGTCATGTCAATCAATTTAATCATGCAATCAATGCTAGCAATCATGGTTAGCTACTCCAATCAAACTTATGCAACATGCAAACCTCCATGAATCAATTTAATTACAACACAAGAACTACTCAAATTCCCAAATCAATATCAATCCATCAATCACACATGTTTACCCAAACCCTAGCAAGTAAACTACTCAAGAAACATCATTATCAAATCTACTATCAACTATAGAAAACAAGAATTAACAAAATATCAAGAACAATTACTCTAATCAAACATCAAATATCAAAATCAAACCAAACAAACATCTAATTAAACAAAACAATTGAATGAGATAGAGTTTAGAAATGCTCATTGATAATTAGGAAGATCTCCAACACAATTGTCACACTTGCATCTTCAATCTCTCAATCACCATTGAAATTCCTCACTTTCTCTCTCTAAAACTACTCCTAATCTAGAGAGAGAAGCTCTCAACCTAAGAGAGAGAAAACTATTCTAAAACTAAAGAATTACATCAATGAAGAAAAAAGGAAACCAAAAACTATATAAACAAAAGGAGAAAAGAAGCTTAAAAATCGTAAAAGACCCAGAAACCCGCGCCCGCGGAGAACTCGGCCGCGCCCGCGGAGGAAGACGGAAACCCCGATAGCCGCGCCCGCGGCCCAAGCCCGCGCCCGCGGGGAGCCCTCGGGACAACCGCGGGTGCTTACTGCCCAAAAACGGCAGTTTTGGAGCTGCAGCAACCCCGCGCCCGCGGGTACTGTAGCCCGCGCCCGCGGCAGAATTTCAGGGCTAACTTCGGAAGGCTGTAACTCTCAATCTATGAATCGTATGAGGGGTGCGACCTATCATTGGAAATATTTTTAAGTTTAGTTTCCAACCCAACTTGAATCACATCAATCCGAGTTGTAGAACTTGAGATATGGCTGAAACAATGAACAAAGGTCCTATTTGAAACTTTGCAATCCTTCGTTTTCCTTTGTTTCAAACTCAAATTCAATTCCGAAAAGTGCATATTGATGCTAGTGGGTGCTATTTTCAAATTCCATGCATATTGCCCGCGACGTACCTACAAAACAACACAAAGAAACGGAGAAGCGAGAGAAATAGTCGAAAAATGAATAACACAAAATAACACAAATCGAGCGTTATTCTCTATAAACACGACACAAACTAATAAAAACGAGCATAGAAATATAAAGAAAACATAGCCTAAAGGTGCCATAAATGGCTCGGATCAATATATATATATATATATATATATATATATATATATATATATATATATATATATATATATATATATATATATATATATATGTATGTATACATATATATCTATATATATACATATATATATATATATACATTATATATATATATATACATATATACATATATATATACATATATACATATGTATATATATGTATATATGTATTAAATTTCAAGGTACACTGCTTGTTTGAGCAGGGCCTACTTGAAAGTAGCTTTCTCTCTTTCTTCTCCAATGGTTGAGCTACAAATATGTAATTCTTAAATATTGCAAGCAATACCCTAAAAAGGCCTAAAACTAACCATTGGAGATGCTCTTATATTGTGACATACTGACATGTGTATGATAGAAATTTTTTTTTATTTTTTTATTTTTCCAAGCTACAATATTCTATTGCTAACTATTGGAGCACATTGTAGCTTAAAAATAATTAGCTTACCATTGGAGATGCTCTAAGTATAGGGAGAAGCATGTAACCTTTTTTCAATATGCTTTATTAAGGCCGATTAATGTAAACTGAGGCCATTTTTAAGGTTGATATTAGACATATAAAACGATTTCATATAGCTAATTATAACATAAATTATTATATGATTTTAATTTGGTTAACATTGGTTATATAATTAATTTACGCTTTATTTTGTTGATTAATTATATTAATTGACCATTTGATGCAAAGTTAAGACAGTAATTGAACAGAACTTTGTATAAAACAGGACAAAGTAAAACGTTTGACACTTAATTTGCAGAAAGAGGCTGCTTTTTAAGTAATGATTCCAAGAGACTCTAAAAATATAATTGATTTTCTTAAAAAGACCTCTTTTAATTCATACTACTTACATAAAGTTTAACTAAAGAGTGTGTAGAATAAAGGGTTTTCAATAGATTTATGTTGTAATTATTTATAAATTTACTTTAAAATCAAGCTCTAAGAAGATGAAAGTTACCAATTTACCAATTGATCGAATTATAACTTAGGTACATCACACGGAATAATCATTCTTAAGTCAAGAATCTCAAGATTGACCAAGATATGCTATAATTACAAAACGGTATATAAAAAATATAGGGTGAGAAAAATTCGGCTACAAACCTCACAAATTTTGCTTTCGATTGTGTGTAGAATAGACACAAAATTGTAACACCAAAATTAAATCCAATTAAGCTAGCAATTAAGTTCACAATTACAGTCACAAATTCACAATGCAGATAGACTAATTAATTATCTAGATTGACATATAATTAAAATGAAAAGATTAATCACAATCCAGATAATTAATAATCCAAAATCCATAATTAAAAGATCAAATACAACCAAAATCCAAAATTAAAATATCAATTACAACCCAAATCCAAAATTAAAATATCAATTCAACCCAAATACATAATTAAAAGATCAATTACATCTAAAATCCATAATTCCAAATCAAAAACTTCATTTTCTACAATTTCTAATAACTTACATATCATCCGAGATTCTTGTTTAATTAAAAACCGTAACATACCTTGAATAATTAATCTGAATTGTTACCATCATCACTTTGAGAGACTTCAGGAGAATGGAATTGGTCGGGGTACTCAGAAATTACATCCTCCTCTGTCTTGTAGTCACTCGTATCTTCCTCCTGCTGACTGTCCTCTTCTTTTTCCAATTGCTCCTCCTCCGGATTCAATTGCTGCTGTTGCTGGCCCTGTTGCACCGTAGCATCTACCCCTATTGCAGAAGCATCCTCTACTTGTTCTTCCTATACTTGTTCTTCCTGGACAACTACATTTAAATCAATGTTCAGTTTCATTTGACCCTGACCCTCATCCCCTCCTACAACCCCAACACCCATATCCCCCTTACACTGAGCCCTACTTTTAGATGACTCGCCCTCATACCTTCTCTTCCTCACCGGTTCCTCATCACTATCACTACCAACTTCAATTGGAGTGTGGATGTCGCTTCCAGTCTTAGGTTCTTCAATTTTGATCTTGCTCTTCTTCCTCACCTTCTCTTCCTCACTTTTGCTTTTGGCCTTTGCATACTCTTCGCATTTTGCTATTTGTTTGTCAAGATCTTCCATTTCCGCCTAAATTTCGTCTAATTTTTTGGTCGCTTCCAGACGGACCTCGCCATGTGCCACAAACTTACCCCATGCCTGTTGTCTAAGCCTCTGGAGAAATCTCCAATACCACTCCTCACTCCATGGAGTGTTGTCGTCGTCATCGGCCATGTTTTCCAAATAGGGTTTGTGATTGAGAGAGTGTGAATGATTTGTGATTGAGAGAATGACTGAATGGGTTAGGGAAAGGGTTTTAAGCTTTGTCAGGGAAACGACAAAGCAATTTTAGGGGGATGTGTTACAATGACTCTATGAGCGACTGAGCGTTTCCTTTTCCATTGGGAAATAATCCTGCATTTATTGATGATTATCTAGCTTTGGCAGAAGAATTAGAACAGTCGTATTGTTTCGTGATGATAATAGTTAAATGGTTTATTATTTATCTTTTTTTTTTAAACGTTTATTATCTATCTTTTTATGTGTTTGCTTAAGATGATAATTAAACTTGCTTATTTAATTATTATTACTTGTAAAAGTAAAAAGGTTTCAATATATAATTAATAATATTTTGTTTAATATATATATATATATATATATATATATATATATATATACATACATAATGTGTTATCTTAAAAAATAATTTTAAAAAGTTTCATAAAAATATAAATTATAAATTATGTGAATAACAAATTTCATACAATTTATTTAAAAAATTACAACCTGAAAATATATTTCATTTTTTATTTTTCTAATTTAAGTAGGTGTCCCCCTTTTCATATACATATGGGAACAAGTATAAATAAATTTCTTTAGGCAATAATAACACGGTGCTAGCACTGTCCCAATGGTCCACATACTTTGCAATTCCCTTCTCTCTTCTACACATAATGGTCAAGGGTTCGATTCTTCCTACGCCCCCTCCCCCCCCCCCTTTTTTCAAGGAACTTGTATTAAATAAGCTTTGTTGAATAAAAATAAAACAAATAAAAATTATGGGGTTTAGCAGGATTCGAACTCATGATGTGTATTGGGGAGAGGGATTATAATGTGTAGTAGCAATTGCCATTGGGACAGTCTTTGACCGTGTTTTTATTTGGCACAAAATATTCATTTATAGTAAACTTAGGCAGTGTGAACGACTTAGTAATAAGTTTTTTTTTTGTCATTTTAATTTAAATTTTCAAAACAACGGAATTAAAAAATAATATATTAAAAATCTTATAAAAAAAATATGATTATATTGGAATGCGCAACAAAAATAAAACAAAAAAAAAATTATGGGGTTTAGCAGGATTCGAACTCAAGATGTTTGTTGGGGAGAGGGATTATTAAGTGTAGTAGCATGTGCCATTGGGACAGTCTTTGACCGTGTTTTTATTTGGCACAAAAAATTTATTTATAGTGAGCTTAGGCAGTGTATGTACTAATTGGTTAAAACTTAGACATTCACATTCATCATTATTTTCTCGAATAGTCTTATCACTCATTGATGTAAATATTTTTTATTTTTTTTATTTTCATTTATTTATTTATTATTTTTTTATGTGGTGTATAGTTTATGTAGACACCCATTTGTGTCTCCCCAAAACCAAACCCAGTGATGAATACCTGTCACGTCGAAACATAATCGAATGAGGTAAAAGTGTGATAAGTCAAGTGTTGCGGTTAGTTTTATTTAAAATTCTCTTCTTTCTGTTTTCGAAAACCTGCTCTATTTTATAAAAACGTCCAATCCACTTTAGTTTGGTCCGTAATTAAGGTCCAATAATGGTGTAGTTGGATGGGGCTTTAAAATACCTTTCCAACGATATATTATAAGCCCAATTCCGATGAATAATGAGGAAGTTATGGCCAAAATACTAAAATGGGCCCAAACTGGATTTTACCTACGACCCAATGATCATGAGGAGGGTCCAACGGTTTAATCCTATTCCTAAACTAATTAGGATTGATTAGAATCTTCTATAATTTCTAAAATATCTTAATTATCCTTTTTTGAAAAGATAAGATCATAGAATTTGATTTGAATATAAACTTTCCTTTTTTAAAACTTTCCTAATTCTATTCGGATTTAAAGATGTTCAAAGATAGTAAGATATTATTTTCGTGACTCATAGTTTTTATTCAAATTTTATATGGTTGGATAGATCTTGAAATTATCTTTCCAATGATATATTATAATAATAAATCCGAGCTATAACGAAAAAGATATGAAAGATATACGAAACTCTATCCAAAACTGACACCCTCTCACTATTTCGTCTATATCTTTATATGTACAAAAGATTTTAATCTGATTCTAATTGAATTAGAACGTAGATTTCAAGAGCTTTCCAACGACATATTATATGACTTATTTGGACTTCTGGATCAAAAGATATGATAAAAACAAAATTCGCAAAATTGCTGTCTACGAGTTTTATTTCGATTTGAATTCGGATTTCTTTTCTTATTCTTCGACCTTCTCTTTTTTCTTATAAATAGAGGTCTTATCTCCCCTTTTTCAATCATCAATTCTCTCAATCAACAATCAATTACTATAAATTCTCATTAACTCTTCCTTAATTCTCTCTTTTCTCTCTTGAGCAATATATGCTTTCTTTCTCCCTCTTTTTCTAAACTAGCTTTTTACATACAATATTCCGCATCCACAAGACTTAGAATCTCTTAGCCAAGTTCGAAGTTGCCTTCGCCCTAGACATGAAAGGTTGATAATTTCTGAGGGTTTGGTCCAAAACTAGTCAAAACTTTATTTAATTTGATTTCAATTTGATTCTTTAACTATTGTTTATTATTTTCATTGAAGTTTACTAACTTGTGTATTTTGTTATTAAAAAGAGGTACGAGGCTTCAAAGTATGTAATCTTATTACTCTCTTTCAATGTAGAAAGCATGATTATTATTGTTTTATGATTCCTAGTATCATGTTAGGATGCTTTTAATGCTTTCTAGTATCATGTTAGGATGTTATTTTATGCTTTCTAGTATCATGTTAGGATGTTATTTTATGCTTTCTAGTAATCATGTTTAGGGTGCCTTTAATCCTTTCTAATATCATGTTAGTACCATGTTAGGTTTAAAACTTTGATCTTTATTGTTTAGTGACATACTAGGATTGTTATTAATCTTGTTAGTATCATGCCTAGGATCTTGCTATTATATTTAAGCTTTATTATGCCTTATCATGCTATTATCATTATTTATTGCTTTATTATTATGTTGTTTGTTATATATTATTGTTATTGTTTGATTACACCTTTTATGCTTGTTAAAGGGAATTTGTACTTGGAATCACGCTTAATAAGATAATTAATAATTTGGTTTAGGCTAATGTGATTTTAATTCAAGTGATCGCCAATAATAGTTTATTTGTGCATTAATATTCAACCAACATAGATAAAAAGGGTAGGTTCAATATAATGTTTGTATGTTATTCGAAAAGCGCACATGAATACGAGCAGAACAAAGTAGAGGCCTATTTTATAGGGCGGGTCCTTTCTTTTGTAGATTGGATTCGTACCCTCATCCCCGGCCCTGTTTGGTTCAAGACCTTATGGAGTAGTTGACTGTCCTTTGGATTGTCTTTTGGGTTTACAAGTTCCTAAAACTTGTTGGCAACTCTTTTTGCTCTTTGTCTTTCCCTTTGGAACGCCACCGTACTTTAGTGTATGATCACAGTGGGGTTCAAGTTTGGGGTTATTATAATGCTTGAAATATTCCCTACATTTTTGGCGACTCCGCTGGGGAGGATTTCTATTTATATTCCTGAAATTTATTTAATTTTGGCAATTATTTAGAATGACTGGATGAGACTCGAAAAATTCTAAGTATTTCATGTGCGTGATTCGATTAACATTATTGTCATATGCATTAAAAGGTTCTCATGGGAGCACCCCATGAGTCAATCCATAGGAATTTTACACGTAGGAAATTTGAGAAATATCTTTCATGACTAGAATCGAAAAGATGATGCGAAATCTGGAAAATTCGAAGAACACAGAAAGTTGCCAAGGCATGTAGGAACTAGCGTCTAGAAAACAGGGCTTATCGCCCGTAAAAAGTTTTTGTCGCCTGGCGACAGTTTTGTCGCTTGGCAACAGGAGCTTTTTTGCGGCGACAGTCCCTGTAGTCTGGCGCCAAGTTCTTCCAATGCCGAGCCAGGGGTCTGCCTTCTTGCTTTGACCATTTCTAGCATTGTTGGCTCGATTTTGCTTATTGATTGAGTCCTTTTCTCACTTTTCTGAACCCATATGTGTTCTACATATGGAAATAACCCTCTGGGGGTTCCTGCTTCACCTGCCCAATGGAATATTCCACTATCATGTGCAAAGTTCAAATTTGGGTACGTGTAATGTTTGTGAATCCACCAAACCATGGAGTCGAGTTCGATTTCATCACGAACTCGCGGAATCTTGTCCATTCGCTCTAACTCTCACGGTAGGCTTGTGTGCAATGCATATGGATTCTTAACCATGGACCTTTTTGACTTAACCCATATCCTTGAACTTTAGAGAACTAGAGCCATGGTTAGGTTGCAAACTCATCATATTGTGACTATGTGAACTACTTGTGCACCCTTGCTTGTATATATTATATATGTGTTAACCGTTTGTTTGACTTGTGTTAAAGACTAAATAAATTGACTAATGATTAAAGGACTTTGTTTAATTAATTAATTAAGTAATTTAAACTAATAAACAAGCCTAAAGTCGAGTCATAGTTCCATTAAGTCAACCCGGATTTTTATTCCCGCATACTGCACATGCGTCAACTTATTTTGGTCATAGCCGGAGTTATAGGAAGAGCTACGAGTTGTACGACATATGGATCAGTAGCCCCGAGTTTTATCTTTAATTTGGCGTTGGTTTCGTCCCAATCAGAGTCACAGATCAAAAGTTATGACTAAAATACCACAGCCTTTCCAGTTTAATACACATACGTGAAGTCTTAATTTAGTCCTTGCTTAAGTCTACTCACATAGTCTAGCCACATGGTCATGACACAAGTCTTAACATGTCACCTACACTCATTAGTCTTAGCACACACTTTGTATATATCATCATGACCATGTCTTAGGTTCATGCATGAGTCGTTTTTCCGTCATTTGAGTTGGGGGTCCATTCTTTCCTCTATATTTCCCCATCTACATCATCTTCCCACTCTCCACATACTTTCTCCACACATATCATTCCCTTCATTCTTTCATGACCTTTTCCCATCTATGCATGTTGAATCGAGTTTGAGTCATGTGATTGATAATAATTAAAAAAGAGTAATGATGAGACAAAAGACAAGGCAAGCTTCTCACTAAGATTTCATGCTTTCTTTTTCTTTTTTTCAAACCCTTCCCCAATAAGTCTAGCATAGGCCCCCTTTGTCTACCTTAGATTTATTACATAGATTTTTTTTTTATTTATTTACTTTTCCCCTTTTAATAAAATGAGCATTTTAATTTCTTGTATATGATCATTGCAATGCATTATTAAAAAAAAAAAAAAAAAAAAAAAAAAAAAAAAAAAAAAAAACGCCGAATTAAGCACAAGGTATACCAATGATTAGAGGCACCTCTTGTAGCCATATCATATCCTTCACCCTTTAATATATAATCCATTTCTTGATAAACCACTTTGAGCCTCGTCTAACGATAAACCTTTCATTTTTCAACCCATATCTACCTAACCTTGGGATGGGATGGTGTGTAACTTATGCAATTCACAAATATGAAAAGCTTGAATGATCTCAAAATAAAAAATATAAAAATAATAAAAGTGTACAAAAGGGCAAGTGTTCCAATGTCTATGATATGAAAATATCTTTGATAAGAACATGTCTCAGATTGCGTCTCTTATCGAGTGCTCGGTACCGTGCCTGAGAAACATGAATGCCAAGTGAGTGATAGAACTGTAGACACCTAAAAATGTCTCCCCAAAACCAAACCCGATGATGAACAACCTTTCACCGCCACTATTGGTCGGGTTTAGTATTTAATCCCGAGAGTGCTTAAAAATCATATTTAATTAAATTCGTATTTCTGAATAGCCCGTGGATCAGTCTTGATGTTTGGTAAAAGCATAGTTTTAATTTTGGCCCATACCTTTTATTTATCTCTTTTTAATTATTTATTATTTTAGCCCAATTTTAATAAATCAGAAAAATGGCCCGAAATTATCAATCGGCACCTAAAATGCTGAATGAAATTAGGGTTAAAAATGAATTTAGACGGAAAAAAGGACAAAACTGTCCCGTGTCACGGCAAGAAATCCCGCGCCACGGGAATCTTTCCCGTCTGACGGCAAACAACCCCGTGTCACGGGAGATCTGATGTGACACGGGTAAAGTATGTGTCCCTTCCGCGTAAACCCTAACGCGTTTTCTTCCCCCGTGTGTTAAAAATTATCCCGTGTCACACAAAAGTGCACCGTGTCACGGGAATTTCTCCCGTTTGACGGTAGAATTTACCGTGTCACGGTACAATTTGCCGTGTCACGGGATACTGTTTTAGGGTTTCTGTCATTTTAGGGTTCCGTGTGCTCCCTCAGCACATTTTCCCTATAAATAACCCCTCATTTCTGATGTACGGGGCATAAAAGAATCTCTCATTTTCTCTTCTATGCTCTAGCCTAAACACTAGCCTACCCTTCTCTTTCAAAATACCTTCCTTAAGCACTCCAAGGAGTCCATACTTTACCCGGGGTTCTGTCCTTAAGCCACGGTGTGAAAGGTAGAACTGTTTGAGGGTTTGGCCCTAAATCAATTCTCATTTAATTTAATTTAATTCCATTTTAATTATTGTTTAATTATTTTCCTTGAAGTTACTAACGCGTTTATTGTTTTTATAGTAGCAAGCAAGCAAAATCAAAGTAAGAATCATGTTCCTTTTATTTCTATTATTATTCTAACGATTTTATATTGTTGGAATTATTGCTATATTGCTTCCAATATTAATGTTTATTCTATTATTTATTATGATCACCATATTGCATGTTTAAAGGGAATATGTAATTGAAAATCACGACTAATAAGATAATTTGGACAACCGGTTTAGGTTCCTTTTTAATCTTGTTGTTTAATCAAGTGATCACCAATATTTTAGAATTATGTGTTGCATTAATATTAAACCAATTTCGCATAATAATAGTTTGGAGCGAATTTGAATTTTGTTTGTATGCCTTTGAGATCACAGGAATGCTTTTCACAATAAGAATCGAGTAGAGGCCAATACGGGCGAATGTGACTCCATGACTCACTTCGTACCATCATCCCCGATCCTCCTTTCGTGGTTCCGAACCATATGGAGTTAGTAATCTCATGGATTATGAATGGAGTGTAACCTTCACGGGTCAATCGTTGTTGCCTATCGTTGTCCCTGAATCGTGGTTTCCTTAAATGATCCGTAAACGGTTTACAAGTTCCTTAAAAACTTGTTGGCGGCTCCCTACTTTATTTGTCCCTAATCGTTATCCCTTATCGTAATGTCAATTCCCACTTCCTATGAGTGCCAAGCATATTCACCACTATGCTTTAACGTAGGCGCACTTCGAGCGACGCCTACAATTTGGCGACTCCACTGCTGAGGATTCTCGGTTATTTATCGATTTGAGTGATCGATATTTAATCGAGATGAGTGGATGAGACTTGAAAGATTCTTGAAAAATATTCCTGTGATTAATTTGGCATTTTTGCATAAACATCGACGTTTTAACGTCGAATTTAGATCTGTCCCGTAGGAAAAATTGAACAACTTGATTGCGTACGAAGAAAAATAGGGCACCAGTCAGATTTTCTGACTGCCGTGTCACGGCAGAGTCTGCCGTGTCACGGTACAATGTACCGTCTGACGGTGCACTGTACCGTGACACGGGAAATTTTGCCGTGTCACGGCAGTCCTAAAATCAGTCTGGTGGCTTATTTTCTCTTCTCACAGTTGACTTCCTTCGATTTTTCTAAAAAACCGTATGTGTTCTACATACGTCTTAGCCCCGGGGGATTTAAGCTCTATTAACCCAAAAACGCTCATGGCAATAAGGGTTAATCCGAGTTATTAAATCCACCCAAACCATGGAGTCGAGTTCGATTTCATCACGAACTCACGGAGCCGCCCGTTGGCATACACCCTCAAGGGAGGCTGCCTTGCTAATGTGTCCAAACTCTTAACCATGGTACCCTTTTGACACCCAAAGCTTGACCATAGTCGAACATAGAACTTGACTTTAGGTTGAGAACTTTTTTGCATCATCGTGACTAAATGCTACGTGGTTTATTTGATACTAACCCACATGTGTTTGTTCATTTTGTTTTTGGACTAATCTATGATCGAGGGTTTTTATTTCCACTTAGTAATTAGAACGGACCATAAAATCAATTAAAATATGGAAAAATAGGCCTGGAACTGAGCACCGCGTCACAGCAAGTCTGCCGTGACACGGTGAACAGTGCCGTGACACGGTACCTTCTGCCGTCTGACGATGGATTGTTCCGTGTCACGACAGTCAGCACCGTGACACGGTGCCCAGGAAAATGTCCCGTCTGTCCTTTTTGGTTCTGTGTGCGTACGTATGTGGTCTATGTGTCCAGTTTGGTATCAAGTATAGCTGTACGGTCATAACACGTGTCCATAACCTCACATAATCACTCATAAGTCGTGTCGAGTTCACACACTTTTTCCTCGAGTCTTCTACTATTTTGTTCGTGACCGTACATTAGGAAAGTCTGGCGTCTTTTTTCCGTTTTTTTTAGGAGTAAGTCGGATGGTATCCTCCCATACATACTTTCTTTGTTTTTTTTTTAAAAAAAAACTTTTTCTTTTTCTTTCCCTTTTTATTTTCCGGATGGGTCAAGGATAAGTCTAGTCATTAAATGTGCGTTCATTTCAATATCACAGCACTTGGTCAAGAAGCAGGGGTAGATTGTTACAGTTTGAGCCGCTACCTCAACAACCTAAGAGGCGTACAAGAAAACCACCACAAGCATCCCCACGAAATCCATCTCCCATTTACTTTCAACCAATGGCCACTAAGGAAGATATGGAAAAGCTTAACCATGCCATTGACAGGTTATCTGCTATGATGGAAGCGCTCACTACCAGGGTTCACACGGTAGAACAGAACAATCAAAGCAACACCGCTGCAGCTGCGATAGACAGAATCAGGGAACAAATGAGTAAGATTTCTGAGGAGTTCACTTATGTAGAACAACCTGCCACTTCCCTGAACATAAAGGACAGGCTCCCTGAGAAATTTTCCACTGCTGACATTCCCAAGTTCAAGCCTACTGATAACCCTATGTTTCACTTGAAGGCCTTTTCTGCAACTATGGCTCTTAAAGGGTTAGATGTAACACATCTTCCCTACTGTGTTCCCTCTCTCCCTGGAGCATGCCTGTCAACAATGGTTCTACTCTTTGGAATCCAAGCATGTTGCAACTTGGGAGGACGTTACTGAAAGTTTCATGAACCGCTACAAGTGTAACATCCAAACCAAAACTTCTGAACGTGGACTCTCCATTCTCAAACAGAAAGAGAATGAAGGCTTCACCACTTATTTAAGCAGGTGGAGGGAAACAGCTGCACTCTTGGTGGATCCTCCCAAAGAGAAAGAGATGGTTCGCCTGTTTATTGCAAATCTGACTCACAAGTATAAGCAACACTTGAAATTCCTGCCGCTGAACACTTTTGAAGCTGTATACGATATTGGAATCAATATCGAAGATGAACTGATGAAGACTACTGGTAGCAACAACAATAACACTTGGAAAAACAAGAAGAACGACAGTCCTTCTTCTTCGTCTTCCAAGCCCAATAATGCTACCAACAATGTCAACATCAATGATGTGCTGGCCCTTATGCTGCTCCTCAGAGATTCCAAAGGCCAAGGAGGGTTTACACGCCTTTGGGAATGACTTATGATGCGGCTTTCGATCGCCTGCATAGTCAAGGATTGATTATGCCAATTGGACCTTTTCCAGAACCTCGACCTGAGAACAGAACTGCTAGCTATGACCCCAATGCTCATTGCAAATTCCATCAAGGCAAAGGTCATACTACTGAAAAATGTTGGAAGTTGAAGGATGCGATCCATGACTTGATTGATGCTAATCAACTTCCTGTCCCTCCAGGGGGCAAGAAGCCTAATATTCAAACAGGTCCTCTTTCTGATGCTTTGGCTATCATGGGAGATGAAGTCTCCTTTGATCCGTCAACACTCATCCAACCCGTGGATGAACCCTTACCGAAAGTTATTTATATTTCAAGCTGTGAAGAAATTAACGGAATTTGGGATAGTGATGATGAGGACGTCTATCTCAAAGACATAGTTTGTTCATCTCTTGGCGTTGTCAGTTTGAAAGATAGCGAAGATGTTTGGGGAGATCCTGAGGTCAAGGTTCTCACTAGAACTGGAAGGTTACAGCAACCTACCCCATCCACACCTTCACCGCAAGCACAACCAATAGTCGATCCCATCGACCCTGTAAGCAACGATGTGATCAAACAATTGCAGAAAACCAAGGTGGAAATGAATGTTTGGAAGCTGTTGGCTACGTCTCATGAGCATCGGAAGGCTGTGATGAATGCTCTTGTGAAGATAGGAGTTGATAGTGACATGACTCCTCAAGGACTAGTCAGCTTTCTCACTACTGAGTTGCGAAGTCCTAGCAACTTGATTTCCTTTTCTGACAAGGATTTGCCCCCGGAAGGGGATCAACATAACAAAGCCCTACACCTTACTGTGGTATGTAGGCAAATGAATATTCCCATGAGCCTAGTTGATAATGGCTCAGCAATCAATGTATGCCCGTTGCGCACTGCAAGGAAGTTGGGCATAAAAGATGAAGAATTAATTCCCTCCACTCAGGGAATCCGAGCTTATGATAATACTCGCCGTCAAGCCGTGGGTACTATCATGTTGAATATCACTACTGGAGCCATTGAACGTCGCACCAAGTTTCAGGTGGTGGACATCAAGGCTTCTTTCAATCTACTGTTAGGTCGCCCTTGGCTTCATGAGTTGAAGGCGATCCCATCAACACTGCACCAGAAAGTTAAGGCTATAGTTGGAGGAGTTCCAATCACCATTGATGCTTCTCCCATGCGTATCAAAGTCATTGATACCCCTATTGTTCACGTCGAACATGATGAGGAAGATGAGGACCTCTGGGGATTTTCTTTAGAAGATGTGCTTATGATCAAGGAAGACGAGAAGTTACACCTCGAGTTTGACCCTTATTCTAAAGATAATATCAATGCAATCATGAAGAAACAAGGGCACTTCCTTGGAATGACCCTTGGCATCAAGAAGAAGATAGCTGAACTATGGGGCCATCAAGGCTCGTTGAAGAAGGACACCTTTGGCCTGGGATTCATACCAACAAAGGAAGATGTAAAGCAAGCTGTGATCAAGATGGTTGCTCGGAACGCAGCTCGAAAAGAGAATAGGGAGATGGCTATAAATCCCTATCCCCTTACGCTCAATGGTCAATTCGTCAAGGAAGGAGAGAACTTCCCGTGCTATGAATTTCCTGAACCTTTCGTCTACAAGGGGAAGCGTGAACCAGGTTTTGAGATGTTCATGGATTGTGACTTCATTGACGAAGGTGATGTCTCCTCAACAGCTGAAGAACCAACCAGCCCAGGTTCTGATGATATGAGCATTAGTCTTCTTTTCGGGTTGGAAAAGAATGAACCTAGGCCTACCAACAATAACGACTCTACGCTCATTCAAGCGGTCATGTCAAGCAAGGATTTTGATCCTTCGGAGTTAATTGCCCCAGCTGATGGTGCTCTGAAAGGATGGAGCAAGACGGTGAAGGTCACTTTGCCTAATGGAGAAAAACTTGAAGTAACCGCTGGCGAAGGCCCCATGTTTGATGAACCTGAATCGTCTGAGTCCGAGTTCGAGTTTGAGTCTGTTAATGAACCCTTAGGATCTAAGGCCGACCCCCTTTCTGCTATTGAGTCTTTTTCTGTAGTTCCCTCTAGTGCTGAGCCTCTTGTTGAGTCTTCCCTTTCTATTCCAAATAATTCTGGCGAGGTCGCAGCTGACCTTGCCCTCCTTGATGTAACAACCAATGATTTCAATAAAATGAGTACCTTTGCTTACGATGTGTGTCATTCCCCTAACCCTGATCAATATTGCTTTGCTAATGATAAAAATGACAAAGAAATAATAAAAGCAATGGAAGAACATGATAATAAAACGACAATTATCGAAGATACAGAAACCATCAATATTTCCAATAATACGACTACCAAAGAAGTAAAAATTGGATTAACACTAAGTCAAGAAGAACGCAAAGAGTTAATTAACTTACTTAGTGAATTTGTTGATGTATTTGCTTGGTCTTACCAAGACATGCCAGGTATTGACAGGGATATTGCACAACATACTATACCACTCATTCCAAGTATGAAGCCCGTCAAGCAAAAGTTGCGTCGTATGAAGCCAGACGTAGCTCTTAAGATCAAAGAAGAAATCAAAAAACAACTAGCTGCAGGTTTCATCAAAGTGTCCAAATATCCGGAATGGATAGCTAACGTGGTTCCAGTCCCAAAAAAGGATGGAAGGGTCAGAATGTGTGTTGATTACAGGGATCTCAATAAAGCAAGTCCAAAAGATGGGTTCCCTCTACCTCACATTGACATTCTGGTCGACAACACAGCAAACCATGCACTCCTTTCCTTCATGGATGGTTACGCTGGATATAACCAAGTGCTTATGGCCGAGGAAGACATGGAGAAAACCACATTCATCACACAATGGGGAACGTACTGCTATACGGTAATTCCATTCGGGTTGAAAAACGCGGGTGCCACCTACCAAAGAGCAGCCACAGCATTGTTACATGATATGATGCATAAAGAGGTGGAAGTCTATGTTGATGATATGATCGTCAAATCAAAAGATCGCCCAGGCCACATCATTGCGCTTCGCAAGTTCTTTGAAAGACTTCGCAAGTACAATATGAGATTAAATCCAGCAAAGTGTGCATTCGGAGTTACATTAGGCAAATTGCTTGGCTATGTGATCAGTTCTCGAGGGATTGAAATAGATCCCACGAAAGTCAAAGCAATCATGGCCATGCCACCACCCAAGACTGAGAAGGAGATTCGAGGCTTTATTGGAAGATTGCAATACATAAGTAGGTTCATATCCAAACTCACAGCGATATGCGAACCTATATTCAAAAAGCTCAAGAAGAATATTCCAGTGACATGGGATGATGATTGCCAAAAAGCTTTCCACAAGATCAAAGAGTACCTGTCAAACCCACCTGTGCTAGCACCAGCAATGCCAGACTTTCCTCTTCGACTCTACCTTACGGTCACAAGAGAAACGATGGGGCAATGCTAGCACAAGAGATTGAAAGCAAAGAGAATGCAATCTACTATTTGAGCAAGAAGCTTCAAGGATATGAGACACGATACACATTACTTGAGAAGTTGTGCCTCGCACTTGTGTGGGCTGCACAGAAATTAAGACATTATATGCTTACTCATACAGTACATGTTGTGTCCAAGATGGATCCTCTCAAATATTTGTTTGAAAAAGCAACACTCAATGGTAGGTTATCAAGATGGATAGTCAACCTTGCTCAGTTTGACTTAAAATTCGTACCATAAAAGGCCATCAAAGGTTCTGCGGTTTCTGACTTCCTAGCGGACTTCCCACTGGAAGAAGTAGAGAAAGAAGAAGATGAGTATGATTTCCCTGACGAGGATCTACTTATGACTGAAGATGATAGATGGACGCTCTACTTCGATGGAGCTTCAAACCAAAGAGGGTGTGGTGTAGGGGTTTTGTTGGTATCACCCAGTGAAGAACACATCCCAATTTCCATGAAACTCGAATTTGATGTCACCAACAATGCTGCAGAATATGAAGCATGCATTTTGGGATTAGAAACAGCGGTGGCCTTAGGAATCAAGAAGCTCAGAATTTATGGTGATTCATCACTAATTATTAACCAGATCTCTAAGAGATGGAAGGTGAGAAGTGAAAGTCTCGCTACGTATCAAGCTCATCTGGAAACTCTCACGGAGCAACTAAATGAAGTGGAATATACGTATTTGCCTAGAGAAGAAAACCAATTTGCTGACGCACTGGCAAAGTTAGCATCGATGGTGCGCATTCCGACGGACACAATTAGGATGCCGCTAACTATAGAGCGAAGATATGAGCCAGCCTAAGTTCATGCACTTGATGATGAACAAGAGTCACAAGAAGAAGATGAAGAACCATGGTATATGGATATCCTGAACTACGTGACCAAGGGTGAATACCCTCCTAATACTGATAAAAGGGCACGCCGTGCTTCGAGGCTCCTGGCCTCACAGTACGTGCTCATCAGGGGAGAACTCCACAAAAGGACTACGCTAGGGAGAAATCTCTTGTGCATAGCCGAGAAAGAAACATATAAGACCTTGGAGAACCTTCATGCTGGAATATGTGGAACACATATGAATGCTAAGATGTTAGTCCAAAAGATTCAACGACAAGGATATTATTGGACTACTATGGAGAGAGATTGTCACGAATACGTCAAGAAATGTATGAAGTGTCAAGTCTACGCAAACCTACAACATGTTCCACCTTCGCTTCTTTACACATACACTTCCCCATGGCCTTTCTCTACTTGGGGTATCGACATCATTGGCAAAATAACGCCACCAGGGCAAGGAGGACATGAATTCATCCTCGTAGCAATCGATTATTTCACTAAATGGGTCGAAGCTGCCTCATATGCTAAGTTAACGGCAAAACATGTAGCTCAGTTCATTGAGAAAAATATTATATGCCGCTATGGGGTACCTCACGAAATGATCAGTGACAATGGGACACACTTCCAAGCCGAGTGTGCAGAATTACTACAGAAATATCATATCAAACATCACAGATCATCACCCTATAGACCACAAACAAATGGTGCAGTCGAATCGGCTAACAAAAATGTGAAAACTATCATCGAAAAGATGACGGAAAATTATAAGGATTGGCCGAGCAAGCTACATTTCGCCCTTTGGGGTTATCGAACTTCTGTTCGTACATCAACGAAGGCTACCCCATTCTCTTTGGTCTGTGGAGTTGAAGCCGTACAACCAATAGAGCTTGAAATCCCCTCTCTACGCATTGTACTGGAAAGCCAATTAGATGAAGTCGACTGGATTAGAGCAAGATATGACGAACTAGTCTTACTTGACGAAAAACGCTTGGCAGCTTTGCATCACGTCCAAACCTACCAACAGCGTATGGCACGACATTTCAATAAAAAAGTCAAGACTAGGAATATCAAGGAAGGTGATTTGGTGCTTAAAGCGCTTCGCAAAAACGTGCTTGATCCAAGAGGAAAATTTAGACCGAACTGGTCAGGTCCATACATCGTTAAATCTATTTTGTCTGGTGGAGCTGCACAATTAGTAGACATGGATGGTAACGAGTTCCACAACTTAACCAATTTGGATCAACTCAAGAAGTTTTATGCCTAATTGCATGGGTTCAGGACCCAATAGAGCTACGTTTGGCCTGATTCCTTTTTAAGGATACGTAGGCAACCCCTCAAGGGGGCCCGGCCACTTTAAAAACAAAAATCCCTTCTTCGTCGACTAAATATGGCACATAAGGCAGAAAAACGCAACAAATTTACAACGGAAAATCAACCGTGACACGGTAGAAGCCACCGCACCACGGTAAAATCCACCGTGACACGGCAGACCTCACCGTGACACGGCAGATGTCAGCGTGTCACGGCAGAAACTGCCGCGTCACGGCAGAGCTGTTCTTTGTTCATTAACTCAAACTGATTCCGCGGCGCACCACATTTCACTATGACACGTTGTTTTTAACCGTGACTCGTCAGCTTTCTCCGTGACACGGCAGTTCATATACTGTAATTTTAGTTATTTTTTCGGATATTCGGTAATTATTATTATTCTTCCATTGCGTCCGACTTCTAGACTCGGATTAAAAAAAAAAAAAAAAGTCATTGTAATTTTTAATTAAGGCAAAAAATAAACACGCTATTATTATTGAAATAAATGTGACTACAATCATTGGCATCATGCGCCTTATTTAAAAATTAAACTTAAACAACAAAGCAATATTGATCTAATCCTTCTTCACCTTCGAAGCTTCATCTTTCTTGTCCACCAAGTCGGCCTTCACCATTAGTGTGTCCCTTGTAGCCCGAACCGTCACACCCCTTGTCGAACTCTCCTCCCTTTCATCCCTCTTAAAGTTCCTAGGTTGCTTTTCCCTATAAACCATCTTTTCTTTACCTTTTCCTTTCACATAAGTCTTCTTCTTAGGCATTATAGGAGTTTTAAATTCAATTGCTTGTGTTCTCGGACCAAGACGATCTTTAGGGGGCGCCTTCTTACTTCCAAGTCGTTCTTTCATATCAAATTTACGTGATCCAAACCTCTCCCTTCTATTTCGGGGATTCAACCATGCCTTGTATGCACTAGATAAGGAGGGAGGAGCTTGATCACTCGCAGAAACGGTCCACATAGGTCTTGCAATCCAATAGAGCTCGTACTTGTGAACATTACTTTCATGCAATGATACTTCACGAGGACTATCATTATAGCGCGGAATTACTTGTTCAAGTCCATATTGTCGCATCACTCGAGAAGGACAATAAAAAGTCAGCTTTGATGTACTAGGAATACGACAATACGGTGTATCATGTGTCCCAACCATCCTAGTAAGTCTCCACCAAGGTACCACCCATCGAATGGAAAATTCTCTCTTTGCAAAGAACACCTTCCAATCATCATACGACATGTTTGCAGAGTAATTTTTCTTTCTTCGGATCAGATCATTGGGACCATATTTTTCAATATCGTCAGGGGCTTCAAAAAGTTCTAAACGCTCCATCAACCAAATCTACAAAAAAAAAAAAAAAAAAAGGAAGTCCGTGACACGGCAGATTGCCCCGTGTCACGGGAGAACTTTACCGTGACACGGTGCCAGCCAGGTGTCACGGGAATTAATCCGAAGCCATCTTTACCTGCAGCAGTACTAGAGAGCCCTTCCTGATGGCTTTCCGGTCAGATTTTGCTTCGTCAAGGCCGCGCAAAGTTTCTCCAAGGCAAGTAGGCATAGGGGATCTTCCAGACTCAACATGTTCAAGCACAGACGCTAAACAAGCATGTCCTACCCTACCGTTTGCAAATAAAAGCTTGCTAAACATGCAAAAAATATAAGCCCTTCTACGGTATACGTGATATGACTCAGAAACAGGGCGATTAAAATATAAATTTGCAAGCTTTTCTAGATCTACTTCATTACCACAAACAATCCTATTTAAATCAGGATCTCTCAAATTCAGATAACGTTCAAAATCCTGGTAATAATATTCGCGCAGAGTAGGCATGGCAACGAGATTCCTAGCAGGAAAGCCAAAGATGGCACCAAATTCCTCCGGCAGAGGGCAGAGTTCATCATAATCAAACTTAAAGCAATGGGTTTCTGGACTCCAGTAATCTAGGGCTGCCCTCAGAAAATCATGCTCAATCGCGACATGTCTCAGGGCTAATAAACCTCTCACATAAAACAACTCCAATTCTCTTTTGTCAGCAGCGGTCAGAGAATACGACCAATCACGCAACACGCTATCAAAATTCAGAGACATTATTATCGAAATATAAAATTCTATTAATTTTGTATTTTGTAATTATGCATATTATGAATTATTGGTCGTATTTATAGGGGAAAAGGAGCGAAACGTGTAAATTTTTATCAAGTTACACGCGTGTAAAATACGCGTATAAAATTTATTATCCCCGTGCCACGGGAGTCTGCACCGTGTCACGGGAATTTCCACCGTGACACGGGAATTACTACCGTGTCACGGGATATTTTACCGTAACACGGTACAATATTACGTGGCACGGTGCGCACACGCTTTCCATTTTTTATCCCTGACCCTTTTTCCGGATATTTTTTCTTACCGTTTATCTTCCGCTCTTATTCCGAGAGTTTTATTCCTACTAAAATTCCCTTTATTTTATTTCTTTGGGGAAGTTTTTATTTTATCTCGTTTTTATTTTCTTTGTTTTATTTTATTTTATTTGCTCCTTTTTTATTTTGTTTTATTTTTGAGGAAGTTGCTAAACTTGCTCTATTTTATTTTGGGGAAGTTATTAAACTCGCTCCATTTTTTTTTATTCTGGGAAAGTTGTAATTTAGCCTTTGTATTCTTTCGTTTCTTTTGTTTTTTTTTTCTTTTGGGAGAAGGTCGGTACCCTCCACTTACGAAAAATAACGGTTTTTTTTCGCGTCGTTAATAAACACACAGCACACACAATTAGTCTCAAGCACACACTAACATACACATTGGATAAAATAATAAAAAATAGAGTGTGAATACAATATATAAAATAAGTCATAGTGCATAGATAGTGTCAAGTGTCATCCAACAAAGTACAAATATAAACCCTCGGTCAAAAGTCTCTAGAACTACTCTCAGTATCATCTCCAGCCTGAGTATCCTGAGTATACGGGGGCTGAGAACCAAAGAGTCCCTCCATCATCCGAGTACGAGGAGTAGTGTCCCTACTAGTCCCAACAACTCCAGTAGAAGACATGGTCAGAGCAGGGCCCGTCCAACTGATAAACGGTGAAGACTGACTCCATGAAGTAGGAAGCGTCGATGAAGGCATCGTCCCAGACAGTGGAACTGAGAACAAGCCAGGCACAGGTGAAGGTATCCCCCTGACAACGGAGCTGAATACAAGCCCCGATCCACAGGAGTGATGAATGGAGTAAACTGAGGCTGTGAAGGCTATGAAAATGAATGCTGCTGCCACTGACCCTGAAAATGCTGAAACGGTTTGGAAGGCTGAGGCTGCTGCCACTAAGCCTCACGAGACGGCTGAGAAAGCGGCGTCTCTCGCTGAGACTGAGAATGCTGACGAACCTGTGGAGACCGTCTGCCACGACTAGGCTCCCCCTCGTCCGAGTCTCTGTGCCTCGAGCGCGATCGGGACCTCCCTCGCTCCTGAAAAAACATGTAATCAAAGATGTCAATGATGCAAGATAAAACAAAAGGCAAAAATAAAAAGGTGAATATACCTCAAGGACGTCACCAGAACCGCCTCGACAACTCGCGCCACGCCGAAGCTTGATGATGCAATACTTCAAGGCGTCAACCAGCTTCATGAATCCCATCATCTCCGGGTGGTTAGGCTGAGAACAAAGCAAAGGAAAATCAGTAACAAGAGGTCTTAAAAAAGGATGAACAAAATATCAAAAGCTTACCGGCTCAAACACGTCAGGCAAAGACTCCTGTGCATGTCTGTAACCCTCTGGAGCGTCAGCAATATGGTCCTCAGTAATACCAATAGGCCCCGGGTAACGGACAGACTGAGGAGGTATCTCAATCCTCCCCACAGGGCGAACAGTTGTCTGAAAATACGATCGAATAATCAGGTTATTCGACGATTTAAACAAAGACTAGTGATAAAATGCTCAAAAGAAAATCATACCTCGGGAAGACGGGGTGGAGGAGCCAAAAGGGGAAGCACGTCCCGCGAGTAATCACCCCCCATGTGCACGAGACCCTGCCAAGGGAAAGTGAACTGCTCTCCTCTGTTTATCAAGTCCCTGAGCAGACGTGAGTCCAACATCGACTCTGGTGGAGGCAAAGGCACCACGAAGCGATCATCTCTGTGCTGGCGAACGACACGCTCTCCAAGATACCAAACAAAGAGACCAGTACCAACAAAAACAGTACGGCGCGCTGAGAGCTGCAAGGCCTCAGGAAGGTCAGTCATCCTAGCCCAAGGTCGATACTGGACGTCAATAGCCACCTGAAAACCATAAAAAGTCGCGATGAGATGATGAAAATGACGTCAAGATGAAGAAGGGTAGGCTGCAAAAATTAACTCTTACACCAACAGAAGTAGTGCCTCGGCGTAACAACCCACGCAATATGGAGACAGACTCCACTCGTGACTCGCCTCGGTCACGCCAGCTATCTCCAACAGGGAAGTCGTGAACCGCTCCACGACGTCGACGAGGGGCCAACCCTGGGAAATACTCATAGAACCAAAGCTGCAATAAAAAGGTAATATCTGAGCACATGAATCAAACAAATTCGAACAAAACAAAGAAAGGAAAGATCATTACCTCCACGACTCTCCATAAGCCGTAAACAGTCACCGGGGACTGATCATTCAGCTGCCTGGAGCCATGACGCAACGATAGAAGAAGATCCGCATATCCAATGCCAGCCCAGTTAAGAGATCCTATCTCATTGATCCTAACTAAAGAAGGAAGGTAGTAGACGAGCGCGCGTGAACTCCTATCAGGAGAAAGAGTCATAGAAATCAGAATCAGAATAAAGATCCGCACCCGCTGCTCAGGAGACGTCTCCTCCATGTCAAAACCCTGGGCCAGAACGGAAGCCAGCTCCGATCGCCCGCTCCTCAAACCACCTCGAGATACCGGTCGAGTCCTAATATACTGAACGACCGGACCTAATAGATCCGCTACCTCAGCTGCCCCCCAAGTAAGGTCAGGAAGCTGTCGTACGGCCTGATCGGTGAAACGCAGACCGGTGATCATGCTGAAGTCCAAAGGGGTCACTGTCATCTCCCCCCAAGAAAAATGAAAAGTGTTGTTAGTATCCCAGAAATACTCCAACAATGCACGAACAACTCTCGGGCCGCAACCCCGGGGGCTGCGAAACCCTACGACCGCAGAATAGAAGTCCACTAAACCAGCAGAAACCCACAAGGCATTCGTAACAGGATCCCCCGTGATAATCTCATGCAGATGAGGAATAAGATCTCCAGCTCCGGATCCATGATGGCGAAGCGTGCCATCGACTATGCCAGCAAGTGGACGGTGAGAAACGTGGTTCTCACGACAGAAAACCAACTGATCGGGTGTCCAGGGAGGCGGAACCCATCTACCTCTACTCGAAGAAGCGCGCGGCTCAGTATCTAGGGCGTCGTCCTCCGCACCCTCAGGAACCGTGGGAGTATCCTCCCGAAAAGCCTGACGCCGGCCACGTGTGGAAAGATCGCAATCCCGCCGTCTAAGCATGCTATTTGAAAAAAATAAAAATCTAAAGGCTTAGCATCATTTTCTAAGTTATTTAGTTATTTATTTATGGCTTATCAATTATCTCCGGTCGCATTTTCTATTATACGCTAAATTTTACCTCAAGGCTAAAAATTAGCAAAATAATAGAATTATTCCTAGTATTAAGTTTCTCCATGACAAACTAATACTACAGTTCTCCTAGCCGCATGATACTATGTTCTCCATGACACATCATGGCATATTCTGCAAGATCTACCACCATTTCAAGTGCAAAAAAATAACATGAGCAACAACAACATTATTTCACAAAAAGTAGTACTCAAAAATGGTGTTTTGATTAATTCTCCACCAAAACATGCATTTTTTGTCTCTAATTTCTCACAAAAACATACACATACATACACAAGTAAATTCATGGCAAAAAATGTGAACATAAAAACTCAAAATTAAAAACCCCCAAATTGATTTTTAAGGGTTTTTCCATGAAATTACTCATTTGAAATTCGAGGCAAAAATCAAGGGAAACTTACATAGATCCTTGTAGAGAATCGAAAATGAGGAAATTAGCAAAAATTAGAGCAAAATGGATGGAAATTTGAGCTCCAAAAGCTCGTGGAGATTGCAGCAGACTCAGCTCCTCACCGCGGCTCGGGGTTGAAGCACCGCGACACGGTGGCTGTGAACCGTGTCACGGGAATTCTGGGATGGTGACGGTGAAGAAATGCTGGCGGCGGTGAAGCTCCGGCAGCAGCAGCAGTGAAGCTCAAGCAGCAGCAGCAACGAACCTCAAAGCTTCAGTACCTCGCGACAGAACACAAGCAAACAAACCACCGTTTCACGGTTGTCAGATCCGTGTCACGGAGTTGTAAAAGGAGCGCCGGTGACCTGTGCCGAGGCTCGGTGAAATGAGCAGAAGAAAATAAAAAAAAAACGAGAAGTATGAGCTGTAGAAAAAAATGAAAATGGCGAAATGGTCAAACTGGAGCTTGAATTTAAAGCGAAAAATATAGCCGTTATAACGTAGCACGTGAACAATGTCGGTCAAAAGCTGCGTGATTTGACCAAGTCAAAATCCCGCGTCACGGGAATTCGTGCCGCTTGACGGGACTCAACCCCGTGTCACGGCAGATAAGCCTCGTGACACGGTGGTCCCTCACGTCACACCTGCACATTTTTCGAAGCGTCAGCGAATATTCTTGGCATTTTTGACCAGTTTGAACAATTGTTCCGAGGTTTTTGGACAGTTATTTTCTCACGGAAAAAGCGCCAATTGATATTTAAAGGGGACCAAAATTACTATTTTACCCCTAGCAAGCGTCAAAGTCAATTCTTCGATATTTTTAACACCTAATATGGTCGAAAAGTCGACTTGAAGGTAAATCATCTACGGCCCACGTTCAGGGACAATCGAACCACTATCATTCCAGCACAAGGTTCTCGATGCACAGAGACTTGTAATTTTAATAGACAAGTTTTTCCTCAAGCATGGAAAATTGTCGGTTGTTGCCACCTCTCAACACGAAGAAGTCAACGATTATTTCATTCATCACATCGGCTTTCCTCAAGCGTGGAAAGTATTCAATCATCGGCTTTCCTCAAGCGTGGAAAGTATTCATTTATCGGCTTTCCTCAAGCGGGGAAAGTATTCATTTGACGGTTTTCCTCAAGCATGGAAAACATTCTCGGTGGAATTCTTCAAGCATAGAAAACCGCCAAAATCATCTGTCGATTTTCCTCAAGCATGGAAAATGTTCTCCGGTAGATTTCTTCAAGCATAGAAAGCTACCAAATTCATCAGTCGGCTTTCCTCAGGCATGGAAAGCATTTCAGCGAAACATGATCTGGTGGATTCCTTCAAGCATAGGAAGCTGCCAAATTCATTTGTCACCGATACACTGGTGTCAGATACGTATTCTATCCCTTTACTCTTTTATCTGTGGAACTAATGTTTTTCTGCAGGTATCAGCGTCTACAGAGTGATTTAGGATCGCAGAACGTCTTAAATCATTCTCCGTCCCTATCGAATACTTTGACTATCGTTTTCGAAACTTACGTTTCTACAAACTCAGTCAAAGTGGGGGCTTCTGTAGACACCTAAAAATGTCTCCCCAAAACCAAACCCGATGATGAACAACCTTTCACCGCCACTATTGGTCGGGTTTAGTATTTAATCCCGAGAGTGCTTAAAAATCATATTTAATTAAATTCGTATTTCTGAATAGCCCGTGGATCAGTCTTGATGTTTGGTAAAAGCATAGTTTTAATTTTGGCCCAAACCTTTTATTTATCTCTTTTTAATTATTTATTATTTTAGCCCAATTTTAATAAATCAGAAAAATGGCCCGAAATTATCAATCGGCACCTAAAATGCTGAATGAAATTAGGGTTAAAAATGAATTTAGACGGAAAAAAGGACAAAACTGTCCCGCATCACGGCAAGAAATCCCGCGCCACGGGAATGTTTCCCGTCTGACGGCAAACAACCCCGTGTCACGGGAGATCTGATGTGACACGGGTACAGTATGTGTCCCTTCCGCGTAAACCCTAACGCGTTTTCTTCCCCCGTGTGTTAAAAATTATCCCGTGTCACACAAAAGTGCACCGTGTCACGGGAATTTCTCCCGTCTGACGGTAGAATTTACCGTGTCACGGTACAATTTGCCGTGTCACGGGATACTGTTTTAGGGTTTCTGTCATTTTAGGGTTCCGTGTGCTCCCTCAGCACATTTTCCCTATAAATAACCCCTCATTTATGATGTACGGGGCATAAAAGAATCTCTCATTTTCTCTTCTATGCTCTAGCCTAAACACTAGCCTACCCTTCTCTTTCAAAATACCTTCCTTAAGCACTCCAAGGAGTCCATACTTTACCCGGGGTTCTGTCCTTAAGCCACGGTGTGAAAGGTAGAACTGTTTGAGGGTTTGGCCCTAAATCAATTCTCATTTAATTTAATTTAATTCCATTTTAATTATTGTTTAATTATTTTCCTTGAAGTTACTAACGCGTTTATTGTTTTTATAGTAGCAAGCAAGCAAAATCAAAGTAAGAATCATGTTCCTTTTATTTCTATTATTATTCTAACGATTTTATATTGTTGGAATTATTGCTATATTGCTTCCAATATTAATGTTTATTCTATTATTTATTATGATCACCATATTGCATGTTTAAAGGGAATATGTAATTGAAAATCACGACTAATAAGATAATTTGGACAACCGGTTTAGGTTCCTTTTTAATCTTGTTGTTTAATCAAGTGATCACCAATATTTTAGAATTATGTGTTGCATTAATATTAAACCAATTTAGCATAATAATAGTTTGGAGCGAATTTGAATTTTGTTTGTATGTCTTTGAGATCACAGGAATGCTTTTCACAATAAGAATCGAGTAGAGGCCAATACGGGCGAATGTGACTCCATGACTCACTTCGTACCATCATCCCCGATCCTCCTTTCGTGGTTCCGAACCATATGGAGTTAGTAATCTCATGGATTATGAATGGGGTGTAACCTTCACGGGTCAATCGTTGTTGCCTATCGTTGTCCCTTAATCGTGGTTGCCTTAAATGATCCGTGAACTGTTTACAAGTTCCTTAAAAACTTGTTGGCGGCTCCCTACTTTATTTGTCCCTAATCGTTGTCCCTTATCGTAATGTCAATTCCCACTTCCTATGAGTGCCAAGCATATTCACCACTATGCTTTAACGTAGGCGCACTTCGAGCGACGCCTACAAGACCGCATGATCGAGATTGCCCACACATATAAAAAAAATGCGAATATGAAAAATGCAAAAGCAAAAAAAGAAGAGCAAATAAAAAAAAAAAACAGAGCTCAAAAATGAGAAACCTCAAGCATAAAAATATAAAGATTCAAAAGCAAGGTTGCACACGTTGGGAGCTTATCTAGGGTCTTGAGCCTTTATCTCCTTCTTCTCTAACCTTTAGCCTAACCACGTTACAACCCTTAAAAGACCTTTTTGAGGAATACACACACTTGTGCGGGGTTCGGCTAGAGCTACGTTTGGCCTGATTCTTAACGGATACGTAGGCAACCTCACATTGAGGTGCGACCATAATCAAAATGCATTCATTTTCACATTCACACACTTACACCATGATCATATCAAGGGATTTCCAATGCTCATCCCTATTTACTTAGAGCTAGACTTGGGAGTTTTGATCCTTACATCATTAGCCTACCTAGCCTAAGAGTCATCATTATTTGACTCTTATCAAATAATACTTTTCCATACACTTAGCCTTTGCAGCTTAACTTTAGTGTCACTTTCACACACATCACGGATACATGAATAAATAGACTTCCAATTAGGAACCCTTTTTGTCATGAAATCTTAACATAATATTGAAGCATAATTTGTCATATCACACATCACTCATCACTTATAATCATCATTGTATCAAAGTATGAAGTACTTAGCCTCCGTGTCTAAGTTACCTAAATACTTTCATAATCGAGTCAACTAAGATAGTTTAGGATGAATTAATCCTTATACCTTGAAGGATAATATCAAATGCATATACTTGATTAAGCTCATTCAACATGCACCATTTAACACTTTGATTCTTTTTCGCGTCTTTCTTTTTCGGGAGAAAGTCGGTACCCTCCACAAAAATGACGGAAATTTTTTTCTTTTTTGCATTTTCGAGTCGCACACTACACGAGTCATGTACATTGAGTCATGTCGTGTCAATTCACCTTGGGTCAACCTCAAGTCAGTCAGTCACATTGAGTTAACCTCAAGTCAATCATTCACCTTAGGTCAACCCTAAGAAACACATCAAGCCTTAGGTCAACCCTAAGAAAAACACCAGCAAAGTCTTTTGGCAATTCTTTTGATTTTTACAGGATACAACCATTCAGCAAAGCTCCTGTTCGCAGCCAACCGAACGATCGCAACAAACATTCAAGTATCAAGCTCTTTTGTTCAGAGACGCGTGGACATATCATCAAGCTCTTTTGTTCAGAGACGCGTGGACATATCATCAAGCTCTTTTGTTCAGAGACGCGTGGACATATCATCAAAGCTCTTTTGTTTAGAGACGCGTGGACATATCAAGAAAGCTCTTTTGTTCAGAGACGCGTGGACATATCATCAAGCTCTTTTGTTCAGAGACGCGTGAACATATCATCAGAGCTCTTTTGTTCAGAGACGCGTGGACATATCATCAAAGCTCTTTTGTTCAGAGACGCGTGGACATGTTATTTAAAGCTCTTTTGTTCAGAGACGCGTGGACATATCATCAAAGCTCTTTTGTTCAGAGACGCGTGGACATATCATCAAGCTCTTTTGTTCAGAGACGCGTGGACATGTTATTTAAAGCTCTTTTGTTAAGAGATGAGTGAACATTCCTCAAAAAAGACTCCATTGTTCAGAGACGAGTGAAAAATCCTCAAAAAAGACTCCATTGTTCAGAGACGAGTGGACATCAACAACAGCAAGATGGCGTTCTCTAGCTTGTAGAAGGTCATCAAAATGCAACAAAATGGTTACCTTCAGAGACGTGTGCTCGACGGTGCAAGATACGCGTTTCTTAACTCTTTTATCTGTTTTAACTAATGATTGGTTTGCAGATATCGGCGTTATAAGAATGATTTAGAATCGCAGAACGTTTTGAATCATTCTCCGTCCCTATCGCTACTTTGACTTTCGTTTTCGAAACATAAATTTCTCTAAACTCAATCAAAGTGGGGGCTTCTGTAGACACCCATTTGTGTCTCCCCAAAACCAAACCCAGTGATGAATACCTGTCACGTCGAAACATAATCGAATGAGGTAAAAGTGTGATAAGTCAAGTGTTGCGGTTAGTTTTATTTAAAATTCTCTTCTTTCTGTTTCCGAAAACCTGCTCTATTTTATAAAAACGTCCAATCCACTTTAGTTTGGTCCGTAACTAAGGTCCAATAATGGTGTAGTTGGATGGGGCTTTAAAAGACCTTTCCAACGATATATTATAAGCCCAATTCCGATGAATAATGAGGAAGTTATGGCCAAAATACTAAAATGGGCCCAAACCGGATTTTACCTACGACCCAATGATCATGAGGAGGGTCCAACGGTTTAATCCTATTCCTAAACTAATTAGGATTGATTAGAATCTTCTATAATTTTCTAAAATATCTTAATTATCCTTTTTTGAAAAGATAAGATCATAGAATTTGATTTGAATATAAACTTTCATTTTTTAAAACTTTCCTAATTCTATTCGGATTTAAAGATGTTCAAAGATAGTAAGATATTATTTTCGTGACTCATGGTTTTTATCCAAATTTTATATGGTTGGATAGATCTTGAAATTATCTTTCCAATGATATATTATAATAATAAATCTGAGCTATAACGAAAAAGATATGAAAGATATACGAAACTCTATCCAAAACTGACACCCTCTCATTATTTCGTCCATATCTTTTTATCTGCAAAAGATTTTAATCTGATTCTAATTGCATTAGAAAGTAGCCTTCAAGAGCTTTCAAACGACATATTATATGACTTATTTGGACTTCTGGATCAAAAGATATGATAAAAACAAAATTCGCAAAAATTGCTGTCTACGAGTTTTATTTCGATTTGAATTCGGATTTCTTTTCTTATTCTTCGACCTTCTCTTTTTTCTTATAAATAGAGGTCTTATCTCCCCTTTTTCAATCATCAATTCTCTCAATCAACAATCAATTACTATCAATTCTCATTAACTCTTCCTTAATTCTCTCTTTTGTCTCTTGAGAAATATATGCTTTTTTTCTCCCTCTTTTTCTAAACTAGCTTTTTACATACAATATTCCGCATTCACAAGAATTAGAATCTCTTAGCCAATTTCGAAGTTGCCTTCGCCCTAGACGTGAAAGGTTGATAATTTTTAAGGGTTTGGTCCAGAACTAGTCAAAACTTTATTTAATTTGATTTCAATTTGATTCTTTAACTATTGTTTATTATTTTCATTGAAGTTTACTAACTTGTGTATTTTGTTATTAGAAAGAGGTACGAGGCTTCAAAGTATGTAATCTTATTACTCTCTTTCAATGTATAAAGCATGTTTATTATTGTTTTATGATTCCTAGTATCATGTTAGGATGTTTTAATGCTTTCTAGTGTCATGTTAGGATGTTATTTTATGCTTTCTAGTATCATGTTAGGATGTTATTTTATGTTTTCTAGTAAACATGTTTAGGGTGCCTTTAATCCTTTCTAATATCTGGTTAGTACCATGTTAAATTTAAAACTTTGATCTTTATTGTTTAGTGACATACTAGGATTGTTATTAATCTTGTTAGTATCATGCCTAGGATCTTGCTATTATATTTAAGCTTTATTATGCCTTATCATGCTATTATCATTATTTATTGCTTTATTATTATGTTGTTTGTTATATATTATTGTTATTGTTTGATTACACCTTTTATGCTTGTTAAAGGGAATTTGTACTTGGAATCACGCTTAATAAGATAATTAATAATTTGGTTTAGGCTAATGTGATTTTAATTCAAGTGATCGCCAATAATAGTTTATTTGTGCATTAATATTCAACCAACATAGATAAACAGGGTAGGTTCAATATAATGTTTGTATGTTATTCGAAAAGCGCACATGAATACGAGCAGAACAAAGTAGAGGCCTATTTTAGAGGGCGGGTCCTTTCTTTTGTAGATTGGATTCGTACCCTCATCCCCGGACCCTGTTTGGTTCAAGACCTTATGGAGTAGTTGACGGTCCTTTGGATTGTCTTTTGGGTTTTCAAGTTCCTAAAACTTGTTGGCGACTCTTTTTGCTCTTTGTCTTTCCCTTTGGAACGCCACCGTACTTTAGTGTATGATCACAGTGGGGTTCAAGTTTGGGGTTATCATAATGCTTGAAATATTCCCTACAGTTTACTCAACCTTTTTAATGCTATAAATAAGAGATGAGGTCCCCCCCCCCCTTTTGTAAACACATTAACAATACGTCTTAAAAAAACATTAGTATGGTAATTATAAAAAAGATCACAAAAAACTCATCTACAATAAGCTGTAAAAAATATAAGAAGAAAAAGAAGAATTATAATGAAAATATTAATAAAGGGTGTTGGTCTCTTGAAGAAGATCAAAAGCTTATTGTTTGCATGAGTTTGACTTTCATTTGATTCAATTAGCTCTGTTGAGTGTAGTTGACTTTCATTTGACTCAAATTGCTTTTGTTAAGTGTATTTGACTTTCATTTGATTCAAATAGGTTTGTGTTGTTTGGAATTTGTTTGACTTTCGTATGACTTTATTAGATATTGTTAAATGTAATTGACTTTCACTTTATTCTAATAAAGTGTTTGTTTTGTATTTGACTCAATTAGTTTTGTCGAAGGCATTTGACTTTCACTTTATTCAAAATTTTGTTTGCATGACTTTGACTTTCATTTCATTCAATTAGCTCTTTTGAGTGTAATTGACTTTCATTTGACTCAATTTGCTTTTGTTAAGTGTATTTGTCTTTCATTTGATTCAAATAGGTTTTTTTTTTTGTTTGGAATGTGTTTGACTTTCGTATACATTGATTTATATAATAGGAGATGTGTTTCCAATGTCATGTACATCAATGTATTGTCTTTTCACGTATTGTCTTTTTTTTCTGTCACTTTAATTTTAATTTTCAAAACAACGGAATTTTATAACAAAAATTTAAATGTCTGCTAAAAAAATGTTTCTTAATACATTGGAATACGCAACAAAAATAAACCAAAAAAAAATTATGGGGTTTAGCAGGATTCGAACCCATTATGTATGTTAGGGAGAGGGATTATAATGTGTAGTAGCATGTGCCATTGGGACAGTCTTTGACCTTATTTTTATTTGGCACAAAATATTCATTTATAGTAAACTTAGGCAGTGTGAACGACTTAGTAATAAATTTTTTTTTTCTGTCATTTTAATTTTAATTTTCAAAACAACGGAATTAAAAAATAATATATTAAAAATCTTATCAAAAAAAAAATCTGATTATATTGGAATGCGCAACAAAAATAAAACAAAAAAAAATTATGCGGTTTAGCAGGATTCGAACTCAAGATGTTTGTTGGGGAGAGGGATTATAAAGTGTAGTAGCATGTGCCATTGGGACAGTCTTTGACCGTGTTTTTATTTGGCACAAAAAATTTATTTATAGTGAACTTAGGCAGTGTATGTACTAATTGGTTAAAACTTAGACATTCACATTCATCGTCATCATCATCATCATCATTTTCTCGAATAGTCATATAACTCATTGATGTAAATATTTTTTTTTTTTTTTTTTTTTTATTTATTTATTTATTATTTTTTTTATGTGGTGTATAGTTTACTCAACCTTTTTAATGCTATAAATAAGACCTGAGGTCCCCCCCCCCTTTTGTAAACACATTAACAATACGTCTTAAAAAAAACATTAGTATGGTAATTATAAAAAAAATCACAAAAAACTCATCTACAATAAGCTGTAAAAAATATAAGAAGAAAAAGAAGAATTATAATGAAAATATTTATAAAGGGTGTTGGTCTCTTGAAGAAGATCATAAGCTTATTGTTTGCATGAGTTTGACTTTCATTTGATTCAATTAAGTGTAGTTGACTTTCATTTGACTCAAATTGCTTTTGTTAAGTGTATTTGACTTTCATTTGATTCAAATAGGTTTGTGTTGTTTGGAATTTGTTTGACTTTCGTATTACTTTATTAGATATTGTTAAATGTAATTGACTTTCACTTTATTCTAATAAAGTGTTTGTTTTGTATTTGACTCAATTAGTTTTGTCGAAGGCATTTGACTTTCACTTTATTCAAAACTTTGTTTGTATGACTTTGACTTTCATTTCATTCAATTAGCTCTTTTGAGTGTAATTGACTTTCATTTGACTCAATTTGCTTTTGTTAAGTGTATTTGTCTTTCATTTGATTCAAATAGGTTTGTTTTGTTTGGAATGTGTTTGACTTTTGTATGTCTTTAATAGATATTGTTAAATGTAATTGACTTTAACTTATATTCTAATAAAGTGTTTGTTTTGTATTTGACTCAATTAGTTTTGTCGAAGGCATTTGACTTTCACTTTATTCAAAACTTTGTTTGCATGACTTTGACTTTCATTTGATTCAATTAGCTCTGTTGAGTGTAATTGACTTTCATTTGACTCAATTTGCTTTTGTTAAGTGTATTTGTCTTTCATTTGATTCAAATAGGTTTGTTTTGTTTGGAATGTGTTTGTCTTTCGTATGACTTTAATAGATATTGTTAAATGTAATTGACTTTCACTTTATTCAAATAAAGTGTTTGTTTTGTATTTGACTCAATTAGTTTTGTTGAATGCATTTGACTTACATTTTACTCAAAAATTTGTTTGCATGAGTTTGACTTTCATTTCATTCATTTAGCTCTTTTGAGTGTAATTGACTTTCATTTGACTTAATTTGCTTTTGTTAAGTGTATTATTTGACTTTTGGTATTAACTAAGTTGGTTTAATTGTATGTCAATTTCCTATGCATGAGTTTGACTTTCATTTCATTCAATTAGCTCTTTTGAGTGTAATTGACTTTCATTTGACTCAATTTGCTTTTGTTAAGTGTATTATTTGACTTTTCGTATTAACTAAGTTGGTTTAATTGTATGTCAATTTCCTAAGTAGACTACTACTTGTAGAGTGTGTGGGCCATTTGTAGATGGACTATTCTATTAAGTTATGAGCCTTATGGGTAGCCACTTTATTTACTTTTTAGTTGGACTATTTGTGTATCATAGTTTGGGCTTTTAAGCCATGTTTCTAAAATATTGTGTTTGTCAATGAATATTGTAAGATGAAAACGACTATATTTTTTTCTTTGGATAAAGGCAATATTCTTTAAAATGTAATTAAAATAAATCAGATAAATATAATACCCTTCAAATGTAATTACATTAATAACTTAGATATTGATTAATATATTTCGATTTTTTATTTTTTTTAAATGATAAATATAACACCTTACAAATTTAACTACAATATTAATTTAGATGTTGATTAATATATTTCGATATTTTATTTTTTTTTAAATGATAAATATAACACCTTACAAATTTAACTACAATATTAATTTAGATGTTGAATTTCTATAACACATTACAATTTTACTGAAAGTCATACAAATGAAGAAAGCAAATATATAAATAAATAAACATGCCTCCTTCTTGCAAAATCATATTCTGCCATACAAATAAATAAACATGCCTCCTTCTTGCAAAATCATATTCTGCCACTTGTTGGGTAATTACATGTCTTGGACTTCCATGCAATTAATGAAGATGATGAATGACTGACGGAAGAAATGAGCTTGATGGAAGCCGTGAAATCCAACAAGGCTTGGGCATGTGCCGTCAAGTCCAACAAGGCTTGGGATTGCACATGTTGGAGGCTTAGTCATCACAATTATATCCAATCAGCCCAAGGAATTGACAAGTTTATCCTCAACTAATGTAGGGGAAATACTATAAACACCCTTAGATTGACAAAAATCGTTTATCATGAAGATAAACTTGGAATTTCCCTATGATAAAAGATTAAATCTAAACCATTGATATTTATTTATCTAATCTTAGTCATCCAATCCAACACTTATGCTGCACGGTTTTTTTTTTTTTATTTTTTTTAATTTTTTTTTGGAGGAATTATTAAGAGCTTGTTTGATTACTAGATTATTGTTTTCTACACACATGAAAATTATTTTTACAAAAATCGACAAAGTAGATTTAAATATATCATCTTCAACCTATATAATATTGAAGTTTAAATAACCTTCGTAACATATGTTTAACTTAATCTTCAACCTATGTCATTTCCGTCCTACGTTATTAATCTTCAACCTAAAACCTTCATCTAAAACATGTCCATGATCACAAAATTATGATGAAATCGATAAAATCGATGTTTATTAATTATAATTCAGGTTCAATTTAAATAATAAGTAGTCATATATTTAAATTATTTCGAGAAATTATAAATAATTTATTTATATGTATTAAAAAATTGTTTAAAGATTCACTTATTATATATTAGTATGTCGTGTTAATTTTTGATCGATTTCAAGATTAATATGTCATTGTTGAATGTTAAGAATTAATTTTCTAAATATATTTTTAATCTTATAATTTTGGGATTAAATACCGGAATACTCGAATGATTTTGTGTTTAATTCTAATGTAACAAAATCATGAATTCGTAAATAAATCACCCGTAGTATGAATATGATTTTAGGTTGAAGATGAATAAAAATAACATAAAAATTAAATTAATATAAGACAATTAAAAACTAAAAGAGGTTATTTCATAATTTTTAAGTACAACTAGTATTTAGCCCGTGCTATGCACAAGTTAAATTTTTTGCTAAAATGTTTATTATAACAGGTTGAATTGTTATTCTTGTATTCTTGTTTTATTTCAGTAACAAATTTTTTTTTTATTTTGTGTAATAAAAAAATTACAACTATTTAAATCTATGTTAATCTTTATAGTGAATTCCCTTTTTTGGTTTGGAATTTTCCCTTTCCAATAATACCCTTTATAAAAAATAATGAGAGTAATAATAAAAATAAATAAATAAATAAATAAAATACCTACTACAAACAATAACATAAAAAAAATAAGAAAAGTAAATGCGAGTAAAAATATACATTTTTCCTCGTCAAAAAAAATATATAGTTTTCATGTTATTTCAAAAAAAAAATCAACAGTTTTCTCTATTTCTGAAGAAAAAAAAAACAGTTTTTCATGGGCCTCTCGTTTTTTCTCCCTTATCATCTTAAACTAATACTTGTATTTTATTAAAAATATAAAAATAATAAAAATAAAAAAGATGGTTACATTTTTTTAAGGGAATCTAGGTAGTTACTTACTTTAAGATAATCATTAAAACCCCCTAAACAAGAAAATTCACTACAATAATTTATTCCTACTTTTCTCAATTTGTAAATGAGTAAGAGAGTGAGGGATAGCTCAAGTGGTTAGAGCTCTCCTCCCGTTTCCAAGTGGTCTTGGGATCGATTCTCATCACCCGCCCTTTGTGGCTCTCTAAACACCAAAAATAAATTTGTAAATGAGTAATCAATTCCAATTATACGAAGTTTAAGTTATGATTGGAGCTCAACTGAACTGAACTGATTGGAATTGAATTGAACTGAATTGAAGTGAACTGAAATAAATATTTTATGAAACAAGGAAATTAGGAGCTAAAGTTAACTAAATTCAACTGATTGGAGCTGAACTTAACTAAATTCACCTTGTTGGAGCTGAACTCAACAAAAATTAAGTAAATGTGGACACGCCCTAAAATGAATATTTTATTAGGGAAAGAAATTAGGAGGTGAATTGAACTGAACTGAACTCAAGTGATTGGAGCTGAACTCAACAGAAATTAAGTAAAAGTGAACAGGCCCTGAGATGTTTATTCTATTCAGAATTCTTAATTTATTTTGTTGTTTCTTTACATGATTACTCGCAAAGTGAAGATATGTTGAAATTTGAAGGTGATTACTCTAATAAGATAAAGGTAATTTTAATTCATTAATCATCAATATTGAGAATGTTGCCCCTTATAAAAAATGTTACACTTTATATGCTATTTTTTTCGTCTTTTTAGTTCATAAATTTTTACAAAGTATTTTATTCTTTTCAACTGGTTATAAATAATGTGATATTGCAAGGTGAATTTTTTAATTTAATAATAGATATGTTGGTGAGTATTGACTTTCACATCACTAGTAGAAAAATTCAAAAAAACACCGGTCTATGGCCACCGGTTTTAGAAAACCGGTGGCTTAAAAAATGGGCGGTTCAACCCAAACCAACATTGCCAGCGGTTCACTGCAAACCCGTGGCAATAATTCAAAGGCCACCGGTTCTGAACCGGTGGCAATAATCAATAATAAAAAAAAAGTCGCGGCATTCCTATTCCCTCCCTCTATTCTTCCTTCTCTTTCCTCTTTCTTTCTCCTGTTTCATTCATCAACACGCACCAGCAGTCACTCCTCTAATCACAAACACCGAACCCTAGCTACCACCACAAAGCATCAGCCACCTCCACCGCACCACCCTCCACCACCTCCGCGCACCCCCTCCACCACCTAGAACGCTCCAATGTCGCGGCCCTCCACTTAGCAGAAGCAGCAGCAACGTACAACACCAAATAGCAGCAGCACCAAATAGCAGCAGCGACCACAGCATCGCCACCCTTGCCGCCGTGCCACTGTGCCACGCCGCCGCTCTACCACCGACCATCTCTCCTCCCTTTCCACCTCTACCTAGGGTTAGTTTTAATTTATTTTGCATATTTAACAATATAATGTATAATTGACAAATTAAATTTAAGTTTTGAATGTAGTGTACCCTAATTTTTTAGAATTTTAGGTTGTTTTATTAAGAAAATTTAAATAAATTAGAGATTAGCTAATAACCTTGTTACTTATTTGAATTTTCATAAGTTTTAGTGGGTAATTTTTATTAAATTAGATGTTATTAGTAACCTTGTTACTTATTTAGGTGAATTTTGGTAGTATGTTTTAATGTGTAATTATTAATTGATATGTTTTAATGTGTAATTTTAGGTTGTTTTGTAGTTCTTGACAAAATTACTAACTTTTTTGTTATTGTTTTATTTTTTATTTTTGTAGATTGATATGTAGTGAAGCACAAGTTTATTAGCTACTCAAGTGGGAAGTTCGTGACATTACATCTATTGTACTTGCTATATTTGTATGAACTATAAACTTTATGGAACTATATTTCTTTCTATTTATCCATTTGATAAAAGTTTGTTCATGATATTACAAGTTGTGTCTTGTTTAATTATAAATAATTAAAACAATATGTTGAATGTTTGCATCATCATATGCCTAGATACCCGTTCAAGGCTTTCTCATTAGGAGAAAGTCTAGAATAGTCCCCGGTTGGGACTGTTCTTGAATGTTTACTCTCACTTAGGTGGTGTATGTATGTCTTTTTTTTTTATTTTAAGGAACATCTTGGCTTTCCATTTCTTCACCATGTTCTCTGGGTACATATGTGGGTAAGTAATTATCTACATCGTGTACTTGGAGAACTGGGGGGAAGTGCTGCCGGATTTTCCTTAAAATTGGAAAGTTGACATACATTCACTAGTGAGAGTAGATATTCAAGGATGGGTTAGGTTGGAGTGATAAGGACACTTTGGAAACATGCATTTTTTTCACTATATGAATGGTTTATTCACGGTGTGTACTTGAAGTTGATTTACGTAAAATATGTAGCAATTGTACATTATTCATAATATGTTGCTATATATGTTTAGAGACACTTTACTAAATGGAGAAGGCTCGTGGTTGGATGTGTGGTAGACGTGATACATTGGAATTTTGGAATGGGGTTCAAGAGTTTTGCAAGACGGCTTTATCTTATCAGCGCAAAATGGGTGAGGAAGACCTATATTGTCCTTGTGTTGATTGTAATAATGTGAAGGTGGTCAATAGTGTTGAGATCATTAGAGATCATGTACTTTGTCGTGGGTTTAGACTTAAATACGATGTGTGGATTTGGCATGGTGAAAGTGGAGAGTATAGTGGGGATCTTGATGGGAATGATGTGCATGACAGAAGCAATGAGATTCATGTGGACGAGGAATGTGAGAATGATGAATATGTTTTTGAGGATGGAGCTGAGGTTGATCCAGTAGATGAGGTCGAGGATGAAGACGTGGATGAGATGTTGCATAATGTCGAAGGTGATGTGTTTGATTTACTTTCGGAGGCTTCCAAAAAGCCTTTGTACACTGGGTGCAAAAAATACTCCAAACTTTCTGCCGTGCTAACACTTTTTAACATTAAGTCGAAGCATGGGTGGACGGACGTCAGTTTCACTTTTTTGTTGACCGCATTAAGTGATATATCAAGGATCACTATTATGGAGATAATAAGTTCATTCTATTGGGGCGTCATCCTCTGTTGCTAGACTATGAGAGATGATCTTTGGGCTAGTCAAATAGCCCAAAGCCCTTTAGAATGGATCCTGTATTGGTTACACACAAGGGTAATGGGTTAAGCAAGTTAGAGGCCCATTTATGGGCCTCATGAGCAATTAATTAGTCATAAGCATGATTGGGCTAAGTGTAGTTTGAGTGGGATTAGGAATTGGGCTTGGATTTTGACTTGGACTATTATTTAGAGATATGATCTATAAATAATAGTCATGCCTAGGGTTGATGATTAAGTCACAAGTAACATACAGTGAATTGTGAATCTAAGCAACCAACATCCAAAAAGCCCTCACCCTTTCTCTCTCACACGCACGCCCCTCACTCTCCCCTCTCACCCACGGCCAGCCACCCCTAATGGCCACGTGGTGTTGCGCGGTGGTTCTTGGCTAGTTGATCGCTCGTTCATCTCCGTAGAAGGTCGATAGAAGGGTTCTTTTGCGACTAACTAGAATTAGTGGAGGTCTTAATCCGTGCCCGTGGACCAAGTAGAGGAATCACGTTTGAGGTTCTTTATCTCCCCATTGTTCTTGCTCGATCATCGTGGAATCACGCTTCAAAGGTATAATTCTTACTTCTTAATGTGTTATGCATGAGATCCTTGGTTTGGTGCTATGTGAATATGATTCATGTTAATTCCGCATTTAGTACCTATAATCTCGTATAGTGGTATCAGTTAGCCTCTTGCATTTACATATATTGAGTAATAATTCTTTGATAATCCACAATTTTAATTCAATTAGGAGGGAGAATATTTAATTATGGGTCAATTGTTATTTTAAATGTGATTTAATAATATAGAATCATTAAAGGTGTTTAATTTGCTCCATATTAGCCATATTTTGATCCGAATTTTGCCCCAAAATATTCCAAAATTCGAACCTCTAAACCCTAATTTTTGAAAATTTCTAATCTTAACCCTAATTTGTGAAATTTTGTGTTTACTTTTGATTTATTTCGATGGTAATATGTTTAAGGAATTTAATCTATTTGATTACATGTTAAAATTATGAATTTTTCATGATCAAATTATTTAATTTAAGTGTTGAATTAAATTGGGGATTAATTTCATCAAAAACCCTAATTTCAAAATTGAATATGATTTAGTTTTGGAATTAATAGGACCACATAAAGTTTAATTTACTTTCACTAAATTCTGTTTTGTTTTAATCAATAAAAAAAAAAAAAAAAATCAAATTTTTTTTTTTAAAAAAAGATGAAATTACAGCAGCAACCACCGCGGCTAGGTGGCGATGCCACGGCGGTGCTGCTGCTGGTGGTCCAGGAGGGAGGGGCGGGGCTCGGATCAGGCAGCACAGGGGCAGCGCAGCAGTGCACCACCCCGTTGCGTGTGCTGCTACTGTTCCTGCGTCACTGCAGGGGCAGCGCACACCGGTGGCCACACCACGGTGGCTGACGCGGTTTTCAAAAATTTTTTTTTTTTTTTTTTTAAATAAAATCCGATTTCAATTTTTTTTTTTTTTTAAAAAAAAAGGATAAGTTTAAATTTTGAAAAGATAATTAACAAAATTAAAGTTGTTATTTTTGTTAAGTTTGGATAATTATGGAGCAAAAGATTATATTTGGATAATAATTGATTAAATAATGTGATTATCTCATAATTATTTATGGATAATAATTGATTTAAAATATGTGATTGTTTAGTAATTAGGATAGAATTTCCTAAATTAGTTAGGATAATCATGGAAAATAAATATGATTTATCTTCCATAATTCAAATAAGATTTGATTCTATCTCATTCCTAAATTAAAATATATGATATTTTATGGTTGCTCATGAATAATATACGATATTATCTAATTACAGTAATTAATTAATTAACTAAAATATGAGATATTTATAGCCATGTTTCCTTTATTATGATCATTTGATGTTATAGTTTAGGAAAGCATGATGAGTGATTTATTATATGGCACTTTATAATATATGATATTGTTTATTGCTATATATATAGACTAGTATGGCCCATAGATTCTAAATTCGATCTGCGCATCGTGATGTATTTTTGTAATCTAAATACGGTCTGCGTACCGTTAAGTATTTTTGTAATTTATTTTATTTTATTTAAGTAGTAGATAGAGTAGAATAAAATTACAGGTTGCAGTTAATCCAAAAGCCAATGAAGTGAACGCCCAATGGAGCAAGATGGATGAGATCCATGAAGGTTCAAGTGGGAGCATTTTTCTTTATTAGTTTTCATAGGATTAAGGGGCCATACTATGTCATGTTTTATTGCATTAGTAGATTATGCATGTTTAGGTTTATTTATGTTGCTTGATGATGCGCATAGAGTTCACTATATAATCACAACATAATAAATCTAGATCCCAGAAATATTGAGGCAGCTTTTCCAATTAAAAACCCGATGAAACCTTTGACATTTGTGATGGGTCATGCCAAAGCTGGGCATCATAATTTTCATTGGGGAGTGGGGGTAGGACAAATTCTACACTTTTAATTGGTTATACTCAACAGGGTTACCTAAAGACAAAGTTTAGAACCTTGAAGCTAAGAGTAATAATTAAACATGTGATGATTAATTATTCAAACAAGAATTACAAGAGTTGTAATCAGTAAAGAGTTTACTCACCTTGAAAATGTAATGGTTGATGACAGGGCCAACGTTCGGTTAATTATTGCACAAATAAAGGATCTTGGAATCATTTTATTCAGTAGGGATCATTTAAAATTGAATGAATGCTTTAAAGTTACCAATAAATTCTAAAATTGCTTATGGTACTTTAAATTTATTAAACATAATTATTGAATTTTGCCTCGGTTTTGCTTTTTTTGTAGATGAATAACTTATATGACAACACAGATTTACCAATGAAACTCAATTTAAGGCTAAATCTCAGAAACTACAGGCAATGGGAGGGAGAATTGAGAAATGTTCTCACAAGCTACAAGCTTGAAGCTCGTCTGTATGTTCCCATTGAGAACAAGTGTGCTCCTGGTCAGGATCCTGAAATACATGCAAAATTAGTTTTGGATGCACAAAAGGTCAACTACCTAATACTGGAATCTATTCCAAACTGTTGGTATAATAGGTTCAGACGGTATGAGGTGACCAACTTGTATCAATGTCTTCGTGCTATCTGTAGAGGTGGCATGGGGGCATTGGGTAGCGGAGGTGTCAACGATCCACATGTAAGAGAGATCGTTAACTCGATCCTCAGATTTACTATTCCTGGGCTTACAGTTTAAGGTATGAGACTTACAGAATTCATGGTAAGATAATGGCAAAGAAACTCTTACATGGTCAGTCAGTGAGGAACCATGTCAATGAATTGGTTGATATGATCAACCAAATGGATGACCTCGGGAAACCGATCGATGATGATTCTGCGAGTGACATTATCTTGTTCTCACTCCATGCTGGTTTTGACATTGTAAGACTCTCTCATAATGATGAGAGATCATCAGCAAATTTGATCAACATCTTACTTAACCATGCTGAGGAGTACCTGATAAGGAGAGATTGCCAGTGCTTCTTTGGTGGTGGATGGCAAGCCCATACACCAGGGTGTCCTCATTACACACCAGTGAAAACAAAAGGTAAGGAGTTACTTGATGTTTTTGTTGTAGAGATTAATCTTACTTCATCTTCCACTTGGGTATTCGATACCGGTTGTGGTGCTCATATCGTTAATGACGTGTAGGGCTTGAAAGGAAGTAGGAAGCTAGATTTAGGAGAATTAACACTTCGAGTAGGGAATGGAGCAAAAGTTGCTGCACTTGCTATTGTGAGTTATCATTTAAACTTCCTTCTGGACTTATTTTAGTACTTAATAACTATTATTTCGTACCTAGCATTACTAAAAACATTATTTCAGTTCGAGTTTTAGATACTGAAGGTTTTTCATTTGAAATAAGAGACAAACGTTGTTTTATTTCGAAAGAAAGTATGTTATATGCTAATGCTAAGTTAATCAATGGCTTGTATGTTTTAGAATATGTAACTCATGTCCACAACATAGATCATAAAAAGCAGAAAACAGATGGTTCAAACCCAACTTACCTATGGTATTGTAGGCTTGGACATATTAACCAAAAGCGCGTCCAGAAATTACATAAGGATGGACTCCTTTCTTCTTTTGATTATGAATCATTTGAAAACTGTGAGTCATGCTTGCTTGGGAAAATGACTAAGTCCCTTTACGGGTATAGGTGAAAGAGCTAGTGACCTTTTGGGACTCATACATACAGATGTGTGTGGACCAATGAGTTCAAAAGCTAGGGGTGGATATAATTACTTCATTACTTTCACTGATGATTTAAGTAGATATGGTTACATTTACTTAATGAAGAACAAGTCAGAAGCCTTTGAAAAGTTCAAAGAATTCCAGAATGAAGTACAAAACCAGCTTGGGAAAACAATTAAGGCATTACGATCTGATCGTGGTGGCGAATATTTAACCCAAGAATTTGATGAACATCTGATTAATTGTGGAATACTTTCACAATTAACCCCTCCAGGGACACCTCAATTAAATGGAGTGTCAGAAAGGAGAAATACGACTCTACTAGATATGGTTAGGTCCATGATGAGCTTTACTGATCTTCACATATCATTCTAGGGATATGCATTAGGAGCAGCTGCAAATATACTAAATAGAAGCCCAACCAAAGCAGTTGAGAAGACACCATATGCGTTATGGACTGGAAGAGTTTTGAAATTGTCTTATCTCATGATTTGGGAATGTGAGGTCTATGTAAAACGTTTACAAAGCGACAAATTACACCCAAAATCAGACAAGTGTTTCTTTGTGGGTTATCCTAAAGAAACAAAAGGGTATTACTTCTACAATCGCGAAGATAACAAAGTGTTTGTTGCTCGCGATGGTGTCATTCTAGAAAAGGAATTTCTATTTAGAAAGCCAAGTGGGAGTAAAGTGATTCTCGAAGAAATTCGAGACGAGCAACAAATGGATGTGGATAACACCACGTTAGAGACAAGGGCGCATGAAACGATTAATCATGCGTCGGAGCAAGCTAATTCCACCAGCGAGACTCCTATCGTCCCACTTGAATCTAATTCATGCGAAAATCTTCAAGGAGCTGGAGAGAAAATTTCTACTGTTGCTCCTACCCCACGTAGGTCTACCAGAATCAGAAACAAACAGTTTGTCGAGGTTCTGTTAACTGAGCATTCTGAAATCTTCTTATTGGAGAACGAGGAACCCACAACCTACAAGCAAGCTTTGGTGAGCCCCAACTCAGATAAATGGCTTGAGGCCATGAAATCCGAAATGGAGTCAATGTCTGAAAATAAAGTGTGGACCCTAGTTGACTTGCCTAATTGGGTAAAACCCATTGGTTGCAAATGGGTCTACAAGATTAAAATAGACAAGGATGGAAATGCCTACATCCATTAAGCAAGACTAGTTGCAAAAGGGTACAGACAGATTCATGGTATTGACTATGATGAAACTTTTTCCCCAGTAGCAATGCTTAAGTCCATTCGGATTCTTCTAGCGATTGCCGCATTTTTCGATTACGAAATTTGGCAGATGGATGTCAATACCGCCTTCTTGAATGGGTTCTTGACGGAGGAAGTGTACATGACACAACCTGAGGGTTTTGAAGATCCGGAAAATCCTAGAAAGGTATGCAAGCTTGAGAAATCCATTTATGGATTGAAGCAGGCATCCAGGAGTTGGAATCTTCGCTTTGATGAAGCGATCAAAAGGTTTGATTTTGTCAAGAGCGAAGAGGAACCTTGTGTATACAAGAAGTCTAGTGGGAGCAGCGTAGTTTTCTTAGTCTTGTATGTGGATGACATACTTCTCATATGAAATGACATACCAATGCTTGAGTCAGTCAAGGAATGGTTGAAGAGTTGTTTTTCCATGAAAGACTTAGGTGAAGCCGAGTACATTTTGGGAATCAAGATCCATAGATATAGGTCTCAAAGGATGATTGGACTAAGTCAAGAGACTTATATTGATAAGGTTCTTGACAGGTTTGAGATGACAAACTCCAAGAGAGGTTTTCTCCCCATGTCCCATGGCATTACTCTCAGTAAATCTCAATGCCCGGTTATGCCAGATGAGATGAGACGTATGGCTATCATTCCTTATGCTTCTGCAATAGGATCGATTATGTATGCCATGATTTGTACAAGGCCGGATGTTTCATATGCTTTAAGCATGTGCAGCAAGTTTCAAGCAAATCCAGGTGAAGCACACTGGACAGCTGCCAAGAACATCCTTAAGTACTTGAGAAGGACGAAAGGAATGTTTCTAGTGTATGGTGGCGAAGATGTGTTGGTTGTCAAAGGTTATACGGATGCGAGTTTCCAAACAGACAGGGATGACTTCAGATCTTAATCTGGATACATTTTCTGTCTGAATGGAGGAGCAGTGAGCTGGAAGAGTTCGAAGCAAAGCACTGTCGCAGACTCTACGACAGAATCAGAGTATTTGGCTGCAGTTGAAGCAGCTAAGGAAGCTGTTTGGATAAAGAAGTTCCTAACTGAGCTGGATATCGTACCAAGTGCTCAAAAGGGAATCGAGGTATACTGTGACAATAATGGAGCCATTGCTCAATCGAAGGAAGCTAGGTCACACTTCAAATCCAAACATGTTGAGAGGAAGTTTCACCTCATTCGAGAGATCGTTGACAGAGGAGATGTCAAGATGAGCAAAATTCACACGGATGAGAACATCGCTGATCCGCTTACTAAACCCCTTCCAATGCCTAAGCATGAGAAGCATACTAGTGCAACTGGATTGAAGCGAATGGTGTAATTAGATGTTGTTATTTGTTTTGAGAAAATAAATTACATATGTAATACATTCATTTGCAGAATTATGTTTAATCAGAAATAATTTTTTTTCTCTTATTTTATTGTGGTTTCAATATTAAATAAAATGTCCAAAATAATTATGAATTGATGGGCTCACTAGGCTAATGACCTTTTGAACGAAACCCCACAGGTGAACAAAATTCATATATTATTAAGTTCCTAGTTCGGAATCATTAAAGTGGACATAAATGATTTCTTATACTGGACTAGCATGTTAAGATTGATTGGATAGCGCAGTTTCATGGGCTATGGGAGTGTAGTGATGCTCGGTCAATCACATGGATATGCATGAATGATGCATGATCGAACTATAGATCAACTTTGAAGTTTAAGTATAGAACTTCTGGATATATTAGTGGATTCCTTTGACATGAGTGGAACATTGGTATCATTCAATGGATGATATAACTGTGGTACATTCAAACGTCTTCCTGTAACTAGAGATTATAAAGGGTGTTTCCTGGTTATTTCAGAAGTTGAGTGGGAGCTTTGGTTGCCACGAGATTGGATAGAGTCTTCCTATTTATTTAGGAGTGTGTCATGTTTTGTCCTCTTGAAGAGGGAGAATTCAGAAAATGCATGGTCGTGCTCAAATGTGTTACATAGTAACCATTTGTTTTGTAATTCTAACTCAGATTTCAAGAAATGATTTGTAGATAAATATTGATTACACAAAATGACTTAAGGAATTTGAATATTGCGCACTTGTCTCAGACAAGTGGGAGATTGACGGAATTGTGTCTTCGATAAGTGCAATTACTAGATATATCAAGGATCACTATTATGGAGATAATAAGTTCATTCTATTGGGGCGTCATCCTCTGTTGCTAGACTATGAGAGATGATCTTTGGGCTAGTCAAATAGCCCAAAGCCCTTTAGAATGGATCCTATATTGGTCACACACAAGGGTAATGGGTTAAGCAAGTTAGAGGCCCATTTATGGGCCTCATGAGCAATTAATTAGTCATAAGCATGATTGGGCTAAGTGTAGTTTGAGTGGGATTAGGAATTGGGCTTGGATTTGGACTTGTACTATTATTTAGAGATATGATCTATAAATAATAAGCATGCCTAGGGTTGATGATTAAGTCACAAGTAACATACAGTGAATTGTGAATCTAAGCAACCAACATCCAAAAAGCCCTCACCCTCTCTCTCTCACACGCACGCCCCTCACTCTCCCCTCTCACCCACGGCCGGCCACCCCTAGTGGCCACGTGGTGTTGCGCGGTGGTTCTTGGTTTGTTGATTGCTCGTTCATCTCCATAGAAGGTCGATAGAAGGGTTCTTTCGCGACTAACTAGCATTAGTGGAGGTCTTAATCCGTGCCCGTGGACCAAGTAGAGGAATCACGTTTGAGGTTCTTTATCTCCCCATTGTTCTTGCTCGATCATCGTGGAATCACGCTTCAAAGGTATAATTCTTACTTCTTTATGTGTTATGCATGAGATCCTTAGTTTGGTGCTATGTGAATGTGATTCATGTTAATTACACATTTAGTACCTATAATCTCCTACAGTAAAAACGTCCACAGCATATTTTATAGCAATGGATCGGATTAATTCCTTCCATCCTCAACAACACCCGGCCTCCTTCTTCCTCCATTCTCCCACAGCAGTACCCTTCTTCTTCTCCACCGTTTTTCCTCCTTCCCTCCGAAAGAGTAACACCTCTGCCGGAACAAGATGCTAGCCCTAAGGGTTTGATATGGCCCTAATTAAAACTATTTATTCCTAGAGTTTCGTTTTGTTCCGCCGCGAAGCGGTGTTTTGGGCTTGAAGCCATTGTTATCGAGGAAGGAAGAAGAAAAGGGGGACAACGGAGAAGAAGATCAGAGATCGGATCTTGGGTAATGGTGGTGAAGCGCAAACTGGTAGTGGTGGTGAAGCCCTGAAGCGCACTCAACGTTCTCAGAAGACGAAGTTTTTTTTTAAAAAACAAAAAACTTAATAATAAAAAAAAATTGTGTAAAATTACAATATATGTCACTTTAGTAACAAATTTCGTTACTCAGAATGAGTAACTGGGGCTTGCTCTTAATTTTTTAATTGTGTTTCTCTCACTTTGTACTATGAGAGCTCTATTTATCTCTCATAATTATAGATTTTTTTTTGTTGATAGCTCTCTTAACAATGCACCTCCCTATCTTCTTGTTCATACATTGTGCACCATTCACATACCTTGTTTTGACTGACTTTAAAAATTTTGAATCATTGTATAATCATGTTCCATTCTTCAAGACCTTGAGAAAGAGTGTAAAAGGTTCCTTTAGAATAGGACTGATTCTGTTAGATACACTCCTGGAACCAAATGGAACAATATCATAATTCCCACTACCCTTGGGGCTTTAGGTCTTAGGTTTTTAAAAGAGTGGAATATTTCTTTCATGGCTAAGTTGTGGTGGGTCTTTCTAACTAAACCTAATACGCTTTGGGTCAAGATATTGAAAGATAAATATGCTAGAAGAAGCAACTTACAGGATTGTATCCCTAATGCTTCTCAATCTTCAATGTGGGGAGATATCCTTAAGGGTAGAGACCTTCTACTTATGGGTATCATTATTAGAATTAGAAATGGGGAAGATACCTTTCTTTGGTATCGTCATTGGGTAGGATTAGCACCATTGTATCAAGTTATTGACTCAGATATACCTCAATCTAAAAGTCATTGAAAAGTTTCCAACATTATCAGAAATGGAAAGTGGTATATTGATGACATAAAGTATCTGCTTCCCAATCATATCATCTCTCAAATTTTGAGCACCCCTCTCTCAATAATAGATTCCCTCTCCTCTCTAGATCAACTTAGATAGCTTTTTCATAAATCCGTAAATCCTACAGATCGCTAACTCCATAGTGGTCTGGAACCAGGACTGGATATTCGGGGATAACAGTACGAATCCCATCTAAAAGAGATTGAACCTGCCTTATTAAATAGGCCTCTACTTTATTTTTCTCATATTCATGTGCGCTTTCTAACTAACATACAATCATTAGGTTAACCCTAAACCTGTTTAATCTATGTTGGTTGAATACTAATCCACAAATGAATATATTATTGGTGATCACTTGAATTAAAATCATATTAGCCTAAACCAAATTATTAATTATCTAATTAGGCATGATTTCAAGCATAAATTCTCTTTAAACCTGCATAAAAGGCGTGCTCAAGCAATAGCAATAAGCCAATAATATATACCAAGCTACATGATAACAATAAACTCAACAATTATCATCATAAAAATCATAATTTCAATAAAGCTTAATAATAATAATAGCAAGATCCTATAACATATCCTAGCATGTCACTAAACAATAAAGATCAAAGTTTTAGCCCTAACATGGCACTAACATGATATTAGAAATAGGAAGCACCCTAAACATGATACTAGGAAATTACTTGATATTAGAAATATTAGTTAATACCCTAAACATGATACTATAAATCATAAATACATCCTAACATGATACTAGGAATTAATTAAAATCTAAATATGCTTTCTAAAGAATAAGATGTAAGCTATTACTTACTTAGATACCTCGTACCTCTTTCTAATAACAAAATACACGCATTAGTAAACTTCAATAACATTTTAAATCAATAAATCCAATCAAATAATTGAAATAGGATTTGTGACCAAACCCTCATAAATTAGCAACCTTTCACATCTAGGGCGAAGGCAACTTCGAGTTTGGCTAGGTCTGTCTAAAACTTGTGAATGTGGTATAGTGTATTTTCAAAAGGGCTAGGCTTAGAAAAAGAATATAGAGAATAAACTTTTTCTTAGAGAGAGAAAAAAGATGATTGTTGGTGATCAAGCTTGTTGATGATTGAAAACGGGGATTAAGGACCCCATTTATAGAAAAATAGTTCGGAAAACGATATAAAAGAGATCGAATTTGACATAGAATAAATTGCTCCTGTTGCAAACAACGAGATCCAGCGCGAAATGACAAGAATCACGCATCGCGACAGGCTCTGCCGCAGTGCGACAATGCTGTCGTTTGGCACTAAGACAGTTTTTGCGGATTTTGTTTTTAACATATATTTTTATCCAAAAGTCCAAATAAGTCATATAATATGTCGTTGGAAAGCTCTAGAATTTTACTTTCGAACCCAATTAGAATCAGATCAAAAACTGTTGGACTTGATGATTTTGATGATGACACAACCTTACTTACTTACATATTAATAAAGGCTTGATTGTTTAAGTGTGTGATCAGTGCAAGGACTAGGAGAATTAAGTGTCGAGCAAAGATACCATGAGGAACCAGAAGGCCAGAAATAAAGTTATCCAAAAAGATAAGTTCCCTCACAGGAACTGGCGCTTCAGAAATGAAGACTTGAGAAGAGAAGGTTCCCTTAAGGAACAAAAGCTTCAGAGAAGCAGCATCACTAGAGAAGAGAAGTTCCTTGCAAGGAACAGAAGCCTCGGAGTAGAAGCTTCATCTGAGAAACATGAAGACTAAATATTTTACATAATTTAGGATTTATGTAAGTATAAGAAAGTTAGTTACATTCGAATTTGCTGTGTGGAATTGGTCTAAAGAGATAAAATTGTGTTAGCTAAATTTTAGGAAAACTATTAAGCTATCAAAAGTCTGTCTTTTAAAAGATTTTGTTTTCTTTTTCTAATTTTCTGAAAATGATTTTTTTTTTAAAAAAATAAAATCTTCCATGTTTTCCAAAACTTGCGGCCTACTCTCCCATGATCTTAATCAGTCATGGCTTTGCACATTGAGGAGTTCATGGTTCCTTAATTCAAGGGACATGATCTTCTTAGTGGGTATGAGCAGTGGCGTAGTGGATTTGCTGAACAATGAAGTTTTTCCAAGGCGTCTTATGCTCTATAAATAACTCATAATTTCTATTGGAAAAACTCACCCTTCCTCAGATAAGTTTTCATCTTTTAATCGAGTTAAGAGTCCAATTCCATACAAGTCTATTTGAGTGTTCTAAATGTTCTTATACTAGAGTTTAATTTCTTTCTTTTGAGTTGTAATTTAGGGAATGGGGAAGTTTGAGTGAACTTCTGAATTGTGACAAAGAGAAGTGAGAAAGAGAAGAGAAAGAGCAGAGAGAAGTGAGAAGAGAGAAAGAGAAGAGAAGGAGTAACAAGTTGGGTGACTTGTTCCTCGGGGATTCAAGTTTGTTGAGGAACTTGAAGTAAGAGTCTTTAGTTTGTAATAGGATTTACTGCCCTATTCTAGTGAAGATTCTTTTCCTAAAATCCCAAGTGGTCGTGGTTTTTCTCCTTGATTAGGGCCAAGGAGTTTTCCACGTAAAAATCTCTCGTGCACTTTTGTTCCTTCAGTTTAACTTTCTATTCCTTTAGCTTACTTAGTTTTAATTCCGCAAAAAGTTTGGCTAAACTCTCATACTACAACTCAACCCCCCCCTTCTTGTAGTATTCATTGAAACAACAAAAACTTTTTAATATATAAAGATATGGCCGAAATAGTGGGACGGTATCAGTTTCGGATAAATTTCGTATTTCTTCCATATTTTTTTCATTATATCTCGGAATTAATATAATAATATATCATTGGAAAGATAATTCCAAGATCTATCCAACCATATAATAATTGGATAAAGATTATGAGGCACGAAAATAATATCTGCACATATTCCATTTCGTTCAGAATAAGGACTCTCAAAAATAGGAGTTTTATTTAATTTTAAATTATTTGATCTTATCTTTTCAAAAAAAGAATAAATAAGATATTTTGAAAACTTATAGATACTTCTAATCAATCCTAATTAGTTTAGGAATGGGATTAAACCTTTAGACCCTCCACATGAACATTGGGTCGTAGGTAAAAACCGGTATGGGCCCAGTTTAGTATTTTGGTCATTTATTCCTCATTATTCATCGGAATTGGGTTTATAATATATCGTTGAAAAGGTCATTTCAAGCCCCACCTAACTACACAATTATTGTATCATTATCATGGACCAAACTAAATTGGACAAGATATTTTTCATCAACAGAGTACGAAAAGAATATTTTTGAAAACTGAAAGAAGTATTTTTATTAAAAATAACTGTACAACATGACTTTTCACACTTTTGCTTTGTTCGATAATCAATGACATAAAAATTATTCATCACTGGGTTTGGTTTTTGGGGAGACACATTTAATTGTACGCACCATGTTTTTGGTCCCGGAGGTAATTTGGACTTACTAAACGATGAATTTGTAATGAGAATAATATATAGTAGTAAAGATTATAGTGATAAATATTAAGGTTATATATAGCCCTAAAAGTTATGTATAAGAAACTAAAAGAGAAATGTATTAATGAAATATCTTTATTAACTACACTGATTTGCGCGTGATTTTGTCATACATTCCTAAAATAATACCAAATAAGGAAAGAAATTTACTGCTTATTTGTAGCCTAAAGGCTACATATAGCACTACCCAAATATTAAATAGTAGTGATGTTGTGCAATATTCCATTTTGCATTGATGTTGGTCCTATGTTTTGGAATGTGGTGTTAAAATCGGGTATATCGTAGTTGTATTTATTTGGATTGAATAATCTAGTACGTATGGTACAACGTAATTGGGAAATAGCATGGAAATTTCGAGGAAGTAGTAATGGAGGAAAGTTATGTATTCGTAAATACATAACAAATATTAAAATATTCATTCTAAAAACACATGGTAGAGAGAGATAGGAAGAGAGAGGTATATGTAGCCTTGTAGGTGGACCTCGCCTATTTTTTGGTGTTATTGTCTCACGTGATGGGGACCACACACTGACTATTCCACTTAAAACTTATATAGTACCGTTGAATCTTTTGTGTTATTATTATCGATAAACTTAGTACAACTGCATATAATACCAATATATGCATATATACTGTATCATCATTTGTTCAGTGGTATTATTGATCACCCAATGGTACCATAATATGCATTCGTTTCTACATATGTGTAACTACATGAATGCCCCCTTGTTATGCATGTAAAATGCATAACATTCCTCCCTTTAAAATCCCTCGGAAATTTCGCAAGTTAACGAGCTGATTTATGCAATGACGTGGGGCCACTAAGCTAGTTGTGTGTGTAGCATTGTAATCTGTATAACGTGAGACATTTTAAAGGGAGGAATGTTGCATATTTAATTTACAAATACATAACAATGATTTAAATATTTTAAAAACACATGTGACGTGGGGAAAACTAGGTCGTTGGACTAATCCTCCTAAGCCAAACAAAATTTATAAACACTCAACAAACCTAAATACAAATATAGAGGTAAGTCAAGGGTCGAACCCAAAGGAACGGTAATGTCTAAGTGCTTTCAATTATGTGCCTAAGCTAGGTCGGAGACGAAGGGTAAAAGAGGACACTAACAACTACTAAGACAAAGAAACCAAACAAAAAAAATGCTAGGGATTAGGATTCACTTATAATAGCAATGAACAATGCAAATTGGTATATGAAGTTGACTAAGTCAAGCAATGCGAGGGAAGATCAATTATGCAACCAAAAGAGCATATCAAGCTATTCTCCTAGAGGTCTAACTAGCGTCAACTACGATAAACTCTAGCTAGGAAACATCACAAGACACCTCAATCGTGTAAATGCAAGCCACAAATCAATGGTCCGTATCAATGTGAACTTACAATGCAATCTAGTGTGAATAACAAAGGTGATCAAGCCTAAATCAAACACACACATGCACATAATCAATTAACCAATTTAATCACATCATCAACTCCATCAAAATCCCCAATCTACATCAATCCATTACATAATATAAGCTTCACCAAATCCCTAACCAAACAACTACTCTAGCAACATTATCAGTTCAACAAACAACTAAAGTAATCAACAATCAACAAACAAAGAATCTACAATTAAAGAAGAACAATTACTCTAATCAAACATCAATCATCAAATCATCAAAATCTAATCAAAATCAAACAATCTAAACATGAATACTAAACAAAACAATAAATGAGATAGAGTTTAGAAATGATCATTGATAATAGAGTAGATCTCCAATACAATTGTCACCATTGGATCTTCAATCTCTCAATCACCATTGAAATTCTTCACTTTCTCTCTCTAAAATCTACTCCTAAAACTAACCCCTAAATCTAGAGAGAGAAGCTCTCAACTAAGCTAAGAATATGATCTAATTCTATTATGAAAACTTCTTCTACAAAAATAGAAGGAAATAACTATATAAACAAAGGAGAAGGTCGGTTTTGACGCCCAAGAATAGACCCACGCAGGTGCGGGCGCTCGGAGGAGAGAGAGAAGTGCGCACGGGACACACCCAGATTGGTGCGCCCGCACGCACCAGGTGTGCGGCCGCACACGACATATGTGCGGCCACACACTCCCCATGTGCGCCCGCACAAACTAGCAACCTCCTCTTCTTCTCTTCGTCCTAGCTCATGGGGTGCACACATCCTAGATGATGATGATGGAGGACAAAGTAAGCAGAAACTTCCTTGAAAATCTTGAAGAAAATGAGCCATGAGAAAGGCATATACAAGGCCTTGAAGCATGCCCCTTTGATCCCTCTTTTGACTTGAAACTTCTTGCACAAGCTTTAGGCATGAAATCAACGAACGATCATGGAGAGGAAGCTCGGGAACCCTTGGACAATCAATCATAACCTACAAACAAAGGAGAAAAAGCAAATAAAAGGGAAAAATAACAAGTAAACTAGAAAATGCACAAAATAGAGAAACTAACTACAAAAAGCATAAAATGAAGAAAACAAGAATAAAACTAAGGAAAACTAAAGAAAGGAGTAATAAAATGGAATGAAATTCATCCAAAAAGGGACCAAATGAGTGCCATAAATGTCACTCATCAAATTCCCCCAAGCTAAACTTTTTCTCGTCCTCGAGCAAAACAAAGCAAGGAAGATCAAGGATGAAAAATTTATTGAAAATGAAAATGAAGGACTTAAGATAAGAATATACACTAAGACTCACTGTCGTAGGAATCACGGTTGTTTTTAGCTACAACAAGCCCTTTAAACCCCAAAGTCGCCTATGAGGACGAGTTAGGTCTCGTAAGGGTATCCTAAGAGTTTGACCCATAACTCTCATAATAATACAAACAAGGCAAAGCATGAAAAAGAAAACAAAAATACAAGAAAAGCAAATAAATGTTCATGAAAGGACTTTTACAAATGTACAAGCACAAGTGGATGCAAATCTTTCTAAACAAGTAAGGGAGTGCACGTTCCAAGATACCCAAGGTTGATTGAAACATAAATATGCTAAGCATAGGAACTAGCTTTCACAATCCACTTTCATCCCAAACGATCTTATCGCGTTCTTCCTAATAGCTTCAAATTGACCTCAAGTGAGCATCCCAATGATTCCACGAAGGAACCGGAAAAAGAGAATTTTTAGGCTACTCGACATCTTGACTTTTGCATCCCCTCTCCCTATTCCTAAAACTCACATTCCTCTCCACCGATGAGTGACTCAACCATTTAGGTCAAAAGGTCTTTCCCCAAGGTTGTAACGTAAGGCAATAAGGGTGAAGGTAGGCTAAAAATTTGAAATTTGGTGGTTTTCCTAAAAGTGAAGCAAAGAGGGCGCCTTTCTATAGAAACACAATCAAGTAATCACCAATCCAAACAAAAATACTCACACCCCCAAGCTTATTCAAAGCTTTAAACCACAAACATATACACAAAAAGCGTGAGAACGCTTCCCCCCAAGCTAAAATGGAGCATTGTCCTCAATGCTCAAAAAGGGAGAAAACTCTCATCAAAATATTTTTTTGAATTTTTCATTTTTCACTTTTTTTTTCTTATTCATTATTCAAAAATGCTTTGTCCTTGCCTCTTTTAACTTTGGACGGCTTTTTCGACTTAGCACTTATTTGTCCATGCCTTTTATAATGTAGGATGGCTTTTATTCATACTCATTTGCCATTATTCACAAAGAAGACATAACACAAACTTGCTATCATAAGAACCAAACATTCCAACGTCTCCTCCACAAACTCCATCAACATGATCAATTGCTTCACAAAAACCAAGAAAAGTAGAAAAATGAAACAAAAGACCAAAGATCTAAAGATGTGGCTTGAAAAGAAGGGATAAGGCTCAAATGGTTGCAAGAAGGCAAATGTAAACCCAAAAATAAAGTAAGAAACAAACTATCCTAAAAATAGAAAAATACCACCCCGAAAAAGGTGCCTTTGTCCTCCCTAAATGGTTCGGTCTCGGATTCAAGATCTATGAGTCAAGTTTCAAGATTAGGTTTGCAAGAAGTCAAGGATCCATGCCGCTCATACAAGTAAGGTAGAAGGCTTGAAAAACATAGAACTCACATGGTTGTAGCAAAAACTCACTATTGGTGTCAAATCGATTATAGGAAGCAACTACCAAACATGCCACAAACAAGTAGAATCCGGCTTCATGTTCCCACTAGTTCTAACCAACTACCTTAGCATGCTTTATCCTAGAATCAACCAAGCGTACTCTCAAACCGTGCACACCGTTACCATTGAGGAAGAAATGCATTCAATTATACAAGTCCAAATGTTATTATGTCCAAAACAATAACAAAACAAAACACATTGCAAAATTGCCTTGATAGAAAGGAAAATCTTTTTGGAGTTTGTCAAAATATAAGAAACATGGAAAAGCATATACAAAGGTGCATAGCATATAAGAATCAACATTCTACCAAACATGATAAAATACCCTCCCCCAAGCTTGAATGAGACAATACACTCAAACATAAATCATATAATCCATGGGAGGGGAAAACAAGGAGATTTATCCAACAAACCAACATATGTCCAACAAGTCATCATCCACTAGAGAAAGAGCAAGGAAAGATATTACCGGATATTAGGTGGGTGTAAATACCCGCAAATGACCAAATTAAACCTTTCAAAGCTAATTTCTCAAGAATTGAACCTTGTTTCCATGTGCTAGTAAAAGTAGGAGTCAACCTTCCTTGATTCTTGATCCAAATCGAAGCACCAAAGTATATCAAGTCATGTACCTAGCAAAAGGCACACAAAAATTTCCATGAGAGAAAAATCTATTCTAAAAAGAAAAGGAAAATCTAATCTAAAACACGGGTTACTTCCCAAGAAAGGCTTGCTTAAGGTCAAAGCTTGACCGCTCTAGTAAAATAATATTGCAACGATCGCAAGAGCTTGTCAAATGCACTACTACACATTTCATAAGAGAGAAAGTAGGCAAATGACGGAAGAAAAACGTGCAACAAGATCATTGCACGCAAGTGAGAGGGGAGGTGCCAAAAGAAAGAAGAAGAAGGATCAAAAGGAAAAACAAGAAAATAAGAAGAAGAAGGGGGAAAAGAAAAAGAGAAAGGTAAATCCTCCTCACTAGAATATTTTTGGGTGGCAACATCACCCTCATCCTCAATTGGAGACAAATGACCCACATGCAAATCCTCATAGACAAAAGGGTCCCCAATGGGCTTACCAACAAAGGAAGGGAGAAAAATAGGGCAATAGGGGATGTGGTCAAACTTTGGAGAGAAAGGGGTATGAGAAATAGGTAAAGGGTTCGCGACTCCCTCAACACAAGGTCTCTCATCGCCAATGAGGGCATGCAAATCAATCATAGAATCCTCAAAAGAAGAACACTCATGATCACCATCTCCCTCAAACATCCAACTCCCAAGAGGAACCACATAATCTCCTCCACTACCTTCATGAACAATAGCTCCCTCAACTTCCTTAAAGCCTAGAGTCTCAAAACCATGCATGAATGGAGGCAAATTCACTTCAAATTCATCTCTCTCCCATGAAGCTTTCTTAATCAACTTGTTTAAAAGGCTATGGCTATTCCTTATGCACTCAATAAACATATTTGACATAACCTCAAACGAGTCCAAATACTCATGGATAGAAGAGTCACATTCATACACTTGAGACTCATTACAAAGGGTGGGTGGGTTGGGATTTTCAAATTCAACACTCTCTTCTCTCTCAACTCCTTCACCAATATTCATATGCTCACCAATGGTATCCTCACACACTCTTGGTTGCTCAAAATCACCATCATCATCCTCAACACACACATTGGATTTGTTATTTTCACACACAAGCATCAAAGATGACAATTGGCTTTCTAGCTCTTCATTTCTCCTTCTTCCCTCCTCAAAACGCTCCTCACTCTTTTTCATCATCTCCAATTGACTTCTCAAACAATTAAGAGTAGACTCCAGTTTAGGCCCAAGATCATCACTAAGCTCAACATGCCTAATTCGAGTTTCCAAGGTAGCAATAAGAGATTCAAAGGATGTAGGAGATTGAGGCTCAACAAAAGAAGAAGAAGTACAACCAAGATTGGAAGAATCAACATTGAAATCATGAGCATGTACATCACATTGGGGGGGTGGGGGCAAAATCAAGAACATGAGATTCATTATCAAGGGAACGAAGCACATCACAAGAAGGCATGGTAAATAATGAAGAATATTGAAACACACCATTAGCATCAACTTGAGCATGTACTCCATTATCATGAACAAAAGGGGAAATAGAGTTGAAATCATGTGTTCTAGGTTCACTAATGGGATCATGTGACAAATCATGGGAAATCATGCTAACATAAGAAGAATCAAGACATTGCACATCAATATTAGGATCATGATTACCCCTATTATAAACATCCCTAGCAAACCAAACATAAAAATCCCAAGCATCATCAATTGACAATGCTCTAAATTCACCATTGTGCATGCATTCAACTTTATCCCTAGTTTGCTCATTCAAACCAAAATAACAAATCTCACAAGCCTCCCAAAGGCTACTACAATTACAATCAAGAAATCCCTCTAGTCTATTAAAATATTCACAAAAAGGCTCATTGTCAAATTGAGGAAAAGATAGACATGCCATTTTATACAAAACATGCAAAAATCAAATAAAAGAAAAGTATACACAAAGACCTAGACTCAAGCAATTAAAAACACTCAAACATAGACACCGTTCCCCAGCAACGGCGCCATTTTGACGTGGGGAAAACTAGGTCGTTGGATTAATCCTCCTAAGCCAAACAAAATTTATAAACACTCAACAAACCTAAATACAAGTATAGAGGTAAGTCAAGGGTCGAACCCAAAGGAACGGTAATGTCTAAGTGCTATCAATTATGTGCCTAAGCTAGGTCGAAGACAAAGGGTAAAAGAGGACACTAACAACTACTAAGACAAAGAAACCAAACAAATAAAATGCTAGGGATTAGGATTCACTTATAATAGCAATGAACAATGCAAATTGGTATAGGAAGTTGACTAAGTCAAGCAATGCGAGGGAAGATCAATTATGCAACCAAAAGAGCATATCAAGCTATTCTCCTAGAGGTCTAACTAGTGTCAACTACGATAAACTCTAGCTAGGAAACATCACAAGACACCTCAATCGTGTAAATGCAGGCCACAAATCAATGGTCCGTATCAATGTGAACTTACAATGCAATCTAGTGTGAATAACAAGGGTGATCAAGCCTAAATCAAACACACACATGGACATAATCAATTAACCAATTTAATCACATCATCAACTCCATCAAAATCCCCAATCTACATCAATACATTACATAATATAAGCTTCACCAAATCCCTAACCAAACAACTACTCTAGCAACATTATCAATTCAACAAACAACTAAAGTAATCAACAATCAACAAACAAAGAATCTACAATTAAAGAAGAACAATTACTCTAATCAAACATCAATCATCAAATCATCAAAATCTAATCAAAATCAAACAATCTAAACATGAATACTAAACAAAACAATAAATGAGATAGAGTTTAGAAATGCTTATTGATAATAGAGTAGATCTCCAATACAATTGTCACCATTGGATCTTCAATCTCTCAATCACCATTGAAATTCTTCACTTTCTCTCTCTCAAATCTACTCCTAAAACTAACCCCTAAATCTAGAGAGAGAAGCTCTCAACTAAGCTAAGAATATGATCTAATTCTATTATGAAAACTTCTTCTACAAAAATAGAAGGAAATAACTATATAAACAAAGGAGAAGGTCGGTTTTGACGCCCAAGAATAGACCCACGCAGGTGCGGGCGCTCGGAGGAGAGAGAGAAGTGCGCACGGGACACACCCAGATTGGTGCGCCCGCACGCACCAGGTGTGCGGCTGCACACGACATATGTGCGGCCTCACACTCCCCATGTGCGCCCGCACAAACTGGCAACCTCCTCTTCTTCTCTTCGTCCTAGCTCATGGGGTGCACACATCCTAGATGATGATGATGGAGAACAAAGTAAGCAGAAACTTCCTTGAAAATCTTGAAGAAAATGAGCCATGAGAAAGGCATATACAAGGCCTTGAAGCATGCCCCTTTGATCCCTCTTTTGACTTGAAACTTCTTGCACAAGCTTTAGGCATGAAAACAACGAAAGATCATGGAGAGGAAGCTCGGGAACCCTTGGACAATCATTCACAACCTACAAACAAAGGAGAAAAAGCAAATAAAAGGGAAAAATAACAAGTAAACTAGAAAATGCACAAAATAGAGAAACTAACTACAAAAAGCATAAAATGAAGAAAACAAGAATAAAACTAAGGAAAACTAAAGAAAGGAGTAATAAAATGGAATGAAATTCATCCAAAAATGGACCAAATGAGTGCCATAAATGTCACTCATCAACATGGTAGAAAGAGAAGAGAGGAGAGATATAGGAAGAGAGAGGTTTGTAGGTGGACCCACCTATTTTTTGGTCAGATTGTCTCACGTGATGGTAGACCACATGCTGATTGTTCCACCATAAGCTTATATAGTATTATTGAATCTTCAGTGGTACTATTATGCATAAATTTGGTACAACTGAATGCATATATAATACCACTATATGCATATATAGTATCATCGTATGTTCAGTGGAATTATTTGATCATCCAATGGTACCACTCTCGTACATATATATAATTACATGAATGTCGTTTGTTATGCATTTCTACATGCATAACATTATTCCATTACTACTTCCTCGTATAACGGTACCTATTGCATTAAACTTAAAGAACATTATCTACCTAAAAACATTTAGATCAAACTAATTAATCCATTCAAAATTCATTCTTTCTTTTTTTTTCTCTTCTATTTTGTTCTTCCTATTTAAAATCTTACCACTATTCTTAATAAATAAATTAGTGTGTGGTCCGTGCGTTGTACCAAATTGCTACTTTGAAGAAACTTGAGACAATAATACATATTTAGTATTTATTATTTTTCTTTTTTCAGTAAGACCTTAAGATATGTAATTAAATACAGTTATTTTCATTTTTGATCTGCTGCCTTGATTTCAGTAAGACTCAATATATAGTTATTTTTGTTCCACTAATCACTATTTAAGTAAACATTTCATCAAATACTTCTACTATTATAACTAGTGTTTTGAGTAAGTCTAACTATTAACCACTATCTGATGAAAAGCTAGTGCCAAACAAAGCTAGCCTAATAGAGGTTTTCTTTTTTTAAAAAAAAATTTTATTGCATGCTAAGCTCTCTTGTAATAATAAAATAGTATAATATATCTCTTCATTTTTGAATTGCCTCATTTTGAATCTTTTAGGCCCTGTTCTTTTCACCTTAAAAAAATAATATTAAGTAAAAATAATTTCAGTTCGGTAAAAATAAGTTCAATTCAGTAAAATTAATTTCAGTTCAGTAAAAATAATTTCAGTTAAGTAAAAATAAGTTCAGTTGAGTAAAATTCAGTTTTCTTAAAGAAGAATTATAATAGAAAATCAGTAAAAATAATTTCAGTTCAATAAAAATAAGGAAAAATTGAATTTTGGTACCTCGAAAATGGGGGGTGTTGAATTTGGTACCCGTTTAAAACTTTATTTTAAATTAGTACCCATCAAAGTGTAAAACTATAGGTTTTGGTACCTTCATCCAGTTCCATTAAGTTTTCCGTTAGTGGAGCTCCGCCACCTCTCTCCCCCTCCTTGTGCGGCTGTCGACAACCACCACAACGCCTACTGCTTTGGCCAAGTGGAAACCCAGCCACAACAGCTGCCGCCGCAGCCAGGCAGGAAGCCCAGCCACAGCAGCTGCCGCCGCGGCCAGACAAGGGTGCCCATAAACCCACCACCCACGAACCCCCGAAACCCACAACCCCACCACCGACGAACCCAGAAACCCACCACCTCACAACCGACGAACCTAGAAACCCCTAAAACCCACCACCCCACAACCGACGAACCCTAAAACCTCAAAATCGAAACCCACCTTATCTGAAATCCACCACATCGTCGAGGCCAGGAACGAGGAAGGGGAAGGGGAAGGGGAAGGGGAAAACAGGGAGGGAAAGGGAAAGGAAGGGGTGGAGTGCCGCGGCTAGAAACGAGGAAGGAAGGGAAGATGGTGGTGGTTGCGCTAGGGTTTCGGGGAAGGGGTGGCCAGCGCCGGTGTAGCTGATTTTTTTTTAAATTATTTTTTTAGTTTTTTTTTTCTAAATTGTTTTTTATTTTTTTTTAAATAAATTAAATTATTAAATAATTAGATAATGGGCCCCACTAACGAAAAACGTAACGGAACATGGACGGAGGTACTGAAATCTACAGTTATGTGATTTTGGAGGTACTAATTTAAAATAAAATTTTAGATGGGTACCAAAATTCAATTACCCCCATATTCGAGGTACCAAAATCCAAATTTTCCTAAAAATAATTTAATTTCAGTAAAAATAATTTCAGTTCAGTATAAATAATTTCAGTTTAGCAAAATTAAGGTGATTCAACTAATGTTAGTGCCTTATAGATAAAGAGAAAATTTTAATCATGTTGATTACTTGTTGGAATTGTTCCAGTGTATAATTTCGTTCTAAGTGGTACCAACCAATTTTTTATAATTTATACTTATATATAATTGAAATATTATTAATTAAAGTTTGTACATATTGACAGATAAATGAATCAAAATGGAATAATGTAAAAAACAAATGGAGTATCAAGCTAAGTATATCTCAAGTATATATATCTTTGAAAAATTGTTAAAGTCACTATCGCAGTTAAATCATGAGTCAAGGAACAACACGAATACAAAAATACACAAAAAATTAATGTTATCAATATTTAATTATATACAGAGTAATAATACGGAGTAATAATAATAATTTCGTTCTACTAACATTCTACACGAACATCCAAATTATTTTAATATTCAATATATATGCATCTATCCCCCTATTCTTTTAAAATATAAAAGGGAAAATTTCACACAATTCACTTTCTTAAAAATAAATAAGACAATCTCATGTACTTGTAGCTTTTTTAACTTCCAACATCGTTTTCCTTTGCAATTACATAATACAAAGTTTATATCCTTTTGTTAGCATAACTGCGTAATCCATAAGACTTTATTTAAGTAATGTTGAGCCCATGAACAATCCACATGTGAGCATTCTTCTTATCCCACACTAAAGGGGGAGTGTAGTGGTTATGAAATCCCACATTGAAAGAATTCAAGAGTTACCACCACAATATAAGGCTAAGGGGCTACTCCCCTCGTTGCCATATGGTTTTGAGGTGGAACCTCCTTGGTCTTGTAAAGTGGTGGACTTGCACTCTCCCATGACGGGTGCGGACCAGACCCATATTTAACATGGTATCAGAGCTGGGAGGGATAAGGATCTCTTTGTGTACATCTCGTACATGAGGAAGTCGGTCTTCATTCAACCAACCGATGATGTCAACAATTTCCATGATTGGTGCGTCGAGCGTGAGCACCATTGTATTCTACCTTTCCCTAGCCGCACATCTTTGGAGCAGAATGCTAGGAATGTTTGGAAGATTCCAAAGGATAATGGTGTCTTGCCTAACGCTATAGGAGGTGAGCGTAACATGATCATTCGAGAGAAACAATAACAACAACAACAATTTCACCAACAACAACAACAACGTTTTCAACAAGGTTTCCATTTTGGGGAAGGGTCTCAACAAGGTTTGCACGTCCGCTCCTTTAGTGAGGGAGGTATGGCTTCTTCTTCTTCCCCTTTCAATATTGAACGTGCTTTCCAAAACTTGACCATGCAAGTAAACCGGTTGACAGAAGTCGCCGATGGTCACTCGGTTTACAATGCCGACATTTATGATTGGCATGTAAACCAAGGGCATTTTGACCCTCCAATGAACTATCCGTACTTTCCGCCCCAATAGGGGCCGGTTCCTTGTTACGAGGAACCGCATGCTGATGGGACTCCCCGTCAACCGGTTTGGCCCTATTGGCCCGGGCCCTCATCTCAAGGCGCCCTCCGTGTGAACTACCCCACCTTTGAGGGGTATAATAACAAAGCACCGGGGGGATGTGATTACCGTGGGGATCCTAACTACCCCATGTACACATCAGAGCCGCTTGAGATAACCCCTCCCTTTAACCCTCTTCCGGACTATGAACAAGATTTGTACCGGAATCGTGGTTTTCCACCGGGCTACACCGGTGGATGGGACCCCCATGGCCCTTTTATCGACGTCGATTATGAGTGGCGTTCGAATGGAGAGGGCTCTAGTTCCCACATGGAGGACTAGGGCCCTCGGGCCGTGATTTAGCCTCCCACCCCATTTTCCACTTTGCTCAAATCGAGGACGGTTTTCCGTTCAAGTGTGGGGGGTGCTTATTCATTGTTTCATTCAAGGGCTTTGTTCTTATGGGGCGCATTCATGGCCAATAGGCATCTTTTTGGAAGCTTTCTTTCAAAGTTGGTTGATGCTCACTTTCCCTCTTCAGAAAAAAAAAAAATGATGATGTTTTTAATGATAACCTTGTGTTGTTTTGGCTCCCATTTTCGAAAATCCAAATTCCCTCTTAATCCAAACCTTTTCTTCTTTTCTTTGTTACTTTTCTATAGTAGTTTCTTGTTTTATTTTGTTTTCTTGTTATTTCTTTGTATATATTTCCCTTGCTACTAACCAAATATTTTCCGAGTTGTTTTAGATTTTGACATTTTATAGGGCTTATTGGCGCATTTCCCAAGTTTTTCCGAGCAATGGAGCTTCATGATTGTGGACTTGCGATTTCTAAGAGTTATTGGGTGACAAAAATCCTTCTTAAGTCTTTAAATATTTTGATTGGTTGCATAGTTTAGGTTAGACTAGGAAGGAGTTGAATGGTTCAAGGTTGTTTGATTTGGTTCTAAGGAACCTGGGATCGTTGATGTTGTTATCAACGATCATTGTATGACGATTGGGATTTATTTGATTTACATGCCTCATTTATGAACCTTTTTGATTTCTTCCTCTTCCATTTGTGTTGCTTTTCTTTGTTCTTTTGTGTGACAATCATGACTATGACAAGTTGAAAAATTATTGATGTGAATTTTCTCATTCATTTGGACACGTGGATTTGTATGCTTTCTTGATGACATATTTTTGAATGCTTAACTTCCTAGTTGATGAGGGTCTACACGGTTTGAGAGTGCTTAGGGTTGAATTAGACACATTATAAGCTAAGGTAGCCCGGTTTAGAACTTTTGAGGACGTTTGAACCCCTAGTTCACAGGAAAGTCGTAAGATGGTGTTTCTCTCCGTAGTGAATAAGATTTCCTTGGTTGGTATTTGCTTATTTTTATCCCGTGTGAGCGTCATTTGTTCAAGCCTCCATCATTCTTATGAGCGGCATTTCGGATCCTTAACTATGCGTGTCTTAATCCTTGTGTTGGTATCTAGCTCCCTAGATCGTGACCATATAACTCTAGAGGAGGAAGAGGGCATTTCTTCTCATTTTTCTTTGTTTTCTTTGTGTTTTGTTACAAATTTGGTTTTCATTTTACATTCACCCACTTGCTAGCCATTTTGAGCCTTATTTCCCCTTTCTTGACTAAACCATATTACAATCCTAGCGGCCTATGTTCTACCAACCCTTGTAGTTAGTGAAGCATCGGCTTGTGAGGTTCGAGTTTGATAGTGTTGATTTTGAGCAAAGAAGTTGTGTAATTTGGTTCAAATAAGGTCTTGGAAGATTATTCTTGAAAAGAGTGTGCAAAAGGTTAGCAAGGAAGTTGAAACTCATGAAAACCAAAAAAAAGGAAAAAAAAAAGAAAAATGAATGAAATGAAATGAAAAAAAAAAGAGAAAGAAAGGAAAAAGAGAAGGAAAAAAATGAGATGAATGAAAAACATGAAAAGAGGTGTAGTATTGTTGTGTATTTTTTATTGAAGGTTGTAATTTGAGATTAGGTTCAATTCTAATGTTGTTCTTGAGAGATGGCCACTCTTATGCTTCACTTAGGAGTTTCCACCAAATTTTTCAAATTGATTCCCAACCTTAACCTCTTGCCATGACATTACAACCCTAGTTAAGACCCTTGGACTTTAACCCTATGGAGAGAGTATGCATAGTTGATATGTCGGGATAACCTCATTGTTCTACATAGAAATATTTTTTCCTGTTCCCTCGAGGAATCATAAAGAGTCAACTAGGGAATGAATTGAAACTACTAGAGCGAACGTGGACCGTCTTGGATGGGGCTAGGACGGAGGATGAAATCATTAGTTCTCTATGCTTAGCTTAGGTTTGTCCCCTTCAACCATGAGCAGCTTAGAACGTGTTTTCCCCCTTGAATTGAGAAAAGTAAGTATTCTTTGATGAATGTCCCTATGTTTAAGTCCAAATGGAGCATTTCCCACCATGGTACTTGATTGGTTTTCTTAAACCTTGTCATGTTGTGTTTGTTGTGTTGAGTTGTCTTTTGTCTTGGTTTTCTTTGCTTGAGAACAAGCAAGAAGCAAGTGTGGGGGAATTTGATGAGTGGCATTTATGCCACGATTGAGAGCTCATTCTACGGGTTTTTCCCCCTACTTGTAGCTTGTTTGTCCCCTTTTTGTTACCTTTTTGTTCTTCTTTCTTTTGTATGCCTTTCTCCCTGTTTTTCTTGTTTTCGTTTTGTACGAATCTCGGCGTTGAAAGGAGATCACTTTTCTTCCATTTTGCCTGTGAGAACCCGCGCAGCTAAGTCCCACGAGCAAAACCAAGGCAGAGAGATTTGCACGCCTTGTGCGCGACATGTGTGCGGGCGGGCGCCTATGAACTGTGCGAGCGCACAGCCCTGTGAGGACCCGCACAGAATAGCAGCAGAAGCAGAGCCAAACCAGAGAGTTTTGCGCGCCCCGTGTGCGACGTGTGTGCGGGCGCGCACTCATCATGCGCGAGAGCGCAGAAGCTGAGAGAAGGCGCGCATCCATGGGGTCTCATTTCCCGTACCTAAGGATCTGCGGGCACGAAGAGATCTGAGAGGGCGCGCGCAAGGTGACTAAGCGGGCGCGCAGCATTTATGTGCGGGCGCGCACCGTTGTGTTTCAGTTTTATTCGAGGTTTTATTTCCTTTTTCTTGGAGGACCTATATATATTTCATACTCTTCTGTTAGAAGGGGATTAGCTTATTTTCATCTTATCAACATTGTTAGCCCTAATCTAGAGAGAGAAACTTCATTAGTAGAGAGAGAAAGTGTGGATTTTCATCGATGAACTTGGATATTGAAGTAGAAGCCTGTTTGATCCTTTGTAAATCTTCAACTTCAATTAATGAGCAATCTCTTACTCTCTTTCTTTACTTTTGTATTTAGTTTTGTTTGCTTATTTTGATTTTCCTTCTTTGCTTATTGATCATGTTGATGCTTATTGATTTAATGATTGATATTGTCTTCAATATGATTTGTGAGTAGTCACCCAACCAAGGGTGTGGGGATGGTGCAATTGCTATTTGTTCATGCTTGTAATATTGGGATTGAGTTGTTTGTGATTAAACCTTCGCATGCTTGATATTCTTTGATCTTCTTACAAGTGCACATTGTTAGTTGATTAAAGGTGATTCTTTGCTAACAAGAAACGGAAGTTGACTTAGTTAAGATTCATTACTATCAATAATTCTTGATTGTACCTCCTAATATATGGTTCTAGTGTGGAAGCATAGAGGCTATGTTAGGAGAAGCCAATTAACTCCGGAAGGAGATTAGATTGGGCTTAGTTTCGATATTCATGTATGCTTAGCTCACTTCCAATTTGCTTTCGTATTATTGCATGTTCAAATAGGATCCTCGCCTACCCACTCCCTTGGTGTTTAGTTATATTGATCTTTAGTCCTTTTTAGTCCTTAGTTTGATTTCTTAGTTATTCCCACCTTTTATTCCGAGATAGCTTAGACCCTAAGTAATGAATGCGGTATTTATACATGCCTCCCTGTGGTTCGACCCCTCTATCTATCCTATACTTGTATAAGGTTAGTAGAGCGTTATAAATTCATTTAATTTAGTTGTAGTCGTTCAACGACACGATTATTCCTTTGTCAAAGACATGATTTGGAAATTTAGGATTTTCGAAACCTGGAGGTTGTTCTACAAACACCTCCTCATTTAAGAAAACATTTAGAAAAGCACATTTCACATCCATTTGGTAGAGTTTGAAACCCATAAAAGAAGCAAAAGCTACTAGGATTCTAATAGCGTCTAATCTAGCTACAGGAGCAAAGGTTTCATCAAAATCAATACCTCCCTGTTGATTATAGCCTTTCACAACCAACCCTGCCTTGTTCCTTACTATGGTACCATGCTTATCCAACTTGTTCCTGCACACCCACTTGAGCCCAATGATTTTCTTGTTCTTAGGCTTTGACTCAAGGTGCCAGACTTTGTTCCTTTCGAACTCATTTAGTTCCTCTTGAATGGCTACTATCCAGTCAGCATCTCCCAAGGCTTCTTGATGATTTCGAGGCTCTAAAATGGACAAAAATGCTTGGAACGCACAGAAGTTCCTTAGTTGCGATCTGTTTTGAGTTCCTTTCCCAATGTCACTGATTATGAGATCAGTAGGATGGGAACCATGATACTTGAACGGCTTAGGTTGAAATTCCCTTGCTGGAACTCCAATTTGAGGAACTTCTTGTTCTGTTCCTTCTACTTCTTCTTTAGCTTGTTCCTCATTCACCTGTACATCTGGATGAGGAACATCATCATCCTCTTGTGGGTCCTCTTCTGTAGCAGGATACTTTTCTTTGGCTTGCTTTTGAGCTTCTTCTTCATCCTTGTCTCTTATCAATCCTATTTCAAAATCATTGTCTTCTTCCTGTTCTTGTACACTCACAAACTAGTGTAAACTCTATAAGCTTTGCTATCAGAGGCATATCCAATGAATATAGCCTCTTCACTTCTTTCATCAAATTTGCCTAGGTTTTTCTTACCATTATTATATATGTACAAAGCACTTACAAACACATGCTCTAAGATGAGATATGTTTGGTTTCCTTCCCCTGAAAAGTTCATAGGGAGTCTTGTTGATGATGCTTCTGATTGTTACTCTGTTAAGAATGTAACATGCTGTATTCACGGCTTCAGCCCAGAAGTTCCTTGGCAATCCTCTTTCAATCAGCATGGTTCTAGCCATTTCCTCAACGGTTCGATTCTTCCTTTCCACAACCCCATTCTGTTGGGGAGTTCTTGGAGCTGAGAAGTTATGGTTCATGTCATTTTCCCTGCAAAACGCATCGAATCTTGAGTTCTAAAATTCAGTTTCGCGATTGATCGAGGGTTACAGTAGTGTCGTTGGTCTACTAACCCTAATCAAATTAATTATTTATAACCTAAACTACCCTAATACGAGTATAGGGGTAAGTAAACGGTCGAACCCAAAAGGACTAAGTGTATCAATCTATGCTAATTAGACTACTAGGAAAGCTTGTGAGATAGAGAGAGGTTCAAATAAACATAACTTAGAGCAAACAACTAAAACTAGGGAAAGTGAATCCAATTACATCAATGCATTCAACAACATCAAACAATTAGATGAAAACGACCTCTATTAGGAACATTTAACACATTTAACTCACTCTCGCACAATTAAGCATGTTAATTATCCTACTAAACTAATTCACTCTCGTGCAACTAGCCTAGCAAAGGTATGGAAGAGTTTAGACCCTCAACCAACTCACTCTCGACAATTGATTGAAAGAACAATTAAGAACATAGAATCAATTAGCTAAAAAGGTTCTAGTCCATAAAAGCATCATCCATACACAATAATCAAGAAACAATTTCATACAAATCACAATTAATCATTAAATTAATTAACATAACCTTCATCCATTTCCCTAGAACAAAACCTAAGCTAACATGATGAACAAAAACATGGAAAACAAGGTAAAATAATAATAAAAGCAAGAGTCAAATAACTAAACTAATTAATCTACTCAAATAAACAATTAAATAAGCAAAAACAATAATAAATAAAACCAATAAAGGTGAGAGAAAGTTAGGAAGACTCATTAAATTTATGAGAGGAAAAATTCACAAATTTGCTTCTTCAAAATCCAAAAAACTCCATGAATAATCCAAGCTTTCTCTCTCTAAACTAATCTAACCCTAAGAGAGAGAAAATAAAAGAGCTAAACTACTCTAATCTAATCTAGGGTAAAATAAAATGTTGATAGTTATTGAAAGTTGTGATAAAATAACCCCAAAGGGGTATTTATAATACAAGCTAAAAATAAAATAAAATAAAATAGAAAATAAAACTAAACTAAGGGCCTGTTCATATTTACTGAATTGAGCTGAACTGAACTGAACTGAACTGATTGGAACTGAACTGATTGGAACTGAACTGAACTGAACTGAACTGAACTGAATTGAGCTGAAATGAATATTTTATGTGAGAGAGAAATTAATAGCTGAACTGAACTGAACTGAACTGAACTGATTGGAACTGAACTGAACTGATTGGAGCTGAACTGAACTGAAATTAAGTAAATGTGAACAGACCCTAAAACAAATAAAATAACTTAACTAAAAAAAAAAAAAAAACTAAACTAAAAATAAAAGGAAAATAAAAAAGAAACTAAACCCCAAAAATCCCCAAAATTCCCACGCATCAGCAACCCTGAAATCTTCCTCCATGGCTGCTATGCTTCATCATCCATTCACGCATCCATCATCACCGTTCATCAATCAAGCCTCAATCAAGGCCGTTTAATTTTCATTAAACTCACGTGAGAAGCTCGTGATTGAACCAACATTTACGCGCCCGCGAAGACGTCGCGCAAACCTTCTGCCACGACTCTGATTTGGACTCCAATTTGTGTACGCCTTCTGACAGACCTGCGCGCCCGCGGTGGAGGCTTGAGATGGTATGAGTTGCGCGGCTATAAGGTAAGTAATTTGGTGGTGATTTGGGTGGTTGTTGTTGATTGGAGGTGGTAATTTGCAGTGGCTGGGAGTAGTGTTGTTGCTGCATGTGGAGGCTGGGAGCTTCTTGGGTGGTGCTTGCGTGGGGCTGCTTATTGCGGCTGCGGTTGTGGCTGGTGGTGAATTCCGCAGGTGAGTGATGGTGGTAGAATTGAGGTGCGGGATTGCGTGGCTGGTGGTTGTAAGTTGGAGTTATTATTGGTGAGTGTGAGGATGCGTGGTAAGGTGAGAGATGGTGGTTGTTGTATGGGATGACATCTGGGCATGACTGATATTTTGTGAAAACACACGACCAGGCTTTAATAATTGTAAAGAAGATGCTGATATGTTACAGAAAGAAGACATGTCGGCCTGCCGAAATTCAACACGTGGCAACAGAAGCTCAACAGTTGGCACAAAAGGCTCTGCATGGATGAGAGCCACCTGTCAAGGTAAACTATTATAAATAGTAGGTAAGACATCATTAATGAGGGCATTAATTACACTCTCTCTATTCTCTCTCTACTTTCTCTCTCTTACTTATCTTCTTTTCTCAAACACTTTCTGACTTTATCATCGGAGTGGTTATCCCCGGATCACCCCGGGGTTAGCTAACTTCTTCTCATTGTGTAGGTTCTCAGCTTGCCGATAGGAGTATCAGAATCTCAAGTCCGAGTTCTTGGAGAAGTTAGGATCAGACAGAAACAATTTGGCGCTAGAAGGAGGGGACAGTTGATCACTTCTATCGCCTAAGAACCTCACACAAAACACATATACAACAATAATAATCATGGCCGGAAACAATGGAATACCAGTAGGACAGCCCCAGGTGGAGATAGTAGATGAAACCCATACCCTAGAGGATAATCAGTTCCATATGCCGATAACCCCCCCTGCAGGAGGAGGAGAGGCAGAGGATCCTATGGCGGCATTCACCCCAGACGAGTTAGAAACAGCTGCAAGAGTAATGAGTGCAATGAGTAGAAAGAGGAAGGAGGCTGAGGCAGCACGGGCTGAAAGAGAAGCTGCTCAGGCAGATAGGGGAATATTGCACCGAAACCAGGAAGAACAGTATGACCAGTTGGAGAACCCGTCGAGGAGGCCCCGAAATGAGTCGTCAGTAAGGACGCATACAACATCACGGCAGGATAAGCAATCCTCGAGTCGTGTTGTGAATACCAGAACTCAGCAGCAGATAGAGGGTGAAGATGCCGACTTGTAGGTATGATGGAAGAGGGGATCCGGCAAGATTCATAACGTCCTATGAAGGGCACATGATGCTGTATACTAATTCGGATGCAGTTTGGTGTAAAGTCTTCCCGACAACTCTGATTGGGGCTGCAGCCGATTGGGTTAACAACCTTGAAATCGGGTCAATAGATAGTTTTGAAAAACTGACCGAGATGTTTGTGGGTCAATATGTCAGTAACAGCGTGAGGTAGAGAACCTCTGGAGAATTGATGGCTGTGGAGCAGAAACCGGATGAATCTTTGAGGGATTACATCAGGCGATTTAACAATGAGGCAAATACCATTCCGAAACTACAGCAGGAAATAGCTGTGATGGCTTTGATGAATGGGTTGGTTGATTCGGATTTTAAAAGATATCTTACAAGGAAGAGCCTGCCGACACTGGCAGCAGCGTTCAGCAAAGCTCATGATTACATAAAGAGTGAAGAGCTGATGAAAACGAGTAGCAGGCATGTGGTTGTCGGAAAGGGGCAAAATCAGTATGAAGGGACCTCATCTGGAGGAAGCAGACCGAGAACTCCTGCCCCAGGAAGGGGAGGAGGAAGTTGGCAAGATACCAGACCGACAAGGCTGCCAATGAGATACAGCACCTACACCCCCCTGAATACGCCAAGGGCTGCAATCTACTCAGTGAATCAGAACAGAGAAGATTGGTCAAGGCCGATTCCCATGAAAGCAAGGTCGAGGGACGTGAAGAAGTACTGTATGTTCCATAGGGATGTGGGGCATTATACAGAAGAGTGTACCCAATTGAAGGACAACATTGAGGAGTTGATCAGGAAAGGGCACCTAACACAATACCGGTTAAATACCGGCAGAAATCAACAACCGACACAAGCTGTTGAGAGGCAACAGATAGAAGTAAGGCCTGAAAGAACTCAAGGAAGAATAGTCCGACAAGGGGACACAGGAATGCCACCGTTATCTACTAGAAGAGTAGGTGTGATAACGGGAGGACCGATTCATGGAGGAACGATTAGTGGGGCAAAGAAGCATTTAGCAGAGCACCGACATCTGGTCTGTGCTTTAGATGTAGATAATCGTCCACGGCCGGCATCAATACCACAAGTTGTGTTTACAGAAGAGGATGCACGAGGTGTAGTGTTCCCACATGATGATCCGTTAGTCCTGATAACCAAGATAAATGGCGCCGACATCAAAAGAGTGCTGGTAGATGGGGGCAGCTCAGCGAATGTTTTGTTTGTTCAAGCTTTTAATGAGATGAATATCGGAAGGCAATACCTGAAACCGGTGTCGTATCCAGTGATCGGGTTTAATGGATCAACTGTAAGGCCGGAGGGGAGCATCGTGTTGCCTGTAAGGATGGGTGATGGACCACAAGCAAGGGATGTGATGGCAGAGTTTTTTGTGGTGGATGTCAAGTCGGCTTATAACGCAATTATCGGCAGACCGATAATTCATGACATGCAGGCTGTTGTATCAACCTACCACTTGGCAATAGCCTATGTGTCAAACTTGGGAGCTGTGGAGAAGGTGTATGGAGGTCAGGTTATGTCAAAAGCCTGTTATGTTACAGCTTTGAAGAATCCCGTAAGCAATGCCACAGTTCCCTGCAACCCAACAAGGGAAGGTGAGCCGACAGTGCAAGATTTGACAATGAAAAACTTTGATGCAAGACCTGAGGAAACACCAAGGCCGTTGCCGGGCGGAGAAACCGTCCAAGTTGAATTGCAGCCAGGCAACCCCAGTAGAACATTCAAAGTTGGGGCTGATATGGATGTGGAGACCAGGTGTAACCTGATAAGTTTGTCACGAGAGAACGCCGACGTCTTTGCGTTCTCGGCCAGTGAGATGCCAGGCATACATCCTGAGGTAATGGAGCATAAGCTGAATGTTGATAGAAAGTTCAGGCCGATAAGGCAGAAGAAGCGCAATTTCTCAACTGAGAAGATAGAAGCAATCCAGGCCGAGGTGAATAAGCTCTTAGCAGCAGGGTTTTTAGAGCCCTGTACATACCTTGAGTGGTTGGCGAATGTAGTAATGGTGAGGAAGCCGACAGGGAAGTGGCGAATGTGTGTGGATTTTACAGATTTGAATAAAGCTTGCCCTAAGGATTGCTACCCATTACCCCGGATAGATAGGCTGGTAGATTCGACCTCTGGTCATGCAATGCTTAGTTTTCTGGATGCATTTTCAGGATATCATCAGGTCAGCATGCATAAGGCTGATAGAAATAAAACGGCTTTTATAACAGATGTAGGTGTGTATTGTTATAAGGCAATGCCGTTTGGGTTGAAAAACGCAGGGGCAACCTACCAGAAGTTGGTAGAAAAGATATTTGAGAAGCAGAAGGGACGCAAGGTTGAGGTGTATGTGGATGATACGATAGTAAAGAGTAAGGAAAAAGGAGACCATATAGCAGATCTGAGAGGGACATTTGGGACTTTGAGGAAATACCAAATGAAGTTGAATCCAGAGAAGTGCGTTTTTGGGGTGAGATCAAGGAAGTTTCTAGGCTTCATGGTCAGTGAACGGGGAATAAATGCGAATCCAGATAAGGTGAATGCGGTTCTTCAAATGAAACAACCAAAAACCATTCGTGATATACAGAGGTTAACAAGCAGGATGGCAGGGTTAACCAGATTTATCAGTAAATCGGCTGATAAGGCACTTCCGTTTTTTATGGTACTAAGAAAGAATAAGGCGTTTGAGTGGGGAAAAGAACAAAGCGATGCCTTAGAAATAGTGAGGAATCATCTTAGATCTCTTCCCACAATTGCCAGGCCTGAGAAGGGAGAAGTGTTACAGTTATACATCTCGGTGTCGCCAAAAACAGTGGCAGCCGTTTTGTTAGTGGAAAGGAGGAAACAATAACAGCCGATTTACTTTGTCAGTCATGTTTTGAATGCGGCAGAGCGCAGATATCCAGTGATAGAAAAAATGGCGTTGGCAGTAATAGTGGCAGCCCGGAAGTTAAGGCCTTATTTTGATGCGCATTCGATAGAAGTTCTCACCAATCATCCCTTAGAGAAATCATTGCGCAAAATGGATACATCAGGTAGATTACTGGCATGGGCAGTTGAGTTGTCGGAGTATGAAATAAGTTACAAGCCAAGAACGTTAATTAAGGCTCAAGCATTATCAGATTTTATTGTTGAAACCACATACACAGACGAAGAAGAGGAGTTGGGAACATGGCAGGTATCAGTTGATGGATCAGCCACAGCAACAGGGGCAGGGGCAGGAATTGTGTTAACGGCTCCAGATGGAAAAATGTTTGAATACGCCATGAAATTCAAATTCAAGGCAACAAATAATGAGGCCGAATATGAAGCTGCGATAGCCGGAATGCAATTGTCAATAGCAGCAGAAGCAAAACGGCTAGTTTTGACAACTGATTCCCAACTGGTATCAAGTCAATTTAGTGGGGAATATGAGACTCAAGAGCCGGCAATGGTGAAGTATTTGGAGAAGATGAAGCAGTTAGCGGCTCAGTTGCAGTACTTTGAGATCAAATTGGTTCCGAGATTGAAAAATGCTCAAGCAGATGCACTGGCAAGATTGGCAAGTTCAAGCTTCAATGACTTGGAAAGAACAGTTATGGTTGAGATTTTGAAACAGAGAAGCATAGATGAGATGTCGGCGGATGTCTGTTGTGTGGAAGTGGGGGATCAATGGTATGATAAAATACTGGCATTTATCGTTCATGGTGTAGGGCCAACAGATAAAGGGGAGCTGAAAAGGTTACGGAAGGACAGTGTGTGGTTCGTTATGTACCAGGGCCAGTTATACAAAAGGGGGTTTTCACTGCCGTTGCAAAGGTGCATAACGGATTTTGAATCAGCAAGGTTAATAGAAGAATTGCACGAGGGAAGCTGTGGTAACCACCTTGGAGCAAGAGCTTTGTCCAGAGAGGCAATGAGAAGGGGATACTACTGGCCGACAATGAACGCAGATGCAGTGGCTTATGTTAAAAGATGTGAGAAGTGTCAAAAGTTTGCCCCAGTTATCAACTTGCCCCCAAATGATCTAACTCCGACATTGAACCCAATCCCTTTTGCCCAATGGGGGATGGATATAGTAGGCCCGTTCCCATCGGCCACAGGTGGACGAAAATATCTGATAGTGGGAATTGATTATTTTACCAAGTGGATAGAGGCAGAACCAGTAACGAAGATAACGACATCGGAGGTGAAAAAGTTTATATGGAAAAATATCTTCACGAGGTTTGGGTTGCCGATGGCAATGGTTTTTGATCATGGAACCCAATTTGACTGTAAGCCAGTCAAAGATCTCTTAATGATGTATAAGGTGAAGTTTGCTTATGCAGCAGTATGCCATCCACAGTCTAACGGCCAGGCAGAAGCAGCAAATAAGCAAATCATAACAGCAATAAAGAAGAAGATCGAAGATGCAAAGGGTTTATGGGCAGATTTGGTACCAGAGATATTGTGGGCAAACAGGACAACAATAAGGGAAGCCACAGGAGCAGTCATACCAGCAGAAGTCGGGTTGCCGACATTTAGGGTTCAGCATTACTTTGAAGACCAAAATGATCTACTCTTACGACAACAATTAGATTTCCTACCAGAGCTAAGAAAGAAAGCAGCAGTTAAGTCAGCTGCGTTTAAAGAAAGAATGTCCAGAGCATACAACAGGAGGGTATCTCATCGGCCGTTACAAGTGGGAGATCTGGTACTACGAAGAACAGCAGCAACTGGTAAGGGTAACGAAGATGGGAAGCTAACTGCAAGTTGGGAAGGGCCTTATCGAATAAGAGATGTCGTCATTCAAGGGTCATTTTATCTGGAAGCCCTGGATGGGACACCTCTAAAAAATGTATGGAACTCGGCTGTATTGAAAAAATACTATGTGTAATGAACAATTTTTATTTTTGAAGCTGATATCAAGAACGATATCGGTGATGAATGAAGAAGTATTCAGACAATGCGCATTGAAATAGGCATCCTCCATTTAACAGAACATCGTTAAATGGGATGGACAGCTCAAAACCGCTTCCATGAAGTTAACAGTTATACAACCTGATCAGTTTTATACGTTAACTCATGAGGTTGCTGGTTCAAAGTATAATACCGGCCAAATCAATTCGAGTATATGCCGATATGAGGCGTAGCTCAGAATGTGATCGCCGAGAGGGTACCTAACTGGCTGAAACAGCAAAGCAGTAGGTGACCGATGTTATAATCTGAACCACCAACCATCGGTTATGAATCAGTATACATAGCTCTACCGCGAACTATGTACACTGAGGGGAGCAAGGAGTGATATGGTATTTGAGGGGTTTTGAAATTTTTAGTACGTAGTGATATCCATAGTATGTTGGTAATTTTTAATCCTATTTTGGTAAGGACCTGATATCTTCCAAAGCCGAGGTTTTGAAGTCTGATATCTTCAGAAGCTGGCGTTTTTTAAAGAAGTTTCCAATGGAAAGTTGTCAGATTTCCGATAAACTATCAGGTAAACTTTATGTTTCGCAAATTCTTTTATATATGCTGAATTAGCAAGGTAATATAGTTATCATAACGGAGTAATCACAAACAGATTAGAAAGTAATGAGTAGAGAACAACACAGTTATGATAAAGAGTGTAAAAATTTGTAGATAGTTAACAAACAACGAAAATAAAAGATAAGCTTACATAACAGATAAAATTAACAATCGACAGGCCTCACCACAAAAAAGGGGTATATGCCGATAAAACAGCACTGTGAAAACAAATGTTCACACATACAAAAGACAATAAAAGTTATAGCTGGTAAGGCCCAATGATACAAGACCCACAAGAGGATGTCGGTGATGACTGCCCGCCCCTTTAAGATTGTGCATTCTCAGACACTGGGGAATCCAAAATGCCGGGATTTCTGAGGCCGTCATCAGCAGTTGGCGCCAAGTTATACAAGTCCTCTTCAGAGAATTGCTGCGCCTCGAAGCCGGAAGGGATCTTGTAGGCTTCTTCGCCGAAAGCCTTTTCAACCTTGGCCCAATCGTCCTTTTTCCAACCGGCGGCATGGGCAATACATCTCTGAGCAGCTGTCCAACCTCCATCAAAACGATCTTGGAGCTTGGAGCAGAACTCATCGGAGGCTATATAACGGCCGACCGCTCTCTGACGAATACCAGGTTTGTCGGCTTCCATTTTTTGAACCTTTTCTTCAAGGCTCTTAATTTTAACCTTGGCATCGTCGAGATCTTACTCAACGGAAGGAAGGCGCTCAATGGCTTTATCTTTTTCAGCAATCTGAGTCTTCAGACTCTGTAATTCCAATTCCAAGCCAGCAACCTTCTCAGCCTTAACCTTCAGCTCCGACATCTCCTTGTCATCTTTTTCTTTTATCTTCCTCAGATCATCCAGGGCCTTTTCGGCATTTTTGATGACTTCCTGCATGGCACTTTTGCTGGCGGAGGCTTGATGATGTTTCTCCTGATAGTAACGATACATCTCAACCAGCTCTGTGCTAGACATGACGGCCTACAAAAATAGATATACCGTAAAAATGGGGAAACCGAGAACGCAACATAAAAATATATATATATAAAAAAAATAATAATATACCTTCATCATGTTATGCATATGAGCAGCAGCAAGGGGGCCGATTGGACCAGCAGGTCTGTCCATCGGCAGCGTCAAGTTGCTCAAGAGCCGATAACCGAGATTCCCACCTTGCATTGGGTCATCGGTTATCATAGATTCATTCCGGCCGACATCCATAGCAGGTTGCCAACGGTCACCGGACGGCAAACCCCTTCAAAACTTCATCTGGAAACCTTCCAGAGACGCGTTCAATCCATTGATTGAACTGATAAGTCAGGGCTGGGATGCTGGAGTCTGACCCAACCGTTGTAGGAGCAATTATGGTGGTTACCTGAGGTTGACGAGGGGATTCAGCAGAAGTGAGATCTTCGATCTCAACACCCTGAATAATCTTCTTCACAACAGCCTCAGGGCTCTTAGCTTTGTTGGCAGTCGGGGACTTCTCGGACACCGGATGATCTTTCTTCTTCTCGGGCGCCGGTTGATCTTTCTTCTTCTCGGCGCTCCCTTCAGGTTGCCTAGGGCTGGAGATCACAATTCCACCTCGCCGATTGGCTAGAGGTGTTAGCTTTCTTTTCTTGGCGTTATCATCAGCCATGATCTCAACTCTTCTTTTGGCACTGATAGCCGGAGCACGGCCGCAAATGGAAGCGAGGGTATCGTAGGGGCTAGAAGCTTTGGGGCAGCGCCTGATAACCCTTTTCCCGTCAGGAGATAGGCCGAGTTGTTTGTTATCCAACTTATCAATACCTGGGAACAAGGAATGTAAGTTCAATCACTTAGATGTAGATAATCTTTTAAAAAAAAAACACAAGGAAAGAAAAAGAAGGAAGAGAAATTTAATAAACAGTACCATAATCGTCAGTCCAACACAGACCGACACGAGATAACGGCGCGTTGCCCAGAATGTAACTTACATTCGGCACCCACACCGTAGGAACAATACGGACCTTGCCGTCACCTTCATCATACTCAGAGATGTCAAAATGATTAACAGCTCTCTCTTCATGTTTCTCAAGATCCCTCTCAGGGATTGAGTCAAAACGGGGATGAGGTCGGAAAAAGGTTCTTCTTAGAGGATAATCCTCAGGAACCGACATGAAAAAGAACCTCGCTTGCCATCCCTTACAACTTGTTAGTTTTGGGTGGACGGTGTATTTGCGAGGTTGAGTATACAAAGACCACCACCCATCCGACTGACCGTCTCTTTTCAAAGTAATCAGTCGCCTAAAAGCGTTAAGGGTTAGGGGATAGTTTCGATATAACATGACCCAGATGATGGCAATAACGGCCCGGATAGTAGGAGGAGTAACCTGAACTAAACAGACGTTCCAGGCTTTTAAGATTTTTGCCACAAAGGGGTGTAGAGGAAAACGGAGGCCGAAGTCTAAATGCTTCATGTAAACGGCCACAGAACCTGCTGGGCAATCTAATACTGAGGCTCCAGATGGGGGAACTGACAGCTCATACCCGTCAGGTAAGTTGAAGAATTTCTTAGCGCGGCGGCAGTAATCTTTCTCAATTGCCGTTTTCCTAAAGTCATCGCTTATCTTCGCCTTGGCCACTTTTCCATCTTTGGCAAGGGTAATAGGTTGACGGAATTCAGCTCCGTCGGTCTCGGAATTATAGCACTCATCCAGACTTTCTTCCTGAATAACTTCTGCCGTCAAGTCGACAATGTCGTCCCTACTCTCATTGTTGACACTGTCTTCTTGAGTCTCGTCATCTCTTAAAACCGAGTTGACGGCTGAATCGTGCACTGGAGATGACGGACCTTCCATAGGGTTTGCAGGGATATCGTCCACAGGTTCTTCTTCGGAAGAACTTACAACCTGACCTTGCCAGGTCTTTTGCTGGATTCAGCTGCCTTAGCGGCCTCAGCTGCCTTAGCTGCTTTGGCGGCCTCAGCGGCTTCACGGGCAGCAGCTCGAGGCTGATAACTGGTACTCTTTACCCTTGGCATAGTGTTTATACCTATATTGCCAACGTTAGTGCCGTATTGATTAAAATAGCGTCTCCCAGTAAAGTTGCGTAAGTGATAACGGACACTAACAGGCTCAACCTCAAGAATTTCAGTATCGGCAGGGATATCAGGGTTAGTAGGGTGAAAGGCACTTTCACGATGAGCAATAGTCCTATGTATCATAAAGGCGCGTTTCTCTTCTTCAGAAGAAACGTCTCAAATGGATAATCAATATTATCAAAAAGGGAAGATGAATTACCCTGGTTACTACCGATTTCTTTGCCTAAGGATTTCCTAATTAAACGACGCCTAGCAGTACTAAGGTTAGGGAAATTCTCTTCAACACTATCTTCCGACATTTAATTTAAACATGAGAAAATAAAACAAAACATGCAAAATCAAGGGGTTAAGGAACGGCAATACCTTCGACAAAAGTCGCTGATACGATGGACTTAAAGTGAGAAGTGACGAAGAAGGAAAGTGCGCTGAATACACTGAGAGGCGTACACCGAAATTAGGAAGAATCCGTCAAAAGCACTTTTTTGTTGGAGAGCAATTGCGATTGAGAAGAATTTGGAAGAGGATGAAAGTGAAATAAAAAAAACGACGGAATTTTTGATCTAAAAAGAAAAACTGAAGAGTCAGTTGAAATGAAAGGCGGTTCAGAAATCCAACGGCCCTGAATCAACAATCAATTTCAAAAAGCAACGGCAGGATTTGTGACACGTGTATTAATTTTCCCGCTTCAAAAAAAAAAAAAAAACGGTTACACTTCAATTTTATAACGAGTAGACCTTATCTGCTATCGGCACACAAGGTCACTTGGGGAGGAAAACGGAGTTTTTCGCTCCCAAGTATTTTATAGCAAGTAGACCTTATCTGCTGTCGGCACACAAGGTCACTTGGGGAGGAAAACGGAGTTTTTCGCTCCCAAGTATTTATAGGGGAGGAAGACAGAGTTTATACAAATAATGCAATACACGGCGTTACGGCACAAAAATTGTCCTCTTACATAGATAATAATAAATAGTACTAAATGTAGCAGGCAAATATAAAACTTCTCAGCAAATTTGTCTGGATACAAGTCAAGCAAGTAAAATGAATTGTGACAATGCCAAGATCACAAGATCAGTAATAAAACTTTGTTAGTAAGCAGTACTTGACAGAGTACAAGAAACGTTGCTACAATAAAATTTACAGCATAAAGAAAAGTCTGGAGAATGAGATGTGGAACCCAAAGTTAGTTTCGTTAGGTTCAGCTTGTTACTCATATAAACTGAGCACGATGATGAATGATCATGCGTCCTCACTTGGGGGGCTAATTGTATGGGATGACATCTGGGCATGACCGATATCTTGTGAAAACACACGACCAGGCTTTAATAATTGTAAAGAAGATGCTGATATGTTACAGAAAGAAGACATGTCGGCCTGCCGAAATTCAACACGTGGCAACAGAAGCTCAACACTTGGCACAAAAGGCTCTGCATGGATGAGAGCCACCTGTCAAGGTAAACTATTATAAATAGTAGGTAAGACCTCATTAATGAGGGCATTAATTACACTCTCTCTATTCTCTCTCTACTTTCTCTCTCTTACTTATCTTCTTTTCTCAAACACTTTCTGACTTTATCATCGGAGTGGTTATCCCCGGATCACCCCGGGGTTAGCTAACTTCTTCTCATTGTGTAGGTTCTCAGCTTGCCGATAGGAGTATCAGAATCTCAAGTCCGAGTTCTTGGAGAAGTTAGGATCAGACAGAAACAGTTGTGTTTCTGCTGTTGCTGTGTTGGTGGTTGTTGTGGGTGCGGCAGCAGCGTGTTGTTTGTGAATGCAGGGGAAGCAGGGGAGGAGCTGCGAATTGTTGCTGTTGCAGTTGCTGTTGGTGATGTTGAGGAAGGCAGGGAGCAAGGGAAGTTGGTTTGTGGAGCAGGGGAAGTGAGGTTTGGTGTGTGGGTGTGATTGTGGTGGAAGGTGTGGTGAAGGATAAGGAAATGGGGTGGTGTAGGTTAGGCTGGCAGCAGGTGAGCAATTGAGCAGCTTGGAGCAGCTTTGCAATTTGGCGAGGGAGTGAGGGAGTTTGACTTTGCTCGTTAGAACATTTGGCCTTGGACTTTCGAACATGACTTTGATTATAACCAAGTCTCGACCCGAACGTTCCTACAAACAAAACCAAACATGAGGGGAAATCGGGACAAAGACTAAAATAAAATAAAATAAGAAAAATAAAGTAAAATAAAATAAGATAAGATAAATAAAGTATAATAAAATAAGATAAATAAAGTAAAATAAAATAAAATGCTAAAACTAAAGAAATAATAAAATTAAATGAAATAAAATAAAATAAAATAAACTAGAAACTAAAAGAAAATAAATAAAAAAAGAGAAGGCGGAAATTATTGACTAAGACTACAAAAATAAACTAAAAACTAATAAAAAGGGCAAAAAAATACACAAAATAAAGATAAAAGACGAAAATAATAAAATAATAGAAATAAAGGATAAAATGGTGAAATTATTGGAAAATAAGCCGAAATACGACTCAATAAACACCCTAAAAGTGACATAAAAGTCACTTACCAAGCTTACCTTTTGCTCGTCCTCGAGCAAATTAACATGAAACACGGGAGAAGAAGAATGATTTATTCAAGCAAAGCTAGAACACTAAAGGAGACAAGAATGTACACTAACTCACTTTCTTAGGAATCACGGTCAATTTTAGCAACTAATGACAAGCCCTTTAAACCCCTAGATCGCCCTAGAGGACGAGTGTGCTCTCGTGAGGGTGTCCTAAGAGTTTAACCCACAACTCTAAATAAAAACCAAGGCACGGCAATAAAAAAAAAAAAAGAAAAGAAAAAGAAACATAAAAGAGAAAGAAAACACAAATTCATATTTGGACAAGAGATAGGAACAAGCACTAATGATTGCAAACCTTTCTAAATAAACAAATGTATGCACGTTCCAAGATGTCAATGGTTGACTGAAACATAACATATGCTAAGCATAAAGAACTAATGAGGACTCAATCCACCCTAGCCCCAACCAATTGGGCCGCGTTCTCTCCACTAGCTTCAAATCAAGCCTTAAGCTAGCTTCTCATGATTCCTCGAAGGAACCGGAAAAAGATAAAGAAATGAAAAACTTTGAGAAGGTAATCCCGACATCTCAACTATGCATACTTTCTCCATAGGTTTGAAATCTATCTCCCTCCACCGTTCTTTGACCTAACCCCACTAAAGTCTAAGGGTCTTTTATTGGTTGTAACGTAAGGCTAATGGTTAAGGCGGGGTAAAAATTTGAAAATTTTGGTGATATTTCCTAAGTGAAGCAAAATAGTGGCCTACTCTCAAAACAAAACTCAAGAAGTCACAAAATATCAAATAAAAATACCAATAATGCCATCTCCCCCAAGCTTACTCAACACTAACACATACACAATATATACAAAAAAGAAGGAACGCTCCCCCCCAAGCTTGAACGAAGCATTGTCCTCAATGCTTAAACTAGGGTAGAAAACGAAACCAAACTAAATTATATTGAGCTTTTTATTATTATTATTATTATTATTATTATTATTATTATTATTATTATTATTATTATTATTATTATTATTATTATTATTTGGTGTCCTTGCCTTTTTTTAAAACCATGGAAGGCTTTTTCTTGAAACTTTATTTGATTTTCTTCAATTGCATCTTTCTTCTCAAACTTTTTTGCATATTCTTTTCAAGCTCAACTTTTAAGACCTTACTTCAACCAATTCACAAAGTTTTCTTGCTCATGATCAACATACAAAACTCAAACCTCACATGCCAATGCTTCACTAACTAAAAGGGTTGGTAAACATAGGCCATTAGGTTTGTAATGCGGTTTAAACAAGAGCGAGAAACATTAGGCTCAAATTGGTTAATAAGTAGGTTGATGCAAAATAGAAAATCAAATTTGTAACAAAACAAAAAGAAGATAAATAAAAATGAGAAAATGTGCCCTTTTCCTCCCCTAGAGTGGCTCGGTCACGATCTTGGGAGCTAGAGATCAAAACAAGGATTAAGACATGCATAGTCAAGGATCCTAAATTGCCGATCAACAATGTGATGAAGGCTAGAACAAATGAAGCTCACAAGGGATTATAACCAAACAAATACCAACCAAGGGTTTCAAATCCACTATAGAGAGCAACTCCATCTTACAACATTCCCGTGAACTAAGGCTTCATGGACCCCTAAAAGTTCTTAACCCGACTACCTTAGCATATAGTATCCTAGAGTCAACCAATGACACTCTTAAACCGTGCACACATTTACCACTTAGGAAGAAAAACATTCAAGAATTCAAGTCCCAAAACAAAATGTCCAAAATAAGAACAAACAAAACACATTTTGCCAAAATTACCTTGAAAGAAAACAAAAATCTTTTTGGATTTTTCAAAAAATAAGAAAAGACATAGAAATGCAAATACTCAAGTGCATGGCATAAATGAATTAACATCCCACCAAATCATGATAGAATACCCTCCCCCCAAGATTGAATGAGACAATATACTCAAACATAAACCAAATAAGCCATGGGAGGGGAAAAGAAAGAAATCAACCCAGCAAACCAACACATGTCCAACGAGTCACCAACCATTAGAGAAAGAGCTAGGAAAGATGTTACTGGATATTGGTGGGTGTAAATACCCGCAAATGAACTAATTTAACCTTTCAAAGCCGATTTCCTCTTGAATTGAATCTCGATTTCCATATGCAAGCAAAAAAAGGCGTCAAACTTCCTTGATTCTTGATCCAAACCAATACATAAGAGTATATCAAGTCATATACCTAGAAAAATGCACACAAACATTTCCATGAGAGAAAATCTAATAAAAAGGAAAAAAAATGAAAGCAATAAAAACCGCGGGTTACATCCCGAGAAAGGCTTGTTTAACGTCCAAGAGAGACCGCTCTAGTAAATAATATTGCAACGAACGCAGGAGCTTATCAAATGCACTACTACACATTTCATATGATAACAAGTAGGCAAATGACGGAAGGAGAACGTGCAACAAGATTATTGCACGTAAGTGAGGAGGGAGATGCCAAAAGAAAGAAGAAAAATCAAAAGAAAAATCAAGAAAATAAGAAGAAAAATAAGGCAAACTCTCCTCAAAATATTTTTGGGTGGTATAATCACCCATTTCCTCAATAATGGGAGGATGAAAAGGAAGAGTCTCATCAAACAAGAGAGGGTCCTCAATAGGCTTAAAGACAAAAGAAGGGAGGAAAATAGGATAGTAGGGGATATGGTCGAATTTCCTTGAGAAAGGAACATGAGGAAGGGGAGGAGAAACAATGGTCTCACAAAGCCTCACATCACTAATGAGGGCATGAAAATCAATCATAGAATCCTCAAAAGAACACTCATGACTCACATCTCCCTCAAACAAAAACTCTCCAATAGAAACAACCTCATCCTCCTCTCTATCACAACGATGCACAACAACTCCCTCAAGATCATCAAAGCGTAGAGTCTCAAAACCATGCATGAAAGGATAAAGGTTTCTCTCAAACTCATCCCTTTCCGATGAAGCATTGCCAATGAACTCTCTCAAAAGGCTATAATGCTTTGTTACACCTTCAATGAACATACTAGCCATAACCTCAAAAGAATCCAAAGACTCATGGATAGAAGGGTCACAAACATGCAAGCTAGACTCATCAAGATGGGGAAAGGGGTTGGAATCCTCACAATCGACATTTTCTTCACTCATAACTCATCCACCATCACTCAAGGGACTCTCAATCTCTCTTGATTGCTCAAAATCATCATCATCATCCTCATGAACTCCCTCATTCAACATTGAAGATGGCTCACTCACATCCTCACCATGGAAAGCTCTCAAAGGGGGTGAATATAGGGGAAGGATGACATTCAAGCTCAAATGGGGAATGAAAAGGATCCTTTTAGTATCTTGAAATAATAAGGCTACACCTTTTGGCCCCTTCGACAATCTTTCAACAGTAGAGCCAGCAATTGAAACAAAGAAGTTATTTGTTCGTGTTTATTGTGTTGGGTTTGAGTTAATTTTGAGTTCAAATTGTATGTGTTGGGTGAAGGTTTCTCTTTCGTACAAGATTCACTTCATATTGCATTATTAGTTAATTTAGTTTCATATATAACTATATTGAGTCAATGATTGTATGCACTATTGTTTTTAAAAACGTGGCAGAATCTATAAGCAAAATATCATCGATCAAATGCTCATTAAAAGAAATAAAACGAGGAAGAGCTTTCGTTGTACAACACTATTTTATACTTAAGTTACGATCTGATGTATCAACTTAAAAAACTTGCATGGTGAAATACCAAACACAGTAATGAAAAAAAAAAATATGTTGTTGTAAATACCCAAACTTTAATAGAGATATAAACCTGTAATTGTTAACATACTTAAGGCCTGTTCTCTTACGTTGAAATTCATTTCAGTTCAGTTCAGTTCAGCTCAGCTCAGTTCAATTGAGTTCAACTCCTAATTTCCTTCTCTTATAAAATATTCATTTCAGTTCAGCTTAGTTTAGTTCAGCTCAGTTCAGTTCAGTTCAGCTTATTTCAGTCAATGAGAACAGGCCCTTAATAGCTTATTTGATTAATGGTAGACCGGACCAATATAGGCCCGACCTGATTTTAGGCGGGCCATGGGCATGAAAATGCACCCTGAAAGTAAATTTTTTTGGGCAGCCTTGGACATGTAGTTACACTTTTTCAGTCATTTTTTTCGACCAAAATGCCTGCTAGGCCCGGTCAAAATTTGCTGGTTTGGCAAGTTGATGGGCTACTTTGTAAGGCTTAGGCCCAGCCCGAACTGGCCCATCTAATCACTTTGACATATAACAGGTTATATTTTATGTATACAAGTTAAGTGACACATGAAAATTTGTGTGTGTGGATATATTAGGCTCGATTCTCTGTTTTTTCTTTACGGATGGAAGGTTTTAGTTTTTTTAGGTGGTAGTTTTTTTTTAAATTTTTTTTTTTTTTGATTCTTTAAAATTGAGAGGGGTATTTTGAAAAAGTGAAATTTATCATTCAAAACCCCCTTTCACTTTATTTATAGGATTAATAAAAATATTGGGGTCGAAGTTGATATGAATTGATGCAAAACATCAATATGGTACTCCAATACTCCATAATGATTCATATAAGGAAAAATTTTGGGTTTGTGATTTGGGCCAAATTGGCCATATTAAAATAGAGGTGGGCCGTAATGTGAATGGGCTTTATAGTCCAGATTTTCTTCTTTACAATAAGCCTAAACTAGTCAATATCCAAGTAATCCAATAATGGTAATGTTAAATACTTGGGCATACATAGATGTTGGGCTGTTGCAAATGTTTAATTTATATTTAGGAAAATAAAATGATCTATGAAAGAGCTTCCACCTTGGGTTAGAATTAAAGTAAGACTAGATGAAGCCTGTGCGATGCACGATTTGTTTGAATTTTTTAAAATATTTTTTTTTATATACAATTGTTAAAATCTATTAACTAATACTAAAACAAAACATGTTGATGTCATCAATTCCTAAAATGTCTTATGTGTCAAGCTCTCATTAAAAAAATTCCCTCCGAATTCACAAATGATGTCATTATTTTTTTTTTTTTTTTTTTGCTTTTTCATTTTAGTTGATAGAAATTAGGATTAAGTAGGTATGAAACTAAAAATTTAAAGCTTGACTTTGACATTTCCTTTATAAATGTATAAGTTAGTTAGATAATGCAATGTTAAATATATTTTGTCTAACAATCATTTTAGTATATTTTCAATAACATAATAAATATTATGATGTATCATTAGATTATAACCATTAAATGTTAAAAAAAAAAATTGTAACCATAAAAAGATTTGTATTTATAAACAAACATTTTTTTTAAAAAAAAAATATACGAATCGAGTCATGTTAAAAAGTTATTAACAATAAAAGATATAAGAGAAATATAAAAAATTTACTTATTACCACCGTGCAACGCGGGGGTACCTATCTAGTTAACTGTTTGTTATATATTTAGATTAAATTCCTAATATCAAAAGATAATATTTTATATTTAATAAAATTAAACTTAAAAATATTATTCGGCTATTTTGCTTACGTGGCATTTGAATTATTTAACTCTAAAAGAAAATAATAATCTCTTATTTAATTGATTACAACTAAAATTTATAATCCTACATGGTGTGCTAAGAAAATTAAATCCTACGTGGCTCTCTAAAAACTATAATTGAAATTATAATTCGGCTATATATATATATACATATATATATATATATATACATATATATATATATATTTATCACCGTGAGAGATGAAATATGTTACTCACGTTGCAAAACCGGGGGCAAAAGCGTCTTTTAACTTGTTTAATTGGAAATGTCATGTGTATGACTCATTTGGTTGACTGACGGTGCTAACAGTCTCCCAAACGGCCTCATCGAAACCCTTGGAGTGAGAAAATCTCAAACATTGAGGGAGTGCTTTTGAATTCGTGAAGTTGTCGAAGATTGGAGCTCCCTAGCTGGTAAGTTTATTATAGAGCCAATATTATTGTCACCTGGTTGAATTTGAATATGTTGGCGATGTTTGATTTTCAATTCGAGCTTGTTAGAGTTTCAATTCGAAATTGTTTGATTTTCAATTCGAACTTGTTTGATTTTCAATTCGAACTTGTTAGAATTATTCCAGTTTCCGTAGTTGAACTTGAATTTCAAATTGCTGGTGACGTTTGATGCGTACCTTAATTTCTCAGCTTAGCATTGTTTGAGACGAATTCCTATTAAAATGTATTTAATGCTGCTGTTATAGCATTTAATCGCCTTTGTGTCTATTCTCGTTGCTAAATTTTTATATTGTTGTGCTAATTAGGTTTGTTTGTTATGTGCACTTGAGCTCATACTTGAGAAACTTGTGCTGCATCAAATGGACCATCTTTGTATATGCAGTGTAGATTGTAGGAAATTAGTAATTTGTTTGAATATTGTCCATATGCAGATTGTAGGCCTTGTAGCAATTAATTAGGATAATTTCTTCGGTGGTTGGAGGCTGCGTATTGGAAAGGATGGTAAGTGTCATTGTTATCTAAAGCTCTAGTTCAACCTTACATTGATAACTTGAAATGTGTGAGATTGTGTAGTTGTGATTTGGGGATTTTGTTTATTTTGAACAGGGTGATATCAATGTATTAAATCATACTAAGAGGAAAGTCTTAAGCAAGGAAGTCTTTATGGTATGTTAATAAGCTTGTAAGTATGTCTGAAATGTAGTATTGAGTCAAATGTAGTAATGCATTGCTTGGTGGTCTGTAGGATGATACTTTAAGCATTGGTGGTATAGTGAAAGCAAATGGTGAAGTTATAAAGCAACAATGTAATATTTTCCGTCGGGTATGTGTTTAACTCGGTTGTATTAATAACGAGGATGAGAACCACATTTCTTAATGTCCAAAAAGTAACTCATGTTCTGTAATGTGATTGCAGCCACCAAACATGAACTGTCGAGTTGAGACTTTTTCTAGGATATGCAATACATTTGATGAGAGGAGGACACGATGGGTAAATGAAATGGGCTTAGGTGGGCTGTTGAAAGTCCCAACTGACATTCATTTGCCCCAACAAATGGGTTATTGGCTAATGAGTCGTATTGATCCGTTGAATAAGTTGCTAGTTGCTCCGGATGGAAAGCAATTTAGGTTATCGGCTAATCAGGTACACTGGGTTCTAGGCATCTCAAATGGTGGGTTAACTGTTCCCACTGGGAAATCCACGTCAGTTAATTTGCAAAAGAAGGTGAATGAAATACAGCAAAAATATGGCCAATCTTCAAAGACCAGATCGTGCAAGGATGGAGGGTGTGTTTATACTTCTGTTGGAATACCTGTCAATTCCAGGTTGATGGAAAGGTTGGAGGGTGAATGGGACGTTGACGAGGAAGAGGAGTTTAAGACTATTTTCCTGTTAATAACATTGGAGATGGTTTTATGTCCTACGTAGTCTCCTAAGCTGGCTTGTGATTTATTTCCCGCCCTTACGTGTGCTATGAATGCTGCCTCGTACAATTGGTGTGAGCTTGTTCTGAATAAGTTGATGGAAAGCGTTGCTAGTTTTGCGCGTCGTTTTTATTCGACGGGAGTAGCAGGAGGATGTTGTGGCTGTACAATTTTTGCTGTGGTAGGTTTGTGTGCATCTCTATATTACTATATGCCTTTCACATTGTACCGCCTTATGCCCTTATTACAAAGTTCTTGCATTTGTTTCTTGTAGGTATTTTATTTGGATAAGCTGGATAGGTTTCCCGTTCAGTGGGGTGAATTCCCTAGGATTATGGTTTGGAACCTAAATCAGATTAGCTTAGCCACTAAAGAAGATCGTTTTGCTTGCGGTGGTGATTATGGTGTGTTGGGGGTTAGTAATACTATCAATTTTGTTGCATTGTCTGTCTGTTATCATATGGATGAGTGTTTATAGGTAGATTAACCCTGTGTTGCTTCTTTGTTTTACATCTTATAGACGATGGATGTAGCTTACGGTGAGAGCCACCCAAAGGAAGCACGAGACACCGATGGACCTTGCAGGGTAAATGAATATTTTCATTCTCCTCAACGTCGCTGTAAAGCGAAGAAGAGGAGGGGTGCACCACCAAACTCCTTTCCACATCAAAGGGAAAGCTCGAACCCTTTATATCATGGAAGCACGCTATTTATTTCCGATCAATTGGTTTTTGTACCCCCTGCCGCTACTAGTCAAGAGTTTTATGAATTTCTCCCAATGGTGGCAACATTAAGATGATGGTTGTGTTGCTTATCAGCCCAAATAATTTGTATACTATGCGTTGTTTTTACTTTTATTTTAGCTTTTAAATCCTGATTGTTTAATTCTCTGTTTAAACTAACTAATAATAGGGAATAGCTAATAAACATATTGAGTATTTGGATGTATAAACCTGAACATCATTTTTTGGGCTGATTGATGTGAGTGATTGGGCTGGACTGCGTAATAGAATAGGTGTATGCTTCATAATACATTTGGCCCACCATACTCTATTTAGCGTTTGGCCCAGCATGTACATGAGCATATATTTTTAGTTTTAACAGTTTAACATAGTAATAGTTTAAACTAATTGCTTAACATCGTAATTATCATGATTAAACTAATTGCATTAAAAAGATAATCCAGTTACAAATAGAGCTGTCAATTCGGGTAAATGGGTCGGGTTTGAGTCAGGTTTGTGTTGGTCGGGTCATCTCGGGTCGGGTCAATACGGGTTAATGTCGGGACCTATGTGGGTCGGGTTCGGGTTGGGTCATGCTTGAGTCGGGTCACATCGGGTCATACATCTTATCGGGTTTGGGTCGGGTTTAGGTCGGGTCAATAACAAGTCGGGTTACATTCGGGTCGGGTCAATAACAGGTCGGGTTACATTCGGGTTTTTACGGGTTTAAACGAGTTAGGGTCTTGTTCGGGTTTGAGTCGGGTTCGGTTCAAGTTAATTATTTACGGGTTATAATCAGGTCGGGTCATTGTCGGGTTCGAGTCGGGTTCGGTTCAAGTCAATAATTTGCGGGTTATAATCAAGTCGGGTCATTCTCGGGTTCGAGTCGGGTTCGGTTCAAGTCAATAAATTTTTTTTAAATTTTTTTTATAGCTCCAAATCAAATTGCATAATTTAAAAAATATTAAAATAAACAAGTGAATACTAAAATTTGAAAAATAGGATCAATAAAAGGATTATAAGTAGTTATATGGAAGTTTAATTTGAAGATAAATTAAGAAAAAAAACAAAAAAAAATACATTTAGCTGATACAGCCTCAAATACGTTTAAAATACATTGACAGCTTACAGACTCACAACTCTATTCTAATATTCTATCACCTCATGTCTTATTGCTCATATAGGAAGTTGAAGATAATTAGGAAAAATAAAATCAATCACAATATTGATTTCATGGGGAAAAATTTCGTCAATCTCGCCATTAGAGTGCAACCTTCCTTAATATACTAAGATTAAGTGATTTTCCTATGCCTATAAGTCGTACTCTTCAAAGATCCAGAATGTGGAAAACCACAGATCGAATTGCGCCTCTGCTGGGTCGCCTACTCTACCACCTCTCATTGTCGCCTTTTCTCTTCAACAAGGAGAAATCACTCCAAATTCCTGGTAATCAATTTATACAATTATATTAGCTATTTAAATTTTCGGATCTAATCATTATAATTGGCTAATTGGTTTTACATATTTTTTTGCTTAATTAACCGGTTTAATGTTTATAAATTAAAGTTAATTTTAACATTTTAAATTTAATCTTCATATATTAATGTTGAATAATTTTTAGATATTTAATTGGGTTGTCTGTATACAATTTTTTGATACAATTTGAAGTTGATTTTTACAATTTGGTTGCTTGTGGTTGTTTCTCGCAGATGATTATATATTACCCTTTGATGTAAATCATATTAATATGCGTTTTTTCTTTTTGTTTTTTTTTTTGGTGTTAAAGGAATCAAAAAATCATGACAGGAGAAATGTTTGAATTAGACTACGCAGCTGAAAGAGGTATAGTACATTCTAATTAATTATAAATGAAGCATTTTTTATGATCTTACTCCTAATCTTTGCCTGATTGTTTGGTGTAGCAAGGGATATTGAGCTTGAGCAAGCATCAATTACATGTATGAGTGTTGGAAATGCTACACCTACGCCTGAACCCCATCAATCAATATCTCCAATTGAAGGAAAGCGATCTCCTATTTGGCAGAATTTTGAGGTTAATGGTGAACATGCTGCATGCAAGTTTTGCAAAAGATTAATCCAGAAACTTGCTGGTTCGAATGGTACGTCTAATCTAAAGAGACACCTTGATAAGTGCCAAAAATATAAAGACTCAGATAAGTCTAATGAGTCTCCTGCATCTCCATTTGACCAAAAAGTTACTTGCTAGAGCTATATTGAAGCAAGGTTATTCTTTAAGTATTGTTGAACATGAGGGGTTTAGGGAATTGCATACATATTTGAATCCCAAGGTTAGAACTATTTCTAGAAACACAATATTGAAATGGTGCATGAAAGAGCATGATGTGTTAAAGCAATATGTTCGTAATACGCTTAAGGCCTTATCAAGTAAAGTTTCTTTAACCTGTGATGTATGGACATCTTGTACTACTCGTGGTTATTTGTCTCTTACGGCCCATTTTGTGGATAATGACTGGAAATTACAGTCTAAGGTACTGAACTTTAGCCATTTTCCACCTCCCCATACTGGTCATGAAATTTATAATATGGTTTTTAGTTTGATTAAAGATTGGGGTATTGAAAGAAATGTTTGTAGTATGACTATTGACAATGCAAGTAATATGGATTCTATGGTTGGGAAACTCCAAATTGAATTGGATGCAATGTCTAAATTACCTGTTGATGGCAAGTATTTTCATGTTAGATGCTCTGCCCATATTTTAAACTTAATTGTCAAAGAAGGTTTGAAAGTCATTGATGAATCTGTTGCGAAAGTTCGGGAGAATGTGAAGTTCATTGATTCTTCGGAAACTAGACTTAATAAGTTTGAGCGGTGTGTTACTAGTTGTAAGTTAGCTACAGGTGTAAAGCTGTGGATGGATGTTCCTACTAGATGGAATTCTACGTTCTTAATGCTTCGTCGAGCTCTTGATCTTGCACCGGCACTGAAAATGTTCAATAGGATAGAGAGCCACTTGGCGCTTACTCCTCATGAATGGGAAACAGTAGAGAAAATGTGTTATTTTGTTGAACCCTTTTATGACATTACTAATTTGTTTTCCGGTTCTGAATATCCCACTTCCAATCTTTATATTGCCAACATTTGTAGAATTGAGTCGCTATTAGTGGCTGCTTCTAAAGGGGATGATCCAAAACTCAAAGAAATGGCAGATCTTATGCGTTCCAAGTTTGATAAATATTGGTCCGATTACTCTGTGCTATTATCTTTTGCTGCAATTCTTGATCCTCTGTTTAAGTTGAAATTTTTGAGACATCTTTTCAAGGATTTGTATGAAGCTCACATGGTTGAAACAAAAGTTCAAGAGGTGTATTATAAATTTGTTCAATTGTTTAACCATTACAAGGAGCCTCTTCCTACTTTTTCTTCCCAAGATAGTTCAAATTCAGATGCATATCGTCCACGCAAGACTAGTAGAGTTTATGAGGTAAGATAACAACAAAGTTTATCATTATTCTATATGTTAATCACTTTTCTGGGTTATTCTGTTCTGATTTTTTCTTTTTTTCTCTTTTTTTTTTTTTTTTTTTTTTTTTTTTTTTTTGTGATTTCAGAATTTCGTTGCGGATATTGCTAGTAGTGACATGGGTAAATCTGAATTAGAATTATACTTAGAATTGCCTTTAAAACCTTGTAATGCTGATGAGGAATTTGATATTCTGAGTTATTGGAAGGAGCAATCAACAGCTTTCCCAAGTCTTGCTCATATAGCTAAAGATATTCTTGCTATTCCTATTACTACGGTTGCTTCCGAATCTTCTTTTAGCATGGGTGGCAGAATTTTAAACAGATGGAGGAGTTCACTCTTACACAAACATGTCGAAGCTTTGATAACAACTCGAAATTGGCTGTATGGTTATGCTGAATTGGAGAAAGATGGGGTTGAGGTGGAGAATGAGGATGTGGATGATTTTTCTGCATAACCAGATTTGTAAGTTGTATTTGATTTTTTAAAAATGAATGTAATGTTTTTGAATCTTTATAACGCTGTTCTTTGCTTATTTTTTTGTAGGTAGATGTCACTCACCCTCATGGGCTCACTGGTTTAAAACCTCAAATAAATTCAACCATGCTGCTTGCTGCCTGCCTGAGCCTTACTGTCATTTCAGCATGCTAGTTTAAACTCTTTACTTAGTTTGTATTCTACTTTAATTGTAACCACCTTGTTTTGGTGATGATGCACTGCTATCATTTGGTGGTCTAAAATAATTGTAATTGCTATCACTCTTTCTATAATAAAGTGCTTCTTCTAATACATCATGGCCTATTTTGGTTGATTTTTTTTTTTTTTTTTTTTTGCTGTAGTATATTATTGGATATTGTTGGATATTTTTCTGTAGTATAATACACAACATGTCCTTGAAATGTTCTGGGTTGTAACTTACAAATGGTCAAGATACGATTTAGTTGTTCATAATATCAACATATATGACCCCATATCAGTAGAGCTGTTCATAGATGGGTCAACCCGCTAAACCCGACCAATCCAGCCCCTTTATATCAAAGATTAATAGGTTAATGATTTTTAAGCTAGTTGAATATGTAATATATTTAAGAAAATAGATACAAAGAGATTAAAAAAATAATAATTAGTGATAGATAAATTTGTAACAAATATTGTATGCCCGTGAGCCCGTGAATATAGTGGGCTTGGGTTACTTACAATTAGCTCTACATATCAGATAAGCTAATTACATGTCCAAAAGAAGATTAAATTGATCTCAAATTTATAAATATATACCAAACTGCTTCATCTAACTAAAGGTCTATTGCTAGTTAATAAACTAAACATTTCCCAAATACCTTTAATTTAAATTGATCTCTAAATGACCAGAATACCAAACTGGGTCAATATACGGGGGCAGGGCACCATATACATCTCCAACACACGATTTCAATGTAAATTACATAAGCAAATAACTTCCCAAAAACACATTGAGTATTTCACGACAAAAGTACGGTTTAATTGATCAGAAAAGTACCAAAATAGTTACATTGCATCACATTAAACAAGTTCAAATTAAACCACGATCTAATTGTTCAAGATCATAAAAACACAAATTATAGCAAAAACAGACTGTGGCAAAATCTACAAAGAGGAGGATGTACTATTAAACCAAACATAAATTTAAATCTAAGCCAAATAAATCATGATATATCAAATCCTTAATCAAATGTAATTGGCTAAGCTGACTTAACCTCCTTCAGTCAAACTTTTCCATGGTGGAAGCAGAGTGACCGTATTCGCCCGTTGCCTGGTCAGAAACCTCCGGCGACCACCGGTCACGGACATGGTACGGAGCGTGTGCTGCGACATCCCTAGGGCTGTCTGGACTCCTCCTCTGCCTCACCTGCCACTGCCTTGGCCTTGGCCTCACTGGTGCCGCTGCCGGCGCCGCCACTAGTGCCGCTGCTGGTGCCGCCATCTCTACTGCTGCCCCGGCTGCTACGGCTTCCACACCTTCCCTATTTGCTCCTGCTGCAAATTTGTCTCCTTTCCCATCACCAATTGGTGCTGCACCACCCCGACCAGTTGCCCTCTTAATTGTTGTTGCCTTTGCTGCCTTGGTGGGTCTTGTTGTAGGCCCCAACCTTAGCGGACAATCCACCGCCTTCTTGCTCTGTCGCTTTTGCTTTGGTGCCTCAATGGGCTGTGGTTTTGGGCGGCGAATTTCAGAAATGGCTTAAGTAACTTGGTTCAATTGGCTCTGCAAGCTTTGGCAAATGAACTGATGGTTGTTCAATTGCTCTGCCAGCATCTTCTCATTCATCTCAAGGAATTGAAGTTCAGTGTATTTTGGCTCGTCGGAGGGCTCCATTGGCTGTTTTCCTTTGTTCTGCTTCACCATTGTCGCCAGTTTGGAATCTCTGTAATTTTTGGAAAAGACAGTTGCAAATTACAGATAGGGGAATTTTGGAGCGAAATACAGAGTGTGGAAGTTGATATAATGATAGTGGGAGGAGAAGTTATGTGATCAATGGGTGATGTCATAAGTAACTCTTCAACTCTCTAATTCTTCGCGCCAAACTATGTGACAGTATTGAAAATAGAAGTTTTTGATGCCACGTGGACCTATTGTCAAATCATCCCTTTTTATTTTATAAAAAAAAATAATTCCAATTTAGGTTCATTACGATTATTTACGGTGACATAAGTAGCAAATTTAATATGTCCTTACCCTTGAAAATCGAATGGAATTGTCCGAGTTACTCCGTCCAAAATGTACGAGTCAAATATTTACCTAGATTCAATCTAGTCTGTGTTACCTAAATGACACCCACGGACGTAGTAAGTTCAACTATCAATCGGGTCTTTAGTGCCTAAATTCAAGTACGGTAGCTTGAAGGTAATATGGTATGCGTGTCAACTACAAAGATCCGGAGGTAATATGCCTTATCCTATTAATAATATAAGGTAAGAGACGCGCGAATCTATGTAGTGAAGATTCTATATTTTCATTTGCGGAGACGTGGTTTTTTTTTATATAAAATTTGATTTTGTTTTATAAATCTTAGAGATTAGTTACTTTTTACGGAGTAGATTGTAAGTATTTTTTCCAAGATGGTAATTTTTTCAAAAAACAAATAAAGGGAAGACAAAATTCAGGGGGATATTTTGGCGAAGTTAAATTCAAGACCCAACACCCCCTCTTACCTTTAGAACTATCCTTAATTTTTCGAAATTTTTTTTATTTGATAACGTAATATGTGATGCTCTGAGTACATACGTATTGTTCATTTTTTTCTTAATGATCTAAAATATTACGAATTAACTAATAACTACCGAATTGTGAAGACTCTAGTAATTAAATGGAAAAGGGATAAATTTCAAGCCGGTTTGTGTGCGCCTCTAAACACGCAGTCTTAATAGTGGTTCTCCCTTTTTAATGTTACCTTTTTCAAAAATTAAAAAACGTTTCGGTAATAGAGTAATTTTTAAAAATATTTACTACTACATGCACTATTATATTCCCAATACGTTGTTGGGTTATGCGCCATCATCAATGATGATTTTGTATTTCATTTTTTCTATGACATCTACTTTGCAATTTTTTTTTTTTTGGCTAACAAAGGCAATTAAAGAAATCATACTCTTAAATTCCTAAATCTTACATTTACTACACATATTATAACATAATGTATATCAATGTGAGGAATTTTACACGATTTATATATGTATGTATCCTTAATATCAAATGTGTGATCTCACATTTCGTTTAATTTGGTCGAACAAGATAAATCCGTTACGATCCGATATAATTTTCCATAAAAAAATACAACCTGTTTCCATTTGCTTTAACGGTTGGACCCGAACCAAATTAATATTTCAGCGTAACTAATTATGGTGACTTCTAGTTTGGACTACAGATGAAACGGCTAAAAATAAAGTTCTTCTCCGGGATTGTTATTTCAGTACGAAGTCCATAAATAGTTCTAGTACTAGGGGTGAGCAAACCGGGAGCGGACTTTCTGACAGCGACTTCGTAGTGGAAAGGTTGGCTGCTGCCGGAGAAGAAAAAGAAGGAGGTGATGCCGATGATGAAGCAGAAGAAGAAGGTGAAGATGATGAGGCCAGCGAAGAAGAGGGTGGGAAGCAGGGGGTTCTCCTTGAAGATGAGGGAGGCCAGACAACGTTGGAGTGGAGCTACTCCGACGACAGCTGGTACAATTCTGATCCAGAGGTGGACTGGAACATCAGGGGCGAGGACTCTGACAGCCCTAACAACACCAGCAGCCAGTACTTTGGGGGCCGTTACATCTGATCTCTAGATGTCTCACAAGGTTAGGGTCTTATCTTTTTGAATTTTTACTCTAGTTGCAGTTGATTGAACATTAGGGCTTGTAGTTGATTGTGTAATATTTTCTATGTGAAGAACTTCTGTAGATTGTGTTGTGTTGTGAGGATGTCCTGCTCCAGGTCATTTTTGGAAGAAAATAAATGCGGTTTGTTTATTGAATTGAATTCAACTCATAAAATCAGCTAGGATCATTTAGAATGTTAGAATGTAAGATCCTTTGTAATTAATTACATTTTTTTTATCTTTATATTACTTCATACAAGGGTATGCTGTCGTTAGTGTTTGTAGGCTTCAATTTACTTATGATAGGGACAGTGGAATGTGTAGTTGAGACTGATTTTTGTCTGATTGTATCTCATTGAATCAATAAATAGAGTTCTGTGTTGTGTTTGTCTGATTTGTGTATTGCCATTTCTAGTAAAACTGGTATACCATATGTGTGTTTGATGATTATGTGTGTTGTTTGCTGAGATGTGGGGATGAAGTGAAGTGTACTAGCATTGGCTGATAGAATAACCCTTGATTCTACTATCAAAATCACACTTAACTGGAGTCTACTTTCATCTGAAGTAGAATCTATCTAGATTACCAAACATGGAATATAATTTGCTGTGTAGAATAAGCAAATGCATAGGGGCTTAATTATTATGGGCATATATAAGGGAATGAATACGATCACACATGTGAAATTGCATCTGTGAGATCGAATAACGGTTATATTTTGCTCTTTGTGCTGTCGTTTATAGTTTTTAGTTCTTAGTGCTAAGGATGAAAACATAATTTGAATTACGTAATAGAAATGAAGTCGACTCTCTTACCCTCTCCCTCTATTACTCTTAAAACTAATTAGCTGTGAGGAGAAGTGCTAATACAGTTGAGTTATATCTTATTCCCTTAAAAATAATTGACAAATGGGAAATTAGTTAAAATGTCATATTTTCCATAAGTGCTTATTTTATTTAACAAATCTTATGTTTGTTTAGGGCTTAAGATACATTACATTTCAATGACAAAATTGGGACCCTTTATTCTTAGAAATAATGGCTTAACCTGTTCAAGATACATCTCAATACGCCAATTCCCTTAGGGGCTTCTGTCATTTTCAGTGTTTGGGTGCGTAGTTGTGTTGATCAAGAGGTATGGCTGTAAAATTTTGAACTGGAATAATGGTTCCTTCACAACACCCTTTCACTTGATCAATCTATACATAGTTGATCAATATTTGTCTAACACCGAAAAACATCGACACAAAACTCTACACTATTTGGGCATTCATTGTAACACTTGTGATGCTCATTCAATTCCTAACTTACTCGTTCAATGCAAGCCTCTATGCAGCTGCGAACGAGGATGTAGGCTATGTGGATATTGAAGCCAAATCGACCCTTTACCCCCTTTTGAAGGTCCTCTTGGTAGCTTATGCATCTTCTAACTAGTCTGTATGTTGTACTTATGTACCTAGAACTAACAACCAAAGTCGTTGAACTTGTTTGAATCATCTGTGAATAACTGTATTTTGCTCTATGGGGACTTAACTGTGGTTGGTGTGTAGTAATTGTGTAGTAATTCAGCCTATCTTTTTACGTGTTTTATGGCTTAATTTACTATAGCCATGCGTTTTAGAGCTGCACCTAACAGTCTGATCCCCTCCCTATAGGGCTTAATCTATTCATATTAAACAAAATCAATGAAAATTAGTACTAAAACCACAATTGCCAATTAAAATAGGTAGTTAAACGTGCAAATCTACACAAAAGTAGCACATGTAGGAATACATCCAACACAGTAGTGCATAGTTGCCCAAGTCAGCACTTGAGCTTAGTTAATACATACCATAGAGTTTAATAGGTCCATCTCAAAACATAGTCAAAACAGAAATTAAACAACAGTAGCAGCTTAACAGCATAACAACATTGATCATAGTCATCATAGAATATCCAAACACATAGAGATAGCTGAGTGCCACACCATCCAACCTCCATCTCCATCCTAGGCTACTCCAGCCGCATGTTCCCCATCTCCTGTCACTCCCCCTGAAGGTCCTTCACCACCAGATGCCTTATCAGCTCCCTGTGCAGGAGTATCCTCAGCAGCCTGTCAAATTTTGCCAATACATGTGGTAAATAAAGTGAACCAATTGCAAGCACACAAAAGGATAAACATTGTATGTGAATTTACCTTAAGGGTTCCTAGCATCCTAAGAGGGCTCTCAGCTTCAGAACACACAAGGATCTCATCAGATTTAACCCTGCTCTGGTCCCAAATTATTGCAAATCCACCACTCAGCCCTAAACTCTCATCAAATGTCCAATTCATGTCACCCTCAATTGCCTCAACAACCTGCTCAAAGGACTTCTTACCAACCCTAGTCTCAGAAATGATGAAAATCATTGGCTTGTGGACTTCCTGAATCCTAAGGGCATTGGCCTTAAAGGATGGCCTAGTAATGCCACGGGCATTCCACAGCACAACAGATGAACCTAACTCAAAAGGCTTTTCACTATCAACATAACTAGTTTCAATGCTAACATCCATGAACCTAATGTAGGGGTCGACCTTGTACTTTCCCAAACAAGCAACAACATCGACATAACTAATCTTAGCATGCAGGTAAAAGATTTGTAGACCATCAGAGTAACAAGCAAGTTCAGTTCTTGTTTTCTGAATATTACGTTGGTAAACAGGGCCCTCAATTTCTAACACAGGGATTGGGTCAATTAATTTAACCAGAAAATAGGGCACAATCTCACTAATCTTAGATGTGTCATAAATTACTTCAGGATTATGACCATATAGTTCCTTAAACACATCAACTAAGTTAATCATGCCAACAATATCAATCAAATTAGGGAGATGGGCTGGAACAAATTCACCTGAGGGGCCAACCATGACCATTCCATCTAATTCCTCACTCAAGGGACTATCTGGACTGCGAATGATCTCCCTGATAGTCCTGTCGCTGACAATATCCCTCGTTCCGTTGGCCTTTTTCCCAGTGAAGTACATGAATCTATTGAAATCTAGTTATGGAGTACCATCCTTCCTACTTTGACGGAAAACTATTTTGGCTTTGGTTGCAACAGGATAGCAACCAGCTGGGTAAGTTGGGTTTGAAGGATCAAAGATTGGGTTTGCCATGCTAAAAAAGTTTTGAATTTGCTAGGGTTGGGCACTTTAGGGTATCAGCTGTGTGCAAATTATCTGTTCAAAATCTTATATAGAGATGACCATTTAATTAACAGGTGTCCATCATCAACCCTTCAAAACTTACACGTGGCGGTCATCAAATTGAAATACATAAAATCATCACGTCCATTGCATTAGTACAATGAGAGAAAAAAAATATATTAAATTTAAAAATTGGCCCCAGAAATTAACTTGAAGTAATATTTTGTCAAAAAAAAAATTGTCAGACCAAGTACTAATTTAAGTCCTACTGACTTTGCAAAACAGTCTATTGTCAAGAATTGCAGCAAAAGTTCTGATTTGATAACTTGGAAAAAATATTTTTCTCTGAGTTGTCTTGTCATAGCTTTTGTAAATTGAAGAAGAGCAATAGCCGACTGTATGCTTGTACCTTTTGGCTGAAAATCTTATAAAAATTGCACTGACACGTTAAAAAGCCAAGTATATCTTTCCAAGATTTTCTACAGATAATTACAACAACTTCCCTTACTATATATTTAATATTGGACGTTGTACAATAACTGAATTTCTATGGGTATTCGTACTGATGCTTCCCTTTACGATTTTTATATTTTTGCAGTCCTTGTACAAAAATCAACGGTGATATGGGGCTACACCTATTCAATCCGTGTAAATGAAGTAACTAAATTTGTTCAAATTATAATATGAAATAAAGTTTTTATAAGATTAAGTACAATTCGTGCTCATTTATATAAAATATGTTTTTTTACATTTTGTAATATTTTATATATTTAAAGAATAAAACGTATGCCCGAACAAATACACGGCAAATAGGAGGCGTGTGTATATGCTGGATAGGAGCGAGTGTCGGATACATAGGGCCTGTTTACATCAGCTTAGTTGAACAGAACAGTTTGAAGCTGAACTGGACTGGACTGAACTAATTTGGAGTGAACTGACAATGAAATACATAATTAATTGGGAGATGGAAATAAAGAGCTGAACTAATTGGAGCTGATCTGAAATTAATTGAATGGAGCTGCACTGATGTTCGGAATTAATAACATCTTTTTCGATTATTGATTAGACGACTAATGGTTGTGAAGGGTACCATTATTTTGGCTCCGATCAATTCCAAATAAATCACTTGTTGGCTATGCTAAGTATACGTCGAGTTACCAACATAATATATGCATGTATTATATTAGCTAAATCAACCAATCCGACAATGAGAACTACATACTGTTAGAACACCTTCAAATCGATCTCAAAGTTGTTAGTTCGTTATATTTTGATGAACCGGCGAGCATAATGTTAAATTGGAATTGGATTCATGATACTGTTAACGCGTTGAGGGTTTTGAGTTCAGTCGACTAGATTTATATTCGAGTTCGTAGCGCCGAGGGTTTCGTGATTAAGGTTTAGGGTTTTATATTTGTGTTTAGGTTATGTATTTAGGGTTTAGGGTTTAGGGTTAGGGTTTAGGGTGTAGGGTTTAGGGTTTAGGGTTAGGGTTTTGGGTGTAGGGTTTAGGGTTTTAGGGTTTAGGGTTTAAGGTTTAGGGTTAGGGTTAAGGGTGTAGGGTTTAGGGTTTAGCTAGTGTTTTATTTATTTAAACTAAATTGTTGTGTTGTTTTTTATATTACGCATAGACTCATATCTGAGTAGATGGAATGAATATCTAAATCTATTTGCAACTTATTTAGTCTTATTTTCGTAAATGGATTTAAACCACAAAATCTTGTACTTCGTAATAAGATAACAAAATGTTATAGTGTCTTTGCAGAAATATTAAAAGTTTTAAAAAAATACTGAAATATGATGTGACATGTGATGAATTATCTTAAAAATGAACTGGGATAAATCTTGGTCGCAGTCATAAGACTCTGGGCTAGAACATCAGTTTTGTACTTCCGCTCGCTATTTTCATGTAATTTACGCGTACGTATTCTATTAGTTGCTGCATTATTGTGTATTTAATGTACTCAAATTCTTACTAACTGAACCCAATTTGGTGATCCAACATCCTATTTCAACATGTTAATAATTTATTTTAATTATATTTTAATATTCACTCATTTAATTTTTTAAATATCATACGGTTTTTCGATGACTTCCACCCCACCTCACATCACTTTCATCCATTTCCCCATCATGCTGACCACTAGCATTTGATGATGTCATGGGATAACCCCCTCTGAATCGTACTTTCTTTTTGCATTGTCATAGTTGGTTTTTTAAAATATACGTAATTTCTAATATTTTTTGACGGTTTTGTTTTTGGGAAAAAAATAACCAACCCACTTATCCAATCTATCTAACTTCTACATCCAATTTTAAAATTTAATTAGGTGTTAAAATATTTCCTACATTGGGAAAAAAAACTACCCACTTAGCAGCCTTAACCACACTTATTCGTAATAACCTTCATTGTATTTATGTGCTTCCACATATTTTCCCACAATCTACATCGTCACAATCCATCCACTCTATTTATTCATCTTTCATGCCTAGCATTGATATCTAATCCACGATCATGGTGGTTATCAACGAGTTATCCGATGAAGACCAAATTGTCGTACGTGAACACAAGGGAAAAAGGCCTATAGAGGATGATCACGACGTTGGATCATCATCCAAAGGAAAACGGAAAAAGGTATATTTGCATAATATAATTAAACATAAAATTATATTATTAAGCATAGCGTTTTTAAAAAATTCAATTTGCTGGTGTCATAACAACTACCGTACTAGATTTGTTTTAAAAAATACATGTTGTTTATGATACTTAGCGTAGTTACTTTTAATAGTATTAATTTGTGTTAGTTGCAAATACGCTTATCAATATTTTTTCATATAAGATAAACCTAGTAACACTTTTATTTATTTATATATATGGCAGGATGATGTCAGTGAAGGGGAACAGCAACAGGAAAATAATGAACTTCTACAGTGGAAGAAATCTATATAATTCCCAATTTGCTCGATATTGTTTTTTGAAAAAAAAAAATATGCTATTGTTTATACTGCCGATTCCTAGGACCATTCTCCTTGTTACATATTTGATTAGTTCACTTACTTGTCTAGATGTGTAATATTGTCCATTTCGCAAAAGTATTAGGTTATATGGCTCATTTCATTTATCCTGACAGATAAAAAATTACATGTAGGTGGAATTTACCCTTCTATTTTATTTTGTTGGAAATTTTTTTTTTACATAAGAAATTTTTTTTTTTTTTTGGGGATCAGACTATAGGATCAAAATTTTTGTTTTTTCAAATTTTTGATTTGGAAAATTAATTTATGTTGCTAACAATAAATTAGACGATTAAGTAACGGAGTAGTTCTAAAAGTATAATATGTCAGAGTTCATATATTTTTTTGGTTACATTTTTAATTTAGCTTTTTCGATATTACCGATCCGTATGTTATCCAATAATGCATGGTCTTATCGATATCAAATATGTTTTACATCAATTGTGGTAAACTATGATATTAATCCGGCCTACTCGTTTATCCCTCCATACTTAGAATTTGTATCAATGTGGTATTCAAGATAAATGTAATTATGTATTTTTCAAATGACAGCCGTGGTACAGATTGGAATATGACAGGGAAGCCTTGGAAAAGGAGCTGATAAGCGACTGTTACCCCCACCGTGACACTGATCAATGCTCTTGTGTTCGTTTTCTATTGCCTATAGCCGCCGATCCGAGGTGGAGGCGACAGCTGCCACCGGGTTTATACTTTCAACTGTGCAATTTCCATAAGATTGAGCCGCAAGAGCCGACAGACGTGTGCTTATGAAAACATCAGGACATAATTGACAGAATATGGGGTTTTATGTCAGAGAGAACACTATCCAAGGCTATGCTCACTTGTAGGGAATGGGGTAGACTCATCCCATTCTTTGTGCACGACAGTCCTTATAGGGCTAATTGGGAATGGAAGCACTTGGGTGAGCCTCAATTCAGATATGAAAGGGGACCCAATCGCGGGATAAGGCGTCCATACAACAATTACCACAAGAATATATTTGGGCGCCATGGACGATATTGGTATTGGAGCTAGATGAATGTAGACCTCAGTTAAAAAATGAAGTCCATCTTAAGACATCCATTGATCTAGTTTTAAAAAAGTATTATACGTATGAAGATTTAGTTTTTACTTACTAATAATGTTTACTTTATGTTACTTTGAATTATAGTGTTTAAGGCTAAGGGTTTAGGTTGTAGTCTATAGGGTCTAGGGTATAGATTCAAGGGCTTAGGGTTTAGGGTAGATTGGTAAATATATCTACTAATAGTTGTTTGTTTGAATTGCTTTTCCACGCGGGTACAATCACATTTTTTCTGATTAACTATTTCTTTAAAGTTTAAGATAGAATGGGAGAAGTTTTATTAGTCATGTCTTTGTCCTATATGGGCTAAACCCTTTTTTCCTTGCCATACACCCCTCCAAAATATTCAACCAAGAAATTGATTTAAGAAATTTAAGAAACAGTAAATTACTTGCATAATGCAGAACAATCCAAAATCAATTATCTCACAATTGCACAACCTTGAGATTGGTAGATCACGACGCTAAATCAATTTCCATCCACGAAATAAAACAATGTATTTCAAACCTGTCCGTGCATCTACTGAGCCGGAACTCAAGTTCAACAAAACAAAATACTATCATGATGATAGTGATTTTACACCTGATAATGAGCTTTCTTCACATGCTTTATTTTCTGAGCTTAATACGTATCTAGAGAATGGATCCCAATTCATGTCTCAATTCTGGACGATGGTAGAACACGATCATCAAGATCAGTTCCTACCAGCATATATACCTCTTCTAGATGACATGGATGCTTATTTACACAAGGGTGTGTCAGTGTTCATGAAATGGTTTTGCTATAATGTTGATGACATGGATCCTCAGTTCATTCCAGATGATTTAGTACCCATTTTCGATATGAAGATCATAATGTCCCCTGAAGAGATTCCAATATTCTCGGTCCCTTCGGATCCAAGAGAAGTTGTGTTTGGAAGTAATATGTTTGGTGTTCACGTGTTGGAGGTTGATGAGATGATAACACATGTTCACTTAAATGTCCTCTCCTCTGTTGCTACATTGAGTCAAACTAGGTTCTACAGCGTATGTATCAGTTCTCATAGAATTACCGGCTCATTAAAAATTAGATGTTTCAAGAAGGGTTCTAAGTTAGTGATATGGAATGCCAGGAGTATTTATCGGCCTTCGTTTGATGAAAATTTTGCCATCCTTTTTGAGGCTTATTCGCCTATGGTCGTCGTCTTGACTGAAGCTAGAGTAAACAAGCCATTTGTGTACTTAATTCGCAAGGTCTTAGGTCAAGATTACTTCATCGAGGTTATTGGTCCTGACAATGGATTAGGGGGCCTTTTAGTAATTTGGGATAGACGTGCAATACCATATATTCATATGAAGCAACAGACTTTATTGGGTCATGTATTGTCCACAACAATAAGTGTAAGGGAAGATTTATGTTATAATTAGTCTATATTCATTTGTTGTATTAAAGTTGGGTAATTAACAATATGCAACCTTTGTTTTGATTTTGCACAGCCTGGTTGGCAGCCTAGCGCGATTTCGATAAGTGAGGATGATCTAACTACACATGCAGAAGAAGATGAGGGCAGCGATTGGGATTGATTTTGGTGTAGAGTTAAAGAGTACGAGTAAATGTTATATATTAGTCGCTTTGAAGACCCATGCTAGAAAGAATTGCTTTGTTTAGCGACCAGTAGATGTAGTGTTACTTTCTATTTGTATTGCAATTAAAGAGCGTAATGTGGTTTAATGGGGTAATTGCTGATTATTGCCCTTATTTAACCTAGATCAATCATGATCATTCCACTTGCGTGCGTATTTCAACTTCGTGTCTAATTAAAGGGAACTTATTCCAGATCAACCCGCAATAACCAAGGATCTATATTATTAGTTGAAATGTTGAAGCATCATACGGTTTTGGCAAATAGTATGGTGTCATTATCTACGGAGTATAAAGTTGTATATATATACACCTATTAATAATAACAAAATTTAACTTAAACAAGTATGGAGAAAAAGCCAATACCCATTCTTATCATGAGCTAAATCTCCTATTTCTATTAATCTTTTTTTAGATGGCTTAGCTTGTAGTGAATTAGTAGTTTACATTGCAGATGTTTTGGTTTCAGCAGTATGAATTGTTTTCAAAAACTGGATACAGGTCTACTCGTAAATTCTAAAGCTTACTTGGAAATGAATTGAGGGATAACATTGTTTACTTTTTTTTGTTATTAAAAATGGAAGATAATGATACTCGTAGGTTGTATGTTGGAGTAAGTACACAAAATTGTGGAAAATGAAAACCAAAGGGCCGTACTTAGTAGTGTGTAGTCATAAAATATTTGTAGACTATTAGGCTACATTCATAGTTGATTAGATTGTACTTTATTATTGAGTAAAATAAACTGGATGCAAGTTAAGGTCCTTGATTTAAAAAAAAAGAAATTAAAAGATGGAAAAAACAAGGTCTTAAGTTGTCAAATCAGAGAGGCATAGCAAGAACTTGTCTCTTTAATTTTATCACCTCTAAACAAGATAATAATTACATGTTGCATGTCAAATCATCAAAGACTTATGGCATGTGAAATTTTTTTTATGAAATTAATTACAAATTTGGCTTTTGTTTTATATTGTATGCATTGCTCGTTTATTTCAGTTCTATTCGAATCTATAATTTTTTTAAAATGATGATGTGATACCATTAGATTTGGCATCAATTGCTTAAGCATTGAATCCATTATGGTAATGCACATAGTACAACACAAGCAATGGTTCAGTTTAAGATTTTTTTAAAAAAAACAGTTCGTGTCGGTTTTGGGTTCTAAAAGTGTTCGGAATAAGCAGTTCGAGTTGGTTTATGGACATCTCTAATTAAATACTGTTATCCGATAACGTTCAATAACAATTAGTTTTATGCCGAACGGGAAATAATTAGTGAGTAATTTAGGGCAAGTTGTCAGAAAAAAGAATTTTTAGCAACTTAGTGTTCAAATAAAACTAATTGTTATTTTTGGCGGAAGCAAAACCAGATTACAAAAGATTGTTCCTAAGGACGACAAAAGGTATATGTCCGGCGTTGACTAAACTTTCTCGACATTGACCTCCAATGTGCAAGTCACGTGACATTACTTTTAAAATTCCCCCACCGATTTCTTCTAATTTCAAGACTCCCCCTTTTTGTAAAATTTCCCCTTCTCAGTAATTTTTCCCCACTTTTTTTTAACATTCCTTTTTAAAATAACTCTCATCACTTGGTGCAAATAAAGGAGCCCAAAACTGCCAATTTTTGCAGTAGTTGTGTTGTCGCAATTGATCTCGAACATCATATTTCACCCTGTTCCTCCAAATCGAAGGTAACGAAATTTTTGACCATTTTGCCCCTAATTAAATGTAGTTTAATCGTGCACTAACTCATTTAATTATGCAGCAACGATGCCTCAATTGAAAGATATGAGGTGTGAGTTTGGGTTCCCTGTTACAAAGAGGACATCTTGGACTCACGACAATCCGGGCAGGAAATTCATTGCGTGCAAGTTTTACAACCACGAAACTGGAGAAAGGGGTTGTGATAAATTTGAGTGGGTTGATGAAGGTGTACTTGATTGGCAGAGAGATGTAACGAATGTCCTCGTCGCAGAGAAGCACAGACTTTCTACTGATCTTAACATTATGAGAGCAAGGATGTCATGTGTTGAGCATGAGAAGGAAAGATTAGCCAGGGAAGTGGAAATGCTAAACAATAAACTCTGGAGAAGGAATAATGTCACTGGAATGGAAAAGGGAGACGGGGTTAAGTATGGCTCTATAATTTGCGTTTGTGTAATAGTGTCTGTAGTTGTGAGTTTTATATTGGTTAAACTCTTTGGATAGAAGTAGTGAGTGTATAATTATTTGTGAATTCAAATGTGGTTTAAATTATGAGTATATGAAATGAAAGTTGCACCTGATTTCCCTAAATCGTGTTAGCAAATATTAATTAACATATAAACATTTCGGTGTTCCTTCTAAACGAAGCTGACTTGGATCCAAAAAGTACAACTCGGGTCGGTTTCGGTCGAACGTATGTATGGAATCGCAGTTGGTCCGGGGTCCATTTATTAAACATCGGATTCGGATTTACCTACAGGGACAATAGATGTCCATACCTAATTCGAAAAAAAAAATTGAAGTGGTAAGTGTTGAAAAAACTAAAACAATACTGTTATTATAGTTCAATCCGTTGCCAAACAAACACAAAGGGTTGTCCGTTCGGGTTTTAGTTTGTGTTTAGTCCAAATCCGAAATATAGTTCGGTTTTCAATTTTCCAATCCGAGCCGATCCGAATTTCTCTCTTCATCCAATCCGATCATATCCGAATTAAGATTCTGTTATTTGGATCGGATCCGAAAATCCGAATTGTAAAACAAACTTTTTCAGATACTAACACAATTATAAATATAAAGCTTTAATGGAATTAAAAGTCTTTAAAATAATGAGTAAAATAAATTGTTCAACGTAAAGTCATTATTTCATTAATACAAAGTCTCCCTAATATCTTTTTTGTAGTAGAAAGTATTTGAGCTAAACTACAGAGTATAAAGACATCCATATTTATACAAGCGTAAATCAACAATTCGATTAAATTAGGGGTTTGGATTGGATCCAATAAGGGTAAATCCGATCTAATCACACAAACCGAATTTTCGGAAAATCTCAATTCGATCCAATCTTATTTAAACGTCAGATCCCATCCGAAATGATAATTCGGTTTTGATTTGATTGGACTCCGGTTGTGAACCAAATTATGAACACCCCTAAATAACACGACTACTTCATTGCTCCTATATACCTTCTACACCCAAATCATGGTAGTTTTCCACAACTACGAGCACGATAGAGCCGGATCAAACTCGCGCCAAATATTGATACAAAGAGCAAACCGAGTCGACTAACCTAGAGTGTAGGGTTACGGGTTTAGCGTTAAGGGTTCAGGGTGTAGGGATTTAGGGTTTAGGGTTAAGGTTTCATTATAGAGTAAGAGTAAAAATGAGACGAGAGAACTCGTGACCTCCTCGAGTTCGACTTAGTCAAACCGCATCCCGAGTGAGCTGGACTCGAACTCGAGATTGGCTCGTAATGTTAACGAGTCGAGTCGAGTTGCTCATTACTGAACTCGGAATCCCGTAAGTAGTTCGAAAGCCTTCATATAGTAAAAAATGAAACCTTTTTTATAAGGAACGTTTAATTTTTTTGTTTAATACTATGTAAACATTATGTTCATACTGTGTTTGTCGTATATGTACTTCTGAATTGACAAAATTGTAGAAAATGACGAGATATTATAGTGAATACATAGTTGTACTAAAGATGGATCAAATTCCAATTTAGTTGAGATCTGCTCGACTCGGTCTAACTTAGTAAAATCTCGTCTTGGTCGAAACTCGATTCGATAAAGCTCGGATTGATATTTTTACGGGTATTGTATAGCTACTAAAAACACTAAATCGACGCGCATCATAAGCGTCCGTAATTGTGAGTGGATAAGAGGGTATTATTGTAAAAAGCGCAATGGGTAAATGAGAAAATGGATACATCGAATTGGGAACTTCATCTAACGTAGTTGATATGTCTGACCTTCCACATTACCTTTTTTTAAATTTTTAGATCAGCAGAAACTCAGAAAAATATTGCATTTCCAATGTTCTTCCATCAAGTACTCCTTCACTGATAACTTATACGGACTATCATACAAAGCCTGTTTGAAAAAGGAAAAAATAAATTTTAAAAAAAAACCAAAAATCACACAAAAATTGACCATGAATTCGAACAAACACTCCATAGTTTCCCAACTAAACAACCTCCAAATCCAATCATCTAGTCGACGGAATTTAGTTTATCATCCAGAGAAGGAATCTCTGTACTTCGATCCTGTTCATCAACTGAACCTGAGATGGAATTTAACTCAACTATCTACTATCGAGACGGAAGTGATTTAAGTTTTGCCAATCAATTGGGTGTAGCAAGTATGAGGTCGGAAATAGCACATGACCTAGATAACGTTATACAATATAGATCTCCTTTCAGGGTAATGGTGTTAGCAAATGCACCAACAGTAACTCAACCTGCATACATCCCTGTAATAGATGACATGGATGCGTACTTGCATAGGGGAGTGTCTGTCTTCATGAGATGGTATTGCCAACGGGAGGATTATGTAAGTCCTCTACTCATTCCAAGTGATCTAGTTCATGTTATTGATTTAAAGATAATAATAAACACTGATGAAATTCCAATTTTCTCACTCCCTCTCAAAATTAAAGAAGTCCCATTAGGAGCTAATAGGGTAGGAGTTCATGTATTTAAAATCGAGGAGAACTTGCCATTTACCGATACCCGTTTCTATAGTCTCAGTATCAGGTCTAAAAAGACAGTAGACTCCTCTAGCAGCAGGAATTTCTTGAGGGGGTCAACAGTTGTATTTTGGAATGCAAGGAGCGTTCATAGACCTTCTTTCGAAGAAAATTTTGGGAATTTGTTTAGGGCCTTCAGACCGATGTTAGTTATTATTACCGAGGCTAGATCGTGTAGGCCTTTTATACACTGGGTTCGACAGAAATTGGTAGGAAACTATGTTGTAGAGGTTATTGGTCCTGAAGCTAACATTGGAGGTATTCTGGTGATATGGGATAATCGAGCTGTTCCACGTTTTCTTCATAAGCAACAAACTGTGTATGGCCACATTATGTCTACAACTATTTCAGTAAGGCATTCCTTCAGCTAATTAGTACATGTATACTCATATTTTGATATTGTCGCTGTATTCAACAACAATTATAACTCTAATTACGTATGCATATCGTTCAATGATGCAGCCAGGATGGATTGCTTTGGACGATCTATTGAGTTCACAAGGCTTGGGGAAGACTGTGGAAGATTCCGACAATGATGAGTATGAGTACTTCTAATTGAAATAGATCCAGTGGTGTATAACTTCAATCTAAGGTGATTATGGCTCGACCTAGTTAGTTATGAGCTTGTAGTATGCTAGTAGTTGAAGTGCTTAATCTCATGGTGTTTTGAGTATTGCCATAGTGTATGTATCTAGATGTTGGACAAACCTCGATCGTGCACCAACCATAAATCCAAATCAGGGAATTATTTAGTAGTTTGATCTTTTTGCAAGTAGAGATCTCGATCTTCATTGATTATTAAGATATAGTTTACTTGTATTGCTAATATGAATGTATTAGTTATATGAATATAGTGCCCTAAATTATAAAATAGCCTTTCATGTAGTGAATCGTAATTGAGCTATTTGGACACAAGATAAGAGCAATCTCAAAACAGAAATGGTATTACTTGAAGTGGAGGGATATCTTGTTACCTTCCTTTTCTCCCTCTTTTTTCCCCCTTTTCCCCTTTTCTTCAAAGGGGGTTGTATTGGTATTTGTTTAGGGCATAGGCGACAGTACACATGTACTATAAGTTGCAGACCAACTAGAGCCTGATAGCACTTGTATTCAGCTGAGAAGAAGGAAAATGAGATATAGAAAAAGGGTAGCAGGGACTTGTCTCCATCAGCCTCAACAGACCAATGGATAAAACCATGCTCCACCCTCCTAGTAAGCCATAGACTGTAGCATTGTACTATGATCATTACCTCTCTAAGTGAGAGGACATCCTAATTATTAAATTTTTTTTCTACTAAACATTGTGATATGTAACATAGGGTATGGTAAAAGTATTTTGACAAGGTGCTTAATTGTAGTTGCTAGTCTTGGTACTCTCACTTGGTGATAATTGCCAAACTTTTAAAAATTGGACACATAGGACTTGAGTGTACGGTGTTAACTGCAAATGTCGAGATAATTCGATCTCGATTACCAATTACGTTTCCTTATGAATTAAAAGGGTGGGTGTTATGTACAAATACGTAGTTGGAAATGAATACCTGTTATTTCCGAAATTCACTCATCATGCAAACATAAATAATAACAATTAAGCACACCTTGATCCTAAGAGTAGGTGTTAATATTCTCGGCATGTTAATTCTGTTAGGCCTAATAGTTGGGTAAATTGGTGCCAAATCATCTTATAGTGGAATGCACTTAAAGGTAATTGTGAGTTTACTAAAACTTGATGAGGTCATTGCTTATGTATATCAATGGCAACCCTATTAGGGCACATTCAATACTTATTCCCGCCAAAAGTTTAACTTACGTGGCAGCTTGGAATTGGTTGAGTATCATCATAAATAGTGGTGGGGAGAAATCCCTTAGTTTCCCACCAAGCTAACAACATCCTTTCTAAAAACCCTAAGCTTGTGTGCTTCCAACCATGGCTCCAATCACTTCCTCCACCACTTTGCCCTCCTTACTTGGTTTATCTAAACCAGCTTCATTCCCAGATCGCTCTCCTTACCACCTTAATTCCAGGCGCCCAATTAAGCCCTGGTGTAATAGGCGTTTCACAAGGAAGAAAGGTAGTCTGCTTGTAAGAGTCGTCACTCGTAATGCCATGCTGCGATCTGGTATTCCTTTCAAAAGCATGGCAGGTGGTGCTGAAGAGAGGTTGTTGGGACAAATGAGAGCTGGCAAAGCTGTGGCTGAGTTACGACAGGCAATCAGCTGCCCACCACCATCATCCTCTGAGGCCGACCTACCACAGATCCTGTTGTTGAACAGGATGTGCATATTCCTATTGCAGATCGAAAGCCCTCTTCGGACACTCACAATGTCCTAGTGAAGAGCAGGCAGCATAATGACTGGGGGGGTTGTGTATAAGATGAGGGATGACGAAACATTTGAGGAGATGTATGAGGATTACGCAAAACGTGTGGATCTATTAGCTCAAGATATTGTGCTGAAAAAAAATGACATAGTCATCTCACCAACCGATCTAGCTGCAAGCTTGAGGATAACATCTGGTGATGTCCTCGACGCCTTTGGGGTGGTATGTAATCTGAATCGCTCTTCACTAGTGTTGCAATGTTGTTGTACTGAATAATTGTAGTTAATCCTATGTTTTGACGTACTAATCCTGGGTTAATTTGGTAAATTTTGGTTGGCAGATTCCTGGAAAAAACATGAACACTAGGGTAAACATTTTATCATGAGAAATACTTGTACTCCATACCATGAGGTCCAGGTGTGTGCAAGGCTTACCACAAAGCTGACTAGGGTATGCCAGAAATGGGGGCAGCACGTGAACAAGGATCCCAGGAGCATTGTTTTGATGCATCAGGACGTTAGACTGAACAGGCGTCTAAACGTTGGGGACGTAGGAATCAAAAACAAGGATTTTGTATATGCGTTTCCGGAGAATTAAATTTAATCTTGAAGTTCGTCTAATGTGATGTGCCTTTTGGGATTTAGATGCAAGTAGAAAGTTTAATATGTAGTCACCCTTTTGCTGTAAAATATTGTGTTTTGGTGACATTTAATCTCAGCTATTTAGTTAATTAAGGTTTGTTTTTGTAGTTTTGATGTAATGGAGCGTCTAGAATCCTTAGAAACTAATTTTGCATCTAGCGAAAATTAGTCAAGTACAATTATTTGCAGATTACATTTACATCCCTTAGAAACTAGTTTTGTTATCAATGGAAATCGCAGCTATGTTTGTAGCCATGGAGGGTCGGGTATGGTGCTGTGGTTGTTGTTGGTAACCATTTACTTAAAGAACCCATTTTGCATGGTATGGTTCTGGTTGATGGGTCTAAAACAGGCTGCACTTAAAACAAGGCCCATATCACATTTGTTATGTTTGTTTTAGAGAGTGTTTTAGAGATTGGGCCGAAGATTTTCCTATATTTTAAATAGGCCCATATTGCAAAATGGTTACTAAGAAAAATTGGTCAACATTTTTGGTACAAACAACTGATTTGGTCATAGGTTATAGGCCCATATTTTAGATGGAACAATTCTGAAGTTTTTGTTTTTAAAAAGATGCAAATATTTTGACCATAATCTTAGATGCATAACTACTGAATGAGGCAAAACAATGCCACGATTACATATAACAAGTAACAGAAAGAGTTATCCGGAACTAGTCATGTGACCAAAGTTAGAAACTCCTTTACGAATCACAAGTGATGGTCTGTCCATACCCTTAATAAAGTTTTAGATGCACCTAAAATCTTGTTGAAAATGATTCAGACAAACAAAAGCATCAATTCAAGGTAATAGAACTATTGTCTTGGTTGAAAACTTAGAGGGAGTGCCTTAAAACCACGACCCCAAGTGATGGTACTTAGTGATCAATCGTTAGGAGACTCATACCAGTGCTCTGTGAGACCTTCCTCCGTGGCACCCGATGGGTCGAATTCATCACGTTCAGCATCATGAGTGGCAGTGTTAAATTCGGCGTACGAATTCTGTCTTGTTTTACGCTTCCTCTGTTGTTACACAAAGCACAGTTAGATGACTTGTAGTTGCATTACTAGTGAACAACCTGTAACTGTTACGTACTAAAATTACTATGTCGTTGAACTAATCCTCCCTACGGTCAAACAAATTTATAATCACTCAACTACCTAAATACAAGTATAGAGGTAAGTCAAGGGTCGAACCACTAGGAACGGTTATGTTCAAGTGTTTCTAATTAACGCCTAAGCTAGGTCGAAGTCCAGGGTGAAAGTTAACGCTATTCTACTTTCTAAATCAAGAACCAAACAAATGAAACACTAGGGAATGGGGATCAACATGCATTCATGATAACCAAGGTAATTAGGGAGTCAAGCAATCCAAGCTATGCAAAGATAAATAGTAGGAGCAATTAGGGGCATTCAACTAATCATCCTCACACTCTCTAACATAGATTTCTCTAGTGCTAAACAATATGAAGAAACATAATCAAATACTCAACTAATTATGATCAAATTGATATCAAGTGGTCATGTCAATCAATTCAATCATGCAATCAATGCTAGCAATCATGGTTAGCTACTCCAATCAAACTTATGCAACATGCAAACCTCTATGAATCAATTTAATCACAACACAAGAACTACTCAAATTCCCAAATCAATCTCAATCCATCAATCACACATGTTTACCCAAACCCTAGCAAGTAAACTACTCAAGAAACATCATCATCAAATCTACTTTCAACTATAGAGAACAAGAATCAACAAAATATCAAGGACAATTACTCTAATCAAACATCAAATATCAAAATCAAACCAAACAAACATCAAATTAAACAAAGCAATTAAATGAGATAAAGTTTAGAAATGCTCATTGATAATAGAGAAAATCTCAAACACAATTGTCACACTTGCATCTTCAATCTCTCAATCACCGTTGAAATCTCTCACTTTCTCTCTCTAAAACTACTCCTAAAATAGCCTAATCTAGAGAGAGAAGCTCTCAACCTAAGAGACAGAAAACTAAGCTAAGCTAAACCAAAATAGAATCATAGTTAGTTCTAATAATCCCTTAAATTGGGTATTTAAACTAAGCTAAGAAAAATAATAAAAGAAGGAAAATAAATAAATAAACTAAGAAAAGGAAAAATAGAAATAAGAAAAGAAAAATAAGAAAAGAAAAGAAATAAGAAAAAGAGAAATAAAATAAAATGAAAGGAAATAAATAAATAAATAAATAAAAGGAAAAGAAAAAGAAAACAAATCCCCCACCCAAAACCAAATCATCAGACCCCAAATAATTCCTTTTTTCTTTGATGTATTGGCTGCTTGATCTCCATTGAAGCGCATCACCATCATCACCGTCCATCAATCATCATCAACTTCAATCATCACCGCTCATCCTCATCATCTATCATTGGGCATTAATCAAGGCCGTTGGTCTTCATTAAAATCACGTGAGGAACTTGTGATACGGTTCAAATTAAACCCATAAAGCCGCGCCCGCGGTGGTCTAAGCCGCGCCTTCTCCATAGCCACAGCGTCCGCGGGAAGACCTCGGGACAACCGCGGCTACTTACTGCCTGATTTGTGACATCGAGCCCGCGTCCGCTCCTCTCACACCCGCGTCCTCGGGGAAGTCCAATTGAATTGGGGCTGATTTAGTGCGGTGAAAAAGGGTGGTTTTGCGACTGTGGTTGCTGCGGGATTTAGGTGGTTGTTTGCGGGTGTTTTACGGCTGGTGGCGTGTAATTGGAGGTGATTGGGTGCGGCTGGAGCAGGGGCAATTGGTGGTTGTTGCGGGAGCAGGGGAGCTGCGTGAGGATGGTTATTGCGAGATGATTGGTGGCGGATTTGGTGTTTGCTGGTGGTGGAGTGTGCGGTGGTTGCGGAGGTGAGGGAGGCGCATTTGGTGGTGACTGGTGTTGCTGCAATTGTTGTTGTGAGGTGGTTTGCGGGATTTGTTGTTGTGTGTTGCGTGTGTGGTGGCTGGCAGGTAGGGGAAAATGTGTGGGTGGCTGTGGTGTTTTGTTGGTTGCTGTGGTGGTTGAGTGGAGCAAAGGGAGAGCAGGGGAGATAAATGGTGTGGTGTAGGATAGGATATGGTGGGGTGTAGGATAAGATGGCAGCAAGGGGATAAGACATGTTGGCTTGTGATCATTGCAACACTTAATTGACTTTGAACATAAGACCTCGAAACATCAAGCTTGAATATCGGAATTCCGAATATGACAATGTAACTCGTGTCTTGTCCTGAGCAATCACCTACACAAACAACTGAACATGAGGGAGAAATAGAAGACAAATAAAATAAATAAAATGAAAATAAATAAAAGAAATACAACTAAAACTACGAATTAAGGGCTAAAATAAAGAAAAACACATAAAAACTAGACAAAACTCAAAATGAGTTATTAAAATGGAAAACCAAATAAAACTAAGAAAAATATAGGAAAATAATGAAAGAAAATAGAGAAAAAGAACCTAAATCTTATTCTTTTTAGCGCCATAAATGACGCTGATCAAATTCCCCCAAGCTAAACTTTTGCTCGTCCTCGAGCAAAATAAAATCCAACCCAAGGAAAAATTATGAAATTATTCAAACACGGAAAGAAACAAGAAAAACTAGAGAAGATGGGAATATACACTAACTCACTTTCGTAGGAATCACGGTCAATTTTAGCAACTAAAGACAAGCCATTTAAACCCCTAGATCGCCCTAGAGGACGAGTGATGCTCTCGTAAGGGTATCCTAAGAGTTTACCCATAACTCTCATAATAATACAAACAAGGCAAAGCATGAAAAAGAAAACAAAATACAAGAAAAGCAAACAAATGTTCATGAGAGGACTTTTGCAAATGTACAAGCACAAGTGGATGCAAATCTTTCTAAACAAGTAAGGGAGTGCGCGTTCCAAGATACCCAAGGTTGATTGAAACATAAATATGCTAAGCATAGGAACTAGCTTTCACAATCCACTTTCATCCCAAACGATCTTACCGCGTCCTTCCTAATAGCTTCAAATCGACCTCTAATGAGCACCCCAATGATTCCACGAAGGAACCGGAAAAAGAGAATTTTTAGGCTACTCGACATCTTGACTTTTGCATTCCCTCTCCCTATTTCTAAAACTCACATTCCTCTCCACCAATGAATGACTCAACCATTTAGGTCAAAAGGTCTTTCCCCAAGGTTGTAACGTAAGGCAATAAGGGTGAAGGTAGGCTAAAAATTTAAAATTTGGTGGTTTTCCTAAAAGTGAAGCAAAGAACGACCAATTCTTAGAATCACAATCAAGTAGACACCAATCCAAACAAAAATACTCACACCCCCAAGCTTATTCAAAGCTATAAATCACAAACATATACACAAAAAGCGTGAGAACGCTTCCCCCCAAGCTTAAATGGAGCATTGTCCTCAATGCTCAAAAAGGGAGAAAACTCACATCAAAATATTTTTTTGAATTTTTTCATTTTTCACTTTTTTTTTTCTCTCTTTTTTTAGTGCTTTGTCCTCGCCTCTTTCTACTTTGGACGGCTTTTTCAATTTTGCAGTTATTTGTCCATGCCTTTTATAATGTAGGACGGCTTTTACTCATACTCATTTGCCATTATTCACAAAGAAGATATAACACAATTTTGCTTTCATAAGAACCAAACATTTCAACTTCTCCACCACAAACTTCATCAAATATGATCAATTGCTTCACAAAAACCAAGAAAAGAAAGAAAATGAAACAAAAGGCCAAAGATCTAAAGATGTGGCTTGAAAAGAAGGGATAAGGCTCAAATGGTTGCAAGAAGGCAAATGTAAACCCAAAAATAAAGAATGAAACAAACTATCCTAAAAATAGAAAAATACCACCCCGAAAAAGGTGCCTTTGTCCTCCCTAAATGGTTCGGTCTCGGATTCAAGATCTATGAGTCAAGTTTCAAGATTAGATTTGCAAGAAGTCAAGGATCCATGCCACTCATACAAGTATAGGTAGAAGGCTTGAAAAACAAAGAACTCACACGGATGTAGCAAAAACTCACTATTGGCGTCAAATCGACTATAGGAAGCAACTACCAAACATGCCACAATCAAGTAGAATCCGGATTCATGTTCCCACTAGTTCTAACCAACTACCTTAGCATGCTTTATCCTAGAATCAACCAAGCGTACTCTCAAACCGTGCACACCATTACCATTTAGGAAGAACAACATTCAATTATACAAGTCCAAATGTTATTATGTCCAAAGCAAGAACAAAACAAAACACATTGCAAATTTGCCTTGATAAAAACAAAAATCTTTTTGGAGTTTTTCAAAATATAAGAAACATGGAAACGCATATACAAAGGTGCGTAACATATATGAATCAACATCCCAGCAAACATGATAGAATACCCTCCCCCAAGCTTGAATGAGACATTACACTCAAACATAAATCAAACAATCCAAGGGAGGGGAAAACAAGGAGATCAATCCAATCAAACCAACATATGTCGGACAAGTCATCATCCACTAGAGAAAGAGCAAGGAAGGATATTACCGGATATTAGGTGGGTGTAAATACCCGCAAATGACCCAATTTTACCCTTTCAAGGCTAACAACCTCTTGTATCAAATTTGCTTTCCTTATGCTAGCAAAAATAGGAGTCAACCTTACTTGAGTCTTGATCCATATTGAAGCACCAAAGTATATCAAGTCATGTACCTAGCAAAAGGCACACAAACATTTTCATGAGATAAAATCTATTCTAAAAAGAAAATAAAATGAAAGCAATAAAACACAGGTTACTTCCCGAGAAAGGCTTGCTTAAGGTCCAAGCTTGACCGCTCTAGAAAATAATAATTCAACGCACGCAAGAGCTTGTCAAATGCACTACTACACATTTCATATGATAAAAGGTAGGCAAATGACGGGATAAGAACGTGCAACAAGATCGTTGCACGCAAGTGAGAAGGGAGATGCCAAAAGAAAGAAGAAGAGGGATCAAAAGGAAAAACAAGAAAATAAGAAGAAGAAGGGGGAATAAAAGAATGGAAAGAAAAAGAAAAAGGCAAATCCTCCTCACTAGAATATTTTTGGGTGACAATATCACCCCTTTCCTCAATCGGGGACAAATAAATCACATAAAAACCGTCATAGACAAGAGGGTCCCCAATAGGCTCATTAACAAAGGAAGGGAGGGACATAGGAGTGTATGGGATATGGTTGAAATTCCTCGAAAAAGGGACATGTGAGGAGGGAATAGGAGCTATGGTCTCGCAAATGAACTCTTCCTCACCACCATGCCTCAAATCACCAATTAAAGCATGAAAATCAATCATAGAATCCTCAAAAGAAGAACACTCATGATCAACATCTCCCTCAAACATCCAACTTCCAAGAGGAACTACATAATCCCCTCCATCACAACCATGAACAACAACTCCCTCAACTTCCTTAAAGCCTAAAGTCCCAAAGCCATGCATGAATGGATGTAAATTCATTTCCAACTCATCTCTCTCACATGAAGCATTCTTAATAAACTCACTCAAAAGGCTATGGGTTTTCAGTTGACACTCAAAAAACATATTAGACATAACCTCAAGTGAATCCAAATACTCATGGATAGAAGAATCATAATCATGCACTAGAGACTCGTCAAGATGGGAAAGAGGGGTAGGATTTTCAAAATCAACACTCTCTTCATTCTCAACTCCTTCACCATCACTCAAATACTCACAAATGGGATCCTCACACTCTCTTGGTTGCTCAAAATCATCATCATCATCCTCAATACACACATTAAATTGGGATTTTTCACAAATAAGCATCAAGGATGACAATTGGCCTTCTAACTCTTCTTTTCTTCTCTTTCCCTCCTCAAGACGCTCCTCACTCTTTTTCATTATCTCTAATTGACCTCTCATAGAATTAAGAATCATCTCCTTACTAGGCCCAAACTCATTATCAAGCTCAATGTGCCTAATTTGAGATTCAAATATATCAACAAGAGATTCAAAAGATGTAGAAGGTTGAGGCTCAACAAGAGGAGAAGAAATACAATCAAGATTGGAAGAATCAACATTAAGATCATGAGCATATACATCACATTGGGGAGTGGGGGCACAATCAAACACATGAGATTCATCATCAAGGGAACGAAGCACATCACGAGAAGGCATGGTAAATAATGAAGAATATTGAAACACACCATTAGCATCAACTTGAGCATGCATTTCATCATTATGAACAAAAGAGGAAATAGAGTTGAAATCATGTGTTCTAGGTTCACTAATGGGATCATGTGACAAATCATGGGAAATCATGCTAATATTAGAATAATCAACACATTGCATATCAATATTAGGATCATGATTACCCCTATTATAAACATCCCTAGCAAACCAAACATAGAAATCCCAAGCATCATCAATTGACAATGCTCTAAATTCACCATTATACATGCATTCAACTTCTTCCCTAGTTTGCTCATTCAAACCAAAATAACAAATCTCACAAGCTTCCCAAAGACTACAAAAATTACAGTCAAGAAATCCCTCTAGTCTATTAAAATATTCACAAAAGGGCTCATTGTCAAATTGAGGAAATGAGAGACATGCCATTTTTAAAAAGCAAACAAAAAGAAATAAAAAAAAAAAGTATACACAAAGACCTAGACTCAAGCAATTAAAAACACTCAAACATAGACACCGTTCCCCGGCAACGGCGCCATTTTGACGTGGGGAAAACTATGTCGTTGAATTAATCCTCCCTACGGTCAAACAAATTTATAATCACTCAACTACCTAAATACAAGTATAGAGGTAAGTCAAGGGTCGAACCACTAGGAACGGTTATGTTCAAGTGTTTGTAATTAACGCCTAAGCTAGGTCGAAGTCCAAGGTGAAAGTTAACGCTATTCTAATTTCTAAATCAAGAACCAAACAAATGAAACACTAGGGAATGGGGATCAACATGCATTCATGATAACCAAGGTAATTAGGGAGTCAAGCAATCCAAGCTATGCAAAGATAAATAGTAGGAGCAATTAGGGGCATTCAACTAATCATCCTCACACTCTCTAACATAGATTTCTCTAGTGCTAAACAATATGAAGAAACATAATCAAATACTCAACTAATTATGATCAAATTGATATCAAGTGGTCATGTCAATCAATTCAATCATGCAATCAATGCTAGCAATCATGGTTAGCTACTCCAATCAAACTTATGCAACATGCAAACCTCTATGAATCAATTTAATCACAACACAAGAACTACTCAAATTCCCAAATCAATCTCAATCCATCAATCACACATGTTTACCCAAACCCTAGCAAGTAAACTACTCAAGAAACATCATCATCAAATCTACTTTCAACTATAGAGAACAAGAATCAACAAAATATCAAGGACAATTACTCTAATCAAACATCAAATATCAAAATCAAACCAAACAAACATCAAATTAAACAAAGCAATTAAATGAGATAAAGTTTAGAAATGCTCATTGATAATAGAGAAAATCTCAAACACAATTGTCACACTTGCATCTTCAATCTCAAAATCACCATTGAAATCTCTCACTTTCTCTCTCTAAAACTACTCCTAAAATAGCCTAATCTAGAGAGAGAAGCTCTCAACCTAAGAGAGAGAAAACTAAGCTAAGCTAAACCAAAATAGAATCATAGTTAGTTCTAATAATCCCCAAAAATGGGTATTTAAACTAAGCTAAGAAAAATAATAAAAGAAGGAAAATAAATAAATAAACTAAGAAAAGGAAAAATAGAAATAAGAAAAGAAAAATAAGAAAAGAAAAGAAATAACAAAAAGAGAAATAAAATAAAATGAAAGGAAATAAATAAATAAATAAATAAATAAAAGGAAAAGAAAAAGAAAACAAATCCCCCACCCAAAACCAAATCATCAGACCCCAAATAATTCCTTTTTTCTTTGATGTATTGGCTGCTTGATCTCCATTGAAGCGCATCACCATCATCACCGTCCATCAATCATCATCAACTTCAATCATCACCGCTCATCCTCATCATCTATCATTGGGCATTAATCAAGGCCGTTGGTCTTCATTAAAATCACGTGAGGAACTTGTGATACGGTTCAAATTGAACCCATACAGCCGCGCCCGCGGTGGTCTAAGCCGCGCCTTCTCCATAGCCACAGCGTCCGCGGGAAGACCTCGGGACAACCGCGGCTACTTACTGCCTGATTTGTGACATCGAGCCCGCGTCCGCTCCTCTCACACCCGCGTCCTCGGGGAAGTCCAATTGAATTGGGGCTGATTTAGTGCGGTGAAAAAGGGTGGTTTTGCGACTGTGGTTGCTGCGGGATATAGGTGGTTGTTTGCGGGTGTTTTACGGCTGGTGGCGTGTAATTGGAGGTGATTGGGTGCGGCTGGAGCAGGGGCAATTGGTGGTTGTTGCGGGAGCAGGGGAGCTGCGTGAGGATGGTTATTGCGAGATGATTGGTGGCGGATTTGGTGTTTGCTGGTGGTGGAGTGTGCGGTGGTTGCGGAGGTGAGGGAGGCGCATTTGGTGGTGACTGGTGTTGCTGCAATTGTTGTTGTGAGGTGGTTTGCGGGATTTGTTGTTGTGTGTTGCGTGTGTGGTGGCTGGCAGGTAGGGGAAAATGCGTGGGTGGCTGTGGTGTTTTGTTGGTTGCTGTGGTGGTTGAGTGGAGCAAAGGGAGAGCAGGGGAGATAAATGGTGTGGTGTAGGATAGGATATGGTGGGGTGTAGGATAAGATGGCAGCAAGGGGATAAGACATGTTGGCTTGTGATCGTTGCAACACTTAATTGACTTTGAACTTAAGACCTCGAAACATCAAGCTTGAATATCGGAATTCCGAATATGACAATGTAACTCGTGTCTTGTCCCGAGCAATCACCTACACAAACAACTGAACATGAGGGAGAAATAGAAGACAAATAAAATAAATAAAATGAAAATAAATAAAAGAAATAAAACTAAAACTACGAATTAAGGGCTAAAATAAAGAAAAACACATAAAAACTAGACAAAACTCAAAATGAGTTATTAAAATGGAAAACCAAATAAAACTAAGAAAAATATAGGAAAATAATGAAAGAAAATAGAGAAAAAGAACCTAAATCTTATTCTTTTGAGCGCCATAAATGACATGGGCACATAACAGGTAATTAAGAGACTAGTAATTGCAAATGAAGACGCGGTAGGACAAGTGAGGAGGGTAGTTGAGGTTGTTACCTTTGCAGCTTTGGACTTACTGTGATTGTAGCCTAATTCAGCTAGGGTCTTGTGTCTAGATCCCTTAGGACGCCCCCTAGGCCTTTTTGCAGTTACGGGATCATGTATTACACAAGCAGAATTGTCAGTTCCGGTGTCTGGCATAACTAATTGCTGCGGTGACTCGGTCACATGCCTAGTGATTGGTGTGCTGCCTAATTCAACCAGGGTCTTATTTTTTGAGCCCTTGGGCCGCCCGCGACGCCTTTCTTGGCCCACACGATCCTGAATTACAAATGCACAGTTCTCGTTTCCTTCACCATGGGTGTGGCTTTGATGAGTTCCGGTGCCTGGGTTTGGTGGTTGATCTGGCTGGTCAACAGGCGTGGGCGTGCTCCATAATTCAGCTGGGATCTTATTTTTAGAGCCCTTCGGACGGCCACGACGACGTTTTGGACATAAAGGATCATTAATCACAGATGCTGCTGATGTGTGTCATAAATGGCACACATTTGACGAGCATTTAGGTCCTTTCTATTCTCTTTTCATAGCTTTCATGCTTAATAAGTGCTTAGTTTTATGCTTTGTTGCTTAGTTTTACCTTTCTTCTCTTATTTTGTAGCTTTTGTGCATTTCGTTGGTTTTCTATCCTTTTCTTCTTTATTTTCTCTATTTTCGTGGTTGTAGGTATTGGACGAGGTTCGGGTCTTGATTTTGGTGATCCACTATGGTGGAAGAAGCTTTTGGATCAAGTTCATGGAATTTAGGAAGCTCAAGATGCAAAGAAGTGGAAGTTCCAAGTCTTAGCTCTTCTCTTGTGCTCCCTTCAAAGGAAGTGTGTGCCCTCAATATTAAGCCTTAGCTACTGCCACTCCTAGTGTCCATCACCATCATAAATCATGTGTGCACCCCTTGAGCTTGAAGAGTTGAAGATTCGAAGAAACCCAATTGAGTGCGGCCGCACGCGCAGAAGGTGCGGCCGCACACCATGGTGGTGCGGGCGCACATCATGGTGGTGTGGGCGCACATCCCCTGTTGTGTGGCCGCACCAATGTGGGTCTTTTCCGATCGGATTTCAACGATTTTCTCTCTCTTCTTATACCTATTTGAACCCAATTTTTGTAAGAAGTTTTCATAAGAGAATTAGATAATATTCTTAGCTTAGTTGAGAGCTTCTCTCTCTAGATTTAGGGGTTAGTTTTAGGAGTAGATTTTAGAGAGAGAAAGTGAAGAATTTCAAAGGTGATTGAGAGATTGAAGATCCAATGGTGACAATTGTATTGGAGATCTACTATATTATCAATGAGCATTTCTAAACTCTATCTCATTTATTGTTTTGATTAGTATTCATGTTTAGATTGTTGATTTTGATTGTGTTTTGATGATTTGATGATTAATGTTTGATTAGAGTAATTGTTCTTCTTTGATTGTTGATTACTTTAGTTGTTTGTTGAATTGATGATGTTGCTAGAGTAGTTGTTTGGTTAGGGATTTGGTGAAGCTTATATTATGTAATGGATTGATGTAGATTGGGGATTTTGATGGAGTTGATGATGTGATTAAATTGGTTAATTGATTATGTGCATGTGTGTGTTTGATTTAGGCTTGATCACCCTTGTTATTCACACTAGATTGCATTGTAAGTTCACATTGATACGGACCATTGATTTATGGCTTGCATTTACACGATTGAGGTGTCTTGTGATGTTTCCTAGCTAGAGTTTATCGTAGTTGACGCTAGTTAGACCTCTAGGAGAATAACTTGATATGCTCTTTTGGTTGCATAATTGATCTTCCCTCGCATTGCTTGACTTAGTCAACTTTCTATACCAATTTGCATTGTTCATTGCTATTATAAGTGAATCCTAATCCCTAGCATTTTATTTGTTTGATTTCTTTGTCTTAGTAGTTGTTAGTGTCCTCTTTTACCTTTCACCTTCGACCTAGCTTAGGCACATAATTGGAAGCACTTAGACATTACCGTTCCTTTGGGTTCGACCCTTGACTTACCTCTATACTTGTATTTAGGTTTGTTGAGTGTTTATAAATTTTGTTTGGCTTAGGAGGATTAGTCCAACGACCTAATTTTCCCACGTCAGCTGCAGGTTTGTGAGTAGTCCCACTTTCAGGTATCGCTCCCTTGGACACTGACTTTGGTGTACTGCTTGGCCCTAGCTGGGGATTAGAGGATCCAATTTCAGAACAAGGGAATGCTGAACACTCAGTTGGAGCATTGGCTGCCAAGTGTTTAGCACGGCGTACCCTTATTTCCGATCGTATCTTTGACACTGCTGTGCGAACTGCCTCAACCGTATCATCATCCACCGCTGATGCCTCGTCACACAAAGCCTCAAGATCGTGAATCAGGCTGTTCCAGCGCTTACATTCTTTGGTTTCACTAGGGTCGTGATAAGCCACCTTAACTCTTGTGTGCCTCCTGGGAATGTCCTTACGCCAACGATCGAGTACATACTTTGAGGGAATATCTTTGACCTTGTTATCATCCCAAACTCTAATGATGTGCTTACAAAGAATGCCATCCTTCTCAAACTTGCGACAGTCACAGGTAGTGTCTTTCGTAATAGGATTGAAAACAAGAGAGTAAAATCTCCGTCGTTCAGTAATGATTTCTTCACTTGCTCCTTCAAGAACGATCCAAACTCTGTCTTCTTGAATATAGTGTATTTTTGTTTCGCTAACAACCCTCTCACCCTTAGGAACAACATAGAGCATCCTTGAACATTCCTTTTGCACTTCTTGAAACTTGGAATCTGTGTAGATTTTTTGAAAAAACTTCTCTGCTCTGAATCCACTGACAAGCCTCCTTATGTACTTAGAATCCCTTGCGTCAGCATCTATCTCGTCCGTGGTTCTCTTCTTCATGGCTTTGCAGTACTTTTCAGGAAACTCACAAAGCTTAGTTTTGCGCGTAACAAATCCGTCAAAAAACCTGTTAATACTCTCTACTCTCTGTGTTGTCTTCATACCGGCCCAAAAGTACTCTTTCATGTAAGCCGGTATCCACATGTGCCTCTCAATGAACAACTCTTGTAGCCATTCATTATCCTCAAGCTTCTACAGCTTCATTGCAGCACACCAACGAGTGACAAATTCTTCAACAGTGAAGCTTTCATATATTACTTCCTTCAAAGGGTTCTTGAACTTCTTATACCTATGATACAAAACAAATATAAAAATTAGGTGTATGGAATAGCAGGTTTTAAATGGGTATAAAACGAAGCATACGGTAGGCTACTTACAAGGCACAGCTTCCAAGTCTCTCAGGGAATTTCCTAAGTATATGCCATATACACCAACGATGACGTGTATTGGGCATAATTTCAGCTAAAGGCTTCCTCATTGCAACTGCATGGTCAGTTAGAATAGCACCGGGCGCTCTGTTCCCCATGCAGGCTAACCACTGATGGAATATCCAACGAAAGGTGTCAGAGTCTTCATGTGAAATTAGAGCACAACCTAGTGAAATGGACTGGCCATGGTGATTTACTCCCACAAAATTGGCAAATGGTAGCTCGTATTTGTTTGTTAGATAGGTGGAATCAAAACACACCACGTCTCCAAACTCCTCATAAGCCACCCGACTCCTTGCATCAACCCACAAGACATCCTTCAGACGACCCTTCTTATCCAACCTATAGACATGGTAAAAGTTTTGATTATCAGCCTGCATATAATCAAAGTAATCCATCATTGCCTGTGCATCTCCACCGGCCATCTTCAAGCGCCTATGCTTGTAAACCTCGTGCTGCATATCCTCGGCAAATTCTTGTTCTCCGTCCCTAAACACCCACGAATCTGCGAAACACTAACACCCTCCCCATAAAAATTAACTAACCTCTTTCGTGCAGTTGGGGTCAGTTTCTTCATACGATACTCTTTCACCAAATTAGCCATGCTTGGAGACAGAATATGAGTATGTTCTAGGTGGACGATTTTCAAAACCCATAGGCCATCACTCGAAAGACTGGCGTATATCCTAGCTAAGCAGATTCATTTCTTGGATTTCCTTTTACCACGTGCAAGCTCATATATATATATAATATACATATACATATATATATATATATATATATATATATATATATATATATATATATATATATATATATATATATATATAAATAATTTTCATATTTATGTGATTACATTTGTTATTTTATTAGTTGTACGTAACATATCATTTTCTCCGTATTTATATAAAAATATTAGATTAAATTCCTAATCTCAAAAGATAATATTTCGTATTTAATTGATGTAACCATTAAAATCTCATTGGTCAATTATGCTTATGTGGCACTTAAATTATTTATTGGATAAACTATAATTTATAATCCTACATGGTGCGTTAACTAATTTTATATTAGGTGGCATAATCCTATTGTAGCATTTTAAAAATATTAATCCTATGTGGCGCTCTAATAATTTTTTAAAAATAAAAACTCCGCTTTATATATAATCCTACGTGGCGCTCTAAAATCTCGAGAAAAAACTCCCCTTTATATATATATTAGATTGACTTTAAAAAAAAAAAAAACTTCTTTATATTTGATAAAAAAGTATGATGCTATTGCCGTTTAAAATAAAAATAAAAATAAAGTATAATCTAATATATTGATGTGTGTCATAAATGGCACACATTTGATGAGCATTTAGGTCCTTTTTGTCCTCTTTTAATTGCTTTCTTGCTCAATAAATGCTCGGTTTTATGCTTTCTCTCTCTTTTCTACCTTTCTATGGTTTTCTAGTATTTTCTCCTTTATTTCTTTTATTTTCGTTATTTTAGTTGTTTTCTCTTTATTTTAGATTTTATAAATTTAGTTTTATTTTATTTTATTTTATTTTATTTTATTTTCATTTCTTTTTCTTTACTTTATTTTATTTCCATTTTATTTTATTTCCTTTCTTCTATTATTTTCATTTTCATTTTATTTCTTTTACTTTTATTTGTCGGTTTTCATTTTATTTCACTTTGTTTTATTCCTCGGTTTTATGTGTATTTGTAGGTGTTGGTTCCAAGTCCGATTTGGTTCTAGCTACTGCATTGTTGAACCTTCATCACCATCATGGTGATGATGGTGATGGTGTTGAAGGCTGCCAGGAACTCTTCCTAGCTTCCCCTGTTCCCGCACTATTCCCGCACTATTCCCGCACTCCCTGCTTTCCCCTGCTCCTCACTTCAAGCAATTGCAGCAGCTCCGCAGCTACCTCTCGCAACAACAACAACCACCAGCAGCGCGGCCTTGCTTCTCCCAGACCACCGCCTCCAATTACTCACCACTACTCAACCACCAACAACCGCAACACAAACACCAGCCACACACGCAAATTCCACCAGCTGCTGCTCCTTTATTTCCGCCATCAAGTCAGCCAGCATCCACCACGCAAACACCAACAACAACCCCAATAATCACTCTAATTCCACCACCAATCGCAGCCACCAATCAATTCCCGCAAACCACCTCACAACAACAATCGCAGCAACACTAGTCAGCCACCAATTGGCCCCGCAACGCTCGCAGCCTCCCACGTAGTGCGCAACCAAGGCAGCAGTTCCCCTATTCCGGCCACCGCAGCTCCACCTTCACTCGTACCTCAGTAGGTGCGGGCGCACGTTCATTAAATGCGGCCGCACCCAGCTGGGTTCGAAGTGAAGCGTTGATGATGAAGTGTGATGATGATGTGCGGCTTTGATTGTTTGTGCTTTGGGTGATAGCCGTGAGAATCATGGGATTATTTCCCATTTGGAGGAGCAGCAACTTTCGTGCTCTCCGTTTTCTTTTTCATTTCTTTTTATTTTATTTTCTTTTTAATTTTAGTTTTCTTTTATTTTTCCTTTTCTTTCTTTTGTTTTATTTTATTTTTCTTTTCTTTTCTTTTCTTTTCCTTTTATTTTCTTTTCCATTTTATTTTCTTTTATATTTTATTTTCTTTTATCCTTGTATTTTATAAATACCCATTTTTGGGTAGAGAGAGAAAAAGCTTAGATTTTTAGATCATTTTTCCTAGCTTAGTTGAGAGATTCTCTCTCTAGTTTAGGGTTAATTTTAGGAGTAGATTTTACAGAGAGAAAGTGAGGAATTTCAATGGTGATTGAGAGATTGAAGATTCAAATGTGACAATTGTATTGGAGATCTACTCTATCATCAAAGAGCATTTCTAAACTCTATCTCATTTATTGCTTTGTTTAATATTCATTGTTTTGATTGATTGATTTGATTGGAATTTTATGATTTGATGATTGATTTTGGATATTCATGTTTGTATTGGTAGAATTGATGATAATGTTTGAGTAGTTGTTTGGTTAGGGATTTGGTGAAGCTTATGATGTAATGAATTGATGTAAATTGGGGATAATTGATGGAGTTGATGATGTGATTAAACTTGGTTGATTGATCATGTGCATGTGTGTGATTAATTAGAGAGTAGCTAACTTTGATTATTGCACTGGATTGCATTGTAAGTTCACATTGATACGGACCATTGATTTGTGGCTTGCATTTACACGATTGAGGTGTCTTGTGATATTTCCTAACTAGAGTTTATCGTAGTTGACGCTAGTTAGACTTCTAGGAGAATAGCTTGACATGCTCTTTTGGTTGCATGATTGATTTTCCCACACATTGCTTGACTTAGTCGACTTTCCATTCCAATTTGCTATGTTCATTGCTATTATTTGCGGATCCCAATCCCTAGCTCTTATATTTGTTTGGTTTCCTCGTTTTAGTAGTTGTTAGAGTCACCTTTTATCTCTTGTCTTCGACCTAGCTTAGGCATATAATTGGAAGCACTTAGACATTACCGTTCCTTTGGGTTCGACCCTTGACTTACCTCTATACTTGTATTTAGGTTTGTTGAGTGTTTATAAATTTTGTTTGGCTTAGGGAAGATTAGCCCAACGACCTAGTTTTCCCCACGTCATATATATAAATAAAGTAGGCATTTTTGGAGAGCGTTGGGAGCGCCACATAAGAAAAGGTATATTTTCGACCAATTAAAAATTAGAAATCTATTTTATTTTAGAATTAAAAAAAATCACTTGCCACCTAAACAAAAGTGATGAATGAAATTTTAAATTTTTGCCACGTAGGTAAAAACGACAAATAGTAATTTATTAGGATTTTAATTATTTAAGAACACTAAATTTTATCATTTTTATTTGTTACAAAACTAAAAATTATCTTTAGATATTAGGATTTATATTATTTAAAAAACTAAAAATTATATTTTGATATTTAAAAAATTGAAATTATCATTTGATGTTAATGGTTTTATGTAAATATCTGATGATATGATATTTTCGTACAAAATTTTTAAAACTTATAATGCAAGAAAACAATTAAGATATCACCAAAAAAATATTTATATACAAAATGTATATGAAAATTCGTGCATTGCATGCCACATAAGCAAAAGTAATATTTAGACCAATGAAAAATTAGATTTATATATTAATTTAGAATTTATATTTTCAGCCGCCATTTAAGGAAAAATTAACAAATGAAATTTGAGAAATGAAAACAAAAAATAGTAATTTAAGATTTAAATAATGAAAAAAAAAAACAATAATTATCTATTATATTATCTTTTACATTAGGATTTATATTATTTTAACAAATATTTAGAAATTAAAAAATATATTTTGATTTAATGATTTTATCTAACTATCCGATGAATGAAATAATATTTATTTCAATTTATAAATTCGAGTTCTATATACGTGAAAAATGAATAAGAATACTTTAAAACTTAACAAAATATTTTATCTTAAATTAATGTTAAAATAATAGAATAGCAAAAAAAAAAAAACAAAAAATATTAAGAAATTACAAAAAAAAAAAAAAAATATTTAAAAATGAAATATTTAAAAACCGTGCATCGCACGGGCTTACATCTAGTGCTATTGAAAATAGATATTTTCAATGTGTGATCATTAGACAAGTAAAAAAAATCAAATTATAAATAGTCCATTATATCTAATTGAACCTTGATAAAGTTAGAAGTAAAATACTTAATTGGAGATGTTATCTGTTTTTGTGATTTTAAACATATGTAGAGATTATTTGAAATAAAAAAAAAAAAAAAAAGGGTTACTAACAGTAGTTCTGGTGCAGGTAACGAACAGGGCAACAAGCGCCCAAGTAACGGTGAGAATAGTTGATCAATGCAGCAATGGAGGGTTAGACCTTGATGTTAATGTCTTTAAACAAATTGACACCAACGGTCAAGGCATTGCTCAAGGCCACCTTCAAGTCAATTACCAATTTGTTGGTTGCTAATTCCACTACCTAATGACTTATGTAGTCATCTAGCCTATGTATCTTTGAATTGCCTCTGTTATGTTTTATGTATCTTTGAATAAAGGACATCTCATTATATACATTGACTAATCTTCTCGTGACAAAATGGTATCTCAAATTCCCCTTAAAATATTAAGCATATTTCAGTTAAGATTTACTTAAATAAAGTAATATGGATTACGCGGCTATGGTAACAGGATATATATAATTCGTATAATGTAATTGCAAAGGAAAACGATGTTGGAAGTTAAAAAAGCTACAAGTATATGAAATTGTCTTATTTATTTTTAAGAAAGGGAATTGTGTGAAATCATCCCTTTTATATATTTTAAAAGAATAGGGGGATAGATGTACATATATTGAATATTAAAATAATTTGGATGTCCGTGTAGAAAGTTGGTAGAAGGACATTTTTATTATTACTTCGTATTATTTTGTATATCATTAAATATTGTTAACATTAATTTTTCTTTGTGTATTTTTGTTTTTTTGGTGTATTTTTGTATTTTTACGTTGTTCCTTGACTCATGATTTAATTGTGATAGCGACTTTAACAATTTTCAAAGATATATATCCTTGAGATATACTTGTTGTATTAGCTTTTGTGCATAAAATTTGTTTGTAGCAGGGACAGATACAACCTCTAGCACATTAGAATGGGCAATGTCAGAATTATTGCGCAATCCATAAAGCCTCAAAAGGCTCAAATTGAGATATAAAAAGTACATTGTAAAGATGAACCTATAAAAGAATTAGATATTCCAAAATTACCATATATTCAAGCAATTTTGAAAGAAACGTTTAGGTTGCATGCATCAATTTGCTCCATTTTTGGTCCTTCACAAGGCTCAGAAAAGATATACAATTAAGCAACTTTATGGTGCCTAGAAACTCAACTATTTGTATTGGCGGTATTCTAGTTATACTAGGATACACTAGTAGAAAAAAGCAAAAAAGCACCGCTCAATGGCCACCGTTTTTGAAAACCGGTGGCAAAAAGTAGGGGGAAAATGGGCGGGGTTTTAAGGGATTAGTATTGCCACCGGTTCAAACCAAACCGGTGGGGAAAATATTAATCCCACCGGTTCAAACCGGTGGCTTTTTAAAAAAAAAAAAAAAAAACGCCCCCCCTCTTTATAAACCCCTAACCCTAATGATGGGAAGGAGAACGGTAGGTCGTTGGACTACCACCCAACCCTATCAAACAATATTTGTAACTTAACAAACCCCTTTTTAGTGTAGCGGTAAGTCAAGGTCGAACCCAAGGGAATGGAGATTAAATGCACGATGCCAAAATTAAGCTATTCCGAAATCTAGAAGGGGTATATGGTAGAAACTAAGGCTAAGCTAGACGATGCAAAAGACTTGTACTAAATGAATGCTAAGGCACTAGGGGAATGGATCCACATGCATCAACGATGTAGTTCAATAAACTTGGGGAATTTACCAATCAAGTCAAGCAATGTGAGGGAAAACCGAAATTGCAACCAAGAGAGTACATCAAGCTATTCTCCTAGAGGTCTAATTAGCGTCAACTACATCAAACACTAGCTAGGAAACATCGCAAGATATCTCAATCGAGTAAATGTAAGCCACAAATCAATGGTCCGTATCAATGTGAACTCACAATGCAATCTAGTGTGAATAACAAGGGTGATCAAGCCTAATCAAGCACACACATGCACAAAATCAATCAACCAATTTAATCACATTATCAACTCAATCAATTTCCCCCAAATTAATCTCAATTCATCATCAATACATGCTTCACCACTACCCTAGCAAATAAACTACTCACAATCCATAAAGAACATCAAAATCAAAGCTAAACTAATCATCATTCCCAAATTCATCAATTGAAATCAAATTGAAACCAACAAATTCAATCAAATCAATCAAACTATCAATTAACCAAATCAAACAACAATACTAATGAAATCAAACATTGAATTGCATTAAAGAGTAAAGAATCCTTACAAACTTGATAGAAATCAAATCAAATGAAGCAATCTTCAATCATCAATCATCAAACCCACACTTTCTCTCTCTAAAAATGCTAAGAACTAATGTTTTCTCTCTCTAAAATCTAATCTAATCTAATTCTTCCTCCTGAAGATCTAATCTTCTCTCTATATAAGGAAAGAAATAACTAACAATCCCAAGAGGAAGTTGGGAAAGACGTCCAAAAATAGACCCACGTCGGTGCGGGCGCTCGAAGGAGAGAGAATGGTGCGCACGGGAGCACACCCAGGCATGTGCGCCCGCACACACCTGATGTGCGGCCGCACACGACAGATGTGCGGCCGCACACTCCTCTGTGCGCCCGCACAGCCCTAGGTCTTTCCCCCTTCTTCTCTTCGTCCTAGCTCAAGCAGTGCACACATCCTAGGTGATGATGATGGAGGACAAAGTAGGCAGAAACTTTCTTGAATTTCTTAAAAGGTATAAGCCATGAGGAAGGCATATACAAAGCCTTGAAGCTTGCCCCTTGGATCCACCTTTGACTTGAAGCTTCTTGCACCATCTCTAGGTATGAAAACAATGAAAGCTCATAGAGAGGAAACTCGGGAATTCTTGGACAATCAATTACCACCTACAAACAAAAGATAAAAAGCAAGTAAAAGGGAAAAATAGCAAGTAAACTAGAAAAAGCATGAAAAAGAGAAACTAACTACAAAAAGCACAAAATGAAGAAAACAAGAATAAAACTAAGGAAAACTAAAGAAAAGAGAGATAAAATGAAATAAAAATCATCCAAAAAGGAACCAAATGAGTGCCAAAAATGTCACTCATCACCTAACAGCTCCTTCTCTCTCCCCTCTCCTCCTTCTCTCTCCTGTCTCTTTCTCTCTCCTCTCTGCGATTTTCCTCCTCCTCTCCTCTCCTCGTTCTCTATCTCTCTTCCCACTCTATTTCTCTATCTCTCCTCTCTGCGATCCTCCTCTTCTCTCTCCTGTCTTGTTCTCTTTCTCTCTCCTCTCTGCGAATTGAACACCACTGCCACTGAACACCGCAGCCACCACCGCCACTGAACACGCAGCCACCGCAGCCACCAAGCCGATCATCAACAACAAGTCTTACTGGTCATATTCTCGCACTTTATCTCTCCTTTATCTCTCCTCGTGATGAAACCATAGGTTTTCCGGTCAAATTCGACCATGAAAACTCTAGATCTAGAGTTTTTATGGTCGAATTTGGCCTCGTAAACCTTATTCAAGGTATAGAGAGTCGTCAAATGAAGATTTGTGTGTTTTTTTCAATTTTTTTTTTCATTTTTTATGTTTTTGGGTGGTGGGTGATTTGATGGTTTATTGTGGGTGGTTTTTGGTGGGTGATTGGGTGGTTTTCGTGGGTGTTTGGTGGGGCGTTGGGTAGAGTTTTGGTTAGGTTATGGGTTCGGTCAGGGTTTGGGTGGGTTTGGGTGATGAATTTACGGTGGGTGGATCTGGGTTCTGGTGGCGTGAGGTGAGGGCTGGGGTTGGAGATGGTGGTGTGGGGTGACGGTTGGTGGTGGTAGGAGGTGGTGGGTCGTGTGGGGTGACGGTTGGTGGTGGTAGGAGGTGGTGGGTCGTGTCGGCTGACGGTTGGTGGTTGTAGGAGGTGGTGGGTCGTGTAGGGTGACGGTTGGTGGTGGTAGGAGGTGGTGGGTTGGAGATTTTTGTATACTTATGTAATTTTGTAGATTTATAATTTTATATATATATTTTTTTTTTGAAGCAGATTTATAATTTTATATAGATTTATGTAATTTAAGTATGTAATTTTGTAGATTTATGTATGTAATTTTCCAAATTTATGTATGTAATTTTTGCAGATTTGGTTTTTGTATGTAATTTTGCAGATTTGATTTATGTATATTACGTAATTTATGTTTATTATTATTAAATTTTAATGTATCCTGATTTCAAAGTTAAAAAAAAAAGGGAGCAATAATATTTAATATCCAAATAAAAAAAACCGGGAAATAATATTGCCACCGGTTAACCGGTGGCAAATACTTGTTTTTGCCACCGGTTTTGAACCGGTGGCCTTTCTTGTGGGGTATTGCCACCCCCCAAATGACCACCGGTTCAAAACCGGTGGCATAGGGGGTTTTGAACTGGTGGTCAACTTGTTTTTTCGCCTAGTGATATTGATATATTTTAGGAAACATATCTTGTGTAAAGATATGATAGAATATTGTGGAATACTAGGGGTGTTACCCTAGTGATAAATGTATATATACTCTTGTATTGAGCCGTGGAGTTGAATAGGAATTGAGGTAAATATTTCATAAATTGTCTCTAATTTAATTATTTGGGTTAATGTATGGTCAATTGGCCGCAATTCAAAAGTATGGCCAAATACTGAATTGTTTTCTCTTGAATGATTTTTGGATACAGATATTGATTGTAAAGGACGAGAGTTTGAGCTCATACCCTTTGGTACAGGAAGATGAATATGCCCCGGAATGCCACATGCTTATAGAATGACACATCTAATGTTGGCTACCCTTCTTCATCCCTTCAATTGGAAGTATTGTCATGGAACAAATCCATACGATGTGGACTTGGAATGAAGAAAAGTTTTGAATTACTTTGCAAAAAGTTGTGCCACTTGAGGCCATTCCACTCTCAAGATGACTGATCTCTTTTTTTTTTTTTTTTTTTGGTGGAATAAGAACTGCATTAAAAGGTTAAAACATTAACAAGTTTACAGTTTTCTGGCCATTGTATTGGCCTCATTACAACTAACACCGCCATAATTCAAGGTGGGTTCAAAAGTGGTGTAATAGCACCCAAATAGAAGTCTAAGTTGTGATTAGTTAAAAGCTTACTGCCAAAAGAGACACTACTGCTATTACATAAATCCACTCCAACAGCAGGAGGGTTAATAATTACACAGATCCTTAGCAGAGTGCTGAAGCTCCATTCCTGCCTACTTGAAGTTATTAGACTGAGCATAGCTTGCCTGGCCACCACATCTGCTTCCCTGACTTGATCCCTAGGGCCCTTGAACAGCTTTCCCCTTGACATCCTGTTTATTAGGTCCCTACAAAATGAATAATGATTCCCCATTCATCAAATGCAATGTCAGATTTATTGGTTCCATTGACTGCTCTATGAGAATCAGAAATGATGGTTACATCTGTAGGAGATTATAGGTACTAAATGCGGAAATAACATGAATCATATTCACATAGCACCGAACCAAGGATCTCATGTATAACACATAAAGAAGTAAGAATTATACCTTTGAAGCGTGATTCCACGATGATCGAGCAAGAACAATGGGGAGATAAAGAACCTCAAACGTGATTCCTCTACTTGGTCCACGGGCACAGATTAAGACCTCCACTAATGCTAGTTAGTCGTGAAAGATCCCTTCTATCGACCTTCTACGGAGATGAACGAATGATCAACTAGTCAAGAACCACCGCGCAACACCACGCGGGCCACTAGGGGTGGCCGGCCGTGGGTGAGAGGGGAGAGTGAGAGAGGCGTGCGTGAGAGAGGGGGTTGAGGGCTTTTGGATGGTGGTTGCTTAGATTCACAATTCATTGTATGTTAATTGTGACTTGACTAATCAACCCTAGGCATGACTATTATTTATAGATCATATCTCTAATTAATAGTCCAAGTCCAAATCCAAGCCCAATTCCTAATCCCACTCAAACTACACTTAGCCTAATCATACTTATGACTAATTAATTGCTCATGAGGCCCATCACTACTACAAAACCCGCATATTTTAGACGCTTTTTCTTCGACGCTTTGGATGCGAGTCAGCGTACAATTTTTGGTTCCGCTTTTTCTCGACGCTTTTTAGTGTCGATGGTTTTTTTCGACACAGAAAGGCGTCGAAAAAATCACGAGTCTTACACGTGACTTTCTCACACCCTAGCTACTGCCTGCAATTTTAAAATTTAGTAAAAAAAAAAAGCGGGCTTCAAGACTCACCCCTAATTATTTACTAAAAAAAAAGAGAAAAAGAAAAAAAAGAAATACTCTCAAACCCATCCAATTAAACCAACCAGTAAATACATCGACTGAGCAATTTTTCGCCAAAAAACAAATACTGAGCAATTTCACCAAAGCTACTGTTGTCTCTGCTCATAATCAAAGATACAAAATTCATCATTTTTTGTGTTAAATTCTTGGTTTTCTTGCTAATTTTCAACGAATTTAGGAGATTTCAGGTAATTGATTCACAATTTGCTTCACAATTTTTGAAACCTAATTGTTCATAATTCGGTAAATTTTGTTAATTTGGGAATTATTCTTTGCATGTGTTCGATTTACAATTGGAGTAGAACAAGAATCGATCTCTTATTGCAAGGTAATTTTTTTGCCCTTAATTTGATAATGTAAATTCTTTTTTTGTTTTTTTTTTTCGTGAATTTTGTTTTCAAATTTCAGATTTGCTTGTTCTTGTTGTCGTATTTTTTTTTAAAAAAAGTTTTTTTTATGCGTTTTCTAAGGTTTTAGTTTGGGATTTTTCGAATATTTTTTGATATAATCACTTTCTTATTTTAAAGATTGAGTTGAATTGTTTGGAAAATTTGAAAGTGTGCTGGCTTGAAGAGGGTTCGTATGGGGGTGGTTTTTTGTAATTTCTCTTTCAATTCTGTATAAGTTGAAGGTGTCACTGATATAGGTGGTGTGGTAGTAATTGCACTGGTGATGCTATATGAACCTAAGTAGGCAAATCATATATAGGCAAGCCTAGCAGTAGTATATATGAACCTGTTAGTTGAATTATACTAAACTGTTAGTATAACTAAACCTGTATATAAGATGATCTATTCAAAATCTAAGTTATGTAACCGACCCAAATTTATGTTATTATATATTATTTTGTACAAGTTGCTTCTGCTTAGGAATACCACTTAGGTTATGTAGTCTATACGTTACATTTTACTTTGCATACTCTTCAAGATTACCTTCAAAATAAATAAATAAATAAAACATAAACAATGCGAGTTTATAAGTGCTTCTTTGGACTATAATGCATTTACACTTGCTTCTTTACATCCTTCAAAATGTAAAATCTTACCAACACTACCTTTTCTTTTTTTTACAGCTTTGTTCAACATTTAGATTCGCACGCTCTTATTGTACTTTTGCGGCAAGAGAAGGTACACTCTACCTTACACATTAGCTCAAAGTAGAATACATTTTTAAAGATGTTGGCTTGATTAGTGTATGTCATATACTTATTTCAATTTTGTAGGCTTATTGATTAGATTTGCCTTATTGGATGTTTCATGTACACTATCTTCTAATTGCTTGAAAAACTTGTATAACTTTTTTTTTTTTGTTGCATGTTTCTTTCTAATTTTCTTCATTCACCCCTCAACAAATTTTTAGGCTTGAATTACTTACATTATTTATTAGTGGATAAACTTGTTGGTATTATAAGTTTTGATGGATGTCTATTTACTCGGTGAAAGTGATGTCCTTATTATATATTGGTTTTAGGATACTCTTATTTTTGTATTGTTTTCAATTAGCAATTAATTATATACTTCTTTGTAGACATGGATACTAGTTGGATTGATTTACCAAGAGGTGATCCTAGTTATTTTAAAGGTTGCATGAAATTCTTGGAACTTGCTAAAGAGACTCTTTTACCAAATACATGGGAAACTAAATGCCCATGTAATAAGTGCAAGTTAAATAAAACAAATTCTGTAGAAGAAGTTGGAGGGCATATTTTATTTTATGGTTTTTATAAAAACTATAGAAATTGGATATTTCATCGTAAAGATGAAGGGAGTAAGACCTATGATCTAAGTGATGATCAAGTAAATGCAGTAGGTCGAGATGATATGGACGGGTTACTAAGAGCAGCTTTTAGATTTAATACACAACAAACCGACAAAACTCAAGATCCATCATTTAATGAACAAAGTATTGAGGATGACAATTCATATGACATGGATGAGGTAGATGATGAGTATCAATCAACTTTCTCAAATGAAGAACAAGCAACTTTCTCAAATGAAGAACAAGCAAAGTATAAAAATCTCATGAAAGCTTCTCAAAAAGGCCTATACGAGGGGTGTACTACTTTTTCAAAACTTTCATTTCTATTGCATTTGTTTCACCTAAAGTGTATGTTCCATTGGTCTGCAGAGTCATTTAATAAATTACTTGAACTTCTAATTGACGCATTTCCCATTATTAAGGAGTTTCCATCGTCCTATTATGAAGGCATGAAGATAATAAATGATTTAGGGTTAGGATATGAGAAAATCCATGCATGTCCAAATGATTGCATGTTATATTGGGGCGAATTCGCAAATAAAAGTGAGTGTCATATATGCAAGACATCAAGGTGGAAAAATGTGAAAGGAAAGGAGGGTGATGTAAATGAAAAAGGAAAAGAAGCATTTAAGAAAGGCGAGGCAGCTAAAGTTATGCGGTACTTTCCCCTTATCCCTAGATTAAAGAGGCTTTACATGTCATCTAAAACTGCAGAGGATATGAGATGGCACTTTAATCGTAAGGATGATAAGATTCTACGACACCCTGCTGATGGCGAGGCCTGGAAAAAATTTGATGAAAAATATACAGAGTTTGCCGCTGATCCTCGCAGTGTTAGATTAGGCCTAGCGAGTGATGGTTTTAATCCATAACGTCTTATGAACACAAATTATAGTACATGGCAGGTGGTCCTCATTCCTTATAATTTACCACCATGGCTTTGTATGAAACCATCATCCTTTATTCTTTCTATAATTATTCCTGGTAAATTTGGTCCCGGTATGGATATTGATGTGTACTTGCAACCACTAATCCATGAATTAAAATTATTATGGGAAGGTGTTGGTGCTTTTGATTCTTATAATGGAAGCAACTTCAAACTGCGAGCAGCCCTACACTCTACTATTAATGACTTTCCGGCTTATGCTATGCTGTCAGGTTGGAGTACGAAAGGCTACAAAGCTTGTCCTTCTTGCACTCATTCTACTCATTCTGATAGATTTGGTGGCAAAATTATCTACACTGGGTATCGAAAATGGTTGCCTATTGATCACCCATATCGCTCACAAGCTAATTTGTTTGATGGGAAAGAAGAATATGGTATTGCTCCGATTCGTACTAGCGGGACCGAAGTTTTGAAGCAACAAGAAGGGGTAAAGTATGTATATGGGAAGACAAAAAAAGTTCCTAAAAAAAGAGGGAAAAAAGCTGCCAATGAACTTGATGATGATTGCGATCCCGATGGTGATCATATTTTTTGGAAAAAGAAAAGTACATTTTTTGAATTAGAGTATTGGGAGCATAATCCTCTTAGACATAATTTAGATGTTATGCACATTGAAAAGAATGTGTCCGATATTTTATTAGGAACTCTTTTAGATATGGATAATAGTAGGGATGATCAGAGTGGCAGAGAAGCCCTAAAGAATTTGAATATAAAACCTCATCTATGGATCGACCCTCAAGGTTACATCCCGCCGGCTGCATACACCATGTCTAACGAGGAGAAAGAACGATTTTTGAAAGTCTTGAAAAAGATGAAAGTTCCTGATGGATATGGATCTAATTTGCAAAGATGTGTGAATCTAAAGCAACGGAAACTTATTAATATGAAAAGTCACGATCATCACATTCTCATGCAAGACATCCTCCCGGTTGCTTTAAGGGCGTCGAATGCCACAAGAGTTATTGACTTGCTTGAAGAGTTGTCTGACTTTTTTAAAAAGATATGTTCAACTGCTATAGATACAAGAGAATTAGATACCATTCAATCAAAGCTCGTGTTGACTCTTTGCAAGTTTGAAAAGGAATTTTTACCAACATTTTTTACAATCATGGTTCATCTACTAATTCATTTAGTAGAAGAGGTTAGACTAGGCGGACCGGTTCATTATAGATGGATGTATCCTGTTGAAAGGTACTTATTATTATTATTATTATTATTATTATTATTATTATTATTATTATTATTATTATTTTTATTTGTATTATTTATTTTTATATAATAATTTTTCCTATTCTTTCACATTCACATGCAAAATCGTTACTATAATTCAAGGTACTTGGCCTTTTTGAAATCTCATGTAAGCAATAAAGCGCAACCGGAAGGATCTATAGCTGAAGGTTACCTTATGTGGGAGACAATTATATTTTGTTCGAGATATCTAGAAAGTGTTGAGACTGTTCAATAGACCTAGAAGGAATGAGAATGGTGTATCAAACATTGACAACTATTTGTATAACTCTGGTAGTCGTGTTGTTGGAAAAAAAGAAAATGTCCGTTTGGATGATAGAAGTTTAAAGCAAGCTCATCGCTATGTTTTACTTCATTCTGATGAACTAACCCCGGCGCTCAAGTAAGTAGCATAATGTGTTTAGTTAAAGCGTCCAATATATACTTGTTACTAACATAAAATTTACAATCTCGGTAGTGAGTTCCTAAAACTAAAGAGGCAAGAGAATGACGTTGGAGGAAGTCAAGCTGATGAATCTATTGAAAATCAGTGGATAATTGATGAATTTGCAGATTGGTTGCAAAGCCAGGTCATATGCTTTTACATTTAGGGTCTTTTTATTTACATATTATACAACTTTCTAATTCTAACTTTATTATTCTCGAATTATAGGTCCATAATTTAGATGATAGCACGGTAGATGGAAAGTTAAGAAAAGCCTTAGCCGGTGGCTTGAGTAACCGCGGGAAAAGGATGAAAAGTGTTATTATCAATGGTTACAAATTTGATATTGTGGATCGTGAGCGATTTCGAGTAACTCAGAATTCAGGAATCATGGTGGAAGCAGAGGGTCATGAATATTATGGAAAACTCAAAGAAATTTTGGAATTAGATTATAATGGATCATATAAGGTTGTATTGTTTCGTTGTGATTGGGTCGATATCCGTAGGGGTATCAAAACAAATCCGAATGGAAGTGTTCGTATCAATTTCTCAAAGTTGACGCACACTGGTCGATTTTTGCGTGATGATCCATTTGTTTTCTCATCTCAAGCAAAACAAGTTTTTTATATTGAGGATGAGATACAAAAAGCGGGGTGTCATGTTGTGAAAACTAAGCCTAGGGACTTGTTTGATATACCTGAATAATTTGTTTACAACTTTTATAATTTATTATAGATTTGAGTTCATAAATTTGGATGGGTGTGTATTTTTATATTTCAGTTAGTTATTATAATTCATCAAAGTTTGTACTTTGTCAACTGATTTTCAATTTCTTTTAACTAAATTCTAGAACTGAAACAGAACTGAAATTCAAATCTCATTTCAGTTCTGGAATTCAGTTTTGATTTCAGCTCTGAACAACATAAATGAATTCTAGAACTGAAATCAGAACTGAAAATCAAATCTAATCTCAGTTCTGGATTTTAGTTTTGATTTATGCTTTGAACATCAGAACTGCATTACAGCTTGTACTTTATGGATTCCTAAGATTAAATGTTGTTGTTCTTGTTTCTTAATTAAAGAGGCTTTTATGCATTTAACTCACTTTTGGCCTTCTTAACTAATGCTTACTATATTCATTACTTGGCTTCTTATTGTCACGCTTATGATAATTTTTTATTTCTGTTCTTTTTAATAACTTATTTTGCGAATTTATCAGGTAAAGTATGCTTTACCGAAGCAAGAGAGCAAGGGACATACTTGCTGCCACAGCCAAGTCACATGATCTAGTATCATCACATTCACCAACTATCTCTAATGCACATACTTCTTCTGCTGCTGAAGCTTCACAACCCACCAAAAAACAAGCTAGAAAGTCACCACAAACTGAGGTTCTTAGGGATGACAAATGGGGACCTTTTTCTCCACCCATTTCCACTACAAATTCTGACCACCCACCACCTAATAATTTAGGATCCATTTGGAAAAACCCTCCTGGTTCAACATTAAATTCAGTTAAGGAAGCAGTTACGCAAGGTCAGCAAAAAAAATACCCACCAGAAGTTTCATCTTTAGTCCCACCTAATATCCCACCTAATGTTCCACATTCAATTGCACCAAACTCATTGAACTCCCCTTCTACTTCTCAGAAACCTCCTGAGCGCCCAAAACCTGCTACATGAGGAATCCGGAACCGTGAAACAGGTGCTGTGAAAACCACAGCTACAGCTCCACAGGATAGTCATAAAAGACAAAAAAGTGGAAATGAATCAGAAGAGATCCCGAAACAATCTAAGTCCTTGCGACCAAAAGCACTCCCGGATTGGCGAGATGACATTGATTTTGACGACAAGGAGGAGGTTCTAACCATAGGTAAATGTTTTCCACCTAAAGTTGTCTGCTGATGCTTGATGTTGTTGTGGTGTGATCCTGCCCTAATGCTGCTGCTTGTTATTGTGGGGGGAGGGGGAGGGGGGCTAGCTTGTGTTATACGTGTTATATATGCATATGTATTTTAAATATCATTGTCAAACTTGTTCTAAATTTGGATATATGGAATTGTTTATATCTTGAAATTTGTATTGAGCTGCATAATTAATTGTGTTATACGTGTTATGTGCTAATGTCATGTTTGTTTGGTTTTTATTTTTATTTTTATTTTATTTTTCCTTACTTCATCATGAGATCAGATTTTGAGACACACATATGATATGTGTAGCATGCTTTCTTTTTTGATTCAGTACATGTTAATTGTGTTATACGTGATTCAGTACATTTGATTTCAGTTCTGGATTTCAGTTTTGATTTCATCTCGAACATCAGAAATGAATTCTAGAACAGAAATTAGAATTGAAAATCAAATCTGATTTCAGTTCTGGAGTTCAGTTTTGATTTCAGCTCTAAACATCAGAAATGAATTCTAGAACTGAAATCAGAACTGAAATTCAAATGTGAATTCAGTTTTAAATTTAGCTCTGAACATCAGAATTGAATGACATAACTGAAATCAGACTTGAAATTCAAATCTGAATTCAGTTTTGGAATTCAGTTTTAAATTTAGCTCTAAACATCAGAACTGAATGACAGAACTGAAATTCAAATCTGAATTTAGTTTTGGAATTCAGTTTTAAATTCAGCTCTGAACATCAGAACTGCATTACAGCTTGTGTGTGTGTATTTGCAAAATACATTGACTACGGTAAGTGGTATTTCTTTATTCAATTTTAACTTAATTTTGTTATTTTATTTAGATGCCAAGGGTAATACTACCTTAGTAAGTGGTATTATTCTGCCAATTGACGTATGGAGTAATAACTGCGTCCAGTACTTTGTCGAATTCAATGATTTATGCCAGCCAATTAGGAAGGGTGGACATATTTTGGTTAAATTCATTAGTATGCTTGCGAAGATGGAGTCACATTGTCCAGTTGGGGAAAAAGATTGGAAAGCAATCGACAAGCATTTTAAAGGGAAAATAATTAAAGACATAAGAGTAAGTATATTCATCCCTAAGACACATACTTAGACGGTCTCTTACTTCTAATAGATTACTTACTGATTTATATTTTTAACTAATTATTTTTATTGAAGGACCGTTTTGTGATTCCTCCTGGTGTGGAATATGACAACCAAGCTTTGAAGCGTGCCAATAAATGTTGGAGGCAGTTCAAATATTCTCTGAAACTGATTCATTACAAGCCACTGGAGAAGACATTGGATGATATTTGTAATAATGTGCCACATGGAATTACCAGTAGTAACTGGGTTAAGTTGGTAAAATATTGGGATTCAGATTACGGGAAAGTAAGGACAATATTTACCTTATTGTTTACTCTATTAAACGCTATTTAATCTCTAACTAAAAAATCTGAAAATGTGATTGCAGACTATGTCAGCATGCGGTAAAAAGGCACGAGCTTGTCAAAATCAGATTCATACATCTGGCTCTAAACGTTTTGCAAACCAACAAGCTGATTATGTATGGAATATATATTTCATTTTATATTTACTTAGGATATTAGTAAGAGAAAAGCCAAGTTATATGCGTTATATACTATTTATTTATAGGAAGATGAACATGGATAAAAAATGAGCTTGTTAGCGCTGTGGATCAAAACCCATGCGAGTAAAGACGGAAAATTTCTTCCTCACACAGTCACTCAAGATTTTGTGGTATGGTTTTGTAACAGATTTCTGGAATCATTTTGTGTAGATTTTGTGGTGTGATTTTTTGTTATTTGTGGTCTTACATTACTTGTAAATGTTGGTATAGGATGATGTTAAAGCTAAGGTTGAAGAGTTGAGGATGGTGCACCCTAAGATGTCTGAACAAGAGCTCGAAGATGAAGCATTTCAGCAAACTATGTATGGCGATGAGATTCCCGATCGTCCGGTGGGTTACGGACTAGGGGTTAAAAAGGGGGACATTTTCGGAGTACGTGGTGTGTTAAGGAAGGAAGGCTATGGAAAAGTTCAAAAGAGGACTATTGTGATGGATAGTGTTAAAGAAGAAGTGAATGCTTTGCACAAGAAAAATGATACACTATCTCAAGAAAATGAAAAGCTGAAAGACGAGGTCGAACACAACAATCTTCTTCTTAAAGCGCTTGTTGGACAATTTTCTCAGATTGTAGGTGCAGTTAGTCAAGGGAAAGCATCTCCAGGTCTTCTAGACAAAGCATCTGAATTCTTAGGAAAGACACAACATCAGGTAACAAAGTCACATTTCCCTTCATGACTGATATCAGGTCTTCAATCCTAAAATGCTTGTGTGTGTGTGTGTGTGTGAAATTCAAAGCTTGTGTGTGTGTGTGTGTGTGCCCTGCTCCCCTGCTACTGCTTGTCATGATCCCTGCTGCTTTTATACTGCTTGTCTGCCCTGCTCCCCTGCTACTTGCTGTAAAGCTCTCCTGCTGCTTGTTGTCCTGCTGCTTCACTAGTGGAAAAATCCTCATCCGTAACGGGCAAAAAAGGGCCATCCGTAACGGGCAGCGTCCGTTACGTATGCGGCCGTTACGGATGGCCATTGTTATTCGTAACGGGCACTTTCCGTTACGAATAATGGGTTATTCGTAACGGGCATCTGAAATGTCCGTTACGAATAACCCATTATTCGTAACTGACATTTAGATGTCCGTTACGAATAACCCATTATTCGTAACTGACATTTCAGATGTCCGTTACGAATAACCCATTATTCGTAACTGACATTTCAGATGTCCGTTACGAATAACCCATTATTCGTAACTGACATTTTAAATGTCCGTTACGAATAGAGTTTTATTGTATATAATTTAACACTTATTTGTAACGGGCAACAAAAGTGCCCGTTACGAATAACTGGTTATTTGTAACTGACAATTTTGCTGCCCGTTACAAATAATTATTAAATTAAATTTTCATTTTATTTAATTTCAACAGCATGTATTTATATATAATTAATATATATTAATTAAAACCTGTTATAATATACCTGTTCCTGTAAAAAGCAATTATACCGAACAATCTTTCATAAAAATTAATACGACGTAATATAAAAACTGAAGTAGTAACACATTACAAATAAAAACTTGTATAAATTTATCCAACATATACAACAACACTAAAAATATTACGTTGTTCTACCTAAGCTAATAGTTAAGCATTCAATAAATATTTACTTCTAAAGTATTGCGCCCATTGTTCTCGAACCAAATTCAACTCGCCAACATCATACGGGGCGGTCCTTGGACTAAAATCCTATTGAAAAAAAAAACCATATGAAAGTGGTTACAAAATAAAAACAATCCATAATAAAAACAATCATTAGAATAAATGTGATGAACCAAATTATAGAAATAAAACTCATAATATAGAAACAAAACACATAACATCCTTAATTGACTTATATTTTGATTTCTATGAGTTGAAATCAATAAAAAGTTAACATTTACTCACTTTTGGGAGCGTATAGAGCCAAAAAGGCTTCAAAATTGTGCTAAAGGACTTCTATCTTTCCCATCTTTCAAATATTGGTTCAAATTAACACAATGTAACACATAACATCCTTAATTATATTTTTTTTTGGTTTCTATGAATTGAAATCAATGATAATTGACCACTATCTCACTCTTGGGAGCGTATAGAGCCCAAAACACTTCAAAATTACCTAAGGGCCTTCTACCTTTCCCATCTTGAAATGAGGACGAAGCTTCTTTAATGGAGTTGAGGGAGCTAAGGATCGAGCTGTGCTATCTTATGGAAGCTGTACTATCTCAGTAGGAAAGGGCAGGAATGCACAAAGTGCTATATAAGACATAACAGTTAGTCGGCAAGAAGCAAACACAGATATTTCAGCAACTTAACACCATTTTAATTTGAGGATAAAACACGAGGGAAAAATTGGTAGTGAAATTATTATATCTTGGGAAGTGGGAATTGGAATTAGGGAAGGGATGAAAGAATATTATATCTTGCCATTGAAAAGGAAAAGAGTATTAGTAAAGGGTATGCAGTAATTTATTCCCAATATGTTCCCATCCAAGCCAAATAAGATAATGATACAGTGATAATTTAAAGAATGATGAAAAGAATGTCAGAGTACTTTCACTCACCACATAATATAGAGCAAAGTTGTCCTTGTCCTCAATATATGTTGACCTCAAGTTAAATCGAATCATATAGATGACCCACAATGTGAAAACCAAGGTAGCTGAATCAAGCAGTGTGTGGATATCATATTCCATGACAAAACTGCAATACAACCTAACTGCTAAAAATATAGCTGTAAGCTCCTGTGACTTAAGTGAGAGTCCTGCAAATCATCCAAAGTGGAAAAAAATTTATTCAAACATCAGAAAAGATAACTTCACCGCACAAGATTGTAGCTACAGCTATAGAATACAAAGACAGCAGTGTCATTTGGTATTTTAAAATAAGGGAATTCTATTAGTTGGAGAAGTTATACATAGTTCAAATTGAAATAAATAATTCAATAAGCAGATATTTAGCTTCAGCCATGACTCCTCAAAGAGAACTTTTAGGAAACGAATGTTGGCCTATTGCCAAGATCAATCAAGCCTACTTTGACAATAAAGAGATAGACAGAGGTACTAAAGTAATACTACGGACATCATAAATGTAATAAATATAATCTAAAATAATGGCACAAGTGCACAACACATTGTACAAACACGCCAATATGGTATGGTCTTAATTCAAGCAAAATTTAAAAGTTTCAGCTAATTTGTGAGTTTTCAGTACTATGCAACCAAAATCCAATCTCACTCCTCTTCTTACTGGTTCTATCATGTTGGCCCAAAATCCACACACTATTTATATAGTTGAAGAAAAAGTGTTGCCATCTATTACCTTCATCATCCACCATCTTCATTTTTGAGAAAATTTAACTCCAGATCTAAAATACATAATTAAGCAAACTAAATGAAATACAAAGTTCTACATACTATATCATCAGATATCATCTTAAAGACTTAAAGGGACAATTGAGAATAATTAATTCTTTCATCATCAACCACCTCCATTCTCATGAAAATTCACTCCCAATCATACACAAAGTCAAGCACCCTAATTGCAATTAGCAACACAACTACTCCACACAGATAATTACATTTCTTTTCGTTATAGCCACAGACAACAAGAAAGACACATTGCCTTCATCATAAATCACCTTCATTCTCTTGAAATAATTAGTTCAAACACATAAGTTCCTTCTTGTAAAAACACACACATACTCATAAGCACTACAAAGGCTGGCATTATTCCCCAATATTTTTTATATATCTAATAATCCACACATCCTCATTACAGTTACAGAGAAATATGATCTAATAAGCACACCATTGAAGGAAATATCTTTTATTATTATTTATTTTTTTTCAAAACTTCCTTTTCACTTGTGCACCTCAATAATTGTTGAATCAATATAGTAGGCATCCTCATCCTTGACTTGGTTGCAATTTCCACTATATAATTTTTCATATAAACTGAATTTATCATAGAAAATGTAGCATTACAACATATATTCTCAGATAGCAGGTAACTTTCTCCAAAAAAAGTCAGACAAAAACATAATTCATATTAGCTCAAAATTCAAAGGCTTTTAAACTAAAACATAATAAAACCCAAAACAAATGGAAAATAGTAAAATCAATCAATTAATTTGGGGAAAAAAAAAACCTATAATTCAGTAATTGCAATTAAGCAAACTGAAATAAGGGTTACGAAATTGGGGGAGGACAGAGAAAGAGTACGCTTTAATGGAGAACTATGAGCGCTTCAATGGAGAACTCAGACAGCGCTTCAATGGAGAACTCATACAGCGCTTCAATGGAGAACTCGGAGTGCGCTTCGTTAATGGAGAACTCGGAGTGCGCTTCATTCAATGGAGAACTCGGAGTGCGCTTCATTCAATGGAGAACTCGGACTGCGCTTCAATGGAGAACTCAGAGTGCGCTTCAATGGAGAACTCGGAGTGCCCTTCAATAATGGAGAACTCGGAGTGCGCTTCAATGGAGAACTCGGAGTGCGCTTCAATAATGGAGAACTCGGAGTGCGCTTCAATAATGGAGAACTCGGAGTGCGCTTCAATGGAGGAGAAGAGTGAGAATGAGAGGAGCTGGAGAGAGAAAGAGGAATTTTTTTGACAGAGGGAGTGAGAAAGGGGAAAGTGAAAATTTAGGGCTTACTTTATTCGTAACGGACACCCTATGTTAGTTACAAATAACAAGGTCAAAATTCTGTTGACTTTTCTATTTGTAACGGGCAATATTTGTTGGTTACGATTAGTTACTTAATCGTAACGGGCAGAATAATGCCTGTTACAAATAACAACTTATTCGTAACGGGCACCAATATGTCCGTTACGAATAACAACTTTTTCGTAACGGGCACCAATTTGTCCGTTACGAATAACCCTTTTCCTGCCCATTTCATAACTTTTTTGTAACGGACATTGAATTTGCCCGTTACGAATGACTTAATTGTAACGGAAAATCATATGTCCGTTACGAATAGCTTGTTACAAATAAGATTTTTTCCACTAGTGCTTGCTGTCCTACTCCCCTGCCCTAGAACACAAGTCTGATGTTCAGGCATAGTCTCATTAACCACACAACCTTCCAATGCAATGTATTATTTGAAAACTCTCAAATCTGCCCCAGGAGAATGCAAACCCTGGCTTTTCCAATTTCCTTTTTTATTTTAATAAATCGTTTCAGATCTAAGGTATATATGATTTAAACTTCACAGCTAATGATTTTAGATAACTTTAATAAGTTCATAGCTAATGAGTTTAAACAACTATAATTCAAGATTTATTGTTTCCTTGAAAGGTATAAACAAAAAAGTTCAGTCTAGGGCTAACAAGTTTAGGTATGTTCAAATAAGTTTTGTAAGTTCAGTTGAAATAGTTTAAAAAAATTCACACATTAATTGATTTCTTTCAAAGTCAAAATCTTCTAAATGTTCTGATCTGCAGATTGATTTCATTTCACACAGATGCTAATAGCTAAAACGTACATTACAGTGCTTCAATGCATCGGTTTTACTTTATTTTATTTTATGTTAATTTTATTTATTTATTTATTTTTCCGTCAAGTGTAAATTTTGGTTTAGTAGCTCAACTTATTAAGAGAAAATTCAACAAAGCAGGGGGGAAAAGTCCACCATGGATCTAGGCAATATGAAATAAAAACTCGAATTTCAATATACAATTTCTCCCATAAAATAAGCCAGCATACACCAAGACACCAACATAATGGCAAAAAAAGCAACCTGCCACAAATGTTTATGCCCCTTTCTCTTAATGAACTTCATAGATTATATCAGTAAAGATGACCTCGAAGAGTAAAAGGGGCAGTCTTTGAGCTTGCAGATCATCACAAGTTTTGAGAATTCCATGTCTCCTAATTAGCAAGATATAACATACACACAAGAGGGGATAAATCGCTTCTGTCGTCTCTGAGCTTGCAGATCATCACAAGTTTTGAGAATTCCCAGACAAGCAAGCCCACATGTCCTGCTCCCCTGTTTCAGAGCTTGTATTCTGGTATTGCTGTTATGAATTGCAGCTCTGAACATCAGAACTTGTGTGTGTGTGTGACTGAATTGCAGCAAGCTTGTGTGTGTGCGTGTTAATAGCATTTTGTCTTTTTGATAGGAATCTGTTGTTATGGCTAATTATTCAGTGATTTAAAGGGGGAAGGGTGTTTCATAATGGGAGTGTTATTAGTTGATTAATGCTTCAATTTTTGTATAATGAAATCTGTTGATGAAGCTCTTGACAAGCTGAATGACCCTGACACTGAGGTCAGTACTTGAATTTGTTATTGTATTTTCTACTGTTGAACGGTTTGCTAAAAGAAAGTTCTGAATCTCCCAAACCTTCCCCTTCCGCTTCCCCTCCCAGGTTTGACAAAGATATATGTTTTTTATTGTTTTCAAATAGGAGCTTGAAGTTCTTGCTATAAAGTCACTTTTTATGGAAAAAACAAATAAATAAATATAAAAAAGAAAATGTAGAACGACTAATCTAAGAAGATACCTTGGCTTTTACAGTTTCATCCTCCCTCGATCCCAGCTCAAGGTTAATATTGGTATGGGGCACAGAAATTAAAGTGAAGGAAACAATAAAAAAATTACAATTGTACTTGAAAACAATTTTATAAAAAATCAGAGAGTATAAACATTTTGGGGTGTTTAGAGGGGGAGAAGGGTAAGGGGTTGGGGACATTGCTCACTTGCTCAGAGATTGGTTCCGATGATATATGGTAAATGCAATGTGCTCTACCGTATGAGTATAACCTATACATTTCTGGTTTCGTACGTCATTTTTTTTGTTGTGATATCTTATGTGTTCTGTTCTGGTTATTGTGATCTGTTTTTGGCCATTGTACATATATCTATATGAAGTATGAACTGATTGTGATCAATTTATTCATATGTGTAATGGTTGTTGCTCTGGTAAATAATGATTTAGACTAATTTATACTTTGCATTTTTTTTTTTTTGAAGATTGGAAAAGGCAATGTAGGTGCAACAAAAGAATAGGCCGGGACACTTGAGCATCAACAAGCGACTATATCGATCAATGTGGCCATCATCTATCTATTTTGGTTTTTAGTCTTATATTAGTGATGTATTTATTTAGGGACAAGCTACATACTATAAAAAGCAACCATTTTTTTTTATTGATTGTACTGTGTTGATGTTTTCTTTTCTAAATTTGGTAATTAACTACGTACTCTTTTTATTGTTCGTTGATTAATTATGATTTTTTTTTTAATCTAGTGTTATATAGAATTTTTGTTTATTTTTATTTTAATGTTATTAATTAATTTATGATAAATTTAAAAAATTATAATGTATTTATGATGATAAATTGATAAAAGAAAAAAAAAAGCTTAAAAAATAAATCTAGACGCTTTTTAATGTCTACATAATTGTACATTTTCAAATTTCAAATACTTTCCCGCCATACCTTAGGCTGACACGAATAAACGCAAGACAACAAAAAGCGTCGCTAAATTTGATTATGTGGACAGTAAAAAGCGTCGCTAAAATACTACATACATTTGGGATAATGCGCGAAATACGTAATTTTCGACGCTTTGTATATTATTTTGGACAATAAAAAGCGTCAAGAATCCCGACGCTTTTTTGTGTCCCTGAAAAATTTTCGACTCATGGATTTTCGACGCTTTTATGCAGCGTCGAGAATTTATTTTTCGACGTTTTTTAGCGTCGAAAAATGGGCTAAAAAGCGTCCAGAAAACGCGCGTTTTGTAGTAGTGCATTAATGGGCCTCTAACTTGATTAACCCATTACCCTTGTGTGTGACCAATATAGGATCCATTCTAAAGGGCTTTGGGCTATTTGACTAGCCCAAAGATCATCTCTCATAGTCTAGCAACAGAGGATGACGCCCCAATAGAATGAACTTATTATCTCCATAATAGTGATCCTTGATATATCTAGTAATTGCACTTATCGAAGACACAATTCCTTCAACATCTTCCCAGCCTTCTCTCAAGATCCATTGAGTAGCAGTAGTAATGGCCATAGTTTCAGCCATGAGGGCAGAGGAAGCCCATGTATTAGCTGCAATACCTTTCCCCCAATTCTGATGCTGGTCTCTACAAATGCAAGCAAAGCTTGCAGAATTTCCCTGCCTTTTAAAAGAAGCATTCACTGTTATACAAAGGCTAGTGTCCTCCAGGGTATAAGATGGGGGGCTATTATTGGCAACCTGGGTCTGGTTGGAAGAATTAGGTCCTAGCCAGGCTACCTCAAGAGCCCAAGATTTAGCAGCATGGATATGATTGGAGACATGGATTGATTTTTTGTTGAAAATCTAGTCATTTCTCCTAAGCCAAAGTCTCCAAGTTATCAAGGCAAAAGTTTAGTTCCAAGGGAGCTGAAACAGGTCATGGGGGGTGGTGATGTCCAAATTGTTACAAAGCCACTCATAACCATTAGTGTGCTGGTTTGTGTCGGGGGGGGGGGGGGGGGGGGAGATAGCATTCCACATTTCTTGAGCTCTATTGCAATCTCTGAGGACATGAATAAGGGTCTCAGGGGTACCAGGGCAGAATATGCAAGATCCTGAGGTTTTGATGTGCCTAGTATGGAGGTGGTCTGTAGTGGGTAACCTATTCCATAAGCCTAACCAGAGGAAGAATTTAACAGGAGGGGGGATGGCCAATTGCCATATCTTAGAAAAATAGGCCTTATCAAGATGGGGATGAGTATTCTGCTGAAGCCATAGGTGGAGGTAAGCAGTTTTTGCATCAAAGAAAACCCCCTTACCCAAGGTTGAGAAGATCTGGTCCTCGCCAAAACAGGGAAGAACCATACTATGGATGTGAGAAATGATATAAGGAGGGAGGAAATGCAACAAGGGGGAAGGATTGAACACTCCCTCAGATAAGACAGAATCTACAGTGAGAGTGTCATCATTCTCCCTTAGGGGCCTTGAACTAAATCCCTGAGTTTCCTAAGGCCAGTCCAATTGTCATTCCAGAGAAAGCATGTATTGCCTTTACCTATAGCCCATTGAGAGAAGGAGGTTAGAAGATCCCAACCCTTTCCTATGTCTTGCCAAATGTGAGAGTGATTTCTAAATTTGGCTGGGTTAAGCCTATGAAAGTACTTCTCTTTGATTAGAGTGGCAGCTAGGTTACTAGAGTTCTAAATCTTCCAGCAAAACTTGGCCATGAGCACAATATTTTGAATGGGGGTCAACCTAAATCTAAACCCTCCCAAGTCCTTAGGGTAACAGATTTTTGACCATGCTAGAAGAGGGGTTTTCCTCTTTTCAGAGGTAGTGCCCCATAAGAATCTATTGCAGATTTGATCAATGGTAGAAGCAATTTTCTTTGGTAGCATGATGGCCTACATACTGTAAGTAGGGATTGCAACCAAGGAAGACTTGATTAGAACAGCTCTACCTACTTTGGAGAGATTCTTAGCTTTCCAAGCATTGAGTTTGGAATTCAACTTCTTAGTGATATGACTAAGCTGGGAAGAGGTTGGCCTTTATTTATCACTGAGGGGAAAGCCTAGGTATATACCAAGGTCATCACTTTCAGGAATGGAAAGAGTGGAGGTGAACAGATCTTTGATGAAGGGGGAGGCATTTTTTGAGAAGTACAGTTTACTCTTTGCATTATTCATGCACTGGCCAGACACATCCCAAAAGTTTGAAAGAGTGGTTTGCATGCTAGCAAGGGTACCAAAGGATGCCTCACCAAAAAGCAAAAGATCATCAGCAAACATGAGATAAGAGACAGGGGTATTGCTCTTTCTGAATCTAAAGGGATTCCAGGTTCCCTCATGGCAAGATGACTCAATAAGGAAGGATAGATAATTCATGCAGATTATGAAATGTAGAGGGGAAGAGGGTCCCCCTGCCTAATACCTCTAGAAGCAGAGAAATTAGAGGAGTTCACTCCATTAACCTTAACTTGGAAGACAGGATTTGAAATGCAATGCATGATCAGTTGAATAAGGAAGGATTGATCTCTACATATGATGAATCACTCTTTGTTTTGTTTTATTAAAAATGAACACTTGAATGTATCATGTTTTTATACTCCGTATATCACTATATTTTTTGTCATGTCCCTGTAATTTGTTTTATATGATTACATAGTGAAAAACAAAAGTTAGAGATTTCCTAATTTTTTGGTCGATGTGATAATACACTAACCAAATATTTGAGAATATCTTTCATATAAATTTCATGGCTTTTAGATTGTAACTTTTGAAGGAGTGCAATTTATCGAACACAACACAATGTTTTCATGGATTACTTGAGTCCAATTGTCCAAATACTGATTTCTAATCAAGACTAGAGGGGTCAAACCCGAACCGACCCGAAAAAAATTATCCGTTTTGAACTTTAACCGATCCGATTTGATCCGAGAAATTCAAGACCAAACCCGATCTGTAACCGAACTGAACTCAATCCGAATCCGAACTTGACCCGATCTGAACTTAACCCGGCACCGATTTTATCCGACCTGAACTCAACCCGAATCCGATTTGACCCGACCTAAACTCAAACCGAACCAATTTGACCCGACCTGAGCTCAACCTGATCCGAAATTGACCTGAAAAATAACCGATCATATCCGATCTGTTTTGACCCAAACTGATATTAACCCGACCTAATTTTAACTCGATTTGATTTTTACCCGATTCGAATTTAACCCGACCATAATTGATTATTGACCTTTTTATTCAAGTTCTTATGCTATATATTTGCTAATTATTAATAAGTTTACTTTTTTACTACTCCCTCCGTGTTTTTTTAAGTGATACACATTGACCGGCACATAGTTTTAGGCAATTTAATTGACTTAAATAAAATAAGAGGTAAGTCGGGTAGTGGAGTATTAAAAAATTGTTAAAGAAAGATAGTGGGGTTAATAGTTTATTGAAAAGTAATGAATGTGAGAGGAAAGATATAATAAAAAAGTAGTAGTGGGTTTGGGTGGGGACCATGAGAGGAGAGAGATATAATATTTTAATGTATTTTTTTGACAAAAAAGGAAGTGCATCACTAAATAAAATATGGCCGGAATGGAAAGTGTATCACTTAAAATAACATGGAGGGAGTACAAAGAAATAGTCTGGTGTCTTAAGTTTACTAAAAACCCATCACGTGAGACAATCTGACCAAAAAGTAGGTGGCATAAAAAGCTCTCTCTTTCTATTGCTCTCCTTTTTTCTCCCTTTACCATGTGTTTTTAGAATATTTTAATTATTGTTATGTATTTACAAATACATAACATTCCTTCATTACAACTTCTACAACTGTGCATTATCCTAGAATTATAGGCGTTATACATCGTATGGTTATATACACACTACATACATATGCAATAATTTATGCTCAAATAAAAAGAATGTACATAGTAACAATTAACTATTAATATGTATAGTCAAGTTTTTAATATAAAAATTGAATTAGTAATAAAGTAATTCTAACAACTCTAACTAATATCTTATACAAATTGAATTAGTAATAAACTAAACTAATTATAGTACAGATCTCATAACCTTGTAAGATTGTACAATTTGTTTGGGGTATTTTTACCCACGACAAGTGGACCAATGAGGAGGTGCCACGTATCAGAGGCTGGCAGGTCATCCTTGACCAATCCCCAGCTGACACGTGGCCTCTCCAGATACTCCCTTAGAATTGCGGCCTTCAAGGGCCCAATTTCCCAAAAATTCGCTATTTGGCGGCGCAGCCCATCAGTCCTAGGTTAAAATAACCTAGGAAGGGGCACTTTTCCCAATGACCCTATAAATAGGGAGATATTCCCCCAAAATGGGGGACATTCAGAAATTTACTATCATTTATTACATCCTACTTTCTCTCTCATCAGAGAACATCTGAGCTTGGAATCCAAGCAGATCCCCACCTAAATTTTTGCACTTTTTATTCTCCTTCAAGTTACTAACCTGAGCGTTGGAGGCGGAGCACCATCCACCCGGTGTCTCCGTTGTTTTTGCAGGTATAGAGTCAGCAGGACCAGTCTTCGAGTTGTAACTCTCCCAAGGGACAAAAGCACCCAAAACATTTGGCGCCGTTTGTGGGGAGAGTACCTCAACATGGTTCAAAATTCTTACCAATTATCAATTCTACCTCTCTACGTCCGGGTACTCAGACGGGTAACCCGGAGGACTTGCAACCGGTTATTCAGCCGGAAGGGTTTGAAATCCCTCAGCCTCCACCTAAGCCTCAGCTAGAGGTATTCACTGAGGAGGAGGAAGAAGAAGAAGACAATGATGTGGAGATCTACATAACCAAAGACGGTTCTCTCATCTCTAAATCCATTCGTTCCAGAGATCAGCTGAAGCGAAATCTAGATCAGGCGGGCCCAAGCAGCCGGCCCACAGGGAGGTCAGACGGGGAAACCCGGAAGACCAGAGGAGAAGCTCCAGTCACCCGGAATGAGCTCATGAAATTCATTAACTCCTTCAAGGGTGAAATCAAGGAGATGGTCAATAACAAGGCAGGCTCTTCCAAGAGTCAGCCGGCTAAAAAGATCCCCAATGATGGGAAGAAGAAGAAGCCGGTCAAGGACAGGCAGCCATTTCCTCATCCCAAGGAGAAGGCAGCCGCAAAACTTGACTGGTCAAAAATTCTGATGCCCCGGCGACCCCAGCCGGAGGCCAAAAAAGACGTCTACCTTCGATGCTAGAGAAGTCATCAATCGAAGGAGGCAGCAGCAGTCTGAGTCAGCTTCTACCTCAAGCTTTCCAGACAGCTTCAAGGAAGCTTCTGCAAGGAACTCTATGTCCTTGCATGAGAGCCGGACAGGCGGTAAATCCGTTAACACCGAACCTCAGCTGATGATAGGGTCTATGCCATACGCACCCCAGGCGCAGTATGGACAATATGGCCTCCAATTCATGCAGCCACCCCCATTCGGAGGTCAGGCGGCATATTCTAATGTCCAGCCACTGGACTGGCAGCTCCGGCTGTTGAGGCTAGGCGAACAGCCGTCTGCCTTTGCAGCCAATATAACAGAGGCGGCTCAGTCGGCCAAGGTTAAGAACATTCTGGTTGGTGCTTATGATGGCACCACCAACCCAGAAGACCACTTGATGGCATACACCAACCTGATGTGCTTACAAGGTTGGGACGATGCCACCTGGTGCCGTTGTTTTCCGGCTACATTGAAGGGCATTGCCCTGCAATGGTTTGGCAACTTGCCAGCCGGATCTGTTGACTGCTTCAAGAAGCTAGCCTTCTTGTTTACCACTAACTTCTCAATGAACATCCCTGCTAAGAAGACAAGTTTAGATTTAAGCACCATTAAGCAGGGAGAGAGAGAAGGGCTACGCTCATATGTCAGACGGTTCAACCTGGTCACAATTCAGATCCAAGGGCTGTCTGACGAGGTAGCATTTACAGACTTCTTCAAGGGTCTGAGAGACGGGTCGACTTTTAAGTTCGACCTTGTCAAAAAAGGGGCATTTGCGCTACAGGCGGCCCTGAGGGAGGCGGAAAGCTATATACAAGCAACTGACCTCTGTACGCCTGGTAGCCAGTCAGACTTCAAGAAGTATGACAAGCAAAAAGAGAACTGGTCTGCTCAGCCGGCAAAGAAAAAAGAAGATAGCAAGAAAAGAAAAGAAGTCTAGGCGGTCAGTGATTCTGAGCAGCCGTCCCAGAAGAAGAAGAAAGAGTTTAAACCGTACGTTCCCCGGTACGAGTTTAACAAAGACAGTAACTCCATCCTCATGGAGGTAAAGGACCGACTGTCCATTGAGAAGCTGAATCCAATGAAGAGTTCCGTCCAGTCTCGAAACAAAAATAAATATTGCCAGTTCGATGAGGAGGTTGGCCATGACACCAACGACTGCTTTAGTTTACAGCAGACGTTGGACCGTCTGGCTGACAAAGGGCTTTTGAAGTCCTATGTTTCTAAGTCCCCAGCCGGGGCAAAGAAGAAAAACAAGGGTCAGTCCTTTAAGGCTACCCCCAGCCTGCTAGTAGTTCGGAAACCGACAGGGATCCGGTCTACACCATAGCAGGCGGATTCTCTTGTGGTGGCCCTACCATCCGGGGCACCAAAAGCCATCTTCGAAAGATGGATAAGGATGATGAGGAGCAGGCGTCTGCCAGCTCCACTTTTCCGGATGTCCTCATTACTGAGAAGGACAGGGGCAGCGTCCGCGGCCCGCATGACGACCAGTTTTAGGCGCATCCTTATTGACACCGGTAGCTCGTCAGACATCATCAGCCTCCGGTGCTTGCAGAAGCTGAAATACAACTCCAGCAGCATGCATCCGGTCACCCACCCCTTGGTTGGTTTTGGGGGCGGGATGGTCTATCCAGCCGGAAGAATTGACTTACCCATCCGGCTGGGTGAGAAAGGCCGGGGACGACATATTGTCGTCAGATTCTTGTTCGTTAAAGAGTTAACTGCCTACAACATCATTCTTGGGAGGCCAACCCTCAACAAAGCCAAGGCGGTAATCATCCCTTCTCTTATGCTCATCAAGTATGAGAGGGATGATGGTTCTGTTGGTTCCCTGAACAGGGATCAGAAGACGGCCAGGGAGTGCTACCTCTCAGCCGTCAAGGATACTGTGGCCGCAGACGGCCAAGGGAAGGAACCAAATAGACCTTGACAATGTCAAGGATGCTCCTTCACCTCCGCCAGCAGCCGGAAAAAAGAGAAAAGCTGCAGAGCTGGTGGTGGTGAAGAAAGAAAAGAAATAGCAATCACTGACCAGTGAACGGTCAGAGGAGCTCCGTTCCCAACCGGCTGGTGAAAGTATTGATCTTGTTCTGGACGATAGCCGTCCAGAGCAAACTGTTAAGGTTGGGACGGTTGCTAATGCTATTCTGGGTGCAGACTTGCACCTTCTGTTGAAAAAATTCAAAGATTTGTTTGCCTTTGAAGTGGAAGAGATGCTAGGCATCAGCCCGGATCTCGCTGTCCACAAACTTGCCGTGGATCCAAAAATGAAGCCCATCCGGCAAAAGAAGAGAAACCACGGTGAGGAAAGAAGTCAGGCGGCAACTGCCGAAGTAAAAAAGCTGTTGGATGCCAGGTTCATTTGGCCTTGTAATTTCCCCGACTGGGTGGCAAACGTTGTACTTGTAAAGAAGCCGAATGGTACCTGGCGGATGTGTGTAGACTACACAGATCTCAACAAGGCATGCCCAAAGGATAGTTATCCACTTCCAAAAATTGACAGCTTGGTCGATTCAACAGCCGGTCATGCCTTGATGAGTTTTATGGATGCCTATTCCGGCTTCCACCAGATACCTCTGTGGAAAAAAGATCAAGAAAAGACGGCCTTCATCACTGATCAGGGGTTATTCTGTTATATTGTGATGCCGTTTGGCTTGAAGAATGCGCCGGCTACGTTCCAACGGATGATTAATACAGTCTTCATTAATCAAATTGGGAGGAATGTAGAGGCGTACATTGATGACATGATAGTCAAATCCAAGCAGCAGGCGACCTTGCTGATCTCCAAGAAACCTTCACCACACTCTGGCGGCATAAGGTTATGTTAAATCCTAAGAAATGCGTCTTTGATGTTGAGTCTGGAAAGTTTCTCGGATTCCTGATTGATCAAAGGGGGATAGAGGCTAACCCTGAGAATTGACATGAAGTCACCCCGCACTGTCAAGGAAGTTCAGAGACTCACCGGTTGCCTGGCCGCCTTGGGGAGGTTCCTCAGCCGGTCAGGTGACAAATGCCTTTACTTCCTCCAAGCAATCAGGAAGAAGACTAGATTTGAGTGGGGGGATGATGCTGAGGCGGCATTCCAAAAATTGAAAGAACACTTGCACTCTTTGCCAAGGCTTGTTAGTCCTTTGCCTAGAGAGAAGTTGTACATGTACCTAGCCGTCTCAGACCATGCTCTCAGTGCCGTTCTCCTTGCTGAACGAGACGGTACGCAGCTCCCGGTATATTTCATTAGCCATGTGTTAAAAAACGCTGAACTTCGGTACCCCATGGTGGAAAAATTTGGTCTTGCTCTATATATGGCCTTCAAAAAGTTGAAGCCATACTTTCTGGCACATCCGGTGGTAATCTACACCGACCAGCCCCTCAATCGGCTAATGTCCACTTTGGAATGTTGAAATGGGCTATTGAAATGCAAAGTCTTGAAATCTCCTACGAACCAAGGAAAGCAGTGAAAGGTCAGGCGTTTGCCGACTTCATTGTTGAAATGACCCGTCCGGTTCTCCCGGATAATGTTTATCAGGTTTGGAAGGTGTATGTAGATGGGAGCTCTACAAAGAACGGCTGTGGTGCAGTCATTGTTTGTGAATCTCCAGAAGGAGATAGATATGATTATGCACTACGGTTCAAGTTTCAGGCCTCAAATAACGAGGCGGAGTATGAAGCCCTGCTAGCCGGAATCCGCATGTTTAAGGCAGCAGGGGCAACAAAGATTGACGCCCATTCTGATTCTCAGTTGGTTGTTAGCCAGTATGAGGGCACTTATGAAGCGACCCATCCGGCAATGATCAAATATCTTCAGGCTGTCAAAGATGAGGCTGGGACACTTGAGGAATTTAGATTGAATCAAGTGCCCCGGTCAGATAACCACCCAGCGGATGCACTGTCAAAATTAGCATCATCCGCCTGCCATGATACGCCTCGGTCAGTCTTTTGGGAAGTTCTTGAAAAAAGAAGTATTTATGAAAAAGAGAGCAGCAAACTTCGAGTTGAGGAACGGAGAACTCTTCCAGGCTGGTTTTCTCAAGCCCTTGTTGAAATGTGTTACCCCAGAAAATGGGAAAGAGTTATTCGAAGAGCTGCATGCGGGATTTTGTGCCTCTCACATAGGCGGCAAGTCCCTAGCCGTCAGAGCCAGGCGGCATTATTTTTGGCCTACCCTTGAGGTAGACGCCAAGGAATTTGTGAAGAAATGTGATAAATGGCAAAGGTTTGGCAAGCTAATACATCGCCCGGCTACTGATCTGACGGCAATCCACAGCCCTGTCCCGTTTGCTAAGTGGGGCATGGATATTTTGGGTCCTTATACGCCTGCTCCAGGCGGAAAGCGCTATATCTTGGTGGCTGTGGATTATTTCACCAAATGGGTGGAGGTGGAGGCAGTTAAGAATATCAAGACAAAGGATTTCATCTCTTTCATATGGAAGATTATTATCACCCGATTTGGGGTACCTATGTCTATGGTATTTGACAACGGCCCTCAGTTTGTGACGCCTCAGCTCAACACTTGGATAGGAGATCAGGGTATCTCAAGTTACTTTGCCTCAGTCGGCCGTCCTCAAGCAAATGGTCAGGTTGAGGCATTCAACAAACTCATCTCAGACGGCATTAAAAAGAGAATTGAAAGAGCCGGTGGTCTATGGGCTGAAGAGTTAATTCATGTCCTTTGGGCCATCCGGACAACTGCCAAGGGGTCAACCGGAGAAACCCCGTTTCTCATGGTATACGGGGCTGAAGCCGTTTTACCCATTGAACACTATGAGCCTACGCTCAGAGTGATGCTCTATGATGAAGAGGCAAATTGGGAGGCCATGCGGCTGGCATTGGACTCCCTCCCGGAACGCAGGGGCAATGCTTCCCTGCGACATGAGATATATCGTCTGAGAATGACGCGAGCCTACAACAAAAGAGTGCACAAACGTCCTTTGAAAGTGAACGATTTTCTGTTACGGAAAATGGAGGCAACCGGTAGGGCCAATGAGCTTGGAAAGCTAACTCCTAATTGGGAAGGCCCCTACCGGATCTATGAAGAAGTTAGGGATGGCACATACCGCCTGGAAACCCCAAACGGTAGACGCCTACCTAGAACTTGGAAAGTAGACAACTTAAAAAAGTACTACTTCTGAGTGTTGTAAAGTTTTTTGTAACAAGAAAGTATCAATGAGAAATGCTTTTGTTTCATTTATTGTCTTTTTTATTTCCGTCTGGGTTTACCCATACTAATGATGAAAAGTTTAGTAGCAAATTTAATATGTGAATAATTTGAGGCCAATGGCCAGATGAAATCTAAGTTTGATACTTAGTATATGAAATCAAAAGTCCATAGTGACTAGAGGCTAACAGCCGGATTCTTAAGCTAAGCACAAAACCGTTTAGTGGCTATCAGCCGGTCTACAACTAAACCTGAGGCCAAGGGTCAGATGGTTGTCCATTTTCACAAATTCGTCTATTCCAATACGGATATAGGTGTCCGGCGACACCCCTCCGAGTGCAATCGTCGCAGAGAACAGCCACCTTGCTTGTTCTATATGCCCATACAGGCGGCAAAGATTGAGTGGTTAAAACAGCCAACTCATAGCTGTCTGACCATGTTATTTCTCCTAAGTAATTTTTTGTTGTGAATTCTCCGGCTGCCTACAAGTATCAGCCGGAGTACCATCATAAGTTTTTACTTAGTAAAATTTTCTTGAAGTTACGGACTCTTGGGGAAAACCCTTTTTTGCGTAATGGCTATAAAGAATACCCAGGCGGTTTGATACCGACTGGGGCAGAGGTTTTAGGTCTGTCATTTTTCCGGCTGTGTACTTGGTTTGGGGCAATCACTATTACGTTACAAACATCCCATACTCTTTAAAGTATGAGAAGTTTCCAAGGCAATCAATCCTTTTTCTGATTAAAACAACCACACAGCCGCCCAGGGGCAAGGACAGCCGGATTTGTACCTGCCTCATGCTTCTCATAAGATAGGCAAATTCACAAGTATATATATTGAGTATATATGCAAAAGTGAAAAAACTGAAAAAAAAAATTGAAAAATTGCGCAAGTATAAGAAAACTGACTGAGTCGGTGTACTTCAATAAATAAACTGGCTCAAGGCCAGAAATAATTGTTAGCCGGATCCACATCCGGCATACAAAGACAAAGGAAAAAGAAAGTTACATAATTACTCGCTCACAGGCCGGAAAAGCAAAAGGTTGGCATACAACCGCTGAAAGAAGAAGGGTGGTTGGCATACCGCCGCAGAAAGGAGGGGAGCTACGCTTGTGGTTGTTCCGGCTGGGCTGGAGTGCTGGAAGGAACCTCATCCGGAACCACAGCCTCTTCAGGCTGGCTGTCCTTGTTGTCCAGTTCCTTGATAATCTCGTCCAGGTCCGGCTCCTCTGTGTCCGAAACCTCAGCACCATTTTCCAGGGCCCATTCCTTGAAGCGAGGCGGAGCAGGATCCTGGAGAACTTTGGCGTCATACACCTCTGTAGCGTAATTGTACCTCGGTTTGTAGACTTCAAAGTCTACTTCAGGATAGAGAAGCCCCCAAGCGTATCGGAGGCAGATCTTATTGTCCCGCTCATTCTCTTTGATGAGCCGGGCCTGCTCAGCTTTGAGCTCCTCAGCATGCTTCCCCTTCAGAGTGGCAAGTTCAGCAGTCAGCCGGGACTTGTCTGCCTGTAAGGCAGTATTCTCTGGATCAGCCCCCTCCAAGGCCTTGAGGTTGGATCCGGCAGTTTTCAGCTGAAGCTCCAAGTCGCTGATCCGGTTGTTGGCTTCATCATTAGCAGCCATCAAAGTCCTGACCAGCTCCTCCTGTTTCAACTCGAGGGCTTTAATCTCAACATCAAAGATAATATAGGCATATTCAGCAGAGTTGAGATTGGCTTGAGCCCTTCTCTTGGCATCAGTTACCTCTTCCTGCTTCTTCCGGAAAGGCAACCGGAGCCCATCCACCCGGACCATAACCTGAGCAAGGTCTTCCGGGAAACTAAACACTTAGCAAAATTGAAAGATGAAATGAAAAGAAATGAAAAGAAAAAAGTTAAGGGGCAAGTTTCACTTACCTACTCCAGCTGCCCCAGAATCTGGTCGAAGTCGACCTCGTGGCGGTTGGGAATGGAGTTCTTCTCGGACTGGGTGAGAGTTCTCACCATCCGTTTGCCAAACCCCTCCAGGTCCGGGGCAGAGGCAGCATCTGCAGCATAAGAAGGACTTGGTGAGAGACTAGCAGCATATTTGGCATTCATTCTTTGCCGGCTACTCACAGAACCCCCGGAAGGGTCAGTCATAGTCTTGACGCGCATAAAGTCAAGCGGCCAAGGAATTTCAATCTTACCTTTGGATTCGACCCTCACCAGCTCCTCCCCTACAGCTGCAGCACCACCTGCAGCCTTTGATGGCTCGCCATCCTTCGATGCTTCATGAGCATCCGACTTTTTCTTTGACTTCTATGAGTTTTCACTCAGAGTTGCCATGGCTTCGGGGCCCTTTCCCCCGGTTGTAGGGAAACCTTTGGCGTTAACACCAAAGGCCGTTGAGGTTGCCTTCCTCCCGGTTTTAGCAGCCGGTTTCTGAAGGTTCTCATCCCCAGGTCTTTACAAGACCTTTTTCATAGAGCGGGGGAGGATGCCAGTTGAAGCCTGCAAAAACACAAAGAAACCATAAGTCATCCGGAATCAAAAGAACTTGGAAAATTTCAAGGAAAGTTGAAGTTATCTTACCCTTCCTTTTTTGGCCTCCTTGGCCTCAATGGTAGCCTTCTTGGCCAAGATGGTTTCTTTGCGGAGCTGAGCCGCAGATTTTTGGGGGGTCTTAGCCGGATCGACCATTTTCCTTGCTTCCTCTGCAGAAAAACATAAAAGAGTTAGAACAAGAAAAAGTTCAATGCAATGAAAGTTAAATTGCAGGCGGAAGACTGCTGGGTGGGTGAGTGTATCTACCCTTTGTAAACATAAGGCTCAACCCGCGAGCGGACAAGAATCTCTCATCCGTAAAGAAATCCGGGTGGGGGATCCAGTTTCTTGGAACAACTATATGAGTCCCATCCCCCAAGGGCTCAGTTGTTGTCTTGAAAAACTCTGGCTCTATTATTTGCTCCCGGGCTTTGACAGTAAGGGCTGGGCGTATGCACTTTTGACCCACCAAAGCCGGCTCCCTGTTGTAGCGCCGGAGGATTCTGTTTATTCTTACCTGTGGGGAGGAAACCAAATACCACTTGTGTTTCCAGCCTCCCCACTTGGACACCTTGTCCAAGGTCATCAGGTACTCCGGGAGCGTGGAAATAGTGTACCACGCTCCATATCCGCCTGGGGCACTTTTGAGATAGTGCATGTGGGTGAAGACAGTGAAGCTGGGCTCAATGTCCTAGAGCTCGCAGGCGGCGATGTAGCTCAAGATATTGACCCAAGAGTTAGGCATTAATTGACATACTCCCAAGTCATATCCCTTCAGGATCTTCCGGATGCCTTCTGTGAAGGAGGAAACGGAGGCAGGCTTCTATTACCGCCTCATAGCAGACAAATTAATTGTCTGCATTGTCAATGTCATCCCCCCAGGCTAAAACAGCATCAGCCGGAGGGACGATGATGTCCCAGTCTTTCCCAAAGGGGTGTTGTTGTTTGAAAGCCTCAAAGCCGCTTTCAAAAAGGTCCCTGTCTCCAGGCTTCATCCAGGTCTTAGCAGGATCCGGGTTTGCGTCTTTCTTTGCTGTTTGGCGATAAGCCTCAACAAGGTTCTCTCCATCAGCCCTGGATCCTTCCGGCTCCCCAGCCGCCTCTTCAGCTGAGTTATTTTGGTCTGGGGAGGAGGCGGTCTCCTCACTATCTCCCCTTGAGTCACTATTGCTGGAAGTAGACGGGGTGTCCTCAGCTGAGTTACTTTGCTCAGCCGCCTCGTAGTCTTCCTCCCTCACCACTTCACTTGCGGGCACTTCCCTAGTGCGCCGCCTGCTGGGCTTGGTAGACGTTTGCTTAGTTCTAGCCATTATGTCCTGCACAGACACAGAGAGGGAAGAAGCCGGAGATGAGCAAAGCACTCCAGAAAATCCAGACAAGGCACCCCCGATTCTAGACTCAGCCGTCCTTGGTGACCGGCTGAGCGTCCTAGGCAGTGCCGTGTGTGCAAATAGAGAGTTCATTTTATTTTTGAAAAATTAATGTATTGATGAGTGACACTTTTGGCACTCATTTGGTTCCTTTTTGGATGATTTTTATTCCATTTTATCTCTCCTTTCTTTAGTTTTCCTTAGTTTTATTCTTGTTTTCTTCATTTTATGCTTTTTGTAGTTAGTTTCTCTATTTTGTGCTTTTTCTAGTTTATTTGTTATTTTTCCCTTTTATTTGCTTTTTCTCCTTTGTTTGTAGGTTGTGATTGATTGTCCAAGGATTCCCGAGCTTCCTCTCCATGATCTTTCATTGTTTTCATGCCTAAAGCTTGTGCAAGAAGTTTCAATTCAAAAGAGGGATCAAAGGGGCATGCTTCAAGGCCTTGTGTATGCCTTCCTCATGGCTTATACTTTTCAAGAAATTCAAGAAAGTTTCTGCCTACTTTGTCCTCCATCATCACCTAGGATGTGTGCACTGCTTGAGATAGGACGAAGAGAAGAAGGGGGAAAGACCCAGGGTTGTGCGGGCGCACAGAGGAGTATGCGGCCGCACATCTGTCGTGTGCGGCCGCACATCAGGTGTGTGCGGGCGCACATGCCTGGGTGTGCTCCCGTGCGCACCATTCTCTCTCCTTCGAGCGCCCGCACCTGCGTGGGTCTATTCTTGGGCGTCAAAACCGACCTTCTCCTTTGTATATATAGTTATTTCCTTCTATTTTTGTAGTAACAAGTGATAATAGAATTAGATCATATTCTTAGCTTAGTTGAGAGGTTCTCTCTCTAGATTTAGGGGTTAGTTTTAGGAGTAGATTTTAGAGAGAGAAAGTGAAGAATTTCAATGGTGATTGAGAGATTGAAGATCCAATGGTGACAATTGTATTGGAGATCTACTCTATTATCAATGAGCATTTCTAAACTCTATCTTATTTATTGTTTTGTTTAGTATTCATGTTTAGATTGTTGATTTTATTGTGTTTTGATGATTTGATGTTTGATGTTTGATTAGAGTAATTGTTCTTCTTTAATTGTAGATTCTTTGATTGTTGATTGTTGATTTCTTTAGTTGTTGGTTGAATTGATGATGTTGCTAGAGTAGTTGTTTGGTTAGGGATTTGGTGAAGCTTGTATTATGTAATGGATTGATGTAGATTGGGGATTTTGATGGAGTTGATGATGTGATTAAATTGGTTAATTGATTATGTGCATGTGTGTGTTTGATTTAGGCTTGATCACCCTAGTTATTCACACTAGATTGCATTGTAAGTTCACATTGATACGGACCATTGATTTGTGGCTTGCATTTACACGATTGAGGTGTCTTGTGATGTTTCCTAGCTAGAGTTTATCGTAGTTGACGCTAGTTAGACCTCTAGGAGAATAGCTTGATATGCTCTTTTGGTTGCATAATTGATCTTCCCTCACATTGCTTGACTTAGTCAACTTCCTAAACCAATTTGCTTTGTTCATTGCTAATATAAGTGAATCCTAATCCCTAGCATTTTATTTGTTTGTTTCCCTTGTCTTAGTAGTTGTTAGTATACTCTTTTATCTCTTGTTTTCGACCTAGCTTAGGCATACAATTGAAAGCATTTAGACATTACCGTTCCTTTGGGTTCGACCCTTAACTTACCTCTATACTTGTATTTAGGTTTGTTGAGTGTTTATAAATTTTGTTTGACTTAGGAGGATTAGTCCAACGACCTAGTTTTCCCAACGTCAAAATGGCGCCGTTGACATTTGGAGATTTTAAGAAGCCAAATGGAATTGTTGAAAAATTTGGAAGAGAGCAATGAGGTTGTTTCTAGAAGGAATGAGGAGATGGAGAATCAATTATCATCAATATTGAATGTAAATGAAGTTTCTACTACTTTGGTAGATGTGGAAGAAAATGATGATGATTGTTTTGAGAGGCCTAAGGTGTGTGAGGAGGACATTAGAGAGCCTATGAGTGAGGAAAAGGGTGTAGAGATGGATGTTCCAAAAGAGAGTTTGCATTTTGAACCTCCTTCCCAACTTGAGTTTTGTTCCATTGACCCTTTACATGGAGTTGAAGAGAAGCTAAAATGGTTGACTTCTCCTAATTTTGAGGAAACATTAATTCAAGTTAAGAAGGATGGGACATTGCAATTTTTGAAGCGTGGAGAAGTTGTGAGGAGAGAGAGTGAGGATGAGAAGGATGAAGTAGTCTCCATGGGAGATTGGATGTTTGAGGGTGATGAGAACCAAGAGGTTTTGAGTGTTGAAAAACCAATTGAAGAGTCCATTTTCCCACCCACCTCCCTTGATTGCAATTTCATCCCCCCATTCCTCAATTTTGAAGACCAACCTTCTTCCACCTCATCTCCTTTGCATGATGACCATGGTTTCTTTGAGGGTGAGGCCTTGAGCTTAGATGATTTTGATGAAAAAGAGGTTCCATGTGATAAGGTTGAGGAGGTAGAACCTACTTTAGATGATTATGAAGATGAGAGGGAAGTGTTTGGTGAGATTGAATCTCCAACTCCTATCTCAAATTTTCAACCATTGCCCACCTCTTTCGCCTTTGATGACCCTTTCTCTTCTACAATTTCCACCATTGAGATGGATGAGGCCTTTTTAGAGGGAGATTGTACTTCTCATGATTATTTTGAGCTACCTCCCAAGTTTGACCCTCAATCCTTTGATGAGCTTCCTTTGAACCTTGATCGTGATTTGAAGCTTTTGAGAGCTCTCTTAGGATGTGAAGTTTGTGAGGAGGATGTGATTGAGAATGAGCTTGATTTGAATGATGATGAATTGGAGGAGAGCCCTTTGGATGTGAGTTCATTGGATGAGAGAGCTTGTGTTTCAATGGATAGTGGTGTAAGTGAGCAACCAATTCCTATTCCTTCACCTTACACCTCATTTTCAAGAAAGCTTGATCTTGTTCCCTCTTACCCCATGTCATTACCTTCTTTTCTCATATCCCCTCCTCTTGAAAAGCCTTTAGTCCCCCAAGTGCCTCATTTGATGACTTTTGAGGATGATGGTGGGATTTCCAACCAAAAATATTTTGTTGGGAAGAGTATGCCTTCTTCTTTTTCTTTAATTTCCCTTCCTTTTTCTTATATTCTTGTTTTTCCCTTCTCTCCTTCTTCTTCTTGGCATACTTCTTCTCAACTCCATAGGTGTGCACTATGCTTGTTGCATGCCTTATTTTTGTCATATGCATACTTGCTCTCATATGAAATGTGTAGTAGTGCATTTGACAAGCTCTTGAGATCGTTGCAATATTATTTTACTAGAGCGGTCAAGCTTGGACCTTAAGCAAGCCTTTCTCGGGAAGTAACCCGGGTTTTAGATTAGATTTTCCTTTTCTTTTTAGAATAGATTTTCTCTCATGGAAATTTTTGTGTGCCTTTTGCTAGGTACATGACTTGATATACTTTGGTGCTTCGATTTGGATCAAGAATCAAGGAAGGTTGACTCCTATCTTTGCGAGCATATGGAAACAAGGTTCAATTCTTGAGAAATTAGCTTTGAAAGGTTTAAATTGGGTCATTTGCGGGTATTTACACCCACCTCAAATCCGGTAATATCTTTCCTTTCTCTTTCTCTAGTGGATGATGACTTGTTGGACATATGTTGGTTTGTTGGATTGATCTCCTTGTTTTCCCCTCCCATGGATTATATGATTTATGTTTGAGTGTATTTTCTCATTCAACCTTGGGGGAGGGTATTTTATCATGTTTGGTAGAATGTTGATTCTTATTTGCTATGCACCTTTGTATATGCTTTTCCATGTTTCTTATATTTTGAATAACTCCAAAAAGATTTTTGTTTCTATCAAGGCAAATTTGCGATGTGTTTTGTTTTGTTCTTGTTTTGGACATAATAACATTTGGACTTGTATAATTGAATGCTTTTCTTCCTAAATGGTAACGGTGTGCACGGTTTGAGAGTACGCTTGGTTGATTCTAGGATAAAGCATGCTAAGGTAGTTGGTTAGAATTAGTGGGAACATGAAGCCGGATTCTACTTGTTTGTGGCATGTTTGGTAGTTGCTTCCTATAGTCGATTTGACGCCAATAGTGAGTTTTTGCTACATCCGTGTGAGTTCTTTGTTTTTCAAGCCTTCTACCTATACTTGTATGAGCGGCATGGATCCTTGACGTTTCGCAAACCTAATCTTGAAACTTGACTCATAGAACTTGAATCCGAGACCGAACCATTTAGGGAGGACAAAGGCACCTTTTTCGGGGTGGTATTTTTCTTTTTTTAGGATAGTTTTATTCATTTTTGTTATTTTTGGGTTTACATTTGCCTTCTTGCAACCATTTGAGCCTTATCCCTTCTTTTCAAGCCACATCTTTAGTTCTTTGGCCTTTTGTTTCATTTTTCTTTCATTTCTTGGTTTTTGTGAAGCAATTGTTCATACTTGATGGAGTTTGTGGTGGAGAAGTTGATATGTTTGGTTCTTATGAAAGCATGATTGTGTTATGAATTCTTTGTGAATAATGGCAAATGAGTATGAGTAAAAGTCGTCCTATATTATAAAAGGCATGGACAAATAAGCGCAACATCAAAAAAAAGCCGTCCAAAGTTACATAAGGCGAGGACAAAGCACTTTCACAATAAAAAAAAGAAAAAAAGTGAAAAATGAAAAATCCAAAAATATTTTGATGTGAGTATTCTCCCTTTTTGAGCATTGAGGACAATGCTCCATTTAAGCTTGGGGGGAAGCGTTCTCACGCTTTTTCTTTAATGTGTGTGGTTTATAGCTTTGAATAAGCTTGGGGGTGTGAGTATTTTTGTTTGGATTGGTGATTACTTGATTGTGTTTCTAAAGAAAGGCGCCCTCTTTGCTTCACTTTTAGGGAAACCACCAAATTTCAAATTTTAGCTTACCTTCACCCTTATTGCCTTACGTTACAACCTTTGGGAAAGACCTTTTGACCTAGATAGTTGAGTCACTATTCGAGGGAGGGCATCATGGGTCATTGCCTAAGGAAAGGGGATGCATAGTCAAGATGTCGAGTAGCCTTAAAATATTTCTTTTCAGGTTCCTTCGAGGAATCATTGGGACACTCACTAAGGGGAGATTTGAGACTAGTGGGAAGAACGCGGTAAGATTGTTTGGGATGAAAGTGAATTGTGATAACTAGTTCCTATGCCTAGCATACCCTATGTTTCAATCAACCTTGGATATCTTGGAACGTGCATACCTTAACTACTTGAGAAAGATTGTCATTCATTTGCATTGTAGTCTTTGTGTTGGTTCATTTCGTAAAGGTTTGTTTTAATTTCATTTTCTTTCTTTTATTTTTATGGTTTGCCTCATTGATGTTTGGTGGAGAGTTATGGGTCAAACTCTTAAGATACCCTTACGAGACCTCACTCGTCCTCATAGGCGACTTTGGGGTTTAAAGGGCTTGTTGTAGCTAAAAACAACCGTGATTCCTACGACAATGAGTTTTAGTGTACATTCTTATCTTAAGTCTTTCTTTTTCGTTTACAATAAAATTTTCATCCTCTCTTTTTCTTGCTTTGTTTTGCTCGAGGACGAGCAAAAGTTTAGCTTGGGGGAATTTGATGAGTGACATTTTTGGCACTCATTTGGTTCCTTTTTGGATGATTTTTATTCCATTTTATCTCTCCTTTCTTTAGTTTTCCTTAGTTTTATTCTTGTTTTCTTCATTTTATGCTTTTTGTAGTTAGTTTCTCTATTTTGTGCTTTTTCTAGTTTATTTGTTATTTTTCCCTTTTATTTGCTTTTTCTCCTTTGTTTGTAGGTTGTGATTGATTGTCCAAGGATTCCCGAGCTTCCTCTCCATGATCTTTCATTGTTTTCATGCCTAAAGCTTGTGCAAGAAGTTTCAATTCAAAAGAGGGATTAAAGGGGCATGCTTCAAGGCCTTGTGTATGCCTTCCTCATGGCTTATACTTTTCAAGAAATTCAAGAAAGTTTCTGCCTACTTTGTCCTCCATCATCACCTAGGATGTGTGCACTGCTTGAGCTAGGACGAAGAGAAGAAGTTGGAAAGACCCAGGGTTGTGCGGGCGCACAGAGGAGTGTGCGGCCGCACATCTGTCGTGTGCGGCCGCACATCAGGTGTGTGCGGGCGCACATGCCTGGGTGTGCTCCCGTGCGCACCATTCTCTCTCCTTCGAGCGCCCGCACCTGCGTGGGTCTATTCTTGGGCGTCAAAACCGACCTTCTCCTTTGTATATATAGTTATTTCCTTCTATTTTTGTAGTAACAAGTGATAATAGAATTAGATCATATTCTTAGCTTAGTTGAGAGCTTCTCTCTCTAGATTTAGGGGTTAGTTTTAGGAGTTGATTTTAGAGAGAGAAAGTGAAGAATTTCAATGGTGATTGAGAGATTGAAGATCCAATGGTGACAATTGTATTGGAGATTGATGTGTGACATTTTTGGCACTCATTTGGTTCCTTTTTGGATGATTTTTATTTCATTTTATCTCTCTTTTCTTCAGTTTTCCTTAGTTTTGTTCTTGTTTTCTTCATTTTATGCTTTTTGTAGTTAGTTTCTCTTTTTCATGTCTTTTTCTAGTTTACTTGTTATTTTTCTCTTTTACTTGCTTTTTATCTTTTGCTTGTAGGTGGTAATTGATTGTCCAAGAATTCCCGGGCTTCCTTTCTATAGTTTTCCATTGATTTTCATGCCTAAAGCTTGTGCAAGAAGTGTCAAGTCAATGAGAGGTTCAAGGAGCATGTTTCAAAGTCTTGTTTATGCCTTCCTCATGGCTCATTTCCTTCAAGAAATTCAAGGAAGTTGCTGCCTACCTTGTCCTCCATCATCATCATCTAGGATGCGTGCACCTCGTGAGCAAGGGCAAGGAAGAAAGGAGGAAGCTGCAGCTATGTGCGAGCGCACTCAAGGAGTGTGCGGCCGCACATCTGTCGTGTGCGGCCGCACATCAGGTTTGTGCGGGCGCACATTCCTGGGTACACTCCTTCGAGTGCCCGCACTTACGAGGGTCTATTTTTGGGCGTCATTGCCGACCTCTCCTTTGTATATATAGTTATTTCTACCTATTTTTGGGGGAGGGAGTTTTAGTTTTAGATGGAATTTGATAGTTAGTTTTTGGGGAGAATTTTAGAGAGAGAAACTCAAGAACTAGAGAGAGAAGCTCATGATTTTTGGTGATTGCTCAAGGATTCCTCATTGTATTTGATCTTTGGATTAAAGTTTTGTAAGGATCTTCTTCTTGATTTCAATACAAGTTTGATTTTAGTTGATTTCATTAGTTTTTCATATTGTTGATGATTGATTTGGATTTTGATTGAATTTTGATTGATTTTGATTGATTATTGGTTTAATCTTTGAATTCAAGTATGTTGATGATGGAATTGATGATTGTTGTAGTTTTTATCTCCATTTCTATGGCTAGTGAGTAGTTTCCTAGCTAGGGAGATGGTGAAGCATGTATGAGTGATGGAATAGTGTAATTTGGGGATAATTGATGGAGTTGATGATATGATTAAACTTGGTTGATTTATCATGTGCATGTGTGTGATTAATTGAGGTTTGGCCATCTTTGATTAATACACTAGATTGCATTGTAAGCTTGCTATGATACGGACCATTGATTAGTAGACTTGCAATTTCACGATTGAGGTGCTTTGTGACGTTCCCTAGGTAGTGTTTAACGTAGTTGACGCTAGTTAGACCTCTAGGTGAACCACCTTAGTATGCTCTTTTGGATACATGATGATTTTCCTTCATATCGCTTGACTTAGTCGGTTTGACCTCCCAAATTACCGTTTCCATTATGATTGCATGTGGATCCATTGCCCTAGTGTCTTAGATTGATTTAATACAAGTTTGCATACCTAGTTAGCCTTAGTTCTACCTCAAACCCCTTCTTGATTCCGAAATAGCTTGATCTAGACTTCGTGCACTTGATATCCATTCCCTTGGGTTCGACCTTGACTTGCCACTACGCTAAATAGGGGTTAGTTAAGCTACAAATTTTGTTTGATAGGGTGGGGTGGTAGACCAACGACCTACCGTTCTCCATCCCATCAAAATGGCGCCGTTGCCGGGGAATGGTGCTTGAGTGTATGTTGTTTTTGAGTCTATTTCATTTTGATAAAATACAAAAAGATTTTGTTTCTCTAGGCTACACTTGTAGCCGTGCTACTAACATTTTTGTGTGAGTTTTGCATGCATAGAACCCGTGATCGTCCCCTTGTTCCCCTTGATCCGGAAATTGAGAGGACTCTTTCAAGAAGAAGAGTGGATAATAGATCCTTGGCTTATAGCTCTTCAAGTGAAGAAGAAATTCAAGAAGAACAAGGAATGGGTGAAAATCCTAGAATAGCCTTGAAGGAGCTTGGAGTGCCCGGGGCATATAGGTTTGAGAGTGGAATAGCTCCACCTACTACCCCGGCAAATGACTTTGAAATCCGGCCGGCAATGATCACCTTGATTGAGAGAAGGCAATATAGTGGGGCTAAGAATGAGAGCCCATTGAACCATTTGAAAGAATTTGAAAAATATTGCAACACTATCAAAGTCAATGGGGTCTCTCAAGAATTCATCCGTCTCAAGTTGTTCCCTTTCTCTCTATTAGGAAGATCTTTGGAGTGGCTAGACAAGGAAGTGAAGCCCAACTCCTTGAGAACTTGGGATGATGTTACAAAGGCTTTCTTGTCCCGTTTCTATCCCCAAAAGAAGACGGCGGAGGCAAGAGCCTTGATTCAAGGGTTCAAGCAAAGGCCGAGTGAAAGCCTTTATGAAGCATGGGAGAGATTCAAAGAGTATCAAAGGGAGTGCCCTCACCACGGAATCCCCACATACCAAGTGATCCAAATCTTCTATGGCGGTTTAAGTCCCCAAGGCAAGTCATGCCTTGATGGAGGGGCCGGGGGCCCTATCATGAACAAAACCGAAGAAGAAGTTGTGGACATCATTGAGGACGTGGTGACATATTATAGGGATTGGCAAGATGGGGAGAGAGACTCTTCAAGCAAGAAATCTTCATTGTATTCGGTGGACCATCTCAATGCAATCAACAACCTTTCCTCCCAAATGACAAACTTAGGAAAGGAGGTCACCGCAATCAAAGCTAAGTTAGAGAGCACTTCTACCTCTTCTCAAGCTTCTAATCTTCCCTCCCAATTTAAGGGGAGAGGTACTCCTTCTAACTCTCAACCCCCTCCCTCTTCACATAATATGCCTTTGGGTTGCTTGTTTTGTGATGCATGTGGATCGTATGATCATGACTCTAGTGTTTGTCCTAATGAATGTGTTGATGAATTTGACAACAATGAGTGTGAACATGTTAATTTTATGTCAAACAACAATGTTCAAAGGTTTGATAATCAAAAAAACCAATGGAATAGGAATTACCAAAACCAAGGCAATTTTAACAACTATAATCATAATGGTGGTTATAGGAACCAAGGGAATCAAGGTTCTCGTGGTAACCATAACCAAGGTTATAGTAGCCAAAATCAAAGCCAAAACTATGGTAATCAAAATCATAATTATGGTAATCAAAACCAAGGTTATGTAAATCATAACCAAGGTAATGGAAACCATAATCATGGTGGTGGTAACCATAATCAAGGTTATGGTTCAAATCAAAATAGGAGTAATTGGAACAACCAAGGAAGGGGAAATTTTCAAAACAATGCTCAAAGAGGTCCCCCACCCGGTTTTATTCCAAAGACTCAAAATGAAAATTCCTATTCACAACCTTCTTCTCCTAAGGCAACCTTGGAAGAGTTGATTGATAATCAAACCAAGATCATTAACACCTATATGGCGGTTAGTGATAAGAAATTCAATGAGATGATGACCCACAATAAGATGCTTGAGACTCAAATTACTCAATTAGCAAGCACTATTAAGGATTTTGCTAGTCCTTCATCTTTGCCTTCCCAAGGTGTTGAACCAAAGAAACCCGTGTACTCTATTGCCACAAGTGGTGGAAATGATTTTGATGAGGGAGTTTCTTGTTCAAAAGAGGGAAGAGAAGAGAGTGGTGCTAAGGAGAATGAAGTGGAAAGGGTTGAGTCTAAGGAAATCTATTGTGAGGTTGACAAAAGAGAAGAGTGTGTTGGTGAAAAGATGAGTGAGATAGAGAGATTTCCCGATCTACCATATCCCCAAAAATATTTGAGATTCAAAATGGATGAGCAATTTGGGAAGTTCCTTGAAGCTTTTAAGGATGTTCATGATTCTACATCCTCTACCGAACCAATTCCCGACATGCCTAAGTACTCCAAGTTTGTTAAGGAGATCTTAAAATAGAGAGAGGATTTTGATGAGGGTAGTTCGGTGGAAGGAGGGAAGTGCTTAGGTGCTCTTGTCCATGGTGAACTCCCAAGGAAGATGGAGGATCCGGGGAATTTTTCAATCCCTTGTCAAATTAAGGAAATGGTTTTTGAAAATGCTTTGTGTGACCTTGGTGCTAGTGTTAGCATTATTCCTTTCTCGGTTTTCAAGCGGCTTGATCTTGGTGAGCTTCAACCATCCAAGATAACACTTCAATTGGCCGACCGTTCTATTAAGTTTCCTAAGGGAAGAATTGATGATGTCCCCTTAAGGATTGGAGAGTTTGTTTTTCCGGTGGATTTTGTTGTTCTAGAGATTGAGGAGGATGAACATATTCCAATCATCTTAGGGAGACCTTTCTTAGCTACCTCGGGAGCTTTAATAGATGTCAAAGGAGGTCAAATTACTTTGAGGTGTGGGAAATTAGAAGAGAGTTTTAAGTTAAAACCAATGCATGAGTCTTTATCTTGTGTCCAAGATATTGCATGTGCTAGTCTTTCTCGTTCCATTGATGGTATGTGCATGATTGATTCTTCTACTAACAATGTTTTTGAGATTGTTGATGATGTTTGTGCAAGTATTGATGATGTTAGTGAAGAAGAATTTGTGATTCAAAAGCCAAAGGATGAGAAAGACATTGGTTTTCCAAATTGGTTCAAGCTTAATTCTCATGAGGAAGAGAAAGCTTCCATGTTTAAGGATGTTGAAGTCAAGCCGAAGAAAAAGGCCCGTGACTCAAAGAAGGCAAGAAAAAGGAAGAAGTTGAGAAGTGAATAAGAAGAATTTGAAAAGAACTTTGTGAGAGTTTCATCAAGCAACAATGAGAAGTTGCCAAAGGTTGAAGAAGAATTTGCTCTATCAACCACCTTGAAGAAGGTGGTGTTCTTTGATCCTCCATGATTAGGAGGAAGGGTCGAGCTTAGGACCTTAAGCAAGCGCTTCCCGGGAGGCAACCCGGAGTTTCTAACCTTTCTCTTTGATTTTTGAATTTTCTCATTTTTGTTTCTTTTATTACTTTGTCTTTTCTTTTACTTTTCTCCTTATTTGGATTTTTAGGATGTCCGTTTGCGGGATTGGAATTCAACAAATATGCATGATGGATGGAAGGTGTTCATGGCACAAATCATATTTTGTTCGATTCTAATCGAAATTTGAGGTAAAAGGGTAAGAATTTTAGAGAGGTTAGATAGGAATTTCATATTTTGAAAGTTGGAGGAAATTGATACTTAGTGAATTTTTGTGGTGTGTACATGAATTTTCAACTTTGAGGACTTTGAAAATGATTTTAGCTACTGCCTATGTTGTTCCTCATCACCATCATAATTCATGTGCGCACCCAAATAGGCAGTAAGTATCAAAATTTTTGAGAAAAAAAGAAGGAAGGAGCACGCACAGGGATGTGCGGCCGCACACGAGGCATGTGCGGGCGCACAGCCTGCGTGTGCGGGCGCACATCAGCGCTGTGCGGCCGCACAGATGCTGAACGTGCTATTATCTTCTTCTTCCTCCTTCTTTCCCTTCATTTCCTTCATTCCTCATCTCAAACCTCACGAACACCTCCTTCAAACCCTCCTCCTTGTGCGCATCTCCAACCCTCTCATTCATCATCTAAAATCACTCAAATCCTCACCAAAATCACTCCATTCTCACTCAAAATCACTCACAAATCTTTCTACACTACAAATTCCTCACAATTTGACCCAAATTTCACTCACTCTCTCTCCTACTCTTGGTGACCGAAAATTGGGGGTTTTGTGTGGAGTTCAAATTGCTTGCTCAAAATTGGTTTATCTTGCTTCTTTTATGGTATAATCCCTAACCCTTGCTTTAATTTTGCCAATTATATCATAAATTTGCATGAATTACAAATTTGTATGAGCATGAATAGTGTAGTATTGATTTTGTGATTTTTAATGCTTGTACTTGATTTTGGTTGTGATTTGGTGATATTTGATGATTGATTTTGCATGACATTGTGTTGTTTGTTGATTTTGTAGCAATTTTCATCAATTTTGGTTGAATTCTTGTGAGTTGAAATTTTGGAAAGTTGGTAGTAAGTGGTGATTTCGGTATTGGCTTTGTGTTTGCTCTTGGATTGATTGAAAAGGAATTTTTCTTGGTTCATTGATATTGTTGATTGGTTTGGAATTGGTTTGATTGAAGGGAATTGTGAAATTGGAGTTTGGTGATTTTGGTAGTAAGTGGTGAATTTGGGTGTGGTGCTCTTGGTTCTTTGGTTTGCTACTTGATTGTTTGTTGGTGATCTTCTATACTTCTCACAATGTCTAAATACCTCAAGAAACTCACCAAAAAGCGAAAAACCGATGTTAGCATCGAGGAACCTCCCCGCCCAAGTACCTCCACTAGGCCTAGTACATCTTCTAGGCCTAGTACTTCCAACCCATCTTCCACTCAAACACGACCTCCTACCTCTCTTCCAAAGAAGAAAAATTTCACCGATAAACAAAAAGCCTTTTATCAAAATCTGAAAGATGAAAGAACCCTCAAACAAACCCGCCATTACTTTCAATCCGATATGCTGAAGTTGGGGATTGATAATGATGTGCGGTCATTGCTTTTGAATTTGAGATTGGGAACTTTCATCGCCGACGCCTACCGCACCTACAAGGAGCCTACCTTGGAGTTCTTGGCTACCTTGGAGCTTGTACCCATTGGAGGGGTACATAGGGTGCGGTTCCAATTGTTCAACAACATATTTGACCAATCTTTAGAAGAGTTCAACGCCGCTTTGGATTTTGATCCCCATGGGGATATTATTAACGTTGAACACTTCATCTTCCCGGACTATGATCAAGATTCTTGGTGGGAAGACATCTCCGGTGGTAGTGAGTTCATCGCCAACAAGGCCAAGATCTCGGACGTGTACCAACCTTGTCTTAGGGTTGTACACCGTCTATTGGGCTATGTCTTGTTCCCCAAGCAAGAGATGGGGAAATTGAGTAAATTGGAGCTCAAAGTCCTTTGGCTATCTACTCGCCCGGAGTTTGTGGGCCGGTTGAACTTGAGCTACATCTTTGCCCAATATTGCTTGGACCTTCGCAAAAGGAGGACGGGAAAGATCCCCTGTGGGGGTATGGTAACTAGGCTTCTGACTCACCTTCGCCTCGATGATTATCTCCCATTTTGTAAGGAGATCGGGGATGCAGATTCCCATCTACCTCGATATGCAACAATTGGGTCAAATCCAATTTATCTCCAAGGGTTTTAGTGAAGGGAGATATGAGTGGCTAAGGGGCAACGAGCATTGGTGCTTCTTGCCTAACCCTAGCTTGACTTCTTTGGCTAGGATTGCCAACAATGTATGGCATGTTCCCAGGTCCTTCCGGCATCCCAACTTTGATTCCGAGGAGGATGAAGAAGAAGAAGATGAGGAAGAACAACAAAATCAACAACAGCAACAACATCAACAACAACAACATTTTTCTCCACACCAACAAGCTCCTCATGAGCAAGAACAAGAGCAAGGGCAACATGCTTTTGCCAATGAAGATTTGAAGGCTCTTAGTGAGCAAATGAGTGGATTGAAAGTCCACGTAGATGGCATGTACGATCAAGACTTTGGGGCCCTCTATGACCAAATAAGAGGTATTCAAGAGATGCAACAAGGTATGTTTATACAACAACAACTTTATGATGCGGAAGTTAACCGTGGGAACATTACTCCCCCGGTTAACTATCCGTATTTCCCGCCTCAACAAGGTCCTCTACCTTCGTTTGGGCATCCTTATTGGTCGGGGCCTTCTAACCCCGACACCGAGCGTCACTATTACCCGGACGAGCATGGTAACTATGATTACAAGGCTCCGGGTGGTAGTGACTATAGGGGGGATCCTAACTACCCCCATGTCCATCCCAACCACCCTTTTGAGCTCACTTTGCCCGATACCTACACCCCTCTTGCTCCTTGGCAACACGATCTTTTCAAGGGGCATTATGGGTGGCCCGAGGGGTACACCGGAGGATGGGAGCCTTACCCTCATCCCTTCGATGACCCCGAGCGCAACAGAGACTCCGATGGGGCCGGGCCAAGTGGGAGTGGTGGTGGTGATGGTAGTAGTTATTAGTTCCCTTTTAGCTTCTCATGCTTTTTACCTCCATCCCTCATATTTTTGATACTTGCTTTGTTTTGATCGGGATGTTGAGATGTATTTTCTATCTAGCTTGGGGGAACTAGTAACTTGCTCGGTGACCTTGTTGTTGTTGTGTACATATCTTAGTTGCTTGCATGTTTATTTTCATTCCTCTTTTTGGTTTCCTCATTTTCTTGATCTCTAGGCTACTTTCCTTGTAGCTAGCTTGTTTGCCCTATTTGCTTGGATGTTTGTTGTTTGTGGAGTTGTTTTGCTTGCCATGTTGTTGTTGATGATCCCTTATATCCAAACCCCTCAATCCAAATCTCTTAAATCCAACTCTTGTAGTTTAGAGTAGTTCTTTAGTTAGTCTAGATTTTATTTCCTTTATTCTTTATTTTCTTTGGTAGTTTAGCTTTTCTTTCCTTTAGTTGTATATACTTCTTGCTTTGTTTATTTTCTTTTATTTGTTGTTTTCTTTTATTTATTTTGAAGTTACTAACCATTTTCTTTGTTCATAGTTTCTTTTATTTCTTTTTCTCACTTGGTTCCTTGAAGAGCTTATGGATATGGAATGCTACGAGGTGGTTTCTTATTGCTTCGTTTATTTTTGCTATGCTTGGAATCCCGGTGAGACCTTTCTTATTTTTCTCTTTATTTTCCTTGGTTGCATAGAATAGGATTAGTTTAGGAGAAGTTGAATGGTTCGAGGATGGATGCTTGTTAACACGTAATGTGTTTGGGATCGGTGACTTTGTTGTCTATCGATCACTTGTTTGTCGATTGGGATTTTAATGTGTTTAACATGCTTTCTAGTCCTTTGCATGCTTTTCTCCTATGTTTTCCTTTCCTATGTCTCCATTTCTTTTCTTTTACTCTCTTTTATTTTACCTTTTTTATCTTACTTTCTTTTATTTTTCTTCTTATTTTTGATGTGATTTTGAGGCATTGTTTTTCATTTCTTTTCTTTTGAGATGAACCTTGTACATTGGACTTGTCTTTTGCATGACTTTCTTCCTAGGTTGTAAAGGTATGCACGGTTTGAGATTATGTTCGGTTGACTCTAGGATAGTGTATGCTAGGGTAGTTGGTTTGAACTAGGAGGATCATGAAGCCGGATTCTACTTGTTTGTGGTATGTTGGAAGTTGCTTCTTATAGTTGATTTGACACCATTGGTGAGTTTTTGCCACAACCTTGTGAGGTTACTTGTTTTTCTAGCCTTCAACATTCCTTGTATGAGCGGCGTGGATCCTTGACTATGCAAACCTAATCTAATAAAGCTTGATGTATGATTCTCAAACACGAGACCGAACTATCTAGGAAGGACAAAGGCACATTTTTCGGGGTGGTATCTTTCATTTTTACTATATTTTGTTATTTTCTTTTGTTTTGGGTTTACATTTGCCTTCTTGCAACCATTTGAGCCTTATCCTTTCTTTTCAAGCCACATCTTTAGTTATTTGACCTTTTGTTTCATTTTCTACCTTTCTTGATTTTTGTGAAGCAATATGATCTTTGAGATGAAATTTGTGGTGGTTACGTTGGAATTTTGGTTTTTATGAAAGCAAGATTGTGTTATGATTTCTTTGTGAATAATGGCAAATGAGTATGAGTAAAAGCCGTCCTTTATAATAAAAGGCATGGACAAATAAGTGCAAAAGTTATAAAAGCCGTCCGAATTTGGAAAAAGGCAAGGACTTTGCAATTACAATATAAAACACAAAAAAAAAGTGAAAAGTAAAAAATTCAAAAAATATTTTGATGTATTCTTTTCTCCTTCTAAGCATTGAGGACAATGCTCCATTTTAGCTTGGGGGAGAAGCGTGTACGCTTTTTGTATATATTTTTGTGAGTATAGCTTCAAGTAAGCTTGGGGGTGTTGTTTTTGTTTGGTAATTTCTTGATTGTGGTGTTAAGGATTGATCACCCTTTTGCTTCACTTTTTAGGAAAATCACCAAATTTTAAAATTTTTGCCTACCTTCACCCTTTACGCCTTACGTTACAACCTTGGGGAAAGACCTTTCGACCTAGATAGTTGAGTCACTATTCGGGGGAGGGCATCATGGGTCATTGCCTAAGGAAAGGGGATGCATAGTCAAGATTGTCGAGTAGCTTTAAAATATTTCTTTTCCGATTCCTTCGAGGAATCATTGGGACACTCACTAAGGGGAGATTTGAGACTAGTGGGAAGAACGCGGTAAGATTGTTTGGGATGAAAGTGAATTGTGATAACTAGTTCCTATGCCTAGCATACCCTATGTTTCAATCAACCTTGGATATCTTGAAACGTGCAAACCTTAACTACTTGAGAAAGATTGTCATTCACATGCTTTATAGTCTTTATGTTGATTCACTTCGCAAAGATTCGTTTCTATTTCATTTTCTTTCTTTTAATTCTATGGTTTGCCTCATTGATGTTTGGTGGAGAGTTATGGGTCAAACTCTTAGGATACCCTTACGAGACCTCACTCGTCCTCATAGGCGACTTTGGGGTTTAAAGGGCTTGTTGTAGCTAAAAACAACCGTGATTCCTACGACAATGAGTTTTAGTGTATATTCTTATCTTGAGTCTTTCTTTTTCGTTTTTAATAAAATTTTCATCCTCTCTTTTTCTTGCTTTGTTTTGCTCGAGGACGAGCAAAAGTTTAGCTTGGGGGAATTTGATGTGTGACATTTTTGGCACTCATTTGGTTCCTTTTTGGATGATTTTTATTTCATTTTATCTCTCTTTTCTTTAGTTTTCCTTAGTTTTGTTCTTGTTTTCTTCATTTTATGCTTTTTGTAGTTAGTTTCTCTTTTTCATGTCTTTTTCTAGTTTACTTGTTATTTTTCTCTTTTACTTGCTTTTTATCTTTTGCTTGTAGGTGGTAATTGATTGTCCAAGAATTCCCGGGCTTCCTTTCTATAGTTTTCCATTGATTTTCATGCTTAAAGCTTGTGCAAGAAGTTTCAAGTCAATGAGAGGTTCAAGGAGCATGTTTCAAAGTTTTGTTTATGCCTTCCTCATGGCTCATTTCCTCCAAGAAATTAAAGGAAGTTGCTGCCTACCTTGTCCTCCATCATCATCATCTAGGATGCGTGCACCTCGTGAGCAAGGGCAAGGAAGAAAGGAGGAAGCTGCAGCTATGTGCGGGCGCACTCAAGGAGTGTGCGGCCGCACATCTGTCGTGTGCGGCCGCACATCAGGTTTGTGCGGGCGCACATTCCTGGGTACACTCCTTCGAGCGCCCGCACTTACGAGGGTCTATTTTTGGGCGTCATTGCCGACCTCTCCTTTGTATATATAGTTATTTCTACCTATTTTTGGGGGAGGGAGTTTTAGTTTTAGATGGAATTTGATAGTTAGTTTTTGGGGAGAATTTTAGAGAGAGAAACTCAAGAACTAGAGAGAGAAGCTCATGATTTTTGGTGATTGCTCAAGGATTCCTCATTGTATTTGATCTTTGGATTAAAGTTTTGTATGGATCTTCTTCTTGATTTCAATACAAGTTTGATTTTAGTTGATTTCATTAGTTTTTCATATTGTTGATGATTGATTTGGATTTTGATTGAATTTTGATTGATTTTGATTGATTGTTGGTTTAATCTTTGAATTCAAGTATGTTGATGATGGAATTGATGATTGTTGTAGTTTTGATCTCCATTTCTATGGCTAGTGAGTAGTTTCCTAGCTAGGGAGATGGTGAAGCATGTATGAGTGATGGAATAGTGTAATTTGGGGATAATTGATGGAGTTGATGATATGATTAAACTTGGTTGATTTTTCATGTGCATGTGTGTGATTAATTGAGGTTTGGCCATCTTTGATTAATACACTAGATTGCATTGTAAGCTTGCTATGATACGGACCATTGATTAGTAGACTTGCAACTTCACGATTGAGGTGCTTTGTGACGTTCCCTAGGTAGTGTTTAGCGTAGTTGACGCTAGTTAGACCTCTAGGTGAACCACCTTAGTATGCTATTTTGGATACATGATGATTTTCCTTCATATCGCTTGACTTAGTCGGTTTGACCTCCCAAATTACCGTTTCCATTATGATTGCATGTGGATCCATTGCCCTAGTGTCTTAGATTGATTTAATATAAGTTTGCATACCTAGTTAGCCTTAGTTCTACCTCAAACCCCTTCTTGATTCCGAAATAGCTTGATCTAGACTTCGTGCACTTGATATCCATTCCCTTGGGTTCGACCTTGACTTGCCACTACGCTAAATAGGGGTTAGTTAAGCTACAAATTTTGTTTGATAGGGTGGGGTGGTAAACCAACGACCTACCGTTCTCCGTCCCATCAGAGATCTACTCTATTATCAATGAGCATTTCTAAACTCTATCTCATTTATTGTTTTGTTTAGTATTCATGTTTAGATTGTTGATTTTATTGTGTTTTGATGATTTGATGTTTGATGTTTGATTAGAGTAATTGTTCTTCTTTAATTGTAGATTCTTTGATTGTTGATTGTTGATTTCTTTAGTTGTTGGTTGAATTGATGATGTTGCTAGAGTAGTTGTTTGGTTAGGGATTTGGTGAAGCTTGTATTATGTAATGGATTGATGTAGATTGGGGATTTTGATGGAGTTGATGATGTGATTAAATTGGTTAATTGATTATGTGCATGTGTGTGTTTGATTTAGGCTTGATCACCCTAGTTATTCACACTAGATTGCATTGTAAGTTCACATTGATACGGACCATTGATTTGTGGCTTGCATTTACACGATTGAGGTGTCTTGTGATGTTTCCTAGCTAGAGTTTATCGTAGTTGACGCTAGTTAGACCTCTAGGAGAATAGCTTGATATGCTCTTTTGGTTGCATAATTGATCTTCCCTCACATTGCTTGACTTAGTCAACTTCCTAAACCAATTTGCTTTGTTCATTGCTAATATAAGTGAATCCTAGTCCCTAGAATTTTATTTGTTTGTTTCCCTTGTCTTAGTAGTTGTTAGTATACTCTTTTATCTCTTGTTTTCGACCTAGCTTAGGCATACAATTGAAAGCATTTAGACATTACCGTTCCTTTGGGTTCGACCCTTAACTTACCTCTATACTTGTAGTTAGGTTTGTTGAGTGTTTATAAATTTTGTTTGACTTAGGAGGATTAGTCCAACGACCTAGTTTTTCCAACGTCATGTATACAGCCGGAATTCGATGTATACAGGGTCAAGAGAAAGAAAAGAAAAGGAAGAAAACTTAAAGAAGGAAACGGATATTTACCTTGCTTTGAATTCTGAAAATCTGAAAACAGCAAAAGCAACCGGTGACCGGGTGACTTCGAAAGAGCACACGGAAATCTTGAGTTGCCTTAAACGCAACCGAGATCAGAGCACCTCTCTCTAAAAAACTCTTTTTCTCTCTCTAGAAAAGTCAAGATTTGTAAAAGTGAAGAGGAGAGAGGGGGGGTAAATCCCTATTTATAGTGGGTGAAACGGCACGAATCCCCGTCATCACTGTCAAAAAATAGGCGTTTTCACTGTTCACCCTTCGTGGGATGACACGTGTCACAGGCACCACGTGGCCAGCCACGTGTCACCTGTGAGGGGCAAATGTTTGGGGTATTTTTACCCACGACAAGTGGACCAATGAGGAGGTGCCACGTGTCAGAGGCTGGCAGGTCATCCTTGACCAATCCCCAGCTGACAAGTGGCCTCTCCAGAGACCCCCTTAGAATTGCGGCCTTCAAGGGCCCAATTTCCCAAAAATCTGCTATTTGGCGGCGCAGCCCATCAGTTAGGAAGGGGCACTTTTCCCAATGACCCTATAACTAGGGAGATAATCCCCCAAAATGGGGGACATTCAGAAATTTACTATCATTTATTACATCCTACTTTCTCTCTCATCAGAGAACATCTGAGCTTGGAATCCAAGCAGATCCCCACCTAAATTTCCACACTTTTTATTCTCCTTCAAGTTACTAACTTGAGCGTTGGAGGCGGAGCACCATCCACCCGGTGTCTCCGTTGTTTTTGCAGGTACAGAGTTAGCAGGACCAGTCTTCGAGTTGTAACTCTCCCAAGGGACAAAAGCACCCAAAACACAATTGATGAAGAGTTGTAACCTTGTTATAACCTTAAAAAACTGATATTCTTTTTTGTATATATCACCGTATGTAACTATTACTCGTAAATATATCACTAGCTCCGTCTCACTTATATAGGTATGATAAGTTATCGATAATTATTCAATCTCAATTTTCCTTTAAGATAAAAATTACAAAACTTGATCAAGCGAGAAAACTAAAACTTCGTGCTTCGTAATTAATAATCATATTGAACCAATAATAAGGTAAAAACTCAATAATATCTCTAGATTAAAAATAAAGAACCTTTTTTTATATGAATTAGGTCAGCTTGACTAAAATCAAGCCAAACACAAAAAGGAATTGAATCGAAACTGACCATCTGATGAATCAACGGATCAACCTTATCTTAATCAAACCGAACTTGACCGAACCGAAATCATCCGAACCGAAATCAACCCGACCGAAATTCATCCGACCCGAAGTTATCCGGTTAAACCCATTTTAAACCCAATCCAAATTTATCTGAACTGAAAGTGAACCGATCTGGAGTTCACCCGACCCATATCCGACCCGGACTCGATAGACCATGACCCGAATTTGACCCTATCCGATATAATAGGATAATTTTGATCCGAACATATCCGAACCGAACAGACCCGACCCGAACAGACCCGACTCAAACTTCATCCGGCTATCCGAATTGACACCTCTAATCAAGACAAAGGATATTCAAGGATTAATTTTTTTTTTTTTTAATGGTTTAAAAAAAAAAAGAATTAAGTTTTTATCAAACAAAAGTCATCACATACTGTATTAGTTTACTAACCAAAGAATTAAGGGGCCGTTTGGTTGGGGGTATTCAGGAAAGGGGATGAGAATCAACTACCCCGATTCCCTTTGTTGTTGTTTGTTAAGCACTTTTTTTCATTCCCTTTACCCTTTCTATTACCCCAAATTCCTCCAACTTCATTCCCCACCCCCTAGACTTTTCTATTCTCTTTCCTTAGCCACCTCTCCACCACCACATCCACACTAGCCACCACCCTTTTACCTTACCTCCACCACCCATTCGCACCTCCACGACCACCGGTCTTCACCGCCCCTTCCCCGGCCATCACCGACCTTCGCTGCCTCTTCCTCGAGCTTCCACGAGTGTCCACGACCCTTCCTCGAGTTTCCACGAGCGTCCATGATGAGTCTATTTTATATATATATTTTTATTCCCCGTCCCACGGTCATATTTGTGCTTATTTGAGCTTTACGAAGCTACTTTTATTACTAATATACGTTTTCTAGTGTTTTTGTAGAGTTGATATTATTTTGTAGGAATTTGCAGAATTATGAAAATTCCCGAGCTTTATGAGCCACTACAAAGATATTGAAATATGATCGTATTTTATGATCGAGAATTTAGAGTAAAGGGTCGTACTAAAAATTTAGTTCGGTAATTAAAGGCTTGATTGGTAAAGAAGTGTCCAAGTTTTACAAGATATTATTACAAACCAAGCTAGTATGCGGGCTAAGTTATGAGGCCAGCAAATCACAATACAATATAAGTTCAGTTATAAGCCCAAGGGAGAAAAGGCCCACTATCAGAACTACTGGGCGTGAAGGAAGCGGGCCCGATCGGGCGGCCCAATGCCCGATCGGGCGAGTAAGCTGGAATGTTGCTATGTCGGTTTGTTGGACTATATAAACACCCAAATCCGTGGCAACGAAGGAGGGAGTTTTTGGGATATAATTCTTATACTACCTCCGGTCTAATTTACTCGCAACAAAGGAATATTTTATGTCTCACAAATAATATCCCTTTGTTGCGAGTAAATTGGACCGGAGGTAGTATTAGTTTTTAGACTTTGTCAGCTTTCTTTAGTTTTGATAATCATTAGCTTATATTTTAGAACTTCTTCCGCAGCTTTTATTGGAGTAGCTTAGAATATTAGAGATAGTTGACTTTGTTTTATGTTGCTTCCAACTTCCGTGAGATTTTCATTACTACAGCATAGTTCTACTTTAATTTATTTATTTATTATCGCTTTAATCTAATTTTGTCATTTATTTTCAATACGAGTTTATTTCATTCTTGTTATTATTATTATGTCTCCTTTAATCGCTTTATTTAGTTTAGATTTAATTATGTCCGAGTAGTTTTCTTTCTAGGGTTTGTGGGGATCCATAAATAATATGAAGGGATAATTTATTATTGTTAATTGTCAATGCTAGATTAATTTCCTATTGATTGATTTAATGCTCTGCAACTAGATTAGCGCTAGTTTAATTGTATGAGTTTAGCAATATTGATTCGAGATTTGAGAGATGAGAATTGATATCTAGGCCTAGTTTCAATAGGTAGGTTAATTTATAAATGGTTAAGTCGAGATTCGAAAGATGAGATTTAATACCGGTAAATTAACTCTGTGATTGTAATATGTAGCGAAAGCCCTTTATGATCTGATTAATTGATACATTAATGATTGATTATTATGTTTTACCCTGAAATATTATTTATTGGTGAACCTATGCCCTAGGCCTTTTAATATTTGTTTTCTCCCTATTTTATTTTCCTTACTCATATTCTTCGTAGTATAATCTTTAATCACAACAACTTTTGGTTATATTAATAATTTAGATTATAATAATTAATTAGGAATCAAAAGATTTGTTTCCCTGTGGATTCGACCCTACTTCCCTATCTACTTTAGTTAGAGGACTTAGGTAATTACGTTTGATTAGGTGACTACGACTTACCCTGTTAGTCCACGACTCTCCCCACCACGAGCTTCCACGACCCTACCCTGACCATCGCCGCCAAAAAAACCCCTTCCCTCGCCGCCAAAAACCCCTTCCTTACCTCGAAAAATCCTAGAACTCTTTCCTCGCCGCCAAAAACCCCTTGCTGGCTAGGGTTTTGAGGGTGGCCGACGATTTTTACAGGTAGTAGGAGAGATTTCTAGGGTTTTCGAGGGTAATTAATGGAAGGTTTTCGGGGGGAGGGTGGGGTATTTGGGCAGCGATGAACGGCGAATATGGGTGGGGAAGGCGAGACGAGGGGCGGCGAGTATGACTAGGTGGTGGCTGGGTGGTGGGCTGGCCGGGTAATGACTGGAAACTTGAAGGATTGAGTTTTTTGTGTGGCTGTGTGGTGGTGGACTTGTGTTTTCATTCCTTTTATTTTTATTAAAACAAACAACATCCCACTAGGAAAGGTTTTTCATTCCATTCTCTTCCATTTCCTTTGTTCATTCCATTTCGTTTACCCCTAGTGAACCAAACGACCCCTAAGTTCTTAGTTTACAGAAATTAAGGAAATTTTTTTTCAGATGATTCCCTGAATTTGCTTAAACTCTCCTACGACTTAATTTCACCTTCTTTTTATTCTTCTTTTGCTTATGTTTATGTGATAATTTCTAAATCAGCTACTCTATAGTACAATTTGAGAGAAACACAATTAAAAAAATTAACTCTTCCCGTACCTCTTTCTTTTCTTTTCTTTCTTTTTTTTCCCTTTATTTTTTGAATTGGTTTTTTGTCAGTTAGATTAGAAGTTTCTTACTTGTATTAAGCTTACCCAACTCAAATCTTTCAACTGTATGATTAGCTATTAAATTGACTGCTTTTACTTACTGTTGACATTGATTGTTGACATTTTACGGAAATTTGTCACTTAACTAAAAATAAAACAAAGGTTTAAGAAGAGTAGATCATTTAAAAAACAGAGGATTTATGTAAATAGTGTGCTTAATAACAATGTAAACAGAAAAGGTCAACAAATAAAATCCTTAATTTGGGTGTACAATAAGCCAATAACCTTTGCAAGATTAAGAAATTAATCACCCTCGTATGATACACAATTAAAATCAAAATCAACAGCACACACAATTAAAACTTAACACATGGATGTCCCATGGCTAGCAACGTTACAAGGAACATACCTGACACACCGGTGATTACGATAGCATCGCTCTCTTTCAATTTCTCTGCTCCTCAACACTGTCGTGATTACGATAGCATCGACCTCTCAACTTGTTGAATTGCTCTTGAATTGGTTCTACAATGAACTTTTTAAACTTGTTGAATTGCTCTTGAATTGGTTCCACAATGAACTTTTTAAACTTGTTAATAGCAGTAGCAACACCACCGCCATTGTTAGCAACCAAACTGATTGATTGCTTCCAAGTAAGAAGGAAGGTAATGAAGCAGAGTCCACAAACCAAGAGAGACAACCATAAACTCTTTTCAGCAGTAACCACAAACACACCCATTGTGAATGTAAGCAATGTGAGGTAGAACGATGCACGAAGCAGGTGTATAGCGATATCTAATATCCCGAGAGAGTCGTGTATGTTGCCAATAACCATCACCCAAAGTAGTAGGAAAAGGCAAAGCATTGAGCAGCACATTGCACCGGAGTTTGATGTAACAAAAATGATGAATGCCGTCTTTGCCAGAAGAATAGGAGAACCATCATCGCCATTAAATCCACCAGGTACTTGAAAGGCAGCTGCAAAAGTTATGGTTGCTAACAGGGCAGCAACCACAGAGAGAGCATTGGCAGACTCTTTCGTATTTGTCTTGCAAATACCGTATGATCTTTTAGCCAAGTACACTGCCTCCAGCATTTTATACCGAATTTGTTTTACAATCTGTTGCATGTAATGAAAAGTATTAAACACTAAACAATAATACAGAAACAATAGGGGTCTAATCCATTTTAATTTTACTTGTATTTCTAAAAAGTAAAATCATTTCAATTCAATTGATAAAAAAATAAGTTCATTAGATCATCGTTTTATGTGCGCTTTTTTATCGCTAAAAATCTTTAATTTTATGATAAAAATATTTATTTTCTCCGTTACATATTATTTGCAATGATCGGGCATTTTCCCTCTCTACTTTATATCAAATCGTTACAAATGTAACGGAGGTAGTAAAAAAAATTAGATTTGAGGAGAAAAGTGTAACCGGAATGGATAAGGAAAAAAAAGAAAGGGTTTGGTATTGAGTGAGCATGTGCCTAGCACATGGAGTAGTGAACGTTGAAAAACAGGGTCGAACCCTATTTTCCAACATAAGGTATGAGGTCCAAAAAGGTTTTTTTTTTTATTTTTTATTTTTTATTTTTATTATTTTAAATGTGTTCTTGTTAAAAATAAAAACATATTATAAAGAGGTTTTTGACTAAAAAAAAATAATGATAATAAAAAATTATGAAAAGGGTCTTGAAAAATTTTTATTAGAGAAATATACTACCTCTGCTTCACATCAAATGCAACTTTTAAATTTTCTATTTCTCACAAATAATACCCCAAAATTACATCTAATATGAAACGGAGGTAGTATATTAATACAAATCTAATACGACCATATTTGATATATTTTTTCTTTGTACACTATCGCAATGTTTGATAAAATCAGACAATCAGATCAGATTAGATAAGCAAAACTAAGGTAAACTAAACAAAACCCGACAATGCCCATGCATGCAAGTAAACAAATAACAATACACATACCTCATTTGGGACATCATGTAATGCAAGTAAATCCCGAATAGTTTGTCCCCTTTTATTTGCCAATTCTAGTTCTGTTAGTTTCGTCTCTAAACATCTTTTAGCTAATGAAATTGTAGCTATAGTGTTCTCAATCTGAATGGCGTGATGGAGGGGTGTGTTTCCGTCATAATCTTGCACTAATCGTTGTGCATCAGCTTCAGGGATATCGAATAAGCGCTTTCCATCAATATCCTCTCCGGTAAAACGCAACAAATGCAAAAAAGTCTTGCCACTTGAATCTAGGAGGTATGCTGATTGAGGATGGTGTTCAAGTAAAGCACGTAAAACTCGGAAACAACCAGACCTAGCTGCGCACATCAATGGGGTTAGGCCTTCATCATCTCGCATATAAGCTGGTCGATTACTCATCTCATTTAATCTATTCACAAACTTGTTTGCTTCTTCATCATCTGCATGGTGTATACGTTTAACCCATTATGATGATTGAATCTAGAATCAATTATCAAACTCCAATCATAATTTAAAATTTTGTTTGACTTTAGAGGTCAAGGGATTAGATCTCATATCGGCGTGACAAATTATAAGATTAAACACACAGTTGGAAAAGAGACTTACTAATAGAAAAGCCATTTTTGGCAAAGGAATGGAGTGGAGTCTCGCCTAAGTCATTCACGCGAAAAGCGGCCTCATCGTCACAATCAAGCAGAATGAACGCATCATTGAGGTTGTTGGTCTGTAAAGCCTCGTGAATCGGAAAGTTACCTTTGTTATTTTTCACAGCCCATGGAGCAACATGAAATGCTTTCCGTCTTTCATCTAACTCGCGTAGAAAACGTTTGGATGCATTTACTAGTAATTTACCTAACTTACTCCCCTTGCACTTCACAGCAAGGTGAAGGGGCGTGTCTCCGTTATTATCCGGTCGCATGCTAAGAATCGGTAAGTGCTCTAAAGAATTCTTAAGAAATTGCTCTGCATTTGCACTTCCATGTCTGAGAGCTATGTGAACAATATTATTTCCACCCGGAGTTTGACGGCAAAAGTAGTTTGCATTAAGTTCTCCTTGTCCACTTTCCACATCAATCACTGTATGAGCTTCAGCCATAGCCTTTTCAAATATTTCAGTACTTCCTTCTACAGCTGCTTTGTAGAGATCTTCATTCATCAATTTATCCATTGATTCCCTCTCTTTCACATTGCTTCTGCTTACCAATGGTAGCAGTTGCTTCTGCACAAGTATTTAAAAGAGAAAATTTATTAGCATAGTTCCAATTTTCAGAAGATAAAAGTGTTTAACAAATGCTTATTCCAAGCTTGTAAGAGGTACATCAATTGCTTGTAAACGGATGCATAACTTTTTCTATTAACATCCAAGCAATTGATGCATTCCAAGCTTGTAAGAGGTACATCAATTGCTAGCTACATCCATATTTGATACTTTTAAGTTTTAACAAATGCTGCAAGTGAATCCATATTTACACAAATTTATACAAATTAAAGATGCATATAAAAAGAGAGATGGAATTGAAGCATTACACACCATGGTAGGTAAATGGGCTTGTGTTGAGAGTAAATCAAAAACTGATTGACCAACATTGTTAACAATGTTTAATTCCTGTTTGTTTTTTGATTGGAGACACACTTCCATGAGAAATTTCGCTTTAGTATAATCCGCATCAACAATGGCTAAATGCAAGGGAGTGTTCCCATCTTCATTTTGTACAATTCTAAGACCATCAACCTCAGAATGCTTGAAGAAATCCTTCCATACCGGTAATATATCTCTGAAATCATCAGCAAGGTCTACAACCAAAGCCCTTAGGTGGTGCAAAATTGTTTGACCTTTATCATCTCTAAGCCCAACGGATGCAGGAAACTGTTGAGCAAGAAGCCTAGCCATCCCGAGTCGGCCACTTTGTACTGCTCTTAAAATAGGAGTGAAGCCTTCCTTGTCACGCTTGTAAACTAGAGACTTCATCAGTTGAGAATGTTTCTCTAGAAAATCTTTTTCTACAAGATTATACGTACATTAATCATTAGCAGTTCCTAGTTCAACAAAAGATTAGAATAAAAAATACGAAATTTCGACAATTACCACCTTCTGTTATGTTCATTTTAGCAATTACCACCTTCTATTTTTTTTTTTTACCACCTTCTATTTTTAAAAACATCAAAAGTTATCACCTTCTTGCCTCCCAACTACCACATGGCGTCATTTTGGGCTCATTCTTTCCTTTGCCTCCCTATTTCCCTCACATTTCTCATTCCTAACTCAATTCTCATTTCTCAATTATTGTCAAAGATTTCCAAATAAGGAAATGGAGCAAGTATTTAAAAACGGCCGGAAAAGGAAAGTGGAGCAAGTATTAAAAATGGAGGGAGTAGTATATTATGATAAACTGAGGGATGAGTGTACAGAAAAGTTTTTGTTATAAATTTATGTGGTTATAAATTTACGTGGTTATAATTACATAAGAAAAAGAAAAGAAGTACAAAAAACATACCAGCGTAAGTGGCGTATCTTGCCATCACATGAAGAACAGTCTCACCATAATCATTTACATCCGTAATTTCAAATTCTTTTAACGCAGATTTTGTCTCACCATTTATATTGTTACCCAACACCGACGCCCAAAATGAAGATGTATCATTATGATCCGTCATCTCAATGTTATCGATATGCAGCCAAGCCCAAAATAAAGAAATAATGTTAGTATTACCCGCCCTTGCTGCTTCATGAAGGATTGTATCCCCTCTTGGATTTCTCACCGTCCACGGTGGGCTGCGTTTTTGTCCAACGAGGTCAGAATTTCTCCAGCATTCAATAAACAGCTTAAAGAATTTCAATGCAAGATCAGAAGGTTGAAGCCTCGCAGCAATATGTAAAGGTGTATCTCCTTTTGAGTCCTCCTTATATATATCGGTTAAGTCAAAGGTTAAACTATATTGGAGAAGTTTCTCAATGAAGGAAAACTGATGATGTCGAAGGGCTATGTGATAGATATTACTTCCATCTGGGGTTTGGGCTTTCTTCTCTTCATATGTAGCTTGTTGAAACACATCATAATCCCCATTTGTAGCTGCCTCATAAAGCTTGTCATCCAATGTAGTTTCTACACTCAGTAATTGATTCATGAGTTTCTTCTGCAAAAAGATTAATGCATGCGGTAATTATTATAATCAAAATTACAAATTGATAAACCAATATATTTATGGTAATTAATTAATCACAATTAGAAGTTAATAAATAAACTTATATATTTATGGTAATTGATTAATGACAACAGATTGGTAACATGGATTACCAAGATTGGAGGAATGTCTGATCCATTTGAAATCATGTCCCATACTGACTTTCCATCATTGTTCTTCAGGTGTATGAACAACTCCTTCATCTTCAAGCTTGAATTTGCGTTGATGAAATGTTTGATGAAACATTGTACAACCTCAAAATTACGATTCAAGATGCCAACATGTAATGGTGTGTTTCCGTCAATATCTTGTGATGACATTAGGTCACTCAGAACAATGGAATCGTCTCCTAGATATTTTAATAACGATTCTAACTCACCAATGCCGTCTTTGAAGACTGAAGTGCATAGATGGTGCAACACTGTTCTTCCGCTATAATCACCCAGACGTATTGATGTAGGAAACTGGATGTAAATCGCAAAAGCTACTTTGGTTTGGCCAGAGTGTGCTGCTCTTAAAATTGGGGCGAAGCCATCTACGTCGCGCATATATGCAGCAAAGCCGCTTTTATTGATGATGAAGTCCCATGCAAAACCTGTACATGATCCTATATGTGGATAATATATTGGGAGTTTGTTTTATAATCGATGCAAAATGGGAATTAATTTTGTTTCAACAATATTAAGGGATATCATTCAAGAATTATATGATAGATATTATAGGACAATTTTACAATAGCTAGTACAATTTTGTATTCATTATAAAACAATCATTCATGACCGTTGATTTGTAAATGACAATCACAGCCGTCCAATTAGTTAACCATCTCCTTCTTTTTTTTTTTTTTTTTTTTTTTTTTGGAGAAAACGTTTAAGGTGCCTTACATTGATAATTTATCCATCAAAATATAAGGAAAAATCTCATAAGGGCTATGATTCTCTCATACTTGTTCAACTCCAAAAGGCTTTAAAAGGGCTAAATCGCTAAATTATGTACAACGTTATTGCCGTCCCGTTTAACATGACACCATAAAACAGAATATCATGAGCGGTTTTAAGTTGTTGACCATCTTAGTTCCAACAAAATAATGAAATAAAAATGAAAATAAAAAAATTTGCTGTTGAAATCGTTTCAAAAAAAAATTAGATTGCAGAATGAAATCAATAACATTATAAATGTCAAATTTGTATCAACTTTCTATCCATCGTTTTTTATACTTCACTAGTTGTAATGTGAGAATTGTAAAAAAATAAATTAACACTTTGTTTGGATACAAAGAAATGGAAGGAAAAGAAGAGAAGAGAAAAAGAGGGGGACAAAATTCTTTTGTTTTGATAAAGGATTGGGGGGGAAGGAAGGGGAAGGAGAAGGAGGGTTTCATTTTCCCTCTATCTTTAATAAGAATAATCCCTCCAAATTTGGAGAGATTTGGAGGGAAAATGGAGCTCACCACCTCTCCTTTTCTTTTCCCTTCCCTTCCTCCTCCCCCCCCCCCCCCCCCTTCATTTCCTTCCTTCTTTGCTATTCAAACAAAGCCTATACGGTGTGTTTGGATTGAAGAAAATGGAGGGAAAGGAAGGAAAGGGAAATGGAGAGATGATGTATCTTTTATTTGTATAACAAATGAAGAAGGAAGGGAATTGGAGAGAAGGGAAATAAAGGGATTAAATTGTAGGAAATTAATCCCTCCAACAAGGGAGAGATTTGAAAGGAAAACTCACCATTCTTTCCTCACCTCTCATTTCCCTCCCCTCCTCTTCTCCTCCCTCCCCTTCTTTTCCTTTTATTTATCCAAACACAGTGTAAATCGAGATATTTTTTCCTTTATAATCTTTCACTCTCCATAATTGGTATCAGGTTTGTTTCACTAAAATTTTTTTGGCTCCTCATCCAGCCAAAGTAATGGATTGAAGATGAAGAAACTAAAGACACATGGATTCAATAAAAATAAAAATAAAAATAAAATGAAAGTATCATGACATATGGTATGTAGGTGAAAAGCGCTAATCAATTCTACTATCTTTCTTTGATGATATTAATTCAGATTTTGATTTAACGGTTAATACAATGTATTAAAAAGATAAACATTCAAAACAAGAAAGGGATATGATTACATCTAGCTAGAAAATCAAGGGTTCGGATTAAATCTGATACAATGGCTACCAAATTATTATACTGCCTCCATTTCTTGTTACTTGCAACAATATCCTAGAATAGATGGTTCACATTACTTGCATCACTTATTTTTCTTTTCTCTTTAAGTTTTTAGGTGGAACTTGACTAAAATACCCTTACTTTTTATATAAATTTACCTTATTAAACTATAAATTTGATGTCATTAGATTAAATCCCAAGCTTAATTAATTCCACTCTAGTCCCCATTAGTTTTCTTTCTCCTCCTTCATCCATTTCCATTCTCATAGTGGGTTTTGTCGGGGTTTTCCAATCGTGTTTTCGTTGGTGGTTTCAAATCCTGGGTGGTAGGTAGGTTCACATCATGGGGTTCATAGGTGGTAAGTATGGGGTTCACATCGATGGGTTCAAATCGATGGGTTCATGGGTGGTTTGTGGGTTAGCTGAGGTCGATGGGTTTGCTTGGTTGATGCGCTGGGTTTGGGTGGTCGTGTATGAGATTGGTGAGTTGTTGTGGTGGGTTTGGTGTGGTCGTGGCTTAGATTGGTGAGTTTAGTGGGTTTGACAGTTTGTGGTTTGGTGGGTTGATGCGTGTGGTAGTTCTGGGTTCACAAGGTTGGTGGGTTTTGTGGTTACTAGGTTCGGAGGTGTTGGGTTTGGTGGTTGCTAAGGTCATTGGTGTTGGTTTTTTTTTATTATTTTTTTATTTTTTTTTTTTGGGGGGGTGGGGTGGATTAATACTTAAGTATACAACCTTATTTTTTCAATAACCATGCTTAAGATATTTTGCCTAGGAGTCTGCAACGTTGCAAGTAATAAGAACCGGAGGTAGCAGAATGAAATATAAATACTCACTTTGTCCCTAAATTACATTCCTATTTTCCTACTTTCCTATATTATGTGAGAAATAAATGCTAGAAAAAGGAATCTAAATTAGGGACGGAGGGTGTAATATTTGTTATGAGTGACATAAATATTATTTTTCGTTACATAGTTTTTCATAGTTTTGCTAACTTTTTGGTTAATTCTAATTACTTTTTTCATATTTGTTATGTCTGTGTGCGGAACGTCATTATTGCTCAACTTTGTTTTTTTCTTGCATATTTTGATTGTTTCTTGCATTATATTAAATTTATTAGTTTATCTTGTATTTAGGAGCATTTGGAGAAGTTAATTGCTCAAAATTGAAGATATATATAAAAGATTATAGAACAAATAGTGAACAAAAAGTGCACTCAGAACAATTTGCAAAGATCAAGCTTCAAATAACCATATCTTTTTATCTACAAACATTTTGGAGTGATTCTACTTGATTTGAAAGATTATCTCAAGAGCTTTCCAACGATAGCTCATATAACCAATTTCGATGTAAAATAAGAGAGATACGATTAATTGAAATGAGCAATTTTGTCTAATCGCTAGGAGCGAGCGCATTGTCTATGAGGAGCACCCTGTTGCTGTTAGGAGCGACCTATCACGTACCGACTACCTTGCCTTAGTCACGCATCGTGCGCCACTCGCTTACAGTCTGTCGTAAGACAACTCAGGCTTTTTCCCTTAGCACTACTCCTTGTGCCCAAGTAGCAAAACCCTTTGTGCTGCTAAAATATATTTGCCAGCACGTCCCCTTGGTTGAACTAAGTAATCACCTTTAGTGCCTTAGTCTGAATTTACGACTAAGTGTCATAGACAATTGAGCACACAAGCTATCTCCCTTGTTAGTATGTCCAATCACTCACTTGGCACCCTCATGCCTTGGTTTTTCCCACACTCTCTAAGTGTTTGAAGTAAATGATTGAGTTGCAAGAAAACACAAGAGCTTTTAGAATGCTTTTTGTATTACTCTCAACTTGAATGTACAAATGAGCCTTGGAGCCTATGTATAGTGTTCCATCCTACTTACAGGCTTTATCTAGAATATTCCTAACCTCCTCAAATGGAGGATTCTAGGCTACAAGTATCTAGAGAGTTCTCACCTCCTTAGGAACATACATAAATGGAGATTTCTAACACTCCCTTCCTAGAATGCTAAGGACTACCCTAGAACATTCTAGAAACTTTACATATTTGTGTACATACATAAAAGAACCTAGAAGACTTATAAGACGTATCTGACCTTCCTTGATTACTCTAGAATCATCCACTCTAGAATAGTCTTCCAAAGAACCTTGTAGATAGCTCCAGAACCTTCTAGAAGCTTCCTACATTTTTCCGGACTACCTGCAACCAAAACCTGTACTTCGGGACCTCATCTCAGAATTCCAACACCACCGTGTTCTTCCTGGCCCAAAATATAGTAGACTCCCAAATTAAGGCCCATTTAAAGCCCATTAGCCCATCCAAATGGCCCATTATTGTGTTATTGTCACTTTGGTGTTCATTAAGATTTTACCACATGGGATAAATAAAGCTCTATAGGAGGGAGTGCTTAGTTTGGCACCAAGGGCAAGCCCCCTAGCCACAATTATGCCCTGTTGCCTAGTGACTCAAATGACGCCCATAGTTAGCTAGGGTGATGACCCGTGATATTCTCCCCCACCCAAATTCTTGTCGACATCGGCAAGTTCGCCCGATGGAGTATGTGTCCGCGACCCGGTCTGGCGCACCACCCCGATCCTTGAATGCTTTCTTGCGCCGCTGCTCCATCTCTTCTATTAACTCCACACTTGAGCCTTGTTGTCCCATCACTCAAAACACCATGATCCCTTGTCCATAGCATCGTTGTTATCATGGTCCTCCCATGGACCGCATCTTAACGCCTATACCTCGGCGCCTACCAAGCCTTCAAGGACAAAACCCTCATGTCCCGCTCCTTGAGTTGAGCGAGCTTGGTCCCTATCTCGCTCCCCTTTGATATGAGGGTTATCATGCCATCACTCACTTAAAAAGGTAGGACCTTGTGGAAGAAATCCATGCGTAGCACCACGTCTTCATCATCGATGTCAACCACCAAGAAGTCGACCTTTCCCTTCCACTTCCCCAACCGGATGGGATCTCCCCACGCCCTTCAATACACCGGCGTAGCCCTTGAATTGATGTCCTTCATCTCGCCATCCACTCTTGTGAACATCACCACTAATTAAAACCTTGGCTTCCTCCTTAGCCATGAAATTGTGCGACGCTCCCGTGTCCACGAGAAGCCTTGTCAACACCTCGTTCACTTTGCCATCTACGACCATCAAACTGCTCCATTGTTTGACGCCCATCCCATAAGTTGTTGAGGATGCCTCACCCTTGGCCGCATCTTCCTCAACCTTGTTTGCATTGAGAAGCCTCATGCGGGCTAGTTGGGCCTTCTCGCTCAGGACCATTGCCCCCATACTAATTTCCGGAGCTGGATCCTCCTCACTTGCGATCATGGCATTCAACTTTTTCTGCACCGGGCAATTCATTGTTAGATTAGGACCCTCGTAAAGGAAACACTTGAAAGGTTTTGAGGGCTTACCTCCGTTTCCGTCGTCCCCCTTGGACTCCCACTTGGATATGACCTTTTCCTTGCCATGATACGCATGCTTGGCGTTTGGATGCGATGCCTCCTCATCATCTTGGTCGCTTTCCTCGACCCTTTTGCCCTTGTCCCTTTTGGATTCCCTTGGGATCTCGATCAAGGGCTCCGCCTCTGCTATCGCCTCAGCAAGTGTCTTCACATTCCTTAGTTCCACCTCTTGTTGAGCCCATCGTTGTAGTCCTCCGATAAAGTAAATGAGTTGGTTTTCCTCTGATAATTCGTCGATCTCAAGCATAAGCAATAATGTGTATTGGTTGATGTACTTCCTTGATAGTGCTAGTGTATTTCAAGTCACGTAGCTTCATCATGGAGACCTTCTTAGCATTCTTCGGGTAAAACTGAAGCTTGAAATATTTCTTGAACTCGTCCCATGTGCTGACGAAACAAGGCCCCTTCTTGATGACCAAATCCCGAAACCTCCACCAATGAACAGCATCCTCGCCTAAATACATTGTGGTAGTGTTGATCTTTGATGCATTGCTATCCAACTTCATTGCGTCGAAGTATCTTTTAGATAGTGACACCCCCGGTCACTGCTTTCTTGCATAAAATGACATCTTCATTTACCGAATCCACCTCGGCTCGGATATCCCTTAGTTACCCAAGCAACTCCTCCTTAAATTGTTGTTGAGCCCTAGAGCCTCATCCCTAAGATCTTGGGTTGTAGTGTCTGCAGCGTCAACTTTTACTTTGAACCCCTCCTCGGAGTTCGGGAGTTGTGTAATGTCATCACGCATGTCATCCCTAGTACACTCTACCCTCATAAGGCAGGATTCCAATTTAAAGGTCAAGATTCTAGGCACCGATGGATCCCTCGCCGAACCCCTCGTGCTACCCTACTTCTTACGCCTCCTTGTTAGATCCTCTTTCTCTTGCACAATTTAACTTGCTTGAGCCTATTTGTCGCCAACCATGCTTATATCCACAATAAGAATGAAGCAACGTAACTTTGTTGCCAAGCTATTGTCCCTTCGTAACTTCGAATAACATCGCCTTAAATTTACAATGTTGATCCCACACGACAATCATAGCCTTACTCTGATAAACTTGTCATGTGTCGACTACCTTGCCCTAGTCACACACTGTGCGCCACCCGCTTACAATCCGTCAAAAGAAAAGTCAGGCTTTCTCCCTTGGCACTACTTCTTGTGCCCACGTAGCACAACCCTTTGCACTACTAGAATATATTTGCTAGCATGTCCCCTATTCAGGATACCGTTGATCATGGGTTACATCTATATCCTTCACCTCCTATTACAAACTTGATTACTTATACTGATGCAGATTGGGGCAGGTGTCCTGACACTCTACAAGAATTAGGTCAATTTATGACGGATTAGTTCCGACGAACACGTGATTCGTATGGAAAAACCGAAATTTCCGACGAAATTATATTCCGTTGGATATTTCCGATGAATTCTAATTATACGCCGAATTGAAATACTCGATGGAATTTATATTCGTCGGAATATTTGTACTTTCCGACGAAATATTCAATTGGAATATTTGTACTTTCTGACTCAATATTTCGTTAGAAAGTTAAGTTTCCGACGGAATTTTTGTTAGAATATTTATTTTTTAAAAAAATTAAATTAAAAACCCCCTTTAAAACTAAAACGAAGCCCCCCTATCCCTTATAGTTTTCCGCCTCTTTTTATATTTCCCCTTCTTTTTCTCTTTTTTCCTTCTCTTGTCTTTCCCCTTTCTCTTCTCTTTCTCTATACTTCGCCTCTTTCCAATTTTCTATCTTCTCTTTCTCTCTCCTCTTATCTTTCCTCTTCTGTTTTCTTCTCCCTTCTTTCCCCTCTTTCTTCTCTCCTTTTTTTCCCCTTTTCCTATCTCACACCAATAACAACCACAAACATCAACACCGACATCATTTCAGGGTGTAGTGTCGGGCTCTTTCTATCTCCCAAACCGATTACGACGATAAGTCCCACCGATAAGCCCACGTCCTTAATGTCGGGCCGATTCTACATGGTTTTGATTTTTCAAAGGTTTTTTAGGCCGAATTCGACCATTTCATGGTGAATTTCGAAGCCTATTTTAATTTAAGGTGTGTTTTGTATTTCAAATTCGTGGTGAAATTCGAAGCCTGTTTCAATTTTGTGGTGAAAGTCTAGATCTAGATTTTTCTTTTGTTATAATTTTTGTTTTTTTAGGGTAATTTTTTTTTTGGTTTATTGTTGTTTGTATTAGTTTTTGGTTCAATCTTCAATTGTATTTTTTTGGGTTGATTTTCGTTTGTATTTTCTTGGGTTAGGGTTGTAAATTTGGGTTCGTTTGGGTAGTATGTAGATCTGGATTTGGGTGGGTTAAGGTTAGGTGGGGTAGGTTAAGGTGCGAAATCTAGTTGTTTAGGGTTAGGGGTTGGTCTGGTTCGGTTAGATGGGTAGGGGTGGTGGAGGTTATGGTTGTTGGGTAATAAGTGGTGGTAAGGGCCTGGTGTGGGTTGGTGGAGTAGGGTGGTAGCTGGTGGTGAGGGTTGGTGGTAGGGCGTTTTTTTAAAGCATTTTTCGTCGAAAATTTCGGCGGGATACAGTCCATAGGAAATTTTCAATGGACTTTTTCGGGCTAGGAAATCTTCAATGGACTTTTCTGGGCTAGGAAATCTTTTCCGACATACTGAATTCCATCAAAAAAGGCCGTTTTTCCTACAAAATAGTTTCCGATAACCGGCTCTGACCGGATTTCCAATGGATAAAAATGGCGTTCCATCGTTACTTGCCTATTTTCTAGTATAGACACTTGACGCTGGATATTGTTGTTTTTTGGTGACAATCTTATTTCTTGGTAATCTAAGCGTCAGCATACTCTTTCCAAATCAAGTGCAGAGGCTGAATACATGCAGAGACATCACAAATGTTGTTTCCGAGGCAACATGCCTCGGAAACAAGAACACACCTTCCACCACAATACACCAATTTTAGCCATGATTTTTGTTTTTTAAGGCCAAATTCAACCATGTAAATTCTATATATAGAGTTCTTCAATTTTTTTGTAAAACAATATAATTCTTAAATTTAACATTAATTAAAACCATTAAATTGTTTATAAAGATAACAATGAAAATAGGAAGAAAAAAAAAGCTAGAGAATGAAGAAGAGATGGGGGCAGGCAGTAAGACGGGGCGGCAAGCAACAACATGGGGTTAGGGACTAAGGAGGCAACTACATGAGGCGGGGTGGCAACTTGAAAGGAAGATGGAAAGTGGAAAAAAAAAGAGCATCGAGAGACATGAGAGAGGGAGAGAGAGAGAGAAGAAAAGTTCAAGCAAAGTGAGAAGTTAGAAATGAGGAATGGGAGGGGACAGTTGGTACCATTTAGTGTTTTTTTTTTAATTTTCCGATGGAATTTAGATAATTTCCGACGGCCATCGGACATTACCAATGGATTTAATATGTCGGAAATTTCCTAAAATGTTGTTCGTCGGTTCTATTTTGCAATATGTCGAAAATTTCCAAATTCATCTATAAGTTTTTACCGACTTTAAATCCACATGAAATTATGTGATTTTTGACGGAGTTACTTGTCCGTTGATAAAAATTTCCATAAAAAAATCCACCTTTTTTTTGCGTTCATCATTGTATATTGGAATGTGAATCTTGAAAAGTTTTCTTTATTATCTACTAGATGAAGCCTGTCTTATGTACGATTTGTTTTTATTTTTTAAAAATAAATATTTTTTTTATTTGTTTGAAAATTTTATTTTCTTCCTGCTACGTAGTAATCATTTAGTATTTTTATTTAAATATAAATTGTGAATTTCCTCTCACACGTTATATATTAAGATAAAATTGCTACTCTCAAAGGTAATATTTTATATTTAATTAATTTAAACTTTAAAAATCTCATTCGGCAATGTTGATTACGTGATAATTGAATTATTTAATTCTAAAATTAATAAAATCTTATTTAATTGTCTAAAACTTTTTTTCAAAAAAAAAATGTCTAAAACTAAAGTTTATAGTCCTGCATGGCGGGTTAAGAAAATTTCATCTTACGTAGCTCTCTAAAAAATTGGAAAAAAACTCAATTGTTTAATTAAAAAAACTCAATTATATACTAGTTTTGTGCTAGGGCGATGCCCAAATGGTTGACAAAGTTCAGGATAAACTTTTTGAATTGTATGTTAAATACGGTCATATTATCCCTTTTTAATAATGCAAGATATCTAGACATAGGAACAAAAATTATATTTTATTGAATTTAACTAATTTTACTTAACTAAATTTTTTTTTTAACCAAACCTAACATTATTTTTCTTTATTAAATCATGTTTTCACTGATTCTCTATTATATATGTAGATAAATTAAATATAATATATATTGATCTTATTTTAAAGAACTTTTAAAGCCAAATTTTATGATGAAAAATAGTATCGAGTTATAAGATATTTATTCAATGTTATGAATAAGTTTGAATATATGAAATATTATAAGTATATCAATAATAAAAGTTTTCACTGATTATCTATTATATATGTAAATAAATTAAATATATTATATATTGATCTTATTTTAAAGAACTTTTAAAAACAAATTTTATGATGAAAATAGTATCGAGTTGTAAGATATTTATTCAAATTTATGAATAAGTTTGAATATATGAAATATTATAAGTATATCAATAATAAAAGTTTGTACGACATTATTTAGCATCTTATGTGTCACGATAATACCTATTTGACACCTACATGGCGTCACAATTGGCATAAAATTAGAATGTCAAATGTCGCTGTCTCATGGCATGGGTGCGAGACGTACTGACTTTAATTATTAGTATATAATATATTAGATTAGATTTTAAATATGGAACACCTTCCCGAAATCAAAATATATGGGGAGGTTATGATTAGAGCTGTCAAAAGCTGACCCGACCGGAAATACCGACCCTAACCCGACCCTAACCCTAACCCTAACCCGTCTGAACCCGAAAAAAATGGTGACCCGAACCCGACCTGAAACCAACCGTAAACCCGAGGTTACCCGAGTATTTGAGACCCGAACCCGACTTAGAGAGGACCCGACCCGAATGTGACCCGTAAATTATTGACCTGAACCGAACCTGACTCAAACCTGAGAATGACCCAAACCCGATTTAACCCGTCAACCCGAATTCAACCCGACCTGTTACCAACCCGACCCGAGGTCAACCCGACCCGTTCCTAACCCGACTCGAATTTAAATCCGACCTGTTACAAACCCGATTCGAAATCAACCCGACGTGTTATTGACCCGACCCAAATTCAATATGACTTGTTATTGACCCGACCCAAATTTAAACTCGACCTATTACTAATCCGAATTTTAGTATTTAGGAGTTTTTAGGATAAAATGAGTACTCCGTATTGACTATTAAGTTTCAGGCTTTTTTTCAATTTATTTTGATTGATTTTCATTTTCTAAATTATCTTAAACTTCCTATATGAGCAATGAGCTTGAGCTATATGAGGAGATTGAGGATATGAGAAGATAGAGGGTATGAGATGATAAAGGTGAGTGAGGTGGAGCTATATGAGCTGTCAATTTTTCTAAACGCATTTGAGGCAATATGAGGTGAGTGAAGTGGTAGTGATTTCAGCCAAATGTATCTTCTTTTTTTTTTTCTAAATTTATCTTCAACTTCCATATAAGTATATGGCTATTTAAAATCCTTTTAATGGTCCTTTTTTCAAATTTTATTATTATTATAACTTATGATTATTATTATTATTATTATTATTATTATTATTATTATTATTATTATTATCTCAAAAACAAAAGTCATACAACCTACAATAAATTAGTGGGAAGCCGATATACAATCTGGGCCCCTACACCTCTAGCTATTGCAAATCCTACTCTAGTGAAGATATGAGCTGCAGCACGAGCCCCAATGTCTTACGTCGTCGAGAACCTCTGAATCCGCTTCAGTAACGCAACAGCCTCTTTCTCTAATTCCCCAAGCGAAGAAAAGGAGAAGGGAATGACCCGAACCCATTATTATTATTATTATTATTATTATTATTATTATTATTATTATTATTATTATTAATATTATTTTTAGGTTTTTGACTTGAACCGAACCCGACCCAAACCCGAGAATGACCCGACTTAATTATAACCCGCAAAGTATTGACTTGAATCGAACCCGACTCAAACCTGATAATGACCCTACTTGATTATAACCCGCAAATTATTGACTTGAACCTAACCCGACTCGAACCCGATAATGACCCGATCTTATTATAACCCGAAAATAATTGACTTGAACCGAACCTGAAGAGGACCCTAACTCATTTAAACCCGTAAAAACCCGAATTTAACCCGACTTGTTTTTAACCCGACCCAAATGTATCCTGACCTTTTATTGACCCGACCTAAACCCGACCTGAACCCAAAAAGATGTATGACCCAACGTGACCCGACTCACGCATGACCCAACCCGAACCCGACCCACATAGGTCCTGATATTAACCCGTATTGACCCGACCCACACAAACCCGACTCAAACCCGACCCATTTACCCGAATTGACAGCTCTTGTTATGATGTCCACCTAAAAAGACCTTTATACCCTTCTTGCTTTGTACTACACAAGCTAAGAGATCACACGCACACAATGCGTACGTGTGCGCGCAATATAAAGTTATCTATTAGGCTCGATTCTTTGTTATTTTTTTTCCGCAATATCATGTCTTTAATTATTCTAATAAATAAAAATATTAGTAGGTTTAAGAATTGTTGATAAAAATTATAATAAAAAAATGTTGATGATTTCATGTAGGCTAAATAATAAAATTTTACTTCCCTTAAAAAAATTCTAAAAGAACAGATAGAATTTCTTTTCTTTTTTTTTTAACTAAGATGGTAGTTACATTTTTTTTTTTTGTAAAAAATTTGGTAACTTAAAAAAAAAAAAAAAAAAAAAAAAAAAAAAAAAAAAGAGAGATATTTTGGTAAAGTAAAATTTATCACCCAAAATTCCCTCTCACTTTATATATTACTATAGATAAACAAATAAATGTACCCCGTCATCTTCTATTACAAATTATACAACTTTTTAAATCAAATAATTCTAAATTTTTAATCAATGATTTTAATAAATCGTTTAATCTCAAATCAATTATATCAAAATTTCCTTAATAACAATTAGATTATATTTTTCATTTATCAATTATCTCATTAACAATTGATAATTACTTATTGAATTCAAAATAACATTAAATATTACTATAAATCTAGTTTTTCTCACTCATTTCATGTATAAAATTACATTCCGTCCTTTTCTTGCATTGTCTTGCATATTTTTTACACTCTGTTTTTATGTATAAAATACCAGGCCACCTTCTCACAAACAGAAATTATGACGGAATCCGTCAAATGGTAGTGGTACGAAAACAAAAAATCAATATAAGGTGGTTGTTTATAAAATTTAAAGTAAAAGGTACAGTAGTTGTTCGTAAAAATAGTAAATTAAAAGGTAGTTATTGACAAATTTTCCAAGGAAAATTTATAATTAAACCCCTTAAAAAAAAATTTGATTTTACCATCCGTTTTTTATCTATTTTAAATAACTATCCACAAAAATGCAAAATATTAAATTTCACCACCTCAACACATTTAGTACCATTTAGAAAAAAAAAACGCGTGTTTGGTCCCAAAACTTGGTCAAAATTTAGCACTTGTGTAGACACCCATTTGTGTCTCCCCAAAACCAAACCCAGTGATGAATACCTTTTGCGTCGAACCATAATCGAACGAGGTGAAAGTGTGAAAAGTCTTGTGTTGCGGTTAATTTTTATTAAAATTCTCTTCTTTCTGTTTTCAAAAACGCACTCTATTTTATGAAAACGTCCAATCCAGTTTAGTTTGGTCCATGATAATGGTCCAATAATGGTGTAGTTGGATGGGGCATGAAAATACCTTTCCAACGATATACTATAAGCCCAATTCCGATGAATAATGAGGAAGTTATGGCCAAAATACTAAACTGGGCCCAAACCGGATTTTACCTACGACCCAATGATCATGAGGAGGGTCCAAAGGTTTAATCCTATTCCTAAACTAATTAGGATTGATTAGAATCTTCTATAAGTTTCTAAAATATCTTAATGATCCTTTTTTGAATAGATAAGATCATGGAATTTGATTTGAATATAAACTTTCCTTTTTTAAAACTTTCCTAATTCTATTCGGATTTAAAGATGTCCTAAGATAGTCATATATTATTATTGTGCCTCATATTTTTTTTATCCAAATTTTATATGGTTGGATAGATCTTGATATTATCTTTCCAATGATATATTATAATATTAAATCCGAGCTATAAAGAAAAAGATATGAAAGAAATACAAAACTCTATCCAAAACTGACACCCTTTTACTATTTCGGTCATATCTTTTTATCTACAAAAGATTTTAATCTGATTCTAATTGCATTAGAAAGTAGACTTCAAGAGCTTTCCAACGACATATTATATGACTTATTTGGACTTCTGGATCAAAAGATATGATAAAAACAAAATTCATAAATACTGATGTCTACGAGTTTTATTTCGATTCGAATTCGGATTCTTTTCTTAAATTCTTCGACCCTCTTCTTTCTTATAAATAGAGGTCTTATCTCCCCTTTTTTATTCATCAATTCTTACTATCAATTCTCTCTGTTCTCTCTCTAAGCAATATAGCTTAATTCTTTCTCCCTCTCTTTCTAAACCAACCTTTTTACAAATACACAATTCCGCATTCACAAGATCTTAGAATCTCTTAGCCAAGTTCGAAGTTTCCTTCGCCCTAGACGTGCAAGGTTTGATATTTTCTGAGGGTTTGGTCCAAAACTAGTCAAAACTTTATTTAATTTGATTGTATAATTATTCTTTATTATTTTCATTGAAGTTTACTAACTTGTGTATTTTGTTATTAGAAAGAGGTACGAGGCTTCAAAGTATGTAATCTTATTACTCTCTTTCAATGTCGAAAGCATGTTTATTATTTTATTAATTCCTAGTATCATGTTAGGATGTTATTTTATGCTTTCTAGTGTCATGTTTAGGGTGCCTTTACTCTTTCTAATATCATGTTAGTACCATGTTAGGTTTAAAGCTTTGATCTTTATTGTTTAGTGACATGCTAGGAGTTGTTATTAATCTTAATAGCATCACACCTAGGATCTTGCTATTATGTTTAAGCTTTATTATGCCTTATCATGTTATTATCATCGTTATTATTATTTATTATGGTTATTGTTTATTATTATGTTGCTTGATATATTTTTATTGTTATTGCTTGATCACACCTTTTATGATTGTTAAAGGGAATTTGTACTTGAAATCACGCTTAATAAGATAATTTGTAATTTGGTTTAGGCTAATGTGTTTTTAATTCAAGTGATCGCCAATAATAGTCTTATTTGTGCATTAATATTTCAACCAACATAGATTAAACAGGTTAGGTTCAATATAATGTTTGTATGTTATTCGAGATAATTTGTAATTTGGTTTAGGCTAATGTGTTTTTAATTCAAGTGATCGCCAATAATAGTCTTATTTGTGCATTAATATTTCAACCAACATAGATTAAACAGGTTAGGTTCAATATAATGTTTGTATGTTATTCGAAAAGCGCACATAAATACGAGCAGAACAAAGTAGAGGCCTATTTTATAGGGCGGGTCCTTTCTTTTATAGATTGGATTCGTACCCTCATCTCCGGACCCTATTTGGTTCAAGACCTTATGGAGTTGATGATCCTTTTGGATTGTCTTTTGGGTTTACAAGTTCCTAAAACTTGTTGGCGACTCTTTTGCTCTCTTTTCCTTCCCTTTAGAACGCCACCGTACTTTAGTGTATGATCACAGTGGAGTTCAAGTTTGGGATTATAATGCTTGAAATATTCCCTACAACTTGTCTTTTGTTAAAATGTTAAAAATTCAAGAGGTCACTTTAATTTAGCACTTTAGATTCAACTAGGTTAAGTCTCGTGCCATGCACGGTAATAATTAAACCTTACAACAAAAATTATAAAGAATGATGTTAATTCAACAATAATTTAACCTAAAACAATATTTGTAACAAAATAATAGTCTCTAATTAAAGATATTGATGGTCAAAGTTGTGTCTCGACAAATGTGCAAATCCAACTATAAATTTTTAAACGTTATGTATTATTTTCAAAGTAGGCTAACAATATAATTTTTTTCTATTTTTAATTAAAATAAATTTCAAATTGGAGGAAAAAAAAATTGATAGTGTTATAATAATTTTGGATATTGATATATTTCGATACTTAATTTTAATCTATGTTAGTATATTTGTAACTAAAAGATTCTTATCATATAAATATATGCTAAAAAAATAATAATAAAAAAATTAATTGAGTATGATTGGATTAAATGTGTTGTGAAAATGAAAAATAAGTATTATGAGTGGATTATAAAATGGAAGTCATTCAAATTTGGCAAAAAAAAAAAGAATAAAAAAGGCGGGAAATCTTTTAATGACATCGTGACAAGTGTCACTTTAGGTTCACTTTTAGTATTTGTTAATAATTTTAATCTATGTTAATATATTTGTAACTAAAAAATTCTTATCATATAAAATATATGTCAAAAAAATAATAAAAAAAAGTTTAATTAAGTATGATTGGATTAAATGTGTTGTGAAAATGGAAATAAGTATTACGAGTAGATTATAAATGAAAGTCATTCAAATTTGGAAAAAAAATAATAAAAAAGGCGGGAAATTTTTTAATGACATCGTGACAAGTGTCACTTTAGGTTCGCTTTTAGTATAGGTTAATTGATTGATTTGAGGTCAAAAATTAAAGAAAAAAAATATCAAAAATACCTTGTTTTGCGTCAAACTCTTAAGATGACGCATTTTCGATAAATTTTTGGGTCTTTTGACATCAAATTGGAGCCAAAGGGCCACCAAAGTAACCTCAAATAACCTTTAATAGACCAATCTTTGGAACAAATATCTTATTCTGCACTTTTCTTGATTTTTGTTAAAATGTGAAATGGACATTATGCTATGGGACGCAGGGAGTAGAGTATTATGAAACCATCAGTTTGGTATAGTAAGAGAACAGAAACTTACCCTTCAAACTATAGCAGTATTTTGCAAGCAAATGAAGAACAGTCTCACCGCTCTCGTTTATGTCTAACAGTGCTTCGGGATCACATAACTCATACATTTCCTTGAAAGTATCGTAGTTACTGGATCGTACGGCTTCATGGAATATTGTATGGCCTCTCGAATTTTTCACCCTCCATGGCGGTATGCTTAAAGATTGCCTATTGTTATGAATCCAATGCCTGAGAGAATACATCAACACTTTCCTTGCTACATCCGATGGTACCCTGGCAGCAATGTGCAGTGGAGTATCACCATTTGAGTCTTTCTGGTATATCACATTTGGAATTTTTTCAATTGCTTTCTCAAAGTACTTTTCTTTCCCATGAAGTAAGGCTATATAAATGACATTGCTTCCATTTCCTTCAGAAATCAAATTGTTTATATATCTATCTTTATCACATTTTATAGCATCCACATAGTTGATGCAATTGGTAATTCTTCCCGTATTGACCCTATCCATCATATTTTTCTACAAAGCATAAAGTACAAGTTAGCTTAAATTTCGTCACTGCTAGAATTTGAATGCAAATTATAAAACACAATCTTCATTATTGTACAGCTCACTAATTGTACATAAAATAATGAAACACCATAAATTATTCAGTGCTCCACTAACCAGTGAAAAGAGTATAGTGCACCCGGGTGCACCATGCGCATGGTGCACCTGAAAAGAACATTAGGTATATTTTAAAGAACATGGAAAAAAAAAAAAAAAAAAAAAAAAAAAAAAAAAAGAACATACTAGCGTTGGAAAAAGAACATGCTACTGTTTAAAAAAGAACATGCATACTAGTGTTTGAAAAAGAACATCTTGTGTTTGGCAAAAGAACATGTTTGAATTTGACAAACATATACTACCTCTGTTAATTGTTATTTGCAACTCTGGGGTATTATTTGTGAGATATAAAATATTCCAAAGTTGCACATAATATTTAACGGAAGTAGTATATGTTTGATAACATGTTTTTCAATGATATAAAATATGTTCTTTTGGTTCGTATGTTCTTTGAATTTGGCTCGTAATTTTTTATTTTAATTTTTTTTTTTTTTTTTTGAAAAATGGCTCGTATGCTCTTTAAGTAATGAATTCTTTAACGTATGTTCTTTAACGTATATTTTTTAACTTATGTTCTTTAACGCATGTTCTTTAACTTATGTTCTTTTAAATTTTGAAATTTGAAATTTAATTTTAAAATGAAATCTTGAATTATTTTTAGTTGAAAATAATCTAGAGAGAGAAAAATAAAATTATTATGGAAAGTTAAATTTTTGGAGAGAAAAAACTATTTTTGGGAATCTGAAATCTTTGGTAAAGAATTTTTACGTTAATGAGTTATTTTTCATGAAATTTAATAAAGTTTTTATCATGTTCTTTGTGTAATGTCTGTATGTTCTTTAGTAATGCATGTTCTTTGTTAAAAACAAACATGTTCTTTTTCAAGAAACTAAATGTTCTTTTTCATACACCTAATGTTCTTTCTGCCTTTTTTTAACAGGGTGCACCATGCACATGGTACACCCGGGTGCACCAACCATACATTACTAACCAGTTATACTTGTCCAAATCGATTGATTACTATGAAATTTTGAGACTAACGCTATGTTTAGTTCATCTAATTTTGTCAAATATTTTACTTCAATTTTATTTTATTATATTACCATAAAGTGAAAATGTCGAATGACGGGTATCGGGACAACCTCTATGTTTAGTTCATCTAATTTTGTCAAATATTTTACTTCAATTTTATTTTATTATATTACCATAAAGTGAAAATGTCGAATGACGGGTATCGGGACAACCTCCCCGGTCAGCGTCAGTGTAAATAATCTATAGTAATATATAAATTAAAAGGGGGTTTTTGGTGATAAATTTTACTTTCCCAAAATACCCCTTTCATCATTTATAATTTGCAAGAAAATACTACCAAAATTTAAAAAACATAACTACCATTAAAAAAATAAAAAATTTATATATAAAAAAAAACCTTTATGTTATTTTATTTTTAGGGAAATCATATTTTGCATGAACATTCTAATGTACTCATATCCTACCTTTTAACCTCTATGATTTCATCAATTTATCAAAATAAGGTAGATACTATTTCAAGAAAACAAAATAAGGAATCGAGCCATGCATATAAATTTCTTATGCTGTACACGCAATTTGCCTGTGTCTCACAACTTGTTAAAATAATTTTAAATAAGATGAAATAAACAGACTCGCGAGAAATTGAAAAATAAAATAGAGGTGGTATATAATTGTAATCTCTAGGTCCTATTTGTTTCATCTTATTTTTATTATATATCTTATTTAAGATAAGATAAAATAAATATTTGGGAAATTCTCAATGGTACTAAAAAAACAAATTATCAATGGTAATCCATAATTTGTAAAATTAATTCAGTGGTAACATTAGTTAAGCATTTTAAGGATATATTAACCATGGTTAATGTTTTAAAAGGGGGAAAAAAGATATGTCTAAAATACCCCTAGTAAAAATTAAAAACTCCACCCACTTCTTCTCCCCTCCCCTCCCCTCCCCTCCCCCAACCCAACCAGCCCCTACCTACCCACAACCCCGGTGCCGGCGTCGGCGCCAAGACCGCCAACCCCATTGATCATTCTCTCTCTTTCGCGGAGCCCACCACCACCACCACTATCATCATCATTTTTCACTATTAACAGAAGAGCCACGACCATCATCATCATTTTCACCATTGACAGCAAAAAGGTTTCGATGAAGATCGAATCGGGCTACGGAGGTTCAACGAATCGGGTCAATTTCATAGGTGTATCTCGACTGCGGCGGCCAAAAATCGGTGTTAGATCATCGGAAACTGCCATTGAAGGAGATTGAAGGGTTTTTTTTTGGGGGTTTTCTCTCTCTTCGAGATTTGTGTTGATGGCGTAGTTTGGTTTGGGTTAGTTTCAAAGTTCCAACCTCCAGTAATTGTGACGGAAATTCAAAGAGAGATAGAGTTTTGCAAATTCGAGAAAAAAAATTTGTGAATTTTGTGAAAGGGGTGGTGGTTGGGCTGAGAAGGAGAGGGAATCGGGGAAGGAGATCTTTAGGAATTGGGGAAGGAGAGGTTCGCCGGCGCCGAGAGGAAGGAGGGAGTGGGCCGCCGGCGCCAGGGGAAGGGAGGGATCACCGGTCGCCGTTAGCAGGGAAGGGGGCTGGCAATACGTTGGGGTTGGGGTATTTTTTTATAATTATTATTTAATTTTTTTGACACAATTTTTTTTATTTAACTAATAGGGTTATATTAGTCATTATGCCTCTAGTTAACTATGGTTAAGCTAATAATCATGAATTAATATTATTAATGTTACCACTAAATTATTTTAACAAATTATAAATTACCATTGATAATTTGTTTTTTCAGTGTTTACCACTGAGAATAAAAGAAACCTTAAGAGCACCATTGAAAATTTCCCTAAATATTTTTTTCCAAGAAATTTCATAAACAATTTTAAAGTATTTGAATTATTTCAAATAGGAAAATTTGTCTGGAAGGGACTTATATGTTTACTATTTTGTCTGGAAGAACCTTATATGTTCAAAGTTGTCTAAAAGGACCTTATAAGCTTGTTTTGTTGTCTAGAGAGACCTTGACGTCACATTCCGGTGATTCACTTTTTAACTCCGGCGTTGACTAGTCACGTGACTTAAAAATTACCCACCCTCTTATTTTTTTTTTTCCTCCATTCTTCTTTTTCTCTCTTCTAATCCCCTTGATTTCTCTCTCCTCTGGTATTCTCTAGGGAATAATCAATGAAGGAGTGAAGATTAAGTCTAGAATTCATTGCTCTCATCTACCTAATTGAATTCGAGTTAGAGAAGAGAGGACTTACTTGGCCCAGGTTTAAATATCTTTTTCTCTCGTATATGCCATTTTCAGTTGCACATTTGTACTTAAATTTTTTTCTTTTTTTGATCTCCAATGGCTCAAGGGGAAAAGGGGCAAAAACTTAGCAAGGAATTTATGTTCTTTGTCCAAAAAATCTATAAAACTAGGTAAATCAACTAAATTGAACTTAATTTTGTAAATGGCGAACGAAAATTAGGGTTTTTAGAGTATTTTGCGATGTTGGTTTTTGCGAACGAAAATTGTTTAGTTGTGTGCGTGTATGTTTAATTACTTGTTGGTAATTGGATTCATGAATTGAATATTTGTTTAATGTTGAATTATCGGATATTATTTGTTTAATTGAATCATGAATTGAATTTTGCAAACAACAACTTAACTTAATCTTAAAAGATTGGCATTGGGGGAAAAAACCCGAATTACCTAATGCGAAAAGGAATTAATCAAAAGATTCTTGCTTGAATTTCTTCAAAAACTTAAGGAACACAATGGATCAAATTGATGAACCCCTGTTCATGAGGAGAAAGAAGCAATTTGGGAAAAAAAATCTGGGCAAATAAGAAGAAATGGAGAGAAAAAAGGGGAAAAAAATAAGAGGGAGGGTAATTTTTAAGTCACGTGAGAGTCACGTGAATAGTCAATGCCGGAGTAAAAAAGTCAAACATCGGAACCCGGAGTCATCCCTCTAGACAACAAAACAAACTTATAAGGTCCTTTTAGACCACTTTGAACATATATATAAGTTCTTTTCAGACAAAATAGTGAATATATAAGTCCTTTCTAGACAAATTTTCCTTTCAAATAAGATTAAAAAATATATATAAAAATTCAAAAATTGAGACAAGATGATATAGAGTACGTACTCCCTCAGCTCTGTCCTAGAACAACTAGCACATTCATGTTTTTCACACATGTCGGTGCACTAGTTTGACTTATCTTATATATATAATTAAGTATCAATGAAAGGTATAAACAAAGTTATATCATGAAACTTTATTTTAATACCTATCTAAAAAACAAATTTTATATTTTTATTATGTTGGTTTTTTATTATGTTGGTAAAAAATTATAGTCAAAGTTAATACATGAATAGCAAAAAAAGTGCAACAAAAAAAGTGCAACATATCAATTATAGAAGAGTAGTTGTACTCACTAGGTTTGCAGGGATGTCTGAACCAGATGTGATCAAATCGATGATTGTATTCCCCACGTCGTTTTTTATGCTCAAAATCAATTCTTTCCTTTCTTTTAATCGTGCCTGCTTTAATACTTTCCCACTGGCTGATACAGATTCAACACAAGATTGGAGGATCAAATATGCAAGATCAAATTCTCGATCCAAAATAGCCTTATGTAATGGGGTGTTTCCATCTTGGTCACATGAGACTGTAAGAGTATCAACACCAGGTATTTCAAGGATCTTCTCACAGATCCACAATGTATGATCTTTATCACTTGCATTAAGATCAGCCATTCTTAGCCGCAAGTGGTGCAAAAAGTTCCTTCCATTCTGATCACGACATTCAATTGAATGTGTATGATTAGCTAGAATTTGATGAACAACAAGGACACGACCATACTGAGCTGCTCTCATTAGAGGGTTCATGCGTTGTGAGTCATGTTCAAATATTGCCAATGGATTTGCGTTGATAATTTCATCGATAAGTTTTGGCTTGCCAACTGCATTATTGTTGTCATCATGGTCTAAGCCTTCTGGGAAGTTTCCTCCTACAAACAAATTTCGAACTTGTTAATGTAGTAAGTGTTGATATTATTCATTCAAAGTAATTTGTTATTAATATTGTGCCTAAAAGTTAGTATCGGAGTTAATGTTAGGTGTTAGTGCCTTTAGTGGCATATCAATGTCCTTAAATAAATGGAAAATTCTACTATGGTTCACTTTATTTGGACCATCACTATACTAAATTATCATTGGTCGATTTTTTAGTTATTTTTTTTACCTTGGTTAAACCTTATTTTTAGTTATTTCCTTTTTTAATTTTTTTTTTATTTTCCAAAATTTAATTACTGAATTTACGAAAATCATTTCAATTACATTTTCGAAATTTAATTATCAAAATCTGATTTAAATAAAATAAAAAAACAAATAAATAATAAAAAAGATTAAATTAAAAAAATCAAAATAAAAAAAAATTGTTCATCAATGTTCTTCATAGTTCATCAATGGTTTTCAAGTTTTTTCATTCATGGATGAGATTAAACACTAACACATGATCTATGTCCATTAAATTCACCCGCGCATTGTAAACGAATAACAATATGAACCGATTTTAAAAGCAAATGCGAAATTTTAAGATATCAAAAAGTTATAGTCGTTGCGAATTTGGGCAGCGATTTAAATCCCTAAATAATAGGTTTGGATTGTACTAAATCAGTCAACGTTTGCAAAAACGGTGATTTTATGGAATCGAAATAACAATTTTTAAGTTTTACGATAATCGGGGTTTGTCATGAACATCTGAAAAAGAAATCGTATCATTATTTTTTCGAAACCTTGTTTGATCCAAAAAAACGCAAATCGAAATTGAAATCTTGTTTGTGTAAAATGTTTTACCCAAATAAAGGATTGGACATTACCTGTTATGAAAATTGTAATTATTAAAAACATATGACATTAAGTTCTTTTGGACATTATCAATTACTGATTTATAATTCATATATCTTGTTATCTTCTTAATTTGGTAATCTACGTTTTTCAGATAATCTGATAAGAAAACATATGATTTTTCTTCGAAACGCTGTTTGATCCAAAAAAAAAGGAGAATGAATTACAAATCGTATTTGTGTTTAAGGAATTTCCCCACATACGGATAGGACATTACCTATTATATACATTTTAAATATTAAACGATTATGACCATATGTTATGTTAGAAATAACCAATTATTTTAAAGTACTTTACGACCTTTGCAAAATATTTGTAGCTAAACAAGTACAAAAATTAAAATGAATCTATTTTAATGATTTTGTATTAAAAAAAAAATTATGGAATCAATATGTTTTAGGGTATCTTTTAACATTAGATATATTATTTAAAAAACATTTCAATCACCAATTATAATAAGGATAGTTTCCTAATTTTTTATCTTATTATTATTGTATAGAAGATTTTAAAATCAGTATAATTTTCAAATTTCAAAAGATTATATTCTAATATTTTCTAAATATTAAATTAGAATATATGTCTTACTGTTTCTGTCGACATATAATATGATTTTGTAAAATTATTGATTTTTATCACGCCTAGAATTATGGTAATATATATCTTTAATAATGCAATTAACATGGAATGTTTGATAAACAATCGTGTAAAATGAATTTAAAAAAGGATAAAATTTGGTAAATAGAATATTAATAAATCTTGGGATAATAGCTGATTTAATTTCCCTCAAATTTTAGATTTTCCTGAGTTTTGTTATTTCTTTATGCAATTTGATTAATAGAATATTAACAAAATCTTAGGATAAAACTTACGTACTTTCCCTTAAAAAAAGATAAAATTAGGAAAATACCATAATTTAATTAGGGTTTATGATTTTCAATCTATCTTTTTTTTTTTTTAAGGAAACACTTTAATTCTTTCTTTTCTAAAATAAGATCAGATTTTCATTTTTTTTTTGACATGCTTATCGTAAAATAAAATCAAAATGTTGGTTTCCCTCAACTCCACGTCAAAGAATCATACATTTGGAATTTTTACAATATCCAAAATACATATGGTCATTCGTCAAACTCAATAAACTTTATCATTTCTTTTTTGGGTAATAACCAAAGTACACATAAGTTAAAACCTGAACTATAAACTGATCACAAAATTCCCACTTGTGTTCTGCGTATCAAACAAGTTATATGAGAAGAAAATTAAAAAAAATTGCGTCTTCTTCCTCTAATTGATTTGCTCATTATATATCTTTGTACCCTAAGATTACGTCTTTTTTCTTTGATCGATTTGCTCATTATATAGGTTTGGACATTAATTATTGTTGTTTGGTTTGTGTAATTTGAAATTTAAACCTTCTTTCTATAAGGTGAAAAAAATCATATATTTAAAGCAATCAAAATTGAAATTTAGATTAACAATGGAATGTGTTAGATTTAAGATCTATTTGAAGAATATTGCCTATATGATGACTGTTGATTCCTTAATTTTAGAAAATATATATTGTTACTAAATGATACATAAGTTATCCCATACAAATTGTCATCCAAATCTTTTTCAAATATTCTATTATAATATATAATGTACTATTTAGGAAATAAATCAATGACATACAATAGTGTTATTATCAGTTATGTTGTAAGGTTTTGATGATTGTGAACAAATGATGATTATCTAACTAATATGTGTATTGAGATGTGCATGAACAAGTCATGAAGCATGAAGATGATTGAGTACAGCTTAGATCATTATAGAAGATGGTTCTCTACATACAATGTATGGATCGTGCTTGACTTCCTCAGGGGAACAAAAAGAGAAGAAGTCTAAACGTACAAATGTATTGTTAGACTTTACATGCAGTTCCTAAGAAGAATGAGAAGATGTTCTTTGCAAGAAATTAGCAGCAGTTCCTGAGGGGGAACAAGAAAAGAGAAGTTCCTTGACAGGAACAGAAGCATCGAGAGAAACATGAAGACAGAAAAATAGGAGTATATTTTTCTAGGAATCATGTAAGTATGTTGGACAAGAGAAATTGTTTGGAACATGCCTATGGAACTAAATTGGAACTTCAATCTCGAAGGAACTGACAGTCTGGAAGGAACTGGGTATTGCTGACCAGCCAGTTCCTTACAGGTTAGTCTAAAATTCGTGTATAGGAGATACACGAGTTTGCACAGCTCTAAAAGTCAGTTTTCAACGTTAATAGTCATTGCATTATCTTTGCCTACTTTTTAGGTAGTTAGTTTTCACTAAGTATTATTTATTTTAAATAGATTTTATTTTATAAAAGATAAGTTTTTAAAATAAAATCTGATTTTCTTGTTAGTCAAAAAGATATTTTATTCTCCTTATCTTCTCCTATATTTTAGGGATTCATTTTAAGTTGCTTCCTATCTAATCTCTAATTGGTTTAATATTTCAAATTAAATGGGTTAGTTGTTTTAGGATAAAATAGTTTTTATAAAATATTTATTTTTAATGAATAAAATCTGAATCGGTTTTTAATTGATAAAAATCTGATTCAGTTAGGATTTAATTGTTTTATATTTTCTATTTTTATTTATTAAGTTTTTGGAAAAATGAAAATTACTTTTCACGTTTATTTTGAAACAGCTTTTTTCAGGAGAAAAATAAGGAGATCATGGAGAACATGTTTTTAACTCCAATCCATGTCTTCCATTACTTCTTATGTTCATGGAGTTAATGGAGATAATACCTAGAATTTAGGAAGCACTACTATTATGGTTGAAGATCATGGGGTGAATGGGTTTGTCTTTGAAGCACTATAAAAAGAGAAGTTTTCATTCATTCCAAATTGTCTGGCTTAATTGAGTCATTCCATAATGGAGTTTATCCCAAGTGGTAGAGCGGTAGATCGAAAAGAAATATATTTTCTCTCCACGTTGGTGAGCCAGTTCCTCCAGGTTCCAAGTTCCTTACATATCTCAAAATGTCCAACATATTAGTTTTATACATTATATCTTTTATATGTATTTGAGAGTTGTTTAAGGGTTTGAGTGAACTCTTGTAATGGGGAATTTATAAGGGTTTGAGTGAACTCTTGTATTGGGGTGAGAACTTGAGTGAGTTTGTTGTATGTAGAGAAAGCTTTGAGTGAAGCTTGAGAGAGAGAAAAAGAGTAAGGCTTTGAGTGAAGTCTTGAGTGAGAAGAGAGGTCTTTGAGGGAAGATTTCGAGGTGCAACTATTAGAGGGAATAGTTGTTGGGATATGAGTTCGTTGAGGAACTCGGTAGAGGCTCTAGTTCCTCATAGGTTGTAACAGAGTCGTTGGCCTATTTTAGTGGAATGTTTTGAGTCAAAATCCCTTTGGGTCGAGGTTTTTACTTCCTATTTGGCCTAGGAAGTTTTCCTCGTAAAATCTCTCTTGCACTATTTCTCTATTGCGTTAAGTTTCTTTTAATTCCGTAAAAAGTGACTAGCAAGCTCCATACTACAATTCACCCCCCCCCCCTCTTGTAGTATTTCATCTAAATAACAAGTTATTTTTTATGACACGTAAAATATAGACTATAAATTAAAAATGAAACTAAACTAATAAAAAAAAGATACTCGTAGAGTCGTAGTACTAACCATTGGATAAAAACTAGATACAAAAAAAATCACATTTAACATGTAACGCTATTTTGACAAATAGGAAAAAGAATATTTTCGATTATCATTAGTATAACTAAAATACGTGTATATACAAAACAGAAGCATGATAAGTCCTAATTATAAGGAATACAACTAGCAATAGTAGCATGTATTTAGCCTAAATATAAGGGATTGAATATTGGCTTTCCTAATTTATAAATACAAAAATATATTTACTATATTTAACAATTTGTCATTGTATTCTTTCAAAAAAAAAAAAAAAGTTTGCCATATAGTTGCTCATCTCCACGTTTTTTTTTTCATTTGGTTATTATATGTGATTCGTCCAATATTAGGATATGACATGACTTATATATTTAGAATTGGTCTCAATCTCTTTAATTATTGTAAAATTATAATAATAACCGAAGACGGTTCATTATTTTAATTAATAAAGGTGGCTTGATTGAAAAGTTAATTTAATTTTGAGAAATATGCATACAGAAATCAAACCACAATAGCTGATATATAAGTGATCATTGATACCAAACTTGGTATATGTACATTGTGACTTGGCTAGTGAATGAGGATTGAGGGCCAAGATCTTATTTGCTATCAATTAAGAAAAATATTAGGATATTAATGCATGCACAGTATGAACTAATAATTAGCAATGTCCAAAATAACGTATAGTCGTAGACCAAATAAACAATCTAATAATTAGCAATGTCCAAAATAACGTATGGTCGTAGACCAAATAAACAATAATATTGCGTTTTATAGGTAATGTCTTATTAGCATTTGAGTTAATGCCTTATATGCAAACAGAATTGAAAACTATATCTTTTTTTTCGGATCAAACAAGTATTCCAAAATAAAAAAAAAACGTTGTCTTCTCCAATTTGCTCACAAACCCAGATTTTGAAAAATTGTGATTTTTTTTTATTTTCGCATACATATGATGAACGATTTTTCATCCCTTGTTTGCGATTGTATCTAATTAATATTTATTGTTTTATGATTAAAAACAATCCCAGATTCATGCATGAATCCAAATTTTGAATGAACTGTTCACATGTAATAGGTAAATCGATGCATATTTTCAATTATCATTGATGTGCGAGTGTATTTACGGGACAAAGATTACCATAATGGTGGTTAATCTCATACATGGATGAACAAACTTGAAGAACAATGATGAATAATGAAGAACATTGATGAACAATTTTTTGATTTTGATTTTTTTAATTTAATGTTATTTTTTATTTAATTAAAAACTGATTTTAATAAATAAATTTTGAAAATCATAAAATAATTTTGTCAAATTCAGTAATTATATTTTGAAAAATAAAAATTGAATTAAAAGAGGAAAATACTAAAAATAGTGTTTGACCAAGGTTTAAAAAAAATTAAAAATTCAACCAATGATAATTCAGTATAGTGATGGTCCAAATAAAGTGGACCATAGTAGAAACATCCTAAATTAGAACGTAGGACTACTAATTAGAAATCAGTTTATTTGATGGAGACGTGTAGTAGATCGTGGTCCATGTTTATCCACCAAGGGTTAAGTCGCGCCTATTAATTTCTAAGCATATAGGATGACAATTTTGCAATTAAAAAGTACTATTCATATAACTTATATTTTAGTGGTACATTATACATGTATAATGGTACATTATATGTACCATTAGAGAGTCAGCTTTTTCCAGAAATTGAAACTTATACGATGGTAAAAAGTACCACTACACTCGTAATAGTCCACAAAACGTACTATTCAGACAAATTATACTTTAATGGTACATTATACATGCATAATGGTATATTATAATGTACCACTAGAGAGTTAGCTTATTCTAGAAGCAAAAATTGAATCAGTGGAAATTACTTCCTTACCCTCCTATTTACATAACTCGCCCATAGTTGCTATGCGCCCAGACTCACTCTCCACCAAGTACTGAGTAGCATTTTTCTATATTTTAGTTAAAATTTGTTATTGTAGGGCCCATATAAGAGACATAGTATTTCATGATTGAATGAGAAAAGGAATGTTGTATTATTTGTGTTATTATTCCAACACTAAAGTTCACTACTCATTAGTCATTACTTGTACTTCCTCCCTTTCATTTTAAATGCAATAATAGGGTGTTTACAAATTTTAAGAAATTTATAGGATAAAGTTCAAAAGAAGGTGTTGAGAGAGAAATAATAAAAAAAAAAAAAAAAAAAAAAGTAGTATAAGTGGAATCAGTAGGAAAGAGAAATAATAAAATATCTGTAAAAGTGGATGGGAGAGAGAAATTATAAAATAATGATGGATCTTTCCCAAAATAGTAGTGTTAAATTTATTATAACACGGCCAAAAATAAAAAGTGTTGCATTTAATATGAAAGGAAGGGGTATCATTTTATAGTGTACGATAGATTGAATGATTGATATATACCTTTTTCCTAGTTATTTAATCGTGTCAAAAAAATTAGTATATGCTCCTTTTTGAACAATGGAGTGATGCTACAACATATTTTGAACTAGGGATTAGCATGGGATGGGTACTAGTACCGTTAGTACTAATGATTCGGGTACCTAATAACCAATATTACTAAGGGGATGTTTGGTATAATAATTTTAGATGTAGGAAATGGATTCAATTAAGTGTTTTCATTTTTAGTTGTTTGGTATGAGTTAAATGTAACAAATACCGTTTCCTAAGGGTAACAAAATCCCCCTATTTGTTACCCTTGACAAACTAGTGGAAACAAAATACGTTTCCTTACTCAATCCCAATCTACTCAACTTGTTTCCATTCCACTAGGATACCAAACATATAGTAAGGGTAATGTTTACCCTTTCCCCAATTTATTTGAATCCTTTCCGTTTGTTTAACAATGTTTATACCAAACACCCCCTAGTAGTATTATCCATTAACTGAACCGATAAGTTCAGGTACCTGGACTTGGCTACCCAGATTTTGAGATCGGTTATCGGGTACCCAATAAAGTATCCAATAGTGATTAAAATTAATGAATTAGTTATTATGATATATTTTAACACTAATTAACAACAATATCATATGATCTTGACTAAATTATTAATAATATTACTAATCATTGATATTATATAGTAATTATGAAGTAAAGTAAGAGTTAAGATTTTGGAAAAATAGATTTGAAAAACAAAAAATTGCTTATCAGATCGGAACGGGTAACCTTTTTTTTAAAATGATACCTAATAACCATACCGATAACAAACTATCGGAGGGGTACCCGAACCGATATGGTATCGGATCGGGTATCATAATTTACGGAACGGTAACGGAACGGAATTTCAGGTAGTTTTGCTCAGCTCTATTTTGAACCCCCCAACTAACACTACTAAAATTCGGCCAATTTGCGACCGTTTTTCTACGATCGTCATGAAAACGGTCGCAAAATATGAAATTTGCGACCGTTTTTAAAGCGGTCGCAGATCTGCGACCGTTTTGGGTTATAAAACGGTCGCAAAGGTATTTAAATAATTTTTTAAAACAAAATACAAGTCAAAAATAATTCAAAATAAAAAATAATGATATTGCGACCGTTAGTAGCGGTCGCAAATTTATACAATTGCGACCGTTTGAGAGTCGGTCGCAAATTTCTACAATTGCGACCGTTTTAGAGTCGGTCGCAAATCACTAAAATTGCGACCATTTGTGAGTCGGTCGCAAATCACTAAAATTGCGACCGTTTGTGAGTCGGTCGCTACTCACTAAAATTGCGACCGTTTGTGAGTCGGTTGCAAAATTACGACCGTTTATTGCCTGTCGCAAAAGATTTATTTTTTTTTAAAAAAAAGGTAATATAAAAGAGGAACACACCCTAACCCTAATTAGTGTACAGCCGCTCCACTTCCCCTCTCTCATTTTTTTCATTTCTCTTTCTTCTTCTCACGCCTCTCTCCTCTTTCCTCTCTCTCTTTCCTCTTCTTCTTTCCCTGATCTACTTCCCCTTCTCCTTCTGTTTCATTCCTGATCTTTTTCCTCTTCTCTTTCCTCTCTCTCTCTCTCTTCCTCCATTTTCCTTATCTCTACTCTATCCTTCTCACGCCCCTCCTCTTTCACACTCATCTCCTAATTCTCTTAATTTCACTGTCGAAAATGAAGCAAAGCACTTGAGAATTGAAGAATAAGAAGCCGAAAATCGCTGCTCATTCAAGCTTTGGCTCAAATCGGAAGCTTCGCTTGTGGTGTTGATGCCGGCGATTTCTCTCTCCTCCATGGTGCTTGCCACCATCACGACCACACACTGTAACAAGACCTTACCGTCACAAGAACGAGCCTAAGAGAAGTCAAGGTTTTTTAGATCCGATTTTTTTTTTTTTTTTTGAAAACTTCTAGATCTGATATTTAATTTAGGTTATATTGTTGATCTCGATTTATTGTTTCTAGTTTTTGATTATGTATAATTATTTAATTGTAATTTTAATTTTTAATTTTGAAAGATCTATATTATTGTTTTATTTCTGATTTGTGTTGTTTTATTGTAATTTTAGTTAATAATTTTTGAAAGATCTCTGTTATTGCTTTATTTTTTATTTGTGGGTAATTTTCTGTAATTTGTATAATTATTGTATAACTTTATTTCTGATTTTGTGGGTGATTTTCTTAATTGTTTTAAATTTTGTGGGCGGCGGTGGGTTGAGGTGGTTTCGGGTGAGCGGCGCTGAGTTGAGGTGGTTACAGGTGAGTGGCGTTGGGTTAAGGTGGTTTCAGGTGAGCGGCGGCTGATTTACTATTTAGGGCGGGGAGTTATGGTGGATAAAGGTGGTGGGTTGGCGGTGGTGGTAGCTTAGGTTAGGTGGTTTCAGGTGAGCGGCGGCTGATTTACTATTTAGGGTGGGGAGTTGTGGTGGATAAAGGTGGTGGGTTGGCGGTGGTGGTAGCTTAGGTTAGGTGGTTTCAGGTGAGCGGCGGCGGGTTTTCGTGGTTAGGGTGGGCAGAAGTGGTGGGTAAAGGTGGTTTGGGTTGGCAGTGGTAGTGGGCAAAGGTGGTTTCGGTGGTGTGAGGCTGGATGTGAAGTACAGTAGTGTAATTTTTCTTTTTCTTGTTTTTTTTTAAATTTTAGCGACGGCTTATGGCGGTCGCTAATTCCAAAAATTGCGACCGCTGATATTACCTGTCGCAATTTTTAATTTTTGCGACTGTTTTCTAAGATGTCGTTGAAAATAATAAAAACGGTCGCAAAAAATCTGCGACCGTCAAACGGTCGCAATAATGATTTTTTGCGACCACGTGAATAACGACCACCACCTCCTGTCCACCACAAAAAACCCCTTTCCCACTCTCGAAAAAACCCTCCAAAAACTCCTCCTCCACCTAGAAACCCTAGCGGCTATGGTTTTCGATGGTGGGGGAGGAGTTTTTGGGATTTTTCGGGATAGAGGGAGGTGGTTTTACGGGTTTTGGGAGTGGTTTGGGGTTTTCGAGAGTCAAGGAGGTGGTTTTTTGGGGGTTTCGAGTGGTGGTGGTGGCTGGAGCAGGTTGACGGTAAAGGAGATTACGTGGTTTGGGGGGAAATTTGAGGGTTGTGGTTCAAAGGGGAAGGACAACTGGGGTTTTTCGGGAGTAGGGGATGCTGGATGGCGGGAGGTGGGTTGTGGGATTGTGGTGGAGGGGGTTTCGATGGGCAATGGGGCTGGGTATCTGATTTTTTTTATTTTTTATTTTTTTGGCTAATTAGCTCTTGACCCGTGGCATTTATTTTTTTTAAAAATAAACTTTTCAACAAGTAACCGGTAATTGGATTGATGAAAAAGAAGACCCCTCAAAGTTCGTATTATTCTAGTATAATTCAAAGTTGGGATTATTCTATCAAAATTGATGAAACTTGGGATTATTATTTCTAATTTATAATACCTCCGTTTCATATTTTTTGCAATTTTGAAATATATTATATCTCACAATAATGCCCTACAATTGTGAAAAATATGAAACGGGTAGTAATACTTTATCATTATCTACTATAGAAGTAAAGAGGGGAACACAAGTGGGAGAAAATAGATAATAAGATAAGGTATTTACAAATATAAGGAATAAATGTTAAAATTTTGGCAAATTTGATTTAAGAGAGTGATGCAATAAAATAATGGAGGGAGTATCATTTTTTGTGAACAAATACTCCGTATTATTTTGAAAAACTTGTCAATTACCACCCAGGCCATTTGAAAATTACTATCCACAAAACAAAGTTGACAATTACCATTCCAAAACTAAGGTAATTAGTACGATTACTACCTTGTTCCTTTCTCTGGTAACTTAAGGTATTAGTGACGCTATACTCAAGCGAAAATTCAGCTTAAGCCTAATTAAGTAATTAATCCTACAAGTTAAGAAATACACGCTACGCATGTACAATATAAAAACTTATTACTTTAATTTATTCATAATTTTTAATTTTATTTCGTTAATTAATATTGCCTATATATAAAGAAAGTAATAATTTTTTTGATAATAAAAATTAACCATGGTAAAAGATCATCAATGTTCTTTTTTGTTTTGAACCACTTTGTATGTATGATTAAAGAAAGTAGTTTGTATGTTTTTTTTTTTAAAGAGTTTTTTAATTTAAAAAAGCAGTTTTATCTTAACTAAAAAAAAAAAGCAATTTTACTTTAACAAAAATAAAAAGCAGTTTTTGTACGTTGATTTTGTAAAAAAAAAAAAAAAAAAAAAAAAAAAAAAAAAAAAAAAAAGTTTTCATTGGTGGTTATTTTGTTTTTAAATGTGGCATGAGTAGTTAGTTTTAAGGGTAGTTTTTTTTTTTTTTTTTTTTTTACATGAATAAGGGGTAGTTATTTAGGGAAAGATATATGAAAGTGATACAAAAGAATCAGCATATATATGTATGAAAATGAATTAGTACTAAACAACAAAAAAAAAAAGTCAATAAGTGCAAGTGAATAATAAAAAAAAAATAGGCCTAAGTTAACCACCTAATTAAGAGAAGTTATTATTTTTTTTTATTTGTACCACGTAAGGAAAGTTATAATTTTTTTTTTAAAAAAAATTGTTGTTATTAGATGTAATTGTGCAAAAAGAGAAGGGCATTATGGAAAAAGTCAAATTTATCAACCAAAATGACCTTGTGTTCGGCAAAATATAGCTGTGAAGGTAGCTGTAGCTGTGGAGGCAGCTGTTAGCTGTGTAGGTAGTTGTTAGCTGTCAACAAGCTGTTAGCTGTGAAGATAAATAATTTAGATATGAGTGTTCGGTAAAGTTGCGGTTGACTAACTGTTATATATAGAAATCAATATTTTATTTTTAAAACTATAGATTAAATTTTCAACAGCTACCTCAAAAGCTACCTCTAATTTCAAAAGTTAATCTTTCTAACTTTTCACAAAAACTACCTCCACCACTAAAAGCTACCCTAACCACTACCTTGCCAAACACTCACATTTTTTGTTAAGTAGTGGTTTGACTTGGTCAAACCACTAAAAGCTACTCAAAAGGTAGCGCCGAACATGCCCATAGTACATTAGTACTATAGATTTATATTAAAAGGATGAAATGTTTGAAAAAAAAAATTAAAGGATGGAAAAAAAACTAATTTAATATACCAATTTTATCATTAGAATTAATCAACTGTACAGAAGAAAAAAATTCAACCCTTTCTTCTCAATTCAGCTTCTTTAAAACACTTTTCTTCTTTTTCCAATTAATCTTCATCTTTACCTCACATTCAATAATCTTCATCTTCTTTATAGAATATTTAAAAAAAAACACTAGCCTCCTCTCTCTCTCTTCTCTCTCCTAAAATTTAGCCTCCAATCTCAATTTTGAAGGGGCTTCCATCGGATTTCACCGGTGGAAAGCCCCAATCTTTATTTTCTTTGAAGTTTTTACTTTTGTTTCTTAGGTTACAATAAAGTCTCCCTCGAAAGAAAGGATTTATCTCCTTCGAAAGACAAGGTTTTTTCGATCTCCTTCGAAAGACAAGGTTTTTCGAACTCCTTCGAAAGACAAGGTTTTATTTATGCTTAATTTGGTCTCTGGTTGTGCGGGGCTACTATTGATTATGGCTCGGATTCGGGTTACGGAATCACCACAAGAATTTTCTTTCTCCCAAAATTACGAAGCTGCGACGGATCCACTCAAAAAGTTGTATGAGACAACGAACCGAGAATGTGCCGAATTGTTATATTTATGTATTTGGATTCTTAGCCCTTCGCAATTCCCCGATTTATTCTTGTTTGATTTTGTTGAATTCGTTTTCATTATCGTTAATTGTCAATTGTAGATGCCGTATGGCTATTATTAATGAAATTCAATGCCCTTTATGACTTGTTTCAAAAAAAAAAAAAAAATCTTCATCTTCTTTACCCATTAATACTTAAAAGGTAATCCTATTCCCAAAAAAAAAAAAAACACTTTAATTGATTATTAAACTTGGTTAATTGTTTCCCTTAAAAAAAAATAAAAAAAAAAAAAAAAAACTCGGTTAATTGTTCAAAATTTATGAAAAGCCCTAAAATGTAAGCGCCTTTACCTCTTACTTCTGCCCCACATGAACCCTAAAAATTGATGAACATAGCACATAAATCAACAATAGTTTTTTTTTTTTTTTTTTTTTTCAATTAGAGACTAACCCTGATAATCTTCCTTGAAGATGACTTTGTTGTTGTGATTCGTGAGAAAGTAACAACAAATTGGTGAATTATGTGTTTAGAGGATGAGTATTGATGTTGAGAGGGTGCTTAATTAATTTGTAAAAGAGTATTAAATTTTATAATTGAGGAAAAATTAAAATGTGATCTGAAGAGAGAATGGGATATAAGATAAAGATTGAGTAGGGAGATGAAGAAGATGAATATAATTAAGAGAGAGGGTTTTTTTTTTAATTAGTTCAATTAGAATTTTTTTTTTTTTGTTTTTTTTTTTTTTTTGAATAGGTTCATTTAGATTAATTCTTATTTACTTAAAAAAAAATTAGATTAAATTTATTTAAATACATAATTACACATTAAGGGCCTGTTCATATTTACTGAACTGAGCTGAACTGAACTGATTGGAACTGAACTGAACTGAACTGATTGGAACTGAACTGAACTGAACTGAATTAAGCTGAAATGAATATTTTATGTGAGAGGGAAATTAAGAGCTGAACTGAACTGAACTGATTGGAACTGAACTGAACTGAACTGAACTGATTGGAGCTGAACTGAACTGAAATTAAGTAAATATGAACAGGCCCTAAATGACCTTGGTTTTGAGTAGTACTCCTAATTGACAAAATTTTTTTTTTTATGGATTGTAATTTTCAAATGGCTTTATAATGGGTTATAAATAACAAATTTTCCTATTAATTTTGTTCATAAATAGTTTTTATTGAACTTTAATTAATTTTTAAACTAATTTACTACTCCCTCCGTTTCAATATGATAGTCCCATATGGAATCCATCACATAAAATAAGAAGAGGAGAATATTTGGAATATAACATTAAAGTAAAAACAATTCATAAATAGTTTTGTCTTATTTAATTTTTTTTTTTTTTTTTTTTTTTTTTTTTTAGGAAAGCTTTAGCCATAATTGCATAAATCAAGGGAGTAATTTTTTTACTTAGAGTCATGTCATTAATTTACAATTAGTAATTTAACCAATCAGAATTTAATGTGTATAAAATAAGAAATACTCTTTCCGTTTCATAATGTTAGTCCCATATACTATTTTAGGCGTTTTAAAATAATTTACCCATATTGAATCTATTCTTTTTTTTTTTATTTTATTTTTTTCCTAATTTGCCCTTATAATTCCTAATTTCATTAGTGGATTGATGACATGGCATTTGATTGATATTCCTCATGTTAAACAAGCATTGTAATTGATGCTTTCCAAAGAAAACAAAAACATAACATATAAAATAGAACTTTTAAGCAATTTTTGTACTAAAATGTAAGATTCTAAATATTATTCATTCTCTCATTTTTTGTGATTGATTCTATGTGTGATTAATAAAGTGAAACAGTGGGAGTATAAACTAAGTTAAAAGTAGAATACATTAAATATGGGTAGATCTTTTTGAAACACCCAAAATAATATGGAAAATTAACCAACAACAAACCAACCTTTGTCTCATTCTCTCAAAATGAACCAACTTTTAAATCTTCCCAAAATAGACAGAAATTTGCATTTTTTTTTTCCCAAAATGAACCATGTAGGTCACCCTACTTGTTATACCAGGTAAAAAGCCACTTGTCATAATATCATTGGTCAAGGTTTTTTTAATTTTAAATTTTGAAAATTTTTACAAAAACAGAAAAGAAAAAAAAAAACCAAATTCATCCTTTCCCACCATTGTCAGTCCCACTCCCAACCAGCCACCCTCTTAACCTTCACCGTACCACCATCACTTCCACCCCCCTACACCAGCACCTATGTACACTACCAGCAACAGCCACCATAGAAACCACCAAACAACCGAAATCACCATACCAACCAACGAAACCACTAAACCAACCCATCTGAAACTTCCAACCAACCCACCAAAAATACCAAAACCACCATACTAACCCAGTAAAAACACATAAATCATCATACCAACCCACTGAAAACACCATACAAACCACCAAAACCACCATACCAACCCACCCCACTAACACCAAGATCCAAAAATCCACCACCCGAAACCTGCCATAACCATCCTCTCACCACCACCAAGATCCAAACCCACCCCACCGACACCCTTAATTTTCCAATCTTCCAATTCTTCCTTCTTTTTACCATCAATTTTTCACTTTATTTTTTTCAATTTAGGGGTTGTTGGTTTGGGGGTTTCAAGGGGAGCGGGGTATGTCAAAAAATGCAGTGGAAAGGGGAGAGGGAGTGGTGGCTGGAAAGGGGATGGTCGGAAATGGGAGGTGAAGCCGTGAAGGGGGAGGGGAGAGGTGGCCAAAAAGGTGGAGGATAGGTGGCTGGCTGTGAGGAAAGAGTGGTCTCTGGTTTTTTAAGAAAAAATATTATGTTAATATGTAAAAAATAATTAAAGGTTTTCAATTAAAAAAAAAAAAGATAATTAAAGGAAAATTACAAATATGACCGGTTGTACAGGTTGCTGGTTATTTGGGTTCATTTTGGGAAAAAAAAAAAAAAATGCAAACTTCTGTCTATTTTGGAAAGATTTAAAGGTTGGTCCATTTTGGTAGAATGGTGCAAAGATTGGTTTGTTGTTGTTAAATTTTCCAAATAATATACGGGACCAACAAATTGAGAAGGAGGTAGTAATATTTTTTCTTTTAATTATAACCATTAATTTTAATGAACAAGGTACGTGATTAAGTGTCAGTAAAAAAAATTTTGAAACGCCAAAAACAAAAATGAGTAGTTAAAATAACTTACCAGCGCAATATCGGACATAAAGATGTAGAGGAGTCTCCCCAAAATTGTTGCTGATGAGCAGGAGTTGTGGTTGAGCCTTAACGTATGCAAACAAGGCCTCAACTGCAGCCATGTTACGTCTTCTAAGCGCTGAATGAAACGGCGTATCTCCGTCGTTATTCACCTCACACAAATACGACACACTAGTATTAATGACACTAGTATTAGTACTTGTGTTACCCGAAGCAGAACCACTGCTAACACCGTCCTTGTCTTTTGATAAGTGAGAAATGATGACATTGATGGTCTCCTTGTTTCCCAACTTAGCAGCTTCATGAAGCGGGGAGATACCCTTTTTGTTCTTCTCACGAACAAGGTCGGGGAACCTTGTAAGAGCCGCCTCGATGAATGTCGAGTGGCCTCGCTGAGCAGCAACGTGGACAATGCTGTTACCAAGATCAGGTGTCTTTAGGACGTATTTGTGTTCCTCTCGTTCACCATCCTGCAGCACTTTGATATCTCCTAAAACGGCTGCCCGGAACATGAGGGAATCCATGTATCCCTCCATTGATTATTTCTCTCTCTTGCTCTCTATGGTTTGTCTTTACTATGGATATGTAATTGTGTATGTACCTCAAGCACATAATTAAGATTTATGTCCTTGGGCAAATGGGCGTTTATGAGGCCTGTATATAGGGGGTGTACAAAGAGTGCTGAGGCACAGGGCCCAAAAGTAGGACCCAAATGGCTCAGTTATTTTAGATATATTTTTTTTTAATACGCAAAGAAGGTTATTTCATACCAGCTAGTGGTTCATATAGGCGCCTATAAATGTACACCCTCCGTTTTTAAATACTTATTCCAATATTCTTTTTTGGTCATTTTTAAATACTTGCTCCATTACCTTTTTTTTTGGAAAGCTTTTACAATGTTTAAATTATTTTCCACACTTTGTTTGTGGACCCAACATAATACTATATCTCCTCCTCTTCTTCCACTACTTTTACTTTTTACAATTTTTTATTTTCTCAATTACCCCACTGCCTTTATATTTTATTACTTTCTCCAATTTCTCCTAAAACTCCGCGCATGGAGAAACGGAACAAGTATTTAAAAACGGAGGGAGTACATCCTAAAGGCATTTTGCGAAAATAACATATTATACAAATGTAAAAAACATACAGATGTAGTAAAAATTACATACTATTAAAATGTGCATCGTAATGAATATATATCTAATGTAAAAATAAAAAAAACAAAAATATATTTGCACTAAACTAGAGTGAACAAAACATATGTCCATGTTCTTTGATTGTTAGTGTAATGTACTTTTATTTATGACTTCCGTCAATTCAGAATGGTGACAATATTGGAATAAAAAATTATAGGAACGGAGTCCAGTCAGCATTCCACTACAATTTACGCACATGTCAGCAAAAGTTCAAAGTATTTACAATTATGCCATGATATTAACATGGATATGTTGATATCCGATATCAATGGGGATCGGCTCATTTTCATTGTGAATTGTTCTTTAAATTTTGTGTTTAAATTATGGTGGGTATATATATAAAAATAATGTTTATTACATAATATTATCATGTTCTTTATTAATATTATAGATGTTCTTTAGAAAAAAAATAAAAAAGAAAAATACACACACACAACACACAAAATTGGATGTTCTTTACAAAACTGTTATATGTTATTTACAATAGAAATATATGTTCTTTATAAAAACAGCTACATATTCTTTCCGCGTTTTTTGTATGGTACAACCGCTTGTAGTTCAAATTTCCAATATCATACTCCCTTCGTTACATATTACTCGCAACAAAGGGGTATTATTTGTGAGATACAAAATATTCCTTTATTGCGACTTGCAAGTAATATGTAACAGATATCATACCAGTAAATCATACTCAATTATAATTCCTAATTTTCCAGACCAAAATCATACTCAATTATAATTCCTAATTTTCCAGACCAAATTGTCTTTCCTAGTTCAACGTTAAATCTCCAAGTTTTCATTGTCTACCTTAAATCTTGTCAAGAATGTGAATCCTTGGTTTGTGTATTACGTATAAGGGTATATTTATACAACCTAAGATCGGGCTAAAACATAAGCCCAAACAATAGCTAAATACATAAGCCTTGCTCAACACCCCCCCTCAAGTTGGAGCATGCAAATCACAAATGCCCAACTTGCCAAGTAAATACAAAAATTGTTGCTTGCTTAACGCCTTAGTGAAGATGTCTGCCAGTTGATCTGTGGTCTTCACATAAGATGGTCTAATAATTCCTTCCTGAATTGCATCCCGAATATAATGACAATCAACCTCAATATGCTTAGTTCGTACATGAAAGACCGCATTCTGCGCAATATACAACGCAGACTGACTATCACAAAATAAACTCATGGCTTGCGGATGCGAAACTCCTAAACTATCAAGAAGAGCCTTCAATCATTTCAACTCATCAGTGGCCTTAGACATTGTACGGTACTCAGATTCTACAGAAGATTTAGCAACGGTATCCTTCTTCTTAGTCTTCCAAGAAATAGGAGAATTTCCTAGAAACAACAAATAACCTGTAATCGATCGTCTCGTAAGAGGACAACTAGCCCAATCCGCGTCACACCAACCTGTCAAATGTAAGTCACAATCTGATCTCAAAAGAATACCTTGACCTGGAACCCTTCAAGTAGCGCACTGTACGAAGAGCCGCCTCCCAATGATCTTGACGAGGTTGATGCAGAAATTGGGACAAAATATGAACCGCGTATGCCAAATCTGGTCTAGTGAAAGACAAATTGATCAAACAACCTACAAGACGCCGATACATTTCGGGTTTGCAATAGGAGGTGCCTCTGATTTTGCTAGAGTGTGGTTTTGCTCAATTGGGGTACCTGCCGGGCGTGCCCCTAATAAACCAGACTCTGCAATAATATCAAGTGTATATTTCCGTTGGCACAAAAATATGCCCTCCGGACTACGAGCAACCTCAATACCAAGAAAGTATTTCAACACACCCAAATCTTTCATATGAAAACAATCACTCAAATACGCCTTAAAATCAGAAATCACAGAAGCAGAGTTGTCAGAAATCAATAAATCATCAACATACACTAGAACACTGAGATGGACATTCCCATGATTCAGAGTAAACAGAGAATAATCAAAATATGATTGTTTAAAGCCATACCTTTTGAGTGAGCCTGCAAGTTTGGCAAACCAACAGCGGAGTGCCTGACGGAGACCATAAAGCGATTTTTGAAGACGAAAAACCATTCCTGGTTTACTACCATGAAACCCAGGGGGTGGCTTCGTATAAACCTCCTCATCAAGATCACCATGAAGAAAGGCATTATGAACATCCATTTGATGCAATTCCCAATTTTTCGATGTTGCAACCGCTAAGAAAGTCCGAACTGTGACCATTTTAGCCAGAGGAGCAAATGTCTCATTATAATCAATGCCCTCAACTTGATGATTACCAAATATGACCAGACGAGCCTTTAATCGTTCAACTGTACCATCAGAGTTGTACTTGATTTTATAGACCCATCTGCATCCGAGAGCCTTCTTCCCCGGAGGTAATTGTGCCATCACCCAAGTCTGATTGTCTTCCAATGCTGCAATTTCTTTCTGCATTGCTTCTCTCCACCCTGCATCTTTCATAGCCTCTTTGAAATTACGAGGCTCAGTTCCGCAATTACAGCTGCAAAAAATATACGGTGTCGCAGGGAAAAATTTTCACAATTCACATAATGTGCTATAGGATAGGGAGTACCTGAGTAGCATGCACTAGTAGAAAAAAGCAATTAGCCACCGGTTCAAAACCCCCCTATGCCACCGGTTTTGAACCGGTGGCTAGTTGTGGGGTGGCAATAATCTGATGCAAAAGCCAGCCACTGGTTAACCGGTGGCAAAAACAAGTATTGCCACCGGTTAACCGGTGGCAATAAGACTTCCCACAAATTTTTTTTTTTGGTATTAACAACAATTGCCACCGGTTAACCGGTGGCAATAATGCCCTAAAAAAACAAAAAAAAAATTTCTTTTTTTTTTTGCTTTTTTTTCTCTTAAAATGTACCAGAAACATATATATATGCATAATATACATGAAAAACACAAACTAAATTAATAATTACAAATAAATTACTTATACAACCCATTCCAATTTATAAAATTAAATTTATCAAATTACACAAAACAAATATTTAAATCATCATCCTAGTCTTCAAAGGATAATATGCAGGTGTCTTGATTCCCTGGAGCATTAGTAGCAGCATTTCCTGATAATCAAAAGATGTCACACAATGAGTATGGGATTAGACTAATTAGCCTAATTTCTAAAATTAATCTTAAAAAAAAAAAACAAAAAAACCACCCTAACCCACGACCCACCCACAACCGACGACCCAGAACACACGACCCACCCACGACCGACGACCCAGAATACACGACCCCCCTACCACCACCAACCGTCACCCCACACCAGCTCCAACCCCAACCCAAACCCTCACCCAGACCCACCCAGACCACCACAACCCATCAACGAAACCAACCACGACCCATCACCCAAACCCACCACGACCCCTGACCGCAGGCACAACCAAACCAAAACCCTACCCAACGCCAAACCCACCACGACAGCAACCACAAAAGCAACAAAAACCCTACCCCAAAATCAATTCGAAAAAACCCCAAAACAATTCAAAAAATCAATTCGAAAAGCCCCCCAAAATCAATTTGAAAAAACCCCAAAATCAATACGAAAATCAATTAACCCCAAAATCAATTCGAAAAAACCCAAAATCAATTAAAAAAAAAACCCAAAATCAATAACCCCATAATCAATTCGAAAAACTAAAATCAATTCGAAAAAACCCAAAAAAAATTCGAAAATCAATTAACCCAGAACCCCTAACCTAAAATTATTAAAACAAAAAAATTAATAAAAATCATGAAACATAAATCCCAAAAAACCCAGAAAACCCGAAAAAAAAAATCAAATTAAAAACCTAGGGAGGTCGGAGAGATCGAGAGGGGAAAGAAGAGAGATAGAGGGGAGCTTCGCTTACTTTTTGAAGTATAACCTTCGCCACGACAGCAACGCCGCATTCTCGGAAAATTAAGAATGAAGAACAGATCCGGTTTTAGGGAAGTAGTCTCCCTGTTAGTGGGTGATGAAGAGAGAGCGGGAAAGAGAAGAAGATGGACGGAGGCGGCGAGAAGAGAGAGCAGGAAAGAGAAGAAGATAGACGGAGGAGATGAGATGGGAGAGAGAGGAGAGGAGATCTGGAGAGGAGAGGAGATGAGATCAGGAAAGAGAGGAGAGGAGAGGAGAGGAGAGAGAGTGAGGGAGGCTGAGAATGAGGACACGGGTAGGGTTTGGGTCTTTTATAAGGGCGATTTTTTTTTTGAAAAAAGCAAAAGCCACCGGTTCAAACCGGTGAAAATAATTTTATTGCCACGGGTTTAGTTTGAACCGGTGGCAAAAACCTCCCCTCAAAATCCCACCTATTTTTCCCCATATTTTGCCCACCGGTTTTTAAAAACCGGTGGCCTTAGGGCGGTGTTTATCTTCTTTTTTCACCTAGTGATGGAGAAGGTGAACTAGGAGGACTCGTCGCTTGTACAGTATGTGCCACATAATTTTTGTGCCAACCCGGGGGGTGTCGATGTCGAGAGCCACGCCCAAGAACATTTCCCGTGGTGTCCAAGGCCACGGCAGCAACCCCATTAGAGCTGGCAGCAGCCTCATTGAAGCTGGCAGCAGCCTCTGTGGTCGTGGCAGCAGCCTCAGTCGCTGCAGGGGTGCTGCCAGACCCTGCTGCATCGTGTGTGGCAGAGGAGGCCACGGCCTGGTCGGGGCGCCTGCTGCCTGCCACGGCCTGGTCGTGGTGTGGGCTGCCTGCCTCACCCAACAAATTCTCATGCCCAGCATCAGCCATACCCCCTTGTGCTACCTCACTGATTTCCAAAACCGACTCCAAATCGTCTTAAAAATCAAAATCAACCCCCGGCTCACCCTCATTCAATGTAGCAGCAACCACATCATTATCATTAACAGCATTCTCAGTCAAGGACTTATCATTAGCAAACGGGAACTCATTCTCAAAAACTTCACATCACGCGACACAAATATCTCTCCCGTCTCAAGATCATAAAGTTTCCAACCCTTTTTACCATTAGGATAGCCAACAAAGACACATTTTCGACTCCTAGGTGCAAATTTGTCCCCCTTTGATTTTTGATTATGAGCAAAACAAAGAGAGCCAAAAACTCGTAACTCATCAAAACTAGGTTCTTTTCCAAACAAAACCTCATATGGTGTCTTATTTTGTAATAAACGAGATGGTGTACGATTAATCAAATAAACCGCCCCAAGCACACATTCACCCCAAAAACCAATAGGAAAATTCCCTTGGAACATCAAAGCGCGCCCCACATTCAATATATGTTGATGTTTTCTTTCCATCCGGCCATTTTGTTGAGGTGTCCCAACACAAGAAGTTTGAAAAATAATGCCATGTTCATTGAAATATGGAAGCATGCAATTAAATTCGGTTCCATTGTCGCTCCTCACCAATTTTACATTTGTTTCAAATTGACGCTCAATCATAGCAAAAAAAGACAAGAATGCGGAATAAACTTCAATTTTGGAATTCAAAAAATAAACTCAAACACCTCGTGAAAAATCATCCACTAGAGTCAAAAAATAATGTGCACCACAGGAAGAGGGAGTTTTATATGACCCCAACAGATCACAATGAATCAATTCAAAAATACGACTAGCTTTGCTATCACTATTAGGAAAAGAGTCCCTAGATTGTTTATCTTGAGGACACACATCACAATAACTAACTTGACAACTCTATCCGACGGATGCCCAAGTCGTCTATGCCATAGCTCGAACTCTGTCAATTCCGGAACTTGCACCGCACATACGGTAGGAACACGCCGAAAATAATAGAGTCCGTCCTTCCGTTCACCGGCTCCAAGACAAACCCGAATGTTGGTCCTGTATAGCACATAAAGAATTAGTGAAGCGAACAAAACAATGCGAGTCATCAATCATCTTTAACACCGAAATTAAATTGCATTTTAATTTAGGAACAAATAACACATGCTCCAAAATTAAATCATTAGCCAATTGTACACGGCCCTCCTTTAGTGCCACTGCTTGTTCACCATCAGGAAGACCCACGGGACACGGCGTGATCGTACATACATCCATGAGGCAAGATTCAAGACCAGTTACATGATGCGACGCCCCCGTATCAATTATCCAAGAAGACAAAAGCTCACCTTGCATTCGGTCCTGTTTATGGTTATTAACCATATTCAATAAAACCTGTACATCATCAGGCTTTAGGTCTGCCAGAGATAAATCACCAGCTTGCGAGACTCCTGTCACAGCATTTGCACGAGCAGGGGAGGGGGCAGCATCACGAGCCGAGGAAGTAGCAGCAGCAGCAGGCTTGGACGCTGCAGGGGAGGCCTTGGTGGGCTGCCTCGAAGAGCTAGTAGACCCCTTGCGCTTCAATTCGAACCACCACTGAGGGAATCCGTGGAGTTCAAAGCACCCATCATTATCATGACCCGATTTTTGGCAATGCGTACAAAATAATTTCGACTTGTCTCGACGCTCTATACTCCCCTTCCCACGAGTAGATTGAACAGCCAAAACATGGGCCTCATTGGTTTTCTCCTTCTCGGCCTTCCCCCTAGCAATTCCTCGTGACTCCTCCTCTTGAAGGAGCGCTTGGTAAGCCCGATTCAAATCGGCAACTGGTTGTTGGGAGAGCAAATTTGTTCTTACAGCCGCGTAAAAGTCGTCATCAATATCAATTAAAAATTGATGCAAAATCTCCTCTTCCCTATCCAAGGCAAATTTTCCAGTAACATCACAAGTGCAAAGGCCACAATCACAGTCGTGAAGAGGTTTGATTCGTGTGAGTTCATCAAACAAGCCTATCAATTTAGTGTAATAGTGTCCAACAGTCATGCCTTTGGTTTGTTTGCAATTGGTTATTTTTGCTCGCAATTGTTGCAAGCGAGGTCCATTGGAGATACAATAGCGTTTCTCCAAGTAATCCCAGAGTCGCTTCGCCTCCTCAAGTACGGGATTGAAGCAGCCACTTTGGAATCCACTGAGCGCAATAACCAGGAAACAAGCATCGAATTGACGGTTTCCCAATCAAGTAATTTCTTCTTCTCGGTGGGTTTGGTGATGGTTCCATCAACAAACACAAATTTCCGGCGAGATCGCAGAGACAAAGTTATAGCCCTCGACCATGCCAAATAATTATCCCCTGTCAAGATTACGTGAATAATCAAGTTTCCGGGCTGATCACCAGCACCAAGGCAATACGGTGAAGCAGGATCAATTTTCCTTCCTCCATTGATGAAGTTGATCGTGCGTCAAATTGGCAGAGTGTTCTGCTCTGTTTTGGTGTTTTCAATTTGTTAAAAAATAGGGTTTTTGAGGTTTTGGCCTGATACCATGTCAAGAATGTGAATCCTTGGTTTGTGTATTACGTATAAGGGTATATTTATACAACCTAAGATCGGGCTAAAACATAAGCCCAAACAATAGCTAAATACATAAGCCTTGCTCAACAAATCTAGCATTTAATTTTCTCCTTTTATCCATGTAAAGCTCAATTTTGGGAATTTAAGAAAGTTTTTTCTTGTGTACAACTAATCTATATTAGTATGTATTGGGTATTAACGCTTATATTTCAGTTTCAAAAGTCAAAAGTACGAGTATTATTACTACCTCCGTTACAGGTTATGTGCAACGATTTGACATAAAGTAGAGAGGAAAAATGTCTAATCGTTGCACATAATATGTAACGGTTGTAGTATTTGATACTCCAATTTCAAAACAATTAAAATTCTAATTATTCGTATCAGAAAAAAGAAATTGGTACTTGGAAATTCAATTGCATGAAACATGAATTGGCAAATCTTATAAACTCTATCATTCTTGTCTTCTTGATTCACCGTCGTTACTTATTAATTTTGTCCCGAATTACACTCAAAATCACTTCACCTATGTAAGGTAAAGCTTAGTATTTCTTTTATTTATTTATTATTTTTTTGTGGAACATTTTGATTACTTTGATTGACTCCTTAGTCTTAAATTTTTAACTGATGATATTGCTTCAAAGAGCATTACTTAATTAATAGAATGTTGACGAATATATTTTTTAAGTTGTATTGACTATTGAGTTACAATTAAAATTTGTAGTTACTGATACAAATAAATACGAAGTATGATAGCATTATCTGAATATAATACTGTATATTGTTTATTAAAATTGTAGCCGGCCTACGGTTGATGAAGGGACTAAATTATT